>NW_024429201.1:25304175-26504175 GCF_017639785.1 Mesocricetus auratus | reverse complement strand
ATGATCTCCAGTTCCATTCATTTTCCTACAATTAAATATAGTCACCAATGCAATAACGTTATACCTGAGTGTGTCTTCATATACATCATCTTTTCCGTATCTGCTGGTCTGCTGATGGACATTAGGCTTACCCCTAATTTGGCTATTATAAATACTATTGTAATAAAACACAGATACATGGTCATTTCTGGAACATTCTGACGCAAATTCCTTTGGGCATGGACCTGGGAGGGTGCAGCTACACATGGTAGTTCTGTCTTAGTTTTCTGAAGCCCTGTATTTATTTTAATAGGTTTCTTGGTCAAGTCACACAGAAACTGCAGACTGAGGATACAGCCATCATAGGACTAGAGTTCAAATTGGCAACAGAAATAGTCTCCAAACAGGTGCCTTCAGTGTCAATATGTGTTACAGCTGCTCCATGAAAGGCCTGAAGTAAACATTGTACACCAGACAAATCAAGAAATCTGATGATGATCATTTAACTGACATGGGTCTAAACAACTGCATAGCTACACTCTGTTTGCCACCATTTACAGAAGCCATCAGTGACCCAGACCTCAAAGGAAGAGGCTGACAGAGACAGTTGTCACCTCCTGGGATGGAGGATGACAACTCCCTTCTGTGCTTGATGACAAGACAGCAGAGGGAAAGTAGGCTTAGTCACCAGATTCATGCCACAGGGTTCTTAAACTGAACTTTTAGATATAACTTGCCTCTCTTTTCACATACGAATTGCCAAATTTGAAAGATTAAATGGTAGTAAAACTCTCTACAAGTATAGAGCCCCAGTCAAACAAGACACCTTCAGAGTCACCAATATCTCTTAACTGGAGCATGGATACAACTCTGGTGTCAAATACTGACTGACCACTTATAACTTTCAGCTGAGAAAAAAAATAAAAGGTAGCATGCCAACTTTACCGTCACTGCTGACTTTAGAAATCAAGGTTTTTCTGGGCAGCATTGGCACACATCCTAGTCCTTGGGAGGCAGAGGCAGGAGGATCTCTGTGAGACCAGACTACTCTACAGAGCAAGTTCAAGGACAGCCAAGGCTACACAAAGAAACTCTGACTCAAATAATAATAATAATAATAATAATAGACAAAAAGACCCTTGTGAAGCTCATAGTACAGCCTGGAAAAACATATTTGTAATAATAATTTTTAACTGGGTTCCAAGTTTCCTGAAAACCAGTTCTCTCCTCCCATAGAGTAAACAAGACTTTTAAAGGTAGACAATATAGTGTGGGTATAACATCACTATATTAGAATTAGCATGCAATCCATCAATGGCATCACTCCTCACAATAGGGACTATAAACCCTTTCCTAGAAGACAAAGGCATTGTTTGAAGCTGTAATTTTAACATTTGTTAGAACAAGAATATTAGGAGGGAAAAGCCCTACAAAAATAGCAAAGGAAATGAACCACATAGAAATACTATAAAAATTACAAAAATAGAAGGAGGTCACACAAAATGTAACAAATGAACATCAAATGGGACATAGCAGGATTAATAAAATAAGCTTATCTATTAAAATAAAGTTAAACTACATTTGGATTATAAAGAAAAAACTCAAAAGAAATTGAGTCAGACACAAAAGGAAAAGGGACACATAGAAGCAGGTGGAAGGTAATGGGAGGAATGATATACATCAGTGACTGAAACTCATTATTTTCTATGCTAAGGAAAAGTTCATTAATAAAAAGGAAAGAAAAATTATTCAAGAAACTAAAAAGAAGGAAGAGAGAATCTCAGGCATTGGAGATACACTAGGAGAAATAGACACATCCACCAAAGAAAATCTTAAGTCCAACAAATCCCTAACACAAAATATCCAGGAAATATGAGACACTGTGAAAAGGCCAAACCTAAAAATAATAGGTATAGAAGAAGGTGAAGAAACCCAATTCAAAGGTGCAGAAAACATATTCAACAAAATTATAGAAGAAAAGTTTCCCAACCTAAAGAAAGACATGCCAATGAAGGTACAAGATGCCTACAGAACACCAAATAGAGTGGACCACAAAAAAAAAAATAATCAAAACATCAAACATACAGAATTAAGAAAAATTATTAAGAGCAGCAAAGGAAAAAGGTCAAGTAACATATAAAGGAAAACTTATCAGAATTACACCCGACTTCCCCATGAGAACTCTGAAAGGTCCTCTATAGATATTCTATAAACAATAAGAACGACTGATGCCAGTTCAGACTACTATACCCGGCAAAGCTTTCAGTTACTACAGATAGAGAAAACAAGATCTTGCACAGCAAAACCAGATTTAAACAATACATATCCACCAATGAGGCCTAACAGAAAGTACTACAAGGAAAACTCCAACCTAAGGAAGTTAACTATACTCACAAAAACATAGGCAGTAGATAATCCCACTTTACCAAAATCCAAAAGAAAAAACAGGGTAAATCCACACACAATACCATCAACAACAACAAATCCAAAACAAACAAGAATTAACACTCAGTGGTCCTTAATTTTCCTCAATATTAATGGTCTTAACTTGACTATAAAAAAAAAAAAACAGCCAACAGAATGGATACAAAGACAGATGCATCCTTCTGTTGCATACAAGAAACACACTTCAACTGCAAAGACAGACGGCACCTCAGAATAAAGGGCTGGGAAAAGATTTTTCCAACCAAATGGACCCAAGAAACAAGCTGATTTAGCTATCCTAATATCTAACAAATTAGACTTCAAACTAAAATCAATCAAAAGAAATGAAGAAGGTAATTTCATATTCATCACAGGGAAAATCCATCAGGATGAAATCTCAATTCTGAACATCTATGCCCCAAATACAAAGTAACCCACATTCGTAAAAGAAACATTACTAAAATTCAAATCACACATAAGACCTCACATAGTTATCTTGGGAGACTTCAATAAACCACTCTCACCACTACACAGGACCACATGACAGAAACTTAACAAAGAAACAAAAGGGAACAAAGAGAAGTTATGACCCAACCGGGATTAATAGACATCTATAGAACATTCTATTCAAGCACAAAAGAATATACGTTCTTCTCAGTGCCACATGGAACCTTCCCTAAAATCAACCACATACTCGGCAACAAAGAAAACCTCAACAGGCACAAAAAAATTTGATAACTCCCTGTATCTCGTTAAAGCAAGAATTCAGCAACAACAAAATTGCAGAAAACCTACAAACTCATGGAAATTGAACAATGCTCAATTGCCCGATTCCTGGATAAAGGAAGAAATAAAGAAAGAAATTAAAGACATCCTAGAATGCAATGAGAATGAAGACACAACATACACAAACTTATGGGACACTTTGAAAGCAGTGCTGAGAGGAAAGTTCATACTAAGTGCCCACATGAAGAAAGTGGAGAACAGTCACACTACAGAATTAACAGAATAACTGAAAGCTCTAGAACACAAAGAAGCAAACTCACCCCAGAGTAATAGACGCCAAGAAATAATCAAATTGAGGGCTGAAATCAGTTAAGTAGAAACAAAGAAAACAATACAAAGAATCAATGTAACAAAGAGTTGGTTCTTCAAGAAAATCAACAAGACAGAGAAACCTTTATCCAAACTAACCAAAAGGAAGAGAGAGAACATGCAAAAAAAAGGGGGGGGGGGCATAACAGACAATGGGGAAATCCAGAGAATCTTCAGGTCATACTTAGAAAACCTGTACTCCACAAAATTCGAAAATTTAAAAGAAATGAACCATTTTCTGGGTAGATATTACATACCAAAATTAAATCAAGAACAGATAAGAAATTTAAACAGACCTATAACCACTAATGAAATAGAAGGAGTCATCAAAATCTCCCAAACAAAATGAGCCCAGGGCCAGATAGCTTCAGTGCAGAATTCTACCAGAAATTCAAGGAACAGTTAATACCAATACTTGTCAAATTGTTCCACACAATAGAAGCAGAAGGTTCATTGCCAAACTTTTTACAAGGCTACAATTACCTTAGTACTTAAGCCACACAAAGAGACAACTAGGAAAGGGAACTACAGACCAATATTCCTCATGAGCATTGATGTAAATATACTCAATAAAATACTAGCAAATCAAATCCAAGAACACATCAGAAAAATCATCCACCATGATCAAGTAGGCTTCATCCCAGGGATGCAGGGATGGTTCAACATATGAAAATCCAGCAATATAATCCACCATATAAACAAACTACAAAAGAAAAACCACACGATCATCTCACTAGATGCTGAAAATGCCTTTGACCACCTTCATGATAAAGGTCTTAGAGAGATCAGGGATAACAGGAACATACCTAAACATAATAAAAACAACATACAATAAACAAATAGCCAGCCGGGCAGTGGTGGCGCACGCCTTTAATCCCAGCACTCGGGAGGCAGAGGCAGGCGGATCTCTGTGAGTTTGAGGCCGGGCTGGACCGACAGCCTCCAAAACAATACAGAGAAACCCTGTCTCATAAAACCAAAAAAAACCAAAACAACAAAAAAAGCAAACAGCCAACATCAAACTAACTGGAGAGCAACTCAACACGATTCCTCTAAAATCAGCAACAAGACAAGGCTGTCCACTCTTTCCATATCTCTTCAATATTGTACTTGAAATTCTAGCTGAGCAACAATACAACAAAAGGAGATCAAAGGGATACAAATTGGAAAGGAAGAAATCAAACTTTCACTATTTGCAGATGATATGATAGTTTACATAAGTGACCCGAAAAACTCTACCAGGGAACTCTTACAGCTGAAACACTTTCAGCCAAGTGGCAGAATACAAGATTAACTCAAAAAAATAAGTAGCCCTACTATATACAGACGATAAAAGGACTGAGAAAGAAATCAGAGAAACATCGCCCTTTACAATAGCCACAAACAACATAAAATACCTTGGAGTAATGCTAACCAAACAAGTGAAAGACCTGCATAGCAAGAACTTTGAGTCTTTAAAGAAAGAAATTAAAGAAGATACCAGAAAATGGAAAAATCTCCCATGCTCTTGGGTAGGTAGGATCAACACAGTAAAAATGGCAATCTTGCCAAAAACAATCTACAGGTTCAATGCAATCCCCATCAAAATACCGGCACAATTCTTCACAGACCTTGAAAGAACAATAATCAGTTTATATGGAAAAACAAAAGACCCGGGATAGCCAAAACAACCCGATACAATAAAGGAACTTTAGAAGGCATCACCATCCCTGACTTCAAGTTCTATTATACAGCTATAGCCCTGAAAACACCTTAATATTAGCATAAAACAGACAAGTAGATCAATGGAATCCAATTGAAAACCCTGATATTGACCCACACACCTATGAATACCTAATTTTTGACAAAGAAGCTAAAATTATATAAGACCAGGCTGGTGAAACTCACAGAAATAGTTGACCTGAACAAGGGAGAACTCAGGAACTCAAGACTGATAGCTAGGAAAACAGCATAGGACTGACCCAGACCCCCTGATCGTGGGTGTCAATTAGGAGACCTAGGCATTCTATGGGGTCTCTGTCAGTGGATCAGTATTTATTCCTAGTGTACCAATGGACTTTGGGAGTTCATACCACATAAAGGGATACTCTCTCCGCCTAGATACACAGGAGAGGGAGGGCCTAGGTCCTGCTCCAAATGGTGTGACAGACTTTGAAGATCTCCCATGGGAGGCCTCACCCTCCCTGGGGAACAGAAAGGAGATGGGATAGGGGGCTAATGGAGGCAGGGGAGGATGGAAGGAGAGAGAACTGAGATTGACATGTAAAACAAGTTTGTTTCTAATTTAAAGGAAAAAAAGATTAAAAACAAATAAAGTGATGAAGGAAGCAATTGTCCAAGTGTACCTACTCAATAAATGCAAATAAAAAGAGCATAGGGTATATTTTATTGTCGGAAAAGCAGAAGTTAGAACAAAAGGCTCTTTTAAACAAAGAGTCACTTTATAAAAGCAGTTATTGGAATATAGAACTCACAAAATACAAAAATAAAACCAGTGACCCAGGGGAAAAGGAGGAGGGGATCTCAGGCCTTAGGGAGAGAGAGCAGGAGAAGGCGACTGGAGGATTTCAGGTGAGCGTGGTCAGGTTCAAAAGAAATGAGTATCAGAGATTAGGGCAGCACAAGCTGCCTCAGTATCACCGCCACCTGTGGCTCTCCTCAGCTCTGCTCTCCCAGCCCCGACTGTAAACTTCTCCAGCTCGTGGGCTTCTCATTCCCTTATAAGCCTGGTATTTCTCTCTCTCCCAGATTTGCTCTCTTGGTCCTTTCTCCCCTGTTCCTCTCTCTTGGTCTCCTTTGCCACAATCTCTTGGCCTTCCTCTCTTGCTCTCTGCCCGCCTCACAGTTCAGTCTCGTCTGCTGCCCATGTTCAGTGCACTGCCTTCTCACTCTGCTCTGGACTTCCAGATGCCTCTGGCTGTACGTACTTTTCCTCATATCTAAACTAACAACTTCCCTCAGCCTAACCTTAGGGCAGCCATGATCGCGAGAAAGCCAGGAAAGGACAGTGGCAATGTGCAGCGCCTGGCAGCTGGTGATGACGCAGGCTGCTGCCACTGAGCACCTAATCCACAGCAGTCATCTCCTCAGTTTACACAAGCTCAGAGAGCTCGCTTCCCCACTTCCTGCACCTGAACTCGGGTCTGCAGACGACGGAGCCATGGGAGCCATCCTGACACCTTGCGGACTATGAAAAGGAGCAGAAAAGGAGAAGAGTAAGAGAAGCAGCCCTCAGTGCAGCCACCTTCAAGCTTTTTACACAGAAGCCAACAAACTCATCTTCAAGTAGTTTTTTCAATAGCTTGTTAGAAAATGAGGGGTTTTCATACAGAAACTGAAGCCTTCTGCTGGGCCAAAAAGCAGGTGGACGCTAAATGAGAAAAAAAAAAAAAAAGGACATCACTACTCTTAAAGGATGAAGAAGATTTTTTATTGCAGATATAAGAGAGAACGCAGGAAGAGTCCAGGCTCAACATGGCCAGCAGACTAAACCAGACCATAGGGGTAGGGGTGGGGAACAAAAGAGGAGCCACCCAGGTCAGGTGGAGGGGGAGCAGAAGCCTAGCCCAGGGAACAAGAGGTTTAGTAGGAGGCAGGGTGAGGGGTGCTGGGAGAAGCCACAAGTACTGAGTGATGCTGGGAGATCTGGGAGGAGCCACAGGCACTGAGTGATGCTGGGAGATCTGGGAGGAGCCACAGGTGCTGAGGGATACTGGGAGATCTGGGAGAAGCCACAGGCACTGAGGGATGCTGGGAGAGCTGGGAGGAGCCATAGGTACTGAGTGAGACTTATCAAGGTTTGAGATGTAACACAATCACACAGGTCCCAGAAGATGGCCCACCTGCCACAGTGAACTACAGTGAGGAAGACCCAGTCTGATACTCAGCCAGTGAGTTAGCCTCAGAGAAAAGCAAGACTATGTTTCAGAGACCCGGCACCATGAAGGACCCCTCCCCACCATGCAGTGAAGAAAGGACCCCACACATCGAAGTTACCACAGAAAATCAGACTTAGAACACACTCAGGGCCGTGAGTAAAGGACCTGAAAACAAAAGGGCAGACAGATCTGCCCACTGTGTGAGCCCCAAAGACAAGCCAGAGGTCTAAGTCCCAGGAGTACCAAGGTCAGACTGCCGGAACTGGGAGATTCAGAAGAGTCTGAATACACAAAACGCCCATGCCAGGGAAACTCTTCCTTTCTTGTGGGCTTTTGCTTTTATGTGTTCTTTCAAAGGGTTAGAATGTTCATTCTGTTTCCTTTAAAAGAAGTTTCCATCAAAACTTTCTAGGGGCAGGAGAGGCAGCTCGAAGTTAAGAATTTTGGTTGTCTTCCAGAGGACCTGAGTTTGATTCCCAGCACCAACATCACGGTGGTTCACACCTTTCGTTATAGGGGATCTGAGACACTCCCCTGACCTCCACAGACATCAGGCATGCACATGGTACACACATAAACATAGAAGCAAAACACCCATACACATAAAACACAACTTCCTTGAATTTTTAAAAGCTAAAACACAAAAGCCAAGCTGTCTAATGTGTCCTCAGAAGCCTCAGAAGGGTGTCCATCTATGATGGGGACCGAGGCCAGGGAACCAGCATGTTCAAACTTGGGAGACCAGAAGAAAGCAGAAAAAGAAACAGAAGAAGACCAACGGCTGAGGAAGCCGTCCACGCCAACCTGTCTGGTGACCTACCAACTATCCTTCCCTGACCAAAGAAATCTCTAAGAGCAGAGTTCAACATTTCTTAATCTTTCAGGACCTCACAGTCCTGGGGCTATTTACTAGTCATCTATATACACCTCACACTTACACACACTCACACACATCCACACACTCACACAACACTCACACATACACACACTCACACACACATTCACACACTCTCACACATTCACACACTCACACAACACACTCACACACTCATACACACATCCACACACTCACACACTCACACACTCACAACACTCACACTCACATGCTCTCACACACTCACACACACTCACACATTCACACACTCACACACATTCACACACTCACACACATCCACACACTCACACACATTCACACTCTCGCACATTCACACTCACAACACTCACACTCTTGCACACCCACACACTCACACTCACACACATTCACACACTCACACGCACATTCACACACAGTCACACACTCACACTGTCCCAAGGTGTGTCTCCTCTTGTCCAGTGTCCCCAGAAGCACATGCTAGTGTGACCCATACCCTCCGTTGGCCATATGGAGCTGTGATTTTAAAAAGCCTATTTTTTTAAGCATACATGGTTTCTGTCAGAAACATCCTGCCAGAGGGAGAATATAGACTGTGATATATAATTTAAGGAAACTAAATTTCAAGAAGCATTAACCAGAACAATGTCTATTGTTTGAGAAGATGGCGTCTTTGGAAGTCTGGAGAAGTGAAAGGAAGGGGTAGATGTCTCCTTATAGTTTTCCTAAGGAACCATATTAGAAAATGTGTCTATCTGAGGGACCATGGCCCAAGGACACAGGTTTAGGTTACTGTAAATTTTATGTTCCTGCGTGGAAGTGTTTGCTGGCATTTTATAAGTTTACAGAACAAAAAGTCATAAATCAAAGCAGGGCTAAAATATGGCAGAGGGGAGGTAACAGCAAGCTGGGGGAAACTTTTCTATAGGCTTCAGACACTATCTGGCGACATTCTATAGACTATCTGGAGACATTCTATAGGCTATCTGGAGACATTCTATAAGCTGTCTGGTGACATTCTATAGGCTATCTGGAGACATTCTATAGGCTATCTGGAGACATTCTATAGGCTATCTGGTGACATTCTATAGCTATCTGATGACAGTCTATAGACTATCTGGAGATATTCTATAGGCTATCTGGAGACATTCTATAGGCTATCTGGAGACATTCTATAGACTATCTGGAGACATTCTATAGGCTATCTGGTGACATTCTATAGGCTATCTGGAGACATTCTATAAGCTGTCTGGAGACATTCTATAAGCTGTCTGGTGACATTCTATAGACTATCTGTGACATTCTATAGGCTATCTGGAGACATTCTATAGGCTATCTGTGACATTCTATAGGCTATCTGGAGATATTCTATAGGCTATCTGGAGACATTCTATAGGCTATCTGGAGACATTCTATAGACTATCTGGTGACAGTCTATAGGGTATCTGGAGACATTCTATAAGCTATCTGTGACATTCTATAGACTATCTGGTGACAGTCTATAGGGTATCTGGAGACATTCTATAAGCTGTCTGGTGACATTCTATAGGCTATCTGGAGACATTCTATAGGCTATCTGGAGACATTCTATAGGCTATCTGGAGACATTCTATAGGCTATCTGGAGACATTCTATAGACTATCTGGTGACAGTCTATAGGGTATCTGGAGACATTCTATAAGCTGTCTGGTGACATTCTATAGGCTATCTGGAGACATTCTATAGGCTATCTGCAGACATTCTATAGGCTATCTGGAGACATTCTATAGACTATCTGGTGACAGTCTATAGGGTATCTGATGACATTCTATAAGCTATCTGGTGACATTCTATAGGCTATCTGACAACATTCTATTGTTATCTGGTGATATTATATAGGCTATCAGATGACATTCTTAGTGTTTGGGTTGGCAGAAGTTAGTGAGTCTGCTAAGTTAATAGATTCTAAAAGGGTTTTATCTACTAGCGCGGGATGTTAGTTCTGACACAGGGGTGGGCTCGGAGTGGCTATTTAGAGGGATAAAGTTAGGCCAAGATAAGGAACGGCTTAGCCTCTGGACTTGCAACATTCCTACCTCTCCACATCCTGCAGTTCTAAGTAACCAACCAGTCTCCACAGACACAGCTTCCTTCCAGAAACCCCCTTAACTGGTACAAAGCATTTCATTTCACAAGTAGCAAAGGAGTGACTCAAAGGTTACATAAATAGTAGTATTCAAATATGAGAAAAGCAAATGTATAGAAAAGCGCATCTCTACTGAAGTGATAGCTACACCTAAGAAAAAGTAATAAAAGTCATTAAATCTAAAGCTGATGACTTAAGATTGTACCCATTGTATACTATCTATATATGTACTTTCCCAATGTTCCACAAATTCCATCAGTACACGCACACACCATCTATTTTATATTCATTTGTAGCAGGGCATATGAGGGAGAAGCTGGTGTTGTGAGTTCCTAGAGTTCCCATCTCACCATTTAAATTTTAATATGAAACAAACAAAACAAAAAACATCTCCAAAATCCTTTAAACTGATAATCCAAAAAGTAAAACTCTACAATGTCTACTAGAGGAATATAAAATCCTAGCTCACTGGTCAAAGTCAAATTCAAAATAAAACCTCGGAACCTATAATTAAATGTATGTAAGCCTTTTCTCTATATAAAGCATAGAAACAGCACAAACATGTAAGGAGAAAAGTGAACCTTAACCCCAGCTAAGACCATCAAAATAAAACATCTAACAGACCTACAACTAAAAGCCTAAACTATATAAAACTCTAGAAAAAGAAAATACAAAAATCCCCATGCTTCCAGAATAGGCACACTCTCAAGACACAAAAGCCACTAATCACTAATGAGGAAACTTTAGGTTTGATATTCAAACCTTTTGCTCTTTTGAACTCATGAGAATATTAAAAAATAAACAAAAAGGTTGGAGGAAATATCAGTGTGTGTGTGTGTGTGTGTGTGTGTGTGTGTGTGTGTTAAAAGTTTTATCCAGAAAAAGTCCTATAGCTCAACACAACAATCCAAGAGTTAAAATGGGCAGAGAAGACACATGAATGAACACCCAATAAATACATAACACAACACTGGTCATCGAGAAGCAAATTAAAACCCAAATATAGAGTCACAATTTGCTCATTACAATGGCTCTGTGGCAATAGATAAAAAGGACAGAGAAGAGCTACAGTTCTCACATACTGGCAGCAGAGAAGTTAAATTGTGGAATCTGAAAAATATTTTCATTGTTTCCCACACAGTTGGATACATATTTACACACCTAAGCTAGCAATTCCCCTCCAGTTCTTTACCCACAACAAATGTGTCTGAGAAGACTGACAATATAGAAACATTCTTAACAGCTTTACTGAAAATAGCCAGAAGCTGGAAGTGACCCATGGAATTGGCAAGTAATGATCAATAAACCTTGATATATTCACACAACACAAAACTAGACAATTTAAGAGAATGAACTTTCCATACACTCAGCAACAAAGGCATGTTTCCTTATGCCAAGGAAATAAAGTAGACACCAAAGAGAACACATTGTAGTGATTTCGTTGTATGGAACCCTGAAATAGCCTGACCTGTCCTCTAATTACAACAATCAGATCAGTAATTCCTTGAAGCGAAAGTTGGAGATCAAGGGAAAATAATTACAGAGAGGCAGCAGGAACTCTGGGAAAGGGAGAAGTAAAGAGCTTAATTAGAATGATAGTTACAGGATGGTTATATGGACTTTGATTGACACAAACTCAAAATGTGCAAAGCTTATTCCATGTAAATCATATCTGATTAAAAATAAAACTCTTGAAGCTTCTGTATTTAATTTAAACCGAAAGACTTTAAGTTTAAAACTAACATGACTAAATTTCCACGCAAATGTAAACTCCAAACCCTTCTGGGTAAGAATCTGATTCCAGTATTATCCGGCAAATGCATATCCTTCACTTTGAAACAAAAAAGCTGAACTTCAAAACACCCATTCCAAACTAGGCATGGTGGCCTGTGCCTTTAATCCCAGCATTCAGGAGACAGAGGCAGGTAGATCTCTGTGAGTACATAGTGAGTTCCAGGACACCCAGAACCACAGTTTTTACAGACCCTTCCTCAAAAAAATATGTGTGTGCATTCATGTGTGTGTGTGTGTGTGTACATTTAAATAAGTACATTTCACATCTACACATTTTGAGCTATTTTAAACATTAGCAAGAATTTATAAATATATATATAACACATTAAAAATAGCACATTAAAAAATGTACACATAAGCCAGGCGGTGGTGGCGCACGCCTTTAATCCCAGCACTCGGGAGGCAGAGGCAGGCGGATCTCTGTGAGTTCGAGGCTGGGCTGGAAGCGACAGCCTCGAAAAAATACAGAGAAACCCTGTCTCGTAAAATCCAAAAAAAAAAATGTACACATAAAAAAGTGCTCCTCCTTAGGTCTAAAATATGCTCAGTTTTTAAAAACACAAAGCCATGCATGTTTTATGCTAGCCTCTAAGAAAAAGAAAAAAAAATTCTAAAAACTCCATTTTATGAAACATTCTCAGTTAGAAAATTATCTCAAAAATTTCATCCATGTATTAAAGGCATTTTCTCAGCAAAACAATACATGGCCATTTTACTCAGACTATACACCTTGAGTCTATTTATTTTATTTATTTTATTTTATTTTATTTATTTAGGCTATTTATTTTATTTAGGCTATTTCAAGCAGCCTAAAACACGTCTCTAAACCAATGGTTTTTTTCCAGAAGCCCTAATTCTGATATTAACCCAAGAGCAACTTAAAAAAAAATGTACAGCTTATCTGGTATTCATAGCACAATTAATAATATACATACACATAGGCAAGCATGGGTTATGGGCTAACTATAAGCATGAACTCATGTGGAAATTCTGTACCTCCCACCTTAACAATGTAACCTTACCTGAGGCAGGGTCTTTACAAAGGTAAGCAAGCTACAGTGAGGTCTTTAGAGCAGGGTGTGCTGCAGCATGTAAAACACCAGAAGACTGTATGTACACAACACAGCACACCAAGTTACAGCGAGGTCATTAGAGCAGGGTCTGCTGCAGCATGTAAAACACCAGAAGACTGTATGTACACAACACAGCACAGAAGATGACATGGAGACACAGAAGATGAAGGCTGTCTACAGCTAAAGAGACAACTGAGAATGGACCCTTCCTTCATGGCCCCAGGACAAGTGACACTGCTGCCACACTGACTTGGGACTTACATCCTCCAGATGTATAAAACAATGAAGTTCTGTTGTGCAGGCACCTAGCTAGCTCCTGTGTTATAGCAACCCCATCAACTAGCACACCCACTAGAAGAGTCAACATCTACTAGACACAGGCTTACACATCACTACTATATCTAGGTAGCCTAGATGAATCTTACGGTAGCTGCCGGTTTCCAGACTGCCAATACTCCTACCTACCATAGCTGATTTTATGCTAATGCAGCAGTAGAATGATACAAATTCCTAGGAATATATCAATTCTAGCAAGCTTCTATAAACTGCCTGCATCACAGACCAAAACCTCATGCAACAGCATCTTTTATTAGCTATAGGTGCTCCAAAGGACAGCATGCTGAGAACCTTGCTGAATTTATAACACAGCATCTGAGAATCAATGAAATGGTTAGCATAGAGGACTAAAAGAAACAAATGCAGCAAAAGTTCAGTGCAACCTCTAAATAGCTTCAGAATACTAAAAACATAAGCAGACATGGACTTTGTTCCGGGCACTGCCCTAAGTCCATAGAGGCATCAGGCACTTATACTCACTATAACCCTATGGAATAATGGATGATTCTAAAACCGAACTATCCACTTGTTTTTTAATGAGGCCTGGGCTACACAGGAGTGCGTGAGGAGACTCGGGTTTGAACAGGCACAAGCCACTTGCTGCAACTCTGGACTCAAACGCCTGTAGGTGCTGTCCTTCAATGTCTGTGGCAGCGTGTGCAGAGCACAGCTCGGTCTGCAGTCTGGATCTCAGGGCGAAGGAGGAACTAGACTGAGGAAAGTGCACCTGGCCTGCGGTATATGGTGATTTATGCAAGCAGTAGGCTTGAAAATCAAACTCAAAAGGACCATGGTGGGTGTTTTTGCATAAATTGCCATTTAAAAGCACTGAACTGGGGGCTGGAGACAAGACTTGGCAGTTAAGAACACTTGCTGCTCTTGCTCAGGACCAGGCTTTGATTCCCAGCACCTAAAAGGATGACACTTCTCCAGCCATATAAGCTCCCACGTGCACACACACAGTAAAACACAAATCTAAACAGAATATGTAGAAGCAGTAAATCAAATTAGAATTTGAAATACCTACAACTATAAATCTCTCTGGAAAACAAAATCATTGCCTCATTATATTTACCACTTTTTAGAAAATAATCTTTTTTTAATTATCTTCATGTATATGTATATGGGAAGGACCTTGCTCACGTATGTGCAGGAACCCACAGAGACTAGAAGGCATCGGATCCTCTAGAACTGGAGTTATGGGTGGTTGTGAGCCACCCAACATTCGTGCTAGGAACTGAACCCCAGTCCTCTCTCTTAACTGCTGAACCATCTCTCCCATTTAACTGAGAACAAACGCACAAAAATCATCCAGACAGCCCATGCCACAAAGAGAACTCTTGAAGACCAGGATGCACTCATGAAGCGCCAGCAGCCCAGGCTGCCATGCTGAGTGAGGATGTCTAAATTTGAAGTTAGAAAAGAGACACCCACAAACATCTGCCATCACCATGGCTCCAGAGGCCTCTGTGGGAAGCAGTGATGGTTGAATCAGCATTGTTTTCTATAGTCAGCCAGGATGCGGCTCCAGAACTGCACTTTTTTTTTTTTTTTTTTTTTTTTTTGGTTTTTTTCGAGACAGGGTTTCTCTGTGGCTTTGGAGGCTGTCCTGGAGCTAGCTCTTATAGACCAGGCTGGTCTCGAACTCACAAAGATCCACCTGTCTCTGCCTCCCGAGTGCTGGGATTAAAGGCGTGCGCCACCAACGCCCGGCCAGAACTGCACATTTTTAAGTTAATCTTACCGTCTGTGTGTGCAGAGCACTGTGACACATCAGTACTTTGATAACAGTGTTGTTTTACTACAGAGGATAATGGCAGCAATGAATAAAATACACAGCCCTGAAGTAAATCCTTGCACTGTTGGGACAGAATACAGATACAGTTGAAGGAAACGGGAGAAGCAGGATGGAAACTTCTCTTAGAAGTACACCTTCCCATGTACACAGATCCTTGGGATAACCTAATGAAACCCTGGGAAATGAAGAGACTAAGCCTTGTGTCTCTCTGTGGGAATAAGCAGGTGCGAGGGAGGCAGGGCGACAGCATGCTGTTCCCACTGTGCAGGAGAAACAGGGTTTCATTCTGCCTGGTGGAGGTTCCCGTCTTGATCAGTTAATAATAAGTTTTGTGCTCTAGCTAAGACTTAGATAAAAGACGGTAAAGCATAGGCACCTATATGGTAATTCATACACAAGTGGTGCCCTTACTTAGTAACCAGAAAGTGCTCAGGTGGCAATTACCCTATCAAGTTCTTCCTACACCTGCAGTCCCCTCTACTGTTTGCACTAAGCTTTCCTAGGCCGGCTCTCTATCACTGAGCTACATTCCTACTCCTGAGTTTAACACTGTGTGGGGGAAGGAAAATCATCTCTTAATTCAACATTATTAAAAATGTGGCAAAAGAAACTGAGCCCCCACGGTAGTTCGAATGTAACTGGCCCACATAAGTTCATAGGTAGTGGCCCTATCCAGAGGTGTGGCTTTGTTGGAGTAGACATGGACTTGCTGGAGGAAGTGTGCCACTGTGGGAGTGGGCTTGAAGCTGTCTTTTGCTTAAACTTCGCTCAGTGTCATAGACCATTTCTTGTTACAGGCAAGATGTGGACTCTCAGCTACTTCTCCAGCACCATGTCTGCTTGCATGCTGCCAAGTTTCCTGCCATGATGATAATGGACTGAACCCCTAAAACTGTAAGCGAGGCAACCCAATTAAATGTTTTCCTTTATAGGAGTTGCTGTGGTCATGGAGTCTCTACTTGGCACTGGGAGTGGGGTTTTGTTATGATGGGCCTGACCATGTTTGTGTTTGGAGGAATTGGACTTCGGTTATGAAAGCAGTGGAATGCTTTAAGCACTGCTTAATGGGCCAAACTATTAGGAACATGGAAGACAGGGGTGCTGAGCGTAATTAGATGAAATGTGGGGTGCTACCTCAAGAGGATTCAGAGAAGAATTTTAGTGGTATTTTGGTGAAGAATGTGCCTGCTTTTTGTCCCTGTTCCAAGGATCTGCCTGAGGCTAAAATGAAGCATTTTGAATTAATTTCATTGGTAGAGCCTAAGAATAGACTCTGTTGTGTGGTTATTAGTGGTAACTCTAATGAAAATTAACTGAGCAGGGTAAATTACAAAATGTAAATAGGAAGTAGAATAGAGCTAAATCCTGTTTTCAAGGAAATAAATGGATTAAGAAATGGAATAAAGGGATTGGTGGCTTCAGGGCAAGATCCCACCCAGCTAATTTTGCAATTTATGAAAACAAACTAAAGAAAAGCTTAGAGTCAGATGTGATGGGATGTTGCACCCTTCTCCCGTGGGGATCTGCTGACCAGCTTGTGACTAGGAGCTTCTAGCAAAATACTCTTGACCCCTCCTCCCAGGTAGCCTGAATGCAAGATCCTGTTTTCCACCTATCCTTACTGTCTAAATTCAAGTTCCTGTTGTCCGCCCATCCTTTGCCAGAGGGCCCTGGGAATGTGAACTCCTGACCTTGGTAGTTTCCCACCATGCCTGCTACTGATATTTAATGCTCCGTTCCTGTTACAATAAATGCCATTCTCCTTGCAAGAATGAGCCGTTGTCTTTGTCTGCACTTAAATCCTTAGCCCTTCACTCGGATCACTGAGAAGTGTTGTAGCCCAGAAGCCCATAACTGAACGAGATCACTACAGTGAGACACACCTTTAATCCCAGCACTCAGAAGGCTGCCAGCTCTCTGGGTTTGAGGCTGGCCTGGTCTACAGAGCAAGTTCCAGGACAGCCATGCTTAGGCAGTGAAGGAAAGAAAGCTGGTAAAGACAGAACTGAATGAGGGGCCATGTTCCAGTCCCAGACCTTGGCAGCTTCGGCTACCTGTTCTGGCCTTAGAGAGAAGGATACTAGAAACGCATTATATGGAATTTGCCTCTGTGCCTAAGGAAAACCACTGAGGTCAGGCAATTGTCAGGGGTGTCGCTGGAGGCCTAGAGGCCACTGTGTGAAGCTGTGAAGTTGAAGCCTGAATTGCCTTGGAAACCCCAAGATGTTAGAGATGCCAGAGTCACGGGATGCCTGCCCAGCAAAGCTGTTAACAGGGAGTGGAACCAGCACAAGAGAAAGAAGTGTGTTCACAGTCAACACAGCTGAACAGAGTTGGAGATCTGAACTGCATTTTGACATCAGACATGGAAATGCAGAGTTTGGAGTTTGCCCAGCTGGTTTTCAGTCTTGCTTCAGTTCAGTATTTCCTTACTATGCTCCTTTCCCACATCTGCAATGGTAATGTATATCCCATGCCATTATATGTTGGAAGTATGCGATGCTTGTTGATTTTGATTTTATTGGGGATTAGAGTTGGAGAATGCATGATTCTCAGAAGAGACTTTGGTCTTTTAAATATTTGGACTGTGGAGATTTTTGAAGTTGGACTAGATGCATTTTGCATTATGATATTATCACAAGTTTATGGGTGCCAAAGAGTGGAATGTGGTAGTTTGAATGTAATTAGCCCCGTAAGTTCATAGGTAGTGGCACTATTAGGTGTGGCTTTGCTATTAGTGGGAATGGCCTTGTTGGAGGAAGTGTGCCACTGCAGGGGCGGATTCTGAGGCGTCTTTTGCTTAAGCTTCACTCCGTGTCACAGGTATTTTGCCTACAAGATGTAGGATTCTTAGCTACTTCTCCAGGACTATGTCTGCCTGCATGCTGCCATTCTCCCTGACATGATGATAATGGACTGAACCTCTGAAACTGTAAGCGAGCCACCCAATCAAATGTTTCCTTTATAAGAGTTGCTGTGGCCATGGTCTCTCTTCATAGCAATAGAAACCCTAACTAAGACAGCCCAAGAAAGACAGCCTGATTTAATTGAGGTAAACAGTTACCAAATTAACAAGTTCTTTACAGCCAGGGTTGACATTAAGCCACAGTGTACATCAGTGTACTTGCCCACTGACACTGGTGTGTGACTTTCCTAGCTAAGTGACTTGAAGCAGCTCACACTGGCTACCTCATACTTCTGAGACTGTACAGCTTTCTGGCTGTGTAACAGCAAGCCACCTGGAATTCAGTAGCTTCAGACAACACGCATTTCCTACCCAACAGTTCCAGAAGCAGTTTCCAAGCCTAGTGTTCCTTCCTCAGTTCCTAGAACGCCCACTTCCTGTTCCTCCAGCTCACAAGAGTGATGGCACCCCCTGACTTACAGTTTCTTTCTCCATCTTCAACACCAGTTGTCGGGGGAGAGAAGCATTACTTTGGCCTCTTCCACGCCCCTTCTCCATATACACAGGACTCCACTCTCAATGATTAAGTAGATCCCGAAAGAGTTACTTCTAAGACAAGAGCAGTTTGTTTACAACCTTAATCCATCTGCAACGCCACTTCCTCTCTGCCATTCATTTGTCCCAAATACTTGCAGGTTCTGGGCATTAAGAAGTGCTTATGTTTGAGATTGTTGCACACTCACGGACATGCAATGTGCCTTCAGCATGTCCACCTGTGTGTCCAGTCATAGGACAGACATTCTGACAACATCCTCAATGAGTTGTACCAACTACATCAATTACTTCATGAAGAGTCACTACATGCACCAAATGCAGAGTAAGAAGCTAGAGACAACTCATTTTAAAGACACTATGCGATAGTTACCATCTGCTTTTAATGGCCTAATCCAGGAAAGGACCAACTCTGTAATGTGCCATGGTCCAGCATGTCCAGAGACAGCACGGAGGCCCACGCTCTGCATTCTTTTTTCAAACATTACCATGAGATGTTGAGACAACCTAGAACACGTGCATGGCATGCGCGGGGTCTCTGTCCACTCCCATGAGACACAATGCACAGCTCTGCCTGGCTGAGAAAAGTGGGTCAGAGCAGACAGCTCAAAGAGAGTTCACGATGATATCAAGGGGCAGTTTTGAAAACTTACAATGGATTACTATAGACTTCTGGGATAAAGGGGCTCTTACACAAAAGAGAGTCTATCCTCAGCCTTAAACACTGTGTGTTTAAGCCAGATTATAGGTCAGAAGGTAGGAAGGCAGATGACTGATGCAGTGACAACACCAGGAAAGCTTTCTTATTAGAGAAGGGAGGTAACTTAGATAAAAGGTATAACCGCACCTCATAGACTTTTGCAGTTCTGGAGATAAAGACTTGAGCTGGAGAGAAAAGAAAAACGCTCACAAAAAGAAGGTAGGGATAGAAAGAATTTGCTGCCCTGAAACAAGAGATAAGAGGATAATCCCAGAGTAATCAGGAAAATAATAGGGAACTCTCCCTTCAGCAAGGGGATAGTCAGGAGGAAGCCACTGGAGAGACAGGAGGTTAGGTCAGTCCCCGAAGCAAGCTCCCAACTAAGACGGAAAGAAAAGCTTTGCTGGAACAGACAGCAAACCCACCTAAGCACAGGTGGAGGCTGTGGTGCCTTCAGTTACAGGGGAATCTTGTCCCTTATGATCCAGTATGGTCACAGCACACTGGGGTAAGCGGAGGGGAGACTGACAGACATCACACAGACAGGAAGTCTAACTAGTCTCACTCTCTAGTGACCCTGCAGCTTCGGGAGATGGTAGGTTTTCTGCCGTTGTTTGGTACTGCTTGTTTCGGTTCAGTTTGTTTTGATTTGTCTTTTTATTTCATACGTATTGTTTAGCTTTCTGTCTGTGTGAGGAGGTAGGATCCCCAGGAGTTGGAGTTACAGACAGCTGTGAGCTGTCATGTGGGTGCTGGGAATTGAAACTGGGTCCTTGGGAAGAACAGCCAGTGCTCTGAGCCTTCTCTCCAGCCCTTAGTCTGGTTTTTATCTCCCTGTTGTAAAGTGAGATAGCATTTGCTTCGGGGACTTGCGTGTTATCAAACCCACAAATAATGCATATGAAACTCGGCAGTGGTTAGTCTTTGCCTTCATCACCTGTCTTTCCTTTGCTCCATCAGCTGTAAGCTGCAATGCACACTGTCTCCTTGCTTTCACTGGAAATGATAAAAGCTCTTGATACTTGGTATAGGATTTACCTTTTAAGGTGAAAAGCTCTACTACTGAATCCTGACTAGCTTCTAAAAAAACGTTTTTTTGCGGGTACTGGTCAGACGGCTCAGTAGTTAAGAGCACTAGCTGTTCTTACAGAGGACCCAGGTTCAATTCCCAGAACCTATATGGTGAGTTACACTGTCTGTAACTTTGGTTCCAGGAGATCCAATGTCCTCTTCTGGCTCCACACGCACTATGTGCAGACACAGTATCCAAGCATACATGCTAGCAAAACATCCAAACATATAAAATAGTTTTATGTTTTCACTAATTAGATAATAAATAAAACTCTCTGTAATATGGGGAAGAAGATACTATAAGATATTAAATTTTTTATAGTATAGGTCTCTGAGGAAAACCCTGAGGAACAAAGTATTTAGTTAATGAGGAGACTTTATAATAATTAAACCCCTGACCCCATATGAACAGGTGTATTTACAAAAGTCAAAGACAAATTAGTGAGACAAATGCTGCCTCCTCACACAATTACTTCTGAGATGTCTGCTCTTGCAGCCCTGCCTGGGGCTTCCCTGTGGCCACTTCCAAGGCCAAGTTCATTCCAAAACATCAGATGCTGTTTCTTCTCGTTCAGCCACTGTTAGTAAACTTACTGCAGGTGAAACCCATGCATTCTTTTCAAGTCATTACTCTCCCGAGAAGTTCAAAGAAAGATGCTTGAACTTACCTAACCCTTTACCAAACCCTCCCTCACACAGTTAATATCACACTCACATTCATCCTATTTTAAAACATGATTTTTTTTTCAAGACAGGGTTTCTCTGTATTGTTTTGGAGGCTGTCCTGGAACTCTCTGTAGACCAGGCTGGTCTTGAACTAACAGAGATCTGCCTGCCTCTGCCCGAGCACTGGGATTAAAGTTGTGCACCACCAAGCCCAGCTAAAACATGAATCTTTATACTACATAAGCCAAGCATACTAAGGTGCCAAGGGGACATACAGAAAGAATCAGTAACGAAAAACTATTAACAACACAACAGCAGTTCCACCATGGGAGGAATATATATAACATATAACATGTAGTACACAACACATAATTTGAGAGGGCTTCTTGCTACATAACCTGGCTGGCTCCAGCATGCAACTCTCTTGCCTCAGCACCTGAGTACTGAGATAATAGACATATACCAACACACAGAGATAAAGATTAGTATAGGTTTTTAAAGAAAAGCTAAGTAAATAGATTTTTTTTCTTTTTACATTTAGAACATTTTCTGAGCCTGAGGTCCATGCCCATAATCTCTGAATTGTCAGAGATAGGAAGACCAGGATTTTAGGAACATTTCCTCTTTAGATGTTTTCCTAGAAACCTGCATTTTCCCATGTGTGCGAGACTTATTTCTGCTATTTAATACACTAATAGTTACTTCCATTAATGGTTCCTTCAAGGGAGTATCCAAAGAAATGCCAGTATATTTAAACCAATTTAAAGTCACATTTTTAAAGTTTAAATAGAAACAATAAAACAAAAATGACAGGGAATCAATACTCTCCTCTAGAAAGTAGAGGTGAGCTTGTCGAGAATCTATACAAGAGTCAGATACACAATGCTAACTCTTCTGATAATATCTCTTCTGTGTTTATAATTGGTGAGCTTGTCGAGAATCTATACTAAGAGTCAGATACACAATGCTAGGCTTTTCTGACAGTATCCCTTCTATGTTTATAAGGCCCAAACGACTTCTCTTAAAAAATAAAAACAAGTGACAAATATTCTGTTTACTCAAAAGTGTAACTTATTTAACCATTCACCTATATATGCTACT
Organism: Mesocricetus auratus; assembly: GCF_017639785.1. Lineage (NCBI taxonomy): Eukaryota > Metazoa > Chordata > Mammalia > Rodentia > Cricetidae > Mesocricetus > Mesocricetus auratus. Next base: position 26,481,807 of record NW_024429201.1, on the reverse strand, counting down.
TTGATAGGATTTGGGAACACTGATGATCATTTGGGGGCTAAACATGTGGCCCAATGTCCAGTCCATGCAAGACCCTCCAGTCAAGTCCTTGGGGCCAAAAAAAGGAAGAAAAAAAAAAAAGAAAGGAAGGAAGAGAGAGAGAGAGAGAGAGAGAGAGGGAGAGAGAGAGAGAGAGAGAGAGAGAGAGAGAGAGAGAGAGAGAGAGAGAGAGAGAGAGAGAGAGAGAGAGAGAGAGAGAGAGAGAGAGAGAGAGGCCATTGTGAAAGTGCTTTGGTACCCAGCTACCTCATCTGCCGTCTTCATCAAAACCCACTTTTTCCAGCCCTGCTGTAACCACTTCCTCTCCACTCTTTGACCCTTTGTGCTTTTTCACTTTGCACACCTTTTCTCTCCAAACCACAGTTCTGTCCTGGCTCCGCCTCCCATGGCCACCAAACTAGTTTCACCGCCAAAGAAAACCTCTATCTTCCCAGCGACACTCTCCAGCATCAGTACTGACCTCCCCTGGGAAGCTGACTCCGTTCTCTAGCTCAAGAAGCTTCTGCCTCAGCCTCCCTTCCAAATGCTGGATTACAGCCTACGCCAGCACACCAGACTAGGAGTAGGGTCTTTCTTTAAGACCCACAACAAGCATTTCCATCACTGCTTTGTCCCATGACCAATTCCTCTCTGGAAGCTGGAAGGCAAGATTCTTCCTCCTTTTTGTACCTTTACCACTTAATAACAAATTTGGTACACAGCAGATACACAATGAATGTTTTAACAGTGAATAAGTGAAAGCCGGGCAGTGGTGGCGCACGCCTTTAATCCCAGCACTCGGGAGGCAGAGGCAGGTGGATCTCTGTGAGTTCGAGGCCAGGCTGGACTACAGAGTGAGTTCCAGGACAGCCTCCAAAACAATACAGAGAAACTCTGTCTCAAAAAAAAAAGAATAAGTGAATGAGTATTTAATAATGTGGAGCTTAGAGGATGTACCAATAAGTTGAGAATTATTGGAAACATATCAATATCAAGATTTTTCTTAGACATAAGAAAATGATGTATCATTAAGGTTTCCTGCTAGATTAATAAACTAATAAAATTACCTAGATGGTGAAATAAAATATCCTAATAAGAAAGGCAAGCCAGTCAGAAAAAAACGGAGACCAGTTCACCTTTGAGAGCTTAAGTGCCCAGTCTGGGCCTCAGATTCATCACTTATTTCCCTTATGTACCTGGCTTTGTTTTAGCATTCAAACAACCATCCAGTTAACACTGGTTCAATTCAAGTTAGAGAATCCAATGAGAAGCAGGTGAAGGTGGCAGTGTCCCCAAGTGCTCAGAGGAGCAGGTGAAGGTGGCAGTGTCCCCAAGTGCTCAGAGAAGCAGGTGAAGGTGGCAGTGTCCCTAAGTGCTCAGAGGAGCAGGTGAAAGTGGCAGTGTCCCTAAGTGCTCAGAGGAGCAGGTGAAAGTGGCAGTGTCCCCAAGTGCTCAGAGAAGCAGGTAAAGGTGGCAGTGTCCCCAAGTGCTCAGAGAAGCAGGTGAAGGTGGCAGTGTCCCCAAGTGCTCAGAGAAGCAGGTGAAGGTGGCAGTGTCCCCAAGTGCTCAGAGAAGCAGGTGAAAGTGGCAGTGTCTCCAAGTGCTCAGAGAAGCAGGTGAAGGTGGCAGTGTCCCTAAGTACTCAGAGAAAGAAGCAGGTATCATTCCTCCACCTGTCACTGAAGCACATCAGCACAGCCCAATCACTCCTGCTAAATCAACCCAACACCAACTTAAGACACTTTCTACACCAGAAAAATACATGAAATTACAGGCTTGATTCACTAATTGGATGCTTTAAATATACATCTAGTAAATATTTAACTATGGAAGTAAAAAAAAGTGAGTCACTTAACACGTTATCGGGCAAGTAAGTGGGCCGGTGCAGCGTGGGCGCTCTCTGGAGTGGCCGGATACTCAGCACAGCACCTTCCCTGTGCCCAGCCGTTTCCTTCAGCCCCACACTCCACACAAGACAACCCCCTTCCTGGGCTCCGGGCCAGATGCTCCCAAAGTTCCTTGTGATATTTTAACTGACACTCAGTTTTTATGTGTGCAACAACAAGAAAGGATAAGGTGTTCCAGGTGAGAGAGCCTACTCACCTACTGCTCACTGCTGTCTGTGCGTCCCTACCGTGAACTCACAGGGAATGAGACAAGGCCGGTTCTGCCAACTGTGTGTTAAGATGTAGTTTACAATCTGAACTACAAAAACATTTCAGAGGCTTTTCATCAGATCCACACATCTACGAAGCTCAACCTTACGGCAGTAAATATCTGCAGTGTAATCAATACACTAACAATAAACTCGAGTAAAGTAACTCCAAGGAAATAGAGTGATACCGAGCAACCATTTCAACCTTGGCCTGCAGAGAAGGAACGAGTGAGCGCACTTTCCTCTATTCCTCCTGAAAAGTCCAAGTCCCTGCACCTCACACATAGACAAAGGCAGGCAGGAAACAGATCAACTAGGGCACTCAAGCTGAAGGAAGACACAGTGATGAGTGCCCTTGTTTCATTATTCAGAGCACACAACCAGGTTCAGTGCGGGAGAAGCCAGTATTTCAGAAGTCCAGCAAGCACAGACCAAATAAACAAACAAAGGACACTGGCTCCTCTCCCTGGAGGACGACCCAGGGGAAAACAGCTTGAAAAGATAGAAACTTCCAGACAATATCTGTACTGTAGCCAAGGGCTACAGAAAAACCTATGTTCCAACTTCCACCACCCTAGGGTGGACTTAAGAGAATAGGCTGCAGTCTCATCAGGCTGGAGAAGCTCCAAACCCCTTTCTGGGGTGCTCAGAGGAGTAAGAAAACAAGATGCTCGTCCCCAGCGAGCCCTCAGTCCCTCAGTGCAATGGAGAGCACCCTGGTGGTGTAATGCAGAGCACACAGGCAGCCTGCACATCACTCTGACAGGTGATGAGGCCCCTCAGCCTGTATGACACAGAGACTACATGAGGAACTGGAACTCTACCCACCCAGAAGCTGCAGAGGGACCATTCCTGTAGACCCCACCTGGCATCACACCCACCTTGCTAAGTCAGACAGCCTAAGACAGCCTAGGACAGCTCCTAAGACAGACAGCCTAAATAAGATCTGGATCCTCGCATCACAGTAAGGAAAACCACAAGTCACCACCCAAACTCACTAATCACACCAAGAAACAGGAAGATGGCAAACCAAATGTAAAAATCAAAAACCCAATAGACACCAACACCAGGACAGCAGCAATGTCAGAACCATTGGTAATGTCAAGGACGTATCACGAACTCACAGCAGAAGTGGCTATGGACACAGGACTTGCATAAAATAAAGACATTCTGAAGTAGGAGAGAACCTGATTGGGAGGGAGGAGGGGTCAGCAGGAGGATGAGTGGGATGAGGGGGAGTAACGGGATGACTATGATCACAGTGCATTGTACATATGTATGGAAGGGACAAAAACAGAGAAATCTTGGTTGCTTGTTATTGTTAATGTTTTAAGAGCCAGCAAGATGGATCAACAGGCAAAGGAACTTGTTGCCAAGCCTGATGACCTGAGTTCGATCCCCAGAAGGCACATGGTAGATGTCTTCCGACCCTCGTAGGTGCGCTCTGGCACATGTGCGCCCACACACAGACACACTCACACACAACATCTCCGTTTCTTATTCCTCTGACCGCCCCAGCAAAGAGTTTGGAGTTTCTCCAGCCTGATGAGACTGCAGTCTGCCTGCTCTTAGTCCACCCTAAGGTGGGTGAAAGTTGGAATATAGATTTATCTGCAGTCCCTGGCTAGAGTACAATAGTTACTGTTATTAATTAATGTTTTACCAGCAGTTATACATAGGCCTGAAACAAAGAGAAAGATAAGAGGCCAAGGTAAGAAAATTTCTGCACAGAAATTAAAGACATAACAGGAAACCAAACAAAAAATTCAGAAGTGAAATATATAATAATCAAACTAGTACGCTGCCTGAGAAGACAGAGGAAACCATCAGTCAAGTGGAAACAGCAGACAGGACCCAATCTGAACAACGCAGAGTACAGACTGACAAAACATGGGCAGACAACTGCTGCTATCAGAGTCTTTAAAATGAGAAGAAAGAAAGCTGAAAAATCGCAGCAACGAGTGAAAAGAACACAGATTTGGCAAGAAAAGGAGCTGGGGGTGCAGCAGTGAAAACGTAATTACAGTGCTCGTGTGTGAAGTTCTCAAGACATATGAAGTGCTGGAGAGACGGCTCCGCGGTTAAGACACTTGTTGCTCCCGAAGTGGACCTCGATCCAGTTCCCAGCACCCACATGATGGCTCCTCACCATTCAGTGAAGCAGTTATTTTTATTGTTTTATTATTAATCAAAACTTGAGAGTCAGACATTGGGGTAAACCTGACAGATTCACAGAGCAATGAAGAACGATCAGCTGCCCCTGCCTTTCTCTCCACGCTTCCCAGATCAATAAGGTCCTCCAGTCTTGCTAAGCTCCTCCCTATTCCTTTCTGTGTCTCTGTCCTAACCTGGGTCAGCCAAAAACTCTATGGTTAATTTTGGTCAGCCAATCTGCAACTCCACCCCCTGATTCAAGGTCAACTTTATTGTCAGTTTCATAGTGTCAGAGTATGATCAAAATACCCCACAACGGTACACAACTCTAGTGCCAGAGGACACTACACCCTCTTCTGAGCACCATGGGTTCCAGATATGCAGGTGGTGGGCATACATGCACACAGGCAAAACACTCATACACACAAAATAAAATAAAATAATTATTTAAAAACAGAAAGAAGGCTGAAAAGAAGTAAGTCTTTATGTTAAAGTATAGCAATGCTGAGCAGAAAAGAGCCTAGTCTTGCTTTGGAGAATGTGGATAATGAGGGAGACTCAATGAAAATTACCACCTCCCTCTTGATTTTGCTATGAATCTAAAACTGAAATTTATAGAAAGGGGAAGTTTATTAAGGGAAAAATAGTATCTAGACCTCCCCACTTAAACAGGAAAGTTCATTTAAGCAGAGCATCTTCCTGCACACCAGACAACGGTCTGTTCACACTCCATCAATTTCATACATGCACCTGTCTGTGTTCTCAACTCCTGACTTCATTGTTATAAAAATGGGATAAAGCACTGAGTTTTAGGTTGACATATTTAAGACATATATTACAATAGTAATACAAATCTAATTGAGGAAACAAAACAATTTTCATTTTCCTTTTTATGGTTTTTGGTTTTTTAAGAGAGGGTTTCTCTGTGTAGCCCTGGCTGTCCCAGACCTCACTCTGTAAACCAGGCTAGCCTTGAACTCAGAGCTCCTCCTGCCTCTGCCCTCTCAGTGTTTCATTCTCCTTTTTAAAGGGGCATTTTTTTCACCTACAAAACAAATGTATTGCCTCTATTATCGCCTAATGGCTACTTAAAATGTAGAAGAACAAATTCTGAAACAAATAAAAAAAAAAACCAGTCATAACAGGAATCAGCAGGCCAAACTTCAGAAACATCAAAATAAAGTCCCACCCTCCTGGATGGGGCGTTCCAGACCCTTCCCTGGCACTGCGCAACTCTGAGAGGAGGATCCCTCGTCACCACACTGCCGACTTCTCAGCTGGCCTGGGCCGATACTACTGCCTCCATCCCGTCTCCACTGCCCAGCCTCGCCTCCCATCACACTCAGGTGCTCTGCTGCTCATTCCATCATCCATTCAGTGACTCACACGGCATCCCCGCCTGACTTGACAACCCCCGCTCTTTACTAGCTCCTAATACCGGAAAACTATGTGGGAATGGCCTCATCTAAGTCCAAGGAACAAAGCTTATTAAACTTACAATGCAATCACTAACCTGAAACTATCAAATATGTAATAACTTCATATTATTAAACAGTTTAGTGAGAAAAAAATTCATTTTCCCTCTTATCCTTCAAAAAAGCTCCTGCCCAGGGTTTCTCTGTGTAGCTGTGGCTGTCCTAGAGGTTGTTCTATAGAAGGGATCCACCTGCCTCTCCTCCTGAGTGCTGGCATTAAAGGTGTGCAACACCACATCCAGCTTGGCTTGGTGTTTTTTAATTAATGTCAACCTGGAATTAGGGAGAAGTAAGACTTTAACCATAACAGAAACCTACTTTATACAGACTCAAATGAACAAACTTCATTTTGACACTATTATTAAACATTTTCTATAACAATCTTGAAAATCAAAGTTCAACAACCAAAAGTGTTGAATAGCCTCTAACACGTAAATTAACAGAAGACTGATTTGAAATGCTGTGATGGTTATTTCAAACATCTGTCACTATAATTGCCATTTGAGGGATATAAGTCTTCAGGATACAATAATCACTTCAAAAAATATTTTTTTAAAAAAAGTACAGATGATGCTCAGCTTGTTCAAGTCAAAATAATAATAATAATAATAATATAAATTAATAAATCTGTGTAGCATAACACTAGACGTCAACATTTTCTTTAAATTTGTAGCATAAAATGTAAATGAAATACTCAAGCATTTACTTCAAAGGTCAGACTGCTGAAGTCACTGGACACTAAAAGGTATTCTTCCACAGACCCTCAGTGAGTCATATCAACTACTGAGAGCAACTTCTTAACCCAGGCATCTCCCCAAATGCCACCTAATCTAGGTCAATACTGGAACAACTGAACCATGTGACACAGTGCACACACGCAGAAGATAACCACAGCTCCGCCACCTCCTCACCCTGGCTCTGCTGGCAGGACACCTCCCTTTCCGCCTTCCTTCTTCCTCCTACTGCAACTGCTGACATTCTCCAACTCTGTAATCTTACTCTCCTATGTGTTTTCCCCACTCAAGGGGTTAAAGTGCCTTGCCTGACAGTAAACTCACCTCCCCTGTACTATTGCCAGAAACTTCACTGGTTCTCCCTGGATTTCTTGGTTAACACCATGCAATGTTTCCTCAGTTCTCAGGATGAACATTTCCCCTGGTCAGGAGAGTCTCTCCCTTGTCCTTATACTCTGTCATCTTTTCCAGCTGTGTGAAATCATTTCCTTTCATGCACTATGCACGTCCCTCTTCTCTTACACCAAGTCACAGTCTTCTCTCCTGCAAATGTCCCATGCACACCCACCTCCTCCACAGAGCCTCCCCTTGCTGTGTGCACAGGGTACCCCCACCACCCCCGTATCCATGAACTCAGACATGAGCACCACCTGCTATGGTCACCACGCTTGCCTCAAAACTCAGCGTGAGAACTAGTAAATATTAGTAACAACTATTAATAATTTAATGTAGTGCCTTCCGTAGCCTTTCTTTCAACTACAAACTACGTTCCATAAACATAAAGATCTCCAAACTGAAGGAATCTCAAAACCACTGCTATTTGGTTCCCTCTATACATTTTGAAAAAAAACAGAAGACAACGGCTCTTATGACTGGTCCCATCTGACAAACATTCTATACAAAGACAAACAACCTGAGGAAAACAGTTTGCCACCATTGTCACTACTCAAGAGTGTTCGACCCAGCTGACTACCATCTTCATTTAATGCTTGCCTCAAATATTAAAATGATACAAAATAAATACAACTAGCTACAGAAATAAATAGGAAGGACTTCATAATCTTAAAATAAAAAAATCTTAACTCAGAAGATATAAAATCCTTTGGAGACCTCTTGTGGTTAAAATTAAGAATAAAAAGTCAAATTTTTAAAAAAAGGTTTTTTAAATTACTACATTAGAATCATCTATAATTCCAAGCGGTTTTTGCATTTTCTCACAGTGTTAATACAGAATGTCTTCAATGTTGATAAAATACCCACCAGTATCTGATAAAAACTGGGGCTTTTCATCTTCTGGTTGTGCAGGAAAGGATGGGAGTATAAAGAGACTGTCGGTCTGAGAGCTAAGAAACTGCCTCTCAGCACTGACAACAGACACTACCAAACTCACAATAAAACCTCGTTTCTGAAAACTCAGTGTTGCACTGTTGCCCTGGCGCCAGCTAGGAACAGGAGTGTGGCCAACTGCTCCCTGCTAAGTTACTTTCCTTTATACTTGTCTGGGTGGCGTGGATGGCTAAGCAGTAGACACTGTGCTCACCACAGGAGTTAATATCAAGTCAGGAAAGGCCCATGAGCTCTGTGGACATTAAAGTGGAGCAAGAACTCACCTCATGCAGTGAAATAAAGAAAAAAGGAAATTTAAAATTGAACACTACCAATAAAATCAAGAAGAAAGAGAGAATTTGGTGGCAATAGAATATAGATGAAAATAAAGGTAAAGTATTTCAAAGTGGGAAAGGATCTTTTGAAGTGTAAAAATAATAGGATGTTACCAGAAGCAGGGAACTTAACTGCGCCTTGGACTTAGACTACTAAAAACAAGTAGAATAGTCAATTCAAATGAGTTTACTTTCCTGCCGGGGGCTTGCCAAGTCCTACCACTCCACCCCTGTCTCTCTGGGGCTCCCAAGTACACACAAGCCAGAGGGCCACAGTAGCATGAGGGGCTCTGTCAGGATCACCCCATCCCCTGTCCCAGTGTGAGGATTACAGAACCCGTCACCACACACAGCTTCCCACGTGGGTACTGAAGAGCTGAACTTAGATCCTCGTGACAAGCATATGCAAACAGCAGTCATTTTACTCACTGAGCCTTCTCCTCGGCCCTGAATCAAACTATGTTTTAAATGTTTTAAAGGAATCATAATTTTTTTTAATTTTGAAAAAATATATCAAGGGTCTAAACCAACAAAAGACATACACAAAGAAAAGAATAAGAAGGCCTAATGAACTCATAGAAATAGATGCTTAACTCTGCATAAGCAAGAGGTAAAAAAGAAAATATACTAAGAATGGAGACTTACGTGTAGGCAGAATTACAAACCTGGAATGCTAACCAGAGAAATACAGTAAAATGGCCTGAGGTCGTTGGATTCCTAAGTCCCCATCAGCCACCCAAGATGTCTCATCATGCCAAATTCTGGCTCCAGAACCTCACTGGACAAGTCAACACTGAGAAACACCATCAGGTAAAGCTCCTTGCCAAATAAAGTAAGTCTTGGCCCTGTCGGCTATTGCACAGGTTTTGGCATTTTATTGACTTTTGCCTTTATTGATTTTTATAAAAAAAATAAGTGGAAAATAGAAAACAGGATGATTAAAAAGACCACATTCCAGATTAACCTAAATTAATCAAACATCCACTTAGTTACAAAGAAAATAATAAAATCAAAGGCACAGAACACTGTAAATGTGCTTCCATCTAAAAGTGTCTCTTCAAAGGTACCTGAGGATCTATTCATGTTTCAGCTATCCAGGATCAGCACCCTTCAAAAATGGGCTGCTTGACTTTTAACTGGTCAAGTTTAAACACAGAGGAAAACTAAGAACAAAATAAAGGAATTTGATCCAGAATTCTCTACCTATAATGTAATAAAGACTATTTAAATGATCGTTGTAAATATTTCAAAGAGTTCTCAGTGTCCTTGGGCAGCATCCAAAATCTTTATAAATGTTTATAATTCTGACTTAGAAATTCCACCTTCAGGAGAGAATTAAAAATGCATGCAAAAGTTTCCACAGATGCTACAGCAACATCTGCAGAGCTGAACCAGGAAATATAACAAAAAGCAAATGGACAAATCTCATCTACTTGTATAAGGGATGTCGTACAGCACCTTGGTTGCGAAGTGTTTACAGAAACATTAGCAGACAAATGATGTTCGCTAAGATCTGCTTCACCTAAGCCAGCCAGAGAGAAGGCTGGCATGAGAGAGCCTGGATCTGAGCTGGAGCCTGCTGACACTGGCTGACGCCCTCCTGGCACCTCCCTGACTATTCTGAGTAACTCCATGTGTCTGCACCTTCCCAAGGGAAAATGAGGAATTAAGTTAAAAACCGGGTATGAAACTGTATTTTCTGCATGAATACAAGTTTATAAATAAAAAAAAATACATATAAAGAAATACAACACCAAAGTGCGGTTATTTCTGAATTTGTGGAATGGGATTTATTTTATCTTTCTTTTTGTAACTCTTAGTTCTTCTAAATGAATGCATATTACTGATATCATCAGAAAAACTGTAAAAGCTACTTTGATAAAAAGAAAAAATGTAGATCAAAATGAACACTCCAAACTCCAAAGACAAACATGTCCTCCGTTTAAACCACTTTGATTTTCTCACTGACTCGTCGGTCCACAAGCTGTGAACCCGACAATCATCCCTTCATGTAGACAGCCCTCTCAAGTCCTACACAGCCCAAGCCTCGCTGTCCTTTCCAGCCACACTTCCGCAAAGGCACCTTCCGAGGGAACTTAACATGCCGTGAGAATCCAGCCAGACCTGTGCACAGCTTACACATGTGTCTCCCCTCTACCTTGCTTCTTAGTGAGTGTTGTGATAAGTTCTAGTAAATAAAACTATTGGGTACCACTCTGAAGAGAAACATGCAGCACAGAAATTATGTTCTAAGTTACCTCTAGAATCATAAATCATCAAACAATATAATTAAATAATGTGATAGATCTCTTTAAAATGACTGTCACCTGTAGTCCTAGACGACATTCTCCTTTTAAAAACTCTATTAGTGAGATATAATTACTCTAAGTATTTCTATAAGAACAAGTACTGGCTTGGGAGTTAACTCTAGTTTGAAAATGGCCCTGACTCACCTGACAGCAGTGGCTCTGTGGATGAGCGTCTCCGTCAGCTCAGACAGGTGTGAGGGAAGCAGCAGTTCCACGGGCTGCAGGCTTGATATGCGAGTCTCCAGCTCCAGTCTGGAAGCAGAGTCTTGGAAGCAGTCGTACACGACCTCCCCTGTGGCAGGCTGCACTCCCTGCAAGCAAAGATAAACACGATGGCACAGAACACACACTGTCCCAGCTGCACTGACGCATCCCAGGCATGGTTCTAGTAATGACACCTGCCATCACGTGCTGTTGCTAACAGGAGAATCTGTCTGCCTTTTAGGACTCTTATCTGTTAGCTGCACAGGCATCTAAAACAGTCTGAGCAGGTGGCACCACAGGTAAAGGGCTTGCCACCAAGCCTGAGGACCTGAATTTGATCTCCACAGGGTTCACATGGTGGAAGGAGAGGACGTACTCCCAAAGTTGTCCTATGACAGCCACATATTTTCCATGTGCACAGATACACAAATAGATAGGATGGATGGATGGATGGATGGATGGATGGATGGATGGATGGATAAATAGATACATACATACATACATACATACATACATACATACATACATACATACAAAGATAGATACCTACAGAGAGAGAGAGAGAGAGAGAGAGAGAGAGAGAGAGAGAGAGAGAGAGAGAGACAGAATGCAATGCCTTCAGTGATAGTTTCAGGAGACATGCTGACAGCTTGGGGCCTGACGTACCTAACAGAGGCTATGACAACTCACCAAGCTCTGTTGGGCATCAGCTTCCTCTTCTACACATGGAAACATTATCAACTCCCCTTATCAGGTTGTTACAAGGATTAAATCAGACTAGTGTGTGAAAGCTCTGACAGCTTCGCCAGGTACAGAGAGCAAGGTACCACAACAAAGTGCCAGTGAACACACCTGACAGTACAGCAGAAACAGTCTGATCCTTGCACAACCAAAACCAGACATAACAAAGGATGAGTGAGACCAAGCCAGTATTCAGGAAAAAAGCCAAGGCAACTTAAAACCATCACCTGTCAGCCCATTATAATAACAGGAAGAAAACCTGAGAGGGTCAAGATTTGAGGAGGTGCAGAAGGTAGCCAGGGTCAAACCTGAGCAGCCTGACTCCCTAGCCTGCACTCTCTCTACCATGTATGCCTCAGAGATGAATAGCAGTGACAGTTTGCACTAATGAAAAGCCCGAAATTCGACAAATCCATATACTGTTGATGCAGTCAACTGACAGTCACTTCCAACAAGACGCAGGTCCTAATCTAGGGACGGATAACATGCCTGCAATGTTAGCCTCAGCATATATATAAACATCAGGAAAGCAAGATGGCCCAGCAGGTAATTAAATATTTCATAACTTCTTTAAATTCTTTATCTGTAGCCAGGGAATGCGTTCAAATCCAGTCTAGAAGTATCCTCTAGTGTCTACAGCACAAGTTACATTAGGTTTACCTATTTAAATTCATGTCCCCACCCACGAACCAAGCATTTACATAAGTGGCTGACAGTTATCAGCCACCCAAAGTCTCTGTTGTTTTAATCAAAGACCTCATCAATGGCGATACTGCACCATGTATTACTCCAAGACACATTAAGAAATCCACAGCCCAAACATAACTGCATGGCCCAAAATGAAGGTCAATGGCATGCTTGCAGTGGTTCTCAACAGCAAGGCTTTCAATTTCAGACTAACTACCAGCACCCAAAAGAGACTCTCGGATGGTGACTGGGAAATGTAAGGTACAAATCACAGTGGGGGAAATTCCCAGTGAGAACACTGCTGAGAATAAAGGGAAATGATCATCACTCGGCCACACCGAATCTGAGGAACTGGAGTACACTCCAAGTGGCCTTGTGCAAATCCGGAGGATTCTAGAGCCCTAGAGAAAAGTGCAGCCTTGGCCTAGAGCTTAGGATGCCATCAGCCAGAAAAGTGACCGCTGAGGTCAAGGACAGGAACCAAAGAACACTTAGGGTTAGAGACCACTATTCATCTTCTCATGTCCCTGTTCATCTGCTACAGTCAACCTGGGCCCAATTCTAAATGCCCCAAGTAGGACCTGTGTGCTCGAATGTGCTATCAACTCCGTTCTTTAGTCTGAGCTCCAGGTAAATATACAATAGCACACTACATATGCTAACGCTGAAAAGCAAATAACTTTACTATTTGTAGATGGGACCAGCTGTCTATGACTAGATAAAAAGTGCTTCTCAGGGGAAAAAATTCATTTGAGCCTCCCCAACACACACAGTAATGCTAATTCCCTGAGAGAGGGGCTCACTGGCTAAGCAAATGTCAAGTTAGCAAAGTTATCCCATATGAATAATGTATTAAAAGGTACCCTGGAGACATTCAAGCTTGAGGAATTTTTCTTAAGCTGGCCACTAACTGCAGACATTAGAAAAAGCTAAAAGAGAGATGAATATAAGTAAGTCTAATAGTTCTGAGGGGCACAGGCAAAGGGTATCTGTAAGTGGGTAAATTTGCTCATGAGTGGCAGAAGGCACAGCCAGTAAAACTATAGCTCCTGAATCATATTTATCTGGAAGAGAGTGGAGATATTTAAGTACACCACCTTGCATTAGTCACTCAGCATTTCCCTTTAGTCCTTCCTCCAAATCTAGTTAGGGTAGTTCCATCATAAGTCCTATTGGACTGCACACCACAGAGGAAACTCAGTTAGCCATGCACCTACTTGGCATAGCATTTTATTGTGTATCAGCTCCCTGCCCACATGCATGCCTGTCACTGCCACCATTTCCAACTCTTAACAAAGTATATGGTCCAAAACTATCTGGGTCTTTGCAGAGTGCCAAGTAACCAGAAAAAAACTGTAACTAGTTACATGATGGGTAATGTTTTGAGGAAAAGGTTTTCCTAGTAAACTACCTGAAAGCACACTTCAGAATCCTCAACATGCACCACTCAGGACCACTCCCAGGAGGTAGCGCAAACACCCATCATTCATTCCTCACCTTCAAAGGACTTACCACAATACCAATGGAAATGCTCCCCTTCTTTTTGTCCTTAATATTTTCCTTCTCTTCGTAGATACACAGAAGATAGCTGGTAGAAGTTTCTGTCATTATGTCATCAATATTTACTGACTCATCCAGCCTGATTAGAGGATTCACATGTAATAATGTTAAAGAAAACCACATGCTTAATTCCTGTAAATTGAGAAAGGTTTATTTTTCTCATGAAGCATTCTTCCAATTATGATCATAGTTGAATGTCATATCTTCCCTGAACAAGAGGCACAAGGACAGGCAAGTATTATCTTCTCACTTCCAAAGGGCCTAGCAGTGCGTCTCCAACCCCGAAGTCCAAATGGGAACCCACCTTCCTGAAACTTGCTGACTTGACTCCCCAGCAATCGTATGATGAATTCTACCAAGCAAAGCAAACATGCTAAACTATCACAAATGAATTACCATCTCTAAAGTACCTAAAACTCTAGAAGTATTTTACTTATAGAGAATTGCTAAGACATTTTAAACAGAAACATATTTACATATAGGAGTATCTATGCACACACATGTACAAAATGAACCCCATTAATCAAAGTTCTCAAGGATAAAAGCTAATTCTGGACAAAGTTATCCTGGGAACATCTGGCATGGTTACCAGGAGGTAAGAGCCTTGCTGGCAACTGAAGCAAAGCAGAGAAGGGGACTGTTCTGGGAACAGGCTTCAAATGAGACCCAAACTCAGGAAAAAAAATCAGAATCCCAGGTCTAGCTTGATCAGCTTAGAACAATAGAGCTCCTCCAGATGGTCTGCAGTCCATCTTAATGGTGACATTCACTACTGATGCTCTCATTTGAACAAAAGCATCGCACAGTTTGTGCAGAAGCTAAGCAGGTTGAAATAGCTTTCTAATAAACTACAGCAGAGGTGCTGGAAAAATGTCTGGCTCAGTGGTTAAGAACTTTGAGAGGATCCAGGATCAATTTCAAACACCCACAAGTTAGCTCACAACTGTCTGTAATTCCAATTCAAGAGAATGTGATGGACACTAGCACCACATGAGGGAAACAGACATACATGTTGGCAAAATAGCTGTCCACATAAAAATAAATCTTTAAACAAAAAACTACAACTGAAATACTACTTTCACACAGTATCATTCAAACTTTCTTATCCTTACATTCTTTTATCTTAAGAGACCTAACCTAAGGCTGGAGAGATGGCTCAGAGGTCAAAGCTCTTCTAGAGGACTCATGTTCAATTCCCACTACCCACATGACGGCTAAAACTGCCAGTAACTCCAGTCCCAGCAGATCTAATGCCATCTTATGGCTTCCTTGGCACCAGGCTTGAATCTGGTGTATAGATAAGCATGCTGACAAAACTCCCATACACATAAAATAAAATATTTTCCTAGACTAAAAGGAACAGTGGACACACACCTTCATCCCTAACCCAGAAGCTACTTCCAAATGACAGCTACCTGCAAATGAAAATTTAGTTTTCTCCAAGGGAGTATCTGGGCAAATAAACCACTGCTAAGAGTAGGCTGCATACTCAACAGTAGATGACCAACAGAAAATGAACTCAACCACATCTTAGGAAGTTCTTTGTCTTTTTTCTTTTCTTTCTTAATCTTACAAGTCCTTTGAATATGTATTGTAGCTTTTGGTTTGGGGTTTTTATGTGATTCCTGTATGTACCAATGGTGTTTATTCCTATGTCTATATGTGTTTCTTGTGCTTTTTCTTTGCCTCTTTTTCATATTTGGTTTTGTCCTATTCTAATTTTTTTTAGTTTTGCTTATCACTTGTATTTTCTTTTATTTCATTATTACTTTAGCTGCCTCGTGGCTTTCTAACAGAGACAGAAAGGGTATGGATTCAAATGGGAGGGGATATGGGGAGGAACTGGGAGGGGTGAGGGGAGGGGAAACTGCAATCAGAACATAGTGTATGAAAAATAAACTTGCTTTCAATAAAAGAAAAAGTTGGAGAGAAACTTGACCCATTATCTAAATACTTTTACTTGCACCCTGCTCCTATCTTCTGAATACCCATGTCATTTCTTGTAAATGACTCATCGGGTACAGTGGCCAGGTAAGTATAATCCCAAGGACCAGAAAGGCTGAAGAAGGAATTCAAGACCAGCCTGTACTACGCAGTAAGGCTCCATCTCAAGACAATAGGAATTTTATTACTATGCTTTTGAAGCTATTTTGATTAAAGTAACGCAAAGAATTTATGAGTGACGCTAACCCTTGGGATGATCATTGTGCACACTGAAATCAATAAGAGAAAATTTCAATAATTCTCAACAAATTTGTTTACGAAGTCAACAATTAATGAAGATGGCCTCACATTTAACTGTGTCTGAATTCTGTCTTTGAAGTTCTTCTCATGTAAAGTTAGTAAGTTATTTTCAGGTCTCACTTTAGCAAGACTCTGAGGAGCTGCAAAGGCCCTAGATAGTTAACACTGCCCCACAAATGGTCTAAGGAGGAAATGTCTTTTCAAAGAGCTATTAACCTGGGATGTTTTATTAGGTTCATTTATTCTCGCTATTAAAGTACGATGAATTCTGCTCTCACTATGACAATAGACACACTCTGTCCACACTACCCACCCTCCCCTCAGCGACACACCCATCATGGCTAAAGCGACAGGATGAGTAGTGGTTGGACACCTCACCAAACACATCCTCATTCAGGGAAAAGAAAAAAACTGTTTAGTTAAATTTGCCATCTTAAAGTCCTACAACAAGAAAGAGGAAAATTCCTATCCTAAAAGGATATCTTCTCCAATGAGGGTGGATTTCGTATAAAGAGCAGTCAACTTCCGGGAGAAGACAGAACTTTTATTGTCTCCGATGGCCTTTAGTGCTGCAGTCTCCGTTTGTTTCACAACTCCAACCTTCAACAAAAATAAGACACACTTACTGCCAAATCTAGTGAATGACTGTTCAAAATAGACAAGAAATCATTTCAAAAATGTCAAAAAGTTAGTTCTGAAGCACTGAAAACAGGCAGGTCAGTCCTTGATGCCCAGATGCAGAGGAGAAAGAAGTCAAGTCACTGGCAAGCAGATGAAGGGTGAAGAAACTCTCCACTGCTGCAGCAGAGGACGCTCCAGGGCGCGCAAGGTAGTGCATTCCATGCAAGCCCAGCACTCGGGAGGCAGAGGCTGGAGGACTGTGAGTTTATGTGAGTCCAAGTCCATCCTGGGCTTCACAGCTCAGACCCTGGCTCAGGAAGCAAAACCAGAATGAAAAGCAAGATACAATGCTAATAATATAAAACAATTTAATCTCTCATAGTCCCAAATTCTAAAGCCAGTGAAAGCCTTTCTACCACCTAATCCACATGCTTTTACTCCAGAAGAGAGGCCTGATTTCTTTTCCACAAATCAAAGCCAAAGCTGACCTTGTATCCTTTGGCCACAAGTCGGCGGACATGCACGAAGAGTCTGTGAGTGGGTATGCTTGCTGTCATAAAGTTGTGGTCTAAGTGGCAATAAATATTGAGTTCCCGAGCAGCAATCTAAAAAGTGTAGACAGAAGAATGTTAATAAGCGTCTACTCAAGATTCCCTGTATAAGGTTTGTTTACTCTGTCATGTACTTAAGATCTGATATCTCTCTGCATACATACATCATCAATAAAATGTTTAAAGAACTTCCCTATACAAAAAACCTTATGACTTCATCTACTTTGGACACCCCAAGTAGAATGAGTTCAAAGCCAACATCTCTAAATCCCAAAAACACAACAGCTCTTCTTCAATGTCCTTAGACATAGATAAATGTTACCAAAACCTTAAAATATTCATTCTTTCCCACATTAAGAGCCTGAGATTGTAGTGGCATGGAATAAGACATTGTTATGCAAATGGCACACATAAGTAACTGACAAGCAGAAGACACTAGGGAGCATCAAAAAGGATGAGTCCATTTACATAGAGGAAATACGGCTCTGTGACAAGGGACTCTGGCACTGTTAGCAAAGAGGATGTGACTGAAAGAAATGTGAAAGCAGGAAGCAGTAGCTAATTCCTTGCTTTCTTCCAGAAAACACCATAGCTTGGACAGCGCCCACCAGAGCCACACAACCTCATTCCAACATTCTCACTACCCAATCCCGCCTGTCTCAGAACTGCATTGTTCATCATTACTGCCAAGGAAAGATCAGTCCTTACTGTGGTCAGATCTGAATTTACCTGTTTACCTAGACAACCTCTTTCTCCTTCTCCTATGGGAGGTAACTCATTACCTGCTCCTGCTCTCAGAAAACACGCCCCTGTTATGTCAGAGTATAATTTCATAACACAAAACACAGTAAAAATACTACTGAAAGAATATCACTTCCCTGCAAAAACAGGCTTTAGAAAAGTGAAAAAAAAAAAAAGAAAAGGTTAGTAAAGACTTTGTTGTCCATGCCTCAGGCAACATCTTATGTACTACCTTATCTCTTTGTGATATCCTATGACTCAAGGAAGCCTGAAACATAAGCATCATCCCTGAGTCCCAACAATGGCAACACCAGCAATACTCTTCTTCAGCTTGGCCATTGCAGTGGTTTGAACAAGAAAGGCACACAGAAATTCCTATGTCTGAATGCTTGGTCCCTAGTTGGTAAACTGTTTAGAAAGGATTAGGAGGTGTGGCCTTGTTGAAGGTGCATTGTGTCACTGGGGGTGGGCTTTGAGGTTTCAAAAGGCCGCACCATTCTCAGTTCCCTTCTCTTCCTCTGCCTTGTGCTTGTGTCTTAATATCAAAGCACTCAGCTACTACTCCAGCGCCATGCCTGCCTGCCTGCCTGCCTGCCTGCCTGCCGCCTGCTGCCTGCCTGCCTGCCTGCCTGCCTGCCTGCCTGCCTGCCTGCCGCCTGCCTGCCTGCCGCCTGCCTGCCTGCCTGCTGCCATGCTCCCCACCACAATAACCCTCTGTAAATGTGAGCCCTCAATTAAATGCTTCTTCTCCCGCCCCCCCTGAAACAGGGTTTCTCTGTATTGTTTTGGAGGCTGTCCTGGAACTCACTCTGTAGACTAGGCTGACCTTGAACTCACAGAGATCCGCCTGCCTCTGCCTCCCGTGTGCTGGGATTAAAGGCGTTTGCCACCATCGCCCAGCCTAATGTTTTCTTTTTATAAGTTAGCTCGTATGGTGGTTTTAATGAAAACAGCCCCCATAGACTCATAGGAAGTAACACTACTAGGAGGTACGGCTTTGTTGGCGTAAATGTGTTACTGGGAATGGGCTTTGAGATTTGAAATGCTCAAGTCAGACCCAGTCTCTCTCTTCCTGCTACCTATGGATCAGAATATAGAACTCCCAACTGCTCACCATGTCTGCCTGTGTGCTGTCATGCTTCCTGCCATGATGATCTGTAAGCCAGTCCCAATTAGATGTTTTCCTTTAAAAGAGTTGTCATGGTCATGATGTCTCTTCACAGCAATAGAAACCATAACTAAGACACCTTGGTCATGATGTTTTGTTACAGCAGTAGAAAAGTAACTTACGACACCCATTAAATATGCATATGTGTTTTTAACCTTCTTCATTGAATCCTACATCAAAAGCCTCTAAACTAAAGCAGGCCATAACTGAAAAAAGCTGACAAGATGACTGACATGCATAAAGAGCATTTCAAACACCTGCTGATAGCTGGCAGTTAATTTGCTTGCCCACAATACGGAGCCTTCTTCCTATAAAAATTCCTAAGTTAAAAGTAAACAGAAGCAGGCGCTGGTGGGCATGCCTTTAATCCCAGCACTCCACTCCAGGAGGCAGAGGCAGGCGGATCTCTGTGAGTTCAAGGCCTGCTGGGTCTACAGAGGGAGTTCCAGGGCAGACTTCAAGGCTACACAGAGAAACCCTGTCTCGGAAAACCAATGGAAAAAAGATAAACGGAAGACAGAAGACAACCTTCACCTCTCCCCCACAAGTCTACTCCCACCAAGCTTGGCTGTACTCAGTTTTATTTTTACTCTGAGTAATGGTATGTTTTATATGACCTCTTTTTCTTCTCTGTGCATGGGTGTTTTGCCTGCATGTATGTCTATATACCGTCTGCACACAGTGCCCACAGAGGCCAGAAAAGGGCATCAGACCAGTTTGGTTTTTCAAGACAAGGTTTCTCTGCTTAACGCTGGCTGTCCTGGAACTCACCTTACACACCAAGCTGCCTCAAACTCTGAGGCCTGCCTCTGCCTCCCAAATGCTGGGATTAAAGGCGTGTGCCACCATCGCCTCGCTAGTAATTTCTTAATTAATGAGTTAATTAAGAAAGTGCCCTACAGGAAATAAAATATATTAAGAATCTACGGCTAACTAAAGAAAACATCGGCTAGCATTTGAAAACATAACTCGCAGGCAGGCCTGGTGGTAAGCATCTATAACCCCAGAACTTGGGGGTAGGAAGTGAAGTGGAAGGATGAGGAGTTCAAAGCCAGTTTGGGCAGCACAGCATGACCCTGTGAGGAAAAGAGGAATGAGGGAGGGAGGGAGGGAGGGAGGAGGGAGGGAGGGAACTTACCTCTGCATCTTCCCCAAAGAATCTGTACTTGTACCCGCATTCTACACAGAGAACCGCGTCCTTATGCTTCTGCTTCATATCTATGAACTGCAATTCTAATGGTGTGTAGACGCTTTTGGATCGTTTGTTAAAAGGTTTACAGTCAGAAGCCTTCTGGAAATTTTCAGGGCATGGTCCAAGTTGACTGTCCTAAAAACCCAAGGATTACAGTGTAGAAAGCAACTACTGAACTGCTGAGTTCTTAGAGTAAAGGCAACTTCGACTAAAAGCTAACAGCCGGTGCTCTGCACGGAAGGAAAGACATCCTGCGTGTTCTAAAGCCATACTGAGGCCAAGTTATCCTATAGGTCCGAAATGTTTTCAAAACAAAAGTTTAAAACATAGGAGTGAGCAGTGGGGGAGAGGGTGATTGTCGTGATCTTGGGAACCAGTCACACGCCTTCCCTGCTGACGGATCAGACCCTCCAACCTGAGCTAAAATAAGCCTTCTTTCCTTAAGTGCTCTGTCAGTTTATCTCAGCAACAGGAAAGTCCACACAAATGCCTCCCAAGAGAAGGGGTGGAGACTCATGACGAGAGAAAGGTAACAGGTTTGAGAATGCAATTATTCTTAAGTTTTATGAAATTTCCCCCCTTTGTTTCTATGGTTTTATGTAAATCCAAGACTGATATATATTATAAAAGTTAATTCACATTCACAAAAATTCATTTTCTAGCCAGGTGCAGTAGTGCACACCTGTAGTCCAGCTACTCAGGAGGATCTCTTGAGTGCAGGAGTTCTGGGCTGTGCCTTACTATGCCAATAGGGTGTCCGCACTAAGTTCAGCATCAATATGGTGACCTTCCGGGAGCAGGTGACCACCAGGTTGCTTAAGGAGAGGTAAACCCGCCCAGGTCAGAAATGAAGCAAGTCAAAACTATATATTCTAGAAAAAAAAAGTATTCCCTTATCCATTTATGAATTAAGACATACTTCCAGAAAAATTCATTTATTTTACCTTTGAATTGACTCTGTATCTGCCAAGTTTTCAACTGAAAAACCTCACACCTAAATGCTGCCTACTGGGATTTCCCATGCACATTGTGGAAACCATCAAGGAAAAGCACCCCCAAGTCAATACCCCTAGCCAGCACAGTACAGTACCACTGCCTGCAGCTGTTCTGCCTTGTTTTAATACAAACCAAGTAATCTCTCCCAAAACTCTAAATACTGAAAAGAAAAACAAGTAAGGAACAAATGCTCCCTCAGCTGACACAGTCGACTGGCCTCCTGTGGAAACCATTCAATTCCCTGATAACCCCACAGAACCTTGAAGTACTTCGGAATGGGAGGGGGTGACTGCCCATTGACACAAAAGTTACATACTTTCTGATTAGCCTGAGATTTGGAATTCTCAGAAGAAACCACATTCTTTGCACGTTGCACAGTGATGTCTTCAAAATCCGTGCATTTTGGCAGAACTGCAAATCTCTCCCGAAGAGGCTCTGTCTGGACTCTGTTTTGAGGGAGGGCAGAATCACAGCAGAATTCTTTCAACTTTTCCAGAGACTTTAAGACAATCCTGGGCCTCAGACATTTCTTTGGCTCTTGGGAAATAATGAAAAGAAAACATACTAATAGTATTTTGACTCCATTATGTCATTTCATAATCTGCATGGAATTTCTCAGAATGCTATTCCCATTGGAACAATGAGCCTAACTATAACACTGTTCAAGGTAAAGATGACACACTGAAACACACCTATCATTTCATTCACTGATGAAATCCTTGGAGAACCACAGTAAAGGAGGCTGGCAAAGCAGATCAGTAGGAATGGTGCTGGTCACCAAGCCTGAGGACCTAAATTCAATCCCTAGAAGCAACAAGGTAGGAGAGAACCAGCTCCTTCAAGTTGTCCTCTGACCTCCACAGACATTTGCACTCCATGCACAGATATATAGACACACACACACACACACACACACACACACACACACACACACACACACATACACACACGAAAAAGAGTAAATAAATGACTCGATTTTAAATTTTAAAAAGCAGGACTGTAGTAGAGCTTTGTTTCTACTTCTTTGGGATATAATGACAGACAGGACAGGGGTGATGACAGCTGCAACTGAACTATCTGAAGCCAGACAGGGAACTGATGTGCAGTCACTAATTCAGCACACGAGATTCACACCCAGTCCTTATAAAAGCAAGAACCAACTCTATTTGCAACCCAAAATGCTCAAGATTCACAAACTGGGGCACCTTAGAGTCTGGAAACAGAAAGTTCTGGAATAAAAAGGACTGACTCAAAGTGAACTGACCCTAGATTCTCCCCACCCTTCACGTTCTGAGGGCCTTTCTCCCACTCAGCACAGACTAGAAATTTCTCTGGAAACGTAACAAGCAGTGCTGCTGATTATAAACTGTCCCCTGAAAATGAGAGGAGCCAAAGCCGGCCGGATGCTGAGACCTTGGCCTCACCCAGACCCTGGTACCCAGAGCCTTCCTCTCCAGACATAAGCCAGGAGACTCCTGGCTGGGCAGTCTGCCCGGCTCAGACACACTTGCTTTCTTGCCTCCCTAACTTTCCCACGCCACAACAAAAACGCATTCACTCCTCAAGCCCCACCCCAAACCTACCTCTTCCATGACACTGTGTTTCTTCCTCTGTGTTCCTGCAACAAGACTGGGACTCTCCCTAGCACCTATCACCATTATAAGTAGTGACTGGAGCTGAAGAAATGGCTCAGGGGTTAAGAGCACTGCCTGCTCTGCTCTTCCAAGCATCCTGAGTTGAATCCCAGCAACCACATGGTGGCCCACAACCATCTGTAAGATCAGGTGCCCTCTTCTGGTCTACAGGCATATGATGCAGACAGAACACTGTACATACATAATAAATAAATAAATCTTTAACAAAAAAATCAGTGGCTGTATGCAGTTATTTATTATCTGCTATTTATAAGCAAGCAATTGGTATGAGAAGGGGCCTGTCATCCACTGGGGCTCTGCAATGTGCTGGAACACACTATTGCATCCCTGAGAGCAATACTATTAGGAAGCTGCTGCTAAGTGTAGGGGATCTGGGGCTACATCGTCATCTCTCACTTTACCTTCCTTATTAAAATAAAACTGCGGAGGACAACAGTTGGGTTTTGCTCACCTGTAAAAGTTTAAAACTTTTCAGACTTAGATAAAAGCTTGGGGTCTACAGGTTATCGTGTCTTAGATCTGGGAAGTTACATATTTGAATCTTTTAAGTATATGAGCAAAGGCTAAATTGTTTTTCTATTAACAATTTTCATAAGGTACAGTTTGCACATGTATATGTGAGGTTTAAAAACAACAACAAGCCGGGCGTTGGTGGCGCACGCCTTTAATCCCAGCACTCGGGAGACAGAGGCAGGCAGATCTCTGTGAGTTCGAGGCCAGCCTGGTCTACAGAGCGAGTTCCAGGACAGCCTCCAAAACAATATAGAGAAACCCGGTCTCAAAAAAAAAAAAAACAACAACAACAAGAACAACAAAACATAACTTCTGGAAAGGATCTGTCTAAAACCTGAAGTTGAACTCATTTCCCTGAGACTTACAGCAATGTAGACACTATAGAAAAAAAGATGATTCCGTGGAAAATAGAGCCACAGAACCTATCCACAATAAAGCACAAGGACAAGCAAGACTGACAGTAAACAAAGCGGAGTGGCATGAGGGACTCTCAAGAGCAAGTCTTCTAACAGACTCTAAGAAGGAGGAGCACACCGAAGTATTTGAGAAATGACAGAAGAGTTTTCTAAATCTTACGAACACAGTACAATCACAAGTCCAAGAAGTTTTGAATGAGTTCTAACCAGGACAAACATTAACTCACTGACTTAAAAACCAGACTAAATTCATAAAACTATGAGAAAATGAGTAAGAAAGAAACCTTATAAGTGGTGGGGGGTGAGGGGGGAGAATGATAGGGAAAAAACACATCAGTCTACAATTAAACCAGTCACCTCCAACAACAAATACTTGATTTGAATATACTAGCAACGGCTAAGATAACTGTCTGTTGGCTTATTTATTTTGTGGCTTTGAGATAAGCCCAGGTTGTGTCTGAACTCAACATGTTGCTGAGGACCACCCTGAACTCCTGATCCTACTTCGACCTCCCGAATGCTGGAATTACAGGTAGGAACCATCACAACTAGTTTATGCAAACACAGGTCTCCAGGGAAGCTAAACAAATTCTACTAAAAGAGCTATAGCCCCTCCATGACTAAGAAATTTGGAAGGAAAACTCTCATTCTTTCTTCTAAATTTCTAGTTTTTCCAATAAGGTTCTTCTTATTCTAAAAATGTGCTTTAAGATATCTTTTCCAGTGTACATTTTACCTCAATTTGCTAAAATGTACATAAAGATTGTGAGTGTTAAGACTCTCCTTCTGCTTTGAGCTTTTGTGTTTATTCTCTCTTCAAACTCCAATGGAGATCATGAAGAGGGTCACCAGGGATCTCAGAGCAATAACAATTTAAAAGTGAGCAGACAGAAGTGTGGCCCTCTGTCCTGCACAATAAAGTTCTGAAGTTCAAAAAAAAAAAAAAAAAGACTCTCCTTCTGTTTGGTAGTCCAGGTACACAAAAAGGAACTTGTATATGGAAGAATCTAGGAACAAGGTAGATCCGCACAACGGATATAATAAAAGGAATGTGGAGTACTCAAAATGATTGACGCAGGAAACAAGATGGCCATGGCCAGGGGTTGGAGGTATGGGAAATGGAGACATTCTGCTGATCAGTACAGAGTTTCAGAAGGGAAACATAAAAGTCTTGTAGAGATGGAGAACAAGATTTCATCTGGGGACTGTGAGATAGCTCCCTGGGTAAGGGTGCTTGACAATAACCCTTCCAACATGAGTTCATTGCCAGAACTCACACAATGGAAGGAGAGAAATACTTCTGGAAACTGTCCTCTGACCTCCTCTACCCATGAACACAGGCACACTCACAAATAATAAATCAATCAGTAACAAATGTTTCATCTTCTAGGCAAGATTTAAAAGACAGCAAAAGGGGCTGGAGAGATGATGGCTCAGTGGCTAAGCACATGTCCTACTCTGTCATCAGAGAAACCGAGATCAGTTCCCAGGAACAACGTCAGGTCCTCCGGGAGGATTCCACATCTCAGGACTCTGTAGGCTTATACACTTAAAACACACACACACACACACACACACACACACACACACACACACACATTAAAACCATAACAAAAGTGAACAAAACAGAAAGTTGAAAGAACTACACCAAATTAGAGAACTGAGTCCCACTACAGCCCTGGCCCCCCAAACATCAGCTCAGGCACTACAGAAATCCATCCACAGAGGAAAACGAGGCTCAATGCTCCAACAGCCTCCTCTGCCCTCTGGGCAAACCCAGCATCCAAGAAGACTCATTCCCTATCACTTACCAGGGTTGCCAGATATTACTGAGGTATTTTCTTCTTCCTTCTCTGGAACTTCCTTTGCCTTCTTCTTAATGGGTCCATCATTCCCCAATGATCTCTTCCTGCTGTCACCTTTTGTAACCTGTATCAGGAAAGTTGGAAATAGTGTGTTAATGCCATCCTAAGGTTTGAAGTCATTTAAACCTTGCTTTGGAATAGCAGTAGTTCCCTGCCTTCTACTCTTCATAGAGTGATCTACTTTTACCCTGGGAAGGCTTTGGGGTAACTATGAGAGATGGAAGCTGGCAGGTTTAGCCTCTCATCACCTCTCATCCTGCTGAAATCAAGTGCTGTTCTCCACCTTTCCTACTTACAAATATTAAATAAAACACCTCTAAAGGTAAACAAAAAAATTTCAAAATGCAAAATTATGGGAGAAGATGAAATAATAAACAATGTATTTTCTGTTTCAAAGCTTGCATCCACTATTAAAAGACGTCCTAGGACTATTGGTTGGCAGGTAATCTAAGAAAAATTTAACACTTTCCCCCAGTATTCTGTCAATGTGGGTGCAAAATAAAACCTTGGAGAATTCATGAAAATGTAGCTCACTCTCAAGAGGGGTGTGGGGAGGGGGGGGAACCAGTATAAGGAAGAAAAATAAATTAAAGAGTTTAAGATTCTTAAACTTAATAATTTGCACCTGCATTAAACAAAGTAGATAGCTAAAGCCAGTTTACAACCACCTTCTTCAACCTCAATCTGGAAAACGACAGAGTCCAGACCCAAGACGCCCTGCGCAAGCGTGCTACATCCCCAGGCTGTGTGGGAAATATAACCTCCAGGGCTGCTCACTCTTGGGTCTGCATTTGTGACAATATCACTATGGGTTTTAGTTTTGTTTTGCTTTGCTTTGGACTATTTGAGGGGCTGCAAGCAACAGAAATAGTCAACGATAAGTCATCTACGAGAACTTCGTCCACCCAAATTCTTATTTTGCACGGAGAGGCTGCACAGTAGAAGAATGTTCTGGCACAGTGATCTTAAATACTGAGCAGTGTTTCTGAATTCTGAAAACTACCCTTAAAGACACCTTTGTTCTAGTCAGCCACGCAAGCTTGTGTAAATAAAGTTCCTCTTCAACCATCAATGTAACGGGGACAGAGGAGGTTAAAGGATGTAGCCTGGACCTGCCAGACTTGGTCATTCGCCTAAACAGAAGTTTCCGCCTCAGGTTCCAGTTAACGACAGGAGGCAACAAGATCTCAAATCTACCACCTCTAATCGGCTAACTAAAACCTTTCAACCAAAACAAGAACCCCGTGGATGTCACCCCCTTTTTCCTTCCCCGACTCCGCCACTTCTTAGTACTCCCCACCATTAAGCTCTCCACACTGCCTCCACTTCCGGCGCGACACCCACGTGCCCGCTCCGATCCGCCGCTGACCCCGCCCCCGGCCGGCTGGCTCCGCCCCGTCGAGGACAGAGCCCACCCCCGGCAGCCTCCGCCAAGGCGGAGCGGAGCGGTAGACGCTGGGGGCGCTGAGGAGTCGCCCTCTACCTTCTCTGCTGACGCGGTGGGGGACGCGGTGGATCTCAGGCTTCCGGAAGACTGGAAGAACCGGCTCAGAACCGCTTGCCTCCCCGGGGCTTGGGCGGCGGAAGAAAGGCCGCTAGACGCGGACTTGCTGCGGGGCATCGCAGGATGCAGAAGAGCAAGCCCGCCGGGAGCGCGCGGCCGCACTACCCCGCGCCTGCGCGCGCGCACGCCGCGACCTGAGCGGGCCGGCCTGGTAGGGGCGGACCCAGCCTGGTGGAGGCGGAGCCTGGCGGGGCGGGGCCTCTAATGTACAAATAGGATGCGGGCCCTGTTGAGGGCGGGGCCTCCGATGCACAAGTGGGAAGCGGCGCCGGGCCGCTGCAGTTTCGCGCCAAACTTGAGGGGAAACCTGGCGTGCGGGCTGTCTAGGAGGTGATCGCCGCTGCTGTCATGGTTCGACCACTGAACTGCATCGTCGCCGTGTCCCAGAATATGGGCATCGGCAAGAACGGAGACCTGCCCTGGCCTCTGCTCAGGTACTGGCCGGACTGGGTTAGGGAAACCGAGGCGGTTCGCGGAATCGGATCGTGCGTGCACTTGGCGGGGACGCGCGGACCGACCTACTTAGGGACAGTCGCGAGCGGGTAGGCCCGCCGGCTGCATCCCCGGCCGGTGTCCGCGGTGATCCCCATGCTGTGCCAGCCTTTGCCCAGAGGCGCTCTAGCCGGGAGCAAAGTCCGGTCACAGTGCAGCACCACCCCCCAGACTTGCATGGGTAGCCGCTGAGCTGGATCCTGAGCACACGTTAACCTGTTAACACAGTGTTTCTCTAACTTTCAGGAACGAATTCAAGTACTTCCAAAGAATGACCACCACCTCCTCAGTGGAAGGTAATTTGGGGTTAAGATGAGGATTCTAGAGTTTGTCTGAAGCAAGATTTCCAATGCATGCGTATTAAGTGCGAAGTCTCCCTCGGGAATCTGGGAGATTCTGCTTCTTGGCAGAAATTTTTGTGCGGTTCCCAGAGTTTGTTAAGCGTCCTCTTTAATATACATGTATTTGAAATTATGTTAGCAAGAGCAGTTAACTGGACCGAATCCGCAGCAAAATTTAGCTCTTTGAATATAGAGAACAGAGCCGGTATTTAGAATTGTCGCTGGAACACATAAAGTGTAAGTAAATAGAGGAGAGTGCAGGGAGAATAGGCTAAAATACGATTAAACACTATGTGGTGAACTCTTGGATTTCTGGAGGCAGGAAGGCACGGTGGGTTGAAGGTCTGACCTTCAGTGAGGCAGTCTGGGGGTCAGGCTTGAGATAAAAGAATGGGGGTGATGTACACTTATAAGTCAGTTTCCAGCTGCTTGTAGGACACTCCTTGTAATTTGTCCCTAACAGACATATTTGTTTGTCATAGTAAGAGAGGAACGGCTCGGTGGGTTTTGACCTCTTCAGGGGTTGAATGACCATTTCACAGGGGTGACAGAAGACCATTGGAAAACAGTTATTTACATTATGATTCATAACGAAATTACATTTATGAAGTAACAACGAAAATGATTTTATGGCTGGGGTCACCACAACAAGGGGAACTGTATTAAAGGGTCACCGCCTTAGCATGGTTGAGAACCACTGGCAGAGAGAATGGGGAAACAGAAGTCGGCATAGTAGACAGCGTTCATGGGACAGGTAGAAAGCATATTAGGTCACTGGTGGACAAGTGCCATTAACACGGTCTGCTCTCAATCTAAATATCAGGATTGGGGAAACAGCTCAGTCAGTAAAGTTGTGAAGGCCTGAGTTCAAATCCCAACACCCAAATAAAAATGTGGGCCCAGTGGGACACATTTACAATGCCAGCACTAGGGAGGCAGAAACAGATCCCTGGGGCTTGTTCTCTAGCCAAATTTGTGGGTTACAGATTCAATGAGAAATCTTGTCTCAAAAGATAAGGAGAAGCCGGGCGTTGGTGGTTCACACCTTTAATCCCAGCACTTGGTAGGCAGAGGAATGCGGATCTCTGTGAGTTCGAGGCCAGCCTGGTCTGCAGAGTGAGTTCAAGGATAACCTCTAAAACAATACAGAGAAACCCTGTCTCGAAAAAATAAATAAGTAAATAAAGTGGAGGCACCCATCTTCACTGTGTGGCCTGTGCATACAGGTACACAGTGCATGCAAAATAAAAACTAATTTTTTCAAGATTATTTTTCCTTCTAATGTGTTTTGAGAATGCCTATATACAAGTATGTATACAATATATGTGCCTGGTCCCCACAGAGGCAGAAGAAGATGTCAGTTCCCTGGAACTGCCTCTAGATGAGGGTGCTGAGAACCAAAGCCAGGTCCTCTGCTATGCTTCTAACAGCTAAACCATCTCTCTCACTCCCAAAGTCATTCTTTGTTAAGGAATCCTAAATATGACCTGGTAATTATCACTGTTCCTTTGATCCAGCTGTCTGACGCTCAAGTTTTTTTTTTCCCAAGCAATTAAATAAGAGATAAGTTTTCATGAAAGTGTTTTTTGTTTGTTTGTTTTTGAGACAGGGTTTCCGCTGTGTTGTTTTGGAGCCTGTCCTGGAACTCGCTCTGTAGACTTCACAGAGATCCGCCTGGCTCTGCCTCCTGAGTGCTGGGATTAAGGGTGTGGGCCATCCACGCCTGGTTTAACTGTGTTTTTTATTTGAAAGTTTGTATACATTTATACAGTGTATACAGAGCACATCCATTTATCTTCTCACTCCTTGTGCCCTCTTCTCCTTCCCTAATTCATGTTCTTGTGGTTAGTAATAACCCTGTGTGTGGTGGTCAGCTGGGGCATGAACAGTCTATAACCAGCCCAACCTAAGAGCTACTCTCCCTCTCTCAGCAGCCCCAGTGACCTATAGCTGTCTAATAGGATGGGACCTCGAGAGCCCCTCCTCCCTAACCCCCAGTGACCAATAGCTGTCTAATAGGATGGGACCTCGAGAGCCCCTCCTCCCTAACCCCCAGTGACCAATAGCTGTCTAATAGGATGGGACCTCGGGAGTCCCTCCCTGCTGGGATTTTGACTGGCTGTGAGTTGGTGCATACAGACATCAGCCATATCTCATCCAGAAGTCCATCTTTCACATCTCTCTCCCTCTTCCAGCAACTGTTATGTTCTTTCTGCCCCCCTGCCTCAATAGTCCCTGACCTTTGAATAGTGGGTGCTAGTACAGATGACTCAGAGAACAGTAGTTTTAGATGGTAAATACAAGTTATGAGTCTTTAATCTCAGATTTCCAAAGATTTTAATCTTTTCTCCATTTTAGAATTTAATAAAGCATATGGGGTTATCTAGTGGATGACAAATCTCGTCAGCCTGAGCACTTTGAACAAAAATTATGTGTGGTTGCAATTGACTAAAACCTAAGTAGAAGATGTAAATTGGATGAACCAAATGGAAAAATAAGTACTATATTTAGTTAATAATGAGTACTGAATCTGAAATTTGGATGAAGCTGTTTGTCTTAATTTTTCTAAAGGATATCCACTAGATGTCACTATGACAATGGTATCTTGCCTGTGTATGACACTAAAAATATGTGTGTTCTCAAAAATATCCTTTCTGCTTGATTTTGTAGGTAAACAGAACCTGGTGATTATGGGACGGAAAACCTGGTTCTCCATTCCTGAGAAGAATCGACCTTTAAAGGACAGAATTAATATAGTTCTCAGTAGAGAGCTCAAGTAAGTGACATGAGGTCACCACAGAAAACTGTTCTAGATCCCAGGGCATATACCAGTACATATAAAGTGAACATCTGCATGCATGTGTGTGTGTGTGTGTGTGTGTGTGTGTGTGTGTGTGTGTGTGTGTGTGTGTGTGAATATGTACATACATACGTATGTGCAGGCAAGAGCCCGTGTGAGCGACCATGCATACAAAGCTGTGCATTGTTCTTCCTAAGAATCTGTCCACCTCGTTTTCTTGAGACTGTGTCTCTCACTGTGATCTGGGGCTCATGTATTAATTAAGCTAGGCTAGCTGGCCAGGGAGATCCAAGAATCTTCGTGTCTCTGCTGATCCACTGAAAAGATGACAAGGGCATGCCACCAAGCCCAGCTTCCTTTTACCAGGTGCTGGGGACCAAGCTTAGGCCCTCATTCCTACACAGTGGATACTTAACTGTGTTATCATCCAACCCTAATAAATGACTCACTATCCAAACAAATTGACAACATCAGAATTCAACCAACACTCTAAAGAGACTAGAGCCTTAATCTGCCAACTTAGACCATTCAGCCACGATACCTAACTGAATATTTTAATATCGCAAAGAGGCAACAGAAACCAAGTGGGCAGTTATGCCATGTGGCAACTTACGTGGTTGATTTTTATCACCTTAAATATTAGGGGAAAATGTGTTAAGTTTTGCAAGTTCCTTTAAACCATTATTCCATAGGCCTAGCTATCAGTTTTTTAGTATGATAAGTTGTTTCTAGTTTCACATAAAGTAAAAATGCCTGTTTTGCATTTCAGCAAATGTAAATGCTTGTTCCAGTTTTGGAATCAACTCTAAATGCAGTAAGATATGAAGGACTTGCAGTTATGGTTGTGCATTCTAGTTAGTCATGGTCATTTCTAGGTAGCCACAACACCCTGACACTTTGTGTTCTTTATACAGTGTCAGAAGGTAAAATATTTCAAAGTATTTAAGTGGCCTAGGAACCTTCAGTAGAAGGGAATGTCTATGGTTGACTTGTGCTAAGAATTTTCGTGTCCTCCAAACTAACATTTGAATAGATAATTCCTTCATTTTGACTGGAAATGTCTTAAGAATTGGAGGTGACTGGGGCTGGAGAGATGGCTCAGGGGTTAAGAACATTAGCTGCACTTCTAGAGGGCCTGAGTTTGAATCCCAGCACCCACATGGCAGTTCACAACTTGCTGTAAACTCCTACCCAAGGGGATTTGATGCCTTCTGGCCTCCAAGGGCACCAGGCTTGCACATGGTGCACTGACATGTAAGCAGACAGTTAAACACATAGCATTAATAAAATTAATTTGGAAAAAAAGTACTGGAGGTGGTGGGGTAGGTAGATATGATTGACTATGAAGTCAAGAACAGTAGTTTGACCTTGATGATGACTTTGCAATTGTTTTACTCAACTTACTAAAATAACTTCCTGAGTCTGACTGGCGTTTGTTTTAGTTTAGATCTTTTTGGTCAGCAGGTGACTAAAATCTAAGGGAATGTTAATCAAGATGTTGGCTGTTGTTCCTTAAATTAATGTGTAGTCACCAAAAATAACACAGTACCTTAGAGCATCATTAGCTTCCCAGTAGAAAAGAGCAAGTTCCTATTTCTTCTCGCTTACATTCTCTCTCCGCCCAGTCATCTCACTTCCTGTCTGTCTGTTCAGATTTCCTGACTTCTATGGTTAGTTAGTGGCAAGCTCTATCCTCTGATCTTCAGACAGGCTTTATTTGTACAAGCAAGATAACACCACAAGGAAAAGCAAGCTAGGATTTCCCAGGAGATACTCTGGTTGCCTCTGAGAAGTCTCAGCTCTATCTGGTGTTTTGAAACAAGGTTTCTTTGTGTAGCCCTGGACATCCTAGTACTCACCAGGCTGGCCTTGAATCAGAGATCCGCCTGCCTGCGCCTCCTGAGTACTGGAACTAAAGCGTGAAGTCAACTCATAGATGCCGTCACGTCTGTAAGACATGAGTATCTGGGTGAAGGGAAGTTAGCACAGCCCTGGCAGGGAAAACACTCCATAGCTACGTGCTAGGGGATTTTTATATAGGGTTTCTCCCACACCCCTCCTGTAATGGCATAGGTGAAGAACTAGAAGAAAATACACAAACATGTGCATTGGTTGCCTATAGTGACGGGGACTATGTGATGTGCCTCCTGCCATCTGCCTCCATCTTTATGCTGCTCTTGTCATGGTTGCTAGGATACTCTGATGATCACTCTCCTTGAAGAATTACATATTCACAGGCTATATTGCCTTTCCCAGAGACTTTTTAATAACATATTCTTGACTACTACTCAAGCTTATTTATGGCCAGCTTGAGCTAAAATAAACATAAAGAACTCTCAGTGGGGGACATGTTCAACTGAGCTAGCATTTCTTCTCAAATGATGAGTCTGATTTCTTCTTTATGGCCCCCTATGGCAGATGTAATTGGATTGTGTTGCTTTTCATGTATTTATATATATAACATTTAGTGGAGTGCTTTCTTTTTATTTTTTAAAGGCTGGAAAAAATTTAAAGTCTTTATTACCAGGCAGGCTAGAGAAGTTGGAATATCAGTTAGTGAACGATTTTATTAGGGTCCATTTTTCTCTTCAGTCTCTAGCTTCTCCACTCGATTGTCACTTTATGTAAATGTAGAACACCTATTGTGTACAGGTGTGTAGAACCTGTGTGTGTGTATAGGCCCTGTTGTGTCCTATATCACAGGACAGGCGTTACATTGTTTTGCAGGCTTTTACTGGTACATGGGATTTGAGCCACTAAACACCATATGGGAATCATCGAGGTAACCGCCAAAGTCACTAAGGTCTGAAGAGGGCATACTTAGAACTGAAACGGGAGCTAATGAGACCTGCTGGCTAGTGTGAGAGTGGTAATGATTGCGTGACACTAGTAAGCACACCAGAAGTCACTCGTTTGCATGCCTTAGAAGAACGCATTCATTTATTTGGGGAAGGTGATGTTTCAAGCTTTTAGTAGAGTAGGGCATAGTAGCACACACATTTAATGCTTTGCCAGGAAGCCCTTGAGATTAAGGTCATGCTGGCCTATAGAGTAAAACCCTGTCTCAAAAAATAACAACAACAAATGTATATATGAGTAAGTGAATGCCTTTGGTAACAAAAAAAATTAAGCAAAGTTTTGTATCAATGTTATATTATTGAGATTTATCAATGGGAGATCCCAACTGCTGTGATATGACACAATGCAAATTATGCCCATAAAAGCTATTCTAAATTTTATGGAGTAATAATTTTTTACGATTCCATATTCTTTCTAGTGATGGCAGCTTCCTTTTAGGGCCTTTCCCTCTGATCCACACAGGTAGCCCAAGTAGCTTTGGACTTAGGCAGGTCAGAGTGAGGCTTGCTGAACCTCAGCTGTATTACCTACTAAATGAGATTAATAGTAGTAGCTCTTAGGGTGATTTTTCAAGATTCACTAAATTTTGTATGTTAAGTTTCTGACTCACAAAAGGTATCCGTTAGGGTTTACAGTTTGTTTTTTTTTTTTTATTTTAAATAGCTTGTTTTACATGTCAATCCCAGTTCCCTCTCCCTCCACTCCTCCCGCACCCCCCCCCCCAGCCTCCCACCCTATTGCCAATTCCTTCCACATAGGGGATGTCTAGAGTCTGTCATTTCACTCAGGGTAGGGTCCAGGCACTCCACTAAGAGTCCAGGCTGAGAGTGCATCTCTCTTTGTGCTATGGACACACGATGTCTGTTTGTATTCCAGGGATAGGTTGCCCAGGACTCCTCACTGACACTCACATTCGGGGATCCGGATCAGTCCCGTGCTGGCCTCCCCGCTGTCAGTCTGGGGTCCAAGAGCTCTCCCCTGTTCAGATCAGCTATCTCTGCTGGTTTTTCCAGCCCATTCTTTGCCAATTTGCTCATCGCTCCTCTCTCTCTGTCACTGGGTTCCTTGGGTTCAGTTCAGTGTTTAACTGTGTGCGATTGCCTCTGCTTCCATCAGTCACGGATGAAGGCTCCCAGATAGTTATAGACATCAAGTTCATTATCAGGAATGGGCATTCGAGGTGGTCTCTCCACTATTGCTTAGCTTGCCAATTGGTGTCATCCCTTTAGATCACTGGAGGTCACACTGGTGCCTGATCTGTCTTCTAACCTATGATTCCTTCTTCCCCCCATTCTACCCCCCCACTCAACCCTCCTGTTCCCCCATGACCTACTCTCCCTTCCTCTTCTCCCCCTCTCTTCTTCCCAGCTCCCACTACCCCCCACCCCTCGCCGTGTTCCCCATCTGTTCAGAGGATCTTGCCTCATTCCTCTTCTCTTGGGTACTATGCATATCTTTTAGGTTCTTTCCTGTTATCCAGACTCTATCAGTGGAAGTGCAGACTGCCAGTATCCTGATCCATGTCTAAAATCCATATATGAGTGAGTATGTGCCATGTTTGTCTTTTTGTAACTGGGTTACCTCACTCAGGATGGTTTCTTCTAGTGCCATCCATTTACCTGCGAATTTCAAGATTCCATTGTTTTTTTCTGCTGAGTGAGTAATACTCCATTGTGTAAATGTACCACATTTTCTCTATCCACTCTTCAGTTGAGGGGCATCTAGGTTGCTTCCAGGTTCTGGCTATTGCAAATAATGCTGCTATGAACATAGTGGAGCAGATGCCCTTGTTGTATGAATTTGCCTCATTTGGATATATGCCTATGAGTGGAATTGCTGGGTCTTGTGGTAGATTGATTCCCATTTTCCTGAGGAATCTCCATACTGATTTCCAAAGTGGCTGTACGAGTTGGCACTCCCACTAGCAGTGGAGGAGTGTTCCCCTCTCTCCACATCCTCTCCAGCATAAATTGTCTTCAGTGTTTTTGATTTTAGCCATTCTGACAGGAGTAAGATGGTATCTCAGAGTTGTTTTGATTTGCATTTCCCTGATGGCTAAGGATGTTGAGCACTTTCTTAAGTGTCTCTTGGCCATTTAATTGGATCCTTTGGTGTTTTGGAGACTTGCTTCTTGAGTTCTTTGTAAATTTTGGAGATTAGCCCTCTGTCAGATGTGGGGTTAGTGAATATCTTTTCCCATTCTGTGGCCTGCCTTTTTGTCTTATTGACTGTGTCCTTTGCCTTACAGAAGCTTTTTAGTTTCAGGAGGTCCCATTTGTTAATTGTTGATCTCAGTGTTTGTTCTGGTGTTATGTTCAGGAAGTGGTCTCCTGTACCAACTTGTTGAAGAGTATCTCCCACTTTCTCTTCTAAAAGATTCAGTGTGGCTGGATTTATGTTGAGATCTTTGATCCATTTGGACTTAAGTTTTGTACAAGGCGATAAACATAGATCTATCTGCAGTCTTCTGCATACCAGTACCCACTTATGCCAGCACCATTTGTTGAAGATGCTTTCTTTTTTCCATTGTATAGTTTTAGCTTCTTTGTCAAAAATCAAGTGTTCATAGGTGTGTGGGTTAAAATCAGGGTTTTCAATTCAGTTCCATTGGTCTACCTGCCTATTTTTGTGCCAGTACCAAGCTGTTTTCAGGAATATAGCTCTATAGTAGAGCTTGAAGTCAGGTATGGTGATACCTCCTGAAGTTCCTTTATTGTATAGGGTTGTTTTGGCTATCCTGGGCCTTTTGTTTTTCCATATAAAATTGATTATTGCTCTTTCCAGGTCCTTGAAGAATTGTGATGGAATTTTGATAGGGATTGCATTGAATCTGTAGACTACTTTTGGCAAGATTGCCATTTTTATTATGTTGATCCTACCAATCCAAGAGCATGGGAGATCTTTCCATTTTCTGGTATCCTCTTTGATTTCTTTCTTTAAAGACTCAAAGTTCTTGATATACAGGTCTTTCACTTCCTTGGTTAACATTATCCCCAGATATTTGATGCTGTTTATGGCTATTGTAAAGGGTGATGTTTCTCTGATTTCTTTCTCAGTCACTTCATCATCTGTATATAATAGGGCCACTGATTTTTTTGAGTTTACCTTGTATCCTGCCACATTGCTGAAGGTGTTTATCAGCTCTAGGAGTTCCCTTACGGAGTTTTTCGGGTCACTTATGTAAACTATCATATCATCTGCAAATAGTGAAAGTTTGACTTCTTCTTTTCCTATTTGTATCCCCTTTATCTCCTTTTGTTGTCTTATTGCTGTAGCTAGAACTTCAAGTACAATATTGAAGAGATATGGAGAGAGTAGACAGCCTTGTCTTGTTCCTGATTTTAGAGGAATTACTTTGAGTTTCTCTCCATTTAGTTTGATGTTAGCTGTTGGTTTACTGTATATTGCTTTTATTATATTCAGGTATGTTCCTGTTATCCCTGATCTCTCTTGGACCTTTATCATGAAGGGGTGCTGGATTTTGTTAAAGGCTTTTTCAGCATCTAGTGAGATGATCATGTTTGTTTATATGGTGGATTACATTGATATATTTTTCTAATGTTGAACCATCCCTGCATTCCTGGGATGAAGCCTACTTGATCATGGTGGATGATTTTTCTGATGTGTTCTTGAATTCAGTTTGCGAGTATTTAATTGAGTATTTTTGCATCCATGTTCATGAGGGAAATTAGTTATGTCTTTGTGTGGCTTGGGTATCAAGGTAATTGTAGCCTCGTAAAAAGAGTTTGGCAGTGAGCCTCCTGCTTCTATTGTGTGGAATACTTTGAGGAGTATTGGAATTAGCTCTTCTTTGAATTTCTGGTAGAATTCTGCACTGAAGCCATCTGGGCCTGGGCTATTTTTTGTTTGGGAGACTTTTGACGACTGCTTCTATTTCATTAGGGGTTATAGGTCTGTTTAGATTGTTTATCTGCTCTTGATTTAGTTTTGGCAAGTGATATCTATCCAGGAAATTGTCCATTTCCTTTAAATTTTTGAATTTTGTGGAGTACAGATTTTCAAAATATGCCCTGATGATTCTCTGGATTTCCTCAGAGTCTGTTGTTATGTCCCCTTTTGCATTTCTGATTTTGTTAATTAGCATGTTCTCTCTGTGTCTTTTGGTTAGTTTGGACAGAGATTTGTCTATTTTGTTGATTTTTCTCAAAGAACCAACTCTTTGTTTCATTGATTCTTCTCAATGTTTTCTTGGTTTCTACTTGATTGATTTCAGCCCTCAATTTGATTATTTCCTGGCGGCTGCTCCTCCTGGGTGAGTTTGCTTCTTTTTGTTCTAGAACATTCAGCTGTGCTATTAATTCTCTAGTATGACTGTTCTCCAGTTTCTTCATGTGGGCACTTAGTGTTATGAACTTTCCTCTCAGCACTGCTTTCAAAGTGTCCCATAAGTTTGCGTATGTTGTGTCTTCATTCTCATTGAATTCCAGGAAGTCTTTAATTTCATTTTTTATTTCTTCCTTTACCCAGGGATGGTGCAATTGTGCATTGTCCAATTTCCATGAGTTTGTAGGGTTTCTGTGATTTGTGTTATTGTTGAATTCTAATTTTAATGCATGGTGGTCTGATAAGATACAGGGGGTTATTCCAATTTTTTTGTATCTGTGGAGATTTGCTATGTTTCCTATTATGTGGTCAATTTTAGAGAAGGTTCCATGTGGCGCAGAGAAGAAGGTATACGCTTTGTGTTTGGGTGGAATGTTCTATAGATGTCTGTTAAACCCAGTTGGGTCATAACTTCTATTAGTTCTTTTGTTTCTTTGTTAAGTTTCTGTCTGGAGGTCCTCTCTAGCGATGAGTGTGGCATGTTGAAGTCTCATACTATTAGTGTGTGAGATTTTATGTGCAATTTGAACTTTAGTAATGTTTCTTTCACGAATGTAGGTGCCTTTGTATTTGGGGCATAGATGTTTAAAATTGAGACTTCATCTTGATGGACTTTTCCTTTGATGAATATGAAGTGTCCTTCATCCCTTTTGATTGATTTTACTTTGAAGTCTAGTTTGTTAGATACTAGGATTGCTACACCTGCTTGTTTCTTGGGACCGTTTGATTGGAAGGTCTTTTCCCAACCCTTTACTCTGAGATAACGTCTATCTTTCATGTTGAGATGTGTTTCTTGTATGCAGCAGAAGGAAGGGTTCTGTCTTCGTATCCATTCTGCTAGTCTGTGTCTTTTTATAGGCAAGTTGAGGCCGTTGACATTGAGGGATATTAATGACCATTGATTGATGATTCTTGTTTGTACTTGATTTATTGTTAGTGAAGTTATTTTGTGTAGTTTCTCCTCCCTTTTTCTTTTGGTGTTTTGTAAACTGGGATTATATATTGCCTGTGTCTTTGTGAGTGTAGTTAATTTCCTTGGCTCTAGGTTTTCCTTCTAGCACTTTCTGTAGAGCTGGATTCATGGATACGTATTGTTTAAATCTGGCTTTGTCATGGAATATTTTGTTTTCTCTATCTATGGTAATTGAAAGCTTTGCTGGATATAGTAGTCTGGGCTGGCATCCTTGTTCCCTTAGCGTTTGTAGGACATCTGTCCAGGATCTTCTGGCTTTCATCATTTCCATTGAGAAGTCAGATGTAATTCGGATAGGTCTGCCTTTATATGTTACTTGGCTTTTTTCTTTAGCTGCTCTTAATATTTTCTCTTTATTCTGTAGGTTTGATGCTTTGATTATTATATGGTGAGGTGACTTCTTTTTCTGGTCCAGCCTATTTGGTGTTCTGTAAGATTCTTGTATCTTCATAGGCATATCCTTCTTTAGGTTAGGGAAGTTTTCTTCTATGATTTTGTTGAATATGTTTTCTGTACGTCTGAGTTGTATTTCTTCGCCTTCTTCTATACCTATTATTCTCAGGTTTGGCTTCTTCACAGTGTCCCATATTTCCTGGATATTTTGTGTTAGGGATTTGTTGGTTTTTAGATTTTCTTTGGTTGATGACTCTATATCCTCTAATGAGTCTTCAACACTTGAGGTTCTCTCTTCTATCTCTTGTATTCTATTGGTGATACTTGCATCTGTAGTTCCTGCTCGTTTACCCAGCTTTTCTATTTCCAGCATCCCCTCGTTCTGTGTTTTCTTTATCGTTTCTATTTCAGCTTTCAATCCTTCAACTGTTTGAGTTGTTTCCTTCATTTGTTTGGTTATTTTTTCTTGGTGCTCTTTAGATTCTTTGAGAGATTTGTTTATTTCTTGAATTTTTCCCCCATTTCATGGATTTTTTGTTTGTTTGTTTTTTCTTCTATTTCTTTAAGGGATTTCCTCGTTTCTTCTTTGAGGGTCTCTATCATCTTCATAAAATAATTTTTAAGGTCTGTCTCCTCTGCTTCGTCTATGTAGTGCTTTTCAGGTCTTGCTGGTGTTGGTTCCCTAGATTCTGGTGGAGTCATGTTGGTCTTTCTATTGCTGAGTGAGTTCTTATTCTGTCTTCTTCCCATCTCTTCTTACAGTGGGTGCTGGTGGGGTCTTTCTGTCTCCACCGGTCTCCTTCCTTCCTGAAGCTGAAGCTGGGGATGCTGACACTGAAGCTTAAGCTGAAGATGGGGTTGCCGGAGGTTGGGGCCTGAAAGGGCTGATGTCTTTCCTGTGTGGGTGGGTCTTCTGGATGCCAGGAGCAGCCCTGGAAGATCGAGGGGATAGGTGTTGCTCAGGGGATGGGGAGTGTCCCCGCTGAAGACCCAATCTCACCTGAAGCTGGGCTTGCTGGAGTTTGGGGCCTGGAAGGGCTGATATCTTTCCTGTGTGGGTGGGTCTTCTGGATGCCAGGAAAGGCCCCGGAAGATCGAGGGGATGGGTGTTGGGCAGGGGATGGGGGATGCCCCCCCCCCAGGCCCAATCTCACCTGAAGCTGGGTTCGCCAGAGTTTTCAGGGTTTACAGTTTTAAATGTCACCAGAAACCTCCTGTGTAAAGAACTTAGTTACCAGCTGATAGGCTTTTGGGGCAATGATTGGATATGAGGGTTCAAACTAACTTCATCTGTGGGTTCATAATAAGTTCACAGCTGAATGGATATTAGGAAATGGTGCCTTGCTGGAGAAAATGGGTCATTTAGAGCATGACTTTGGAAAGAAATCTGCTCCCTGTCTGCCATGGAATGAGTCTCGTTGCTTTACCATGTTTCCTGACATTGGTTGCTCTTCCTTACCTCAGGCCCAAAGCAATGGGAGCCAGTGGCCAAAGCTGTAGCCACACTCCAGCCATTAGTTGATTTGTACTCGGCAGATATCAGCTCCTACCCTGTTCCCTAACCTCACTGCCTTGTAGCCTAAAGAAAATGTTTATATTAGGAGCTGGGACAGGAGCATAGTGTAAGCCTCTGAGTTCGAGTCCAAGCTCCATAAAAATGAACAGTAGTGGTATTTGATTTTTCTTCATATTACATAATTCTTTTGCCTTTTGACATTAAAAGGATCACAGAGAATATGCTTATAATCTCAGTTTTCACCTTGGCAAATCACTATCTTTTCATTTCTTGAATCCGAAGACATAAATCTCTCCTACCTAAATCAACTCGTATCCTCTCCTGTGTTCCAGGTGACCAGAGACTACCCTATTGTCCTCATTTTGAACCTCACTTCAAGTTACTGTTTTCCTACCCTCAACTTTCTCTGAGCTTCCATGTGTTGAGTAACTTAACTGTAGCCTACAGCAGTTTCTAAGGGAGTGTACCATTTCCATGCTTTGGGGCATGTTTTCACCTCTGTTGACACTCTGCTACAGAGCCGTGCACACCATTGCCCCACAGATGATGCAGTGTGCCTGGAGTCTGCACGGCTTGGTGTCCTGCTCTCATGCTGTTGGTCCACAACTGAGGCGTGTCTCTGATTACTCTCTTAACTCTCCAGGTAGAAGGTCTGATGGTTTTTACATCTCTGTTGACAGCCTAGGACGGAGTGAGACATCTTCATAGGGTCGTTATACTGATTCTACTTTGGTTTTTTTGTTTGTTTGTTTGTTTTGTTTTGTTTTTCAAGACAGGGTTTCTCTGTGTAGCTTTGGAACCTGTCCTGAAATTAGGTCTTGTAGACCAGGCTGGTCGCAGACTCACAGAGATCCGCCTGCCTCTGCCTCCCAACTACTGGTGATTCTACTTTGTTTATTAGAAATTTAAAAATAGTGTCTATTTTTGCCGGGCAGTGGTGGTGCACGCCTTTAGTGCCAGAGGCAGGTGGATCTCTGTGAGTTCGAGACCAGCCTGGTCTACAAGAGCTAGTTCCAGGACAGGCTCCAAAGCTACACAGAGAAACCCTGT
The DNA here is from genome assembly GCF_017639785.1 of Mesocricetus auratus. Classification (NCBI taxonomy): domain Eukaryota; kingdom Metazoa; phylum Chordata; class Mammalia; order Rodentia; family Cricetidae; genus Mesocricetus; species Mesocricetus auratus. The sequence goes on along the minus strand of NW_024429201.1, from coordinate 26,439,815 downwards.
CTCAAAAAAAAAGTGTCTATTTTCCCCCACTTGGTATATTAAAAACTAGATTACACATTGTTTCTAAATGGAGCATCTACTTAACACATTGTTTCTCTTAATCCTCCCAAAGCCCTGATGGAATTCAAGACTCCATTAGAAACAATACCAACTATGTCTACACAATTCCTGACAGAGATAATATTATTGCCCCTTTTCTTTGAAGTTCACTATAACCAAGAAAATATCCTGAAGTAAAGAACTAGAGTAACCCAAAGAAAGAAAATGAAGAACTGACTGTGATAACTTGGATAGGTTAGTGTGTTTAAGACGCCTACCTACCTATGCATGAGAATGTCAATGGATGGTTACTTAAACTCCTGGGAAAGCACAAGGAATGAAGAAGACATCAGAACTACTGTGCTTTGGAGCAGTCGTGGAGGAGTTGCTTTGGAAATAGAGGACATGAGTTTGTTCAGTCTTTAGATGAGATAAATTAATCAAGTACCCAGAGGTTACTAGAAGGCATTATATTTTCTTTTTTTTTTTTATTTTTTTTTATTTAGGTTAGAAACAAGCTCATTTCACATGTCAATCCCAGCTCCCTCTCCCTCCCCTCATCCCCTGCGCTCCTCACCAGGTCCCCCAGTCCCCACTCAATCTCCACTCCGATCCCCACGGAGGGTGAGGCCCTCCATGGTGGATCTCCAAAGTCTGTCATTTCATGTAGGGCAGGGCCTAGGCCTTCCCCCAAGAGACCAGGCTGAGAGAGCATCCCTCGTTGTGGGATGGGCACTAAAAGTCTATTTGTACACCAGGGATAAATACTACCCAAGGCCCCATAGATTACCTAGGTCTCCTCACTGACACCCACATTCAGGGGATCTAGGTCAGTCCCATGCTTTCTACCCAGCCATCAGTCTGGGGTCCAAGAGCTCCCCCTTGTGCAGATTAGCTGTTTCTGTGAGTTAAACCAGCCCAGTCTTAACCCCTTTGCTCATCAGTTCTCCCTTTCTGTCACTGGATTCCAGGAGTTCAGTTCAGTGTCTATCTGTGGGTGTCTGCCTCTGCTTCCATCAGTCTCTGGATGAAGGTTCTGTTTCCCAGACTCTCTGGCAGTGGGATTCTTTCCACATGGACCCCCTTCTAAATGGGAGCATAAAAGCTGCTCAGCTGTGAGTGACTGTAAATCAGACCTGAACCCTAGAGAAGGTTCGGGGAAAAGTAGCAGAGAAAGAAGGTCTTTGGAAGCAGTGGGCCCCCTCTCTCTTGAGTTCAGGACTTCGCTGGTGATGTTTTACTAGTGCCCAGCGTGTGCGGGGATCAAGCCCAGGGCCTCGGGCATAGCAACCTCAGGAGCATTGCTCTCAGCTTTCCATTCCTGCTCTCGGATTGTGTGCATCAGCTCCTTAGTCGCCTTCTTCGGTTCTGTTTCATCTCCAGTAACCATCCTAACTTCAGCTTTCTGTTAAACCACTGACTAGTCCAGCCAGAGACCATTTATTAACCGGATCATTTTCCATGACTGTCTTTATTTCTGCTAGTTCCTGTTCTGTCCTTCAGCACTGTCATATCCTGTCTTGTCCCTGAAATTACCCTCAGAGCTTTGGTGGTATAGCTCAGCTCATTTAACTCACCTTGGCCTCAGTTTTTTGTTACTGGTTTTTGTTTTTCTCCGCATAAATCCAAATCTATTCTTTTCTCTATCCTAATTCCATTACATATGACAAAGAGTAAAATAGAAATCAGGAAGAGAAGGAGAATGCCACTAGGAAGATGAATAGTCCCCATTAGTTCTTGATTAATCATTGTTACAACTACAAGTTCAAAACAATTATGTAAGTAGTCCTTTTAAAGCACCAGCCAAGAACTTGACATTGAATTAATAATTTCTGTTCTATCTCTAATCACTATATATACATTTCCTCATTTATAAAGAGAATTGTAGCTCCCCTCACCATCAAAATAATAAGAGTCCCAAAATTTGAGCTAGTCAGCATAAGCAGTGAATTTATTTAACTTTTTCCTCTCTGAGTATTAATTATGTAACTGGTGACAAGCTCATTCTCAAATACTTTCTGTCCTTTCTGTGTTGTTCAAAATATGAAAGTTCTTTCCCCATATACATTAACGATCTGAACGCTGCTTCAAATTTCTCTAGGCATTTGGTTATTCTCTGTCTGATATTCAATCCTGACAGTTTTCAGACTGACAGAAAGGACTGTACATTAAACAGCTGCATAACACCACCTGGATTCTGCCCTAAGTTTTTACTGTGTTGGTTTTGTCACTGTCATCATCTATCCATTTGGTGTTGCTTGCACACTCCAAAATAAAGGGCAGAATGAGGATATTTCCCAGAATGCTTCCTTGTGTCATTAGCTAGACTTCTGTGTTGCTCTAGCATCTTGTTGTAGTAAATGTTAGTGCAATGAGATGCACAAGTCATAAGTGCACATTAGCTAAGTGTTGACAAAGACTTCGACCTACATAACTCAACCCCTTTAAACCTCCAGAAAGTCCCTCATTCTCCATCCCAAGGAACTTTCACCACACCACACCATGGACAACTACTGCTGAGGTTGTTTTCCACTATAGATGCAATGAGATGTCACATACGGCTTTGTGTTTTGATTTGCAAGTACCAACCAGGTATGAAGTATAGAGTGAATTGGACATTGACCAACATCTAAATACTTTGTGTTAAATGAATTGGTTTTCACAATTTGTTTTGTACTGACTGCTGCCTAGTCAGATTACCTGACTAGTATGGACAGGATTTTACAATAATCATAATTCTTTTTTTTTTTTTTTTTTACCTCAGAGAACCGCCACAAGGAGCTCATTTTCTTGCCAAAAGTCTGGACGATGCCTTAAAGCTTATTGAACAACCAGACTTAGCAGATAAAGTGGACATGATTTGGATAGTTGGAGGCAGTTCTGTTTACAAGGTAAGTAGAGCCATGTGTAAGTAGAAAGAATTCCCTGCTCCTAGTCATGGCCACAGAAAGCAGCACATTATCCCAGCTGTGAGCTATACAGTTGTCCAAGTGAATTATTTGACAGTCATGCAAAATAAATACAAATGTAAAATTTTTAGTTTATGCCAGTCTATATGTTTTCTGTATGAAATCATATTCATTATGATGTGACATATTTCATGTGCTTTAGTCATATTCACCCCTCCCACTGCCAGCCTCTTCCTCTTCCCAACACCCCTACCCCAACTCACCAGCTCCCATCAACTTCAGTACCTTATTTTAAACTATTTTCAAATTGGCAAGTAATCAGATGATCTGAAACATGCATTTGCAGAGTGGATAAATTGAGATACTCTTGCTTATATTTGGTTATGAGAACACTTGAAATCAACCCCCAGCGATTCCAAGAGCACAGTAAGACATTGTCCCTAACCACAGTCACCATACAGCTCAGTGGATCCCTAGAACTTATTCTTCCTGGCAAAGAGCTTCCCACATGCTAGTCATTTTCCATTCAAAATACTAGTTGTTTCCAGCTAAAGATCAGTCACTTCCTTGAGCATAGTGCTCATACGGTACGACTCCCTGGTCCCCAGATGTGCTCTAGGTGGGCTGCTGTGCCTTTGGCTCCAGGAGAAATCCCATGCTGAGAATAGCACGCACGGTCTCTCGGGCAGCACAGGCTGTCAGGTGGAAAGCCCTTCCTCAGCAGTCTGCCTGCCTTGTGAGGGCAGAGGAGGATGGCACGGTCCATACCATAGTGGAAAACAATGTGTAAAGCAGAAAATATTCTTTCCAGTTTGTTTGTTTGGATATTCTTTGGAAAGATTAACATTTATGAGGAAGAAAAACCAGTCCTGCCCTTTGGGGCATATGAATATATATATATGATATGTACACACGGAGAAATTATTTGAGGAAGAAGAATTGCAGATTCCTGAGCTGATTATAAATACTCCTTGTCTTACATTCCTGATTCCTAACTTGTCTCTTATTAAAATATGTTCTGTAAACACTGAGTACTAAATGCACTTATATAATTAGATCTACATTAAGGAAGTAACGGCCTGCAGCTAACCATCTCGAATGCTGTCCTTTTGGCCTGTCCATGGCTGCTGTTGCTGTAAGAGTAAGAAGCCTGTGGCCCTCCAAGCCTGAGTACTCATCATATGGCCTTTGACTGACAGCTCTCTTGCTTGACAGAGAGCTTCAGTCGTGCTTAGTCCCTGTCAGCTTGTCTGGTTTGGGCTACAGTGGGAACTAGTCAAGTATTTATTTGCTTGTAGCAGTGATAATAAATGATTTAACATGAGTTGAAATACTGAAGGGAAAGTTTTCTATGCTAGTATTTGGAAATTAAGAATAACAGCTTGGTATTTTATTTATGTGAATAGTTTTTCTTCTTCCTCTATGTGTTTGAGGATCAATAGTTATTAATGCTTTCTTAGATCTGTATTTAGGAGTTATCTTTTCCTTAAAAATATAAGCTGTTTCCTCCAAGGCAACTCCTGAACATGTAGCCTGCCCTGGGGTATGCTGTCTCTGTACATTGTTAGTTATAAATTATGTAACTAATTTTAATTAGAAAATTAACACTAATTATAATAACATTATTAATGAAATTGATGTTGATTATATTAAAATATTAATAATAAAATTAACATTAGTTATAATAAAAACAGCATTAATAATAAAATTAACATTATGGACAATGGCTTGGAGAGTTATTAACCAAAACAGACTGAGTGCCATTATTAGCAACAAGAGGCAAGATGATTTCCCTGCTTATAGAGAAATGGGGGCATTTTTAGATAATGACAGAGTAATATGTGTACTGATGGGGTAGGGAGCACGGCTCAGTGCACTGATGGGGTAGGGAGCACGGCTCAGCAGTTAAAAGCTCTTGCTACACAGTCATTAGGACCAGGGTTGAGATCCTAGCACCCACTAACAGCAAACAGGGCATCCTGTAAACTTGCTCAGTTCCAGCTCTGAGTGATTCTGTGCCCTCTTCTGGCCTATGCACACACCGTACACTTACCCACACAGACACAAATAAGTAAATGAACAAATTAACTCTTTTATAGAAATGGTGTCCTAAGTGTTCCCATAGTATTTTCTCTTTTTTTTTTTTTTTGTTTGTTTTTTGTGTGTTTGTTTGTTTTGGTTTTTTGTTTTTGTTTTCGAGACAGGGTTTCTCTGTGTTGTTTTGGAGGCTGTCCTGGAACTCGCCCTGTAGACCAGGCCGCCCTCCTCCCATGGTATTTTCAACAGTGAAGATTTCACTTTCTTACTCAAGTATACAGATGCAGACTTACTTTTCTTTAGAAAAGCAACTAGGTCATGAGGAGTGAAGCCTTGAGAGAGCCTAATTGTAAGAACTTTTCAGTAAACAAGACCAGAATGTATTTTCATAAATGCCAATTATGACTAGCTGCCATTCCCAAGGTAACAGAAGCTTTACAGTAGAGGATGTACATCTATCGTAAGTGTGAGGGGGCTGGAGTCATGGTGCAGTGGTTAAGAGCACTTGCTGCTTCTTTCAGAAGACTGGGATTCAGTTTGCCACAGCCACATCAGGTGGTTCACAACCGACTGTAACTCTGGCTCCTCAGGCCCCCACGGGTACCTGTACCCACATACACATAACCACACAGAGATATAGTACCTACAAAGAGATGTAATATGAAAATGACATGAACAAATCTTTTCTCAAAATGCTTTCTATTGTTTGAGCAACAGTAAGCACGGATTTAATGCCTAGTACAAACTTAATCAAAACAAGAATCTTCTAGTCTCTTTGTCTTTCAACACGGGTTAAGGAGAGTGATACCGTCTGTTTTGTTTTAAAGGAAGCCATGAATCAGCCAGGCCATCTCAGACTCTTTGTGACAAGGATCATGCAGGAATTTGAAAGTGACACGTTCTTCCCAGAAATTGATATGGAGAAATATAAACTTCTCCCAGAGTAAGTACTAAAATTATTAATTAGTCAGAAGCACTTTAGGGGCTAATTACAGAAGGGAAACAAGGAAGGACAGAGTACAATGATACACGTGTATGAAAATTAACACATCACAACACAACCCATGACTTGACTATTGAATAAAAAACTAAAAGTAAAAAGAGGAAAAGAATTACAGAGTAACTTCTTTCAGATTTGACTTGAAGTAGCAAAGAAAAAAACGTGCAGGGCCTGCCAGTTTTCTTGTGTTTAAGAAAACTTCCTTCAGCTGATTCTTCTGAATTGAAACATGCCCCTCTGGAGGAAGGAGAGAAGGTCTAAGAGTCAAGAAGTAAATCCACTTTATGAGCCACAGGAAGCTCCTCAAGCTCAGGAGTCTCGAGGCCCTCCCTGGAGGTCATGGGTGATGGCTGTTGCTGGAGGAGAGAGTGGTCGGCTGAGCTGCCTTCCAGCTGTGCCAAGAGCTCCAGGGGTGCAGCGCTTGGGTACTGTCACCTGCTAGTGTGGGCTTCTCACAGCTGCCTTTTAGTCAGCCACCCACGCTCCTGCAAGTCACACAAGTAAACTTACCAGTTCACTAAGCTGCATTTACAGTCATTTCTTTGGTGTATTGCCAGTGCCCTACCTAGAAGAGAGGTTTGTTTACATCCCTAAAAAGATACATTATAGGAAATTTTGAAGTCTACTTTAATAGAATTGGAAATGTTCGGGCTTTAACAATATTAGCGGCATCTAGTACAGCTGTTGCTGGTTCATTCTGGGGGATTGAGGCCCGTGTCAGGCACTGTGAAAGCCATGTTAATTCTGCCTCCTGGTGCTGCTGCCCATCCTGGAGACAACTCCTTGAGAGGCCTGAGACTGCGGTGTCTAGTGGATACTGCAGCATGAGGGACCCTCTCTGAAGAAGGCGTCCACTCTGAGATCAAGATCTCAAGAAACAGCCACACAACAGCAGAAAGAGTGGTCAGGAGCAGAAATAGGGAGTGCAGAGCCTGAGGTAAGGATGGAGTTGGCCTGATCTGTGATCCAGGAGGAGGCCAGGGGCGTTGTCCCAGCTCTAAGGCAAACACACTGGAGGGGAAAAGGGGGAGTCTGGGCTCAGGTGACACCTGAGGGATGGATGGTTAAGGTGGCCACGTTGTGAAGTTACCAAAGAAGAGCTACCTGTGTTCCCAGCAGGAAGCCCCTGACCTGAAAACCTGGAGCACTTCCATTTAAAAGCACTCCACACTGTTAGCTACAGAAAGTAAAAGAAAACCTTGATTGTATCAGCACTTTAACACCAGTTCTTAACACATTTCTTCAGATAGTCTCAACTGTTTCTAGTAATTATCCTGTGAGTGTGAATTTGTTTTTTACACATCCCCTAAAGAAACATGAACAATTTAGTCTAGATAAATGGATGGTCAAACTTTAGAATAATAGTCTTGTTACTCTATGGAATGACAGTATCGGATCTCATAAATTCTAATTTCAGTGATTTCCTTGGACTCTTAACTCTAAAGTAAACAGAAAGTCGCAAACCATACGCAGTGTCAGTCCAGGCTTTGCATAGGCTCCTAAGGTTTTGAAAGAAAACCACTGGTCATTTCATAAAATGTTAATGTGAAATTCACACCCTGTGTGTTTTCTGCTTAAATTGTGGATTCTCACATTATGTGGGTATAGGTCTCAGCTCTTATTTCTACTAACAATAAGAACAGACTGCTATGTGATAAGCTTTATTCAAATACCGTTTCAATGCTTGCTGTTTTTAATCAGAATTTCTCCATGGCGCTGACCTTTAAGGATCCTTGACAACTTAAAATAAATGCCGCTGTGACTCTCGTGTAACTTTTTTTAAAAAAGCAAAACAAGACTTTTGTGAACACAGGTACACAGCATGACATTCACCTCTTGACTGAGTAATTCAGCAGTCTTGCTATGCTTACGTTTATTCATATATGTCATCACAATTCAGTTGATTATAAATGTGACAGTATTTTTCTGGACTCCTATCTCTATCCCTTTGGTCTGTGTGTAACACTGTGCTACTACTGCACAGTCTTGTTTTGGTTTTGACCAGGTCTCATGTAGCCCAGGCTGGCCTGGAACTTACTGACTAGCCTCGGATGACCACCTGACTCACACCTTCCTCTCCTAGTGTATGCACAGATAGCCATCGCTAATTCTAACCTGCAACCAGGAGGCATAAACCTTTTAGCTTTGTACTGTTTCAAGATTGCTTCTGCTGTTCTGGGTTCCTTGAGTTTCCATTATGAACATCATGATCAGTTCGCTGGTTTCTGACAGAAAGCAAGCTGGGATGCTCATAGGTATTGTATCCATGGGTCACTTTGAAGAGAACTGTCTTGAAACAATATGATATCCTAAACCTTGAGCTTGTTGTATGTAGCTTTTGACTTAGGTAGGTCTTTACTCTCTTCCAGTAAGTAACACTGTTGCCTTCAGTGTCTTGCAGCACTCGGAGTCTATTTATTCCTTTTGATGCTATTATTTTGTTTTTAGTCTATTCACTGCTAGTATATCAAACTACAAGTCACTACTTAGTGATCTGATGTCCTTCAACTTCATAGTTAGAGCTTAATAGTTGTATAACATTCATCTGGTACCCTAAAACTTCTAGAACTACTAGTTATAATTGTTAGTACTTCCTTAGCACTAGTTATAATGAAGTAAAGACAAAAGTAATAACTGTCCCGTATTTAATGTCGTCTGCAGTTTTACTCCCTCTGTTTCGTCACATGTTCATTATTTCTTTCTTTTGCCTGATTATCTGACCCAGAACCTCCAGCAAGGTGAATAGAAATTAGATTGAACATCTTACTTGTCTTGTTCATGGTCCTAGTGGGAAAGCTTGTGACTCTGTCACACGAAGGAAGGTCCCTTCGAGGTCTAGTTCATTAAGCGCTTTGATATTGAAGATATTGCTGCATGGTTCTTCTGAACCATTTGACACTAATAATACAGTATATTACATGATTGGTTTTCATAGTAAACTAATTTTGCATTTCTGAGGCCAATTCTACTTGATAAATTGTATGTGATGTTTTTTATATGTTAGTAGAGTCAGTTTGCTACCATTTACTCAAGGATTTTTGCATTTGTATCCCTAAGAGACATTTGGTATCTGATTTTCTTTATCATGTGCTCAGCTGGTCTTGGAATCAGATATGTGGACTTGTCGGGTGAGTTAGGAAGTGCTGTCTCTTGTTGTTGCTTGGAAAAGCTGAGGAGTGTGTGCTCGTGCTTCCCGTCACAGGAGTTTGTGGTGAGTGGACTGAGACAGGACAAGGCCATTGCTGTGACGTGGACATTCTGAACGATGTGTCAGGAACAAAACACCTGTTCCCTAGCAGCTTATGATAGCCACCTGTTCTCTGGCCTGTGCTAATATCACAGCAGCCTCCTTAACATGGCGTAGAGAAAACCTCCGTAAGGAGGTGACCTTTAATGATGTTCTTCATGTTGTGGTGACCCCAACCATAAAATTATTTATGTTGCTATTTCATAACTGTAAATTTGCTACTGAATCATAATGGAAACATCTGATATGTAGATGTTTTTTTGTTTTTTGGGGGGGTTTTTTGGTTTTTTTTTTTTTCTGAGAAAGGGTTTCTCTGTTTTGTCTTGGAGGCTGTCCTGGAACTCGCTCTGTAGACCAGGCTGGCCCCAAACTCACAGAGATCTGCCTGCCTCTGCCTCCCATGTGCTGGGATTAAAGGCATGCACCACCAACGCCCGGCTATGCAGATGGTTTTAAGGGACCCCTGTGAAAGGGTTGTTCAACCACCAAAGGTGTTATGATCCACAGATTGAGAACTGCTGCCCTAAGGAAAGACCATAAGTATTAAGTGCCTTGACCAGCAGGGCACAAAGACGGTCTATCCCACGGGAACCTGGAATGAGGGGACAGGAGACAAGAGAAGTGGACAGCAAGACAACATGGCTGATCAATGCATTTAACGAGAATCTCGTACAGGCTTACATAGGGGAAATGAGGTAGGGCATGGGGCAGAGGAAGGCAGACAATGAGGGAGGGGTTGTTGCCTAGTAACCAGGCCACTGAAGGTGAGCGGATAACAGGTGTTGTTGGCAAGGTTAAAGGGTCGCAGAGGGAGGGGTTAAGTGATCTAATTGTGGAATGTTTTCTTTTTGCCATTGGCTATTCCTGTGAGCCCAAATTCTAGTCCTTAGGAAGCTGGGGAGGGGATGGACTATTCTTAAAAAAAGACTGACAGTATTTACAAGAGGTTCTAAATAGCAATGATCGCTCCCGACAATTGTAGGCCTGTCTTCCCTTAAGACCAGAAAAAAAAAGGAAATCTCTGGACAGTAAGTGTGTTAGCTAGGGTTTCTACCCCAAAACATAATGGCCAAAAGCAACCTGGGGAAGAAAGGGTTTTTCATCCTACACTTCCAAGTAATGATCCATCATGGAAAGAAGTCAGGAAAGGGCTGGAGGCTGGGACTGATGCTCCTAGTGACCTGTTCAGCCTGCTTTCTTATACACCCCAGGGCCTCCTGCCCGTGAGTACCATGTCCCACGTTAGACTGGATCCACCCATACCAGTTATCACATGACTTGCCTACAGGCCAATCTTGTGGGGACATTTTCTTTATTACGATTCCTCCCTCCCAGATGACCCCACCTTGTGTTGTGTTGACATAAAAATGAGCTAGCCCAGTGAGGACACTGTCTGGAATGCAGGAGCATTGCTCAATCCTGGGCCTTTGTCTCTGTACACCGGGGAATGTACAAAATGAGCTCTGATCACTCCCCCTTCCCTTTGTTTCCCATCATTCCATTAAGTTACATGTGTGTGTTTAATTTTTTATTTACATTTTTAAAAAGTAAATGGTGAAATTCACACTCCATTCCATCTCTTCTAATTCATCTGTCCCCTTACCACCACCGCTATTCCCTCACAATTTCATGTTTTGTTTTTGTTTTTGTTTTTTTTAACACACTGAATCCACTTAATGCAGCCCACACAAGTGTGACTGTGGAGTCACTGCTGAAGAAAAGGACTCTTCCTCCATACGTGGTCCTTAGTTGTCAACATCTCCTAAGCTAGGGATGGGACATCTTGGCTTCCTCTCCTACCCATGCTGAAACTTTGTCTAGCTTGATCTTAAGGAGATCTGATGTATGCAGTCAGGCTGTAGTGAGCTCGTATGTGCAACATCCCCTCATGTCCAGAGACACGACTGCAACCCCTCTTCCACAATGACCCCTGAGCCTTGTGTTTGTGCTTGTGTGTGACACAGTAGAGGCCTAGGACACCCTCGCATGCCCTCCTCAGAACCACACCCCCTCTGAGATTGCTCTCTCCCGGCCTGGAAGTCATTCCATTGCTGGCTGTCCAGCTAACCCCAGCTTCTCCTGTCTCTACCTCCATGGCATTGGAAAGACACCCTTGCCACCACATGTGATTTTTTTTATGCTGGGTCTCGTGCCTTCCTACTTGAGTGGCAAGCGCTTCACCACGCATTTTGACCCCTGTTGTCTCCATTAGCTGAGTGGATTACGCTTATGTTTATGCAGGTTTCTGTTCAAATGCAGTACTTTTCATTACCACCATAATACTTAGTTTGGGGGTGGTTTTAATGGCTACCATAATAAAGTAAAGATAACAGCAAGGACTGTGGGTGGAGAATGAATGAGAAATGGATGTAGCATCAGATGGTCCGAGGCCTCAGAGCAGAGGTTCGTATCAACACAGCGGTGATGTTAGCATGCTTGTTTCCTGTAAGTCTTTGCCTATGCAGTCCTTTTGGCAGCACCATCCCAGCCAGCCCATTCCATGCAGGTCTGTTCTCATTGATCTTGCTTGGAAGACATTTTTCTGCCTCAAATTTCATGAGACCTCAACCAAACCAGCAGACCCAAAAGATTGTATCAGCAGTATTCAAATGAGTTCCAAAAATAAATAAATAAGATAAAGGGGGCCTTTAGAAGCTGTGCGAGTCCATGATTTTCATCACTGTAATAGAATACCTGGGGCAAGCTGACTTCAGAAAAGAGATATTTAGCTAGCTCACAGTTCTGGAGCCTCAAAGGCATGCTACAAGCCTTAGCATTGCTGCTGTGAAGACCTCAGAGCAGATGTCCCATGGTAACAGGCATTCCTGGAGGGAGCGATCACAGTTGGAATCAGGAAGCCAGAGAGACTGGCATCTCATAATCCCTTCTGAGGGCACACTTCCCATGAACCTAGGTCCCACATCATCCAGGTTCTTAAAACATGATGCTTTGGAAGACAAACTCCTTCCATACCACAGCAGAGTTGGTAGTTGGTTCCAAAGCTGGAACCCATGCCCCTCATTGAACACCATGGCGTAGATTTTAGATGCACTGGTTTTTCTCTTCTGATCCCGCTATCTCTTGGCTTTCCAGGATGCTGGCATACTTGCCCAAAATCTCCGCTAGAGCCTGTGCTTCTGGTGCAATACCTATTTTATTTTAGTTGGAGTTTGTTTGCTTAAGAACTGTTTCAAGAAATCTGTTTGCCTCTGAGACCTTCTACCAAATCATCTTCCGATTGTTGTGGTCCTTCCCTATTTCAGAGCTGCTGTTTATTGACTCTTAATGCTTGAAGGTTCTAAATAGGAGGATGTGTACACCAGTTCCTGTGAGCCTCGAGCCCTAGAGGCCTTCCTGGGCTGGGAAGATGGCTCAGCTGTTAGAAAGTCCCTGCAGTGAAAAGGATTGGCAAATGGGGAGTGGGGAAAGCTACTCTGGCCCCACAGGCATGTGTGTGCATTCATGTGCACCCACAGGAACGTGCACATAGACCACACACATGTGCATACTCGTGCATGTGCACACACAGTCCAAGTATAGTACTCAGGAAGAGTTTGTTTGACATTAAGCTGGGGCAGTGGTCACAACTATAACTCAGTATTCAGGAGCCTGCAAATTCAAAGCCAGCCTGAGATACAGAACAAGATCCTCCCTCAAAACCAAGAAAGTTTAGAATTATGATTGTAATTATAGCCATTATAAAAAGACCAAAAGGTATTATAAGAAAAGAAACTAAATTTAAGGAGAGTTCAATCTTAGTTTCACAGCAAAATTGCCAGTAATACCATGGCTCCTGAGTATACTCAGCAGGTCATTTATAAGATTTTTACTATTCTTGGCTTTAGAAAGTTCCCCTTGGTGCTTGGCTTTTGTCTTAGTAACTGACAGTCTTGGTGCTGAATTTTACACATACACACACACACACACACACAAATACACAAAATGAAAATTAGCTTTTTCTGACTTCATTTCAAAGAAACTCAAATTGTAATTGAAAAATGGCCTAATAAAATCAGTTTTAAAAGGCAGGAGTACTACAGTGAATAGCAATAGGCTAGAAAATTCTTGGTGAATAGGAAAGCTTATTTTGACATGAGTTTTTCCATATTATAACTAATGTTTCTCATCAGCACATATCACAAGACATTTTTAAGTTTTCTGTAGCACCCTTGCCAATAGTGAACTTTGAGTAATACCTAAATAAGAGTCAGGTGATGAAGAAATCAAGTGTACTGTGACTAACAATGCAATCACAGTTTGCCACGTGTTGCCAGGTTAGTAGAGTCATGTACTGTGTCCATAAATCAACAGAAACCAAGAATCTGCCAGGCACTGGTCATATGACTTCAGTTTTTGCCCTTTTGGGTTGGGTTGTTTTGTTTTGTTTGGATGGGACTGTGGCAGAGTTTCTCTGCATAGCTATGGCTATTCTGGAACTCACTCTGTAGACCAGGCTGGCCCCAGACTCAGAGATCTCCTGCCTGTGGCTCCAGAGTGCTGGGACTAAAGGAGTGCACCACCACTGCACATCAGCTTCAGTTTTAAGCAACTATAGATAAATTTGCTTTTCTTTTCTTAGAAATGTGATCTCAGTTGTAACTTGCAAAGGGTTCCTAAGAATTTGCATAGTAACTCATCGGTAGAGTGGAAAGATAAAAGAAAAATGGGAACTGGGATTCATTTTTGAGGAAAAAAATATGAATCAGAAATAAAGGAGGAAGACAGGCAGTGGAGGTGCATACCTTTAATCCCAGCACTCAGGAGGCAAAGGCAGGCAGATCTCTGTGAGTGCAAGGCCAGCCTGGTCTACAAAGTGAGTGCCAGGAGAGCTGTTACACAGAGAAACCCTATCTTGAAAAACCAAAAGGAAGGAAGAGAGAATGAGGGAGGGAGGGAGGGAGGGAGGGAGGGAGGGAGGGAGGGAGGGAGGGAGGGAGGAAACGGGATAGGGACTACACGTTTTCCAGCTTAGCCATGGTTGGCTGTTTTTCTTTGGTTACCATGTGTTATATATGTGTGTGGATACTCACTCACCTTAGGAGTGGATCACCACTTTGAAGGGCAAAAAAAAAGGTAGGAAAGCCTTTCTCACTTCACACAGTGTTGAAGGTCTTGGGTGAGAAGTCAGGGAAGTCATGCATCTTCAGTAGGTGTAGAATTAAGTCTTAAATCTTCTTCTTTTCCAGGTACCCAGGAGTCCTTTCTGAAGTTCAGGAGGAAAAAGGCATCAAGTATAAATTTGAAGTCTATGAGAAGAAAGACTAACAGAAAGATGCTTGCTGTTGACTTCAAGTTCTACTGCTTTCCTCCTAACATGATGCATTTGTACAAGACAATGGAACTTGTGTTGGCTTTAGATCTATGGGTTATTCTTTCTTTAGGGAGGGGTAGGTGGGAAGTATTTGTTTTGTGGTGCCAGAGATTGAACCTGGGACCCTGTGCATCCTGGGCAAATGCTGTACTCTAAGCCACACCCCAAAGCCATGCCCCAGCCCCTGTATAATTCTAAACAATTAGAATTGTTTTTCGTTTCCATTAATCTAAGTTATATTAAATATACTTTAAGGAACACCACTTGCTATAAAGTTCTCAATGCCCTTCCCATGCGTCCTCAAGTGGCTCCCCAGCAGAGACCCCCAAAGACATAGAGCCCCTGAGAGCATGAGCTGATGTGGGGACTCAGAGATAAGAGCTAGACGGATAAGCCAAAGGGCAGAAGTGGGTTTTAAACCGCAGAGCTGGAACTCAGACTTTAAAAGAAAATTAGATCAAAGTAGAGACTGAATCATTCTGTGCACATCAGACTCTCGGCAGAGTTCTGTTCACTCAGACAGAAAATGGGTAAATTGAGGGCTCCATTGTGCTCCATGGAGATGGGAGCAGGTGGAGGATTATGTAAGGTCTGGAACATTTAACTTCTCCCTTTCTCCTCTTCAGTGAGATTCCAAGGGATACTGCAGTGACAGAACAAAAATAGGCTGCTTCTACCAAAAATAAAAAAAAGTTAAATAATGGCAAGCATAATAGCTACTGTTAAGAATTCAGAGATAATGAATTGAGAATGGATATTGCTTGAAATGAAAATTAATAAGTTAGAAACTAACTAAACTTTATGAAGATGAAAATTAAAATGCCTTCCCTATCTCAGCAGGGTTTGTATCATCAGGCCAAAAAAAGTTGTATTTTCAGACCTGCCTCATAAATTAATACAATCTTTTCTTAAAAGAATATTTTTTATCTTTTACTTGACAATTTCATATATGTAGATCCAAATCCCCACTCCTAGTCCCTCCACTACCTTCATGTCCTCTTGTTTTTTTGTAACCCACTGAAAACAGTAAGGCTTTCTTCATGTTCCTAGGTGTGGTCCACCCACTGGAGTATGGGCAACCTGCAGTGGCCACACCCAGCCGTCACCAGTTGCCAATGGCTCATGGGTGGAGTCTACTGAGCCTCTCCTATCCACGGTGGAATATTGACTGGATTGATCCACAGATAACCATAGCTGCTGTAAGCTTGTGAGTGTAATGGCCACGTCCTGTCCAGAAGACAGCATTATATAAACAGCACTCTTCCCCATCCTTCAGGCCTTCCATTCTGTCCACCCCTTCTTCCTCAGGGAGCTCTGAACCATAGACAGGGTTCTTGATATAAATGGTCTATTCCGAACTGAGTAATAAACAATCGGTTATTCTCT
Organism: Mesocricetus auratus; assembly: GCF_017639785.1. Taxonomy (NCBI): domain Eukaryota; kingdom Metazoa; phylum Chordata; class Mammalia; order Rodentia; family Cricetidae; genus Mesocricetus; species Mesocricetus auratus. The sequence continues at coordinate 26,423,886 of NW_024429201.1, read as the reverse complement.
GCACTTCGACCAGTTGTGAGTCTCTATGCTTGACTGCTGTCCACTGCAAAATGCTGTCCACTGCAAAAAGGAACTTCTTCTCTGACCAGAGTTATGAGCAGCACTAATCCAGGGTATGAACAAAGGTATTTAGAAGGTGCTTTGAAAACCCATCCATTTAGCAAAACAGCAGTACTAAGTTCACCCTTAGAGTCCATGAATTCCACAGCCATAGGCATTTGACCTGTTTTACAGTACCATACATAAGAATTCTCTCTTGTGGAGCAGGCTCTCAGATACAATTAGAAAGCGATTGGTTACCACTGTAGTAGTCATGCCACCACCGCACCCGTAGATTAGTATTATAACATGCAGGACCTACCACTAGTTAAGTCCATTAAAGACTTTTCTCCCCCAGTGATATGCATAGCACCTTCTGGCACTGTGAAAGCTATCCAGTAAGAAGGGAGTTTACAACTCCAGATTTAATTCTCTGTCCTGCAACCGCAATGTGTTGATGTGCCTTCAACAGTAGGGACTTACTATCTAGCTATGGTGACCATCCAAGAGCAATGGCAATCAATACCTTGTGTTGTTTGGGAAACCTCTATAGCCAATTGCTCCTTAAGAGGTGGCCCATACCTTGCACTGATTTTTTCATTTAAGGACCTGTCTTCATTTAATAACTATTGCCCACTAATGTGTAGGGTACTGCAATTCAAACTTTTTTTTAGTTATAACTACCTTACAAAGCAGTGGGGTGCTTTGTTTTCTCATACAACCTCAGGTTAAGTTAGCACATACTATAAATACAGTCTTTTGAATGTGAGTAGTCAGTTCAAATTCATAATATTCTAGATTTGGACTCAGAAATGCTACCTGATAATGAACTCAGAGCCAGGGCAACAGCTGAGTTAGTTCCCACATAACATGCAAACTGAGTTTGTGTTGTGTAATAGTTTCCTCTAAAATTAAAACCTGTCTTAGAGGGAATCTGCTTTGAAACATGATGTTATAGAGGAAGTGAAACAAGAGGATATTCTAAGGGGAAGTGAAACAGTCCATCATGCTAGGTAGTTCCTTACGTTCAGGAAGCAACTCAGAAGGCTTTAGGAAGTTCCTGAAACTGAGCGGGCACACTAGACCTCTGCCTTCCTCAGCATATTTAAGCAGTGATTGCTGAGGGACACTGAGACAAGCTGGGCTGCGTAGAAAAACAGCTGAGCAGAGAAAAAGCAGAGACCAGTGAAGCTGTCTGAAAGAGGCTTAGACCTACTGAACTACCTGGAAAGGACACCCCAACCTGTTGAGCTGCCCGTAGGTTATATAACACACTACAGATTTCCAGATTTCATGAGCTGTCACCCATGTTTGAATTAATTCTGCTTCTGTAAGTAATCCCAGTGAAACTCATTGGTTCACCATCTTGAATTGAGTGGTGTCTTTCCTTGGTTAGTTAGTAGACATTTGCTCCTGTCTCTCCAAGAAGAGTGTTACATAACAGTTTGGATACCCGGTGCCCATGAAAAAGCCAAGTACAGTGGCATATGTTTATAACCCCAACAGTGGTGGGGTAAGGGAAAGACTGGCCCAAGTAGTGAGTTCCCAGTACAGTGAGAGTTGCTGACTCCAGAAGTGAGGTAGAGAACAACAGAAGACAGCTCACATTGCCCTCATTCCGTATGCAAGCACACATGCGCATACCCCAACAAGTACATACACGTCACACGCAAACAGAGGATCCAAAGTTCATTGGTACAGCATTTTTTTTTTAATTTGGAAAGAGCCTAAATGTCAAAAAAAGAAAAGTGAAGAGTTTCTATGTTCTATAAAAATATAACATTTTGCAACACTTGGAAAGGATGTGGCCCTAACCCCAAATGCTAGACTTCTTAAAGAAACAAACTATAATGAAACAAAAAAAAAAAATTAGTACTAGCTTGTCTAAGAGTAATATACATTATAAATGGTTGACAGTATCATATTTGGTTAGTGTTTTCTGTTTGTCTTTTATGATTAGGATTTTTTGCAAATTATTTCATACAAAATCGTTTAAGCTATTCAGCCACGGCCTTTGTCTCAATGAGAACGTGAGAATGAGGATACAGAACATGAAGATAAAAGTGGCTTTCTGAAAGTCTTCCGTCGCAGGAGGGGGCACACCACACAGTAGAAAGGGGTCAACCCTACAGAAAAGCTGCACATCAAAAGAAAACTGGAGATTTCTTGGAATGAACATAACCAGGAAGCTACCAGTATCTAGAATCTGTAGGACTCTGTGATTAGGTCAGAAAAAGAAACACATTGTTTAAAGGAGAAATTGAGTGGCCAGTAAGTACACGCTGAGGTTAGCCTTCCTCTAGAAAGGAGGGAAACACAGGCAAAACTTGCTTGTGACGTTCTCACCATTGTCAGACTTAGGTATTGTTGATGTTTCCTAAGGATGAGGACACTCGTGAACAGCAGTTTCACAGTGGATAAAAACCAGGAGAAGACCAGGCGTTGGTGGCGCACGCCTTTAATCCCAGCACTCAGGAGGCAGAGGCAGGTGGATCTCTCTCTGAGTTCGAGGCCAGCCTGGTCTACAGAGTGAGTTCCAGAACAGCCTCCAAAACAATACAGAGAAACCCTGTCTCGAAAAAAAACAAAAACCAAAACAACAACAACAACAAAAAAAAAAAAAAAACGGAGAAAACCTCATACACACGACAGACACTACTGCATTACTGTTTTAGGATGAGGTCTACCCAAAGTGTATTCTGGAACATTTTGGGGAAAGTAGTATATGCAGGAGGTCACCCCAGAAAGCACCAACGGGATATGAGAAAACAGGAAACCTGTTCAAGGTTAGTAAGCAGGTTTGCACTGGCAAGCTGACATACCTGGGACACTGGGGGACAGAAAGCTGGAGTGTGTAGACTCCAGTCATTGGTTGGGGGGTTGTTCCAAACTGTCAGCTTGTTGCTCTGTGTAAAATGAACACATTCCAGCTACCAAGGTTCCAATGTTTGCAATAAGAAACTGCTAACATGAATGTAAAGAATACTAAACACTTCAGCAATCCCATTTTCTGCTGCTTTCTGTATAGGAAAAAAAAGGTGTACCGCCCAACAATTTATTTGAAGTATAATATATCAGAAGCTCAGGGTAAGGGGGATGGATGATAGCAGCTTACAGCAGAGCTTTGTCCATACTGAAAAGCAGATGTGATATGATTTAGCATGAGAAGCAGAGGCTTCTGGTGGACTTTGAATTCGAGTTTAGACTCACTGAGTCTGAGATGCCTTTAAGAAAGAAAGAAGGGGACTGGAGAGATGGCTTGGTGGTTAAGAGCACTCACTGCTCTTCCAGAGGACCTGAATTCTATTCCCAGTACCCACATGGCAGCTCACAACTGTTTCTAACTCCTGTTCCAAGGGATCCAACACAAACATTCATGTAGGCAAAACACCAGTGTACAGAAAATAAAAATAAGTAAATTATTTTTTAAAAAGAAAGAAAGGAGCCGGGCGTTGGTGGCGCACGCCTTTAATCCCAGCACTCGGGAGGCAGAGGCAGGTGGATCTCTGTGAGTTCGAGGCCAGCCTGGTCTACAGAGTGAGTTCCAGGACAGCCTCCAAAACAATACAGAGAAACCCTGTCTCGAAAAACCAAAAAGAAAAAAAAAAAAAAAAGAAAAAGAAAAAGGAATAAAAATATAGAAAACAATGGAAACATGCCTTCAAATTCTGAAAAGGAAGTTATTCTCAATTAATAAAGCTACACTCACTCAAATTCGAACGTGTTGGTCTCCTCCATGTATCGTTTCTTAGAAATCTACTAGAGGAGGTGCCCAAGCAAAACGAAGGATTATACAAACAAAAAGAAGGTTGCCTAGGATCTAGGAAATAAAACTCAAAACTCGAGATGCCAGCTTTGTACCTGGCTTAGGAAACAAAGAAGTAAGAAATAAGAATGGGTGGATGACAGGTCTGCAGCATTTACGGAGTTCTCTCGAGACAAAGCCAAGAGGCTGATGATCACACAACTGGGCAACTGATTTGGGGAAACGGAATACAGGAAAGGAAATTAAAATGCTGTTTTTCTCAATACTGAACTACGTGGGCATAGTCATAGCTGCCTGGCCTATAATAAGACTGTAAGCTGGAACCTCAGCTGTCTAAGATAAAACAATCAAGAAGATTTGAGAAAAACATCAGGGATAAATGGCTGCTAAGTTACAAGTTGGTGCTTTAAACATTTGGAGAGGGTTGGGTGGGGACTCCCAGACCTGGGGCTCCCTAATAAGGCTGTGCTGGCCTCTAAGGCCTCCCACTTTAGGGACTGCGGGTCAGCAGTGCTGATAGCGGTGGTTTCTGATGCGGGTACTGAGGGTCTGAACTGTCCACACACTTAACGCCGCAAGCATTTTACTGAGTCATCTCCTCATCTCAGAACATTTTCCTTTAATCTTTCTTAATGAAATGGTCGCACTTCTCCCTGTGGGCTAGTCTCCTGTTACTCTCTGTACATGCCACATAAAACCCCATGGAAACTTTGAAGGCACTGTATGTCCATACTCAGATGAAAAACAAAAGCCCACAGACCAACGGTCGGGAAACATCTGGGTTTTTCCTGCAGCGCCTGCCCTGGTCTTTCACAGAGAATTCAGTCTCACTTTTTCCAGGATGGCTTCTGAACTATCACCGTAAGATGAGAATCTAAAGCAAAGATGTAAGTAATGAGCTTCATGTGTTCCGAACACACAGCTTAGCGCATTGAAATTATGTAACACCTTATAAGTCGTCCCTCAAAATGTTCCCATTTACACCTGCATCGGGGACGGGTCCCAGAATCTGCCTTTTAAATAAACACCCCAGAGGCTTCTGAAGCTAGAACGTCAAGGACTGAGAAAAGCTTGCCTGTGGGCGAAGCCAGGCACCTGGGAGCTGCCTGCTTTCTTGCTGCTGATTTAGAAGGCATTTGCCCCCAAATGGAGCTGGGGGACTGTCACTATTTCTCATTCTCAGGACTTTGAAAGGAAGCAATACAGAAAAGCATTCAAAGTGTAAGCCACCATGTAATAATGGCGGACGATCAGGTTGTGCAGGTTAGATTTTACATATTGCTGATCTTGAAGCTAAAGACCTTTCACTTCTTAAATATGTAATAAAATTCATATGAAAGTATTTTTGTGTAAGTAACTCAGTCAGACACATGGCAAACAAAGTAAATGATAGGTGTACCTTAGCGAAATGCAGTCACATCGTTCATTCATTAATTATACAAAAGGTGGGCTGGGAGGAAGGCTTGTGCTCAAGAGGACGTGCTACTCTTCCAGACAGTCCAGGTTCTTTTTCCCAGCTGTCTGGGACTCACATCTGCTGGTAGCTTGAGCCCCAGGGGATCTGGCACCCTCTTCTGGCCTCTGCAGGCACCCATACACACTTGGCATACACACACATGCACAAATTTTAAAATGAAATAATAGATTGCAGGCCCACACATATACATACACTAACTAAATAATTAATAGCTAATAATAGAAATGAACCAAACACATACCCTGATTAAGTAACATGACTCCGTGAGGTTAAAGGCAGTTTCTGGCCAGCTGCTGAAAGGGCTAGATAATAACAATCACCTTTGAAAGACTGGACCTGAAGCTGGGCGTTGGTGGCACACGCTTTTAATCCCAGCACTCGGGAGGCAGAGGCAGGCGGATCTCTGTGAGTTCGAGGCCAGCCTGGTCTACAGAGTGAGTTCCAGGACAGCCTCCAAAACAATACAGAGAAACCCTGTCTCGAAAAACCAAAAAAAAAAAAAAAAAAAAAGAAAGACTGGACCTGGTGATTAAGGATGTTCCAGCCGTGTCGCGAACGAGAAATCAAATGCATAATTGAATGAGTGCCGGGAATAGAACTGGAGACTTTCTGGTGAGGATGCTTTCACTGGCAGTGGAGCCCCTGTCCAAACAGGAGAGACGCCTGCGGTAGGTCTGTGGCGGCCCTGCGGCGGCCCTGCGGTTGTGCTGTCCCTGAGACAGGAGACGCACCAGAGAGTGTTTCTAATGAGCAGCTCCTGCCCTTTCTGTTCCCCTGGAGACCGCACGTGTCTCTCCGATAATACATTGACATTTCTGTTAAACCATTTTCTTCTTGGAACACAAATGGAGAACAAATCAGATTGGTGTGTGGTTTTTAAAATAACTTGGCACTTAATAATACAAAACAAAATGATCAGAGGCTGGTTTTAGGTGCTCTCAGCATCTGCCGCCCCTGCGCCATAGGACACATCAGTCTGGAGGAACAGTCTCCAAGGAGAAAGCTGGAGGAAGACAAGATTTCCTACAGCACCCACAGCAAAACCATTCAGGAAAGGGACCCTGAGTGAGATGGCCTCTTCTTCATCGCGTGGTCACAGACTGCTTCAAGGGGAGAATAACTCAATCTAGCATCGAGAAAGCAAAGGGTCCCTTTTGACTGGCAATGCCCCATAGATAGATAAATATAGATTATGTATATATTGTACAAACACATGTATGTGTGTATAATGCCCATATACATGTATACGTATACATACATGCATGCTTGTGTGTGTGTGTGTGTGTGTGTGTGTGTGTGTGTGTGTTTGAGACTGGGTTTCTCTACTATATAGCTCTGACTGTCCTGAAACTTGCTAAGTAGACCAGACTGGCCTCAAATTCACAGAGACCCACCCTCTTCTGCCCCAAAGTGCTGAGATTAAAGGCCTGCACCCACCCCACCCAGCCCATCTTACATTTTGCTTCATTTCAAAGTTAGCTTTCTGCATCATTTATTCCTGCATATCATCAACCATGGTTCAGTCTTGTTTGTGTTTTGGAATATTTACTTAACAAAATACACATCTTTTTTTGAAGATTTGTTTGTTGTTAAGATTTATTTATTTATTTATTATGTGGCTGCAGGGCAGAAGAGGGCACCAGATCAAATTACACATGTTTGTGAGCCACCATGTGGCTGCTGGGAATTGAACTCAGGACCTCTGAAAGAGCAGCCAATGCTCTAATCGCTGAGCCGTCTCTCCAGCCCCAAAACACACATCTTAAGTGTTTGCCACAAGGTTTGACACAAGGTTTTCTCACTCCAGTTCCCTGGCCTGCTCTGACCTCATGAATAGACTCATACAGCATGTACTTACTTCACTCGGAATGAATTCTTTTTCACCCATTGTTGCTCTGCACAGAATTTGTCCCTTTTTTATTGTCTTAGTGTTAATCAATAATCAAAGTCAGCAAAACAAAAACAAAGACAAAAACAAAAACAAAAACAAAAACAAAAACCAGTAGGCAAACTTTTCCGATAGGGTAAACCTGCTTGATTGCAGGCTTTGGTTGCCTTGTTTGGTCTAACCCCTTGAAAGTTCCTTACTATGTGAGTTAGTTAATGGTTGCTAACTAGTTGAATCTCAACTTCGTTTTTCCTTAGTGTGGGCATTTATAAGGAATAGCCCCCTTAAATTTGGATTCTGTTCTCAAATCAAGCAAGCTCAAGGCTGTAACCATGGTTTCTCTAACTTCCCTGCTCAGGAAATTTAAATGTCTGGTCTCCATCATATTACTTTCAAAGTAATATTTGGTTATACACATGTGCCAGTTGCATGACCCTTTTCTTCTTGATGGACCTATGAACTCTGTTGAGGTGAGATTTTAACCCCTTAGAAGGGGCTAGAGAGTGGTACCCGATGGTCAGGGCAAGGCAGATTCTCATCCATGGGTCCCACATCTGCTAGTCTAAGCAACAGCAGACACTAAGCTTTGTGGTTAGACACCGTGGTTGCATGTACACTTAGCATGTGCCAGCATTGTCTTGTCATTCCTTTAGAATCCAGCTAATAATTATGACAGCTATTCTCATAGCATTTATATTGTATCAGCATTGTAAATTATTTTGAAATGCTTTAAGATACACTCGAGAACCATTCATATCATGTGCCTGTTATTGCACCAGCTGGGACACTGAAATGAGCTCCCTTGAGCCCAGCATAAAGAGAAAGTTTTCATCTCAAGCAAACAAAAGATACATTTGACAATGGATGAGGGATAACTGTCATACTTTTTATATAATGATTGAGAATCTACAGATTTGGGTATCCTTGTCACTTGGGAGACCAAGGGAGGACTATTAGTTCTAGAGCTATGAACCTTACCTCCAGATTCCAAAGCCAATACAAACTCTAGCCAAGTTGGGGTGCTGTTACCTGTGTCTGTCTGTCAAGTGCCAAGTGTTTTCACCACCTTTACTGTATCTTTCCAACCACTCTCCTTTATAACAATATAGTTCATGGCCTTTCCTTCTCTCACTTGACTGTGGAGTAACTAACTTGCGTGTTTCCAGTCTTCGATCTCCTCCTTACAATCCACACTAATTAACCACAAAGGCCCTCTTTCTGAGCTTGTCTGCTCTATCTCTGTCTCCACGCCTTCGTGCTCTCCCAGCTGCAGCCGAACTTCACTTTGGCCTTGAGAGGCTTCTCCAGGTGACAGTGACTAATGTCTGTAGATTTAGCATCTACCATCTACCCTGTGGATTACACATGAACTGCCTTAGCTTTTCAGCAGGGGACAGACCCATAGTCAGCCATGTCAACACCCTTCTTCACGCTGTTCTCACCGCAGTAAGTCCTGCTTCCTGTTTTCTCCTGTCTAAACTCAACCCTGTCCTAAAGACCTTACCCAAATCCTGATTGCGTCTTTTCCACAAAACTTTCCTCCTTCTCTCCTTTACAAGGTGGAAACTCAGAGACCCAGGTGTCTTGCATGTTGTTGTTTCTGTCTTCAACAAGGAATCCCCAGGTTCCTGCACGGAGGACTGTACTTGAGGCTACTGGTGTAGCAGAAAGACAGGCCAAAACCGTGAAACAGAAACCCAGCTGCCAGAAAGTTGGAGGAGGCAGCCCAGCCGTGGAGCAGGAGAAAGAGAAAACAGGCTTGGGGAACAGCTAGCCATATTCTGTCACAGTCACAAGGAGAAAGAGCCCTGGCCTGGCCTACATATTCTACAACTTCCTGAATCTTTGCTCTGAAATGAAGAGGTTTGGATGGCTGGTCTGGGAATTCATCTCGCTTGCAGTGAAGCTCCTTGGGGTATTCGAAACTAGGAGGTTCTAAGGAGTTGATGCTAATTGTTCTCTAAGGTGTGTGAGGAGTACTGGCAGAGTTCAGGCCTACTGAGGAAAGAATTCCATATCTAGTCTGCACTCCTGGGCACGAGACATTCAGCTATCTCTCTTATAAAGCATAGAAAAGTACTCTTGTACTTGGCACAGAGAAGTAATTTCATTACATAGAGCATTAAAGAAGTATGTATGAGTTAGAGAGATGGCTCATCAGTTAAAAGCACATACTGCTCTTCCAGAGGACCTGAGATCAATCCCCAGCACCCACACAGACTCACACATGGGCATGTGATTAAAATTACCTTCTGCTTCCATGGAAAATCACAACCAGTGCAATCGTATTTATGTGCCAGACTAATAAAGTCTTTATAAATTTGTCCCAATCCCCACCCAGAGCTAGCGATTGAACCTGGGGACTTGAGCGTGCTGGATCAGGCTTTACCATTTAGCTATATGTATACCCCTATCTGTTTTTGTTTGTGACAGGGTCTTGCTGGTAACTCTCTGGAGAGCTAAAACTCACTATGAAGACCAGGATGGCCTTTAACTCGCAGAGATCTGCCATTCTCCTTCTCGTGAGTGCTGGGCTGAGGACATGTACAGACCCTCCTGACATCCCCTATTTAATAGTTAGAGTTTTAAACTGAAAATTTAGAACTGTTTGATATCAGTGAGCCAGCTTCTGGTCCCTCTGTGAGTTTGAACCCACTAGGCAGACAGCAATCGTAATTTTAATCCCTCTTGTTGGAAAAGTGGGCTGATATGAGTGAGGCCTTACCTCCCTAGTGCTGGGCTTGTAGGTACAAGCCCACCATCACACGCGCATGTGCGCGCGTGCACACACACACACACACACACACACACACACACACGCACGCTCAGCTGGCACAGCACTTGCCCAGCGTCCATGAAGCCCTGGCTTTCTCTTCAGCTCTTCACAAAAGTGGTGCGTGTCAGGTACCTGTAATCTTGACATTCACTCGGGAGGGGGCGCATGAAGAGCATGAGTTTGAGGCCAGCCTGGGCTACATAGAAGACCCTATCTCAAAAACAAAACAAGCCTTTCCCTCTGTTTGTTTGTTTTGACACAGGTTCTTTCTATGAAGCCCTGGCTGTTCTGGAATTCACTACGTAGATCAGGCTGGCCTAGAACTCACAGAGATCACCTGACTCTGTCTCTCCAGTGCTTGAATTAAAGGTGTTCACCACTGCACCCAGAGGTCTTTCCTGAATTTTATATCAATTTCTGATTCCTGGCCTGCCCTACACTTCCACACTTGCCAGCCTGCACAACTGTATGAGCTAACGCTGTAAAATACATGCCACATTGGTTCTGTGCCGCCTAAATTCCAGCTCTAACAGGGTATCTGGCTTTACCTTTTCCTCAGGTTTCTGGGTAGTTGATGTGTTCGGAGGCATTTCTCGTAAAGACCAAATCTGGCCAGATTCAAATGACTGGCCTTCAGCTCCACAAACTGGGAACAATAATGTCGGCTGGATATGGCTTGTCACACTCTGTTTCTATTCGTGGACTTGTGAGTGATTTCTGGGAAACGCTTGTTATAAGGTAAGTCCTTTTCAGTGGACTTCACAAGTTCACCCTCAGGTAGTATTCTGTCAGGTAGAAGAAACTTCTTTCAGAGAAGCAAGGGGTGACAAGCCCTCTGGGCTGGCCATTGTCCCTGCTGGCATTGAACCTGCCTGTTCAGCACATGAAAGCATCGTCTGGTGCTCCCAAAGCCAAGCACTGGCAGCCCCCTGCAGTCAAGTGTGTGGGGTGGCTTAGCAGGGGTGCCTAGGCTGGTTTTGTAGTTTACCTTTTCAACACAAATGCAAAAGCCAGAGAGAGAGAGAGAGAGAGAGAGAGAGAGAGAGAGAGAGAGAGAGAGAGAGAGAGAGAGAGAGAGAGAGAGAGAGAGAGAGCAGGAAAGCATCTAGGCTTTGAAGCAAGCCAGCCTTCCTTCAGCTCCGTCCTTGAGCCATTCTGAGTGGAATGGAGTAATTGTCTGCTTGGAGACCTGCAGAATAGCGCAGGCAAAGAACAATTTGTACCTGGAATATATTCATTAGCTTGCATGTCAAAAGGCCACATGCAGATAGAAACCATTATCTTGGCATTCTTTAAAACCTAGCAGCCTTGAGACTTGAGGTGCAGAAACCCACGTGCCCATGTGACTACCTGTCGCTGTCTCCGGCCCTGCCTGGCTAACAGGGACAATACAGAGAGATGGTGGGAAGGGATACTTTAGACTCCTGCAGACTTGGATTGAAAGAAGAACAGGAAAGACAGGGGACTGTGCAAATAAGCACTCTATTAGGACCTATTTTTGGTGTCTTGGGACCCTCCTACTGGTTTAGCTTAAATTGATAGGGGATTTGGTTTGTCTCACTGGCTGTTTCTTCCCACTCAATTCACAATTACAGCTTTCTTCATTGTCATTAAAATACATTAACTGTGTACTTGTTGGGGTATGGCTTTCTGTTGAAATCTGCATAAAGACAATGTCCACAGCCCCCAGTCGGTGGAAAGAGCAGAAGGACCAGAAGGCATGAGTTTCCGTCCTGGGTCTATCTTGGAATGTTTGTTGAAACCTGCGCTTGTAAGAGACAAACCCTAGAACCATCGGCGTGCAGGTCTGCAGGACAGTGTTGCCAGTGTAGATAATGCCCAAACTGGGACCTAACGGTGAAGGCCTTGGGAGCTAAGGCGGGGGAGGGGTGCTGCAGGAGTCAGCTGTGGCCTCCCGGATGTCCTCCTCATGACCCTTTGCCACCCCAGCCTCCCACCACCAAGCATGTGTTTGGGATCCAACTGCTGGTCCCCGGTGTTCTCTTTCTTAGTTGGAATTCTCAGGGAATAACAAAAAGGGTCTCTGCCACTCAGCCTATGGCATCCTATATGATAACAGCTAAGGCTCAACAGCTGTCATTGTTCTTTTTCCAGATGCTCAGCAGCGAGGATGCAGAGGTGAGCCAAAGCGGTTCAGGGCTGCCTGATGATGGATTTGACAGGCCAGAATGAAACAAGATCAGTCTGTAAACAGAGTCTTTCCTACCCAGAGATTCGATGTTGCCTTGCTCTGTCACTGGCTGGGCATCATTTATTTACCAAGAGTCATGCAGACACCAGACGCCCAGAGATAAATAACACCCCAGCCCCTGGCATCCATATGACCAAGGAGTCTGGAATGTTCTGGGGAAGCTCCACCTGAGCTCCTAGCACCCATATACCCAAATAGTCTGGAATGTTATGGTGGAAGCCCCACCTCTCTCTCCCCAGACTCCGCCCCCTCAGAAAGTCCGCCAAACAAGACTCCTCCTCCCACCTGCTCAAGACTACTTCCATTGGGTATTTAAACTGCCTCCCAGAAAACAGACGCTCAGTTTCTCAGTCTCTCTTCCTCTTGGGATGGGGAGCAGGGGTGTTAGTATTCAAGCATCTGTTCTGGCCTGTCCTTGGGGTTCTGACAGGATACGACCTCAGTTGCAGCCACTAAGATCACCATCTGTGCATATTCACAATGTTTCCTTTTAAAAGGGCCCTGTCCAACTCTCTCTCCTCTTCTTTTCCCCTTCCCTCTCTCCCCTCCCTCCCACCTCTCTCTCTGCCTCTCTTCTTTGCTGCTGCTCCTGTCCCCAGAGGCCTGTCTCCCCTCTCCCCTTCCCCCTTTTCCCATTCACTTTCCCCCAATAAAAATCCCCTCCACCCAAGCTCTGTCACATGGCATCTTTCTCTTGCTCACTGATTTTTAAAATTACAATGGGGAGGGGGCACAGAAAAAATACCAGGGAACTCTATCCATTAAACCTGGGTGCTCCTTCCTTCCTTCCTTCCTTCCTTCCTTCCTTCCTTCCTTCCTTCCTTCCTTCCTTCTGTTTTTGTTTGTTTGTTTTTGTTTTGAGACAAAATTTCTCTGTAGCTTTGGAGCCTGCCCTAGAACTCACTCTGTAGACCAGGCTAGCCTCAAACTCACAGAGATCCACCTGCCTCTGCCTCCCAAGTCCTGAAATTAAAGGCACGAGCCACCATCATCCGGCTTAAAAATGGGCTTTTTCTAATTCGGTTTGATTTGGTCTGATTTGGATTGCTGCATCGACAGAGAGGCTTATTGAGATGCAGAAACTTTTCAAACAGCTTTTGAGCAAATGATAGAGAGAAGCTCGAGGAAATGGGACCGATGCTTGATTGAGGATGTCAGAGGGAGGCTTTCCAGAGGAGCTTACAACTGAGGTGAACTTAAATGTTAGGGAGTTTGTCAAGTTCAACCCACAGAATAGAGCAGGGTCATGAGGAGCTGGGGTTCTGAGTGTTATGGCGGAAGCTTCACCCCAGCCCCCAACATCCATATACCCAGAGTCTGGGATGTTATGGTGGAGGTTCCAGCCAAGTCCCCCTCCCCCATCTCCCTCCAAACCCTGCTGGATCTCAGAAAGCACACCAAATGATGTCCCCTCCCCCAGAGATGCTCAAGACCACTCCCACAGGGTATTTAAATTGCCCCCCACAGAAAACAGATATGTGGTTTTTCAATCTTTCTTTCCTGTCTCCTCTCTGGGGGAGCTGGAAGGCCATCCGGGAGCATTGTATCCATTAAACATGGGCTTTTTCTAATTTGGTTTGATTTGGTCTGATTGGATTACAGCCTCAGCAGAGAGGCTTATCAGGGGGCTGAAACTTTTCATTGGGCAAAGAAGCTGGGATACAAGGCATGATAATTTGAGAGACTAACTAGAGACCTTGTAGACTAGGAGGAGTCCAGATAGGGTGCCCTTGCCCCCAGCTTCCACATTCTCTCACTATCTCAGCATCCCCCACCCTACTCCCAGCCCCATGCCCTCCTACTTGCTGTCCCCAGCCTCCAACAGGTGCAGAGACGCCCAGATCCACCAGAGACCAAGAAGACTGGGGGTAGGCTGCCTGCCCGCCAAGCCCACTCCCCAGCTCAGCATTTTGGCATCCCTCCCACTACCATTATCTCCCGGTCCTACGCTGTTCCAAGACATCCCACTCTGTCAGAGATCAAGCAGATTAACAGTCCAGTATGCTACCTGTCTGCCCAACTCACCCATTCTCTCACCATCTTGACATATCCCCTAACCTATCACCATTCCTGTGCCCTCCTGGTTGTCTTATCCCAGCCTCCAACCAGGGTGGAAACTCCCTGCTCTATCAGAAACCAAACAGACTGGGAAAAGACCAGAAGGCCACAGAGTAAACAGAAACCAAGTAACAAAACACCCATCCAACAAAGACAAATGAAGAAATCAGCACCTGGACCTTTAAATACCCCAAACACAGATGTCTAGAGGCCAGTGTAAGAACACAAGAAACAACAACCAAGGCAATAAGTCACTACCAGCTACCCGACTACAACAAATCCTGGATATTGAAAACAACAGAAGCACAAGAAAAAGAGCTAAAATCAGCTTTATGGGGATGATTGAGGTTCTCAAGGAGGAAATGAATAAATCCCTTATGGAAATTCAGGAAATTACAGACAATTGCAAGAAATGAAGAAATCCCTAAAAGAAAACCAAGAAAGAAAAAAAAAGTTGAAAGAAATGAATAAATCAGTTCGAGACCTGACAATGAAAATAAAACAATAAAGAAAACACAAACTTAAGGGATTCTGGAAATGAAAAATCTAGGTATGCAGACAGAAAGGATAGACATAAGCATCACCAACAGAATACAAGAGATGGAAGACAGAATCTCAGGCATGGAGAATTCAATAGAAGAAATTTATACATTGTCATCAAAGAATGCTAAATCTAAAAAGTTCCTGACACAAAATATCCAGGAAATTTGGGATACACAGGACAAAACCTAAGAATAATAGAAATAGAAAAAAAGAGAAGATTTCCAGCTCAAAGATATATCCCAGCTCCCAGAAAATATCTTCAGCAAATTAATAGAAGAAAACTTTCCTAACCTAAAGGACATGCCTATGAAGTTACAAGAAGAAGCATCCAGAACACCAAATAGATTGGACCAATAAAGAAAATCCCCCTGCCATATAACAACTAAAACACTAAACATACAAAACAAAGAAAGAATACTAAAAGCTGCAAAGGAAAAAGGCCAAGTAACACATAAAGGCAGGTCTATCAGAATAATACCTGACTTTTCAGTGGAGACTCTAAAAGCCAGAAGAGCCTAGACAGACAGATGTCTTGCAGACTCTAGGAGACCACAGATGCCAGCCCAGACTATTTAATATCCAGCAAAAGTTTTAATCACCATAGATGGAGAAAACAAGATTTTCCATTACAAAGTCAAATTTAAACAGTATCTATCTACAAATCCAATCCTACAGAATGTGCTAGAAGGAAAACTCCAACCTAATGTTAACTACACCTATGAAAAACACAGGAAATAATCTCACACCAGCAAAACCAAAAGAAGGGAAACTCCCTCTCTCTCTCTCTCTCTCTCTCTCTCTCTCTCTCTCTCTCTCTCTCTCTCTCTCTCTCTCTCTCTCTCTCTCTCTCTCTCTCTCTCTCTCTCTCTCTCTCTCTCTCACACACACACACACACACTGCCACTACCACCAATGGCAACAACAACAAAATAGCAGGAATTAACAATAATTGGTTGTGTGTATATGTGTCTGTGTGTCTGTCCCTCTGTGTGTGTGTGTCTCTGTGTGTGTGTGTTTATCACCTGAGGGGTGGCTTTTCCTTGGTCTGTGAGGTTTCTGCCCAATCAATAATTCCCTTTGCTCTACTTCCTCTTGTCCTTACTGGCCTCTATTGTGGATTAAGGAAACTGTGTGGAGAAACAGCTTTCTAGAAAGGAACACTAGCCATCTCCTGTAATCAAATTGGTGACTACCCTAATTGTTATGAGAGAGCCTCCATCCAGTAAGTGCTAGAAATAGATGCAGAGATTCACAGACAAGCACTGGGCCAAGCTCCAGGAGTCCTGTTGAAAAGAGAGAGGAAGGAGTATATGAGCCAAGGAGGGTCAAGAGCATGACAGGGAAGCCCACAGAGACAGCTGACCTGGGTTTGTGGATGGGAGCTCACAGACTCTGTACCAACATCTAGGGAACCTGCGTGAGACCAACCTAGGACCTCTGCATGTGTGTGACAGTTGCATAGCATGGCCTGTTGGTGAGTTTTCTAGCAGTGGGATCGGGGCCTGTCCCTGGTGCTTCAGGGGCTTTTGGGAACCTGTTCCCCATGCTGAATTACCATACCCAGCATTGATGGGGGGAGGGGGGGCAACGCTTGGTCCTGCCTCAACTTGATGTGCTTTGCTTTGTTTGACTCCCATGGAAAGCCTTCCCCTTTCTGGAAAAAAAAAAGCAAGGAGGAGTGAATGGGGGAGGGGAATGGGAGGAGAGGAAGGAGGGGGAACTGTGATCGGGACATAAAATGAATGAAAAAATTAATTAATTAAAAAAGAACACTTGTGCTGGTGGATTGGCTAAAATGGTACAAAGATGAAAAGTACACAGGAGAAAGAGAGGAGAAACCTGGGGGACTCCAGTGATGGATGAGGGCTGCAGGAATGTCGGCTTGCTCTCTTAGTGGATGAGGGAAGAGGTGACTTACATAAATGCAGTTGTAGTTTGTATATGGAGTTTAAATCCCTGTGAATATGGGGGCATAGAGTAAAGACGTTTGAGGAGAAGGAGGAACACATGCTTGAAAACATGGTCTTCAGAACCAGCAACAATCATACAGAGTGTCCAGGGACCATGGACACTTGAAGGACAGACCAACACATTTTTAACAGTAAAGTGTACAGAGTACACCAGTCAACATAGCGTGTTTTTGGTATGAAAGTGATGGGTAAATTGCCCTGGGACTGTAACTCGGTTGTAAAGGACTTATCTGGCATGTGGGTGGTCTTGGGTTCCCTCCTTAGCACTGAAAAAATGCATATATATTCCAGTGTTTTGTAGAAAATAATCCAAAGAAAGCCATGATTTCTCCTTTGATAAATCCAGAATAATGTAGTAAGAATACACAGTGGAGTGGTTTCAGCAAACAAGTACAGGTTGTTTGTTTGTCCGCTTGTTGTATGGGATGGTTGGGTGGTTGGTTGCTTGATTGGTTAGATGGGTGGGTGGGTGGTTGATTGGTTGGGTGATTGGTTGGGTGGTTGGTGGTTGGTTGGTTGCTTGGTTGGGTGGTTGGTTGGGTGGGTTGAGTTTTGTTTTGAGACAGGGATTTACTCTATATTTCAGCTAGCCTCAAACTCATTATGTGAACATGAGTATGTGATGAAATTATCTAAGACCATAGTGTCTGTGTCCATGTAGTGTCTCTCTAGCTTAGAGAATAAGGAGTTGCTATGGCCTCCAAGAATAAGAACTGATCCTCCTATCTCAAAGCCAGCAAGGAACTGAAGCCCTTAATTTTATAGACACAAAGGAATCCATTGTGTGGCTCCTACCCAGCCAAGTCTCTGATGGACCACAGACCTGCATGGCACCTTGTGCAGTCTTTTGAGGTTCCAAGAATAGGATGTAGGGAACCCATGCCAGAATCCCAACACACAAATCCTTAGTGAGACCAGAATCCCAACACACAAATCCTTAGTGAGATAGTAAATACGTATTGTGTCTAGGCTGCTGCATTTCTGGTTATACTACTGTGCAGCAATACACAACTAATTCAAATGTGATGGCTAATATTACGTGACAAAGCCTTTAATCCCAGCACGCGGGAGGCAAAGGCAGGTGGATCTCTGTGAGTTGGAGGCCAGCCTGGTCTACAGAGCATGTTCCAGGACAGCCTCCAAAACAATACAGAGAAACCCTGTCTCAAAAAACAAACAAACAAACAAAAAAACTATGTGACAACTTGAATGGGGCACAGACACTTGGTAAACAATTCTGGGTGCGTGTAAGGATGTTTTTGGATGACATCAACATTTAGATCAGTATGCTGGGTAGAATATATTGTTCATCCCAATGGGAGTGTGCTTCGTCCAACCAGATGACAGCTGGAATAGAGAAGTCTGCCTCTCTCACAGTTCTCAGGCCTTTGAGCTCAGACTAGACAGAATTCACAGGTTCTCTGAGCTTTCTAGCCTGATGGATGTCCACGGCAGTCTTCACACTTGACAGACTTAATGATCATATGAAACAATTCAAATCCAACCATCACTGGGGCATTCTATTGATTCTGTCATTTTTGGAGAACTAATACCAAGGACATAAAATGCTATTGCACTGTTCTGTAAGCTTTTCTTCCTGTCTGTGAATATCTAAAATGAAAACTTGGGAAATGTTCTGAAACCCGCTGGCATCAGAGGCTCAGGGAACTTTCCTAAGGTGGGTGTGAGGGATATCATAATCTTAGCACACAAGAGGCTGAAGCAGGAGGATCTTGTGTTTGAAGGCAGCTAGAGCTACAAGGTGAGTCCCTGCCTCAAAGCACAACAGCAAGACAAAAATGAGCTCCAAATAAGATTCACTAGGCCCTCTCCTTCCTTCCTTCTCAGTGAATCCACTTGCTTTCAAATCAGGTCTTAAAGATGCACTAGACGCTGAACTTAAGCATAATAATAAATATCTTCCCTTATAGTACAGATCATGCTCTATAAACACTGTACTGATAAAGGTCAGCCTTAACCTTTGTTCTGTAAATGCTTCCTAGTTTTTCTACTGCCGAGTTATAAGACAAATGTCAGCATGAAGGCAGGTTTTTCAGAAAACGCAACAGCTTCACAGATGGCCTCTAATCCATGATCATAAAAGACAGGACTACAACTTTCCAACTGGAAATCATTCAAGATGTTTTTTTGAAGTCCCTACCATGTCACAAGTCACCTGGTTGCTGTGGGACATCAGTTAGGTAGACTCTGAACTGACTTCCCAAGAAGTCAAAAGATACCAAAAGCAAGGTGTCGCCTAGTATTAACATAGCCTCTGATAACTACTGTTAGTTGCAGTGTCTATTGCTGTGAAGAGACACCATGACCACAGGAACTCTCATAAAGGAAAGCAATTAGTGGGTTTGGCTTACAGCTAGCTCAGGGGTTTAATCCACTGTCGTGATGGCAGGAAGCATGGCGGCATATAGGCAGATATGGTGCTGGAGAAGCAGATGAGAGTTCTACATCCAGATTGGCAGGCAGCAGGAAGAGAGAGCCACACTGGGCCTGGCTTGAGCATTTGAAACCTCAAAGCCCACCCCCAGTGATACACTTCTTCCAACAAGGCCACGCCTCCACTCCCTCTGAGCCTATAGGGACATTCACATTCAAACCACAACAGCTACAAGGTAGCTTTTGCCCCAACTTGCTATTTCTGAAGTGACTTAGTAAATAGTCTTAGAAGCCCATAAAATGGCTCAAAACTAGTTTTAAGTCCAGTTCTAGGAGCTCCAATGCCCTCTTTTGGCCCCCATGGGCACCAGGAACACATGTGGTATATATATTCAGGCAAACATTCATGCACATAAAATAAATAAATTTTTTTTAAGAAGTGACTTGTCTTGGAATGTCTGTGGCTGCTCTGACCTTGTGTGTAACTGGACACTATCAGCATCTAAACCCTGACCTGAAACAAGCCAAAGAAAGCCTTTGTATCAGGTTGTGTGCCAAGGTATCATGTTCCTTTTAGGATGTCAAGTATCTGCTTGGGATTTATCTTACTGACAGCATCTTAATTTCCTCTGAAATGTTGATCTTTTCAAGCAGTCCTGGTGGAGCTGGCTGAAGCAATTATAATCCCCTCCCAAAACCAGACAGAAACCATGGCAACTCTGGTTTCCTCGGGCAGCACTTGCTTTAAGAATGAGCAAATGACCAATCAGCTCATGAAACTAAATACTCTATTATTACTAGAAGAAGTTTTTGAGACAGGGCTTGGAACTCATCACATAGTTCAGGTTGGCCTTGAACTCACAGAGATCCACTTACCTTTGCCTCCCAAGTGCTGGAATTAAAGGCATGAACCACCACACCAAACATAACACTTCCATTTTGAAAGAGTCCTTCTTCCAATAGATTTGAGGTTTTGAGAATGTGGCACAGAAAATATGAACTCAAACATAATGAAAACAAGAGATAACTTTCAATTTAGTTTCTATAGGTTCTTGCTAGGAAACCTAAGCTTGTCTGAGACTCTAGCTCTTCCTGTCTCTAGATCCTGAGTGTCAGTATTATAGGTATGTGCCCTGCCTTAGTGTGATGCTATTGATAATCTTAAAGAAATCAAAGAAATTTTATACCCATGAAATGACTAGACTGTGCTACACAAAAAGAAAATTCAGATGCCAAGAAAGAGTTCTTAGAAATTAAGAAATATGCTGCTAGTATTTTAGTAAATTCTTTATAAAGTAGAACGAAAAATCTGATGAAATCTTACTAAAAATAGAAAACATAAACATCAAAGACATGAATAATAAGAAAATCATATGGTGCATATAATTAGTCTAAAACATTAACATGCAAAAGTAGAATAGTCCCAAAAAAGAGTAAACAAAATAAATAAATCACCAAGAACATGATACAAGAATGATAAAACAAGAAGATTTATTATGAAAGGTTCTGTCACTAAAGCACAACAGAAACAGACTCAAAGATAAATTTTCATTGTCACTGGAGAGAAGTGCATAGTATCATAGCACTCAGGAGGAAATAAAAATCAAAATGCCAAAAAGGACCTCAGCCTCTGAAACACAAATACAAAATACGCCCCGCTTTCCTAACATGCATTGCTCTTCAATTAGCATTTTAAGAAAACTGCAAACTGTTAAAGAGAGCTTAGTACTTTAAGAAATATGTAGCCATTTCTTTTATAAGCATGGCAACTAAGCTTCCCTGATTTAAACAGACCTAGAAAACCTGGTGAGGTGAGTGGAGAAAGGGGCTAGGAAGACAGCATCCCACGTGACTCCTCCCAGTAAAGGCATCATCGTCTTCATCCATTTTATCCAGAACTCGGGGTGATTTATAAAGAACAGAAACGCATTTCTCTCAGTTCTGGAGCCTCCGTCCAGGACACTAAGTCTAAGTATACTCTCACATGAGGGAAGTAGAGAGCAAGCTCACTACCTGATGTCTCTTTCATCTAAGCTCCAGTCTCATTGATAAGAAAGAGCCCTGGCATCTCAGTTTCCTCCTAAGGACTCAGCTCTTACGAGCATTAGTAGCTGTCTGGGTCACTGAAACAGAATGCCTGATAGAAGAAACCCAGCGGAAGAAAGGATGTATTTTGGCTCACTGTCCCTGACGATTTCAGCTTATCCCAGTAGTAAAGGGATAAAGGCATTGCAGCAGGAAGGTGTGTGGCAGAAGCTGTTTGTGTCACCATAGACCAATAAACATGAGAGAGAGAGAGAGAGAGAGAGAGAGAGAGAGAGAGAGAGAGAGAGAGAGAGAGAGAGAGAGAGAGAGAGATCTAAGGCCTAACCCCAGACTGGTCCCATATCCCAAATTTCTAGGACCTCCTAAAACAACACCGTGAACTGAGGATTGGGAATTCAAGACATGAGCCTGTGGGAGATGTTTTGGATTGAAAGCACAATGCCATTACCCAGGCAGAATCTGCCTTCTGGGGGAGTCATGTTTAAGCTATGGTATCAATTGACCTCAAGTAATTTCAGAATACTACATAAAACTAGCAGATTTTTCATGATGAATTTCTAAAGCTCAAAATTCCCCTTGATAAAGGACCAACTACAAGATTTTGCTGAGTCTACAATCACACACACAAAAATGTAACTTAACATAGTCAGTCACACTGAAAATTAAGGTGTTTGGGTAGTCTGTCTTTATTAATGATGCTTTTCTTTGCCCCAGTTTTTAATATTGTTGATGATTTAGCTTTCTTTTAAGATACTTGGCCCCAAGGAAAAAAAACCAGCCTTAATTCATTTTGTTTACTCTCCTGACATTTTACAAGACACATTTATGAAGACCTAACTGTTCTGTGTAGCATTAGAAAGATGTAAAATGTTAAGGGATGCTTAAGCTGTGTAGCGTTGAATAGCACAACATTTGAGTGGCAAGATATAATTAGAGATCATCAGGGATGTGGCACAAAGTGTACTCAACCTCACCTCTCCCTGCTTAGCAGAGAACAGGGTGCCTCGGTAAGACAGGAGATTAATCAAATACAAGAAGAAATAGTAATTTTAGAAGGATCAAATTTTCCTGGTTTGAATGATAAAAACTACAAGACTTGTAACTAAAATGTAGTCAAGCCCGTTTCAACTGGAATCTGTGCTATTCATGTATAGATTAACTACAATCTATTTTAATTTTCATCTTACTTCCAAAAATATTTGTCCAAATACTCTGTAAATGCATTGGTTTCTTGTGAGAAAACATCCTATCTTTTGCAGAATATGTCTCTTTGCTTGAGGTTCTCTCCAAACAGGACCAAAACAAGGCCAGGACCATGTGATCCAACCCGTAGTCCCCAAGAAATAGTTGTCATTTTCTTATCCTAATTGCATCCCAAGGTCTCATCTCTCTTTGTGTGTGCCTTTGTGTCCTGTGACACCCCATACCAACATAAACTAAGGTGTTATATTTTGAGGCCCTGAAAGCATCTTCAGGAGTCCAGAAGTGATCCTCCAGCTGGATCTGGATGTAAGAATCTGAAAGGGCTCCTTCTCTGCATGTTCTCTTCTTTCAGTTTTTTAAGTCATCGTGTCAGGAATGACAAATGGAGAGGGGAAGTGCAATTGCTTGGTGTAGACACCCCAGAGGGCCATTTGCATCCTGTCTTTCGAAATCTCTCTGAGCCTTCCTGCCTAAGCTGTTTTGAGTTAGGTTCCTGATACCAGGACCCCTGTCCCCTCCCTGTCCTGCATTCTAACTAATGCTACACTTGGACACTCAGAGGCTCTGATGATCAGAAGGATGAGAGAGAAAGAGAGAGAGGAGAGAGAGAGAGAGAGAGAGAGAGAGAGAGAGAGAGAGAGAGAGAGAGAGAGAGAGAGAGAGAGAGAGAGAGAGAGAGAAGAAAAGCATCAGAGCACAGGATGAAAGTGGGGTCCCTTTAGACAAGACAGGTAAAAGCACTTTAGACAGGAACAAGTATAAGGGCCTTGGACTCCCTCCCCAGAAAACACACATGAATGTAAATGATGGCTAAAGGATACAGACAGGATATTGGGGCTGAACCATCACTTCCTTTTGTGGACTTGAAGTGACAGGCTGTGGCTTTTGGGTTCCTGGCATCTATTGCTGCCATATTGGAGGTTGAGCTCAGCATCTCATCATGCTAGCAAGCATGTCACTATTAAGTTCTATACCCCCAAGGTTTTCCTTCTTATTTTGAGACACGGTCTTGCTAACATACCCAGACTGGCCTAGGATGCACCTCGTAGTCCAGGCTAGATCTGTGTCTCAGCTCCCCTGAGTGTTATGATCACTTGTGTGAACCACAGTACCCAAACCAGAATATGTGTTTGGGTGTTGTGAGAGTTTACATATTGCTGCCATGAATGCTTCTCTGCACATCAAATGGCTGGTAGTGCTTGAGTTCTTGTAGGAAGCTGAGCTGGGAACCTCAGCTTCCTCCTCCCAGATAACAGTAACCCCGCAGAGACTTCCCACCAAGGCTAGCTAACCCCTCCTTCTTGTGCTGTAATTAGCAAGAACCCTAAGGTTCTGGGTCGTTGTGATACAGTTCCAGAATAGTACGAACAATCTTAGCTTTTTGTACATGTGTCTGTGTGTCTGTCATGTCAGGTCAAGTCCCAGCCTTACTGTATGTGACATGAGAGGCTATGAAAACTGAGTGTTTTGTGGGTGATCATCATTGTCTCCAGTAAGTTCAAAAAACAAATGAAGTCAGCCACCCACAAGGGTCTTTAATGAGTCAAGAGGGCAAACAGAGGTGGCTTTTTTTTGTTTGTTCAAAGAAGCCTGTCACACAAACATTTTCACAAAATTTAGAAACACATATCATATCATTTTACCTTAGTATGAAGTGCTTACAATCCATTTTGTATTAAATGATTTCCTTTGGTTAGTAGCAAAATTATGCATAAAATGAATTCCTTTGGGTTTGGAGCAAAATTACAAGTTACATTAATTATTAGTTAATTTTCTAGTTCTTATTTTCCCCAATCTCCAAGAAGCAAAACATTGCCCTAAACCCTAAAGCATCAAATTATCCTATCATACGGTGACCAGTCATCATAGCCTAAATACTAGAGCATCAGATTACCTTGTCTACAGTGACTAGTCATCATAGCCTAAATACTAAAGCATCAAATTACCTTGTCTACAGTGGCTAGTCATCATAGCCTAAATACTAAAGCATCAAATTACCTTGTCTACAGTGGCTAGTCATCATAGCCTAAATACTAAAGCATCAGATTACCTTGTCTACAGTGGCTAGTCATCATAGCCTAAATACTAAAGCATCAGATTACCTTGTCTACAGTGACTAGTCCTCATAGCCTAAATACTAAAGCATCAGATTACCTTGTCTACAGTGACTAGTCCTCGTAGCCTAAATACTAAAGCATCAGATTACCTTGTCTACAGTGACCAGTCATCATAGCCTAAATACTAAAGCATCAGATTACCTTGTCTACAGTGACTAGTCATCATAACCTAAATACTAAAGCATCAGATTGCCTTGTCTACAGTGACTAGTCCTCATAGCCTAAATACTAAAGCATCAGATTACCTTGTCTACAGTGACCAGTCATCATAACCATACTAAAGCATCAGATTACCTTGTCTACAGTGACTAGTCATCATAACCTAAATACTAAAGCATCAGATTACCTTGTCTACAGTGACCAGTCATCATAACCTAAATACTAAAGCATCAGATTACCTTGTCTACAGTGACTAGTCATCATAGCCTAAATACTAAAGCATCAGATTACCTTGTCTACAGTGACTAGTCCTCATAGCCTAAATACTAAAGCATCAGATTACCTTGTCTACAGTGACTAGTCCTCATAGCCTAAATACTAAAGCATCAGATTACCTTGTCTACAGTGACTAGTCATCATAGCCTAAATATTGTAGTGATGTGGACTGGAGCAACTATACCTTTCATCACACTATGATGTAAACACTCTCCAAATCTTTCAAAGCCTTGAAAACACAGTTTATAAATACTGTGTTTGCTTTGTTTTGAGGCCTGATCTGGTTAGGCATTTCAGGCTGGTCTCAAACTCATCATCTTCCTGCCTCACTCAGGGTCCCAAGTGCTGAGATTAAAGGTCTATGCTACCACAACCGTACAAATGCCACGTCTCCATCAGCTTATCACTTCCTAACTTTTCCTTTTCTTCTACATACTGCTAAGTAGGAGTGGCAATGACCTCAGCCTTGTAGAAATGGTTCCCATGTGAACCCTTAATCCAGAGGAAGACGCCGAACTTCTTCCATTAAGACTGGCCTCAATTTGAACTTGACTTCTCATCTCTGTTGTGTGGGGCCACCATTCCCTATACAATCTTCTGGTTTAGAGACAGGTTGTTTTACCCTCAAGATCCTTTGCTCGCCCAACAATGTAAGTTTTAATACAAACAGTAAGGTCTCTGATTGAAGTGTCATGGTTTGGGTAAGTGCCCTTGCCAAGGGCCCATATATTTCAGGGCTCAGCCCCCAAGTGATGCTTGTCGGTAGGGGGCAGGGCCTAGTTGTCAGCCTTTAGGTGATGGGGCTATGCTGTTGAGGGGGATGGTGGGATCCTGGTCCTTTTCATACTCCTTTTCAGGTCCCAGCCATGAGATGAGTAGGTGGTTTTGCCCTGCCAAGCATCTCTGTTCTTCCATGGTGTGACTGATTATAGCTACAACCTTTGAAACTAAGCTGACATAACCTGTTTATCTCCACAAGGTATACCTTATAGGTAATGGTAAAATAAAGCTAACAAAAGACAAATTGTTATAATCCAGGCAAACCTGGCCCCACCCTTTGGGGGCATGGCACAGAGTGTGCCCCTCTGTGCATGGCAAGCAGTACCCTGCCTCTGAATGCAGTTTCAAAGGTCCCTTAAGAGGCAAACTCCTCCCACCTCCTCTCTCTTTCTGCCATTTCTCTGAGGAGGCAGGTCACTGTCTCTCTTTCTCTCCCCCCTCTTCCCTTTCCCCAATAAACTTTCCACATATGTTTAGTCTGTAGGTCTCTGTTTGTCTCTCGCCTGCCTTTTGTCCCTCACCCACCACGGGATCCGCCAAAGGTCCCACCTCGAGCTGTATTCATTACACAAATGACAGACAAAAATCAACTCTGAAGAACAGTAGGATGCAGACGGCCTGGAGCTGCCCTGAGGAACACTGCCGACTTCAACATAGCCCATCTGCCCGCTATGCAGCTTAAGAGTTAGAGTGGTTCCTAAGAAAGCAGTCTCATTGGAAAACTCTTTTTGTGTCTAAATAAATTGTCTGAATAATTGTTTTAGTTTTCTTGAGAGGTTCATATATCTGCTACTGAGATTTGTATAAACTTCAAGCTGAAGGAATGACTTCCCCGAATGGCCAGATCACAAGACTCTCCACGGATGTACCCAGTTGCAACCCGAGTAGAGGGAGAGGTCAAAGTTCCCCAAGATTCAGTTAAGTTCTTGCAAGTTTTAGGGGAAAAAAAAGATGTTCCTCCATAGTTAGAAAGGAGTGAGGCTGGAGGGATGACTCACTGAGAAAGGTCATTGCCATGTAAGCGTGAAGACCCGAGCTCGAAACACCCTTGTAAAAAGAAGCCATGCATGGTAGTGTGCAGCTTCAATCCCAGCACTAGGGAGACAGAGAAAGAGACAGGGACATCTCTAGAGCTCCCTGGTCAGCCAGCCTAGCCAAATTGGTGACTCCAGGTTCAGTGAGAGACCTGTCTCAGAGAGAGGGGGAGGGAAAGAGAGGAAGGGAGGGAGGGAGGATGGAAGGAGAGAGAGGGAGAGAGACAGGGAGGGAGGGAGAGAGACAGGGAGGGAGGGAGGGAGGAAGACTGATTGAGGATATCTGAGGCCAACCTCTGACCTCACACGCTGATGCACACATGCGTGTAGGTACCTTCACACACACAGGTGCGCGCGCGCGCACACACACACACACACACACACACACACACCACCACACACACACACACACATACAGGGATGGTTGTGAATGCTAAGTCTCTTATCCACACATGTATGGAGACAAATAGAGGAATTACAGTCGTCCCTGCCTTTGATGCTACTCTGCTTCCCGACCCTGCTCCCCAGATGTTTTTCAACATCTTCTCAGCCTTGAGAGGCTGCACTCTGACCCCAGGACCTCTTTCTGTGACTTCCTTGGCCTCCCGTTTTGTTTTGTTTTGTTTTTTTCTGATGCTAAGAACTGAATCTGGGGACTCATGCATGCAGGAAGATGCTGTACCAATGAGTTATGTTTTAGTCACCCTTTTTAATTTTTGAGATGGTCTCACTAAATTGTCCAGGCTGGCCCACTTGTAATTCTCCTGCCTCAGCCTCCAAAGCAGCTGGGGTTTTATACAGATCTGTGCTTCCTGGCTGACCAGACACTCATGATCTCATTTCTGCTGATCAGGAAGTGTTCTCGTCCCTCACCTCCCTCCATTTCCCACCTGCCTTTCCTTGCCACCTGCTTCCCACAAGTGACAATCTGTTCTTCCACAGGTTAGCTGTGCAATTTGGTACGGATCATTTAGCAAGTCCAGTTTTCCTGTTTGTAAAATGGGATATTTAGATGAAATTTTCTTCAAAGGCCTCTTTGAATTAGAACTGCCACAGCCTTGCTTTCTCTCTGACCTGGGAGACTGCAGCCTGCCCCTGACTAGCCCTTGGTCCACAGAAGGACGGGCAGGTAGTGTTGAATGTGCTGAACAATCATGTACTTTGATGTCACTTGGAGTCTTGCAGTAACTGCACTGTTTAAGATGAACCCTTCCTGGCTCCGTTAGCTTCTTTTTTTGTCACTGTGGAAAAACACCTGAAAGAAAAAAGGCATGGTTTATTCTGACTCACGCGGTTCGGAGGATATAGCTCACCATGGAGGCTGGAGCTTCTCACAGCTGTAACAGCCAGAGTCAGGTGGCTAGCTATAGTCAGGTGGCCTTAGCAGCCAGGGAGCCAAGAGAGCTCAGTTGAGGAGAGTCCGGCCAGGCTATAGGCCTTAGAACCTATTCCCCAAAGATCCACTTTCTCCACAGTCTTCCAAAACAGTGTCACTAGATGATGACCAGGTAGTGAAGCACATGAGCCTGAAAGATAGTATCATTCAAACCATAGGAATAGTCTAGAACTGAACCAGATCTAGAATCAAGTTTTCTTCTCACATAATAGATAGGAATAGTCTAGAACTGAACCAGATCTAGAATCAAGTTTTCTTCTCACATAATAGATAGGAATAGTCTAGAACTGAACCAGATCTAGAATCAAGTTTTCTTCTCACATAATAGATAGGAATAGTCTAGAACTGAACCAGATCTAGAATCAAGTTTTCTTCTCACATAATAGATAGGAATAGTCTAGAACTGAACCAGATCTAGAATCAAGTTTTCTTCTCACATAATAGATAGGAATAGTCTAGAACTGAACCAGATCTAGAATCAAGTTTTCTTCTCACATAATAGATAGGAATAGTCTAGAACTGAACCAGATCTAGAATCAAGTTTTCTTCTCACATAATAGATAGCACACATTATGTTCTTGTATAGAGTGTGATCTAGGTATTGTTTCTCCAAATGGAGAAGCCAACACTGGATAACTTTAATAGAAAGGGAGGGAGGGAGACATGGAGGGAGGGAGGGAGGTAAGAAGGGAAGGAGGGGAGAAGAGTGAGAATTATTGGAACAATACCAGCGCCTCAAAAAATCCTTGGTGAACTAGAGAACTAGCCTCAGGAACTAGAGAATTAGCCCAGGCGCTTGCAACATTGACATACAGTTTGTACCAGAGGCACAGCCATCATGGAGTGCCATCTCCAGACCTGGACAGTCACCACCATGCATGAAGTCTCAGATCCATGCAGCCAATCCTAGTGATTTCTGGCCACCTAGGTCTTTTGGACCACTTGCTGGAGATCTAAGAGTCCAGGAAGAGGCATCTAATTGCTTTGGTCCCAGGATCTTGAGATGGAATGGTGTTGTCCCTGCTCCAGCTCCAGGATCAGGAAGGTGAAACTGGAAATGCATGCTAGCTTTTCTCACTTAGCAAAAACCCACAGGTGACATAAAAGACACATTGACTCGAGAACAGCATGGCAGATTTATTTAGTCAAAGTTCTACCTGACACAAGCACCTTAGGGGAATTGTCTCGCCAGAATTTTTCTGGAAGAATCAACAGGCTTGTAACTATAAATAGACTAGATAAACAAGAAGACTGGTCCTGCAGCACAAATGTGACAATAGGAGTTGGGATCCCCAGGACCCACATAAAGCACTGTGGGGGCAGAATGTCATGGTCACTTGTAATTTCAGTCTCAGATGGTAGAGAAGGGGGAGTCCCCAGAACAAGCAGGCTAGCAAGACTAGACATGTCGCCAAGCTCTGGGTTATACTGAGAGACTCTGCCTCAATGAGTAAGTGGAAGAATGATGGAGGACAATCCCTTCAACCTGGACTGCCACATGGACACACATGCACAATGCAACCGTGCATCCACACACGCGCACACACGCACACACGCACACGTGCACACACACGTAAATGGAAAAAGAAAGAAAGAGCTAAAACCTACCAGGAATCAACTGGTCTACTTATACAGATCCTTTTTGGCCTCTCTGTGTGCTTCCCTCTCTCCTGGGCATGGGGCTGGCAGGATCTGTATGGGGTGAGGGTCTTCAGAGAAGTGAACAGCCTTCCTGGGTTTTATGGCTTGGTTTGGTGGAAAGGGGTTCTAGTTTCTCTTAATTGTTTTTAAAAAATTATTAATTTATTTTTTACATTTTAGTCCCAGTTTCTCCTGCGTCCTCTCTTCTCAATTCCCCCTTCCTCCAACACCTCCCATCTGCTCCTCCGAGAGAGTAAGGCCTCCCCTAGGAAATCTACTGAGTCTGTCCCATCATCTCATCGAGGCAGGACCAAGGCACCTCCCCACCTCCACAGCCCTGTGTCTAGACTGAATAAGGTATCTCTCCATATAGAATGGACTCCACTAAGTCAGTTTGTGCATTAGAGTTAGATCTTGGACCCACTGCCAGTGGCCTCATATACTGTCCCAGTCACACCATTGTCACCTATATTAAGGGAGTCTAGTTTGGTCTTAAGCAGGTTCCCCATTTGTCAGACTGGAGTCAATGATCTCTCACTAGCATAGGTCAGCTGATTCTGTGGGTTTCCCCATCATGGTCTTGACTCATATTATCGCTCCTCCCTCACTTCAATTATGCTCCATGAGCTTGCCAATGGTTAGTTGTGGATTTCTGCATCTACTTCCATCTGTTTCTGGAAGAGGGTTCTAGCTTCTCTGGGGTTGTGGATTATAGACTGGGTATTTTTTGCTTTATGTCTGATATATACCTATGAGTGAGTACATACTACATTTGTCTTTCTGGGCCTGGGTTACCCCATTCAGGATGTTTTTTTCTAGTTCTGTCCATTTGCCTGCTAATTTTAGGACGTCGTCATTGTTTCTTACTGCTGAGTAGTACTGCATTGTGTAAATATACCACATTTTCTTTATCCATTCTTTGATTGAGGGGCATCTAGGTTGTTTCAGAGTTCTGACTATTATGAATAATGTTGCTATGAACATAGTTGAGAAATGTCCTTGTGGTGTGAGTGTGCCTCCTTTGGGTATATGCCCAAAAGTGGTATTGCAGAGTCTTGAGGTAGGTTAATTCTTAATTTTCTGAGAAATCGCCATACTAATTTCCACAGAGGCTACAAGAGTTTGTACCCCCACCAGCAGTACAGGAGTGTTTCCCTTTCTCCACATCCTCTCCAGCATAAGCTGTCATCAGTGTTTTTGATCTTAGCCATTCTGATCAGCATAAGATGGTATCTCAGGGTTGTTTTGTTAATCATCTTGAGAAAAAGGAATTCTGGTTTCTGTGACCGGCTCTGGGCAAGAGAGAAGAGGGAGAAAGGGGGAGGAAGGTGTGCCTTGAAGGCCTTGTGTTCTCCCTTAGCTCAAAGCACTCACCACAAAAAACCACCAGCCTTTGGAGGAGCATGCTTTTGCAGACGCAAGATCCTGGCTTCCTATCATCCTGAATTTGCCAAAATAGCAAAGATGTTTGGGTGCTGGACAGCCAAAAATGACAGCTGCTCACTTCACAGCTTCCTCACTTACGATTACAAGCTCCACTCATCATAAAGCTTTAATTGCATCGTGAGTGGGCTTACGGCTGAGCGGTTATCTTCCAATCCCTTCGTCCCATCACTGATTCATACAAATCACTAGGTGCTCCGGTTAATGAAAACATATTCATCAGTACAGTGACTAATTTATCAGGCCAGCATTTACATGGCTCCTCTGCATGGCAAAAATGAATATTAAGAATGAATAGTGAGTCACCAGAGGTGGGGGACATCTTCTGAGCACAGGGTGCCCTTGTCTTTCCTGGTACTCAATCCCGGCTGGAGATTCTGAACAAAGCTGAGGTTATTTTTCCCCTCGACAGTGCATTGTGGGTTAGAGATCTGTAAGCGGCTTATCTTGATTGGCAGTTTGATTGGTTCTAGGATGTACTAAGAGACATGCCTCATTGGCATTTCCAGAAAGAATTAACTGAGGGGGAAGCTCCCCCGCCCTGAGAATGGGCAGCATCATGTGGTGGGGTGCAGATACGTAAAGTGGTCCTAGTGAGAAGCCGCATGGCCTGCCTGCCTTCACTCCTTGCTGCTGAGTGTGTTATCCCATCTATCCCGTTGCCGCTGCGATCCTTCCTTGACCACAGAACCCAGCTTCCCCAGGCTCCAGCGTGGACTGAACAGTGCCTGTCCAGAAATCCCCAACTGAGGCATCCGAATGGAACTCAGCTGAATGGAACTCAGCTGATAGGGAGCGGTCAGCGACAAACTTTATTTTCCTGTAAAGTGACAAAAATAGTAAGTAGTTTGCCCTAGACATAGTGGGTGATACACATGTAATCTCAGCATTTGTCAGAGTGAGGCAGAGTTCGATGCTGGGCTATGTAGATAGTCTAAAAAAAAGGGAAGAAATAAAAAAGAAAAAAGAACTTGTTACTTAACTCTGCACAATGGTGTAAAAGAAACAATAAGCATTATGTAACCTAGTGGGTACTGGCTGTTTCAGTTTACTAACAGGCACTGAGATTTTAATTTTTCAAAAATTTCATGTGCCATATTACCCTTATTTTTATTCTCCCCCAATCATTTAAAGATGCAAATGCATGCTTGGTGATGGGCCTTACAAAACCAACCTGGACTAACCTTGGCTTATGGGTTAATCTTGGCTCATGGGCTAACCTTGGCTCATAGACTAAGGTTTGCTAATCTCTGTCAGACAGCCATTTTTTTTGCAGAGAAGAATCCCCAACTTTGGATCTTTTATTTACTCCTTTTGTATATTTGATGCAATTTATAACCACAAGAACCTACTATATGACAGCACTGTGCCAGATGACAGAAACAGCTAAGCCCCGATTCCTGTGATCTGGACTTACAGAACTTCAGTACAGGACTGGTGGTGACAAGCTCCTTAAGGCATGAGCACACTGCAGTGGCAGCCTCTGGGTTAGGAGACAAGGATACATGACACCTGGTATCTGGAAGGTATGAAGCATGTCAAATAAATACTGCCTACACCTAGGAATCAGTGACATCGAGTCTGCCTACAGCCTAGGATGAATGACACAGGGTCATAGGATGGCTGGAAATGTCTGGCCCAGCTGTAGCAGGGCTCTCTAGGATTAATTCCAGTGCGGTGGGCAACTGAGACCACGGGGGTAAGAAGTGAGCAGTACCAATGACACAGGTTTCTCCTCATCCTTACTGCACAGTGTTATGCATAGCGTTTTCACACAAGCATATAATGTGCTTGGAGCACCTTGCTTCATATCCCACCACTTCCTCTATCTCCGGCGTCCCCTCACCCCGCCTCGCTCCGTGCACCTTTGCTCCTCCTGCGTGTCCCCCCCTGCCTCGCTCCGTGCACCTTTGCTCCCCAGTTTTGTTTCTGCTTTGATGTCATCAGTGCATAAAAGATTTTGTGCAATGCATCACTTCCTGAATGGCTCAGTTTGGAAATCGCTAAAAGGTAACTTCTGGAACATTTGGGGTCATTTCGGTTTTCTCATTTACCAAACAATCCACCTGGGGGAAGATAATGGAGTTCAAGCACTTCTAAGAGGGGAATGTGCCACAGTATGCTCCAGACAGGGGAGTCAATGCTTCCCAGAGCCATGGCTTACAAAATGGGTTATCACATGACAGCAAGAATAAAATAACCATCTCAAATATTCATGAGATGTGGGACTCCTAACCATCTCACAATGCCTCCCTCGGTCTACATTAAATAAGAAACCTCCATTTTGTGCTTTGGGAGAAAAATGACTGAAGATTATACATTTGGCCTTGAAGTGGAAGTCTTTTTGAAAATCATGAATAGGAAAATAATAAATCGCTCATTTCAACATAAAATATAAGAGACAAGGACATCTACTCGTGCTCCAAGGACGGACATTGAATTTTCCATCAGGTAGTTGCGGAACGCTGTGCCACTCAATCAAAGATTCAGGATGCATTGCTCAGAGTGCATTATATTAAGAGATAGCATCTTGGAACACAGGATGCTCGGGAAATGGGAGGGACATTAATCTGCATTCAGCGATCATCTCCTGCACGCGGACACAGGAGCCTGATGGGAGATGAGCCATCCAGATGCCCACACCCAGGGGAGCTGTATTGGGCCGCAGCCCCGCGTCATTCAGCCGTGCACCAGGCTGCTCGCTCCTCTTCCGGCTCTCTCCTTCTGCTGGCCATAGGATTAGGAGATAAGGGACTCTAGGGCGGGTCAAGATGCACAAACTGCCCCGTGCTAGATCAGAGCGTCAAATTACTGTTCACCATCGTCTCTGGAGTAAGCACTACATTTACGTGGCTCGAACCTCAACAAATGTAACAAAACAAAACAAAACACGCCCCCTTCCTTCACCATCTCCCTTGCCCTCAGTTCCCATCTCCATATAGAATTTGTAATTAAAATTTCTATGTGTCTTTCCAGAAATACTTCATGCGTGTTATAAGCAAATGTGCTTTTAAAGATACTATTTTAAATTATGAAAATGGTTATATTAGTTGAGATCAAAGAATAGAATGGGAAGTTCCAGGATTTAAGGCCTCGTATGAAAATATAAAGCTCTTTCTCCAAGTCTAGGATAGGTGGACTAGATCGGCGCTCAGCTCCATACATTGAAGCCATCCAGGAGTCAGACTTCTCTGACAGCTCTGCCATTGTCACAGAGAAGTCTCTGTCACACTGCTCACACTGTCAGAGGAGCCCAGGGGAAAAGGTGCAAGATCTCCCTAGACACAGTCATCTACAGATAAAACCTTAGTCACAGGGCACATTGGTGTTAGGGAAGCTGGGAGATACAGTCGTAGCCCAGCTTCCTGTCTGTCCCTGCTCTCACTACCACCACAAAGAGGTTGCTTAGCCCCAGACCAAGACAAGGAGGGAATCAGTTCCAGGCTTTCGGCACATGCTATATCACCTGAAAGCCCCAACCCTGCTCCGCATCCCCACAAGTACAGCATATATCAGATTACAGTGTTTATAGGGGCACTCTTACGGAAGAGAGGCACAGTTGGAACAACCATGCTTGGGGACCAGTCCTACTTACCACAGAACCATGGATACAGGCTCCCTTTTATAGATGGGCTTAACAAATACATATTTAAGTGCTATTCTGCTTTGTGAAAATAACCTCGCCAATATTTAAGACTACTACAAACCTGTGAGGTTCATTGTCCGTGTGGTTAAACAGCAAAGAGTGGTTAGACAGTTGTCCTACGTCACAGAGGGGGACATATGCTATTCTTGGTTAAATAGTTGTCCTGGGTCTCAGGGGAGACATGCAATTCTGCCCTTTGTCCTGACGGACCCTGATTGCATGGACATTTCGATGAGATAAGGAAAGGAAGGGGAAAGACAACAAGTTTTGCTTCTGTTAAAGGTAGAGACAACTGCCTGTGATCCAGTTCAGCACAGTGCCTGTGAGTAGAAGCTAGAAGTCAGGCAGGAACCAAGGAAATGTATTGCTTTTCTAATTAAACAAAGGACACATAGTTGGCATTCATTTTCCTCATTTTGGCCCTTCAGTCCTGCACTGTGGATATGACATCAAGAAACTAAGCAGCCATATTGTGAACATGAGACCAAAGCTACTACATATGACTGAAAAAGAAGCCAGCTGCCTCCTCCCTGTATTTACGAGGGGGAAATGTAGGCATACTAAATTTAAACACTAAAATTGGCCCAATTTTATTTTAACTGATTCTGCTCTTGGACATTCCAGAATTCATAGGACAGTTGCCCTTGTTCAGAGGGTTCCTCTTCAGGGGTCTCCTCTCCTTCCTTAGGCCTGCTTGTCCTGTCCAAAGCTGTCCCAATGCGTCAGGCCCAGAACCAACTTCTCTATCCTGATGCACAACAGGCAACTTTGTCTCTTGGTCCCAGGACAGGACTTTCACCCAGCCACTGACATCTGTGAGACTGGATAGCCTCATCTCATCACCTCTACTAAGCTTTTATAAAGACCAAGAAACAAAGCATTGGCATCCTAACTTTGGTAAATCATAGCCTTTTAATAAAGTCAAATGGGCCAATGTACTCTAAGAAAAAAATATGGGCCTCTCAATTCTAATGGGCAGTTTTCAAGCCCTAAGAACCATAATGCTCACCTGCTGGGCAACACTCAGTTACAGAGGCCCAGCTCCCCACCCCCACCATGCCCAGAGAAATACCCAATCTGAACAATCCTTGGTCCATGGAGCAAAGGATTAGCCATAGAATTTGTATCTCATTGCTTTTTGGAAAACCGCAAAGGCTATTATGAGGCCAGTTTTTCTGGGCACCTTTTCTTTCCCATGACAAAGAGTTGTGGGCAGTTTCAGCAGAATACTAAAGCTGTGGTTTGGGGAGACAGAGCACATACTGGATTGGGGTTCATGGTGGGTGCATGGAATCAGTGCCAGGCATGGAATCCAAGAACTTACGAATGCCTGGTAGATGCTTTGTTACCGAGATAAATCCCCCACCCGGGCTCTGGCTTCAAGCATGATCTTTGGAAGGAGGCATTAGCTCTCTGCTAATTTTTGTAGCACTTTTATTCCATTTGTTTTCTGCTTGCTTGCTTTGGGGTTTTTGTTATGTTAGAGACAGTCTTGTTGTGTAGCCTAGACTGACCACAAGCCTGTGGTAGTCCTTTCGTCAGCAGACCGAAATTCCCAATTTATCTCAGAAGACAGAAAACAGACTGAGGGATGTATGATAAAGACATTCATCTGCCTTTACTTCTCTTAAAACCTATTTTGAACGGCATAAAACCATGTAGACCAGGAGTCTTGTGTTCTACATGGTCCGACTTTGTCACTTACAATGTAGGGTGCTTTCAGTAAGATTTGTAGACCTCGCCCCGTTCCACCTCCTCTGCTCTCCCTTCCTCGGGTCTTGGGGAGCCTCCTTACCAGGTGGGGTGACACAGAGTCACAGAGCTCTCCCTGCCCCTGGCTCCCCTCTTAAGTGTACCTTGCTGTTGGTCTTGCTAGCAAATGTAGTGCAACATCCACCTGATCTCCTCTCAGATATGGTTGCTGTGTTTGGATGAGCTTAATCTAGAAACTCAAGCTGTGTCTTGGGCCCCTCTTTGGGGACCAGCATTACAGAGGTCTTCCCTTCCTGTCCTTACCTCACCTTTGCTACTATAGTAAGTCAACCCTCATGAGTCCTCCATGAGTCCTGAAACATTAGTTCCAAGAGCTGGAGGATGAGGAGGGACACAGCCTGAAGCAGGGACACTTTCCACTGACCACAGGACCTTGCCCAAGTACACATGGAATGTGTTAGCCACTGTCTCCTTTCTGTCCCTAGCCCCAGTTGATAAACACATTGCCCTAGCAAAAATACCACAGACTGGGGAACTTGGGGACAATTGAAAAGGGCTTTTCAGGGTTTTGGATACTGGGAAGTACAAAGGTTCAGCATCTGGACAGGGCTGCTGCTGTGGTTTCATATGATTCTGCTGCAGCACCCTTTTGAGAGAATCAACACTGCTCTTGATGTGGTGGAGGGTGCAGACACCAACCCGCCTCCTGCAGGCCCTTTCTCAAGGGCTCTAATCCATCCTGAGGGCCATACTCTCAGGACTCATTACCTCCCCAACATCCCCTCTCTAAATAGTACCATAATGCATTTGCATTTCCATATATCACTGGAAGGGTACATATATATATATATACATATATATGTATATGTATATATCCAAACCACAGCATCCCATAAATCAGATAAGGCAGGCCTGCCTTCTATAGTCTTTCCCTTACCTTTGGTGTTTCTAGCCCAAAGCAGCCTGGACTCTCACCCTATGAATGCTCCTGGGAGTGGTGGGCACAAGTAACTTCCCATCATCCCTCTCTCCTGACCTGGCCCAGCACCAGGTCACCAGGAAATCCTCCAGGTTTCATCCCCACCCCCAATCGTCTCTCGTCTCTAGCTAACATCTCCCAATACTTCCGTGGTGGGTGTAGCAAGCCAGATGATAGCCTGCCAAGGAAGTTCACAGCCTCATTTCTGGAGCCTAGGAATATGCTACGTTGTGTGCTAAAAGGAACTTTGTAGGTGTGATTAAATTAAGCATCCTGAAGTGACAGATTATCCAAGTGAGCCCAGTGCAATTACAAAGGTAATCACCAAGGGTGAGGCAGGGAGGTCAGAGAGGGAGAAAGAAGCAGAGGGGCAGAGGGAGAAAAAGACAAGCTAGGGGAGAGGAGTGAGAGACAGACAGACAGACAGACAGACAGACAGACAGACACGAACCAAGGTATTCGAGGCAGTTTTTGAAAGTCACAACAGGCAGGGAAAACAGACTCTCTGCCTCAGGCCCTTCAGAATGAACACAATCCCACAACTGGTTATTTTAGTCACATTAAAGCCAGGTTTGGACTTCTGACCGCCAGAACTGTAGACGAGTAAATAAATCTGCACTATTGTTTAATGATTTATTTATTTACTACCTATACAGTGTTATGCCTCTATGCCAGAAGAGGACACCGGATTGAATTGTAGATGGTTGTCAGCCACCATGTGGTTGCTGGGAATTGAACTCAGGACCCCTGGAAGAGCAGCCAGTGCTCTTAACCTCTGAGACACCTCTCCAACCCAAATCTGCACTATTTTAAGATACCGATGTGATTTTTTTTTGTGAAGACAATAAGGAACTAACAAAGTGAAGTGAAAACTGGATCAACTCTGAAGTTTGCTAATATCTACAGAAGCTGGACACATGCCAATTTTGTGAGGCAGAGCTCCACTCCCAGGTATGGCCCCCACAGAAATGTATATATAGGTGGGCAGGAGATGTCACCTGCTGTGTTCATAGTAGCATCTTTGGACTTTCCCAAGCCTGAGAATAGCCCAAACATCTACCAGGAGCAAAAGAAATTGAGATATACAGACACAATAGGATGCTACACTTCTAAAAGAATGAGAAAAACCACAGCTATACGCTGTATATCATCGGAACAGTAACACAGGGGTGAGAGCCAGGCTATACTCTCTATGATGATAGAAAACACACAAACAGCAAAACAGTTCTGTTAGTGGTAATGGGTTCTGTTTCATGATCTGCATGATGCTTCAGTTTGTGCAAAAGCTCTGGACTTGTGGTCTATACCTTTTAATGTATGCTAGATATACATGAGTAAAAATGTCAAAAAGAGATGGAGGGGAGGAGACTAATGCCTTCGTAAAAGTTTGTTCTGTCATTTCTGGGACTGTCCAAGTGAACGTGTGTAAACAAATAGTGATCCACCCCAGGTAGTCCACCTTCTTAGAACCCACCTCTGCTACAACATGGCCTGTGCTTGTGCACCAAATGTTTGCTAAGAGACACAGGGGTTTTGTTTAAATAAAGGATACCAGCCGGGCGGTGGTGGCACACGCCTTTAATCCCAGCACTCAGGAGGCAGAGGCAGGCAGATCTCTGTGAGTTCGAGGCCAGGCTGGACCGACAGCCTCCAAAACAATACAGAGAAACCCTGTCTGGTAAAAACCAAAAAAAAAAAAAAAAAAAAAAAAGGAAAAAAAAAGAATACCTACCTAGGGGTATATTATCTTTCCCTTTGGGGGGCCTCAAAACTACAAACTAGTTTGAGACAAGTGTGTAGCCCAGGATGGCCTTGAACTCACACCTTCTGTCTCCTGCCTCTTTCCCCAGCGCTAGGATGGCAGGTGAGACTATGAGCCTGACCCCGGAAAACTATCTTTTATTGACATTATCTGGTCAGAAAAGGTCCACCACCGGGTCCTTCAAATGCATGAAGAGCTGAAACAATTCTACTGAATTTCCTTTTTTACTTGATGTTTCTGTGGCACTTAATACCTAATTTTATTTTGCAAAATTTTGTTTGCTTTTCTATTAAACCTTAATTAGAGTAATGAAATTGTAAATCTATAAAAATAAAGACAAAACGGTTGCTCCCACAATCACTCAGTCTAGAAGTAAGGCTCTGGCTCTACCTAAAGTGGGGGAAGAGAGTGAGGAAAGGGTCCCGCGGAAGCTGAATCTCAGACCAACTAGACGGATCTGAGATGGGAGGGAACGGGGACACAGACCCGGAGTAGGGACACCCAGGGGTCATCTCCATCATCCTGGCTGTGCCTCTACTCCTTCACTCCCCCACCTGTCTCAGCTGTCAAAGCTCAGCGGCCTGGAGGGGAGACGGGGCGGGGCTTAGGGGCGAAGGCGGAGCCTCGGAGAGCATCTTCTGGCCCCCGGGGCCCGGACAGGCCCGCCGCCCCCACCTGCAGCGAGCGCGGGCGCGTCCCTCCCAGCGGAAGCGCCAGCCCCGCGTCTGGCGAGGTGCGCGCTCCGCGGCTCCCGCTCCAGAGCTTCGTGGCTCGCCTGTGTCTGCAGAGCAGGGGCGGGGGCCCGGCGGCACGGACTGGGGACTGAGATCCTAGTAACCGCGGAATCGTAGACAGTCACCCAGCTCCGACAGCGCGTCGGGACCGGAGCAGATCGGGAAGGTGAAGGACTACTGCGGATCCGACAGCGCGTCCCAGGTCAGTCCTCCCGCTGCACTTGGGGAAACTTTGGGATGCGGTGACGGCTGCGAGACGAGGACACTGAGGGTCGCGGAGCTACATGGCCCCTGTGCGCCCCGCGAGCCGGTACCTGCCGCGCACCTGACACCGCAGCTGCCGGGGCGGGGACCGAGACCCTGCTACCTCGGACCACTGCGGGCCACCAAGGGCTAGCGGCTTCAAGGGCCTCTCGGGAGCCTCCGGCTCGCCCGCGCTTAGCCGCGCGCCTCCGGTCCTCGCCGGTCCCCAGCTCCTGTTGGCGGCTCGCGCCCGGACCCCGCGGGGCTGCGGATTCCGCCGTCTTCGGGCCTCGTGGCGCTGGAGGAGCGGCCCGGGGCCCAGGGCTGCAGGGTGGCGGCCCGCGGCGGGAGCGGCGCGTGCTCGGCCGGTGGAGCGCGCGGGTCGCGGGGGTCCGGCTGGAGCGCGTGGCCGCAGGTGCCTGTGGCCGCTGGGCAGCGGAGGTGAGGAGCGCGGGCTGGGGACGCGAAGCGGATTGCAACCTCTGGCTGCAGAAACCGGGGTCGCTGGGTGAGCAGTCCGGTCCCCGTGCACATCCCTGGCATCCAGACTCCATCAGTGGGAGGCCGGCTGCAGAGCGGCGCCTGCCGGGGCCAAGGACCAGTGCCGCCTGCTCTGACACGCCATCTCCCCAGCGAGGGCGGGGTGCTAGGCTGGCGGGCTGCGCGGGGACCACTGGCCAGGGCCTTCTGGCACAAGCCCTTGTCGTGGACAGCTGCCTGCTCTGGTTTGGAGTGGAGGAGACGAAATGAGCACCCCGCCCCCATCAGCGCCCCAACACTATCACCCCAGTCACCTTCCTTTGCCCTTCTCCAATAGCACCTTGGACTTGCTCCCTCCCGAACTGAGGAAAATCTGAGGAAACCGGGCAGGGACCTTGGAGAAGCCGCCGCCTGAATACTCAACAGCCTGGAAATCCAGTCACCTTTGTACCTCGCTGCTTCCCAGACACTTTGGAGGAGCAGGTTTGCCATTTCTACCCCCAAGCCTATCCCATCCCCCGTCTGTCTCTGCTGAGGAAGGGAGTCTTACGAGACAAGTTGGGATATAGGTACCCCTTAACATAGCCCCAGAGCCTGTGGGACAGCTCATAGGTAACTAGAAGGCATCCTAACTCTAGCTTTGTGAGGGAAACTAACTCCTTCCCTTGGGCAGTTTCTGAATATTTCTTAGAAGACTGGA
This sequence comes from Mesocricetus auratus, assembly GCF_017639785.1. Lineage (NCBI taxonomy): Eukaryota > Metazoa > Chordata > Mammalia > Rodentia > Cricetidae > Mesocricetus > Mesocricetus auratus. The sequence continues at coordinate 26,382,411 of NW_024429201.1, read as the reverse complement.
GACCCAGGGAAGCCGGCTTTTCCTGGCTAGTCATGGCACCCTTTGCTTGGCTCTGACTCTCTCCTTCCTAGGAAGAGACACATTGTGCTTATGACCTCTGGCTGGCCTCGCGCCAATCGCTGCTTGGCCTTGGACTGCCCATCAGGACTGTGATTTTTTTTTTCTTTTTTAAAGACCTGATTAGGAAAGGCTGCAAGCCTCCTGTCCTAGAGGGCTCAAACTCTGAGACCTGTGGGCTCCCTAATCCCACTGTGGCAGCCCTCTGCCTTGGCTCCCACAAGAAAATCGCTTGTCAGACCTCTTGGGGGAAGATGATGGAGGCTTGCATGTGTGAGCACATGAAGGATTTGGAAGCCACCAGGCTACAGCCAGGGGTGAGGAATCTTTTTAAAAGGCTCACCTGATTCTGGGACTAAGAAAAGATGGAGACGCCACTGTTGTATGAAACGTGGCCTCTCCTGGTCCAGTCCCACTCAGCTCAGGGAACTACATATGCAGGACCTGTATTGGGTGGTGCATATTTGAAAGCTAGTACTTACTGAATTTCTAAGCAGTAAATGCATTCCGAATTTTAAACTCCTCACCATCATCTACTGCAATGTAGATATTGAACCCCCAACATAGGAACGATACCCCCAAAATTGTTAACTTTGAGAGAGCCCAGGTTCCCTGCCCCCTCTTCCCCATCAGGACAGGAACTAGGACAATGGATGGAACCATTTGAGCTTTAGAGTCATATGCCCACTTTACAGCTCCATAGTTAGGCAACTATTTTCTAAGAGGGGCACAAAGGAAAATCACTGCCCTGTCCAAATGAATAGAAAGCTGTGGATGGAGGCCAGACAAAGGCAACAGGAAGAATCATCTCCAAGATGGCTTTCCAAGCGTGTCAGTCATGTTCCACTGCCATGCTGGGTACCACACAAGTCAGGTATCCCAACCTGGGCGCTGCCTTGGGATACCTAAAAGGCAGGGAGATATTGAGATAAAGTACACAGAAGCAAGTATTTAACTCCAGGCTGGCAGATAATAGGAATGACCTTGGGAGGGTGCGCTCACCTTTCCTTCTCTCTTGAACAAAAACGTGGACTGGACCAGATGAGCACCAAGGCTCCCCCAACTCTAGCAGACCTTGTGTGGTGGGCTTGCCTGCAAACAGACTTGAGCTAGGTTGCTGTGCGTGGGATCCATTCCAGACTCATTTACAAACTCGTAGTCAGTGAAATGTGATAAACCGAACACTGTAGGGATTTCTAAACAAGGAATTAAAAAACTCGACTCCAAATGGGAGAGATGCAGGCAACAAATGACAGTGTTTATGTGCCTCTGAATAGCTTTGATTTCCTTCGGCAGGAGCTGACAGCTGGCTGACGGAAAGCTCACCCAGGGAGAGAAGAGAGACAAGTATGAGATTAGGAATAATGCTTTCAGGTAACTTTCTATTTCCATTCGGAGTGGGTGTCTGGGAGGGTGAGTGCAGTTATGGTTTGAATTGCTCCATTTATCCACAGATATTTTTTCCAAGGGCTCCTGATTCTAAGATGCCGGGCTTTGCTTCTGTCTTCTAGCTTCCTGGTAGCAGGGTAGAGAGCTGGGGTCCCAGCATTCAGCCTGCATGCTCTCCCTCTCTCCTAGCAATCTGCTGCCTCCATTATTTGTGGTCTTTCTGATCGATTTGGTCAGAGAGTCCATCTTTGGTTTCTTGCCCTGGAGACTGCTTGTTGCTGCTTGAGGTGGGGGCAGCATCTGGAAGTCTAGGTGCTCTGATCACAAGCTTTCAGACCACCATTTGTGTTTCATCCTTTGCCTTATCGCCACTTTGTGTGGTCCTGGGACTTCTGGGACTGTAGTTCTAGGGTCATACATACCCATGCTCTTCACATGACAGCACCCACCACCCTGCCAGTTCCTTCTCTTTGCAGAGTTAATTTTAAACTTTTCTCTTGATAATACCTTTCCTCTATTGTCTTTATTCTTGGGAGTATATGCCTCATAGCCTTTAAAAAAGAAGGTAAATAATTTTTGAGTGGATGCTTACCAGCAGAGAAATGTAGAGAAAGAATGTGCCAAGTCTGCAGTGATACATTCTAACTAAAGACGTCCAGTTTTAACAGGGAGTTGGGCTGGAGCCATAGCTCAACAGTTAAGAGCACTTCCAAAGGACACAGATTCCATTCCCAGAAGCCACATAGCCCCTTACAACCGCCCATAACTCTAGTTCCAGGGCACTTGATGCCCTTTCCTGGCATCTGAGACAAACAGCATAGACATACACGCAGGTGAACATTCATACACATAAAATGAAAATTAAAAAAGAAATGAAATAGAGAAGGGGTTTACATAGCTATTTAACAAATTAAGACCTAATAATGTAGGGACCCATAAAGAAAATCTAGTAAGTTCTTACTGGATTCCACTCAATCAGACCAAACATTACTGACAGAGTAAAAAGTCATTTCCAATAGTCCAAGGACAACTTTGTTTCATTTCTCAGGTATTGTCTATTGTCTGTTTTGTGGCATGTGTGCATGGTATTTGTGTGTGTGCATACAGGTGCATGTTGCTTCTGTATGAGCACGTGCAGGTGTACAGGAGCATGTGTACATGTGTGTGTGTGTGTGTGTTCATGGTGTGTAGACAGAGTTTCTGACCCACCTGGTCCCACAGTTGTTTAGCCCCAAATAAACACACAGAGGCTTATATTAATTAGAAACTATTTGGCCTATGGCTTAGGCTTCTTACTGGCTAGCTCTGTCTTAATTATTAGCCCATAACTACTAATCTATGTATTTCTACATGGCCTTATCTTACTGGAGAACACCCAGTGTCCTATATTCCCAGCAACTACATGGCATCTCCTCTCTGAGTCTTCTCCCCAGAATTCCCCTTGTCTGGTATCCCTGCTTATACTTTCTGCCTGACTACTGGCCAATCAATTTTTTATTCATCAACCAACAAGAGAAGCATATATGCAGAAGGACATTCCATCAATAGTGTGTGTGTGTGTGTGTGCGCGCATACATGGGTTCACACTGCTTGTGTGTGAGCACATGTAGGTGTGTGGGTGCTTGTGCACCTGTGTGTGTGCATGGTGGCCAGAGTTGACGTTAGATGTCTTCCTTGACCGCTCTCCACTATTTTGAAATTGAAGCTCTCACTGAACTTAGAGCTCACTGATTAAGCTAGTCTAGCTACCCAGTTCTCTCTGGAGGTCCCTGTCTTCACTTCCCATGTGCTGAAATTACTGGCTGGCCACTGTGTCTGCTCTACATTTATGTGGGTGCTGGGGATCTGAGCTCTGGTCCTCATGCTTGCATGGCAAGTACTTTATGGACTCAAGACATCTTCCTAGTCTTTACCATTTTTTTAAAAAAGAGTTCTTTTGCTAACTGGGAACTCAACACCAGGTAGGCTAGCCTACTGGTCAGTGAGGCCCAGGGATCTACCTATTTCTGCTTCTCTTCCCAAGAGATGGGACTACAGACATGTACCACAGTGTCCATATTTCTTTTAGCATGAGTTTTGGAAGTCAAACTCAGGTCTTCACGCTCACAAAGTAAGTGCTTCATCTACCAAGCCATCTTCCCATCTCTGTCATTTTAAAAGGCTTTGAATATGGGATGTGATAAAAAGAGGTTAAATTCTGAGATAAATTTCTTGAAAAGAAGAATGAATCAAGTAGAAGGCAAAATAGGAGAGCCTCCTCCTAGTGCTGTCCTTCCGTTCCGTGTCCACACGGCATCAGCATTGTGGTTCTCATTGTAACTAGTCTTCCTCTGTCTTGCCAGCTTGCTCCCAAATAATGATGCAGAGAGACTTCTTATTAATGATTAAAGGTCTGCCTTAGCTCAGGCTTGGTCAGATGATCTTCTAAAAAGGTTGAAGTTTCAATAGTCACAGAATGGCCCCACTATTAAAATGTGAGTGAACTCAGAAGTCATTGTAGCATATACCTACGGTGAAGACACTCAGGACACTATGGCAGAAAGATTGCGGGAGCCCAGGAATTCAGGCTGCCCTGAACAGCCTAGCTGGGGAACTAGCTCAATCAGTTAAGTATTTGCCATGTAAACTTGAGGACCGAGTTTGGTCTTCAGCATTCACAGAAATGGTGCACACCTGTAATTTTAGCACTGGGGAAGCAGACAGCCAGATCCAAGGGCTGCCTAGCCAGCCAAACAGCCTTATCAGAGACCCATGGGTCCTGGTGAGAGATCTTATGTCAAATAACAAGTTCCTGAAGGACACTGAAGATTGACTTCTGGCTAAACACAGGCATGCCCCACCGCCAGTGAGCATGTGCCTACATCCAATGATGTAAAGATGGAATTCATTCCAGTGAAAAGTAAGCCTCCTGGACTCCTCTTTGCTAGATAATTCTCCAGGCCTCAGGAGAGGAGGTTTGCCATTATCTACATGGCATGGTACTCAACTTCCCTGTAGTTCACAACATCCCTATTTCTGTAGGATGGAAAAGAGGCCACTGCCCCTCCCAGACATCTCCGTCTCCAGTTTGTTACCAGTTCCCTCTCCTGTAAGTGCTTAGGGTTAGTGTTGTAGAGAAGGACTTTACATGAGTGTGTGTGTGTGTGTGTGTGAGAGAGAGAGAGAGAGAGAGAGAGAGAGAGAGAGAGAGAGAGAGACCTAAAGGCTTTCCACGTTTCCACACTAAAAGGTTCTTAAGACTGAGAACAACCAGATAAGAGTCCAAATTCTAGAAGTCATGGAAAAGTGTAATATTGAAAGTCAGAGCAAGGCATGGTGGTGCACACCTTGAATCCCAGCACTCGAGACAGAGGCGGCCAGATCTCTGTGAATTCAAGGCCCAGCCTGGTCTACAGACTGTACATAGTGAGTTCTAGGACAGCCAGAACTACATAGTGAAATCTTGTTTGGAAAAAAATAAAGTCAGTACATGGTAACTTGTTCTTACTTCAGTGTCTGTTTCTTAAGCACGACTTTGGCTTTAGGATTTTCCTAAACTTGTTTTTGTGTGTGTGTGATTGCCACTGTATCATTACTTTGTGCGAAGTTACTAAGTGGTTTCTGTATTTGATATTATGTTCCAACACCTCCTAGTTCTTGGCATATTAAACCCATTTGTGTATGAAAAGTGCAAAGAAGTGGGTTTTTTTTTTTGGTGTTCTCACGTGACCTTTCAAACATTTGCTTCCAGAATAGACCTGCAAGTTGGGACCCACACTGCCATCTGAAGTCCTGCACCCCAAGTTTCAGGTATGTTTTGCTGGCAGGATAGCTTTTCTAGACTGTGGCAATAGGGGCATAAAACTGCAAAGCATTCGCTTTCCTACAGTTATGCACCCGCTCTCTGAGTGATCGGCTGCGCACCATGAGTGATATCAAAATGGAGTCAGTTCAGTTTGGAGAGCTGCCTTTTATGAGCTTATTCATGGCAATGCCAATGGAACTTTCGGCAACACATGCTGTTAGTCATGCCAGGGGAAGTGAACAGTGTTGTGCAAGGGAGGCCTCATATGACCTACCTCTGCATATGCTGACCTTTTCTGTGTACAGGCTCCTATGATACTGAGAGTGGTACTGTATGGAGGAGTGTGTGAAAATGCACTGTTTACAGACCAGACAGATTCCTCCAAATACAACGCCCAAGCGGAGAAATGGAGCATCGCCGGCACTTCAGAGGCCTGGGTCCCCCTTCCAGATCACACAGTTTTCCCTCCTCCACCAATAGCCACTTGCCCTTTGGATGCTACTCATAGTTTTCAGCTTTACTTTCATTGTTGTCCCACTGATGCTAAGAAAAACAGCTTCAACTAGTTAGGAAGCACAGCGCTAGATGAATTAAGAGTGATATCAACTGTACGTGGTGAGTCTCAGAAGGCTAGCTGCCTCAGGATTCATGAGCACTTGCAGGAACCCTTTAGGCAGGCTCAGGAATGAGGCTTAGGATCCACGCGGCTCATAGTCTCCAGCCTAGACAGCACAGTGATTGAGTGCCTGAAGGGAGTGGGCTTCTTCAGCCTCCCCTCCCCATCCCCAGTCCCGCCAGGTCTTAGCCCCAGGACATCAGAGCTGAGTGAAGAACAGAGCTAAAAGGAGCATCATTGGAGTCCTAGAAGCAGGACAGGAGGGGACATAGAAGCATCAGGACACAGCGCACAGAGACAAGAACTGAAGCCAGACTGCTGTGTGCTTTGGGCCTCAGTTGACAGAAGGAACATGTTAGGGTGACCGCATGGAGAACGTCTATGCACATATATCAAACTGGCAGGTCCCCCCAGCATTTTCTGGGGGCTTGGGGACCTCTTTTCCATGATCTTCAGCCTCTGTATCCTATGTGAACTGTTTTTCTTGTTTACTGTTTCATCTTGGTAGAGTCTATCCTTCTGTTAATTCTTGAGAGTATGTTCCAATTCTTGCCTGGAGGTTTGGCTAAATATAGAATTCTAAGCAGAGGGTCATTTCTCCTTCAGATATTTAAAGACACTTCTGCACTGTGCCGCACTGCTATTGTTGATGTACCTGAACCTAAATTCATGCTTGATACCTTGGTGTGTGACTTATCGCCACAGCCAAGGGCCCCTTCCCCTCCAGTCTGTGCTCTGGAAGTCTGCAGGCACGTGGTATGGGTGTGCACTGTTTCATTCATAATGCAATGCTCCGATAGGCCCTTTGATTTGATAATTCTATCCCTGTCCCCCACTCCCATTGATTACTTCTTTTGTTCCCCTTTTGATATAGTTTCCTTGCTGATGCTGTGCTAAAATACTCCTCCTGGGGAGGAGAGGCTTTGCTTGGATTACAATTCCAGCTCACAGTCATCCAGGGAAGTCAGGGCAGGGTCTCAAGGCAGGGAGCATCGAGGAATTGCCTGCTGGCTTCCTCACAGGTTCTTGTAGGCTAGCTTTCTGATCCGTCTCAGGACCACGTGCTTAGCAATAGTGTGGTCCACAGCAGGCTGGAACCTTCTGCATCAGTTACTAATCAAGACATTTGCCCAGAGACAGGCCCACAGGCTGGATCTATCTATATAGGCAGTTCTTAAGCCTTTTTTGTCAAGCGACTCTAGACGGTCAAGCTGACGGTTGATGCTAACTAGGACACTATTCTACCACTTTTTCTTGGTAGAAATATTATTTGGATATTGGAGTTCTTGGACTAGTTTTTCTGGTTCTCTGTTTCTTTCTTTTCCTGTAATTTATATTTGTTTTGTGAGACAGGGTTTCTCTGTGAGGTTGTCCTAGAACTTCTGGCCCTCCTGCTTCTACTTCCTAAGTGCTGGGATTATAGGCAGGTGCCATGAGCCCAGCTTTCTTCTTTTCTTTTCTCTGCACTGTGTTTGAGAGTCTCATCAATGCCACCACTCACATTTTCTGTTGCCTTGTTTTTCTTTTTAAATGTACATTGGTGTTTTGCCTGCATGTATGTCTGTGTGAGGGTGACAGATCTTGGAACTACAGTTCCAAATAATATTTCTACCAAGAAAGAGTGGTACTTGTATCCTAGTTGGCACCAACTGTCAGCTTGACAGCCTTGAGTCACCTGAGAAGAAAGACTTGATTTAGGAGCTACCATGTGGTTGTTGTGAATTGAACCAGGACCTCTGGAAGAGCAGTCTGTGCTCTTAACTGCTGAGCCCTCTCTCCAGATTCCTCCTATTGACTTTTGCAGGCTTCTTTCATGTTCTTTTGTGATTCCGTCGTCTCTGACTGTTCTTCACAGACTCTTACCTCATGCTTATGATGTCTCTTACTCCGTCAAGGGTACTGAGTTTTTGAAGTTTTAATTCTCCTGACTACTGTCTTTCCCCTCCAGTTTGTCATTCTCTGTTTGCCCTGGCCTCTGTCTTTCATGCAGGAAGACCTTCCATTTGCTTTCAGGTTTTTATTTTAACTATTGGCTCATGACTGAAGGGCTATATGAAAAGACCAGTGAGAAGACTGGAGCATTTGGGTGATACTTGTTAACTGGGAGCCTCGCCGCGGACGCTCCCGTGGCATGCGAAATCCTGTGGTATTTGCTCAGGCAAGTGCGGCTGTTAAATGCAGACCTGAACAGCTTCCTCCCGAGGGGTCAGGTGTCTTTCTGCAGTTGGTCAGGAGGGTGGGGTAGACTTCAGCTCTTTTCAGACAGTGGCCATTAGACAACCACTTGTCTTCAGTCCAAAGACCCCGTGCTTTACCGTTTTTTCAGAGCACAGACCTCTGGATGGCCCCGGGTAGAAGCAGGGCACCTGGGTGCTCCGGAGGAGTTGGAGGAACTACCCCCTGTCCACATTCCCCAGGTTTCCACATGCCAGCGTCCCTCAGGGATCCCATTGAAGGTGGGGCTGACATGATGGCGGGGGTTGGAGTTCCAGACTCAGAGTGTGTGGTAGGAATGAATGCTGCTGTCTGGGGAGGACGCACCTGAGCAGTGGAGGCTTTGCCTGTTCCTTGACACCGTCTGACCTGCCCCTCCTTATCTGGGAACCCCAGCTCTAAAGCTCCCTGCTTTACGGACTCTGTGTTTGGGGTAAGTTCTTAGCTTTCTCAGGCTAGGTCCTCAGTTCTTAGCCTTCTACGGTGCTGTTGTTTGCCCTCTGGCTTTGTGTTTGTCTTTTGAAAAACTAGCTAGTTTGGGCAGGTTGCGGGAGGGAGTCAAATGGGTTGTACGCATCTTGCCATGTAAGTCCTAACCCAAGCCAGGCACTGTGGTACTTCCTGAGTTTGGCTCTGCCCCCATAGGCAGAGTCTGTCATCACAGATAATTGCAGTTGGAGCTTGAGCAGCTCCCTTCCTTGTCTGCCTGCAAAAGTCTCTTCATAAAGAAGTTAATGTTAATTTTTTATTGTGTGTGTGATACCTGAGTAGACACATGCTATGATGCGTATGTGCAGGCTGGAGGACAACTTTCTGGAGTCGGTTCTCTCTTTCTCCCTTCATGTAGGTTCTGGGGATTGAACCCAGGTCATCAAGCTTGCACAGCAAGCACCTTTACCTACTAAGCCTTCTCATCGGTCCTTTATTTTATTGATTGGTTGATTGATTGATTGATTGATTCAGGGGCAGAGCCTAGGGTCTTTCATATACTAAGCAAATGTTCTACCACTGAATTGCACTCCTAGCCCAACCTGCTAAATTCTTGCACAGACTTCAAAAAGAAGCTCTGGTACTGGCTTCTGCAAAGCCAATTTTTATGCCTAAGTTCTTAAAGCTCTTTAAACCTTGTGAGTCTTGCTGTGACCAGCTCTGTGCATGGTCTCCATGAGCTCCTCGGGATGGGCTGGTATCTCTGCAGCTCTGTCCTGCGCCTACCAGGAACTTACAGGTGTCGCCAATGAATTCATTTCTGTGCATGCTCACTTTATTTTGTCCCCCTTCACTTTCTGCTGTCACTCCTTCTGGTAAGAGACAAGCGTGTTAACTACCTGTGCTATCATCAGACAGAAATTCATGTCCCATAATCTTAGTCCTTCTTATTTACTTATTTTGAGACAGGGTCACACTCTGTAGCTCCCACACTGGCCTTAAACATATTATGTAGACCAGGCTGACCTCGAACTCATGGTGATCCTCCTGCCTAAACTTCTCAAATACTGGGATTACAAGAGTGACCCACCATGCTGGGAGCCATAATCTTAAATTTAAAAGTAAGGGACCAGTCAGTTTACTGTGCTAGGTTGGCATTATGTAGAAATGAACAGCCATATTGGTCTGGAAATGTTCCTAGTTTTCTTTGTACAAGGATAATGCACTGTGTGAAACAAGGAGAGTCGTATCTATGTGGGTTTGACTACAGCAATTAATAAAATATGCTCTAAATAATGAAAAAAGCCAGTGACTAGTAGTGTAACACAAAAGATAAAAGACCCAGAGACTGATATTGGGGTTCAAACTTCAAGCTGAATGTCAGAAAAGCAAAGCAGCCGGTCACTGGCTTCCTACCTCTACCTCATGCTGAATGTGCTGGTCCTGTCTCCATGAGCTCTCACCAAGTCTCAGACTGTAACCTCTCCTCAGCGTGGCTGGAGAATGAATGCTTCATACTGACTACTGTCTTTTATGCTTCTCTAGTGCTGAAATTAGAGGTGTGAGCTATAATTCTCTTTTAGAATGATTCACTCTTGTATAGATCTGGGTTACCTTGGACCCACAGAGATCTGTCTATCACTTTATCCTGAATCCTAGGATTAAAGGTGTGTACCACCACCTCCTAGCTCTGTGGTTGCTGGGATTAAAGGTGTGTATCACCACTGCCTGATCTCTATAGCTTGAGGCTGACTTTGCTTTTCTGGATCCTCAGTAAAGCTTTAATACATTATAAATAATATATCACTATACTAGTAGAAACAATATTTTTCAAAATTTATTCAGAGTATATCTATATGTTATACATATCGTATTTATAGTACAATCTGATCTTTGTCATATACTATAAGCACAATTGAAAGACAAATTTTCTCTTAGCTCAATATTAAGTCATAATTATTATCCCTGTAATGAAGCTACATATTGAGGGAGTCAGAATCTGAGATAGTTAAATAAATTAAACATGTATTTTTAGAGTCAATGGTAAAAATTAAATGTTCATAAAGCCTGCGTGACTCCTTTTAAAGTTTTTAAAAATTTTTATTATTTTTATTTTATGTGTATACTTATATGCATGTTTTGCCTTCTTGTATGTCTGGTGCCTGAGGAGGCCAGAAGAAGGTATCAGATCCCCTGAAACTGGTATTACAGTTTTGAGCAACTATGTGGCTGTTGGGAATTGAACCTGGATGCCCTGAAAGAACAGTCAGTGCTCTTAATGACTGGTCCATCTCTCCATTTTCTTGCATTTACTCTAAGATTTGCTTTTATTTAGGTGTATGTGCATGAGTGTGGTGTATGCATTGGGGTGAGGAGGTGCAGGGACCCACATGCTTGGACTAGCACAGTCACAAAAGACTCGAGGAGGGTCCCTACTATTGCTTTCTGTCTTCTACCCTTGAGACAGGCTCTGTCACCGAACCTGAAACTCACCTTTGCAGCCAGGCTCCTGGTCAGAGAGATCCTGCGATCTCTTTCTCCCTGACCCTAATGCTTGAGTTACAGGCCCATGTGGCCATGCCTGGCTTTTTACTGGGGTTCTAGAGAGTCAAATCCAAATCCTCAGGCTCGCATAGCCAGCGATTTTACCCGCTGAGCCATTTCTCTGGCCCCCAAGTCATAATTCTGCTCTGCTTCCAGTAATAACATAATCCCATCTATGTGCCCTACACACATATTTCAGAAATAGACAAAAATGAATACAAGTTGGACATCGAGTCTGATTGATCTTCAACTTCTTTGATAACCAGGCATTGATTTCTGACTTTTGAAGATGGATGAAGGCACAGAAGTCTCCACTGATGGCAATTCCCTGATCAAAGCCGTCCATCAGAGCCGGCTTCGCCTCACAAGACTTTTGCTCGAAGGTGGTGCCTACATCAACGAGAGCAATGACCGTGGAGAAACACCTTTAATGATTGCTTGTAAGACCAAGCACATCGACCAGCAGAGCGTCGGTAGAGCCAAGATGGTTAAATACCTTCTAGAAAATAGTGCTGACCCCAACATCCAGGACAAATCCGGGAAAAGCGCTCTGATGCACGCATGCTTGGAAAGAGCGGGCCCGGAAGTGGTTTCCTTGCTGCTCAAGAGTGGGGCGGACCTGAGCTTGCAAGACCATTCCGGCTACTCAGCTCTGGTTTATGCTATAAATGCAGAAGACAGAGATACCCTCAAAGTTCTCCTTAGCGCTTGCCAGGCAAAAGGAAAAGAGGTCATTATCATAACCACAGCAAAGTCACCTTCTGGGAGGCACACCACCCAGCAGTACCTCAACATGCCTCCCGCAGACATGGATGAGAGCCATCCGCCGGCCACGCCTTCAGAAATTGACATCAAGACAGCCGCGTTACCACTCTCCTGTTCTTCAGAGACGGACCTGACACTTTTTGGCTTTAAAGATAAGGTGTTTCCTGGAAGCAGTGACAATACCTGGGACCCAGACTCTCCTCGGCAGAAGGCTCTGATGACCACCAACGGGCCCAAGTTATCCCAGGTTGGTTCGGCCTGGATCAAGAGTCCCCCATCATTAAAGCACCAGGCCAGAGTGGCCTCCTTGCAAGAGGAGCTCCAGGATATCACTCCAGAGGAAGAAATAGCCTACAAAACCACCGCGCTGGCACTGTCTAAGCGCTTCATCACCAGACACCAGAGCATTGATGTAAAAGACACGGCACATTTGCTCAGGGCCTTCGACCAGGCCAATTCCAGGAAGATGTCGTATGATGAAATAAATTACCATCCTTTGTTTCCAGAAGGAAACCAGCCATGCATGGAAATTCCCAATGACCAGGACCCAGACTCTAACCAGACCCTATTTGCCTCCACTTTAAAAAGTATAGTGCAAAAGCGAAACTCAGGGGCCAATCACTATAGCTCCGATTCTCAGCTCTCAGAGGGTGTTACCCCTCCAAACTTAGAAGACGGGAAAGTCGGAAAGAAAAAGATCTTCTCTCCATCTCCTTCCTTGCTAACGGGATCCAAAGAAATAATGGAGACTGTCCCTCCGAGCGCCCTGAGCAGGAGGAACCACGCGGTTTTAGAAAGGCGGGGCTCTGGGGCTTTCCCCATTGAGCACAGCCTCATGCAGAGCAGACCCGGGTTTCTGCCACCCTTAAATGTAAATCCTCACCCTCCCATCACAGACGTCGGTGTCAACAACAAGATCTGCAGCCTGCTTTCTTGTGGCCAAAAAGTGCTTATGCCAACGGTTCCTGGTTTCCCGAAGGAATTCAAAAGCAAAAAGATGTTGTTGAGGAGGCAGTCACTGCAGACAGAACAAATTAAGCAATTAGTAAATTTTTAAGAGACGCCTGGAAAACACATCGTGTTCAGACGTCTGGATCAGAGAAACATAGACTTAGAGAAGAAATCTTAACTGTATCCTTTTAAGTCTTAGCTAGTACATCACAGCTAGGCAAATCAAAACATAGAGCATTTTGTATTAGGTACCGTGAGCACACCATAGTATAGAGCTTCTGAGGAAATTCTACCAAAGTGAAAGATGTTGTTCTCAAAACCTCCAGTATTTATCAACTTCCATGTGGTCCAAGGGTTCCATCTAAACAAAACCCTCCAAGAGAAAGTTGCCTATGCTAGAAACCATTTTTAAAATTTCAGATTGGCTTCACATTCTACTAAGAAACAATGTTCTCAAGTTAGTAATTTTGTCAACACTTTAGTCAACAAGATTGTAATTTTCCATGATGCCAAAAATTGTCAAAGAAAACCCTGGCATCAGTCAAGCTAAACTACAAAGGAAGGGTAAGCAGATTAGCTAAAAATGTTGACTCAGGCAGGTAAAAGTCTCATTCAAAAACTGTAAACGTGAAAAACCAGTCAGAATGAGCAACCACGGTTCATACTGACTGCTAAGTCTGCATCAAAATGGCGGGCGAGGGGGCTGAGGGGGCTGAGGGGGCTGAAGGAGCTTACTGACCGTGCAAGGCTGATGACCTGAATCCACATAACAACTAGGCCCAATAGTGCCAGGTTCTGTAATCCCAGTATTCTCTGTGGGGAGATGAGGGGCAGAGCCAGGAGAATCCCCAGAAGCTCATGGCTCAGATAGTCTGACTAACGCTGAGGTGAAGAGACCCCGACTCAGACAAAGGGGCAAGGGATGACTGACACCGGAAAGCTACCCTCTGACAGCCACACAACCCTCCCCCCAACTGGCAAGGCAGGGCAGCACACCACATGCCAAATTCTGTTGTTTTTGCACTGTGTATCCCTTTCAAATGAACTTACCAATCATGTTACCTTACGGAATTTTTTCTCATGCCATTTTTTTCGTATCTTATACCAAGATGATATAAAAATTAAAAAGTATTCACTTTGACTTACATTAATCCTGTCTTCCTAAAAGAGACACCCAAAACAGGGTGGGGGCAGGATGCAAAAAGTTTGGGATTGAACATAAATGGAAATTAAACGCTTGCTTCATTAAAAAAAGAAAAACTGATTAATAGATTAGTTTAGTTTAGTTAAAATTACAAAATCCAAGTAGAAACTTAACCATAAAATGTATTACTGGGTCATTACTAAGCAGTATCTTTATTTCTGAGATGTAGTTATTAGACAGTCATATAAAGATATATAAAGATAATGTCCTCGGTGTGACATTTGGATCATCTAGTACTTTAGGGTCTATGAATAACTTTTAACAAATACACACTATAATAAGATAGTTAAAAATGACAGTATTACCTACATGACTTCCAAGTATGGTATTCAAAGAATCCTTCACTTGTAGCAGTTCTGAAGCAAAGACTAACAGAAACTAGAACCCCCATGGCTGTGGAGCTAATGACATCATCTACAGCTTTATTTCTTTGCCCAACAGGTGGCACGATGCCTTTCTTGGTAATTTGATATGAGCAATTTGAAATGTACATAGAAATTATGTAATTATCTGTGGCTTTTATTTTAAAAACTAATTGCAGGTTTTTTCCATTTAATGTTTTGAAGAAAAAATTAGTTACATTAGAAAATACTTTTTATTCAGAAACTAAAATTGTACTGATGTTTATAAGTAGCTGAATTCCTTTCGCAAGTTTTAATATCACAAAAAGTACTTGACCTCACATTGTAAGGACACAGTTTGGAAGAATATGTATATAGAGTAATTCATTATCAAGATGCTATCAATAAAGATTTAAAATATCATTTTGACTAAGTTTTATTTTTCCCTCAAATACTAATAGTAAACATTTCAACATAATTTCAAGAGAAATTGTGCCACACATGTAACTTAAATAACAAAAGTTAAGAATAACTTGTCTTCCCAACATGAAAACTTAATTTAACATGATTAAAACTTTGTTGGCCATCATTAGAATTTTTTACCTTCTAGCAAGCCTAAAAACATTTTAAATTCTCAGGCTGTCAGAGTCTGGCTGTAAGTCATTCAGTGAGGCTTTTTACAGCACTAAATGGGTGTCACTGGGCACCCATGATGGGTCACCAATGTTTTCTACAGGAATCTGTGTGTGTGTGTGTGTGTGTGTGTTGTATGTGTGTACACATGTGTGTATGTGTGTGTTTATTCTATATTTTGCTTGAATTTCATGTAGAGTTTGATTTAGTTTTAACTTAAAGGTCAAATAATACTTCACATACTGGTTTTACAGGTACCATTCTTAATTCCTGGTGAGCAGAATTTCCTAGATTATAACTAATAAAGACCCAGGGAAATAGTCATTCACAGGGGCAGGGCAGCCCTCGTCACCATCTAAAGAAGGTAGTGACATCTGCATAGTGTATCCTTTGTGGCATCAAGTGACAGAACCCTTTACAAATCTCATCCTGTTCCCTAGTGATTCGATTGCTTAAAAGAGTGACTGTATCTTGTGGGTGATGACAAAGTGTCTAGGAACACCAGAGATAGAGTCAGTCAGCTGCAGCAGACTTGCCCAGCAGCCTCACCATGCACAGGTGAGTCAGTCAGTCATAAAGGACAAGGTGACATCACTTGCAGGAAAATGAATGGAAATAAATATTATCAGGTTAAGCAGGACATGCTGGACTTAGGTAAATATACATATCGTGACATGCAAAATCTAAATTTAAATATATATTTCAATATGGCTATGAAACATAAGTAGGAAAGGGTCTAGTTGTAAGGGGAACAAGAGAAGGTATTGGGGGGTTATATATGAACAAAATGTATGATATTATCTGCAGGAATATATTAAAATGAAACTAGAGGGATGGTTTGGTGAGGAAAGTACTTTCTGGGTAAGCATGGAGACAAAGAGTTTAACAAAGCTAAGCATGGCTATGAGCATGTGTAACTCCAGGGGGTAGAGTCGAGAGTCTGAGGCGGAGGGGGCGAGTTATGGCTAACCAACGCACAAGTTCAAGATGTAGTGAGAGACCTTGTCTCAAAAAATAAAATAGAGAACAATAAAGGAAGACACCCAAGGTTGACCTCTGGCCTACACACATACACACACACACACACACCTGTGCATACAGCAAATAGATGTTACAATTGTAAGGTATTTCCACCAAGGAACATACACACACTTGTAAAGGCAAACAGAAAGTCTGTATTGCCAGCTGGCAGCTGTGTGGGAAACTTGCCCAAATTATGTAGCCTCAAGCCACAGTTAGTGAGAAGTAAAACCACAGAAGCCAAAAGGCACGGTTGGTACATGGAGGGACTTTCCCTCAGACTAGGGACTACGTCTTTGATGGATTAGGTCTTTGTTCCTGGTTTGGCAGTTGTAGGGACTTATGTGCTGGGTTGTAAGGTCTGAATGGCGCCTCTAACATGGTACGTTGTCAGTTGTGCTAAGGTCTCGAGGCTTATTACATAAGGACACATTTTGTATAATGACTATGTGCTAATCAACTATTTAGAATAAAAGCAAATTTTAAGAGCATCTCTTACCAACTTTGCCCTTGCCGATGCAGCCCTGGGTGGTGATAACGGTGTTGCTTTATTGCCTACTTTTAAGAAATGGCAGTTTGGGGTTTTGTTTTGCTTTTTTCCTTGCCTTTTGTTTTGTTTTGAGACACGATTTCCCTGTATACCCCAGGCTGTTCTGGAACTAGTTCTGTAGATCAGGCTGGCCTCAGACTCAAGAGGTCTGTCTGCCTCTGTCCACCCCAAAGTGTTTTTCAAATTAGACTCTCCATTCCTACCCCCTTCCTATCTTCCTCTTCCCCCTTTTCTCCATCTCTCCATCCCCCTTCCCAACTCTCTGTGAGTCTCCCTACATTTCCAGGCTGACCTAGAACTTCTGGGCTCAAGGGATCTATGTGCCTCTGCCTACCAAGGAGCTGGGATTATGTGCAATACCTCTGTGCTTAACTCGAAACCTATTTTAATACAATGCTTAATCCAACTGGAAGCCATAATTCTTACTAGATTAATAATTGTGTTTATATAGCCTTGTCTAGTTCCAGTGTTCTCTAGATAATATTTACTTTGTTTTGTTGAGATAGAGTCTTACTGTATAGCTCAGGCTGCACGTCAACTGAATGCTGGAATTATAGGCATGTACCACCATACCTGGCTATTATTTATTCTTTGATAATTATGTGCATATACGCAATGTATCTTATCCACCCATAGCTGGTTCTTAGATCACAAGTCCATGTTCCTAGGAGGGTCAGAGCGTAGCAAATCTGTCACCTATGGTAGACTCACCAGCCCACCTCCCAAGTTGATACCTTGTCTCTGCAAACCTTCTCTTAAAGTCTACAATTAAAGGGGAGGAAACAAGAGGGAAGGCTAGGAGGAATGCACTGTGCATATCAGAAACTGCGAAGGACTCCAGTCTGCTGGGATGCAGGATCAAATCTGCAGTGAGAAGCTAAGTAGTCATGAGCACAGTGGGTTAAGTGACATGGGGTTACGATGACCAATGGCTGATGAGGGAGATGGATGGCCAATCACTGGCTTAGGATAGTCTGTGTAAGCTGGAGCTGCCAACAGAACTAGATCACAATGCTGGAAGATTAATCTGTGCCCACCACGGGTCCAGCAGTCCTTAATCAACTGTGAAAGATCTAATTCTGCGGGTGGCATTTAAGCCAGAGTGTACGCACAAGAAAAGCTGTGGTTTGAATTGAGAATGTCCCCATACCCTCCCGTTCTGAATACTGGCTCCCCAGGCTGGTGGCACTATTTTGTAAGACTGGAACCTTTCGGAGGTGGGGCGTGCAGGCAGAGAAGTCATCTGGGTGTGTTTTTGCAGGGTACAGTGTGACCCCTGGTTGGGAGCCACTTTCTGCACCCTGTCTGCTGGCGCATGCGTCCACGCCACGTATCCCACCATCATGGACTGAAATTGCTTCCTCCAAAACCATGACTCCAAACGAAGCTTTCTCTCCTTAAGTCGCTCTGTAGAGTTTTTTGTTTGTTTGTATGTTTGTTTGTTTGTTTGAGACAGGATTTCTCTGTGTAACAGCTCTAGCCATCCTGGAACTCACTCTGTAGACCAGACTGGCTTCGAACTCACAGAGATACACCTGCCTCTGCCTACCAAGTACTGGGACTAAAGGTGTGCACCATCAATGCCAGGAACTGTAGGTGTTTTTGTCACACTGACTCAGAATTAACCAATGCAAGAGGATGGAAAAGGTGATCAAGTCTGGAAAGTATTTAAAAGTGAGTAAAAGCGGTGTGCAGCTCAGAAAGACTCAACTGGGATTAGATGGCTGGCCTCAGTTACTGAAATGAATGATGAAACGACTGAGCCGAGTCTTTCAGATGAAGTCACACATGACGAGAAAATGAAGCTACTGGAATATTTCCACTAGGGATGTCACCCATAGAGAAGCTTGCATTAGAGAGACATAGGGTACCACTCCTGGAAACACCCAAAGATGGCTGCCGATCAGACATTCAACAAGAGCACCTCCCACTTAATGACCTTTGAAACTGCTTCATCCAGAAGGTTCTTTGAAATGTCTTTCCATGTTCAGAGTTCTAGACTAAGCAGGAAAATTGAAAATAGGTTTGGAATCTCAGTCGTGCACACGAAGTTTTGCATTGTTTTTGTGTTCAGCCAGTGTTGGTTATGAAGGCATGGCTTTTGATTGCCGAGTAAAACATTTGGATTCAAACCAATTTTCTCAAGCTGAAAACCACTTACTGGCTGACTTCTGCACCTGAGGGTCCTCACTGGTATCCAGAACTTGGAATAAAAGAAAGAAATCACTTCCAGGAGACACACGGAAGCTGCCCTCAGGCAGACGCTGAGGTAACAACACTCTGACTGGAGCAGACTTGGTCTTCCCTGCAGCAAGCAGGCATGGTGGAGCTGTTCTCAGAGGTGCCATGTCAGCTGAAAGGAAGAACACAGGGGCCTCACTGGGTCAAGCTCGTAAATCACCACAGGCAATAATAAAGTGACTGCAGGGGGCCACGAGGCTGTGTGATGGTGGGGATGGAGCCTCCAGCCTTTCACACACTGTGGTAGTTTGAATGAGAAATACCCCGCAGCCACAGTATCTGATCACTTCCTAGTGGGTGGTGCTGTTTGGGGGTGGTTAGATGATGTGGCCTTGCTGGTGAAAGTCTGTCACTCCAGGGAGCCTTGAGATTATACAGCCTTGCCATTGAAGATGTGAGCTCCCAGCTCTGGCTGCCTGCTACCCTGCCTCAGCACCACCGTGACAGACGCGTCCCTCCGGAACAGTAAGCCAAAATAAACTCTTCCTTACTCGTCTTTGCTCATGGTGCTTTATCACAGCAACGGACGCGTAACCGACACATGTTAGGTAAGTGCTCTGCCCTGAGCCCCTGAGTTCCTCTTCTTTCATAGTTACCCTTGAGCTGACAAAGAAGCAAGACTTTCACAGTCAAATACCTTCATTAAAAGTTTGGACTTGTTTATGTTCTTTCACTCCAAGAAAAGCAAGAGAGTGAACACCAGCATCAGCTCAGGCACCAGCTATGGCCGGCCTGGTGCTCGGGCGAGCCTAGGCACAGGAACAAGAGCAGCGGGCAAGATCCAGGAGGCTGGCCAGCCGCCCGCGTCCCCGCTCCCTCTCTGCTGTAACTGTGGACTGTGTGGGAAGTTTTATTGTCTAAGTTATGAAATAAATGCGTAGTAAAGTCAAAAGCTCTGTGGGGGTGGGAATGAGGTTGAGTCCTTAGAAAACAGGATTACTGAAAGAAAAGAATGTCTTTCTTGGAGTGGAAACTAGGTCCAGAGTTAGGTGGGTGGAAGTTTTCATTTTCCTTTCCAAATGGTTGAAGTAGAGTCAATGACCCTCTGAGAAATAAAGCCCCAGCGGGCGATTTTCCCGTTCTGCTCCCATCAGCCAGGTCGCCTGTCAGTCACCCTGCTTGTTTCTCGAATCCCCTTTCCCATCACCCCACTTTGGGTCTTCATCTTTCTTCTCTTTGAGAATCCCCAGTGTGGTTGGCTCTCTCCTGCCTTCCTAAAATTCCATACTGTCCACAACCATTCCCTGCTTAGAGTGGGAGTTGTGGTCCCAGGATTCCCACAATCCTCCCCTGCTTATAGTGGGGGTTATGGTCCCTAGAGTCCCACAATCCTCCCTTGCTTACAGTGGGGGTTATGGCCCTTAGAGTCCCACAATCCTTCCCTGCTTACAGTGGGGGTTATGGTCCCTAGAGTCCCACAATCCTCCTCTGCTTACAGTAGGGATATGGTCTGTGGAGGAGCCAAGCATCTCAGCAATATCTCAACTTCCTCTCTGCCATCCAGGACCCTCACCTCAACCAGGATGGAGTCCCAGCTGGGTCTTGAACATGGAGACCAGATGTCTGCTCCATTTCCTTCCCCACTGAGCCCCAGAAAACTTGATGGGCTTGTTCACAAAACCATGTGACGGGTCAGACTGTGGTCCCAGGCACAAAGCAGACGGGCAGGCAGAGGGAAGTACAGGCAAAGAGGAAGAGTAGTGTGGGTATGGCCGCTACAACCCTAGCCCGTACTCTGCAGGCCTCTCGACGTCAAGCCCCGACAAGATCTTCCTGGGCGGGCGAACACGGTCGATCTCGATTCTACAGAAAGGGCTTCGGCACCTTTGCGTCTTCTTTTAACTATTCTTGTCTTTGCCCATGAAATATGACTCCCAGTACTCCTCGATGGCAGGCTCACATCTAAAGGAGGTACAGCACCTTTCTGTGAATTCTCCAGATGCTAACTGATCACAGGGGGGTTAAAAACCCGAGAACTAAACTCCAAGCAAATCAACAAACTGTTCCAAATCACTCTTAATAATTTCTCACTGGGGAAGTCAACACACAACGCCTGACGAGCAGTTACACCACTCTCACAGGACCCAACGTAATTGCACATTTGAAAGGCTCTGAGTTTCGGAACAATCAGATCACTTACCAGTGTCTCTTCTAAGGTGGGATGGTTTTGTGAGTCACGGAGAGCAGAATTCAGATGCTAGGGGATGGTGACAACAGCAGTGCCTTAGGCTTGGGAACATGGAAGAGCCAAGTATTTTGTGCTTGAATTTTCCAAAATTCTCTGTGCATGTGAATACATAAGCTTTGCATATAAAACCATGCCATAATGCAGTTTTGCAAGCACCACATCTTTCCACATTAACAGAGACTGACTTTTCAGTGTCTGTTAGCATCCTATGGATTTCTGTACATCAAGGTCTGTGAAAATACTATCAAAGAGTGATATGTATAACTTACAACACAGTAAAATATACATCCCAGTAACTCCTTGCCATAGACCCCTTCCAAATACGCACGTTAACACAGCTACAGACACTTTCACCATTACCCCAAACTGCCCCACTTCCTAATCCCATGAGTAACCATTATGACCGCTGTTGCCATATGTTAGTTCTGAATGGCTGTGGTGGTTTGAAGGAATAATGGCCTCCCATAGGGAGTGGCACTATTAGGAGGTATGGTTTGGCTAGTGGAAGTATATCACTGTGGGTAGCGGGCTTTGAGGTCTCCTATGCTCAAGCTATGTTCAGTGTGGCATACGGTTCACACCCTGTTGCCTGCAGATCAAGATGTAGCACTCCGGGCTACCTCTGCCTGGATGCCGCTACGCTTCCCGCCATGATGACAATAGACTGGGCCTCTGATCTGTAAGCCAGCCCCAATCAAATGTCCTCCTTTGTAAGAGCTGCTGTGGTCATGGTGTCTCTACACAGCAATAGAACACTGACCTGGTACAAATGGACCCATTAGTATGCTCCCAGTGGCCCCCATCCCTTCTGCACTGTTTACTATCATCCTTACAGCACGAATTAAGTGGTTCAAATGGTTTTTAGTGCTGTGTAGCAGGTTCATCATATTTAGCAGTTCTCTTGCTGGTGGAAATGTGTTGTTTTTAATTAGGGCCTCAGAATATAGCTGCTATCAACATTCTATCACAAGTCTGTTCTGTGAGCACAGGAATGCCCCTGACGTCATGCTTATGCATACAATGGCTGGATCCTAGGGCAGAGATACTGTCTTTATTGGAAACTGTAGGAATGTTTCCTTCCCCTCTACAAGTTGTCAGTCCATCTAGTGCTGGCTGTTCCGTGATGATGTATGTACTATCTCACTGCAGCTTAAATTGCTGGGCGTATGGATAATTTATTTTGTGGAGTATCTGTTAAGTTTTTCTAATTTTTAATTCAAACCTTTGGCTTTTTACCAGTTTATAGGCAAACTTCACATAAAATGAGAGTCCTTTTTCAGATAAACCCCAGTGCCGTCTTTTTTTTAGTTAAGGATTTATTTTGCCTCAATGTGTCTGTGCACCACATGAGTGCAGTACTCAAGGAGACCAGAAGAGGGCATTGCATCCCGTAGATCTGGAGTTTCAAATGGTTGTAAGCCACCATGTGGGTGCTGGAAATTGAACTTCCAGTCCTGTGGAGAAGCTGTAGGGAAAAAGAACCAGCCAAAGAAACATACTCTTAGCAGAGCCAAAGAAACACACTTTGGCCCTGCAACCAGAACCAAAGAAATGCACCTTGACCCTGAAAACTCTAGTGCCAAAGAAACACACTTTGCCTTTGGAATCAGTCAGTGAAAGAAATACACCCTGGCCCTAAATCTAGAGCCAAAAGGCTAAAAAGGACCAGTGAAAGAAACACACTTTGACCCTAAAACCAGAGCCAAATCTGACCCTAACCTTGTGCAGAAAACTAACCAATCCTTGAGCAGGAGCTCTAGCCAATGTGAGCTCAGCATTGAAATCTGACCAATCCCCACTCTGGAAAATTCCACCCCCGAAAAGCCCTATATAAATTCTGTGTCTCTTCAGCTTGTGGCTGTCCGTACTACCTGGCTGTCCTCTGCTACTCTGGCTGAGGGCAGCCACTCTCCTGGATAAACCCCTTCGATGAGCTTTGGGTAAAGACCTTCCGACCCTGGTCAGAGCAGAGCAGAGTGAGCAGAGCTGTAACACTTTTGTCAGGGAAACCTTCCCTTGGCAGACTGGAGTTGTTGCACTCTGCTCTCCACTCTCTGGAGAGCAGAGCTGAACTGTAGCAACTTCACCTGGTGAAACCTTCTCTTGCCAAGCAAAACTGCTACACTGGGCAAACATCCTCAGCTGGAAGACCCTCTCCTGCTGGAGCAGAGCAGATACATCAGGGAAGCCTTTCCCTGAGGCAGGGATGTAAGCTGCTACACTTACTGCAGCCACCTGTGGTGGTCCTTGGCTCCTGAGCCCCAGGATACCTTTCCATCTGAGCTGTGTAACACTTAGTATTCTGCGGCTCCCAAGTGCCAGAATACCTGTCCCACCCGATCCGACCAAAATGCCTACAGAAGCTCTCAGTGCCCTTAACTACTGAGCTTCTTTTGACGAGAAGCTTGCTCAAGTCCATTTGTCTGTATTTTCTTTTAGAGTTCGTGCTCCCTGCCGCCTCAGAAGTCATGAGGTCTTTACACGCACTGCCAATGCTTCCGAAGCTTGGTTTTTGTCTTTAGCGAAAGGTGCTCTTCGGTCGTGTGTGTGGTGTGAGGAAGTCAGCGAAGTTATTTGCCCACACAAGTAACCATTCAGAACACAAAAACTGCAGTAGAATAAAGCTCACGATTCTTTTTAAGTACTTTCATTCCTCAGAACACCTTAATTCATCTGTTTAAACCCAAGTGGCAGCCTCTTGAACGTCACTTATCATCACATACTATTGTTTTAAGACTGTAAGGCCAGAAAGATGGCTCAGCAGTAAAGGTGTTTGCTCCCAAACCTAACAACCTGAGTGTGATCTCCAGGACACACATGGTGGAAGAAGAGAACATATTTCTCCATATTTTCCTCTGATCTCTACACAGGCATCACAGCACACTCTCCTGTACATGCATCATGACACACTCACGTGCACATGCATCATGACATACTCACATGCACATTATGACACACTCACATGTACATGCATCATGGCACACTCACGTGCACATGCATCATGACACATTCACACATGCATCATGACACACTCACGTGCATATTATGACACACTCACATGTACATGCATCATGGCACACTCATGTGCACATGCATCAGGACACACTCACATATACATGCATCATGACACACTCACATACATATGCATCATGACACACTCACATGCACATGCAAATAATAAATAATAAGTATAGAAACAGTTTTCAAGAAAATTGTTAAGAGTTATATAGGAAGTACTTCATTCTAGACAAATATATTGTGTTCTAGTTTCATCAAAAAGGAGTTAATTTATTAATTCAATTTTTACAAAATTAACATCTGATTATTATAGAGAAGTTACAAAAAATTGTTTTTGAGATAGGGAATCACAATGTAGCCCAGGCTGGCCTTGACATCTTGATCTTCCTGCCTCAGTCCCCCAAGCCCTAGGGTTACAAGCATGTGCTACCACACCCAGCTTGAACCTTTTCACTATAATTTTATACAACTTCATTGCAGTTGGTAAAGTCTTTCAGATGTGTGCAGCCATGAAGACATTGTAAAGGAAGAGTAAGTATACAACAAGCATTCTTGATTGGATAACTTAGTACAAACCAATAATCACATTAATACAGCAATGAATTCAGACAAAGCAGAGGAAGATGATGAAGCCGAGAGAGAAAATAACTAGAAAGTGTCTTCTTGTATTCCTAGAGTGACTCAGATCCCAATGGCTTGTCTAAATTCATGGCTTTGTGGTTCCAAAATATCATAGAAAACTTGGGTTTTATTAAAGTAGTCTCGAATGTAAAGTAAATCTTCAGTGGGATAACTGTCATTCTTTCCAGTCCAAACAGTCAGGCTGTACCTGTATTAAGACAGATGTGTACAAGAAAAGTGAAAGATAAGAAACCGGTAAAACAAAATTCCCCAAAGCCTACCGCAGTCTAAGCACTCTGCCTGGCTTCATTCCTTCATCAACATCACAGTGACCAAACACGAAACAGCTCCCCGCTGCTGCCTCAATCATAAGCCACTTCTGTTTCACTTACAAGGATGTTCCGGGGCTTAGAAACCCTCGCTGCAGCACAGAAAACCAGGCACAATTTGTAAACAGAGCCGATCAATCAAAGACTCTGTCCCTTAAGCAAGATTACAGCTGTATCCCTGGCTTTGCTCAGGAGTCTGGTCAGAGTGCAACAGAACGCATGATGGAAGAGACTGAAGTGACCAAGTGGCACTGTCACTCCCAACACTCAGTCACTCATGATTCGCCTCGGAGGTTGTCCCATGACATGACAGAATGCCAAGAGACGCCACTGCAAGAGCAAATGTTTGTTGGTGAGAGAGCTCATCGGGAAAAAACACCTATTGCCAAGCCGGACGACCCGAGGTCAATCCTGAGACCCACCTGGTGGAAAGAGAGAATCAGCTCCTGTAAACTGTCCTCTGGCATCTGCAGGCACATGTCACCCCCCCCACAAGATACATAAGTACAAGGAAAAAATAAGAACACATGCAAAATTTTACATATACACGAACATGCCAGAGTCGGGGGATTATTTGCTCTATTTCCCTTTTTATTGATGTGGCTGCTACACCATGCCTGGGGACGCCACACTCTTCAGTAGTCACATTCCTTTTTCCCATAAACTTGTTAATGCAAAGAGACCTCTAAAGCATTTCTGCCACTAATGAAACACAGGTTATCAAGGAGCACGGTTGTTAAGCTGCCTTCCTGATGAGAATTGAAAGTAAAGGAACACAACAGAGGGGAATACTTCAGATTTAGTTCCCACAAGTGATGTGTGACACACTGAAAAGAATTTTAAACTACAGCATAGGTCACCAAAAAAGAAAACGGTGAACATTATCTTTTAACTCTCTCTATTTTTTTTCTCAGCTGGAATCTATTAATTTATCTCAGTACCATGGGAATGAACCTTATAACAAGACACAGATATGATCATTTGGGTTAAGGAAAGAACTTCAGGTCATTTCTATCTCATTAAATAGCTCTCCATTTTACTAAAGCTGAAATGGGATAAATAAGATTATTAAAGGGTACCAAATTGGATTCATTTAAATCAATTCTCAGGATACATTTTTAAAAAATGGTACATAAATCACAGATGTAGGTTTTAACCAGTTATTATAAAGTAGATGTCAGTGTAACCAGAACACAAAGCAAGAAACTGGATGGGAACCACCTCAGGGGCAACTGTGTGTCCCTGCTTCACCACAGCCTGTCCTTGGACCCCTCCTCTCATCTGTTCTCTTCTTACTTCAGGAAGTAAGGCACATAAGGCAGATGCTTTGATTGAGGAAGAGGAAGAGGAAGAACACATATTTATCTTTACTCAGATTTCCACACAGTAGCCGATAGCTGGTTAATGAGGACTGTGTAGACAGGGGTTAGGCGTTAGTGACTGTGGTTAGGAGGACTGTGTTAGGAGGACTCACATGCACATGCATCATGACACACTCACGTGCACATCATGGCACACTCATATGCACATGCATCATGGCACACTCACGTGTTTGTAGGCAGAGGTAAGATGTTAGTGACTGTGGTTAGGAGGACTGTGTTATGAGGACTCACATGCACATGCATCATGACACACTCACATGCACATCATGGCACACTCACATGTGTGTGTAGGCAGGGATGAGATGTTAGTGACTGTGGTTAGGAGGACTGTGTTAGGAGGACTCACATGCACATGCATCATGACACACTCACGTGCACATCATGACACACTCACGTGCACATCATGGCACACTCACGTGCACATCATGGCACACTCACATGCACATGCATCATGGCACACTCACATGCACATGCATCATGACACACTCACGTGCACATCATGGCACACTCACATGTGTGTGTAGGCAGGGGTGAGATGTTAGTGACTGTGGTTAGGAGGACTGTGTTAGGAGGACTCACATGCACATGCATCATGGCACACTCACGTGTGTGTAGGCAGGGGTGAGACATTAGTGATTGTAGCTAGGGAGGACTGCATAGACGGGAAAGGCTTTTCACAGCAACCCTGTGGTTGTATTTGGTTTTTGAACTCATGAATTAATGATTGAGAAATTAACTTCAGAGCCACTAAAGGAGAAATAAAAAGGCAGGATAAATGCTACATGAGATTGTGCGACAGATGCTGGTGGCTTTAAAATTTCCCATTTTTCTTACATAACAAACCACTTCATTCTGTCTACACATTATACAAATGAAAGCCACATTTCCTGGACTTATCTGCTGCTGGGAATAGTTACAGATTGTGACAATAGGTGAGTACAAGAAGAAGACATGTGACTGCCACACTGCAAAACAGTCCCCAGCCTTCTCTGCCCATGGAAATCAAACCTCATCAGAAGATAGGGAGAAGCCTTCTACATGTTCACAGAGGGACAGTTCATCCAGAAGGTAGAAAACAATTAGAAGTATTTTTGCACTGAATTTTAGGACTTTCAACTTTATAAAGCAAACACTAAAGGGCATGCAAGGTTAGATAAGTCCTGATCATTATAGTGGGGGACTTCAGGACCCCACTCTCATCCTTAGGTTGGTCCTTCAGATCCCCCCAAATCATCAGAGAAATGTCAGAGATAAATTATGCCACATATCAAGTGATGGCTGCAGGACATCTCAGCCAACTGACAGGGAACAAATAATTCTCAGTGGCAGATGAAATCTCTAAAATCAATTAAATTATAGATCACAACGCAAGACTTAATAAAACTGAAATACCTCCTACTAATGTACCATACTATACTGAACTAAAAGTATAAGTCAACAGCAAGAGAAGCCACACAAACTAAGTCAACACTCAGAGACTGAGTGATGCACTTTTGTTATTTAATTGATCTATTTACTTCTGAGGATCAAACCCAGGACTTTGTGTGTAATAGGCAAGCACTCTACCAACATTCACACCCCCCCCCCAAAAACACTTTTGAATGAATAATGAGCCACTGAGTAAAGCAGAGAGAGATAATTTTTGAAATCCCCAGAATAAAATAACAGCACAACTCACTGGAACCCTAGCGTCAAACTAAGGAAGTTCTAACAGGAAAGCTGCCTCTAACACTGCCAGAGGAAAGCAGAGGGGGTGTAGACACAGGCAAGGCCTTTTAAAACAGCTCTAAAAGCATAGGAAATAACTCCAGGAATTAACAATGGAGTGACATGAAATTAGAAAGTTCCTGCACAGCAAAAGAAACCACCATCCACGAGCACAGTCCACAGGATGGAAGTCTGTGCTGGCGGCCCTTCAGAGCTAACATTTAGAATACAGAAAAAGAACTGCAAAAGTTAACCACCCAAATCCTAAATCTTTCAATCAATAAATAGACTAACAAACCGAATAGAGCG
Organism: Mesocricetus auratus; assembly: GCF_017639785.1. NCBI lineage: Eukaryota > Metazoa > Chordata > Mammalia > Rodentia > Cricetidae > Mesocricetus > Mesocricetus auratus. Next base: position 26,354,119 of record NW_024429201.1, on the reverse strand, counting down.
TTCTCAAAAGAACAGAAAGACAGAAAGAAAATAATATCTTTAAAACTCTTCAACATTTTTAGCCATAATGCAAATATAAAGTTCGGGATTCCATATTACCACAAGAAAACAAATTCTGGAGAGGATGCAGGAAAAGATAAACCACTGGAGGAAATGTAAAACTGCACAGCCACTAAGGAAAGTGGTGTAGAAGTTGCTCAAAGAACAGAAGATAAAACTACCACAAGACTTAGCTATGACACTGCTGGGCATACACCCAAAGGATTCCGAATCCTATTACACAGATAAGCTGCACATACATGTTTGCTGCCACACCATTCACAATAGGAATGAAACCATCCTAAATATCCATTAGCAGATTGCTGGAGAAAATGGGGTACATATACACAATGGGATTTTATTCAGCTATAAATAAAATGAAATCACAACATTTGTAGAAAAATGGAGTTGAAAATTATTATAGTAAAGTATCCCGGAGGCATTGGTTTTAAAGATATGGAGACCATCTGAGGCTTGGTGCTGTGTGGCAGGTCTGGAGCTCCTAAAGAGAGCCCAGGAAAAGGACTCTCGCAGTTTTGAAAAGTCACCAGAAACACCAGCCACAGGGAAATGGAGCCAGCAGGGACCTAGAGGGCAGGCTATGTCTATGCTGCTGAGGGCGGGGCCAGAGAGAAGACCCAAGTTCCTTGGGGAAACCCAGAGGGCTATGAATGAATCCAGATACTGGGCATTGAATTGTTTGCATTTTTAGAGTTTGGTTTTGCTTATGCAGATTATGTTTATGACCTGTATCTTCCCTCTTGAAGTGGAAAAGGTATTTCATTTTTTGATATTTCAAGAATATTTAAACTTTCTTAAAAGGAAATTTTTTAGTTTTACAGAAGAAAATTAAAAACCTGGATATTTTTTTAAAGAACAGCTTTGAAAATATTTAAATTTATAAGGCTATGGGACATTTCAAGTTTACAAGGTGTTTTATATTATTAATATATTATCTTGTTTTTTTTTGGTTTTTCGAAACAGGGTTTCTCTGTATTGTTTTGGAGGCTGTCCTGGAACTCGCTCTGTAGACGAGGCTGGCCTCGAAATCACAGAGATCCACCTGCCTCTGCCTCCCGAGTACTGGGGTTAAAGGCGTGCGCCACCACCGCCCGGCTGGGGCTGTACTCTTAATGCCACCTCCAGGCACATACTTCCAGCAAGGCTGTACCACCCAAACCTCCCCTGAACAGCATCACCAACTGGAAACCAAGTGTTGCATTACCTGAACCTATGAGGGACATTCTCATTCAAATCACCATAATAATTCTTTTTTTTTTTTTCCCCCTAGATAGGGTTTCTCTGTGTAACAGCCCTGGCTGTCCTGGCACTTGCTGTGTAGACCGGGCTGGCCTCGAACTCACTGAGATCCATCTGCCTCTGCCTCTCAAGTGCTGGGATTAAAGGCATGTACCACCACTGCCTGGCAAAGAATGGTATTTGTAATAGAAATTGAATCCTGAAGTTTACATGGAACTATGGAAAATTTGAATATCTAAAAACTTGAGCAAGGAGAAAAATATTGGAAGTATCACATTCTTGATTTAAAGTCAAATTACAAAACCATAGTAATCAAAACCACATGGTATTGGCATAAAAACAGAACAGAACCATGAAACAGAAAAGACCACCTAGAAATAAGTCAACAAACTTAACGTCAAATGTTATTCAATTATAAACCGACAAAGTAGCAATGCAGACATTATCTGCCTACTTGACAATAAAGACTGAAAATCCTAAAGTCAACCTAATAAAGCTACCATTTAGATCGCTAAAGGCTGTGAACTAGTTCAGAACTGCAACGTCAGGAGCCCTGGGAGGCCAACACATTTCAAGTACAGGGCTGAGAAAGACAGCAGTTTTCAACGCCTATTCTAATGTAAGTAATTCAGGGTTATCTTAACAACTGCAAAGGTGAAAGCTACCAGGGTAAGCATCTAACTGGAGCAATGAAAGGAAATCACTAAGTCATAACCCAGAAAAATAAGTCCAATCCAAGCGTTTACTTCAAGAATTATCATCTAGTCTTAGAACAGGGGAGATGGTGTCTGGGTAAAACTTTTTTTGAGACATGGTTTCTCTTTGTAGTCCTGGCTGTCTTGAGTAGGGCTGCCCAGGACTCACACAGAAGAAGGGTGTGATGGTATGAGCACACGTCTATAACCTCCACATGTGTGGTTGGCGGGTGGACTGGGGGAATCCCTAGAGCAGGTTGGCTAGCTCGCCTAACCAGTCTGCAAGCACCAGGTCGAATGAGAGCCCTTGTTTCAAAAGCTATGGTGGAGGGTGACTGGGGAACATATGCCTGTGAATGCATCTGCATGCACATGTATGCACATGTGCATGTGTTCCCATGCATCCACCACACATACAAATTATCTAATCAAAGGGTTAGTGGAAAGGATACACCAAGGAACTGAAGACTTGTAGGAAACTAAGAGAGCAATAAACTACTTCAGTCAGCTGTAGCTAAATAAATTTAAAAACATGGACTGAACAATTATATTTTCTTGTTTGTTTGTTTTTTTGAGGCAGAGCTTCTCTGTACTGTTTTGGAGGCTATCCTGGAACTCGCTCTGTAGACCAGGCTGGCCTCGAACTCACAGAGATTATATTTTCTTAAATATAATTTATGAGACCTGGCTTCTAAGGCCACTTAAACAGTAAACATAAAGGTCGTTCAAGTTCAGCTTTCCCCAAAGCCTCAGGTTTAGAAGATCTCTCAAGCAGACCATTTAAATGTTATTTTCAGTATCTTGGAATACATGAGAAAGTATTTTTATAAAATGCTCATACCTAAGTTGAGAAAGGAAAGCGTGCAGATCCATGCTGAGTCAGCACTGAGAAGCACACGAAGGACTGGCACACCACACACAATAGCACAATCAGTATCCTATTACTGGCACCGAGGGAAAAGAAGATGCATTTTTGGGCTAGACTGGACGGAACTTGCTATACAGACCAGGCTGGCCTCAAACGCACAGAGATCTGCCTGCCTGTGCTGGCCTTGCTTTCACAGGAATAGAAAAGGCCCTTGGGAAAGATGGAACACACAGGGATTTGGATGCTTGTTTGGACTGGCATCTTTGCAGGCCGTGAGAAGCTTTCAAGTTAACAATGACCATAATCACCAATAACTGGACACTTTGCTAGAATTCTCCATGTGGGCATTATGCTATCTGTGTGAGAGAATTCTTCCCTGGGGGTGTCCTGTGCAGGACAGAACACACTCATGGCTCCTGGCACAAGAAGCCCCTGGAATCCCTGCCAGAACTGAAACATCCTCAGCATTATCTGCTGGAGAATTAGGCTGCCCCTAGTACGACCACTTGTTCTGGAAACACTAAGAACTAAACACTAACTGAAAAAGGGAAAAGCAATGAAAGCTATCAAAGTTCAAAAGAGAAAATATCATAGTTTTAAGAGGACATATATGTGTATATATGTACACACACATATAATTGCTTTGAAGACTCAAAAATCAACTGAAAAATCATTGAAAATGATAAAATTATTGGAAGATTTGGGCATAATGTAAGTATGCAAAAATAAATGACCACCTACATAGCAGTGCATATTATATGTAGATATAGATATATGTATATCAACCAATGCAGGGTATAAAGGATGAATTCACAATAGTAACTCAAGCGGCTAAAGTGATAGCCGGGGGTTAAGAACACACACTGCTCTTGCAGAGGGTCCAGGTTCAGTCCAGTACCCACACGGGGTTGCTCACAACCACTTACAAATTCAGCTCTAAGGACCCAACACGCTTGTCTGGACTCTGCAGCTACCTGCACTCATGTGTGCATGCTTCCACATGCATAAACACACACACACACACACACACACACACACACACACCTTTTAAAAAGTCTTAAAATAGCAATATATAATAATGCAATGTAGCCTCACAGACCACAGAGACTCATTCTCAACTTCTTCCTTTGACATGTACTCAGGATAACTGAAGGAGAAGAGAAAACTGTAGCACATCACTAAAGGAAGGCTTAGCTTCCAGTCCCCTAAGCCTCAGTCAACTTCATACACAGAACTTGCATTCAGGGAAGCGTTTCCCACACTCATGCACGCATTGCACACACAAACACAGGCAAAGGCCAAGCAACTGCTTAATAAAAATGACATAATGAAGACAGCCTTTAGTCCATAAATACGAACAATGATGAAATATAGTGCAATTCATGAGACGTGGTGTCACGATTGGTTTTTCTAATGATAACCTAAGGTAGAATACCACCCTGACTCTTCCATGATTTTTAAAAGACTGCTTATTTATATACATATTTACATATTAGTCCAGAGCAATATTTTAAGTGTTGGTAATTTATACTGTTTATGTCACTAGAACTCATTACTTTAAAAATATTTCTCAAACATTGTCCTTATAGTGAAAAGATGGGTCATGGAATAGTTAACTACTAATATTTCTGTAACATTGTTATACAAATTCAGAACAAAGGATAAAAATAATCACTCACTGTTATTAAAATATTATTATTATATATTATGTGAGACAGTCTACTGTGGAAAGACCAAAGCTTTAAAAAATTACTGTTAACTTACAGTACAGAATGGTCTTTGAAATAGCTTTTTGTCATGATCTACCTCCATGTGTAAAAACATAGGGTAAAAAATCATTTCTATATAACCCACCACTTTCAGTTTGAAAGACTTAACAGTAGATGTCTAAGAAATGTACAGTTTCTGCTTAGCAGAAAAAATATTCTAAAAGCTCTTAGACCTGATCATACCCAACAGCCCAGCAATGTCTTCTGGTAGCTGCTAGTCCGCATTTTACAAGGCCCACTATAATCATGTTTGAAAGGATTGTTTCTGATTGAGGGCTCTTGGACTAGCAGGTGCCTCTGGGAGTTGCAAATTTTCAGGATCAGACATGGCCTTTCAAAACCATTGTGAGCATCCAGTGGAAATACTGCAAACTGCACAGGAACCATGAGCAGCCTTGGCCAGGTTCCTCAAGGCTGTGGCTCTAACCACATGGTGCTTATGTATATGACCACTAAGTACTCTTTTTTTTGTTTTTTCAAGACAGGGTTTCTCTGTATTGTTTTGGAGGCTGTCCTGGAACTCGCTCGGTAGACCAGGCTGGCCTCGAACTCACAGAGATCCGCCTGCCTCTGCCTCCCGAGTGCTGGGATTAAAGGCGTGCGCCACCAACGCCTGGCCACTAAGTACTCTTTATACATGAAAATAATCTCTTTATATTGTGACTGTTTCTCAGACAGGACTATACATTTTAGAGTTCTGTAAGAGAATATAATTTTTATACTTTAATTTAGTGCCATAATTTAAATAGCAATCTTTAAAAATTAATATAGTATGCTAGCTGACTTCAGAGTAATTGTCCAACACTAATAAAAACAAAACTAGAAGCAGAGTTAATAATAAGAGTTCATAAATGACATGCCTGCCCCAAGAGAATGTCTAAAGCATTGCACACTATTAAAATAATGATCTCCTCCTTAGCTCAATACATGTCTCTTCTACCAGCTAGCCAGAATTGGTTTCAGTTGCTTGCAGTGCAGATCCAGACTAGTCTATTGTCTCACCATCTAATGTTTCTCTTTCACCATAATGCCAGCTACCACTGACAAGTTTAATTCATCCATAAAAATTTATAGTTCAGCTTTCCCATGCAAGAGGAATCATAATACACAGGCCATTCTGAACTTTAATGCTTTTCACTTAACAGAACTACCTTAGAGATTCATCCACAATAAAACAGGGAGCCCACAGCATGACCTATAACAAGTATTTACTATCCCATCATGAGAGTATTCCATAATATACTCAGCCAGTTTCTGAACGGAGGGTACTTGGAATGTCTCACATCTTTTATAATTACAAGCAATGCTTTGAAATGAGAAGTTGCCTCTCTGTGTGCACATGAACTTTTTCCGGGAAGACATGCCCTTATTGATGAAATCCATGCACATGCCAAACTATTCTTCAAAGAATTCAACCAGTTTGCATCTGTGATAGATTCATGTCTTCCTCCTCTGCTCTGTCCAACCTGATGAATTAGTAAATTGGGCCTTTTGCTAGATGGTTGTAAATTTTTTGTGTGTTTTGTTTTTCGAGACAGGGTTTCTCTGTATTGTTTTGGAGGCTGTCCTGGTACTCACTCTGTAGACCAGGCTGGCCTTGAACTCATAGAGATCTACCTGCTTCTGCCTTGAGAGTGGCTTGCGCCACCAATGCCCGGCTGGTTGTAAACTTTTTTATGAGTTAGAATTCTTTATATCTCTCTGACATGTATAATCATACCATTTAAATCAAAATTTCTTATTTTTATGTATTGTATTCAAATGTAGCAAAATTTTATTTCCTGGTTTCTGGACTTGGTGCCTTTAACACCAAGAAAAGCATTCGATTCTGAAACTATACCAAAAAGCTGGCCTTGCAGAGAACCAAAACTTAGTTCCCAGCACCCATAGGTGGCTCACAACCATATGTAACTCCAGTTCCAGGGGATCTGATGACCTTTAATGACCTCTGTGAGCATCAGGCATGTACACAGTACACATACATACACACAAGTAAAACACTCATAAACAAAAATAAAATAAATCATTTTTAAAAAGCATCCTTGTCTGTTCTTCACGCATTGTCAATTTAATATTCAAGCATTAAATCAATGGGAATATACTTGGCAAAAAGACTAAGGAAAACTGTGAGTACAGCTTTTTCTAGATGGTTAACTGCTACTATACTAGTTATTAGACCTCCGTCTTGGTGGCTGTAATACCAGCTTATTCCCACACTAAGTTCTGTGACGGGTGTGAGTTGGCTTCTAGGCTTCTACTGGCCCCAAAAGGCAGTACCTAAACTGCTTTAATATTTGTATCTTTAGAGTATGTGTCAACATTAAATATATGGTATAGCTAAGTTAAATTTATTTCTTTACTATTTTGACGACTTTATTTCTAATTATGTACCCATGCCTGTGTGCAAATGTGTGCAGGTGAGTGTAGATGCCCTTAGGAGGTGTAATCTCTCTAGAGCTGGGGCTACAGGCAGCAGAGAGTCAGATGACTTGGGGGGGAGGGGGGAGAAGAGGCTGGGGGGGCTGAGAACTGTACTCAGTCTCTGCAAGAGTTCTCAACCACTGAGCCACTTCTCCGGCCCTCAAGATGTCTTTTTATATCATCATCATCATCACTAGTGTGTGTGTGTGTGTGTGTGTGTGAGCGCACGAATATGCTCATGTATGAAGGTCAGAGGACAACACTGTGGAGTCAACTCTCTCTTTCCACATTACATGGGTCCCAGGGAATGAAATCAGGCTTTTGTGACAAACATGTATTTGCTGGAACATATTGCCAGCCCCAGCTAATTTTTATTGTATATCAAAAGATTAAAGTTTTGTATGAAAAAGAATTCTGTAATGGTAAATATTCAAAGATAAACTACATTTTCTACTTATAACTAAAAGATGACAACATTTACTTGGAAGTACCATGTGTAAAAATTGTGGAGGATGGGGTAAGCCATGCTAAGGTTTGTTGAAAGGGGGATCAGTGTGCCGAGCTCATCAGTTTTCATTCCTTCTCTTTTGTACACACTGTCCCGTCAAAATTATTATGCCATGACTTAAAAAAATTTTTTAGATAGAATCTCATGTAGCCCAGGCTAGCCTTTAATTCCCTGTGTAGCTGAAAATTTCCTTGAATTCCTAATCCTTCTGCTTCCAGTCTGCAAGCGCTGGGATTGCAGGCATAGACCAGCGGACACTTGGAGAATGTCGCGTCCCTTCTGTTTTTACTGCCCACACACCCACACCTCAGGCTGGTATGATGACAATTCATACCTGTTGGATCTCTTCAACAGCCAGAGTAACTGGGAACAGGACTGCCTGACCAAAGCTGCCCTGACAGGAAACGTGACAGGCTGGGTTAGTCCACTGCATACGTGGTCCATCTCTTTCACCATTGTCCAACTGTAGCCTGGAGTGAGAAGAAAGAAATATAAGTTTCTGATGGGAATCTTGGAAGTCAACTAACTAAAAGACTCAATTATCCAGGGGGAAAAACTCTGTCAGTAATTAACAGATGAATTCCTAGAAAGTCCTAGAAAGTTCACAAAATCTCCATTGAGTTCAGAGTGAATTAAAACATTATAATGCAAGGAAAAGATTACTCTTGTTTATGTTTTTAATGGTGCTGGGTAAAGACATGGGTCTTGGGAATGCTAGTCAAGTACTCCATCATTAAGCCACCCAACAACAAGGAAGTGTTCAGGGACAGAGCTGTGTTCTTCAGCCACACTCAGACTACTGTCTGAAAAGCTCCTACGTGCTTCAGCTTATATACTGAGTTTGCTGTATACTATTTGGGGAAATGAGTCCAATGTTACACATTTGCAAACCAACTTGGAATTTTCTCAAAGCAGTTGAAGACAAATTTTGGAGAATAAACATTTCCCACGGAAGCTTGTGGACAGATGTCACCAGGGTCTATGTGGAGGGACAAGGGAGGGCACACACACTTGCAGGGTCGGATCTTTCCTAAAGGCCCTTTGACTACATGGGATGACCTTTAGTGACTTTACAACTGGACAAAGGCTTAATTTGGCCAACAGTAAACACTTGATTAGAACTGACACTTGATGACGAAGTTTCTGTTCAGCCTGGTCCTGCAGCCATTTAGTACCATATAAAGACACAGAGACTTCTATTAATTATAAACTATTTAGCTGTTGGCTCAGACTTCTTATTAGCTAGCTCTCTCTTAATTATCAACCCATTTCTATTAGACTATGTATTGCCTCGAGGCTGTGGCTTACCTGTAATGGCCAGCATGTTACTCCTTTGGCGGCTACATGGCTTCTCCCTTGTGACTCCCTCTCTGCCTTCCTCTTCCCAGAATTCTTCTAGTCTGATAGCCCCACCTATACTTCTTGCCTGGCTACATCCTGCCTGTCCATTGGCTGAAACAGCTTTATTCATCAACCAATAAGAGAAACATATGTTAACAGCATACAGAAGGACATCCCCCATCGACCACCTTCATTGACTTTCTCCGGATGCCATCCCGTTGTCCAACCCAGGGAAAACGTCACATCTGGGAAGAAGGATGTCACCGTGTCTAGAAAGGCATTGGCATCCACCACTTTGCTGCTTCCGTTTGGCCCAGGAAGAATGTCCGCATTCATCCACACAGAACACTGCAGGCGCTGCTTCACGATGTCCAGGAGCGGCATGGATGCTCTGGCAGCTGCCAGACTGAAAAAAAGTTTGTGACCAATGAACCGTCCTGCACTGAGACAGTCTACCTGTTCTTGAATTCCAAACACTAATATAAGATGTCATGTGGGACTGGAGGGGAAAGACTAACGCACACAGCTTACTTAAAAATATTTATGCTTATTTTTCATGAAAGGAACTTAGAGATTTTACAGTGATAAAGTAATGCCAGTACGTATGAACCAAACGGGTCTCAAAACTCCATATTCGGGTCACTGAGAAATGATGCAAAAAAGGTATAAATGTCCACTTTCATCCACACCTAGGGTACAGCAGGGACAGTAATGTCCACTTTCCATCCACACCTAGGGTACAGCAGGGACAGTTGGGCATGTTCTGAGAGTGGTCCATGCCACACCTCAGCCTTTGATAAGAGACTCTGACACTTGAAATCCTGCGGGCGACGAAGTTTCTTTTCCTCCATGCATGAGTCGGTGAGTATGGAGACAAACACATTTCACAAAATGCCTGGAAGGTGTAAAACTCCATTTCCTAAAGCTAGCACCAAGCCAGCTCTGTGCTGTGAGCATCTTCTGTGGAAATGAGGGAGGACGATTCAATCCCACCTCAACAGAGGCTTGCCTTCTCGCCCTGCAACTGCTGTGCTCACAGACTTCAAACAGCTTTCATTGCTGTTTTGACTTGTTTATCTGTTGGGTTTTGAGACAAGTCTCACTATGTAGTCCTGGCTGGCCCAGAACTTGCTCTACAGATCAGGCTGGCCTCAAACTCAAGAGATCCACCTGCCTCTGCCCTCACACCCTGGAATTAAAGGAATATGCCACCATGCCCAGCTTGCAAATGGTAAGGTTAGCATATCGTTTTCTTTGTGTGCATGTGTGCATATGTGTGTGTGTATCTTACTGTTCTCAAATACACACACACACACACACACACACACACACACACACGAGCACACGAGTGCACGCACGCGCACACAGACCACACACGATGACACGGGATGGGATGACACTGCCATGACTGTTCAAGGTTAGAGTTCAAGATCTTAACTGAAAAACCAAAGCGAAACAAACAAACGGACACCACCACACAGCAAAGCTACAGAAATGCAACAGCACAGACTTGACGCCAGACTTTGAACTGCTCCAGAGCCCCACACTGAGCACTCGTCCCCAGCCTGTGGCACTATGCTGTGGCTGGCTAGGGGCTTTAGGCTGATAGGAGTTGACTTCGAGGGGCAGGCCTGTGAGGACTCTCCCTGCACCTGGTCACAGCTTGCTTCTTGGTCAGCCGCCACGTGGCCAGATTCATCGCACAGGAACATTGCCCCAGACAGCATCCATCCTCTCCAGCAGGGTGAACTGAAACTCCTCTGAAAGTCTGAGCCAAGGTTTGACAGATGTTTCCGTCGAATAGCATGGTCACGGTGATACAAAAGTAAACCAATAAAGACTGAGCTTCATACTTTATCCTGCAGTCTTAGGAAGCTCATCTAGAAATTTAAGGCAACAGAATAAAAACACCCCTAAAATTATAAGTGACTTAAAATTGTATTTTAGAAGCCAGGCGGTGGTGACGCACGCCTTTAATCCCAGCACTCGGGAGGCAGAGGCAGGCGGGTCTCTGTGGAGTTCGAGGCCGGGCTGGACCGACAGCCTCCAAAACAATACAGAGAAACCCTGTCTCGTAAAACCAAAAAAAAAGAAAAAACCAAAAAAAAAAAAAAACAACACCTGTATTTTAGAGGAAAATAATCTTTGTTAAAACTGAGAGTGAGATAAAACTCCAGATAAAATTTAAGCATCACTATATATGATAATTATAATGCCATATTATAATTATGTATTATCATTTGTATGCTATATAACATAGTCTGGTAGCACAAAACAAGTTCCACTATGTTCATAGCAGCATTATTTGTAATAGCCAGAACCTGGAAGCAACCTAGGTGCCCCTCAACTGAAGAGTGGATAGAGAAAATGTGGTACATTTACACAATGGAGTACTATTTAGCAAAAACAAAAACAAAAAAAAAAAAAACAAAAACCAATGGAATCTTGAAATTTGCAGGCAAATGGATGACACTAGAAGAAACCATCCTGAGTGAGGTAACCCAGTAACAAAAAGAGAAACATGGTATACACTCACTCATATATGGATTTTAGACATGAATCAGGGGAGTGCCAGTTTACAATCCCACTGCCAGAGAGGCAGGGAAACAGGAAGGACCCTAAGAGAGATATGCATGGCACCCCAGAGAAGGTGGAATGAGGCAAGATCTCCTGAGCAGATTGAGAGCATTCGGGGGAGGGTAGAGGGAGCCAGGACAAAGAGTGGGAGAGAAGAGGAGGGGAGAGGAGGACATGGGGGAGCAGGAAGGTTGAGTTGGGGGAAGAATAGAGGAGAGCAGGATGAGACATACCATAATAGAGGGAGTCATTATAGGTTTGAGAGGCGATCTGTCACTAGTGAGATCTCCAGAGATCTACAAGGATGACACCAACTGGCAAATTAAGCAGTAGTGGAGAGACTACATTAAATGCCCTTCCCTAATAATGATTTTGACGTCTGTCTTACATACCATCCTAGAATCTCCATTCAGTGACAGACAGAAGCAGAGGTAGACACCCACAGCTAAACACTGAACTGAACTCCTGGAACCCAGTGACAGAGAGGGAGGAGTGATGAGCAAAGGGGTCAAGACTGGGCTGATGAAACTCAGAGAAACAGCTGACCTGAACAAGAGGGAGACCTTGGACCCCAGACTGATGGCTGAGAGGCCAGCATGGGACTGATCCAGACCCCCTGAATGTGGGTGTCAGTGAAGAAACTCAGGCAATCTATGTGGTTTTTGGGTAGTAATCAGTATTTATCCCTGGCACACAAATGGACTTTGGGGACCCATCCCACAATGAGGGATGCTTTCTCAATCTGGACACTTTGGGGAGGGCCTGGGCGCTCCCCGGAATGAAATGACAGACTCTAAAGACCCTGCATGGAGGGCCTTACCCTCCCTGGGGAATGGGGTGGGGATTGGATAGGAGGGAGTGGGCGTGGAGGGGAGGGAGAGGGAGCTGGGACTGACATGGGAAGCAAGCTTGTTTCTAATTTAAATATATAATAATAAAAAAAAGAACACATGGTGGACAGAGGAAACCGACTGACCCCCACAGGCCTGCTGTGGAGTTTAGGAACACACACACACACACACACACACACACGCACACACGCAAGCAAGCAAGCACATGCACACGTGCACACATTGAAAAAAAAAGAATATTTACGCGCAGGCTTAGAATGTAGCTCAGTGGTAGAGAATACACTTAGCATGCACAAGGCCCTGTATTTGGTCCCAAGCACCACATACAGGGGAAAACAAATGAACTCTCCAAGTGCAGCTAGGCGGATGCTCTCCACTGCCCACCATCTGACACAAGCAGGCTATTTATGCCCCCAGCCTCCATTTCTTCATATGGAGGTGAGAACAACACGTCTCTTGGCATTGTTATGGAGATCACACAGAAAACACATATACAGCTTCCAGAGCTGTAGCTAACACTCGTGACCTCTATGACTCTGGAGAGCAGTGCACACTCTTGGTCGCTAAGCCATGGCTGCAGCCCCAATCACAGCATGTTGTACACTGTTCTAGCAGAGGACCCAAGTTTGGTTCCCAGAGCCCATACTGGGGCTCACAATCACCTGCAATTCAGGTCCAGGGAGTCTGATGCCCTCAAGTTGCCTCTGAGGGTGCGTATCCCCAGGCATGTCCACACATACATACACACAATTAAAAAGTAAAACAATTAGAAAGAAACAACAGTAAACACTCGAAACCCCGCACATGTGGAAGAGGAGGGATCTAACCGTTTAAACTGCTGAGCACTACAGCTTAATCCTGGGAGCCGAGCCTGGCTGGCTCAGCCGTCCTCCTCAGGTGACTCCTCAGCTGCTCGGGGACCAACACTGCTGATAAAGCTGATGACCACTCACTGCCCACAAAGCTCTCTGGTTCAGATGATTCCTTAACTCAGATGTCCTTGTCAATCCAGACTCCTGTACATCTGGGTTCTATGCAGCTACTCGCCACAACAAAGTGACAAGGTTTTCTGGGCATTCACCCACAAATGGTGACAGTCATCTTAATAATCTTACAAGCTTTTCAAATCCCTACTCACTTCCTGAGATAATTTGACTGTGTAAAATTTTTTAAAAATGTATTTATATGTGTGCCACGTGGCTGCAGAGAGCGGTGGATTCCTAGGCTGGAGTTACAGGCTGTCTGTGCTGCCTGACATGGGTGCTGGGAGCCTTACTCGATCCCCCGGATCTTAACTGCCGAGCTGCCTCTCCGGCCCAGAGATAACTCAGAGACGGTCGGTTTGCCGCCATTTCTGGATCTGAATGGCAGTGGCTACTGGGGGCATGTGGTAAACCATTCTTCTTCCCCCAAACTCAGGCGTTATAGCATTTACACTGCCAAAAATAACAAAAGGCAAACCCCTGTGATGGCCTCTGGAAGGAAAACGACAATAACCCCTGCTCACATGATCAGTTCCTGAGAGTTAGTAATGTAAAGGGTACTCTGATTACTGAAGACTCCCAGATACACCTCTCCACCAACGCAAAACAGTCAAAGCACGTACTGGCTCTGTTAGCACCCTCTGCTTTCAGAGCACTGGTGGAGGTGCACACCTTTAGTTTGTTATGCTGTGGTATGACAGTCACATGACTCAAAAACAACCTTAGCCATCAACATGAGGTTGATTTAAGTCTATTCGGAGACACACAAAGGCCTGAGATTCCATTTTCAGTTGGCAAGGTGCAAGAGTAGGTAGCCAAAGACAGACATGCACCTGTCAATGTTTTCCCGGAAGTGAATTCTGCAACAATAAGAAGCAGGTTGTACAAATACCTCTTGAAATCCAACTTGATGCCCTTGTTGCTCTTCACGACCTCAGCCAGCCACTCCTGCAGAGTGTTATCACTGTTTGTCTCAGGAGGATGGGCCATGATTGGCTGGCCATGCTCTGATCCATCACTAGGAAGAAGGACATCAGCCTCTATCATGTGGGCAGCACCTGCCCAAGCAAGAGAGCTGTGTTACTGCCGAACCAGGACGGAACTACAGGACAAGCACATCAGTACCACGTGAGAAGGAAGGAAAGAACCACGTACCGAGTAACTGTTGAATACCAGGCACTGCATGAAGCCCGCACATTATCCTTACAACACTCAGGTCGTAAGCCATGATCCTACCTACGAATCCTTTCTAGTATCTAGTAAAATAGAGTACACAAAGGAAAGGTGGAACCAGGCTGGCAGGAAGGCTTCCCTTTAAGACAAAAGCTTTAAAGGAGTTTTAGAAACAAAAGAAGGGAGAAAAGCATGGGTTTTTGGTAGCAGTACTTTTCTCAGGTGGGCTCTGGTTTGCTAGCGGCAAGCAGAGACTTGCCGCTGGCTTAAGTGAGGCTTCCTGACTCAGCATTAAAAAAAAAAAAAGCCAACAAGGTTCTTTTAAGAGGCTTTGCTAATGATTTAAAAGTTGTACGTACAGCTGGAAGTGGCAGTGACCACATCTCCAAGCCCGCAGCTGGAGTTACGCTTACGCCCGCCATCTTGGAAAAAACAGCAGTTTAAAACAGCTGAGGTTTTACCAGATAAGACACGTGGCCAGAAAAACATAAAGATTTACAGTAAAGTCAGACTTGGATGAAGAAAAACCTCTAAATGTTTACAGTGTGTTTAAAAATATACATAAGACTTAGATACAAAAAGTAACGACATAGTGGTAAATAAATAGAGAAGCCGGCTGTGGTGGCGCATGCTGGTAGGATTTGCTGCAGAGGCAGAGGCAGGTGGATTTCAAAGAGAAACCCTGTCTCAGAGAAAAATGAATAAAAGTAAAAGAAATAAAATAATAATAATAATAGATAAATAAATAAGCCACCCAAAGATGGAAAATACACAGAGAGTCTGGATACTGTATGCTATTGTGTTTTTCAGTTTTTTGATTGCTCAGAAAGGAACAACTGCTAAAGTACGCTTGATTATAAATGCTGCTGAATTAATTCAACTTATATCTTTTGAAAATGCCTTGACTTCAAAATTTAAGTATAAGGATATGTTACTTGGAAAAGGAGTTTTTATTTATGTTTCTACAGAAAATGAAAATCTGAGGATTCCTTCCAGGCTTCTGTGGTTTGATGAACCAAGACCCCCGGAAGCAGTGGACCAAGTGTTCCAACAACTGAAACAGCTAAGATGATGCAGTCTTACAGATCCTGAAACTAAGGTTTCTGAGTTTTGTCATGATCCCCATGGTATGAACAGTGCTCCCTTTCAGCACGAAGCAATTTGGAATGAGCGACGTCCTAATTCCCATCTTGTTTATAAACCTTTGTTTTCATTTAAATGGGATTGTTTATAATTAGCTAGTGATCATAGCCAATCTCTTTTTAATGGTAAAAAGGGGAATTATGGTATGGGTATAGTTTTGTATTTATTGATACAAATTCAAGGTCAATTTTGTGATATGTATATTTTTCCTCTTGATTAAGTATTGTGCTTATACTGATCTTTTAAAACATAACGCATAATTAAACACAGATTATGGATAGTTACTTATAATAGTCAGAACTTATAGTTAGGTAAGTTAGGTTTTCTAGATATACAGAAATATATTTGAGACAGATAGGCAGTCTTCAAACCTTTCAAAGACCTTCAGAAAATGGCATTTAAAATGGTTTAAGGTTTTTCTTGACAATGGGAAATGTCTGCTCCTGGCATCACCAATTACATCTGAGAGGAAGATGGACATCGAAGAGACTTGTTATGGAGTTTGCTTTCAACGTGGTAAGATTAGCCATTTGGGCAAGAAAATGCTCTTGCCTGGACTACTTGACTGCTGCTGTATAAACTGGGCATGCAGGACCCACAGGAAAGTGACTACTAAACCCAAACAGTCCTTCAGGGTTCCTGATTCATAGAAGAGTCTACGAGACTTTCTGCAGGACACAGAAAAATGACTGACAGACTGCTGATGCAGATGGACAGTTTGAAATTTCCTGCTTTGCTGAGAAATCTTTTGGACACATTGTGGCCTATGAGCTAAAGATGGATGCCCCAACATTACAGAGGAACTGTGGGTGACTGTCCAGCAACCGAGATGTCTCTGTCAATCCTAGTGTTATCCTAGTATTATCCTTCTGTGGTCTTTGATGGAGTTGAAGATAGTTATAGTTTTCCTTAGTTATGATAAAGATAAGCTACATATAGAACTTTGGACTCACAAAGATGGGATAGATGATATTTAAATCTTGCTGAATATTGATAGACAAAATATTGTAACTGTGTTCTTACTTGATAACTGTTCTGTTATATATAATTTGACTATGTTAAAGTTAAGACCTTTCTTTTTGTTTAAACAGAAAAGAGGAGATGTTGGGGAAGTCCTGTGTATATGTCAATAAAGCACTGTTGGCCAATAGGGAAGTAAGATAGGCGGGACTAGGAGTCCAGGAGGACTCTGGGTAGGAGAAACACAGAAGAAACACAGAGAGTCAAGATGTAACGCCATGGAGTAGGAAACCTGGAAACCTCTCCGGTAAGAGACATACTTAGATTAGCAATTATGGGATAAATACTTAAGTCAGAGCTAGCCAGTAAGAAACAAGCAAGGCCAACAGCTTCATAATTAATATAGCCTCCTGTGTGTTTATTTGGGACTGATGTGGCTCTGGAACCAGGCTGGCAGGAAGGCTTCTCTCAAGCCTTCTGTAAAGGGAAGCCTATTAAGTATTGTTGGAGCTTTCTAGTAGCAAAATAGTATAGATGAAGTGAGGGTATCCCTCAAAGGTGCTGCTTGCCTAAGTATGAGCAAAGCGCTGGCCCTACCTCAAGTACCACACACACAGACTCATACTTGTACACACATACAAACACATACACACATACACCTGTACACACACAAACACATACACACCTGAACACACACACAGACATACACACACATATACACCTGTACACACACATAGACACATATATACCTGCGCACACACACACAAAGATACAACACATGCATATACACCTGAACATACACAGAAACACACAGTCACATGCACACATACACACACCTGCACATACACAAAGATACAGATGCACCCATACACACACACACACACACACACACACAGATATAGGCACACACATATACCTGCACACACACACACAAATATAGATGCACCCATACATACATATACATATACATATATACACACACATGCACACATACATACATAGATACACAGACATATGCATATATTATCTTCTTGATATTCAAATTAGAATCCATGGACATTCATTGTTCATGCCTGAAACTCTACATAAAAATTAACATCTTTGCAGTCCAGTGGTGGCACACCCCTTTCATCCCAGAACTCGGGAGGTAGAGGCAGGTGGATCTCAGCGTGTTTGAGGCCAGTTTGGTTTACAAAGCAAGTTCCAGGACAGCCAGGACTGTTACACAGAGAAACCTTGTCTCGAAAAAAATTAAAAACAAAAGAAATTCAACATCTTTGATTTAAAACAGCTACTTTTAAAAATGACTTGTTTTGTGACTGCCACCACACAGACAAGGCTGGCCTCCGACTTGCACTTGTGCTACTCCAGCCTCCCAAATGCTGGGATTACAGGCATTCACCACCACTTCCAGCTCCAGGTGTCTGCTACCAGGAGATTAACAGAGACAGACATCTAGAAGTAGATGCTGTCCTAACAAACCCTGGGACCTGGGGAAGCCTTAAGAGTAAGGAAGGAACTGTTCGTGGGAATGGGCAAGGCAGCATAGGAGCTCCTTGACTTGAGAATGGACATCTGTCTTAATTTGCACACTTATTTATCTTGGGTACATATGTGTCTGGGTGCATGCGTGTATGTGCCATGGTATATATGTGGGAGTCGGATGACAATGTGCAACAGTTGGTCTTACCCTTCTACTGTGAGGGTGTGGGTATGAACTTAGGTTGTCAGGCTTGGTAGCAAGCACCTTTACCCACTGAGCAATCTGTCTTATACAATAGTGAAACTTTGGCAACACTGTCATTTGTAGTAATGGCAGAAACATGGAGAGGAGAGGACACAAATGAATTTGTGGAGTTGATATAGGTGGTTTCCAGGAGATGCTCCAAGTGTCAATTGGTTTCTTTTAACAACCTATGCTAATAAGATAACTAACTAACTGTTGGACGTTTTAATGGCACACTAAGGAAATATTTCCAACTTAGCCCCAAATACTGCTCTAGAGACCCCATTTTCCATACAATTCCATTGGCAATTACATTTAAATGAGTTTGCAGCAGAAAAACTTTCCAATCAAAGCACTACAATAAAATATCATTTCAGTGCCAACACAGCCAACAGGGCAGCTGCAAGGCCCTTTATTAACCCTCAGGACAGCACCTGCTCCCACACAACTAGATGAAGAGGGTTTAGAATACTAAGAGTATGTATCCATAGTAACCAAATCTGCAGACCAACCAACTCAGAATGGAGACTACCACAAAGCAATCTGGGTATGTGGCTTTTGACTGGAGGAGTGGTTTATAATTTGGTATGTAATAAACCCACAAGCTGGGGCTAGAGAGATGACTCAGTGGTTATCAGCCCTGGCACTCTTGCAGAGGTCCTGGGTTCAGGTCCCAGAATCCACAGGGCAGCTCACAACTGTTTGTAACTCCAATTCCAGGAGGTCCAATGCCCTCTTCTGGCCTCTGCAAGACAATATTCATGCATGTGATAGACAGACAGACATGCAGACACAACACTCAGACACAGAAACTTACTGAATAAGTCTTAAAAATAAAGCCTACATGTTTATGGGAGACACATACAATAGAATCAAAATGAACAGAGGTAGTTCACATAGAGCTCAAAATGAAAGAAGTTTGTGGGTTCCCAAGGGTCACAATCGGGTCTGAGCAGTCAACACAGATACAGCCACTTCCACAGAGACACCACCAGAGCCTCAAGGGCAGTTCTCTTTTTTCTTAACTATTACATACTTCATTTGTTTATGGCACTTTGTGCATGCCATATTGCATATGTGGAGGACAGAGAGCAGTGTGTGAGAGTTGGTCCTCTCCTCCCACCACCGTGTGCATCCCTGGGATCTCACTCATGTTGTCAGGCTTGGTGGCAACTGCCTTTATCCTTTGAGCCATTTTGCCATCCCGTCAAGGGTATTTAAGCTTTTAGGAAACACAAATCTAAATCTAAGTGACATATACCAATTTGCACACACTGGGGTGCTGGCCAAAGATGTGAAGAAATTAGAATCCTATCCTCACTATCAGTAGGAACAGAAAAGAGTACAATAATTTTGGAAATGTTGACATTTCCTTAAAAATGTTCCTTAAGCAGTGAAATTCAAATTAGTCACTCCTTTGCTTTCCATATGAAAAACCTAAATTCATGCCCGTCAAAACTTGCAGCGAACACTGATGCGCAAAGACAAAGGCTCCCCAGAAAAGCATACCCCCCACTAACCACCAGACAAGCATGAACACTTGTAGCCTGGTTCCTACTAACCCATGTCTTACACAGACATCTGGAGCCTATTCTCTCATAGTCCAAGGAACCATCCACAAATGGTCAGACTCAAGGAAAACAACTTACACAGTGATGTTTACTCCTTAACAAGATTATGAGCTTGTGCCATCAGCTGCAAGCTTACCGAGCATCCCACAGTGAGACAGACTGTCCCCCTTCACTCTGGCAAAGAGGACTTCCCTGCTCCCTCCCGGAGTGGGGTCCCATCTCTGCTTTCCTTTGGTGTATGTCAAGAACATTTCTCCTGCTCACACCTGCTGACTGCTTTTTAGCACGTGCTGCTGGCTTCCTACATGCTGGTTCATAGGACAGACAGGAATAGTGCTTGTGGTAGCCCAAAATGGAAACAACGGCTTGTTAACTTAGAAGTGGCTAAGACCTGCTCTGTGGACACGATGTCTTCCTTTGTGCGCATACCAGGACATCAACAAACCCCAGAAACACTCACTAAAAGGAGGACGGCAGGAGGTACAGGACAAGGATACGTGGGCTACATCATGGGGGGTTCAAGTCAGGAACAGGCGTTTATTATTAGAGATGACAACGGGACTGACCACAGGCTGTGTGGGAGGTTAGCCAGGCCTGGCCTAGTGATGGAGCTCTGTAATTCTCACTGCTTGTGAGGCTGAGGCCTAGACTACAGGGAAAGGTCAGCTGGAGAGATGACAGCAGTTTAGATAGAGTTCTGGCTTCTCTTTAGATCCCGAACACCCACATAGTGGCTCACGATCGTCCACAACTCCAGTCCCAGGGAATTCAATGCAGTGTTCTGGTTTCTGGGTACCAGGTACACTCATGGTACACAGACATACGTGCAAGCAAATCACCCATACACATAAAATACATACACTGAAATTGGAAAACACAGACAAGAAAGAAACAGAAGAAGAATGCTGGGGCATAGATTAGTGATAGTGCTCGTCCAGGATTTTCAGAGTCTGTGCTGAACATCACAAACCACACATTCCTGTAAAGAAAGCAGCCACATGAGGACAGCAGGTCCTTAGCCATGGGAGGAGCTGAAAGGCCAGGAAAGATGGAGTATCAGAACCACGGCAGGCAGATCTGAAGAATAGAGCAAGCCTGTGCAGGGGTTTCAGGCCACTGCGATGGTTTGGAGGCCCTGGAAACAGCGCACACCCTCCACACGGATGGTGGGAAATAGAGCAGAGGTTTAGCAAACAGATGTCAACCATTTCTTGTATCACCATGACACGAGGACATATGGCACAGCTTAGCTGACAGGGGAATGAGCCTCATGATTTCTAACTGCAGCAATCGTCCCTGGTCCAAATTTTGGAACCGAGTCTGTCTCCAGAGCCAAGGCCCAGCAAGCATCCACACAGTTGCTGCCCACTCTCCAGGGGGACCCTGTGCTCTATCGTCCATTGACTCTGGCAGACTGGCTCCCAATCCAAGCAACTTACAGCTCAGGACATTTTTCTCAGGTTTCATAAAACATACTGAGTTCATATATTCCCCAAGTAAAATATTGAAGTAGTCAGACATGGCAGCTCATATCTGGGATCCCAGCACTTGGAAGGCTGAGGCAGGGGGATCACAAGTTTGAGGCCAGTTTGAGTTACATATATGTCAAAGACTGCTTCAAAATAAATAGGAATGAGAAAAAAATCTTTAATAGAAACAGTAGAAGCCACTTACTCTTCAACGCCTCCTGCATCTGGGACTTGTGGTTGGCTGCATGGTACCAGATGATCTCAGCACCATCTTCTGTCGTGATCTGATTGTTTCTCAGGAAATAATCCAGTATATTTTCACTCCAGGACCCTAAACATGACAATATTTACATGAAAAGGAACATTGTTTTTGATGGGGCATATATTTAAGGCAGACAACATGATGCTGTGAGATACATGTGGCAAGAAATTAGTTTCTATTCTGAGGCAAATAAGCATGCCCATCGTCTCCCCAGTGACATTCTTAAATCCCGATGTTAGTGTGTTTGGGTGTGCCCATGTGTGTGCATGTGTGTGCATGCGCATGCATGAAGAGCAGCTAAAATCTCATCAGCATAAGTCTCACACACAGTAATTTTCATTACCCATAGTCCTCATGGTGCCATTAGATCTCTGGATTCACTCATCCTACATATCTGAACTTTATCTGCAGGTCAACACATCTTCATCTCTCCTATGAGCAGTCAATGCTGTGTTCTCTATTTCTATGTAGCTGAGAAATTTTACAGATAAATGAGATAATGCAATATATTTTCTTTCTGTGGCTGGCTCATTTCACTAAGTGCAGTATCTTCCAGGCTCACACACGTGGCAAAAGCACGGGTTTTGTCAGAGCAGAGCGCTACTCTGCTGGCAGCACATACCACATCCTCTTTACCCACTGGTCTGTCATTGCAGGCTAGGGAGGCTCCCACACCTTGGCTATTGTCAATAATGCTCACAGACATTCAATTACAAGGTAGTGGTTTCCACACCATGGGTATGTGCCCATAGGGGGGCACTGGTGGGTTACACGGCTAAAATTTTTTTTATATAAAGGGGCAAAAGATATATTGAGAGAGGAAAACCAAGCAATTAGAATAGGAAAAATAGATTTACAAAACTGAATATGTACTGTGACATGTAGGTCTGCGATACATGTAAACATACGTCAAGTTATAATTAGTAGCCATGTGGTGTGTTCTGGAGGTCAGAGATGTAAAAGCATGAAGAAAGAGAACAAAATTGCTAAGAAGCAGACATTTAAAAGCAGAAACTCTACACTGTGTCCTCCAAAAACCCGGGTCCTCTGCGTACAGACACAGTTATACTGAAAACTGAGGGCGGTGTCCCCCATCCCAGCCCACAGCGAAACCAAAAGCCCTGAGGGTGGCAGTCAGTTTGCAGCCCCTTCAACAGCACAGAGTCCGTGTGTTGCTGCAAATCTGCCTTCAGGCGGTGGCCCTCTGGGCAGCTGAGTGCTTGAGCTCAAGGTAGCAATCACAGCCTCAGCCGGCACAGGCAGATATAAGTAACGCACATATTGCCAGTTGCTTACGGCATACCAGATTTCCCTTTAATCTCCTCCCCAAGCCCCGTTATTCAGTGCCATGCCTACCCACACGGAATGCATAGCATTCTGCCAACTGTTGATTTATTAACTCTGCCTGGCAACCATTAAAGGCCTAAAAATTCTATTGCCAGTAAAACATTAGGAAAAGTCGAGGCTGGAGAGGTGGCTTGGTGGTTATCAGCTGCTGCTCTTCCAGAGGCCCAGGTTGGATTCCCAGCATCAACACGAATGCTCACAATCTTCTGTTAACTCCAATTCCTTGGGGACCAACTCCCTCTTTTAGCCTCCAAGGGCACTGCACACATGTGAAGCAGAAGCTCATACTCAAGCACGCACACACACATAAAAGTCAATAAATCTTTAATATCTACGCATTAGGAAAAGTAATCTTTGTTCAGAAAATAGGACCTCTTTAATTTTGAAACACTTCTGTTCATTTTGACAAGTACATGTACCTCCCACAAACATGTGGGCTTCATTTTTTAAGAATTATTTATTTTCTGTGTCTGAGTATTTTGTCTATATGGATGTCCCCTATGTGTGTGCCTACGGTCTGCAGAGGCCAGAGGATGGCATTGGATTCTGGAATTGGAGTCACAGTCAGTCGTGAGCTGACATGTGGGTGCTGGGAACTGAACCCAGGTCCTCCGCAAGAACAACCAGCCCCAGCATGTGGATTTTTTACATACCAAATTACAAACCACTCCTTTAGTCTGAAAACAGAAGGCTATAAAGTCAGCATCTGCCATTGCTTACCAAGCACTCTGGAAAAAGGAAGAGGGTTGGCTAAAGAGCCCACTGCCCCCCTGTGGCCCCCACTGGCCCCAGTGTCCCTCACTTTCCCTAGGGTCCCCCCACTGACCCCAGCAGCCCCAATTGCCTCTAGTAGGGGCTCTGTTCACAAGAGTATGCATGAACATCACTTTTTTTTTTTTTTTTGGTTTTACGAGACAGGGTTTCTCTGTATTATTTTGGAGGCTGTCAGTCCAGCCTAGCCTTGAACTCAGATATCCGCCTGCCTCTGCCTCCCAAGTGCTGGGATTAAAGGCGTGCACCACCACCACCCGGCAAACATCACTTTTTATTTTTGGTTGTGAGCCTAGCCTTTAACGGCTGACCCATCTCTCCAGCCCCAAACATCACTTTTTAAATATTCAAGTTAGTCATTGTAGAAGGCACATTAATTCTTAGTTATGACAAACAGCCAATAAAAAGAAAGCAATTAAATCACAGTATACATTCATGATAGAAAACATAATGCATGTGGCTTTGGACACTTGACTCTACAGCTCAGAAGCCCAAGACAGGAAGATTATGAGTTCAAAGCCAGCCTAGACTACACAGTCAGACTCTGTTTAATATGAGGTAAGGAGTGACAGATAGACAGAGACCAAATACTCTGCAAATTGGTCATCCTTCCCTGACACATAGGTTGCCAAAACAAACCTAGATATTAGGTGTTTCCACGGCACCTTCCAGCTGTGTTTATACTGCATTTGGAATTTTTATAAAGGCACCTTACAAATTAGTAACAAGACACAATGATGCAGGATTTTTAAGCCAAATACATTTACTTTGGGTAGATTGCTGCTCTGTTCTTAGTGACTTACAATGGGGGTTACATCCAGATACACTAATTGTTGGGTTAAAATATCCTAACTCAAAATACACTCAACACACCTGCTGAGCATCATACCTCAGCTCAGTCTATAGTAAAATACTTGGAATATGTAAATTTGGTCTCTTTGAAGTGGCCAAGACAACTTTTAAAAGAAAGCATTTAATTGGTGGCTGGCTGCCAGTTTCAGAGGGTAAGTCCATGACCCTTACAGCACAGAGCATGGCAGCTGACAGGCAGGCATGGTCCTGGAGCAGTAGCTAAGAGCTTATATTGTATTTGAAAGTTGAAGGCAAGGTTGGGCCTGTCATGGGGCTTTTGAAATTTCAAAGCCCATGCCCAGTGACGCACCTCCTCCAATAGGCCACACCTCCTAATCCTCCCCAAACAGTTCCACCTACTTGGGACCAAGCACTGGAACACAGAAGCCCATGGGGGCCATTCTTATATCTGTCTTTTGATTAAGAAATTCTACTTCTTTGTATTTATTCCATAGATGGATACGCTCATTTTGGGAGAATACATTACATTCAGTACGTTTAATGAACTGTTTGTAGTAGCAAAAGAGTGAAACTTCACATGTCTGTCAGCACTGAATATGGATCATTCCACAGCCAGTGAAATGAACAAGGCAACTATACACGTACCCTAGGATTTCAGACAGGAGTGCAGAAAGTGTTAGGAGCAACAGTGCAGGAAGAGTAATGGGGGCCTGTCAATATGTTATCCAGCTGAGAAGGAATGAAGGCTGCCAGTCAGATGCCTTCAGCATCTTTGCAAACTCAGGATTTCTCTTTTAGATTTCATGTGAGGGCATGAGATATTTTAGTTCCAAATGGCATTAGGGCTCCTAATCAGATGACTTTGAAATGGGAGGACGTTTGAGTATACAAATTCCAATAACAAGGTCCTTAGACAGAAGGAGGAAGCCCAGTAAAGTTGAGATGATGTAGTGGGAGGAACTCAAGCAGTCACTGCTGGCTTGAGAGACGCAGGAAGAGATCCAAGGGGCCAGAAAGGCAAGAACACCATCAGCTATACCTCCTGGAGAAACCAGTAGTTAACACCATGCTTTTAGCCCTTGGAAATCTGGCTCAGACCTGTGATACCCCCTGGACCAAGAGTTAGGTACAAGGGACCTGGAAAGCTGCAGCTGCATTTGTGGGGACCATGGAATGAAATACCTAAGAGACATAAGGTCCACTATGGTTTGGGAGGCGGAAAATGGTCACCTTACTCCATAAATATGCACTGAAGTCACAAAACCTTCCTTTAAATCCACAGTACCAAACCAGAGGGAGGCTTCCAGCCCTGGGGCAACCCACTCTTGTTTCCTCTTTGGAGTTTGACAAATGGAACAAACAAAAAGGAAATGAAGTTAGAGGGTGGTGTGGTTGGATCTGAGAGAAGGAGGAGGGGCCAGAGTGACTGTGATAAAAATGCATTGTATAAAAATCTTCAAAGGGTTAATACAAAACAATATTTAACGCGTATGTGCATGTTAAAAGTGGAAGGTAAGAAGATGGTAAGCAAACTGTCTCTGGAAGGATCCACCAAGGAACGAACAGTAGAAGCCTAGGGGAAAATGGGTAGAAAGTCAAGGAGCATAGCCCTTCCCGTACCATTCTGAACTTTATGTATTAAAAATGAATTTTCAGTTTGTATTTGAAACTACCGAGTTACCCTAAATGGTTTCTAAAGCCCCCTTGTGACATGCAGACATTCACTCCGGTCTCTGTAAAATCTGCCGCCAGACCTCCTCCACGCCTTGAGACTACTAGAACCTTCCACACCCAGCAGTCACCCGCGTTTACAACCGGAATACCAGAACCGGGAAAGGAGCAGGCGGCGCCCGCCAGGCCCTCGGTACTTACCCGGGCCCCCAGCGCATGCTGCCATGGTGATGGAAGGACGCCGCCGACGCGCAGGCGCTAAGGGTTGTCATGCACTAGGGTTGTCTCCGGTGGCGGAAACCAGATGACCGGAACCTCGGTGCCACGCTGGAAATAGTGCGCACGCCCATTACAGCCACTGGCCTGGCGGGGCGCCACCTCCCAGCAGCGCGGAGGTGCAGTTGCATTGCTGGGCCACTTGTCCCAGCCAGCTGTGGACTGCAAAGCTATACATCCCCTAACTGCACAAGAGGAAGTGGTTCTCGCCCAGCCTTCAGAGGACAGTGATTTCAAGTCACTGTGACTAGAGGGGCCATTATTTTTAGTCTCTACCATACCTCCATAGTCTCTTTCCAGCCCAGCCAGGATTGTCTCAGAAAACACTAGTTAGCCCCACCGCTTTCTAGTTTTTTTTTTCTGCCCGTATCTTCGCATTTAAATGTAGTTTACTTTTTTACACATTTAATTTACTTCTATACAAAAGGCACAAACTACGCCGCTCTCACCTCAAGTTTATTTATTATAGATACAGAATCAACTATGAGTGCCTGCGGTCCAAGAACACCAAACCATTTACCCCAAATATATTTGCAGTTTCATGGAGCTTTTGCTGTTTAAGGAAGCCATGCATTTGGGATTTTCCAAACGCTTTGATGGAAACACCAGGTTGCAGTTTACAGCAAATAAGCCCATCTTAGTTTAGGTTTTCAGGGTTCAGTTGCTATCTGAAGGTTCTTAGCCTTTAGGCTGGTGGAAGTTAGTGATGTGCTGTTAACACACTCCAAAATGTTTCTCTTAGTCACAAGATTGACAGGGCAAAAGTGGGCAATGCTATTAAGGGAGCTAAAAACAGCGCAAGATAATTGACTCAATCTTCAACATACCAGCGCTGCACAAACGCCAAGTTCTAACCTTGGCCTTGCAGAATATTTTTAACATAGCTGTGGCTCCCCCAACCCTTAACTTTAGTTAACACATCCACTGTATGATTCTGCTTTTATTCTTTGTTGCTGAAATATAGTTTCCTTGTGTAGCTACTTTTTTGTTTCTGTTAATAGATGATACGTTTTAATTCATATTGTATCCTCAGCCAGCAGCTTGGCTGAGGCCAACAGGATTTTTACACTTTTCCTAATGGACAGGATTTTTTTTTAAAGATTTATTTATCTATTATGTATATACAGTGTTCTGTCTGCATGTATGTCTGCAGGTCAGGATGAGGGCACCAGATCTCATTACAGACTTTTGTGAGCCACCATGTAGATGCTGGGAATTGAACTCAGGACCCCTGGAAGAGCAGTCAGTGCTCTTACCTCTGAGCCATCTCTCCAGCCTGATGGACCGAATTTTACACTTTACTTTTCCTGGCACTTCGTGGCACATTCAGTATGTGAGGTTTTCTGGATAATTTAGGTAATCCCAAATTTAGCTATTCCCCCTTAGGTCTTCCCATCTATGAGTTTGCCTACTCACGCAAGGGCCTTCGTTATATGTAGAACCTTGTGTGGAGCCTGACCTCTAATTTCTGTCCCACCCACGTGGGTAGCTGTCCCAACAGGCACCTACTACCAGCTCTTATCTGGTAACTGGGCATCCCTTCTTAAATTGTGATGTTTTAGGGTGAAGTTGTATTTTAATCAGCTTTGTTTTCGGCATAAACACGGATCAACACAGCTTCTGGGGTTTGTATGTTCTTTGCCCTTAGCACATACTACTTGGGTCAAGGACTATAACAATCTTGAGATATCTAATTTTACCAGAAAAGTTTTTAGCTCTTTTTACTGATTGCTAAAAACATTAGTATGTGTCGATCATTTCTAGCTGCTACTAAAAACAAGTCACCATAGTCTAAGCTTAAAGAAGAATCTTGTATGAGCTGGTTTTTCCTGTGAGTCAGGATCAACAGCTTCAGAAGCAGGATTCTGAAGGTGAGGGTAAATCCAAGCTGCTTCTGAGGCTGGTTTAAAGGCTTGGCTGGGGTTCGATCCACTTTCCATTCAAGCTGTGCTGTCAGGAATCTTCAGTTCCTCATCAAGTAGGTGTCTGTGCAGTAATGAGATCCTGCAACAGGTTCCCCCGACACTAAGTACTGCACAGGATATCGATTCTCCACATGTGGGTCAGGACCCTTGCACAGGGGTTGCATATCAGATGTCCTGCACACCAGGTATTTACACTGTGATCCATAATAACAGCAAAATCACAGTTAATTTTATGGATGGGTCACTAAACATGAGGAACGGTATTAAAGGGTGGCAGCATTAGGAAGGTTGAGAGCCACCAGAATAGAAAGGCAAGCAGAGCTGATGGAGAAAGGAGTAATGGGAGAGGGAGACACACCAGTCTTCTGGGCTCCCTTCTGCCACACCTGCTGTCACCCACTGAAAGGGGAAGTTTGACCCCAAAGAAGTGACCCTCCAGGTTAAGACAGCTACTTAAGATTACTTTTAATTTTAACGTTAATAGAGGCTTAACATTATTTATAAAGGGCCTTTACTGGAGCACCTGAACTATACTTATCTGTATAAGCATGGAAATAAAGTTAAATTTTGTTCCTACAGATGTAAAAAAATACCTTCCCAAAGGTATTCATATGAAATTGCACACCATTCCAAGCTAAATCCAAAATAGAATATTAATAACAAAAAATTAAACTACCAAAAATCCTGGAGTGGAAAAAGTAAGAGAGAGTAGTGGGGGTGAATATTACCAAAGTACTTGGCACGCACACATGAAAATGTCACAATGAAATCTATTATTTTTCTGGATCTGGTCATTCACACCTGTAATCCCAGCACTTGGGGAAGACAGAGATGGAAGCAGGAAGATCCGAGTTGGAGACCAGCCTAGGCCACACAGCTGGACGTTGTCTTTTCCTCTTCTTTTGATTCCTTGTCTTAAAAACAGGCCAACCACGGGCGGTGGTGGCGCATGCCTTTAATCCCAGCACTCGGGAGGCGGAGGCAGGCCGATCTCTGTGAGTTTGAGGCTGGGATGGACCGATAAGCCTCCAAAACAATACAGAGAAACCCTGTCTCATAAAAACAAAACAAACAAACAAAAAAAAAAACCAACAACAAAAAAACCAGGCCAACTATTAGTCTTTACAGTTAATATACCTTAACAAAAAATATAGAAAGACTAATATATCAATTAAGTGGAAAAAGATAAATTTAGACAGTAAGGCTTAGTGCCAGCAGAAAAAAAGTATTCAAATAAAAATAACCATGCAAGTGTGTAATAAAAATGTTATGATGAGAATACTCCTAAGAATGCAGGCCAGATTTCTAAGGGATTTTTGTTCCTTTCCGCATTAAGATGCTTCTTACCAGTCAGTGAGTAAAAAGTGTTCTGAAAGAAGCAATGAGACCTTTATGATTCTAAATATAAAGCTACATATATCCAAGTAATTGATGTGCTCAAACTATGCTTAATGTGCTACATTTCACATAAAAATATCACTATGAAAAATGGTGTGGATGACCCTGGTAAAATTACAAACTATGAGTCACTAATCCTACTACTGAGTGTGTTGGTAAAGAGAGTCACTGACAGGAGATACTGTCATTTGTGACAAAGATGAAACTGACAGGCGTTAGGTGAAGAAACACAGGCTTGGGAAGACCAATGCTGCATGACTTCACGCCTATGTGGGACCTAAGAGTGCTGAACAGAAAGCAGATGCTGGACTGAGGGGGCAGAGCTGGCAGAGGAAAAGGAGACACTGGGGAGATGTTGGTCAGGACACAAAACTTCAGATAGGAGAAATAAATTCAAATGTTCTCTCGCACAACACAATAACTACAGTAATCCCTATGTTGTGCACTTGAAGAAACAGAAAGGAAGTCCAATGCTGTTATGATCTCTGCACCTTGGAGTGGTACCCAAGAAAGATGACTACCTATTGACTGGGTGTGGTGGAAGATTGTAATGGCAGGTGGGAGGCAAAATTAACACTGCTAAGCGTTCATGTTTCTTTTTGCTGAATTGCGTATATTATATATATCGTCAAACACTGAACAAAACATAAAACCTAGAATGAGTCAGAAGTTTCTGTTTTATTTCAAGACAGTATTTTAAAACTTGAATCACATTATCAAAATTATTCTTCCTATTAAAAACCTTCTGTATTTTATTTTATGAAGCAATACAGAAACCTAGGCTGCCAGGAATCTACATGACCATCTGTATAAGACTTATTCAAGGCCAGTCGTTGGTGGCACACGCCTTTAATCCCAGCACTCGGGAGGTAGAGGCAGGCAGATCTTCGAGACCAGCCTGGTCTACACAGCGGGTTCCAGGACAGCCTCCAAAGCCACAGAGAAACCCCGTCTCAAAAAACCAAAAGAAAAAAAAAGACTTATTCAATTATAAGGTGAGATATTCAATCTCTCTACAGCATTCTGGGTGTTCAAGATTTCCAGTCCAAATGCCCACTATGCTGCAAGCTCCTCCTTAGACATGAGCCTCCTCTCGAGTGCCCCCTGCACCCACTCAAGAGTCACTTCTCCACTACAGCAAGGAAGTGTTCCTATATGTTAATTATCTGTTTCATACATCTAGTTCCAAAGGAGAAAATGCAGCACACAGACACACGGACTGTTCAATAGATGCATAAAACAAGATATATTTCACTTCATGTTTCATACACAGAGAAACTGAGTTGCATTAAGTCTTAAGACCATAAAGAGATGTTGTAGACTGACTATAAGGAGTCACCTGATTTCTTTACTAAAATTTCAAATAAGTGCAATGTGAAGACTATGACCAAGCAAGTGGTAAATGCATTTAGAAAAATCCATCTCCAAAGAATGCTGTAAAATGTGCCTCTAATATTTAGGCTAGAATTCCAATTTTCATTGGTTGTAGACACTTTGAAAACAAATTCAAAGTTACTTCATCACAGAAGAACCTTCCATTATTTGGCAAATTCAATATTCATAAATTGTGCAGTTAAACTACGAAGGAAGTATACAATATACTGAAAAATAAACACATTATGTAAAGGAAACAAAATGAGCTTAATAAGCAGCCATCTTTATATTATCCTTATATTACATCATTTCGATAAACGTTGTGAGTTGTATGCTGCCATTTTATTTACTATTTGTAACACCATGTTGTTACAAATATGCCTTTGGCTTGTCCATGTGATTCAGAGGGAAACTCTGGTTCTAAGACCTTAGCTCCCGAGTTACATATGTGACTGGATCTCCAAGCTGTGATGTTTTACAAATATCCTTCTTAAAACAGTGCTATTTAGTGTGGTTTCTTTTCTTGATATATACAGTGAGTGTTTCTGATACAAAAAAATATACTCCTCATAATAAAAGTCATTAAAACAATGATTACATTTTATATAAGTTAAATGACATTTTTCTTTCTCCTGCTGTTTGAATTAAACAAGAAGGCTCTATCACAACCTTTAACTTTATGTAAAATATTCCATTATAAAAATAACTGCCATAGAAAGAATTAAAAATATGCAAAAGTAACAAGTTTGTTAAAATTTATACTTCATACATTGGGTTCAATCAAGACATTCCTAAGGATTGACATGGAGTAATAGAAACCTGTTTCAAGCTTCAGTTATTGCTACACAGTGACCACTTCCTGGGTCATCTGGCCTGTCATCATCTGAAGAGTGTCAAATACAGTGGTGTACTTTGTAAAGAAGCAGAAAGTGAACACAGTGTGATACAAAAATATTACCTATTTATATATTAGCAAAGATTTATAAAACACATTTTAAATCATATGTTGCTATGGAAACAACAGACTTAAATAGAGAAGCACAAAGTCCTGAAGCACCCACAATCATTTTAATCAAGAAAATGATATATATATATATTTATATATGTATAATAATTTGAGAAGAAATAAAGGTAAAATTCTAAGTTTAATCAAACAGTTTATCTAATCATGGAGGTAGATCTCCATTCCATTTATACAAATAAGTTATCAGCTTTAGTCAAATAAACAGAAGTCTAGACTCTTGAAACTGGTCTTCACTACTGAAATACATTTTAAAGACTTCAAAGCCAGTATTCTCACTAGCATACACACAAAACAAGTGTCTCCTTCATTAAAACCATTCTTGGCATAAGGAGGTATAACTAAGTGCAGATACTTTGGCTTAACATTTAAGTTACACAGTAAATACCATAAATTTTAAGTTAGAAGAACTATTTTTTCTTCTTAGTTCTTATAATAAACATAAAGCTATAAAAATGGTGGATTCCTTAAATTTTTAGACATTTAAATATTGTGCTAATGATTCTGAAAAATCATTCCTGCAAAATTATATATTTCAATTATCAAACATTTAGTGTAACATTTCAGTTTTAGCGCTGGGGTTCATTTTAACAGATGAGTTTGCAACATATAACATAGCACATTCTTTCACTCAAAAAGGTTTTCTAAAATGGAAAATGTTAACTCTATTTCTAAGGGCACACTAGAGTTGGAGGTCCCACCGTGGATCACAGGTAGCAGTGCACTATCCAGTTCATTTAGGTAATGCTGAGGCAGAAGTTGGCCTTCACAGCCGGCCTGAAATTCAACCTGGAAAAAAGAAATCTTGATAAGGTAACCCTAGAAAATTAGTCCTCCTGCGTTGCTCAGTAGATGAATATACGGAGTATTTGAATATTCAGCTTAATGATGTTGGTAAAATAATGTTATTTTCAAAAGTATATTCTCCCATTTCCCTTATCTCTTTACTACATAAATTATAACATGTATTATAAATAGTCACTGCTTTATAATTCGGATTTCAATTGAATACATAAGTAAAAAGAAGTCTGAAGGTTTCTTAATAATTAGCAATGTAACTAAGATTGAATAAAAATGAATTGAAAACTCAATTTACCGTACTTCAAACTGTTGCAACACTGTGTTTTGTGTGAGGTGTGTGTGCAGTGTCTGCGTATGGGTGTCTGTATGCAGTATCAGCTGCGCTCCCCTGTGTGTGCACAGTCCAGAGGCTGACTTTGGTGCCTTCCACTATGGCTCTCCACTCTATACAGGGTCTCTTACTGTTCCAGCTACATGGACTAACAGCAAGCCTCAGGATCTTCGTGTTTCTGTCCCCACAGTACCAGGGTAACAGGCTTGCACCATCATACTCAGCCTTGATGTAGGTGCTGGGGTCCAGGCCCACGTTTGTGCAGCACGTGCTTTACCTACTGAGCCATCTCAACACTACTTAAGGGTTAATGTTACTGATGTATTGTACTTCTATATATTTAACTACACAAGCAAACAGTGCTTACTCAACACTCACAGGTAGTTTCCTTGAAAAGGGTCTTGAAATACAGTAAGGAAGCATGAGTACAACACATCTTGCTGGAGAAACTAATATATGAACCCCTGTTTAGAAAACCAGATTCTAATGAAGAAACTGCCCTGAAAATCTCTACCTAAAGTTCCAGCAAGAGTTACAAAACAAATGTACCCAAAAAGATATGCACTAAGATGTTCTTGAGGAAAATAAATGGCTTTTTCCATGTAAGAAGAGCACTGTTCATAGCCAGTAGAGCTGTATATTAAGGTAACAGTGGGCATCATATTGCACCTATCAAATTGTCAAAGTTCAAATGTTCCATTGGGCTTGAGATATAACAGTATAGAGCACTTGCCTAGCATGCACAAGCCCTACAGTACAAGGGTGTGAACAAAGAGCTGTCTCGGAAATCGCTGACAGGAGCGGAGGGAGGCAAGAGGATCGCAATCCAAGATTGGGCTACAAGGTGAGATCAAGGTCAGACTCTGCTGTGAAATAAAAAAACCAAGGGCTAGAAAAAAAGCAAAACAAACAAACCAAAAACAGCTCTAAGACAGAACATCTGCCTTGCATATAGGGGACCTGGGTCTAAGATCTCAGTGCCAGCCGGGCGTTGGTGGCGCATGCCTTTAATCCCAGCACTCGGGAGGCAGAGGCAGGCGGATCTCTGTGAGTTCGAGACCAGCCTGGACTACCAAGCGAGTTCCAGGACAGTCTCCAAAGCCACAGAGAAACCCTGTCTCGAAAAACCAAAAAAAAAAAAAAAAAAAAAAAAAAAAGATCTCAGTGCCTATTTAGGGAAGTATGTTGATATCCATTGAGTGCATACTTGGATCTGGCCACTGTACATCCAGGGACTCATTTTATGGCTATGCTTACATTTATGCAAAAGCAAAATACTGTCAAACTAAACTTCAATCAAAATATACCAAATAATATGTAATTGTCACTTATTTAATCAAATATGACAACTATTAAAAAGGGCTGGAGAGATGGCTCAGTGGTTAAGAGCACTGACTGCTCTTCTATAGGTCCTAAGTTCAATTCCCAGCAACCACATAGCTCTGATGCCTTCTTCTGGCACAAAGGCATACATGTAAATAGAGTACTCATATACATTAAATAAATCTTAAAAAGAGTACGTACTAATATGTAATCTCTGATATATTAAAATATGGCATATAAAACATTTTGAAGAGGAGTGACAAAGGTTTTTATTACACATACACACTTGCTTGTACATGCATACAATCACAAGAAATAAATAATCCTAATTGCAATAATTAAGGAGAGTCTGGGGATAAAGTAGCTTTGGAAGTTAAAAGTAAGAAGAGATCTATCTTTGCAGAGCTATGCTGGAAAGCATCTACTTTGTAGTCTAGAGTTGACACCTCCAAGGACCACCAATTCCATGTTATACCGAATGACTGCTGTTCCTTGGAAACATTTAATGAAATTATGTATGTGTGCGTGTATATACCTTCAGATTTTTAAAATTTTGAGTCATATAAATTTAATTAGAATAAATTTCAAAGCTTATGACACAGGAAAGTTACAAATCAGCAAACTCTGTTCTGCAGGCCACCATATTAAGTAAAAGATTTCACTGCTCACAGCCATACTCGTTCAACCAAAGTAGCAGCGTCTCACTGTAAGAGGTGAATTGTGGGAGACACTCTACAGCCTACGATACCAAAGACAGTCACTCTTCTGACTTCAGTTAGAGATTAACAGAGGTAATACATGTGAAGTATGCAGCAATTTCTGGCTTAGAACTGGAGGGCAGCTCAGTGGTAGGATACTTGTTTAGCGGTAAGGCCTTAGGTTCCATTACCAGCACTGCAAAAAGCAAACAAATAAAAAAACCCACCACCAGCAAAAGCCAGGAGATTCCCTTTTCTCAAAAGGTGAGATAAAAATCATGGTATTTTAATATAATTTATATCACTTTCAGGACTATCAAGTTGGTTCAGTGAGCAAAGGACTTGTGGACAAGTCTGAAATGTGAGCCTAATCCTTACAACTCAAATGACAGAAGGAGAGCGCTGACTTCAACATCTGCACACGGCACGCTTGCCCCACAGAGAAGCACGTTTATACATGTCTTACCATATCAGTGTCGACGGAAACTCTGAGTCCAATTCTGTTCATTCTGTTACTCTTCAGAGTTCTCAGGTGAGGGCATAGGGCAGCACTACAAGCCATGGCTATTTCTTTCGCAAACTGGTAATTAGTTGATAAAACAGATACATCTCGGTCCTTTAGGAAGTAGAACACCTGAAAAATCAGTTAAATTAAAAAAAGAAATCATGATTGTGAAGGCAACAATTATTGCTTTCAGTTTAACTTTAATAAAAATTAATTAGACTTTGAAATCACTGGTTGACAGCATTCTATATCTATAATCTGAATCTGTACAATAAATAAAAACTTAAAACCAAAGATGACAGATTATGGGAATGGCTTGACTATTTTTGCCCAAAGTTGCCTTGCATCACTGAAACCCTAGTTAACGCAGTTCAGAGCTCTGTGTGGAATTAGTCAGACAAAGAAACACTGCTCTGTGGTTGCTTCATCCTCTACAGCCTGCACCCTCTGCACATGTGAGGTCACCAAGATGACATAGGAACTTCTTGGCTGACTGGTGGGACTGCCAGGTTAGGAGGCTGTGGTGGTTCCGTAACCTCACAGTCTCTTAAAAAACGCAGAATGTGAACAAATGGTTTTCACATGAGTGGCAATTATAAGCTGGTGGCAATAAAATCTTTTATTGTAACATAAAAATAATATAGTAAAATAACAGTATAAAATGGCAATTTTTCAAAATGCAACTATTAGCTGTCAGGAAGTACTATCAAGATGAAGGCTTAAAATACATGCAAATTCAAATCTGGGGTGTGGGAAACTATGGATGGGAATCTGCTTCAGTGTGTAAAGTGGAGGGTATAATACTCTATAGCTAAATATCTATAGGCTGAGTGTGCAGTATTTCCAAGTACACACACACTCATGCATGCAGGCATGCACACATGCACATGTAAGCACACTTACAAACACTATCCTAAACACAGCATGTGAAGGAAAGAGACCTTTCTCTATACCTCAGTGCATTTCACAGTCTCCTCTTCAGTTTCAAAATCTGCTTCCAGTTTTATTTTTTCACTTGGAAACCCTTCTAATGATATTCCATCTACTGCACTGACAACACTATTAATAAAGTAGAATACAATATAGTTAGTTAACAGTGCTTTCCATGAAATTATTGAATTTGGAAAATGAGATGAGAAAGTCAAAGTTTTACATTTAAAGCAGCAACAAATATCTCAATTACATATAGATAATTATTTGTCATGATTCCTTGATTATACAATAATCTTTTCTCTAGTAAATTATATCTCCTTTTTCATATGTCCACTTCAGAGCCAAGGGTTAAGATACTTCAGTTTCTTAACAGAAAAGTATCTTACAAATTCAGAGCTGTTTTCTGGCGTTGAGGATGTAGCTCTGGGTTTGATTCCCAGCACCACAAACCTTCACCCCTAGCACTCAAGAGGCCAAAGCAAAGGATTTCAAGTTTAAGGCCATCCTGGGCCACATATTGAGTTTAAGTTTGGCCTGAGCTACATGGCAAGACCTAACTTCAGAAGTCTATTTTGGAATCCTTTCCTTCTTTCTTCTAGATCCCTTAAGGCATCTCAAGAAATGAGAGAGTATGAGCAACTGAAAAGAAGGACTTAGCAGTGTTGTCTGGTGAGGCCTCAAACATACCCATTTTTAATTCTAGTTTATACTTACAGGGAATTAATAGAATACAATAATCAAAAGGAAACCCTTATTTACTTGACAAAAATATATACCATATATCAGAAAAGACATTTTGCCTTTCTTAGCCCTGGCAGAAAGCTACCTAACTGGGTTTTAAAATCAGTCCCTCCCCAATTTGACAGTTCATTATAGCTTCCTGACCAAGAAAACTTAGGAATCTGGTTAGTTACATGTTTGAGAAAAATACTATATTAATTGGAGTAGAAACATTAAAATTAATGCATAATTCTGTATTCATTCAAGAAATAGTTCACTGCATTAAAAGGATGTTTTTATTCTTCCCCTCCATCAAATCAATTACATTTTAGTAACAAGAAATTCCTACCCTTTATTCTTCTTTTCTTCCGAATCTACCCAACAGATGTCCACGCACTCTCTTAGGTCTACTGCATCAACTTTCCCACAAGGAATCTTAAAGTCCTTTTGCTCTCGTAAAGCCAGCCGTAAGCCATCCATGGTCTCTGGAGTTATTTGTACCATTAAGCCATCTAGAAATCAAGAGTTATACTTCATATTGAGTTTGCCAAATTTAATTATGTGTGCCAAGTACAGAATTTACTATTAAAATATGTTTGGTGCAAGATACAAGTTTTAAATATCCTCTGCTAATCATTTAAGTGTTTGTTTTTCACTAGAAAAATAAAACTATTTCATAAAGTTAAGAATTATTTTTAAGGTTATGCAAA
The DNA here is from genome assembly GCF_017639785.1 of Mesocricetus auratus. Taxonomy (NCBI): domain Eukaryota; kingdom Metazoa; phylum Chordata; class Mammalia; order Rodentia; family Cricetidae; genus Mesocricetus; species Mesocricetus auratus. The sequence goes on along the minus strand of NW_024429201.1, from coordinate 26,315,886 downwards.
AACAATGAGTTATACTCCTTACTAACAGCACAACACAAATGTCACACACCATAGTTAAGCAGGATGTATCCTAGGATGTAAAGATGATCTGACACATGCAAATCAAACACCACATCAACTTAAGGACAAAAATCATGCATCAATCATCTTGCAGAAGAAAACACTGAATACAATTCAACACTCACTCATGAAAAAAAGTCAATAAATTAGGTTTCGAAGGAACAAAAATTTCAATACAGAACAAAGTTATGTTAACATCACAATAGAAGGGCTGTGAAATGCTGAGACCATTTCTTTTAAGATGAGGAACAAGACAAGGATGCCCCTTTCCCTACTCTTAACACACTACTGTAGTTAGTCAGACACTAAGACTCCCTCGGTTAAGTACTGAGCTGAACTCAAAAAAGCCAGTAACAGAGAGGGAGGACTGATGACCAAAGGGATTAAGACTGGGCTGGTTTAACCCCCAGAAACAGCTGACCAGACAAAGGTTAACTCTTGAATCCCAGGCATCATCCTGGGAATCCATAATGGGACTGATCAAGACCCCCTGAATGTGGGTGTCAGTGAGGAGGCCTAGGTAATCTATTGAGCCTTGGGCAGTAGATCAGTACTCATCCCGAGTATACACACGGACTTTGGACTCCCATCCAACAATGTGAGGTGCACTCTCACCCTGAACTCTTGGGGGGAGGGTCTAGGCCCTGCCCTGGATGAAATGACAGACTATGGACACCCCCATGGAGGGCCTCACCAATCCCTGGGGAAATGAGGGGATAATGGGGGGGTTAGGGGGGAGGGCACGGGAGGAGGGGAGGAAAAGGGAGAGGGACCTGGAACTGGCTTGTGAAGCAACTGTGTTTCTTATCTAAATTTAAACTAAAAAATAAATTAAAAAAAAAAAAGAGGAAGCAAGAAAGGGAATTCAAACAGGAAAGAGGGAAGTCAAATTGTTCCTGTTTACAAATTGTATGAGTCTGGCAAAAATCAGTTAAAACTGAATCAAAATCAAGTTACAAAATAAGCAGCATGCTTATATACATAACAAGCATGCTTACAAAGGACATCAAGATAGCAATCTCTCTCATAATAGCAACAAATAGCAATAAATTTAATGGAGAAAGCAGATGATTTCTACAGTGAAAATGACAATAATGAAAGACTTGACACAGGAAAGTGGAGACATGGCCACGGTCATGAATTAGAAGGACTAAGATGGTCAATACATTAATGTTGTCCAGAACAATTACATACTCAAAATAATCTCCATCTAAATAAAGCATTCTTCACAAAGCGATACAAACAAATTCCTAACCCTAAACTCTCAGGAAAGCACAAAAGACCCAGAATAGCTAAAAACCATCACCCGTGAGGAAGGAGGCTAAGGCATCTTAGTAACTCATAGCTCTCCACACACTATGAAGTTACAGTAATCTGAACAGCACAATATGAACATCAACCACACACCGCCACACACACACACACACACACCTCCCAACAGAATAGAAAGCTCAAAAATAAATTTACCCATTCAAGCCACTTGATTTTCAACAAAGGGGCCAAAACGTTCACTGTAGAAAAAAGGTCTTAATAAATGGTGCTATAAAGTGATTATCCACTCAGCATAAAGCAGAATGAATCCTATGTCCCTATCTCTCTACATGCACAAAATCTCCTCAAAATGAACCAAAGGCCAAGTGCAAGATGAATTTACTGGAATAAAACACAGGGAAAACTTAAACATACACACAGATAGAACTTTCTCTCTCTCTCTTTTATTTCTTATAAAAAATGAAAGCACAGCCGGGTGTGGTGGCTCATGCCTGTAATGCTAATATTCAAGGGGAAGGAAGTCCCAGCACTCTGGAGGCAGACAAATTTTAGGCTAGCCTGGACTACAGACTGAGACTTTGTCTCACAAAATCAAATCCTGGCTAATAAATTCACAAATGTTCTGAAGCCATTTCTTTAATGAAGTTTTACAAATGTCCCAGAAATATACGGGAAAAACATTAGCATCACTACAGTGAAATGCAAATCAAAACCACTATGTTTTCTCATTCTGGTCAGAACGGCTATAATGGAAAACAAGAAAACAAAAGCTGGCAGGACCAGAGAGACAGCTCAGCAGTTTAGAGCACTGACTGTTCTTCCAGACGACCCAGGTTTAAGTCCCACCACCCACATGACTGTTTACAACCTCTGTAACTCCGGTTCCAGGATATCCTATGCCCTCTTCTGGCCTCCATAGAACTATATATTAAAATGATATTAAGGAGATAGAAAAATGAGAATTTGTCCATCTACTTATGTATTTATTCTATTTATTTATTCACTTTACTCAGTTATTTTATGGTGCTGGGAATTGGCCAGGATTCCAGCACTGAGTTATAGTCCAACCAGATAAAGGGAGACTTTATATACTGTCAACAGGAATGTAAATTAGCACAGTCATTATGGAAAACAGTACAGGAATTCCTGAACAAGCCAAAATTATGGCTACCTTATAATCCAACCATTCACCTACTGGGTGTACCTCAAATGAAATGAAATAATCAGAGATAAGCTAGACCGTTGCGGTCTGTGACCCTAGCACTCAGGAGGCACAGGCAGGAGGGTTGAGAATTTGAGCTCAGCCAGAGCTACACAGTGAGCTCAGGCTAGCCAAAATAGTAAGACTATCTGAATGCTCTCTGATGTTCCCCACAAAAAGAAACAATAAAAACAAAGAAAAAAAATAGATACTTCCACATCCTCTTATTGTAGCATTATTCTTAACAGCCACAATATTAGATCAACCAAGGTGTTTATCAACAGGAATGAATAAAAAATGTGGTAAAAAGACATAATGGAGTATTATTGAGCAAGATGAAAAACTGAAATCCTGTCATTTACACAGCAATGTGGATGGAACTGGAGGTCAGACAATAGATGAAGTGTACAATCACAGAACGACAAACATTACTTTGCTTCAGTCATATGCAGATACATTAATAAAAGAGTTACTTTCACATGAAAAATAAACTGGCTCCTAAAAGTTGGGGAGGGTAGAAGTAGTACAGAAGAAGAGACTGGATGATGGGTACCATAACACAGCTACATATCCAGAGTGTCCCACATTCAGAAAGGCAACTAAAATCTACAATTTACACTATAAAGAACTTGCAGAGGAATCTGAAGTCTGTCAACACAAAATAGCAAGAGTTTAAATAGACAGAAATGGTAATTATCCTTTACATTCTATATATGTTCCAAATTATCAAAATGTCATCTTCATAAGTAAGAACAATTATTATATGCTAAATCGAAAGGAGGTGGAACCTACAATATGTAACATTATAAACTACTAAGCAGTTTACAAAAAGACAACCAATAGAAAATAGGCAAAAGTTTAAGTGAGTATCTCACAAATAGCATGTGTTCTATAAATATGAAATAAGGCATTATATATGGCAATAAATAAAATGATCATATTCAGAAACACAAAGTAGACTAATAATACCATCTATGTAGACTAAAGAGGAACTTGACACCTTCATGCTAATAAGGATTGGTACAATCACTTTGCAAAACCATTTGAAAATATTCTGGGAAACTGAACATTTACCAATCTAACTGACTCAGGAATTCCAATTTCAGGTATATATCAGCACTACTGTTTGTCATAATAGAAGAAACAATCTAGAAGTTCATGGTCAGATGGACAATTATCATATATTCACAAAATATTATTGCACTGAAGCTGAACAAGCTACAGTTGCAGACTATGCATAAACCAGAAACATAAACAATGTGCATATGTATATGCAATTCTGCTCTTAGTAAGTACAACTAAGTAATGTATTCTGTAAATATACTCATATAAGAAAATACACACAGTAGTCACTCTAGTAGCTAATTCTTGGGGAGGGGAGAGGAGAGAAGGCTTAAGTAGAACCAACACTGTCATGCTCTAGTTCTTGGCTAGGAGATTATTTCACATAAGTTTGTGATATGACTGTTCTTAACAACTTACACTGTTCTTTTGTAAGCATCAAATATATATTTTATTTGTTTGGTTGATTTTTGTTTTGGTTTTGGTTTTTGAGGCAAGGCCTCACTATGCAGACCAGGCTAGTCTCTAACTCAGAAATCCACCCACCTCTGCCTACCAGATGCCACCACACCTGACAAATGTATTTCTTAAAGGTAATGGAAAAATGGCTTTATATTAAGACAATCAAAGATGAAGGTCATACCTTCAACTATGCTGGACTTGGCAAGAAATCCTGAAGATGTTTTCAGCGCACCGTTGAATACCACGAAACTTGCTCCTGTCACTGATAATGAATATTGTTATATGGTTAATCTGTTCATCTTATGCTATATTTATTACTCAAAGTGTCAAGCTTACACAGTTTAAGTATTCAATAAAGTTTTTGCTCATAACACATTAGAAATACAATAAAAACCAACACAAGATTAAAATATTGTATAAAATAGCATATCTAATGATGGATTACTGTATTATTTAAAATGTTTGTGCTTTTGTTAATGAGGGTGTCATGAGTCAAATTCACTGCAGGTGAACACAAAATGTAAAAGTCTTTGGAGTGCCCGTGGGACAAATGAATGTAACCTTAGGGGTTGGGGAGTGTGGTTAAAGTGCTTTCATATATGAGCATCAGGGCCAGTGTTAAGATCCCTAGAACCCACGTAAATCCTGGCCGAGTCTGGTAGTCTGCTTGAATTCCAGCCTTGGACTCCTCAGACCAAGTTGGCCAGCAAGACTAACAATATCAACAAGTGTTAAGTGTTAAGATAGACCCCGCCTCAGTGAACAGAGTAGAAAAGCAATGGAAGATAGGGTTCCCAAAACCAAACTCAGGTCTCCACACGCACACCTGCACATGTGCAGCTAAAGACATGAAAAGCACACATGGATATAAACATCAACACCACACACAAAAAGCAAATATAACCACTGACACTAATTTCACCGCTAGGAACAAAACATGTATGCATACAAGGTTATTCATAATAGTATTTTATAAGTATCTGAGGAATGGTAGTTATTTATGACAATAAGAGACAGTTAAACGATAAATAATTACAAAATGAAAAGTTACAGACACATGAAAGTTCCTTACTAACATAGAATAATCTCCAAGAAGTGTTACAAATAAAAAGGCAAGGTGCACAATGAAATGTGTTACAAGTTATCTGAAAAACTGGGAGAAAGATGTCTTGAGTGTATGCATACCCGGGTACTTGCTTGAATATATACATTATACAAACAAGTCTCTGGAGAGATATACAAGAAAGAAAACTGGTTTGTTGCTCTGTAAGAGGATGGCTAGATGGTTAAGAGAATACCCTTTTCACCACAACATCAACACAAATAGCCTGAATCTTACCCCCACACACACACGCGCCACTATTAACAAATAAATACTTAAAAAAAAAAAACCCAAATACTAAAACTCCCTAATTTTAGGGGCCATGAAGATGGCTTGGTCAGCGAAGTGCTTGCTGGACAGGAATGGGAACAGGAGTTCACGTCCCCAGTCTGTGGGAAGATGGAGAAAGAAGACCGTGGGAGTCATCAGTAAGTGCTGGGGACATTTGCACACTGTGTGAAGGTGCACTGCTGGAACTGGTGTGATAAGAAGCTGAACGCCCACTAGCTAGGCAGGAGGCAAGATTCCCAGGGACACAGGGAAGAGGAGGAGGAACCGAAGCAAGCAAGGACACAGCAGTCATGGAGAGGAAGCAGAGGTGCACGGCGCAAGAGACGCTGGGGCCGTGAGGAACTCGTACTATAGATGCTGTCCAGCGTGGGGCTTGAGTATCCAAACACGGGGCCTGAGAAAGCTAAGGAAAGTTCTGGATAGTCCACAGTCTCTTAGGCGGGCTGATGCTCATTGCCCACAGAGGAGCAGCTCCTGGCTCCTGCCTGTGGGCTTGAGCCAGCTGCCATGCCATGTGCTAAGCCAACTGCACTGCTGACAGATGGGCCCTTTAGGGCTTGGTTCAGGTGGGCAGAGGATGCTGCAGACATGGAGAAAAGCCAAGTCCAGACACAGAGACACACACACACACACACACACACACACACACACACACACACACGCACAGACAGACACACACACAGGCACACACACAGACAGACACACACACACACACACAACACAGACACACACGCACAGACAGACACACACACACAGACACACAGACACACAGACACACACATACACAGACACACATGCACACAGACACACACACAACACAGACACACACACAGACACACACATACACAAACACAGACACACACACATACACAGACACACACAGACACACACACAGATACACACACAGACACCCACACAGGTACACATACAGACACACACACAGACACACACAGACAGATACACAGATACACACACAGACATAGACACACACACACAGACAGACATGCACACACACAGACACAGACATACATGCACACACACGCAGACAGACATGTGCACACACGCAGACAGACACACACACAGACACATACACACAGTGGGTAGTTTTTGGTCATTTGGTGGGTTATGGATGTTTGTCATCATTTAGGGGGTTGTTGCAAGTTGTTACTGGTCATGGGCAAGGAAAAACTAAGTAAAGGTTAGATTCAGAGACCTTATTCTGAAAAGAAAAAAGGGGACATAGAAAGATAGGATAAAAGGATAGATTACTGAATCTACTTTTAAACTAAAAAGGCAACTACTAGTCTTAAATATTTTACATTGGTATGGATTTTTGTATACTGATACAAATTTAAGGTTATTTTTGCTATACTGCATTTATGTTTCTACTCTTTTTAAGGTATTGTAGCTATACAGCTCATTTAAAAACTGTTTAGGATAATTAAGAAATGTAGGTTACTAGTGAATCATCTAACAATAAAACTTGTAGTCATGTTAGGTATGTTTTCAAGGTCAAACGAGATATATTTTAGATAAACAGATCGTCTTCAAACACTTTGGAGACCTACAGAATATGGCATTTAAAATGTTTTAATAACACAAGGCTTTTCATGGCAGTGAGACACATCTGCTTGGCAGCACCAATCTACTTCAGAGAAGATGATGAGCATTCAAGAAACTCCATATAAAGTTTGTTTCCTGTGTAGTGAAAGTCATCCACTGGGCAAGAAACTGCCCTTGCCTTTACTGCTGACTATGCTGTCCAAACTGGACAAGCAGAACACAAAAGAAAGTGAGTGTCAAACTTTGCCAAGACAAGGTAAGACAGTCCTTCAAAATTCCTGCTTCACAGAAAAGTCTGTCAGATATTCTAGTTTGTAGGCCAAAGATGGATGTCCCAATGTTACAGAAGAACCTTGGGTGACTGTCCAGGCAGCCAGCTGTCTGTCTTTTCTATAGTTTTGGAAGTTGCTTGCTCTGTTCTTCCTGTTAAATCAGGTAATATTATATCCTCCTCAGATCTTCAATGGGGTTAAAGACTAGATATTTATAGTTGATTTTCCTTGATACTAAATCCAAAAAAGAAAAAAGAAATGTATATAAGAGATGTTAAATTTACAAGGTTAAAAAACATAGAAACTTAAGTTGTTTATCTAAGAAGATGTTTTAAGGTCTAAGAAGGTATTTTTAGGATGGTAATAAAGTTATGATAAAAAGAGGTTTAGGTATAAAACTATGGACTCATTAAGACAGGAAAGATAGTAAAGTGCTGTTTCTGAGTTTGCCAAATACAAATGTACTAGGCATGGCATGGCTAATGTAATTCTTACCTGCTATTTTTCTAACTGTATACAGTTTTACTATGTTAGCATTAAAACTTTTCCTTTTTATTTAGAAAAAAAGGGGAAATGCTGTAGGCTATTTGTACACTACGTGAAGTTTTATTGCTGTGATAGGTGTAATAAGAAGCTGAAAAGCCAATAGCTAAGCAGGATGTAGAGGTGGGGTTTCCAGGGAGAGAAAGGAAGAGGAATCCAGGCGTGTAAGGGATGCCAGGAGACATGGAGAGGAAACAGAAATGGGAGGTGCAAGATGAAAGACAGACTGGCAGCCAAGGAGAAATTACTGCTACAAGTGAGTCTAAGTGAACTGGGAGGCTCAGGCTTAGGAAGACCCTAGCTAGAAAACTGAGATGGTGAGAGCTAAAATTATCTATGTCAATCCCTGACTGCCATGTGTACACATGTACACACACACACACACACACACACACACACACACACACACACGTAGAGAGAAATCTTAAAGTTTAATGACAAAAATGTCAGTTAATGGTAAGTAAAACAGCAAAGTATGAAAGTGTAAACATCAAGTATAAACTATTCAACCTATGTATTAAGAAACAAAAAAATACAATAAAATGTCTCTCTCCCTCCCTCCGCCCGCCCTCTGTGTTTTATGTATGATGCAGGAACCCTCAGAGTCCAGAAGAGGGCATCAGATACCCTGAAGCTAGAGTTACTGGCAGTTATAAGAAGCCTGATTTGGGTACTGGGAACCAAACTGGGTTCCCTGCAAGAGCAGTACATGCTCGTAACTAATGAACTCTCTCTCTAGCCCTAAAAGGTTTATCTTTATATTTAATTAGGTATATGTGTGTGAGGGGGGCACGTATGTGAACATGAATGTAGTTGCCCTAAGTGGGCATCAGATCCCCTGGAGTTGTAGTTACAGGTAGTTTTAAGCATGTGGGTGCTGAGAACCAAACTCAGGCCTCTGCAAGAGAAGTGGATACTCTGAACTACTGAGCCATCGCTCCATCCCTCCCCTGTTTCACTGATTTTCAAAACATCATCATTTCAATTAGAAAAAAATTATTAGCAGTGAGAGCATGAGGCTATTTTAATGCTATCCTGTGATAATGTATCAATCTTATGAACCACCTATCACTGAACTTTAGTCTGGTAATGGCAGCAGCCAGAGCTGAGGAGACTGTCACAGAGGCTGCTCACTCCACCATCTTCATTTTTGCATGCCCAGTTTCTTCGCTTTGTAAGTCATCCTTCATCCTTGTCCACCTTGTGCCCCGCCCCCAAACAACAGGAGCTGAGCTGAGACTCAACAAATGTAAAAGCATCCCATCCAGAGAGAAATCACAGAAAGGAACATTCTCACACTATGGATACATCTGGAATAGACTTCTAAATCTTCACATCTAATGTAGTCAAAAATAAAAACACAAAATAGAAGCAATTTTTCAATCAATTATTTATGAAGCTGAAATGTTAAGAATACCACTCCATCACTAACTCAGGAAATAAGGTATCTATTTCTTTTTGGAGGGATCTTTTAAGTGGGGCTTCATAAATTACCTTTCCTTGGCTGGCCAGTAGCACTATTGGCCTGAGTTTGGTAAACTCCATCACATTGTACACATACCAGATGAGAATCTGCTTCCGTACTAAAACTAGCTCCAATGCTGATGACATGCTCGTTAGAAGAATTTATTACCTTCATTACCTGAGGAAAAAAACATCACATTTGTTAAGAAACATTTTGAACACTTATATCTAGCCTAGAAGTTATATTATTGACCAACTTCTTAATTACCAAGCTTTGGTCTGAACAAGCCTTTGGGAATGTGACAAAAAAAAAAAAGGAAAAAGAAAATCTCAATTAATAGATAAAATGATAAAAAGGTTGAAAAAAACAGGGGATGGGGAAAGTCCTTCTGTAGATATGTCTGTCTTATTGGTTGATGAATAAAACACTGTCGGCCAATAAGGCAGCAAGATAGGAGGGACTAGGATATAAGGAGGAATCTGGGAAGTGTAGGCAGAGAGGAGTCATCATCATGTGATCCCAGGAAGTGACGTAACTAGGCAGAAACTGCCACTTGCTAACCAGAGGTTTGGAGGTCTGTACAGACAGGCAGAAAGTGATGCAGCTGGTCAGTAACATGATATAAGCAGGGACAAACAGGAAATCACCCTCTTCTCTTTGGAGATGCTGAGCCATCATCATGTAGCAGGCAAAGGAGTTGCAGGTCTGGCAAGCCAAGACCACGTGGAAATACATGGATTAGTAGTTACAGGTTAATAATTAAGTCAGAGCTACTCAATAAGAAGCCCAAGCCTATGGCCAACAGCTTTATAACTAATATAGTGTCCGTGTGTTTCTTTGGGGTAGAGAAGGGCAGCGGGACCTGTTGGGCCAAGAATCTCACATTACAAATGGGATCAAGCAAATTCTCTATTAACAAACCAATTGTAAAAATTTAAAAACATATTATTACAAAATAGATATTTTCATTCAAAGCAACAACAGCAAAATGCAGTCTCAGCAACTCCATTGTTCAACTGTCTTTAGATCTGGATAGAGTACACTTACATCATTGTACTTTCTCCTGGGTATTTTTATACAGCTTTTTCCCATTTCCATATGAATCAACAGCTGATCGATGTTATGCAATGTATACTGGTAATTTCGAAGATCCTACATAAAATGATCACAGTTCCATCAACTAAACATTCCCATCAGTATCTGTAGATTAAGCCTCCTGACAGAGTCCTATCAAAATGCTACCCAGAAACAATCCCAACTTGAAAAACAAAACACCTACCATTAAAAACCCACAAACTAATCCTTCCAACTACTACTCAAAAGTAACAAAGAATACTCTCAGAAAAAAAACTACGGTGTTTAGAGTCCACTCTCCTTTCCTTTCACAGCTCTCCCCAAATAGCAAGAGTTATTTTTATAAGTGCTCCTAAAGGCTCAGATGTTAAAGACTTGTTCACATCTCATGGTGTTACTGGGACAGGAGAATGTCTAGGAGTAAGGCCTGGGATTCTGAAGGCATGCTCTTGTAGGGAAAAGTAGGATTTAAACCCTTCCCAGATTCCTTCTTTGCTTCCCAGGCTCTATAAGAGTGGCTTCCTCCACCAAGTACTCAGGCTGCCAAGTGACCCTGAACTAATCTTCTGAATCAGAAGCAACAGTAAACTATTCTCTTTACAAGGATTATCTCCATACTTTGAAAACGTAACAGAAAACTGAGAGCCTTCAAGCTAGCTGTAGATGGGAAATTGAAAGTAAGTTTACTACTTTCATATAGTAACAAGAAGGGAGCCTCAGACATCACCCTATCCAGGCTTTCCTACTACACATGGAGACACCAAGATCATAATTTGTTCAAATCACAAGGCTGATTTACTGTACTAACACTTTTACTAAAGCTCTGTCAATTTCAGAGGTTTGTGAAGAAGTCTCCCATTGGCAATGGTGGCACACACCTGCAATCCAGAACCTGGGAGGCAGGACAGATGGGTCTATGTTAGTTAGTTCAAGGCCACCGTGGGCTACATGAGATTTAATCTGTCTAAAAGACAATACATAAAAGCAACAGTAAAGCTAAGCAAAGGGCAGTCAGAATTAGGGACACATAAATCAGGAGACACTGTATTCTAAAATGAAGCAGAGCTCATTTACATTAAGTGGCTTAGGACTTTTTATAAGTAACCTTCAAATATCAAATACTCCAAATTAAAATGAACAAATAAAACTAGGTGAAATATACTAAATAAGTTTAAAGCAACAGTATTTAAAAACAACACAACAGCGCAGTTACTTACAACAAGTAAGTTCATTATAGTGTGTCCTATTTCTCCAAAAAGAGGTTTTCTGCCTCTGACACTTGTTAGAGGAGCAGGATATGCTGCGTATAAAAAAAGAATAATTGGTCACTATCAATAATAACAGAAAGTCCTAAGTTTATGGTATTTACTTTTCATTTCAAACAAGCTGCATATAAATGCCCGAGGTGATATTTTGTTTACGATCTAACAAATAAAGCTTACCTGAAGACCAGCGTGCAAAGCTAGCCACATTAGTTAGTCATAGAGGCCAGGCAATGGTGGCACACACCATTAATCCCAGAATTTAGGAGGCACAGGCAGATGGATCTATGTTAGTTCAAGGCCACCTTGGGCTACATGAGATTTAATCTGTCTAAAAGAGAAACAGAGTTCACCCAAAGGTGATCCCAGCACTGTGGAGGTAGAGACAGGAAGGGATATGGGTGGTCAAGAGAGGAATATAAGGTAGGAGGAGACAGGAACTCATGGCCATCTGAGGCAGTCAGTCTGAGGATGCAGTTTGAGAAGTCTGAGGACAGGATCACCCCTTTGGTCTGAGCATTGGTAGAGGTAAGACCTCTCTAGAGGCTGGCCACTTGCTTCTCTGATCTTTCAGCTTTCACCCTGATAGCTGACTCCGAGTTTTATTATTAATACCAAATACCACCCAGTTAGGTATCAGAGAAAAGTAAAAGATGCCTATGCATCTGCTAGATGCTACACTAACTGATAACCTTTCATGGACTGCCTTATTTAAATCCTACAACAAGGGTGCCCACACCTACTTGCAATAAGAAAACTGAGAGACAGATAAACTTGTTCACTTAACTAGGTCTTTCTGATTCTAAAGCATTTAATGTTTTATTTTGTTTCCATAAAATTTCCAATGGAAAAATTACAATAATTGTTTTGACCCCTACAAAATTTTCTAATTTACAGAGAAACAGAAAAAAACTTGGCATTTTGGTGTTTCCATCTGTAGTGTTGGCCTTTTATGTGTAGGTCAATACTCTACCACTGAACCATAACCCTGGCCCCCAAATTAGAGGCTTTAGAAATATTTAGTCACTATTACATTGTGGTCACTCAAAAGCAGTAAAATATTTTTATACTTCTTAGGTCATGATGATAAAAGGAACATAAAGCGTCAAAGGATCCAGTGCAGAAAAAAGGGAGCAGACAGGGTCTTGTTGAGTATCTACCTTCTCATTAGGGTGCACACTATAAAAATAACCACTATAATAGTGTTAGACTCTTCAGCTGTGTAAAAGCAAGCATGTAAATATACACAAGCATATGTATCTAGGTGATACATTCTGTAGCACTTTTGAGTAATTAGCTAACCATTAGGAACATAAAAATCAAGTGAGGTAGGTAAAACCTAGGGAAACGGCAACCACTTCTCTAACATGCTGTCTCTAAAAGTCATCAACCCTTGACCACACCAGCAAGTGCACAATAGTACTACACCTAAGGAGCACTGCTTTTATTTATGATGCAAGTGCAGAGGGAGGGGGACACGCTACAACACACACACTAATTTGCCTAACACACACTTAAAACAAAACTCTCAATAATACATGATTTTGAGAAGAGTTTAACAAAAGTTTCTTTTGAACAGGAAAGTAAAATCAAGTGTGGTGGTGCACGCTTGTGGTTTGAGCTCTTGGGAGTGAGGCAGGAGGATCAGGAGTGCAAGGTCATCATCAGCTGTCTGCTTAGTGACCTGATGACTAAGAGTGGCCTTAGCTACATGGAGCCCTGTCTCAAAAAGATGGCTTACAGTTAAATTCTCAGTAAGTTATATAATTTATGAGCATGCTGGCAGCTCATGACACACCAACTTGTCTCCCTAACTTGATACAACAGGCTTATCTTGGAAACTTAAAATCCCACCACATCAAAGTAGTTCTATTAATCTAGTAAAAATTACTTAAAGAATTTCCCTGAACCTATTGTTTCATCATCAGTATATTTGAAGATAGGACACATTATTATTCTCTAACTTACCTTTGTATTCTGCTCCCAGTCTCAACATTAAGCGCATAGGGAAAACCTTTGCCCATGGAATCTCCAGTTTGTGGATGAGAATACCACAGAGAAAAGGACTCCTTGGTACTGGGAGGTCGTCAAGCTTCTGAAAGGTAGGTGTAATAAACAGGAACCCTCCATGATCCTTGCTATTGAGAAAACTCTCAGTAAAGGTCAGACTGTCCAAGTTTTCTATGTACTTTCCTGGAAATAATATTATTAATAAAATATTTTAAGTTGTTATTATTTTGATGAATCATTCTGAGCCTGAATGTCCCAATATAAATTTCTTTAAGTAAAAACAACATATGTTTTTGTTTTTGTATTTCTACTCACAAAGAAGCCTCTATTTGGATTGGGGTATAGCTCTTTGGTAGAATGACATATCTCAAAACCCTAGGTTCAAGACATAGCACTACAAGAACATTAAGAAAGAGGAAGGGGAAGAGAAGACTCTGGTGAACACTGCACAGAGCCAAGCCACTCCTGGAGATTGGGATGGCAACTGTAATAAAAATTTGAAAATGTTTCCAGTCTTGTTTTTCTCTTTTGTGCATGGCAATAAGAAAAATCATCCCCCACATCTAGTATAGATGGTAAGTATATAGATACATTAAGAAAAAAAATCAAGGAGGCAAAGGTATTTCCATTTTTAAAATAAAAAATTTATGTGGAAACATTAATTACATAAGATTCTAGATTTAAGGAAATGAATGGAGATTAAGCTTTTTTCAGAAACCATCAACATCTTCACAAGATAAATCTTTAGTATAATTAGCATAGTTGAAACACAAATGTCTTTCACTACTTTATCCATCCCCTAAAATCTCAGCAGTTCAAAATTAAATAGTATACCTTTTAAAGCATCCTTGTATATGGTGATGAACAGTCTAAAGATGTCCTTAGGAACTGTATCCTCATTTGGCAAACATAGCAACAGGATAATAATTTCTGCCTGTGCCAAGCCATGCAATCCATTCGTTGAGAAGTACCAATATTTATCTGAGGCATCTTGAAGAATAATGGCATACAACTATAAATGTCAATTTTTTAAATTTAAAAACTAAACATTGTTTTTTAATAAAACACAATTCATCAAATTTTAAAGATTCTCTTCATAAAAACTTTAGGTGTTTCGGATTCATTTAAGAAAAAACCAAAAATTCTCTCGTAGGAGTCAAGTAAGAACTCTAAAGTAAAAGATGCAATAAAATGCTGGAAAGATTTGCATTTGTTTCACTGAGTGAAAAACAGACTAGCGCATTATTGAGTAGTAAAGATTATTATTGAGGATGATTTATTTCCTTAATTTATTTTAATTAGGTCACATCATTGACTTTAGAAATGCCTTAAATGTGGTGGCCCAGCAATGAGAAACAGAGGAAGGAAGACTGTCACAAGTCTGAGGCCTGCCTGATTGATACAGTGAGTCTAGGCCAGTCAGGGATATGTGCTAAGTCTCTGTGTCAAAAAGAAAGAAAAGAGGAAAAAATCTTTATTGTTACCAAATCATGATTCTATTTACTATAGTTCAATTTATCTAGAAGGATGACAACTAACAGTAAACATCAAAATGCTCTTCAGCTGGGCTGGGAAGGCGAAATGCTTAGATCCCATACCTGAAGCCCAAAGCCAAATAACCATGGGAGAGATGGGAAGAGAGGGAGAAGGAAAATGAACAAAACAAAAACCCCTCAACTAAGATGAGCATGCCTGTAATCCCTGCATTCCAGAGGTAGAGAGGCAGGAGAACCTCAAGTCTGAGCTAATCACCAATCTATATAAATTATCTATAGTTACATTTGACTTTAAAAAATTCAATCCTGTTTTATTTTTCACTATGGTCAATCAAAATGCAACAAGAAAATATAATTACTTTACATATCTTTATTGCAAAATAATCAGAAAAATGAATCTCTACTTACAAAATACTAACTTGACATTCACAAGCAGGTTAGCATTTAGAACAAATGTTGCAGGAGGAAATCTTTCACCTTCAAGAAGCGAAATGATCTGCTCATGAGATGGGTGTTCTTGTACTACAGGCACTAAAGGGCAGACATATATTAATATTAATAAGGATAAATATCCTCTCAAATATGCTTACAATTAAAAAATGTATAAATCCATAAAAGACTGATGAAATTTAAACAAGAACAAAATGTTTCTTGAAACGAATTACCAGCCTGTTCCATAGTTACATACTCATTTTTACCTTCCTACCGACTAACATAGAACAGATAACTCTGATATATATGAACACATATATTCAATTACCATTTACTTATATATTTGTGCATTTTTCAAGTAAAAAAAAAACACTTTTATCAAAAATGGATTCTAGGGACTGCAGAATGGCTTAGTGGATTACATTTCTTGGCTATGAAAATTTGATTCCCTAGAACCTATGGTGGAAGGAGACAGCCTCACCCCACTAGGTTATCCTTAAATCTCTACACACAAGCTGTGGCATACACAGACACTCAATACACATCATAATCTCAGTTCATCTCACTTTTTACAAGAAAAATGGAGACCCAGCATGATTAAATAACATGTTTAAAGTCATACATGAAATAAGTAGCAAACAATGACCTAAAATTCCTGGTTTTGTCACTGAATTTGATGCTATTTGAGAATCACGTTTTGTAAAAGTAATAAATAAAGTATAAAAGTTAGAGTTAAAAACCCCAAATAGAAATATTTCTCATGGGTTTCCCTACTGTATTAGACTTTAGTTCATCCTAAGTCAGAAACCCACATGCAATAAATGACTCAAAAGTTCAAATAGTTTCGTATTTATTTTGTATAAGTAAGACTTTCTATAAACTAATCACCCCTTTTATAATCATAACAAAAATTTTAAGTTTAATGCATTTCTTATACTACAGACAAAATTAGTATGTTCTTTTAAAAAGGTTATTTTCTCCTGGGGCAGATATGGTAGCTCACATCTGTCCTCTCAAAGGCCTGGTCTACACAGCAAGTTTCATGACAGCCACAGCTACATAGACCTTTCATTGAAAAACCAAAATGAAGCATTCCTTTTCAACTTTAAGTAGCCACTATCCTACCTGATCCTTCTTCTCCAGATGTGGTCAGGAGGGGAGGCAAACCAACCTCACCTTCAGGCAGAAGACTAATCTTGTTACAGACACGTGTGGCAATGCCACACAATGCCCTGTAGTCTGAGACATTAGCAACAGGGAAACCAGGATGAGCAGGCACAGCAGCAGCAGCAGATGGCTCCTCACTGTCCACAAAAACATCATCTTCTAGTGTGAAAGGGCCAGGCATGGGCAAGCCTTCAGGGCCTGTGCTCAGAGGCAGTTTTCCCACAGGTGTAACATGAGAAACAGGACTTGGAGTTATCTCAGGTCTTGTAATATCTCCTATTTCGTGGTTTGATTTTTCCACTAGAGTAGAATGGGTATGATCCACTGTATTTATAATCTGTGAAATAGGGGAAAAAATAAATCATTCTCCGTTCAAGAATGAAATGCTGACCTCTATAACCAAACATATTTTAATAACAATAAAAGAAACCAATACAGGTTCCTAAATTCTTCTAAGGTTGAATTTCTAAGAGATAGAGACCATTTGACTTCCGTGAATTCGGGGACATAGCACATTAAGGAGCACAGGGTTTAGTTAGTAGTTTGGTAACTACTCCTGTCTGCTCAAGACCTTTTACTTGCAGATGGTATATACTATGTGCCTTCTACTTACACCAGGTATAGCATGTAAACTGAAGCAAAAGTATCACCAACAAATACTTTTTTGAATGCATGGAAACCATTAAGTTAATATCAATCTAAAATAAACTATGATTCTCACAATGCAGTCCAGGGACTACTGAAGTCCACAACATCCTTCCAGAGAGACAATGCAGTCCTAGATTTTCTTCATAAAGCCCTAAAGAGTAAGTCACAACGCACTACACATGGAGGCTACCCTGAAACAATGCCACTTGCTGCTGAAGTGATCTGATTTTAAATATCCTTTTTCTTAAAAGATATCTCCTACTGTCTTATATAGTATACAGTTTATAAAATAGGTTCATTATTTTTAATTAATAAATACTTCAGTTTTCTCTATCTTAGTTTTAAAAACAAATTACAAATACATAAAACCTGCATAACATAACCTTTGGGGTTCTCTGTAATGCTTAAAGCTTATGAAAAGGTTCACTGTCAGAAACAGATATTAAGAAGAGTAAAACAGGAACTGGATAGATGGCTAGCAGTTAAGACTGCTTGCTGTTCTTGCAGAGGCCCAGAGTTTGATTGCCAGCACCCACAATGGGTGGCTCAAAACCAACTGTAGCTCCAGATTCAGGGAATAACTGCCCTCTGGTCTCTGTGGGTGCCTGCACATACATGAACACACCCCCACAGACACATACACATAAATTAAAACTGAAGTAAATATTTCAAAAGGTAAAGTTTAAAATCTATTAACATTAATCTAAGCATATCTCAGATTTAGGAAATCCAGGTTCCATAGTAAAGCAAGTCTGAGTACATAAACGTTATGTTTACATTGTAGCACAGGTAACAAGTGTGCAATAACACATATCTAAACAAAAGTATTAAAAACACTTTAGTACTAAAAAACACGAACAGCCTTTTTGAGCTGTTGGAAACTGAAGCTGACATATCTGCTCCATCAATAACTCCCACAATCTTTAACTCATTAATAATGCAGATTGCAAAGTGCTATAAGGGAAACACAATACAGCAAAATATGCACACACATATCTCTAGTGAAGGCATCACATGAGGAATTATCTACAAAATAAAATTTCATGTAACACAAGTTATATAGATTCCTTACTGTGGGCACATCAGGTAAGACAGGACTAAAGTCATCAGAACATTTTTTACTTCCAGATGATAGTTTCGTTGTATCAGCAACTTCACCATTTGGCAGTATGCCATCTGCAAACCACACTCTCTTCTGTTCTTTGGAGCCCAGCCCTAAAATGAGTTGGAAAGGTGAACTGCTTCAGTTTTGACAATACTGCAGTGAAACAATTCCAAATGGGTCAGTTAATGTTTTCAGAATCCTTTTGCTATTCATGGCAAGTCCTACATTCTCAGGGCTGGAGCATGAAAATGGCTTCCATAATTCATGTACCCTGAGCAAAGTCCATGCCTATCTAGTTCACACCAAGAAAGAGCAGTAGAACAGCTTTAGCCGTGGGAGTCACATGCTCTGGAAGGAAAGGAGAAATATTATACTTATGGACAGTGGGAAGACATAAGGCCTCTATTATTGAAGTGAAGTATGCATGCTGTAGCATGTTAAGTCAGCTTTCCATTGACAAAACAAAGCACCAAGAAAATGACTTAAAGGGAAGCCTTTTGACTCATAGTTTCAGAGGGGTTAGTCCAAGGTGACTTGGCTCCATTCCCATGGACTTGTGACAAAGCAGTACACCATGGTGGAGAAGATGTACAGAGCAGAGCTGCTCACCTCATGGTGGCCAGGAAGCAGAGAAAGATACAAAACAAGGAAAACAAGATGCAGACTTTCCAGGGAGGTCCCCAGTGCTCTATTTCCTCCAGCTAAGTAAGCCCCACCTTCAAGTTCCAACACCTCTCATAAGACCATCAAGGATGAAGTCGTCGATAGATTAACTCATTGATTAGCTCAGAACCCTAGAAACCCAACCACTTCTCTGAAGCCTGGCATCTGAACAATGTACTGGGGACCAAGCCCTCAACACATTGTCTTTGGGGAATGTCATATCCAAACCATAGCAAGCAGTGACTAAATACAACTTAAGGGCTGTAAGATGCAGAGATAAAAAGCAGAGATCAGCGCATAACAGCTAAGAAAAGAAAATCATACATATAATAGAAAAAAGTAAGTCTGAAAAACATGTGAAGAAAAGGAAAGTGGATCATTTATGCATTCACAAGATCTTTTTGTATTTAATTTAATATGTAAACAGTAACACTGTAGTTCTTACAATATGGTCATGAACCTTATTAATACTCATGACTGAAAAAAAAAATACTCATGACTGTTTCCTCTCGAATCTAGAGGAAGTGTCTATTTATAAGCAAGAATACTTGTTTTTTGTTGTTTTTACAAAGTATCTAGATAGAAAGTTAAGAGAATTAAAGTTGATGATTTTAAAACAATATAAAATACACAAGTAGTTTCACACTACTTTTCTTTTTTTTTTTTTTTTTTGGTTTTTCGAGACAGGGTTTCTCTGTATTGTTTTGGAGGCTGTCCTGGAACTTGCTCTGTAGACCAGGCTGGCCTCGAATTCACAGAGATCCACCTGCCTCTGCCTCCCATGTGCTGGGATTAAAGGCATGCGCCACCAATGCCCAGCTTCACTCTACTTTTCAAAATGGAGAAGACATGGATATATGTATTTGCAATATGAGTGGGTTCATTAAACAAGGTATCTTTCTTACATTTACAATACTCTGATAATAATTTAGGTTGTTCATTTAAGAACATACAAATCACTTTAGATACAAATTTATTATCTTTAGGGTTAAAATACCTAATTGCATAACTCCATCTCTATTCGTATGTGATTATAAATAGAGAATAGCTATTGAGTGATAATCTACCCCCCAAAAATGTCAGAAGAATCAAATTTATCTTTATCTGATATGTACAGTTATTTTCTAAAATATCAGTTTTTACTTCCAAAACAAATGTCTGCAAATATATGCTGGCCCTCTATGAGATTGAAAATGCCACAGCTAGAACAATAGCAAACAATGTAAAGGTTTAAAGTAGATTTTGTAACCAATGACTCATGGAAGGTCCCTTGAGTTCAGAACCTGAGACTAGCCTGAGTCTTAAAAACTAAAGACAATAAATAATAGCTTGTTATTGTGGTAAAATATACAATTAAAGGATTATTTACTTGTTATCACTAGAACCCAAACCCTTGTACTACACTGAGCTCTTGAGTGCTACGTTGCAAATGTGCAAAGTACAATCTTAGCAGTCTTTGCTTTCTGACTGACTGTGATCACATTATGCCAGTTGTAGGGAGTGGTGGGAGAGGGAGACCAAATGTGGAAAGGGAAAGGACTCTTCCTGCCCTCCTTCCTTGTTGCAGGATCCCTATGCAGGTAGTAGTAGTAGCAGCAGCAGATATGTTGCATGTCCCATAATTTTTCATCACTCATAACATTAACTCTAGACTCTCCCTCAGTTGCCTGAGCAATAGCCATAAGAGACTTCCTTGATGCCTCCAGTATTTGTCATATGGCATTTTCCCAGAGATCACAGCTTCAGACATATGGTGCTTTAGCCCCTAACCCCCATGTCTGAGAGCTGAGCACCACCAGAAAGCCCTCTCTAAGTGCTACTATTGCTTTCTCCTTTTCATCCTGCAGTCCTAGTGGTGGTGGCAGCTGCCTCCTGCAGCTGTTTGTTTATAAGACTCCTGAGCAGGTCTCCAGTCTCCAACATATATGTTTAACCAATTCCCTGTACACATCCCTCTTGACCTTAATTGGTTTCTCTCCTGTCTAGCCTCTGACAGCCAGAGTAGTTCTATTTGAATAACTAATCCCAAGTGTAAACCATAGTAATTTACTCTGGTTACCTTCAACATTTGGTTGTTTCAGTGCTGAGGTGGGCAAAGTTGTAGGTGAAGGTATGCTGGATGTGTGGGTCTCCTGAAGTGGCTGGGTGGTGACACAATCTTTAGAATGATTAGACTTAAGACAAGAACCACTGGGACTCATCATCCTTTCAAATGCCTGAGCTATAAAGGGGGAAAGAATAGTATTAAAAACTCATGTTTTTAAACTTCCAAGAAAGCTATAATAAATACTTGATTTTTCAAGTTGTAAGGAGAAAGAAATAAACGGCCAATCAAGAGAAAGTGGTACTTGACAAAGATGTCCGAGTGACTAATACAGGCTCCTTTTGACAAGTTATAGACGATTTATTTCAATATTTTAATTGGTGTATGCTTGGTATCTACTACAGAAAATCATCTTTATTGAGTATGAATCTTTTTTTTTTGTCCTTTTACTCCTAGAATCTACTAGCAACATGCTCTAGAGTGATTCTTTAAGACCTAAATAATTATTTACTTAATACTCAGTTTAAATCCTTTATGGTTTTCTAATTAGAGTAAAACTTAAGTTGTCTGACAGGTTAAGTGGGTTCTACATCCCTAGTCTCGTCTCTCAGTACAACCCAGGGACTCACCAGGAACCAGTGACCTGAGCCTCCTTGTTCTTCAGGTTCACAAGTAAAGCTTGGGCTGTCTATTCTCCCTCAGCCTAGAGTATTCTTCTACAGGTTCTCACACAGATCCAGTCTATTTCTTTCAAGTCTCTACTCACACATCATATTATTAAAGCGCATTATTATGGCCACTAATTTGTTTCTGCCTTTGTACATTTTAAGTTTAGGGTATTATTACCATCTGTTTACTATCCCCTTATCTCCACATTCAAAAATTCCCCATCAACAGAACATCTATTTTGTTCTCAGCTGGAACTCCAGAATACAGAATAGTGCTGGATATCACTGAATAATCTTTCAATAAAAAGAACAGTACTGGCAATGACACTTTCAGCACGTCTCTAAACCGAATGACCATGAGTGCTATCACAGCTACAGTCTTCCTTAATATCACTCCATGATGGCACTCTTGGAAACTGTTTCCACTAACCAGCAAAATCCACACAGTTTACATTCTAGATTCCACATCTACCAGACAGCATTCACATGCTGATGAAACTCACACAATCTCAGCAACTTTCTCACTGTCCACAATTTCTATTCAATCTTTTCTTCCATTCCTTCACTGACTTCATCATACAAACATTGAATCATCTTTTTTGTATCTGATGTTTAAATGATTACTTCCATCATTTTCTAGCCTATAGTTGACATTTTCTTGTAATATATAACCACTAAACGAAAATAATGTAAGATATTGAAATAGAATAAAAACAAGTATCTAAATAAATTCATTCTGTGTGTGTGTGTGTTAATGGGAGTTAAACTGTGGTCTTGTACATGCTAGGCAAGCTAGGCACGCACTCTACCATTGAGCTACATTTCTATTCCTCTACATTATAGCATTGATAGACCAAAACTGTATCTCAGTATTCTATTAAGTCTCTTTAATGAGCATATCTTTCTCTCTCTTGGACTGTATAGTCAGAATATCTCGTCCCGAAATCTGACCTGTTAACTCAAATTTTCATGGCTTTTTAAGTAGGAACTTTTATGTGGGAACTTGCCCTAAAAATTGAATTCTAGCAAACTGCTTAGGCTAATAGTCTTGGCAGCTGTCTTCTAGGCTACAGATACACTGCAAGAAGAAAAACAATTATAAGCACGTAGCTTCTTAAACAATGGTAATAACATAAAAAATATTTTTTAATTATATTCTATTATCTTCCAGAGCATAGGTCAACATCAGGGAGTAGAGCAGCTTACCTCAGGCTAACAGACTCACATCAGAGCTTTTTGGAGAATTGCTGAAAAAATTTATCTTCATTCAAAAGAGAAAAACAAATTATTATCAGGTATTTATTCTCCTGGCTAATAGGAGCTAGTTCATAGGCCTGGTCAAAAAAGGGTCAAGTAATTTTTGTTGTGAATTAAACTGTCAACAATTCTTTGAAAATGCAAGAACTATTCAAAAGAACAGACATGTATCTAGGGGTGAAAACACAGCATAACACACACACACACACACACACACACACACACACACACACACACCCCTCCACCACCACCAGACAACAACAAAAAACCTGTGGGAACTCAAAGAAGACCACTGCTGAAAATGGAAACTAGCTAGAGAGCCAAGAAACAATGGGAACACACACATATAACATTCTAAAACTGAGAATGGAAAAAGATGAGACCAAAATGTGCAAACAGCATGGTGGTCCTCTGAGTTTATAAAATCATATATAATACCTTATCTCTTACTCTCATTTCAGGCAACTATCTAAAGGATAAGAACTACTACTTGCCTTTAACATTAACATTAATATTGAGAACCAGTAGCTACTTGTATGGATGTTTCCATTGAGATGATGAGGACGACAGGGATAATGGAACAGTAGGGGATGAAATGCAGCACTTAGGAACTTAGTACCTGTTAAAAGGTAAGGAACTGCCACTCCAGAAGCTGAACGCTTCCCTTCCAGACTGGTAGTGTTAATTGTGAGAGTAGAACAAAAAGAGAAACCAAGCCTTGGGATGTCCCACCTAAGCCAGATAAGTCAACACTAGGTCCTTGCCTTAAGAAAATAAAGAAGTTTATCTTTGTCACAATCAAGTTACTTTTAATATATATTCATTTAGTGGAAGAAAACATGTCAGGTTAATACTCACCTTTATTAATAGTCTCATAGCAGACTACACATACTCTTGCTTCCTTTTCTAGGTACTGAAGCTTACATTTCCTGCTACAACAGACACCACAAAATACCTATAAAGAATAAGATACTACATTTGTTTTTGTCTCAAGTATATTTATTAGAAGCAGGGGAGAGGAGCTCAAAACCTAATAAGCTGAAACCTTTATTATATGATTCATTTTTCTAATCACCATAATCATAAACAGAAATTTAATGTTCTTTAACTTAAATGAGCATGATAATTAATCTTGACTGCCAATATCAAGTGGAAAGAGAGATGTCCAGGTGTTCTGGTTATGTCTGTGAGGGTGTTTCCAGACAAGACTGGCAAGCAGAATAACAAGTAAGGGACAAAGACATACCCTGGATTTGAGCAGCAATGCCCAACAGACTGGAAGCCTGGCAAGCATAGAGTGGAAGAGAAAGGCAGCAGTGAGGACCAGCTGCATTCCTCCTGCATCTACTGCTGCTGTCATCATTCATGGACAACCGTCGACTCTCCAGGGACCCCAGGCCTTCACACCACTTTTCTCAGAGGCTTCCGGTGTCTTCAACTAGGCAGCGACTGCACTATCTGCCTACACATCAGATAACCACTGCTGGACTAATGAGCCTATCATCAAATCTAATAAATCCCTTTATAATTACATATATACATACATATTTATCCAAAAAATATATGCCAACTGTTCTTATAGAGAACCCTAATACAAGGGATGTTTTGTAATTTATAATCATATTTCTGATAAGGAAATATTTTTTAATCAATTATGTTAACTGAAAGGCAATAAAAATTTTCTTTAATAAATATGTCTATGATTTAAAAAGCTTCCTGTAGCAGCTAAATATATAACTTAGTGATGCTGAGCTTGCCTACAATTTACACAGACCTGGTTTTCACAAGTACAACATTATTTTGCTAAGATGTAGTAGTTTGATCCCAAATCAACATATAACTGAAAAGTGCTAAGTAAAAAGCACATCAGTTTTTAAAGACAATTTCCTTAGAGTTTATAGACAATATATTTATCCTCAATAAGAACACAAACAAGCCAACTGGCATTTTAGTGATTTCCTCAGCAGTGATCAGGAACCTGGCTGCAAAGTGGTCTTAAGGTGAAGTATTTAAGGACAAAGGGGACCCACTGAGCTTGGAACATCTGGTTTATCAATATTAGAGAGCACAAACAAATAGAGCAGCAGTTCTCAACCTGTAGGCTACAACCCTTTGGGGTCACAAATCAGATATCCTGCATATCAGATATTTACATTGCAATTCATAACAGTAGCAAAATTACAATTATAAAGTAGCAGCAAACAACTTTATGTTTGGGGGTCACCACAGTATGAGAAAGGATTAAAGTATCACAGGATCACAGCATTAGGAAGGTTGAGAATCACTGACCTAACAGGATAACGAAGTAACTCAGAATTTGCCTGATGTAAGAGGACCTAGTTTTAATAGCAAGGCCATGAACAAATAATAAAAAGCCAACATTTTAATAACTTACTTTCCCACAAGCTCGGCAGTGGTGTCGCCGTTTTGTAAAAGTGAATTTGACTTGGCAGTTCATACAGTTTGGAGCTTCTGAATCAGGAACCCAAGCAGGTTGTTTCTGGCCCAAAACCAAGCCTTCTTTGCAAATGTTTTCAGGCGGAGAATCCTTGTTTGCAGTTACAAAACCAGATCCACCCTCAAAATTACTTTCTATGTCAATGTAATTGGAGTTGAAGCTAACCTGAGAATCAGGTGTGTGGTCAGCAGAGTGAGTGGACACAGCAACGGCATCTGCCATGCTTGCCTCACTCTCTGGCACATCTTGGATGTCTGGCTTGTTCATTTCCTTTGAAGAACTTGTTACTGGTGGAAGGCTAAGCAATTGCTTAGGTCTGGCCCCTCCAACAGCTTGGGTGTTAATACTAGGGACTAGCAATCTGTTCACTATGTCAGACTTACTGGTTGGAACTGTACTTTCTGCAAAAGGACCACCATTTTCCACTGTGTTTTCTTTATCAATTGTTTCACAAATCACAATACCACCGTTTTCAACAGCAGCTCCAGCTTCAGCATTGAAATATGTATCACTGGCATTTTCATCATTTAATCCTTTCATATCCATCTGATTCATCTGAGACTGTGAATCATTTACACTTTCTTCAAAAGACACTGTGTTAGAGTTCTGAAGACACTGTTCCTTTAGGAAAGCATCAAGTTCAGCATCACTGATTAATGTGCCACTTCTTATGCTTTCATCAATATTGAAGTAATCTAACTCCTGCCCATCCATATCACTGCTGGCAAAGGTAAGACCTTCGCATCCATCAGGAGACTCTGGGGCATTCGAAGCACACAGTGCCAGTTGAGACTCTGCAGCTGCAGAAGAGCTGGTATCCTCAGGGGACTCCAAAGACTCACCAGGGATTACCATCTGCTCAGGTTCAAGCTTCCCATCTTCCTCCTTTTCCTTTACTGGATGAAGAAATATGCTTTTACACTTTTCCTCTTTCAAAAGATCTGCCTCCCTAGAGAGTTCCCCATCTAAAACAGCATTCCTCTGTATATCTTTAAGGACAGCCATTACATCTTTCTGATCTTTAGACTCATCAGGAGGTAAAAAATCACCATGCACATTATTATCAATTAACGGTCCACACAAAAATTCAGACGATGAAAAACAGGAAAGTGAAGAGGGTACATCTTCCCTTGAAACATGTAAAGATGAAGAAGAAATCTGGACTATATCATTATTATCTTTAAGGTCTAAATTTCTTGAGTCTTTTTTTAGAGATTGTTTCATAAACACAGCAGTTCTGTTTTCCTGGAAGGAAGAGTCAAGTAACTTGAAGTTTTCATCTTTTGAATTTGTGTCACTTAGGCATATCCCTTGATTTTCTGGAAGATTGTAAGGCATAGCAGTTGTGTTATCTCCTTCTTCTACACACTCTGTATTTATGACTGATACATCCACTCTCTCTTCTGCCAAATAGCCATCGTCTTTTAAAACTTCACATGGTAGCCTCTTATTAGATGTTTCAGAACTTTGTTCAGTCAAAGCAGATAAAATGTCAAAATCAATTGTTTCTAACTCATTAGAGACCTTTTCATCCTTTAAATTTTCTGTTCCACTATATTTACAAGAATCAGAAAGTGCTGTGTCTACTTTTAAACCCAATTCTTTAATCCTACTAACATCTCTGTTTTTTAGGTCACAGTTGATGTCATTCTGTTCTTCTCCAACAGCATTACTACCATGGTCTAGAGAAGAAACAGTGAGAGTATCTGAAACTGAAGATAAATCCAATGCAATCAAAGCATCTCCACTAGACTTAGAGTCTTCTGGCAATAACTTTTTAATGTCTTCTTCACTATTGGTGGCATGTACTAAGTTACCCATGTCACTTATCAGGTCACAGACAGGTTTACTACATCTTCTCATACATGAAGGCTGGATTTCATCTGAAGTACTAGCATCTACAGAAGAAAGAAGATCTAGTCCTGTTACGTTTTTTTCATTCTGTCTAGAAGTTAGCCCCTCATGTGTCTTCTTGTTGAGGAAAGTCTCATTTGCTTCATAGCCTGTTTCTGATGAGGCACAACTACCAATGCATCTTTGGTCCTTTGGCAACAGTAAAGCTAGCTGCGGAGAAGCCAGCTCTGAAGAAACTGAACAGTGGTTAGAAGCATATACATTCTGTGCATCTTGGAGATAATCTTGTTTATCTAGTGAAAAAATAGAGATACAAGGCTATTCAGAAGACCCAAATCAAATAAAGATTACAAAGATATGCTTTCTAGGACTTTCAATCAACTTCTTATTTGCTCTGAACTGTTGCAGTTTTTACTTAATACGGTTGTCATAAGATTAAAGAAATCCCATCTATAACTCAGCTACATTATAAACCAAACCAGAAGAGGCTGAAGAGCTATCTTTTCTTAAACTATTTTTGTTCTGTCATTGTCCTGACTGTTTTTTTGTAAACTTGGCACAAGCTAGAGTCATCTGGGAAGAGGAGCCCCAATTAAGAAAATGCCTCCACCATATGGCCTCTAGGCCAGCCTGTGGAGCATTACCTTGATTAATGATTGATGTGAGAGGGCCCCTGCCCACTGTGGGTGGGATGACTCCTGACCAGGTGGTTCTGGGTTGTATAAAGGAGCAAGGTGTGAGCCATGAGGAACAAGCCATTAAGCAGTACTTCTCCACGGTTCTTTTTCAGCTCCTGCCTGACTTCCTTTCATGGTGGAATATATACCCTAAGGTGAAACAAGCCCTTTCGGCCTCAAGGCTTTTCTGGCCATGGTATTTATTACAGCAATAGAAACCTAGCTAACATAACATAACAATGTGACCAAGACTGAAATCAAATTTTGTTTGTTAAAGGAACATTTTAAGATTCTAGTAGCAAAGTAGAAAAAACAACAAACCTGGGTTCTGCTCAAAATCATCAAGAAGTTTGTCCAAGTCACTGACAGCTGCTTTAAAGTAACTGTCCATCCTACCTGTAGGCTTACTCAGAATTTAATTCTTGTAACCTAGAAAATAAAAGTTACAATATTATAATAATTTTCTACCATGCAAATATTATGCTATCTATTCTGTACCAATACAACTATCAAAGTAGAAACAAAAATAAAATTAAAGCTGGGCATTGTGGCATATGCTTTTAATCCCAGCATTCAGTAGGAACTCTTCGGGTTCCAGACCAGCCTGTCTACAAAGTGATTTCCAGAACAGCCAGGACTGTTACACAGAGAAACCCTGTCTTGAAAAGCCAAATGAATAAATAAACAAACAAATAAAAAGTAAAAATAAGCAGTACTTCTTTTCCATAACATAGGTTGAAAATGCTCTCTCCATGAAAGTGACAAGAAAGCCAACTTTTACATACAACATCTGCACAGACGAGCTACTGTATGGGAGAGAGGGCATTTGAGTGTGATGCATGCACATAAGTGTGCAAGAGGAGAAACCAGAGGAGGACAATGCATATCTTCTCTGTCACTATCAACTCACTGACTTAAGAAAGGTCTCCCGCAGCCTACAACCCACAACCTCAGAGAAGCCAGAACCCTCTTCCAGAAACAGATGGAAGCAGATGCAGAAATCTACAACTAACCAATGGCCAAGCTCCTGGAGTACAATCTAAGTGAGGGAGGAGTGATAATATGAACAAAGGAGTCAAGACCATGATGGGGAAACCCACAGAATCAGCTGACCTAAACTAGTGAGAAATCACTGACTCCAGTCTGACAAATGAGGAACCCGCATAAGACCAAACTAGACTCCCTTAATATAGGTGACAATGGTGTGACTGGGACATTATATGAGGCCACTGGCAGTGGGTCCAAGATCTAACTCTAATGCACAAACTGACTTAGTAGAGCCCATTCTATATGGAGAGATACCTTGCTCAGCCTAGACACACAGTGTGGGTGGTGGAGAGGTGCCTTGGTCCTGCCTCAATGAGATGATGGGCAGACTTAGTAGACTTCCTAGAGGAAGCCTTACCCTCTCTGGGGAGCAGATGGGAGGGGGGAAGAGGAGGGAGCAGGAGGAGGAACTAGGATTGGAATGTAAAAAAAGAAAGAAAAAAGGTCTCCCAGAGAACATTTCATCTATGTGGGTCGGCCAGCAAGCTCTGAGGATCTACCTGTCCCACACCATTGGGTTACAGGTACACACAGCATGCCTGGCTTTACCATGGCTTCTATAACTTCAAACTCATGTCCTAATTCTGCATGGCATGCAATCTTTCTCTCTAGTCCAATATTATGAATTTTTTAAAACACTCACCTAAATAACTCATGAGTCAGAGACTAACAGTGAAAGGCTACAAATACTTAAATATTAAAAGTTAAGTAATATAAAATATACTATATACAAACAGAAAACTAAAGTTAGCTTTATGAAAAGATCTGTTGAGTAGCAGAGGCAGAAACCAAATGTGCTTGAGACACAGCAAGTCTCTACCAGTGACCAACATCAGAAGGGAAGAACCCAAGTTAAGGGGCTCTTTCTGCTTAAATGGGATAAACGAACATCAAAACTATGAAGAACACACAGAAATGAAAACAAACCAAATCCAATTTAAAAACCAAGCAATCATAATAACATTAAACTCAAAACAAAGAACCCCACCTGGTGGAGGGCTGCTAGGGTACTATTACTCTAAAAATTAATGAATTAAAGAAAATTAGCAGAGAACCCTTCACTCATTTACAGAATACACTTCTAGATATCACTATAGGTTACTGAGGGAACATTCTTTAGGTAAGAATTCCAGTAAATATGTGAAGAAGGATTTAAACTTAAAAAAAAAAACTTTTCATGGCTCTTAATGCAATTAATGCTAAGCAACTGTTACCAATGGATGTTAAACCTTTAGAGAAAAAGTCTGATAGGGACTTTATGATGTAGGGTTGTGTCAATACACTACAATCCAGCCATCAGTTTGCCATCAACTTTGTGGAAGAACACATCACACAGAACATGAGCCTGAGTCTGAAAACTATGTTTTCAGGAAATTCAGTTGTATAAGACAGCTGAATAGCATTTTAAAAAGCAACCATACAAATTAATCCAAAAAGTAGAAGACTATATTCTTCAAGCTGTCTGTGGTAAATGATCAGTTTGTTGGGGGGGGGTGAAAAAAAAGGCCTTCCCAAGTGCTGCCAACTATCATTTTTGTAAAGCACAATAAAGCTATGCAAAATTTGTAAGAATACATATAAACAAAAGGACATGATAATTAAGAACATTCAAATTTTGCCTGGCATAGAGAATGAGCAGGAATGATGTAAGGTTTTTTTTAAGAACTTGTTATTATTGAACTAAGGCTACAGGTGATTCAGAAATGAAGAGCACAGTGAGAGATAACACCTAAAAAAAAAGCACAGAGAAATGAGGAAGAGATACATATAAAATAGAAATTTAGAAATCCAACAATAGCTGGGTGTTGGTGGCATACGCCTTTAATCCCAGACCTCGGGAGGCAGAGGCAGGCAGATCTCTGTGAGATCTGGTCTACAGAGCGAGTTCCAGAACAGCCTCCAAATCAATACAGAGAAACCCTGTCTCGAAAAACAAAAAACAAAAAACAACAACGACAACAACAAAAAAGAAATTCAACAATACAACGAGAACAGAGTTCCCTAAGGGGAAAAGAGTATGGGAAATTTTCTTTTGAAGTCAATGCCAGGAATTTTTCCAGAATTCACAAAAAAATTGAACAGATAAAAATAATACAGCATATATGTCTAATAATTAGGTTTTCACAAACTCAAAGGATTCTTGTAAGTTCCAGAAAGCCAAATTGGACCCATCCAAACAGGTCAGATTCACTCCAGATATTATTCAACCTCTCCCTGGTCCTGGGACTCCCTTCCCTCATCTTGGGACCCCTTGGAAGCCCCTCCCTCATCTTACAATCTTCCCCTCAAATACTAGGACCTAAGAAATAAAATTTTAAACCTAACTTTGTCCTCTACTCTGCTAACATCTTGCCAGATCTACAGAGGCACCAGAGAGTCGCATACAGCCTGGACTGCAGAGAGTCCCATACAGCCTGGACTACAATAGAACAACCAGTGTGGCAATACCCCAACTTTCTCAGGTTCCCCCAAAGATGATCGATGCCCCCAGGTCAGCAGGAAGCAGTCTTAAGAACTCAACGTCCTTATTCCTGAACCTGCCACATCTAACACCCCCATCTCTTTTTAAATCATAAATAAAGGTGGGAATGAAAGGTTCAGGCATTATGCTGGCCTGCCCTGTTACCTGGCAAGATGCACTCAGGCAGCACTCTGGCCAGCCCAGAGTTCTGTGAGAACCACGCAGGTGCAAAGGACCCCTTTAAAGGACTGACCCCTGCCCGCTTACGCTCTCTTTTATGGGATCATTGAGACACAAAAAACAAAACAAAAATACAGCATATCACAATAAAAAAGAAATTCACACTTTCAAGCACATTACAGGGAAACAACTGAACTCCAAAAAGCAGCCAGAGAGAAAAGGTCATTTCAAAGTTACAATTATGCTCAGAGCAAGCTTACACCAAGGTACATTTCAGAAGTAGTTTTAATAACAATCTATGGCATCTCAATTCAATAAAGCCTGTTGGCTCTTGTTTCCATTTTCAAATAAATCATTACATTATACACATAAAAATGTTACAAAACACAGATATAAAGCCAATGAAAGGAATTTAGAGGAAGAAACAATGCAGGAAATAAGAAAACACCAAGACATATGCTAAGAGAAAGAAACTCTTACACAACTACAAAACAGGAACACAGAGCCATAAGGAAGGAACATAGGGACAACAGCTGATCTTAAAATCATAGAGGCTGGAGGGACTCAGAAAAACGGTTCTTTCATCAGACACAGTAGTAACAGGATTCAATGTATTCATTAAAAAGAAACAAAACTTGAAAATCAGCAGTTTAAACTTTCAATTTGGGCAACTATACTGAAAAACCAATTATCCTAAATTAGAAATAGAAAAATTAAAACTATAGAGTGTTAGGAGCAGGGTTGTGGTGGTGGTGGTGGTGGCGCACGCCTTTAATCCCACCACTTGGGAAGCAGAGGCAGGCGGATCTCTGTGAGTTAGGCCACCTTACTGGCACTCATATATTTGTATGTGTTTTGCTCCTTTTTAAAAATTGTTTTTATTTGTTTAGATTTTTGACAGGGTCTCATCTAGCCCAGAATGCCTTTAACTATATATATATATTTTTTTTTTAATTATATACCCAAGGATGACTTTGAACTCCTGACCCTCTACCTTTACTTCTCTAGTGTTTCTGTTACAGCTGTACACCACTACTTGGAAGACAATGCATGCGAGTGACTTCATTCACAACTGCCAAAAGGTAGAAGCAACCACAACCATGTGTCTTTGATTGCCACACGGATATAAGAACCATGGTGCATATTATTATTTAGTGAAATGTGTTAACCAAGTCACAAAAATACAGGACAAACACATACTGCTAAAAAAAGACTCTGTATTTACTCTATGACCCAACTACATAGCATTCTGGAAAAGTAAGACTATAGAGATAATGAACATGCCAG
The DNA here is from genome assembly GCF_017639785.1 of Mesocricetus auratus. Lineage (NCBI taxonomy): Eukaryota > Metazoa > Chordata > Mammalia > Rodentia > Cricetidae > Mesocricetus > Mesocricetus auratus. Next base: position 26,282,803 of record NW_024429201.1, on the reverse strand, counting down.
TGATTACCAATGGTATAGAACTCAGGAGGGCTGGAGAATACAATAGATGCTTCATGGGAATAAAGCTACATCTATGACACTGCAATGGCAAACTAAGAGAAAACGCACTTGAAAACACCTATAGACCTTTATACCACAAAGAACGCACCTCAATGTACACAATGAAAAAGAGTACTAGCTAGACATGGTGGCTCATGCCTGTAATTCTAGCACTTGGGAATCTATGACGGGAGGATTGCAGCATGTTCAAGGTCTGTCGAGGTTACACAGTAAGTTCCAGGCCAGGGCTATAGAGTAAGATCTTGACAAAAACCAAAAGACTTTTAAAATCAGGGATCCCAGAATGAAATCCTGAATGCAACAAGAGTCAAAAGTTATTACAAATGTATGAAACAATGCCATTACAGGGAATGGAGGGAGAAGGAAATGTACTAACTTTTGGAAGCGTTTAAGACTAAAAGCAAAAGGCACACAAGCACAGACTCTTCTGTTACCTACAGTAACTCCTAACTTTATGTCCTTGCAGGGGGTTATTTAAGTTACATTTACTGTACCATCTGGAGTAACTTTCTCTTGAAATTTAAACATCCATAGGATAGGGCCTAGTATTTTATTCACTCATAAATTCAGTGTCTCCCCCCTCCCAATTTTTTTTTGTTATTTTACATGTATAGGTGACTTGCCTACACATATGTCTGTGAACCACATGAATAGCTGAAGAGGTGTCAGACCCCGTGGAATTAAGTTATAGGCAGTTGTGAGCCACACACACATGTGCTGGGAATTCAACCCAGATCCTCTTAAAGAGCAGCCAGTGCTCTTAACTGATGAGCCATTGCTCTAGCCCAATATTCAGTGTCTCTATCAGCACCTATCATATAAGGTATACTGTTGAGTAAATATATTTCCAGAGAAAAGCAACAGAATTGGCTATCATTCTGGCATGACACTTCTCAACAATAACAACAGAAACATTGGAGCCATGCCTCTAAAATTCTAAAAGTAACAAATGAAGCCATCAACCAAGTGTGATGGTTAAAATATTGTCTAGACATACTGAAAGGGGTGTTCTACAAATATGATAGAGACTTCAAGGAAGATAAAATCTTGAGTCTAGAAAACAAGCTATTCTTTATCAGAGAGACACAAAGGAATTCATACAAGATTATGGTAGCCCAGGAAAACCACTATATTGCAGGGCCAGAAACAGAAGCTAGGTACCACACATCTGATGAAATATACTGCAAAGCAAAGTCATTATTGTATACATTTGAACCTACTCATAGGTGAATAGCATATCTTGTCTGAAGGGTTAAAATCCCAAAGAATATAAGCTACACATTAAAAAAATATATGAGCCAAGAAGCAGAGGCAGGCAGATCTCTGAGTTCAAAGCCACCCTGATCAACAAAATGAGTTCCAGGACAGCCAGGGTTACACAGGGAAACCCTGTCTCGAAAAGCCAAATATATAAGATTCATAAGAGGTAGATATAAAAAACTAAGGTCACTTCTAACTCCGGAAAGCATTAATTACATAATGATACAAACACAAAGTAACTCAGTTAGTTAACATGCAACTAGCTACAGGATAACAGGAAAGAATGTGCATTGCAGTGTTCAAAGAGAAGGGTGGAAGCAGCAAATGTAACTATGATACAAACTAGAATAGGGTAGGAGTGTGGAGGAGAGGTAACTATACAGGTAAATATGCTATTTAAACATCTGGAGATTTAAAAAAATGAAGTTATTGGCACTGAAGCAACCTGTCTCCGTTTTGTGAGAGAATTATTTCTTTACTGCCCTAAGGCATCTACATCTAGTAACAAATTAACTTCATTTGTAGGCATTTAAAGTATTATTATTTGTATCATCCATGAGAGAACTGAGAAACAGTTGCTGAAACCATTTTCTGTGTTCCATGATTCACACAGGAAGCCTAGACTAAGATGGATTTCTCTGGAGAGTAGAATTCTGCATAAGAACAAGAAAGGGTAACTAGGTTTTTCATTATAGATTTCTAGTATTATTTAAATCTTTATGTAGGGTATGGTTATGCCACCCCCTTTTTGAGACAAGATATCAATCACTATGTAGCTCTGGCTGGCCTTGCTATGTAGACCAGGCTGAACTTGACTCTAAAGATCTACCTGCCTCTGCCTCTTGAGCATTAGGATTATCCCTTTAACAAAATTAAAATTACATAAAAGGTAAAAACGTAGACTAGGAGTGGTGACATATGCATATAATCCCGGCACACAGGAAGCAGAGACAGGAGGATCACCCTAATTCAAGACCTGCCAATCTGATCTACATAGAAATTCTGGTCCAGCCAGCACTACATAGTGAGACACTGTCTCACAAAACCAAAGTAAATGAATAAGTTCATACATATTTAAAAAAGTAAAGAAGCTTTGAATATAGAATGTATCAACAACAACAAAAAACTATCACCAGCTGGGTGGTGGTGGCACACGCCTTTAATCCTAGCACCCAGGAGGCAGAGGCAGGCGGATCTCTGAGTTTGAGGCCAGCCTGGTCTACAGAATGAGTTCCAAGACAGCTAGGGTTACACAGAGAAACTGTCTCAAAAAACAAAAACTATCACCAAAAGTTCTAAAACAGTTTATCACTAGCAAAATCCAGAGCTGCTTTTTTTTAAACAAACCAAAGAATTCATTAAAGAACATCTTTTAACACACTGCTAAATATTACATTATTTGAAGTGCCAAAAGTACAGGAAACAATACAATTCAATAATTTGTAAAAGGTATGACAATGCAAATACTTTACATTGAGACCTTTTAACACGAAGTACTACTAAGCTGTGGATTTTCTCATTTCAATCAAACAAAGGGAAGGGTGATTTTGATCTAGCAATCTATTATAAATAGAAGAAATAAAAAATGTACAATATACTCTATATTTGAAAGTTTATTCGTAGAAGCACTGATGATGAGATTGTTTTCAATCTCCTGTATATGAGAATGACCTTTATTTATTTATTTGTGTGGGTGTGGAGGTCAGAAGGAAACTTTCCTAAGTGACTAGTTCTGTTCTTCCACTGCGTGTCGGGGACAAACACCTCAGGTGGTCGGGCTTTCGCTGCACACACCTTTACCCTTTAAGCTATTCTGCCAGCCCAACGATGACTTGAGATAATTTTACTAACTTGGCCATTTATATACTCTCAGATTTCCAAACACATTTTATAATATTCACTTTTAAAAGTGGTTTTAAAGGTCTCTTCATGGTTTAAAATGGTAGCAACAGGGAATATTAATAATAAAGATGAAACCTAAAATTGCTAAAGTGAGAGACGGTAAGGACATGAGCAGAGACTTAGGTGAAGATGAAAAGAAACAGAAAAACAGCTAAAGAACCAGAACTTCTGGAGACTGAGACAAAGGAGAAGGCTGGGATTAACAACAGATCCCACTGCGGGGGCTGTAGGTAGACTAATGGAGATACACTGACCATCACAGACAATTCAAGAGGAGCAGGAAGGAGGGAAACACTTGAGACTACTGTGTGAAGTACCTTGAGAACATCCTGGGGGAGATGTCCAAGTGGCTGTTGAATGTAAAGGACCTGGAATGCAGAAAAGAGTCTGAGATACAGACTGGGAAACTGGCAACACATAGCTGTTAAGGAAGTGACCTAGGAAAAGAATACAAGAGCACTGGACATCTGATGATCCCTAAACCTGTCTAGATAAAGTTATAACCTAGGTTACATATACTTCTGTAGAAAATATCCAATATGCAGTGCGGAATGAAAGAAAAGCACAAAGCTCTGTACAATATACATCCATTCTCTACAGAGACGATAGCATTGCCGGGGGTTGGTGGCACACGCCTTTAATCCCAGCACTCGGGAGGCAGAGGCAGGTGAATTCGAAGCCAGCCTGGACTACAGAGCGAGTTCCAGGACAGCCTCCAAAACAATACAGAGAAACCCTGTCTCGAAAAAACAAAAAAAGAAAAAAAATATATAATGCAGCCTTACAATATAAAAATAATAAAAACCTGTTAGAAAGGCTGCTGGACACTAGACTTTAAGTGGGTAAAATAAATTATATGGAAAGACAATAATATGACCATGAAAAAAATTTCACTATACATTGAATAATTAGGATTTAAAAACACCATTGGTTGCTCAGTAAGTTGAAATAAAGTTTTTTAAAAATATAATAAAGTACATGATGTTGGTTAGGTATGAGTTTTAAGAAAAAAAAATCTCAACTGTTACTGACAGAAAATGATATTGCCTCTCAGGCAAACGATGTAACAATTTGTAGAAATAGTCTGGGGGGAAATCCCAATTCTCTCTTTAAATTCAAGAAAGTAACCCAAAACCACTGAAAAATATTCAGATACTTTATCAATCATTAGAGGAAATAATTCAAACAAGTGACCTGGGAACTCAACAGAAAATTATGAAAATCATCCAAGTTAATTCCTATGTCTATCAAAACACAAAAGAAGGGGAGTAGGAGACATAAGTCTAAGATTTAGCAATGCAACCTTCAGATAAATGCTAGCACACGTGAGCAAAAACACATGAACTTCCAATGTTGCAGTTTGTAAGCGAGAAGCACATGAGAACGGACTATTTAATATAAGAATGGCTAAATGCATTCCTCTGCTTTGCTGAGAAAATAGGTCTGCTCTTTTCTAACCACGTGACTACCCAAAGACAGGTTTGCTTCATGGGCTTTAATCTAAACAAGCCTGTGCTCCAAGATGAACCGAGAAATACAATTCAGCTGTCTTCTATGACGCCAGACATTAAAGTAACTTGCTTCGAGGTAAAACAATACCTTCCTGCTCCCTAAACTTAGTTTGGAAAGATAGTTGGTTTCCAATCGAGATACTTAGCAAGTACATAATGTTTTTACTTTTACCTAGCTTTTATTGTTGAGACAGCAATTTACTGTGTACCCCAGGCTGGTTTGTAGCTCAATTCTCCTGCCTCCACAGTTACTTGCTGGGATTACAGTCATGCTCCACCATGCTTCCCTATAAAACTATTAAGTGCATATGTGGGAAAAAAAGAATTTTCTGTGCTTAAATTTCCAAAATGGTAAATATATTGCATTAGCAATTTTTTTCTCAGTTGTCATTACCCTCAATCACAAGGGTATTAAATGTGTAACAGAGTATTATGATTGAGGATAAAAGGAATTTTGTGAGGTAGCTACTTCAAAAGATGCTTTTACTCATATTTTATGTGTATAGTAAAAAGGTAATCGGTATATGTGTAAGGTTTTTAAAAACAAGGGAAGGCTAAGCAATCTGATCCTTAAATTTAAAATGTAACCGGGGCAAAAAGAACAAAGGAAAATGTCCAAATGTTAAGCGACTGACCACTTTTGCATGAAAGAAATCTATCATCCCTTATTCTTTGCTGTCATTTTTAAATAGCTTACCACTAAATATGTAGCTTAATATCCAAGATAGAGAAAAAGAAGTTACGTGAAAAATCAGAGCTCTACTGATTCAAGTCATTAAACTTCCGCCCACTCAAGACACGGCAAACTCGGAGGAGTAAATGACGGAATCCGATGACATCACTAATTAATTCTTTGAATTAAAAGATGAACTTAATATTAAATTTACGGACCGGGTTTCTGACCTGTCCAACCAAGAACATGGGATCGGAATGTAGCAATTTGCAATCACGGTCGTACAAACAGGTTAACGGCTAAAAAGGCATCTCTTCAGAGGCACTAAAAAGAAAAGGCAGCGGGGGCTGACACTGGAGCATCCTTGCGACGGAGTCGCCGGGGCCAGTGCGCTCCGGGCCGGGCCTGCGGTGGGATCAGATATCCCGGCTGCACAGCGCCCAGGGCGGCCAGCGGGACCCCGAGGCAGGCAAGGCCCAGCCGTCGGAGCCCGGCGAGCCGGCGGCCACCCCGCCCCTCCGCCCGCAGCACGATGAGGAGAGGCCGGCGGCGGCGGCGGCGGCTCCCGGGCTCTTACCTCCCCACACCCCGCCGAGCTCTCGGGGACTCGACGCGACGCCGCAGTGAGGCGTGAAGAGCGACCCGGCCGCGACACCACGGACTGCGCGACGCCGACCCACAGCCCTGCCCCTCCCGGCCCAGCAGACCGGCGCGCAGGCGCAAAGACGGCATCCAGCTGCCACGCCCCCCTCCGGGAGGCGAGGCCTCTGCGCGTGCGCGCTGCTTGGGTCCGGGCTGGTGCGCCGGAAGTGACTGAGCGGCTTGGCTGCAGGCTGGAATCTTGTCGCCGTCCTCGGGACTCTGTGCCGCTGGGCTCGGGGGGAGGGGTGGGAGGTGGGGGCGACTCCAGCCACAGCTTAGCTGACGCGGCGCCACGGTTCGCGCACCATTTCTCACCCCGGGCAGTTCCCAGAAGCCCGTCTCCCGAGACGGAGTCGCCAGCCCCGCCCTCCCTTCTGGCTGTACTTCTGCATTGCCATCCGGTTGTGGCCTCTAGAGCGGCTGCTGTCTGAAAAACAGACGGAGAAACTGAACGCCGCTCGCGCGTTTTGTGCTTCGACCTTCGTCGTTTTCACCCCAAGTTTTCTGAAGCTCAAACCAGAGAAGCTCGGGGACAGCCGGCGCGCCTCCGCTTTCGAGACTGCCAGCGTTATCGCTGTGATTTGTGCTCAGACTTCACACCCTCAATCAGCAGTTTGCAACCGCGGCTTGTGATCCTTCAGGGATTCTGAATCTCCAGTTTTGGTTTTCCTAAATTCTTGAAATGGAATTGTGTGATTCAACTCAAGAGCAAAACTTTTGGTTGCGTGAAATGATGTGTGTGGTCTTCGACAGATACTGCATAAGATATGCTTTGCTTACATTGCCTAATTAAATTTAAGAGTAATTCCACAAAGTGCGGTGTCCATTTTCTCTATTACACATTGGACACTGTTCACAAGTAAATGGGTCCGTCACCTTTTCGGAACCTCAATTCAGAAGCAGGAACTCAAGTGTGCAAATTCACATTAGGAGCAAAAGTATAAATATAGTATATTGTAAAGACAAATAAGACATTTAAAAATAAACAAAACACCAACACTTAATAGTGTTTGTACATCAATTCACATACTTGCATAAGTGTCAACCACATTTTATTCATGTTCAAACTCAATAGTAACAAAGACAGAAGTACTGTGTTCTCTATAAATCTGATTTACCAATTTGTTTAACTTATGGATGAATCCCACTAGTGAAAATGATGTGGATATTCTCATACTGTGGTGTGGATATAAGTTAAGAAAAATTCACATATAAGGTAGGTCTTTTGAAAGCTGTCAAATCCTATCAAGGACCTTAAAATTTTCATATGACCTAAATAAACAATTTCTCATTTGAAATTGTAAAGAAGTGCTTTAGGACAAAATTATTTGTATTCAAAATAGACATCATAACTACTTTTTAATTGACAAAAGGACTAATGAGACGGCTCAATGGGCGGAAGTGTTCGCCATTGGAGTCTGGCACCTAAGTTTGAACCCTGAGAACCTGCCTAGTAGCCAGTTGCAGTAGCCCAAGTTTAATCCCCAGGCACACCTGTAAGGATAAGGGAGGTGAAGACAAAACTTTAGAAACTCATAGGCCCGGGTGCTTCACCTCCTGGGTCCCAGTCATTTTTCTTGTCTTTTTCTCCTGCTCACTCTTAAGATTAGGAGTGTGCTCTTGACCACTGAAACTAAGAATCCAGTCACCTATTCCCTCCTCCCCTTTTCACTGTATAAATTTGAGTTCTAATCCTATCACTTATTAGCTGTATGACAGAAAGTGCTAGGCTTAAACACTCTCATGCTGAGATTGTGATAGAAATAATGTGTAGCTTGAGATATCCACGTAGCACAGTTAAATGGACTCAATGAATCATTGCTGCTCTGGTGGCTGTCCTCCTGTGAGTTGTTGGATTCTATTCATGTTGGTATGCCAGTGCCCTGTGATTATAGTACATCAATAGCCTTCAAACATATTTAAAAACCTACTTTCTGGGGCAGCAGTTCTGTCAGCTCTTTCAGAGGACCCAGACTCAATGGTCATCACTCAGGTAGCAAACCATGCCAAACAGTTTGCAAGTCCAGTTCTGGGGGAACCAATACCCTAGGCACATGAGTAATACATACATGCAAGCAAAACACTTATACACATAAAAGAAAATGAATTTTTAAAATGCCGACTCTCTTAACCTAGAACAAGTCTTTCTTTTTTTCTTTCTTTCTTTCTTTCTTTTTTTCTTTTTTTTTTTTTTTTTTTTTTTTTTTTTTTGGTTTTTAGAGACAGGATTTCTCTGTAACTTTTGGAACCTGTCCTGAACTCACTCTGTAGACCAGGAGACCAGGTTGGCCTCAAACTCACAGCCTGCCTCTGCCTCCAGAGTGCAGGGATCAGCCACCACTGCCCAGCTAAAGCAAGTCTTGATGGCTATTCTATTCGACTGTCACCTGGAGTTCTTGTTTTGTTGTTTGTTTGTTTGTTTGTTTTCAAGGCCTGATCTAAAATCTTAATAGCACCAGGGTTAATTTAACCAGTAAGTGATTTAAAACTAATGCTTCCAATTCCTGGTCAACACTCCCTTTTTCTCTGGTGACTGTAAGCACAAACCTGAGTTCAGAGCACAATGCAGACTAAACTTTGTACCAAGCAGCAATACTCAAGCAGTTAAGGGGAGAGAAGTCTACAATAGCAGTTTACAGAGCACACACAGAGTGACGTTTCACACCCACGATTCATCCAGGAGGCACTCAAACTGTCACTCATCAAGAATGCTTTACAAATAGGTGTTATTTATTGACCCCCTACTGCCTTTTAGCCCTTAGGTGAGACAAGCTAAACAGTTTGGCTCAGCTGTTAACAAGCCTGGAGTTCCAGAATCCTTCCAGGTGTTGGAAACGCTCAGCTATGCACAGCAGCGCTTTTATCTACATGGACCTTTATCTTTCTAGCACACTGAAGGGTCCGAGTCCTGTTAGCCTGTTCTTCTTTTATGCTAGCATTAGCTATTGGGAAAACAGCTTTTCAATTCCTGAAGCAAAGTTATAATTATGACACCTACAAGACAATTTATTTGAGTGTGTTTTGAAATCAGTGACAAAGAAGTGAGTAAGAATAACAGAATTTGCTGATAAGTGTCATTAAAACATTCGTGCTTTTGACACCAACACAAATACTTGCTTATATACCATGATTACACTGTATTTCCTAGCAATGACAGGCTCATTGGAAAATCTTTCAGTGCTCTTATTATCTATTCATTGACTGAATGATTTATGTTTTGACAAGGTCACACTATGTAGTCTAGACTAACTGCATACTTCTGTCTCAGCCTCCCAAGGGCTAGGATTACACCCAGCTTTTGTGGTGCTTTTTAAATGACAAAGGAGAAGAAACTTGTATGGGTTTTTTTTTGTTGTTGTTGTTGTTGTTATTCTGTTCTATTAAAGCGATTTCTTTAGCTTATTAATGGCAGTTTATTTGGGTAACCTAGTCTCAGTTCCTAAATATGTACTAAGTAAACTAAAGCAAATGGTTATGCATATACCTTAGTTTTCTTTTTTAACAGTAGTTTTGGGTCCAGAAGTACTTAGTTAAATAAAACAAAGATAGTTTATAACAGATTATGTTAATAAAATTAAAATTGTATTAACAATAAAAATTTTACTGTAGCAATGTGACTTTGAGTCTCAGTTGTTTTGTAACACGTGACTGTGTTTGTTTGCCCAGACCGGCTGCTCTATAACGTTAAGTTCAAAACTGCCACTTTGTTAACTTGTGGCTTCCAGAAGTTAACAGAAGGAAAACACACATGCCATTAAAAACTAAAGCCTTTCCCATACAAATGCAGTCATACTTTGTATCTCTTTTATTTGCTCTCAGGAGTTTTTTTCTGTGCAGTACATTATTATAGGAGTTACAAGAATTACAAATATGAGTGATTCATGACTAACACGGAAGAAGTTCACAGTCCACCCTGCCATTCTTTTGTTTACCAGCTTAATCGTTTGGGAGACAAATGGAAAATTTGTAATGGGGTAGAGTGGGGAGATCTAAATTCTACATTAATATTACTGCCAAAGCCAACCCCCTCCCTTTGTTCCCACTGAGATAGGATTTCTCTGTGTAGCCCTGTCTGTCCTGAAATTCAATATGTAGATCAGGCTGGCCTCAAACTTAGAGCTCTGTAGTCAGATTTTTCAAGGATATTCCCTCTGAGACATCAGCCTGCCTCTGCTTCCCACGTGCTGGGATTAAAGGTGTGTGCTGCCACCACCCAGGATATTCTTTTTGGTTGTTGTTTTATGAACCTTAGAAACCTAGTGTTTTATTTGTTACTTTTGGAATGCCCTATGAACTTCCTAATTTTGTAACTAATATTAATTTGTCTTTATTCTTGAGAATTTCATACACGTATACTGTGAAACATGATCAAATCCATCCCCAGCTTTCTTTATGCAACTCATATAAGCCCCACCTACTTCATGGCCCCTCCCAACTCCATATTCTCTTTTAGAAAATAATACTCTGGGGTTCCATAGTGTAATGGCGAGCACTCTGGACTCTGAAAATAATACTCTGGGTGGTGGCCATGCACACCTTTAATCCCAACACTCAGGAAGCAGAGGCAGGCAGAACTCTGTGCATTTGAGGCCAGCCTGGTCTAGAAAGTGAGTTCCAGGACAGCCAGAGCTGTTAAAAAGAGAAACTTGGTTTCAAAAAAAATAAAAACAAAAAAAATTAATACACAAAAAACTATGAAGTCCAATTAGTGTTTCCTGGATGTGTATGGGTGCAGGGCCACCCACTGGGATATGGGACATCTACTTGTCCCCCATTTTCACACAAACATGAATCACCCTCCCCAAATAACTCCCAACTACCAATATCTCCTCAGTAAGAGATGGGGCTGGGCAGCACCTCCGGAGTCCAAGCCAGAAGTCTGGTTGGATTGGTCTTGTGCCGGTCTTCACAGGTAACCATAGCTGATGTGAGATCATGCCAGAAGTTTGCGTCTCACGGCATCCCTCACCATCATCTAGCTCTTTGCCCCTCCTCTTCTTCAATGTTCCTTAGACCTTGGTCGTGGTAGCAGAGAGTGAGAAAAATATCTCATTTAGGGCTGACCACCCAGACTCTTATTCTCAGCCCTTGGACCACTTATGCATTACAGCATCATCCGTTGCCTGCTGCAATAAGTACTTCTCTGACCAGAGTTGAGAGTTTCCTAGGTCTAGGGTATAAATGTAAGTGTTTAGAAGGCAATTTGACAACATGGCCATTTAGCAAAATCACAATAGCAGGTTCCATCCTAGGGCCTATGACCTCCTAAACCATGGACTTCTCAACAGGATTACAGTACCAGATACGAAATTCCCTAAATTGATATCGGATACCTTCCTCAATTGCTCTCCGTTGCATTTATTGAGGCAGGTTCTCCCACTGAGCCTAAGCTCACTAATTCTGGCCCATCTAGTTAGCCAGCTTGCCTTGGGGATCTACTGTCTCAGTCTCCCAAGTGCTGGGATTAAATGCATCTACCATACCAGCTGGCTTTTACATGGGTCCTGGAGATCTGAACTCCACAACTTTGTGTAGTGAGTATTTTATCCACTGAGCTGTCTTCTCAGCCTCCAACACTGGCTTCTAAAAAGTATTGTTAAGAACTGAGGGTGAAGCTCAGGCAAGCAGTCCCGGGTTCAATCCCCAGAACCAGAGAAATGCAAAGACCAGCACCAAAAGACTTGATTGAATTCATAGTTAAGTTACCAGTAGCCTCACAGTCATTTTGCAATCCCCGCGTGTGGTGTATTGCGTGTCTGTGAGTCAGAGGACAAGGCCCTACACGATGCATGAGCTCTCATGTTGGTCTTAGGGGTAGCAACGAGGCATAGTCATCCCCAAGACTTGAGACAGAGTTTCAACACTAGGACACGGGGATTCTTAGTAAGGAAATCATTGGAGTTCTTTGCCAAATGCTTTTGATTCTCCTGTCTTCTAGGTATATGATGACAGCATACTTCCTGCCCCCTCCCTTGTGACTGAGTAGAGCACACAAGACGGACCCAGGCAAGTCAACCATGAGCAGGAATGGTGTGTGTCATTTCTGTTGTGCCCAAGTTACAAAGTCCCCAGAGACCACGAGGAAGACCCACCAAACTGCAAAAGCAATGTTTAATGATTGTTCATCCAACCATGACAGCAAGCTGACACAGCAGCCTCCAGAAGGAGTGAAGTCCCCTCTCTACTGCTAGGTTTTAAAGACAAAAGTTACAGGATTACATCAGTAGGTACGGGTTGGTTTCTGATTGTTGACATTTGGGAACAATCAGGAGAATTTCTCAAAGTCATATTTTGGCATGAAACACCTGTGTACCAATTATTTTCATTGGTCAATGCTGAGAGGGAACATTCTATGGTTTCTATGGCTTTGTCTTGTTGCTTGCAGGTGGCCTGTTGTACATAGATACCAATAGTTTTCAGAACTATATCCTAGAGACTACAAGGGAGGTTTTGTTCCCTCCTGGAGCTTCTTTTGTGGTCAAACAGTTCCCAGGAACCAAGCATGTAGGAGGCTAGGGGGTGGGCGGTCTGAAGTTTGTGTTCAGTTTTGGCCCTAGGCTTTGGAAGGCCAGAGGGATCTGGAGTTTCCTTGTGTCAGAGGACTATGTGTCTTTTCTGTAGCCTGTTATGGCTCCTAAAGCAGGGGGCTGAGTGAGCATCTGGTCCCTTTATTTCTAAATTATTAGAAGTGAAGCCATTGAGTTTAGTTTACCCCCTTTCAATTTCTAGGCTGGATTCTTTATTCAGAAAAGTGAGATCACCCAGAACCTACTTTCCCTCTAGGACCATGACTGCGGAGACAGGCTGTGGATGAATCCTCCAGAGCCTAATGAACAGAGTATCTCTGCCACAAGAAAGAAGTTTGTTGTCCTGTGCCACCGGGACTGTGGGAGCTTAGTTGTTTCCCAGAGGATCAGCTAAATCTTTAGATATCCCCTGAGATTTGAGGGTGGCTATTCAGAAAGATTTGCTGAGGTAGTATCTACAGGAGAGCATGTGAGCCGTTTACTAGTGTGATATGTTTCCTTTTGCTAGTAAATTACTCCATGCTTCTAATTATTATGATCTGTCAAATATATTCCATCAAAAAGAAATGTCTCAGGGAGACAGGTAAGTTATTCTATTGTGAAAAATGTGAATCATATGTAGAAATACGTAGAAAATGTCAAAAAATGCTACGTTCTGAATGTTTGGATCCCCTCAAAACTCATATGTTGAAATACTACTTCCCAGCCAGGCGTTGGTGGCGCATGCCTTTAATCCCAGCACTTGGGAGGCAGAGGCAGGTAGATCTCTGTGAGTTCGAGACCAGCCTGGTCTACAAGAGCTAGTTCCAGGACAGTCTTCAAAGCCACAGAGAAACCCTGTCTTGAAAAACCAAAAAAAAAAAGAAAGAAAGAAAAAAAAGAAAAAGAAATACTACTTCCCAGACTGACAGAAATAGGAAATGAAGGCTCAGGGGCGTTGTGAGATCAGAAGGGCATGGCCTTCAAAAAAGGCCAGTCCCTTCCACCATGGGAGCACTCAAGGAGGAGTCCTCAGAGAAGGAAAGGGGACCCTGCCAGACACCAGATCTGCCAACACCTTGATCTTGGACCTCCTAGATCTAGAATTGTGAGAGATAATTTTGTTGAAGTTTGGTTTCTCGAGACAGGGTTTCTCTATCTAGCCATGGCTGTCCTGGAATTTGCTCTGTAGACCAGGCCAGGCTTGAACTCACAGATATCTGCCTGCCTCTGCCTCCTGAACACTGGGGGATTAAAGGCATGTGCCATCATGCCTGTAAAGAGATAAATTTTGTGTTTGTTTTGTTTTGTTTTCAAGACAGGGTTTCTCTGTGACTTTGGAGGCTGTCCTGGAACTAGCTCTTGTAGACCAGGCTAGTCTTGAACTCACAGAAATCTGCCTTCATCTACCTCCCAAGTGCTGGGATTAAAGGCATGTACCACAAACGCCCAGCAAGAGATAAATTTTTAATTTGTGTTATTTTGTTTTAGTTATTTTAATGAACTAGGACAACAATGTATTTATGACTCAGTCCCAAAAACCAATAGCTCACGGTCATAGATCTTATTTTTATTTTCTATCCCATAACACTCCTCTCTCTCTCTCTCTCTCTCTCTCTCTCTCTCTCTCTCTCTCTCTCTCTCTCTCTCTCTCTCTCTCTCTCTCTCTCTCTCTCTCTCTCTCTCTCTCCCTCTCTCTCTCTTTCTGGTTGAGAGTATTATTGGAAATCTAGTCCAGAATTCACATAGGCCGTGTTGAAAGACCCCAGGCGGGGGACTTTCACGGGAGGGAGACCCGAACCCAAGGAACACCGAGGCCACGAGCTTGGATGCAAACAGCAAGAGGCTTTATTGATAATACACGGGTACCCGGGGCGTCTCAGTCTCGGGAACTGAGAGCCCCGAGCTGGGGACTCAGGGGTTCTTTTATAGCAAAAAGCGCAGTACAGAAGCGAGAAGCCTAGTTACGGGACCCTGATTGGGTAATTTAAATGAGGCTGGGGCTCAGAACGAGGTTTCTCTCATCTGGACAGAGAGGCAATTAAGGTTTCTCTCAGAACTCAATTCTCGGCCTTGGCCCTATCTGAAGAACAAAGGTTTCTGTGCCTGCCCAATCTTTCTGGGCTGGCTATGCAGACCATAGACACCTGTGCCCCTATCTGGACAGAGATAGTAGTGACTATTCAGCTGCGAAGACCTTGAGCTGAGCTCCCTCCTGATAAAAAATGGCTGAGCTGTGGGGGAATGGAGTTTTCCATAAGCCTCAGCTGCCTGCGCTGGGCCGGGGTCTTTCATTCCCCCATTGCTCTTGTAACTGAATGAAATCTTTCATTCAGAGGTTTCTGCCATCTCGAAATCCCTTTGCTTTAGCTGCTGGTATTGCTGAGTCAAGACCAGTGATTGTACAACCGATAGCCTTTCTTTTATCTTGGCCAGGTTGTCTCTTACCACTCCGTTATGGTCTGCGTAAAAGCAGCATTCTTCTTTAAGGGCCGCACAAATTCCCCCCTGCTGTAAAAATAAGAGGTCTAGTCCCCTTCTATTTTGGAGGGCTACTTCTGCCAGGGCAGCGACAGATTCCTCTAAAGACCGAACATCTGCACACATTACTTGTTGTAGGAGTTGGAACTGTTTAGTTTCCTGCAGTGCGGCAGTACCGGTTCCTATTCCTGCTGCTATGCCTCCCATGGTTAGTCCTCCTAGTAGGATGGCAGTAGTGATGGAGATAGGTTCCCTCTTACTGCGGTCAGGTTTTATCAAGTCATAGTCAGAGGGGTGGTAAATTACCTTAGGCCATAATTCTATCAGAACACAATAGTCAATGGTGGCATTTAATACCGTGGTGGAGACACAAGGGGTTAATCCAGTGTTGCATGCCCAATATGTCCCATTGGGGGCTATCAAGTAGTGGCCACTTTGGGGCAAAGGCTCAGTGGCATTGCATAGTCCTTGATGCGTAGCGGGGACTTTACCTATATATAGTCCCTTTCCAGACACTTCTGAGATGGTTAATTTATGTTGCATGGCTGTCCCACAAAGTGCCCCGGCTGTGGCCTGTTTTGTATATTCGCCCACAACCGCTAAGCCTTCATAATAGGGAGGTTGCGGAGTCAGACAAAGCCAGCATTCCTTAGTCTTATCTGGGCGAGTTAAATTCAGAGTGGCATATGTCCCTTTAATTAGGGCTAATATTCTATCTCCCGTGCCTTCAAGGGGGGGCCCGAGGAGGGGGGTTTGGGAGTGCTTTCTGTAGGCGCGGGAGCGGCTGTGGTTTTAGGCAGGGTCATGGGCCTGGTATCAGCCTTGGGCAGAGTAGGCTAGGCTGCTTTTGATCAGCAAGGACCTGATTAGGGCCTATTGCCTGTGAATTGACAGGAGCCACCTTACATCTGATTGTAAAGATTACCCCCTTGTCTGGCCCGTACAGATACCAACGCAAACCCCAAGTATACCCAGTCTGCCAGTCCGGGGCTTGCTTTCCCTGCGCAGTGAAGGAAATGGCAAGAGGCCTACCTATCATTCCAGATTGTCCTTTGTCCCAGCCTCTGCGTACCTGTATTTTATCCCAGGATGAGGATGGCCTCCAATATGAGTCCCCTGTAGTCTCGCACCCCCAAGCTGCACAGAAAAAGTAGTCATATCCCCCACATTTCTGGGCCTGTTGCCAGGCATGCCCATCTCGGGGGTGGACATAGAAGTCCTTTGAACTTAGCTGCTCTCTGGCTCTTTGATCAACACACCCGGGGGTGGTTTCTCTGGAGTCCATGAGTGCACGTCGACGTCTGTAAAAGTGGGAACCACTGGCGCATGCCTTTGGGTGGCAATGGGGAATGTCCCAAGTGTCCAACCCTGCTACCAAATCACAAAATTCAGGCCATAGAGTAGGCCACCATGTCCCAAGTGCATGTGGTTCCGTGACAGCATAAATGACCTCCCCCACTTGGGAGAGAACCTCCCAGGTTAATTTATAAACGGTATGGGGACTGGAGGCCACACCAGTGTCTGATTTTATGAGGAGGGCTATTAGCAGGAGGGAGAGGAGCGGGTAAGTTTTATTTTTAGAGGATTTTGAGTGCGCTGAGCCTTTCATCCTGGGTCCAGATCCTCAGGGAAGGCAGCTTTTACGTGCCAGGCATGTATCCAAGCAGCAATCCCGTCCACCTTGAGAGCAGTAGGGGTGGTTAACAGGACCGTGTATGGTCCCTTCCAGCGGGGTTCAAGGTTCTTAGCCTGGTGGTGCCGGACCCAAACGCTGTTCTCGGTAGGCTTGGGCCAGAGGCTTCCAGACTTCCTGCTGAACCAGCTGGAGTGCCTGCAGGTGAGCTTGAAGAGAGGAGGAATTGGCATAGTCAGAAATATCTTGGTCAAAGAACTGAACAAAGGGAATGGTGGTTCCATGTAAAATCTCAAAAGGGGTGAAGCCATGGGGGCTCGGTGTATTCCGGGCACGATAGAGGGCAAGGGGGAGCAAGAGGACCCAGTCTTTAGTGCCAGCTACAAGCGATAATTTAGTTATAGTCTCCTTAATGGTTCTATTTATTTGTTCTACCTGTCCTGAGCTTTGGGGTCAGTAAGCACAATGTAATCTCCAATTAATCCCCAACAAGGTGGCCACAGACTGACTTACCTGAGAAACAAAGGCAGGCCCGTTGTCTGTCCCCAATACCTGTGGCATTCCGTAACGGGGGAAGATTTCTTCAAGAAGTTTCTTGGTGACCACCTTTGTTGTCTCGTGCTTGGTGGGGTAGGCTTCAGTCCATCCCGAGAAGGTGTTAACAAAAACCAGGAGGTCTGTGAAATCTATTTCCCAGTGCACCCCAGGCCGGTGCCCACGAGCTCGGGTTCCCATGGGTAGCTTTAGCCTGGTCATATTGACGTGGGCGCAGGCATCACATTGCTCAGTCACTTGTTTTAGTATTTCTTCTATTCCCAACAGGTAGCGAGTATTTTCTTCCCGGGCTAACAGTTCTCTCATTTTCCTGGAGCTCAAATGAGTGAGTTTGTGTAGGCTGTTAACCAAATATCTAGTCATTAGGCGGGGAAGGACAGTCTTTCCTTGATAGGTCCAGAGACCATCATGTACTCGGGTCGCCCCCAGTCTTTTCATGGCTTTGATGTCTTTTATTTCATAGTCCCATGACGGGGAGGTCTTCTCGGAAGCCTCATTAGTTACAGGGACTACAGCCGCCTGGAGGAGGTGACTGCTGCTTTCCAAGGTCAGGGCAGCCTCCCGGGCGGCCAGGTCTGCCCTCCGGTTTCCCCGGGCGACTGGACTGTCACCTTTCTGATGCCCTGGGCAATGTATAATACTGAGGGCGGTTGGCAAGTGCAGAGCCTCTAAGAGGGCCAGGATTTCCTTTTTGTTTTTAATGTCTCTGCCCTCTGAGGTCAATAGCCCCCTTCGCCTATAAATTTCACCATGGATGTGAGCGGTGGCAAAAGCATAGCGGCTGTCTGTGTAGACAGTGAGTTTCTTACCTTCTGCCAGTCTCAGAGCCTGTGTCAAGGCAATCAGTTCTGCTCGTTGGGCTGATGTTCCTGGCGGCAAGGCCTCGGCCCAAATTGTTTCTGACTCAGTTGTCAATGCAGCACCGGCTTTCTGCTCTCCTTGATGTACAAAGCTGCTTCCGTCCGTGAACCAGACAAGGTCAGGGTTGGGAAGGGGTTGATCCGTGAGGTCAGCTCTCGTCCCATGGACCTCAGCCAGGACCTGCAAGCAGTTTTGAGTCTCTGCTTCCCCGGGAGGGGGAGTAGCGAGGCGGGGTCTAGGGTCACCGGAGCCCCGGAGTGAATTCGGTCCTTGTCCAGCAACAGAGTCTGGTAATGGGTCATCCTGGCATTGGTGAGCCAGCGGCCCGGTGGCTGCCTGAGCATAGATAGTCAAAGGCTGCCCCAACGTCAATTTGTCAAAGGGTTCAGTCAGATCAGGTAACCCCAGAGCTGGGGAGCTGAGCAGAGCCTTCTTGATGTCCATGAAGGCTTTCTCCTGGCTCTCCCCTCAGTCAAAGTTGTCCCAAGATTCCCAGGTCTGCATCCTGCCATTCAAAGGCAAACAGTGGCTGACTGTCTTTGTGTAACCGCAGGCAGAAGAAGGCATCCTTCAAATCCAGGACTGAGTATCAAACATAGTCAGGTGGCAGTCCACCCAGGAGGTTATAGGGATTGGGGACCATGGGGTGTATGTCCTCAACCCGCTTATTGACTTCCCGGAGGTCCTGGACCGGCCTATAGTCATTGGTTCCTGGCTTCTTGACTGGCAACAGGGGAGTGTTCCAGGGGGACCGGCAGGGGGTTTGGGTCTCTGAAAGGTCCTTCTTTCTAAGTGAGGCCCCCTTTGTCCCTCTCTCTACCTATCCTGTCTCTGCGACTACTGTGGCCAACAGTTTAGTCATTTCTCTGTTACGCTTCTTGTCCCTTGCTATCCTGTCTCTCTCATTTCCTGTCTCTGACATTCTGTTTACCTCTTTTCTCTCTCTCTCTGAGCTTCTCTTTTATTAAAAAAATACGTTCTGTCTCCCTCAATACATCTGGTAGTGTATACCCCTGTCATATGGGTTATACATTCTGTAAGCTTCCTTAAGTCTTTCAAAAAATGCGGCTGGCGATTCCTCTGCCTTCTGAACTATCTGTCTTACCTGGGCCAAATTTATAGATTGCTTATCCGTCTTTCGGAGACTCGCTACAAGCAACTGGCATTAAAGACATTAGATGGGTCCTACCTGCCTCAGTGGTGAAGTCCCAGTCTGGGCAGCATCAATTTCATTTGGAAGCTGCTTAGGTTGTCCATTTGCCCCAGGTGGGGTGATGGGTAGTAAGAACCGACTCCAATAGATCAGTCATTCTCACAGGATCTGCTGAAAAGGAGGGGTTATTTTTTCCAGTTATAAAGATCTGAGGCAGAGAACGGCCAGTACTGCAACTGGCCATCATGGCCCGTCCGGAGGCAGGGCGGTTTAATCCGGAGCGGGCTGAGGCTACGGCGCCGCCCGGAAGGGCCAGAGCGTCTGCCGGGGTGCGGGGCCGAGGGCGTGGCGGCCGCTCTCTGACCCGGTCCATCGCGGGCCGCAGGGAGGCAGACACAGCTCCCCTCGCATTGTCGCCGGTCACATTCAGGGCGCCCTTCGCGCAGCGGCCGGGACGCTGAACGCGAACCGGAAATGGGCCGCAGCCCGAGCAGTGCCGCAGCGGCGGCGGCGGGGGTTAGGGAAGAGGAGGGGGAGGGAGGGTCATAGACCGGCACTTCCCAGGTAACTATATAGGGTACTTGGTCCGGGTGGCCCTGGGGTCCAGGATCCATGACTTTCTCTTTCACCTGGAAAATAATTTGAGGGTTAAAGGTGCCATCTCGTGGCCAGCCAACATCAAAAGTTGGCCATTCAGAAGAGCAAAGGATGATCCATGCTTCTTTCGCGCGACAGTCCGGTTACGAGCATCTCGAGAGCGATGACAAACGACATTCAGACGGACGAACAGATAAGAAACAAAAACAAACAGATTTTCGCTGCGCGGCTTTGACGAAAGTCAAAAGCAAATTCAGATCGGGGACGGGGGCCTTGTGCTCCCGTCCTTGTCCCCTATCAGGATGGAAACTCCCTCGGCCAGCGGGACTTCCCCAAACAGACAGGGCAGATTCCTAGGCATCTACCCCAAACAACCGAGTCCCTAAGAACTCCAGCTCCAGATACAGACCTGCCCCAAACAGACGAGTTCCCTAAGAACTCCAGACGGGGCAGATGGACATCTGCCCCAAACAGACGGGGCCCCAAACAGACGAGTTCCCTAAGAACTCCAGACGGGGCAGATGGACATCTGCCCCAAACAGGCGGGGCCCCAAACAGACGAGTTCCCTAAGAACTCCAGACGGGGCAGATGGACATCTGCCCCAAACAGACGGGGCCCCAAACAGACGAGTTCCCTAAGAACTCCAGACGGGGCAGATGGACATCTGCCCCAAACAGACGGGGCCCCAAACAGACGAGTTCCCTAAGAACTCCAGACGGGGCAGATGGACATCTGCCCCAAACAGACGGGGCCCCAAACAGACGAGTTCCCTAAGAACTCCAGACGGGGCAGATGGACATCTGCCCCAAACAGACGGGGCCCCAAACAGACGAGTTCCCTAAGAACTCCAGACGGGGCAGATGGACATCTGCCCCAAACAGACGGGGCCCCAAACAGACGAGGCAGATCGTGTCCTAGAGCTGCGGTCGGTGCCACCAGATACAGATGTATACAGCTGTATATTACAGACGCAGGCGCAATAAAACAACAGGCATAGACAGACAGCAGACAACAGAAACAACAGAAATTTAGTCCGGACAATTCTTACCTCCCAGAAGTGGGTCGGTGGTCCCTGGGCGGGGTCTCAATTCCCGGCCAACGCACCAAATGAAAGACCCCAGGCGGGGGACTTTCACGGGAGGGAGACCCGAACCCAAGGAACACCGAGGCCACGAGCTTGGATGCAAACAGCAAGAGGCTTTATTGATAATACACGGGTACCCGGGGCGTCTCAGTCTCGGGAACTGAGAGCCCCGAGCTGGGGACTCAGGGGTTCTTTTATAGCAAAAAGCGCAGTACAGAAGCGAGAAGCCTAGTTACGGGACCCTGATTGGGTAATTTAAATGAGGCTGGGGCTCAGAACGAGGTTTCTCTCATCTGGACAGAGAGGCAATTAAGGTTTCTCTCAGAACTCAATTCTCGGCCTTGGCCCTATCTGAAGAACAAAGGTTTCTGTGCCTGCCCAATCTTTCTGGGCTGGCTATGCAGACCATAGACACCTGTGCCCCTATCTGGACAGAGATAGTAGTGACTATTCAGCTGCGAAGACCTTGAGCTGAGCTCCCTCCTGATAAAAAATGGCTGAGCTGTGGGGGAATGGAGTTTTCCATAAGCCTCAGCTGCCTGCGCTGGGCCGGGGTCTTTCAGTGTAAGCATTGTCAAATCTCATTGTTAATTTTTTAAGTGTAGATTTATGAGACAATTTTCAGAATAGAAATAACAATGTAAAAACATTTCCTGTGTTCAACACCATTGATCACTTTTACTCCCTCAATACTTACTTAGTTTTCTATAAATCAAGTTCATGTAGGAAGGGGAAGTAAAGTGTAACCATTGACCAAGAATTTCAGAAGAGTGAGTTTCTCCTCTTTTGTCTTCTAAAAAAGCTCCATTAGCTAAGAGTCCCAGCACTACATACACCAAACAAGGAATAACTACAACACTTGAGAGCTGGAGGCAAGAGTATCAGAGGTTCAAGGTCATCCTCAGCTACAGAGATTTTAAGGCCTTTAATCCTTGACTAAAAAAAATAATTAAAAAATAAAAGACCAGTGGTTTTGTAGTTGGTTTAAATATATGTAAACTTTCTTACACACAAAATATTAAGTGTGATCCGGGAAGATGGCTCAATAGTTAAGAACACTTACAGTTCTTACAAAGGACCCAGGTCCAGTTCCCAGCATCCACTTCAAGGTGGTTCACAACCTTCTGGGACCTCTGGTTCCAGAGGATCAGATGCCCTCTGACCTCCACAGGTACACATCCATAGACATAATAAATAAATATTAAATCTTCATCTAATCTATAATACTAATTCATTTATCATCGAACTTTTGTACTTTTGTAAACATATCTAAGACTTTTCATCATAGTTTTTACCATTCCAAGTATTTTTTTAAGATTTATTTATTTATTATGTATACAGTATATGCCTGCAGGCCAGAAGAGGGCACCAGATCTCATTATAAATGGTTGTGAGCCACCATATGGTTTCTGGGAATTGAACTCAAGACCTCTGGAAGAACAGTCATTGCTGTTAACCTCTGAAACCATCTCTCCAGCCCCCAAATGTTTAATATTATAAAAAAAAGCTATCATATCCTTTGCTGCAATCAGTAAAATATTAAAATGGTCAAAAGAATTATAATGAAATTTAAATAAGTTTAGAAGTTAGTTATCACTTTATGCTAGGTTTCTACTTTCTTATTTTTCATAAAGCCATTTGGATGAGGATCCTTTTCAAAAGCTGCTGGGAGTATGTGTGAGGAATAGGAGTCCTGCTATGTAGGAATGATCTAGAACTTGCTGTATAGACCAGGCCAGCCTCAAACGCACAGAGGTCTAACAGCTCTTCCTCTCAAGGGCTGGGATTAGAGGTTTGTATCACCACACCCAGCCCTTATTGAATATTTTTATACATTCAAGGACCACAATCATATCATTTCTCTACAAAGTTGCAAAGATATAGACACAGCATATTGGTACACATATGTGTAAGCCTTGTTTTGAAAATGGTACAAGGAAACTCACTAGAGCTCAAATGCTAGATGGGATTGGCATTACCAGACAATCAGAGAAGAGCCAACATTTGGTCACCTAATTCTCCTGCCAGTAGCATGCAAACAGGAGCTAAAGAGAGAAGTAAAATTCAAATCAGAGGAATGAAATCGAAAACTCCACTTACTAGTCACATCAGTAGGAGCTCAAGCTCAAACCATAGTTAACTTGCTGTGCAGATACCAGCAACAGTGAATTTGTCTCTCTTCTTACCTCTACACAGGAAAGCCATGTGTGTGTGGTTTAACACTTTAAAGGAAGTGCAAACTAAATATGGAAAAGAAGAACATTGCCTGCCTCTGCTAATGTCTTGAGTGCAGGTTTTGCAAGGAGGTCTGCTGCCGCGAGCTACTGGTGGATAGTGGAACTGGAGGATGTGGGTGGGGCCACTCTGCTCATTCCTCAGGCGCCGGGTTTTCCCTACGAAGGTCACTTCTGCGCCCATTTTCTTCTTTGTACAAGGACTCTTGGGTAGAATCCCTGGCCTTTTACTGTTTACTGTCCTTAACTCAAATCTTCTCTTCCTTCAAATATGCTCTTATTTCAGTGATGGTTTGCCATTTCTGTCACGGGGTAGGGTTATTTGGGGCGTTTTCCTTTTTCTGTGTTTTTAAAGCTTAGATTTGGTGGAAGACCTCAGTAAGATCGAAGAGTGTGAGTATTAAATGATGCGTGTTTTCTTTCCAAAGACATCCACAGACAGCAAAGCTCCACAGACACTGCCTGAGTTCAACCCAGGACTTAGGAACCTTCTAGTTGTTTGTTTTACTGCTTAAGATCCAAGGTGGGTGCATCATTTCCAGTAATCACACATCAGTTTCAACTAACAAAAGGAAAAACGGAGGCACGTGTGTAGAAAGATGCGCATATGCGCCAGCTCTTCTGTAACAGTAGGGCCTCTGGAGCTGTTATAGGACACTCCCCTGGTGGCCAGAACTAATTCTTAGGGCCACATACAAATACAAGGAAATCAAATGCATTAGCTTCTTTTCTCTTTGCCGTGGCAAGATATCAGACAAAAGAAGCTTAAGAAAGGTAAAATTTATCTTGGCTCACAGGTCGAGGGTGGAGTTCATTGTGTCAGAGAAGGTGTGGTGGTAAATGGCGGGAGGAGCTTGGGGCATCTGTCACTATGCCAGTCAACAAGCAGAGAGATGAGTACTGGGGTTCAGTTCACTCTCTCCTTTATTTAAAGCAGAGGTCCCCGCACACTCAGGGTAGGTCTTCCCTCTTTATTAGACCTTTCTAGAAATAGTCTCACAGAAGTCATGTGTCCTGGATGATACTAAATCCTGCCAATCTGGCAATCAAGATTAACTGTCATACTTCGGGATTGTATTCATTTTAGGAGGGCCTGAGCCCAGCTGAAAATTTCTGATGGGGAAAAATGGGTACCAGGAGGAAATAATGACTTCTCATATACTCTTTTTGAATCTCTGTGCCACAGGGAGCTCTCTTGCAAAAAATACAGGAATATTCTACCAAAAAGCTTGAATCTGAGTATAATAATGGCTACAAATCCCAAATAAGGCTGCTGTTTCAGTCTCCCAAAACATACCATTAAGGATCATACAATCCAGTTATGCCAGCACCATTTGTTGAAGATGCTTTCTTTTTTCCATTGTACAGTTTTAGCTTCTTTGTCAAAAATCAAGTGTTCTTAGGTGTGTGGGTTAAAATTAGGGTTTTCGATTCGGTTCCATTGGTCTACCTGCCTATTTTTGTGCCAATACCAAGCTGTTTTCAGGACTATAGCTCTATAATAGAGCTTGAAGTCAGGTATGGTGATGCCTCCTGAAGTTCCTTTATTGTATAGGGTTGTTTTGGCTATCCTGGGCCTTTTGTTTTTCCATATAAAGTTGATTAATGTTCTTTCCAGGTCCTTGAAGAATTGTGATGGAATTTTGATAGGGATTGCATTGAATCTGTAGACTGCTTTTGGCAAGATTGCCATTTTTATTATGTTGATCCTACCAATCCAAGAGCATGGGAGATCTTTCCATTTTCTGGTATTCTCTTTGATTTCTTTCTTTAAAGACACAAAGTTCTTGATATACAGGTCTTTCACTTCCTTGGTTAACATTATCCCCAGATATTTGATGCTGTTTTTGGCTATTGTAAAGGGTGATGTTTCTCTGATTTCTTTCTCAGTCACTTCATCATCTGTATATAATAGGGCCACTGATTTTTTTGAGTTTACCTTGTATCCTGCCACATTGCTGAAGGTGTTTATCAGCTCTAAGAGTTCCCTTGCGGAGTTTTTTGGGTCACTTATGTAAACTATCATATCATCTGCAAATAGTGAAAGTTTGACTTCTTCTTTTCCTATTTGTATCCCCTTTATCTCCTTTTGTTGTCTTATTGCTGTAGCTAGAACTTCAAGTACAATATTGAAGAGATATGGAGAGAGTGGACAGCCTTGTCTTGTTCCTGATTTTAGAGGAATTGCTTTGAGTTTCTCTCCATTTAGTTTTATGTTAGCTGTTGGTTTACTATATATTGGTTTTATTATATTCAGGTATGTTCCTGTTATCCCTGATCTCTCTAGGACCTTTATCATGAAGGGGTGCTGGATTTTGTCAAAGGCTTTTTCAGCATCTAGTGAGATGATCATGTGGTTTTTCTTTCGCAGTTTGTTTATATGGTGAATTACATTGATAGATTTTCTAATGTTGAACCATCCCTGCATTCCTGGGATGAAGCCTACTTGATCATGGTGGATGATTTTTCTGATGTATTCTTGAATCCGGTTTGTGAGTATTTTATTGAGTATTTTTGCATCGATGTTCATGAGGGAAATTGGTCTATAGTTCTCTTTCTTAGTTGTGTCTTTGTGTGGCTTGGGTATCAAGGTAATTGTAGCCTCGTAAAAAGAGTTTGGCAGTGAGCCTGCTGCTTCTATTGTGTGGAATACTTTGAGGAGTATTGGAATTAGCTCTTCTTTGAATTTCTGGTAGAATTCTGCACTGAAGCCATCTGGGCCTGGGCTTTTTTTGTTTGGGAGACTTTTGATGACTGCTTCTATTTCATTAGGGGTTATAGGTCTGTTTAGATTGTTTATCTGCTCTTGATTTAGTTTTGGCAAGTGATATCTATCCAGGAAATTGTCCATTTCCTTTATATTTTCAAATTTTGTGGAGTACAGATTTTCAAAGTATGCCCTGATGATTCTCTGGATTTCCTCAGAGCCCGTTGTTATGTCCCCTTTTTCTTTTTTTTCTTTTTTCTTTTGGTTTTTCGAGACAGGGTTTCTCTGTGGCTTTGGAGGCTGTCCTAGAACTAGCTCTTGTAGACCAGGCTGGCCTCGAACTCACAGGGATCCGCCTGCCTCTGCCTCCCGAGTGCTGGGATTAAAGGCGTGCGCCACCAACGCCTGGCCTATGTCCCCTTTTTCATTCCTGATTTTGTTAATCAGCATGCTCTCTCTCTGTCTTTTGGTTAGTTTGGACAGAGGTTTGTCTATTTTGTTGATTTTCTCAAAGAACCAACTCTTTGTTTCATTGATTCTTCTCAGTGTTTTCCTGGTTTCTACTTGATTGATTTCCTCCCTCAATTTGATTATTTCCTGACGTCTGCTCCTCCTGGGTGAGTTTGCTTCTTTTTGTTCTAGAACATTCAGCTGTGCTATTAATTCTCTAGTATGACTGTTCTCCAGTTTTTTCATGTGGGCACTTAGTGCTATAAACTTTCCTCTCAGCACTGCTTTCAAAGTGTCCCATAAGTTTGTGTATGTTGGGTACTGGTATGCAGAAGACTGCAGATAGATCCATGTTTATTACCTTGTACAAAACTTAAGTCCAAATGGATCAAAGATCTCAACATAAATCCAGCCACACTGAAACTTTTAGAAGAGAAAGTGGGAGATATTCTTCAACGAGTTGGTACAGGAGACCACTTCCTAAACATAACACCAGTGGCACAGGCACTGAGATCGACAATTAACAAATGGGACCTCCTGAAACTAAAAAGCTTCTGTAAGGCAAAGGACACAGTCAACAAGACAAACAGGCAGTCCACAGAATGGGAAAAGATATTCACTAACCCCACATCTGACAGAGGGCTAATCTCCAAAATTTACAAAGAACTCAAGAAACAAGTCTCCAAAACACCAAAGGATCCAATTAAGAGGTGGGGTACAGATCTAAATAGAGAATTCTCAACAGAGGAGGCTAAAATGGCCAAGAGACACTTAAGAAAGTGCTCAACATCCTTAGCCATCAGGGAAATGCAAATCAAAACAACTCTGAGATACCATCTTACTCCTGTCAGAATGGCTAAAATCAAAAACACTGAAGACAATTTATGCTGGAGAGGATGTGGAGAGAGGGGAACACTCCTCCACTGCTGGTGGGAGTGCCAACTCGTACAGCCTCTTTGGAAATCAGTGTGGAGATTCCTCAGGAAAATGGGAATTAATCTACTGCAAGACCCAGCAATTGCACTCTTGGGCATATATTCAAATGAGGCAAATTCATACAACAAGGGCATCTGCAGCCCTTGTTCATATTCATGTTCATAGCAGCATTATTTGTAATAGCCAGAACCTGGAAGCAACCTAGATGCCCCTCAACTGAAGAGTGGGTGGAGAAAATGTGGTACATTTACACAATGGAGTATTACTCAGCAGAAAAAAACAATGGAATCTTGAAATTCGCAGGTAAATGGATGGCACTGGAGGAAGCCATCCTGAGTGAGGTAACCCAGTCGCAAAAAGACAAACATGGTATGTACTCACTCATATATGGTTTCTAGTCATGGATCAGAATAGTGCCAGTCTGCACTTCCACTGATAGAGAGTCTGGGAAACAAGAAAGAACCTAAAAGATATGCATATATGCATAGTACCCAAGAGAAGAGGATTGAGACAAGATCCTCTGAATGGATGGGGAACACGGTGAGGGGTGGGGGGGTGGGAGCTGGGAAGAAGAGAAGGGGAGAAGAGAAAGAGAGAGTAGGTCATGGGGGAACAGGAAGGTTGAGTGGGGGGTTAGAATAGGGAGAAGAGGGAATCATATGTTAGAAGACAGGTCAGACACCAGAGTGACCTCGAGTGATCTAAAGGGATGACACCAATTGGCAAGCTATGCAATAGTGGAGAGACCACTTCGAATGCCCATTCCTAATAATGAACTTGATGTCTATAACCATCTGGGAGCCTTCATCCAGTGTCTGATGGAAGCAGAGGCAAACACACAATTAAGCACTGAACTGAACCCAAGGAACCCAGTGGCAGAGAGAGAGGAGTGATGAGCAAATTGGCAAAGAATGGGCTGGCAAAACCAGCAGAGACAGCTGATCTGAACAGGGGAGAGCTCTTGGACCCCAGACTGACAGCGGGGAGGCTAACATGGGACTGATCTGGACCCCCCCAAATGTGAGTGTCAGTGGGAAGGCCTGGGCAACCTATGGGGCCTTGAGCAGTGGATCAGTGTCTATCCCTGGAATACAAACAGTCATCGTGTGCCCATAGCACAAAGAGGGATGCTCTCTCAGCCTGGACTCTTAGGGGAATGCCTGGACCCTACCCGGAGTGAAATGACAGACTCTAGATATCCCCTATGTGGAAGGAATTGGCAATAGGGTGGGAGGCTGGGTGGGAAGGGGAGTGTGGGAGGAGGGGAGGGAGAGGGAACTGGGATTGACATGTAAAAGAAGCTATTTAAAATTAAAATAAAAAATGATAAAAAAAGAAAAAAAAGATTAGAAACGGAAAAAAAAGGATCATACAATCAGTGTACACTCATCCATGAAGTCAAATGAGAACGCCCGTGTCCCACCCACAACGTCTCCTCTCCAAGTCCATTTTCATGAAAAGGTCTACTCTCCCCAACCCATTTGCTCAACTTCTATAATCTCCAAACTTCCAGCAAACGGATTCTCTCTACCTTCCTGTTCTCTTGCTAAAGCCAACAAGCTGAATAAATCCGTGCTCATCTGTCATCTTCCTTGGCCTCTCAGTGCCTGGTGGAAAGGGTACTTGAAATGCTTCGTCCTTTGGGGTTTCATGATGCCAAGTGCACTTCCGGAATCTCTTTGTGAACCTGTGGGAGCGTCTCCTTCATTGGGAGACACTCCTCACAGGTCAGTCCCCAGTCCTTCTCTTCCTTACGTCCACACACAGATAACTACATCCCCTTCAGACTCCCATTATCACCATGTGTTAATGATTCCCAGATCCCTCTTCTGAGTCCCAGTCCAGCTAATTACTCTTTTACCTCGCGCTCTCACAATAACAGAATATGGGAGTTAGGGTGGTATCAGCTGCAAAATAGAAATTCAACGACTATCAACTAATGGACAAACACAATCCTACTTAAAACATGCATGTACAGAGCTTACTCTCCTTTATAAATTTAGTACTTTTCTTCAGAGTATGGAATCTAGCAACGTGGCTCCCTGTAGGAGAAACAAAGGCATCAGAGAAACCCTACATCAAACGCTCGGTATTATGTTTTGGATCTGATCCAGTTCTGCCCCCAGCATTCACTTTACCAAAAAAACTGAGTCATTTGCTCCAGGTAGGGACTATGCTGCCTTTCCCAAAACTGTGACCACCCCCACCTACACACCCTGAGACTGTGAAGCTTTTTGTCTCCCGTGGATCCTCAGCCCTAACCCTCACTTTGTGAATCCCACCCACTGTGACGCCAGTATAATGGCCTATTGGGTGAGTCCTCCACGTAATGAGCTACTGGGTGTTACATAATCTGCTCTCTTAGCCATCCTCCTCTGAGTGCAACGCCCAGCCTGTCTCTAGATTAGCTCACCTCAAGCCAGGAGGCTCCCTGTCTTGCAGGCAGCCCATGCTTGCTACAACACCAGGCTCTTCATTCGCTCTGACCTCTGCCTCAAATGCACTGTTCCACCTTTTCCACACTCTCCAGATATTTTATCCCGAAGTCCCTTCCTCCACGAGGCTTCCCGGCACACCTTATGTAAATGGGCCACATCTCGTCTGCCTACCCTGGCACTTTATATGACTTATTCCAGCTTAATGTTTCTTCTCTTAGGCCTACAAATTACCCTCCACATCCAGGGGTCCTACATCTGTGGATTCATCAAATGGCAGATTGAAAATATTCAGAAAAAAATCTTTAAACTATCTGATGTAATAATAAAAGGAATTAGAAGCATCAAATCAGAAAGTTGAGTTGCCATGACAACCATTTCCCAATTTGATACTAAGGCTGGCAGAAGCCTTAGAAAAATGAAGTTCTGGGAATTTGTAGTGTAAGTCATAAAAACATGCATTCTGGAATCCAACAGTTTGTTTTGATCCTAGCTGTGGTACATGGCCTTCAAAGTTAACTCCTCAGTTCTGGTCCCTTCCTTTTACTGTTCTCAGAGTAAGACTTGTAGGAATAACACTTGACAGAGAGTAAATACCAAAACATATTAGAAGTTGCTATCACTACACAGAGGCAACTGGGGGCAACCCAACAGCTTAAATGATGGGATGCAGGGAAGGGGCCTGGCTCACAGCAGTCTGAGGAAAGCTCGCTACAGCTATAAATGTGTCCTTCTCACATGGATGTGGGCCAGGATCAGCCTCTGTGAGCTGGGCTCTCCCTCAGGGTCAAAGCTAGTGAGATGAGCCAGAGGGGGACTGTGGGCAGGAATCTGTCCCAGACAACTTGCCCCTTGGCTCAGGGAGCCACTGGCCTTACAAGCGTAGTGCCAGTTCCTCAAGGGAGAAACCCCACAGCTGAAATTGTAAAAAGGGAAAGATGAGACTCTTAACTAAATGACAGGCCACTGATGATCCCAGAGACATCTCTTCCACAGCATTCACAAGACCGAATTCTGATGTCCTCTTTCTTCCTATCCAGTGTGTCACACCGTTCCGTCTCCCCCTCAGCCACTATTGTGGGTTTATGACCATTTCCTTTTCCTCTGCTGTGGCCTCTCAGCTGGTCTTCAGCTTCTCCTCCCCTCTCTCTCTGTCTCTCTCTCCTTTTTTTCTCTCTCTGTCTCTCTGTCTCTGTCTCTCTCTCTGTCTCTCTCTCTCTTTCTCTGTCTCTCTCTCTCTGTCTCTCTCTCTCTCTCTCATTTTCCACCTAGAAGTCAGAGTCATTGGCTATAAATACAAATAGGATTATCTGACTCTTGTCTGAAACCTGACAAGGACATGGCATAAACATCCCAACCATTCTTGGATTTCCCAGAGAGCTCATCTCTTAACCTAGTGTCTATTATTAAAAACCCCTCCCCTTGATTTGAAGGGCAATGATGTGCACCATCTATTATGTATATTAGTATGTACTTATAGGATATCTATTTTAGTCTTGATTTACCATGCTATAGGAACTTTATGTGACTTGCGATTTTTATATTTTTAGATCTATTTGGGCTTATTTTTCATAACTCAACAGAGAATTTTTGTGCAGAATTTTCATTTTGTAAGTTTTAAGTCTTCAGAAGTATTTTTATAAGTCTTATTTTTAGCTGACTCGTGTGTGTGTGTTTTCAGGTGCTCAAGGAGGCCAGAATAAGGTATCAGATCCCCTGGAGCTGAAGTTACAAAGAGCTATTTGTAAACTGATGAGACCTAAACTCAAGTCCTCTGGAAGAGCAATAAACACTTTTAACTGTATAGGATCTTACAATGTCAGCCAATCAGTAAACACTTTCTGTAAACTTTAAGTATAATTGAGGATTGTATGTTTTATAGAATGTGTTCCTATAAGATTTGTTATAAGAATATTCCTAAAACTTGGAAATATCCCAAATCAGGCAATTTCTTATACATCTATTCATAGCACATGTAATTGTATGTAATTATATAAAGAACTTTATCTCCTGCTAGGTAAAAGTACAAGATGATGTCACAAATTGTTCTGTGCTTAGATGAGTTATTTGCCAAGTAAGGCTAGTGACACTTGCCTCACAGGACCATAGTAAAGATGAAATGAGGGGTGTCTTAGTTAGGGTTTCTATTGCTGTGAAGAGACACCATGACCACAGCAACTCCTATAAAGGAGACATTTCATTGGGGTGGCTCGCTTACAGTTTCGGAGGTTCAGTCCATTGTCTTCATCACAGGGAGCATGGCGGTGTACAGACGGACGTGGTGCTGGAGTTGGAGCTGAGAGCCCTACGTCTTCCAGGCAACAGGAGAGAGACTGACACTGAGTGAAGTTCAAGCAAAAGACAGCAAAGCCTGTCTCCACAGGGACACACTGCCTCCAACGAGGTCATACCTGCTGCAGCAAAGCCCTATCTCCCAATAGCGCCTTTTCCTTTGGAGGCCGTTTTCTCTCAAACCATCACACATGATGTGGATACAAGTCTCTCCAAAGCCTCCAAAGGCAGGGCAAGGGCAAGGTGCTGCAATTACAAGTCAGACATGTTTAAAAAGACTGTAGGTAACAGCATGATAGACACGTGGGGCGGGGCTGGAGAGATGGTTCTGCTGGCAGACTCCTTGCTGCAGAAGCCTGAGGACCTGAGTTTGGGTCCCCAGCACCCATGTAAAATGCAGGACAGGTGGGGTGTTGTCTGTAATCCCAGCACTCAGGAGGAAGAGACCAGATCCTTGAAGCAAGCTAGCTAGCTAGACTGGACACATCTGTGAGCTCTGGGTCCAAGTGAGAGACCCTGCTTCAGTAAATAAGGTCAAGTGCAGTGAGAGATCTATTAGATGCACCTGTGGTGCTGACCACACCCGTTTGGGCATGGTCACAGGTTCGTACCTGAGCTTGTGGTATTTAGTCTGGGGTCTGGGACCGGCTTGCTCTCTCTAGCAGCTGATGGGGTCATAGAGGAGAACCTGGGAGGATCCTTGGATCTGGAACCCGTGGCGATCACCCACCTCTTATGTAAGTGCATTCTCCCCAAATAAACTTCGAATAACCTGTACTGAGTCTAGTGAATTAGTGAATCTTGATTCACTCACAATAGTTGAGAGTTATCATGGAAGACTATCAGTGTCAACCTCTGGCCTGCACACACACACACACACACACACACACACACACACACACACACACACACAAGAACATGCACACACTTATGTATGCACACCTCACACATGCACACATGGAGGCGAAGAGGATAAACATGCCACTGGCATGCACAAAGGAGAATCTCTGACTCTATGAGAAGCCATCAAATCTCATCTTGCAGAATTCTGGAGTGTCGGGGAGAGAGCACTGAGGTATTTGAGGGGATGAGTTTGGAAGGAAGTGTCTCCACAGAAAACAGCCTCAAATTACTGAGCCATTATAGAACCCGCACTTGCGTGTGTTGGTGTTTTAATGCTGGTGTCAGCCTGGGCACCTTCATCAGGAATCTGCTTCAGAACCAGGGGGATCTGGATTTGAGTCCTGATACATTGTCCCTGTACGATCTTTTCTGCCACCCATGTTCTTCAGTTGGCCCGGGGTCTGGCATATAGAAAGCCTTCATCAGAGAAGTTTCTTCTTACACTAGGTGAGAGTCAACACAGAGACCCACAAATGAACAAAGTCCTAAACTGGATTTTCATCAAACCCTTCAAGGTTCTGGAAACTCTGTGAAAGAAGAGGCAGGAAGATTGTCAGAGTCAGAGGTGATGGATGACTCCAAGAAAACAGTGTCTTCCAGACACGACAGGAATGATGGACACATGAACCCCCAGAGACTGTGGCTGTATGCACAAGACCTGCAAGGATTCAAGTCAGATGGGGTCGCAGGGCTGAGGGCATGTGTTCCTGTCATGACCCAGAATCTATCTGAAATTGATACCAGCAGGCGAAGTTTTCTCCAATGGACTCTGACTAGGTCTATTAAGCACGCTTCAGGGCAGGCTCCAGGCTCAAGGGTCATTGACCAATACAAAACGAACTCAAAGGTGTTTTGTGGACTTTTTGTTTCATTTTGCTTTGTTTGGACATTTTTTTTTGTCTTATTAATCTTTTGTTTATTTTGTTTTTTGTGTTTTTCCAGAGTTTTTTGCTTTTTTGTGTTGTTTCCTTTTTTGAAATGGAGAAAAAGTTGGGTAGGTAGGGAGATGGGGAAGATCTGGAATGAATTGGGGTGGTAATAACAAAAATATATAATACAAAACAATTAAATAATTCTTAAACTACAACACCCCACAGACATGCCTACTGGTCAATCTGATGGAAGCAAGTCCTCAACTGAGGTGACTCTAGTTTGTGTCATGTTCATGAAAACTAACTAGCACGGAGCCACTAAATATTTTTAACATTAATGCACTGTGCTTTAAAGCACATTTAGGTCTAGAGAGAGATTGAGCAGCATACAATTCTCATATACTCCTTCTTTTCCTGACCACAGTCCCTTTTCATTTCAATAGAAACAATTTGCTAAAATGTTGGAGCAAGCTTATTTCCTTTCCCCCTTAAATGTTCCCACTAGAATTCCTCCTATCCTTTCTTCCTCCCTCTCTCCTTCCCTTTCTCCCTCCCCCACAACTTATTCTCCACATAGTGTTGACTAAGAAAATTAAGTAGAAAAATTCAGCTCAGAACTCAACACCATTGATACTGCTTCTCTCTGAGCTTCCCTTTAATAATCTACAAAGTCCGTCATTTCTTTTCCCATCCAGGAAACCTGGTACTGTTTATACAGGGACCCTTGGGCAGAAAGAACCGGTTCAGCTCTTCAGTAGAAAAGATCATCTCATTATTACAACAGGCCATCTGCAGCTATGACCTCCAGCGACCTCCTTTTTTATTCTCATAGATGTTGAGTGATTAAGCAGGCCTCAGTTGAGAGTGAAGTGTTGTAGATGATAATGCTTGAACTGAGTATGGCCAGGCATAAGTGTGCTTACATTTAATGACAAAAGCTCTAAATATTTGGTTTACTCATTATTAGAATAGTACTTTGGCATCCCTCTGTCTTCTCCCTCTCATTTATTCTGATTTCCTTTTCCTGTATTTCATCCGCGTTCGCCAACTTTGGTACCAATTCTTTTCCTTCACCAGTTGTTATTTAAAGGCCATTGAAGCCAGTTTTCTGCTATGTAAAGAAATGCTTTACTCTTCTTTAGAAGGCCCAGTTGTTTCTGAAAGACTGTTTGCTCCATGTCAGGGACAAATTAAAAAATTCTTAATTTTTGCCGGGCGTTGGTGATGCACGCCTTTAATCCCAGCACTTGGGAGGCAGAGGCAGGCGGATCTCTGTGAGTTCGAGGCCAGCCTGGTCTACAAGAGCTAGTTCCAGGACAGCCTCCAAAGCACAGAGAAACCCTGTCTCGAAAAAAAAATCTTAATTTTTAAATTACATTTTCATTTACTTTGAGTAGGTCTGTGTATGTATATGGGTGTATGTACTCTGTGGCACATGTATAGAGGTCAGAGAGCAATTTTCAGGAGTTGGTTTTCTCCACTGTGTAGGGCCAAGAGTCAAACTCAGATTTTCAGGCTTGACAACAGTTGTCAGTACCTGCTGAGCTATTTCACCGCCCCCTCCCCCAAAACAAAAATTCTTAACTAAATTCTTAGGATGTAGAATGGTGTAGTCTCCTTGCATGTTGTGTTTCTGTGGCAAAGCATTACGACACTTAGCAAAATCAGGTCA
Source organism: Mesocricetus auratus (assembly GCF_017639785.1). Lineage (NCBI taxonomy): Eukaryota > Metazoa > Chordata > Mammalia > Rodentia > Cricetidae > Mesocricetus > Mesocricetus auratus. The sequence continues at coordinate 26,247,383 of NW_024429201.1, read as the reverse complement.
TTTCTAACTGTCCTTACATAGTTGGTGGGTTGGGAGTGTGCATGGGCAGCACTGGTGGGTTTATAAGGAACTGCCCTGGAAGGCTGTGGAGTCACATTCCTGCGGCAAATCCATAATTGCTGGTATCTGCAAGAATTACCTCCTGAGTTATTTATTTTCTCCAAAAGGTACCATATCAGTGTTGCCTTTCTCAGAGTTGAAGGACAAAGGAAAGATGGGATTTCAGTTAGCTTGTGTCAACTTTCCTTACTCATTATCTTAGTCTCAGTGGTGTGGCTCCTTCCTGATGTAACAACTAAACAAAAAATGTCAGTTTTGAAAAGAACATTAAAAATGAAAATATTTAAATCAGGCATATCAAAAACCAAAGCCTTGGTCCTGAAATCCTTTTACTACTCAGTTTTCTGCACATTCTGGTGAGTGGCTCTATCCTTCCAGTTGCTCAGAATAAACTTGGACACAACCCTTATTCCCCTCATATTTTCTCAGAGCCATTGGGCAAATCTTGGCTCTGACTATCTTCTTATCATCTGGTACAAACTATTGTCACTTTGGTCTATTGCAGATTTTTTCAATGTAGTTGCCTTTTGCTCTGCTGCCCATGAAGAATGTAGTTTATCTGCTTCAGTAGTAATCCATTACTTATGTTTGTGTTTTGCCTTCACAGCTTTGTTCTTGACTGAACACTGTTCTTCTGACATCTATGGAGTACCCATGAGTTTTCTTCCTGTTTAACTATAGCTTGGGATCTCAGTGTCTTATTGTGCACCCTCTAATCCCTAGGAGTAGGAGCACTGAAGCTAAAGAAAAAAAAGCAAAAACTATGAATCACCTATTCTGTGACTTTGTCCTACATCATGTAAACAGACCTGTGGGAAATAACCATGACTGTAGTGTGGCTGGCCATTTGCCCACTTACTCCCAGACCCACTCTCTGCTCTACTTTGTGCTGCTCTAGACTGTAGAATGTTGACCGCTTCAGTGACTGTTACGTGTCTTCTGTGTGTTGAAGGCTTCATCCCTAACTGAAGATGCTAAAGTAGTAACAAAGCCTAATAGACAGTCTTCCTCTTGTTGGGGCATGCACTTGAAAGGGTATTAGGACACAGTCCCTCCTCTTTCTCTTTCTGTATCCTGTCTATAAAGTAGACAGATAAGTCATTGGCCCAAAAGCAATGGAACCAGCCAATCAATCATCCAAAATTTTGAGCCAAACAACCTTCTCTCCATAAGCCAATGTCTTAGATATTTTGTTAAAGTAATGGGAAGCTGACTCACACCCAGCAAACTGCATTAAACAGGCATTTGGACAACTCATTTCTAATTAAGATGTCAACTCCTAGAAGGACAATGTTTAGAAGTTATCTTAGCTAAGGTTTCTATTGCTGTGAAGAGACACCATGACCATGACAACTCTTACTTTTCCTTTTTTAATTTAAATTAGAAACAGTCTTATTTTATATATCAATCCCAGTACACTCTCCGTCCCATTTTCCCATGCTCCCCCAGTGACCCCCATCCCATCCCTCTTCTGCTCCGTAGAAAGGATGAGGCCTTACATGGTGGGTCATCAAAGTCTATCACATCATTTGGGGCAAGGCTTAGGTCCTCCTCCATGTGTCTAGGCTGAGAGGGTATTCCTCTATGGGGAATGGGCTCCCAATGTCCATTTGTGCACTAGATATAAATGCTGTTCCATTATCAGGAGCCTCATAGACTATCCAGGCCTCCTAACTGACACCCACGTGCAGCGGGCCTGGTTTCGTACTATGCTAGTTTCCCAGGTCCCAGTCTGGGGTCAATGAGCTCCCGCTAGTTCTGGTCAGCTGTTTCTGTGGGTTTTCCCAACATGGTCTTGACCCATTTGCTCATCATTCATCCCTCTCTACAACTGGATTCCAGGAATTCAGCTCAGTGCTTAGCTGTGGTGTCTGCCTCTGTTTCCATCAGTTACTGGGTGAAGGCTCTGGGATGGCATATAAGGTAGCCATCAATCTCATTATAGGGGAAGGCTATTTAAGGTAGCCTCTCCCATATTGCTTAGATTCTTAGTTGGGGTCATATCTGTGGATATTTCCCTAGTGCCAGATTGCTGTTTAAACCTATAATGACTCCCTCTATTAAGGTATCTCTTTTCTTGCTGTCCTCTATTCCTCCCCTGACTCAGTCTTCCTGATCCCTCTTGTTCTCCTCCCCTGTCCTCCTCTCCCCTTCTCTTTTTCCTAACTCCCTCCCTTCTCCTTCTGTGATCTACTACCCAAGGCTCAATAAATTGCCTAGGCCTCCTCACTGACACCCTCATTCAGGGGGTCTTGATCAGTCCCATGCTGGATTCTCAGGCATCAGTCCGGGATTCAAGAGCTAACCCTTGTCAGGTCAGCTGTTTCTGGGGGTTAAGCCAGCCCAGTCTTAACCTTTGATCATCAGTTCTCCCTTTCTGTCACTGGATTCCTTGAGTTCATTTCAGTGCTTAGCCGTGGGAGTCTGCCTCTGCTTCCATCAGCCACTGAATGAAGGTTCTGTTTCCCAGACTCTCTGGTCATGGGATTGTAGGCTGGCACTCCCCAGATCTATGTCTAAAATCCATATATGAGAGAGTACATGCCATGTTTCTCTTTTTGTGACTGGGTTACCTCACTCAGGATGGTTTCTTCTAGTGCCATCCATTTGCCTGCAAATTTCAAGATTCCATTGTTTTTTTCCCACTGAATAGTACTCTATTGTGTAAATGTACCACATTTTCTCTACCCACTCTTCAGTTGAGGGGCATCTAGGCTGCTTCCAGGTTCTGGCCATTACAAATAATGCTGCTATGAACATAGTGAAACAGACATCCTTGTTGTATGAATGTGCATCTTTTGGGTATACGCCTAAGAGTGCAATTGCTGGATCTTGAGGTAGACTGATTCCCAATTTCCTGAGGAACCTCCATACTGATTTCCAAAGTGGCTGTACGAGTTGGCATTCCCACCAGCAGTGGAGGAGTGTTCCCCTTTCTCTACATCCTCTCCAGCATAAATGGTATGACAACTCTTATAAAGGAAAACATTCCATTGTGGTGGCTTGATTTTTAGTTGAGAGTCTTACTTCATTATTGTCATGGCAGGAAGCAAGGCTGATGCAGGCAGATGTGGTGCTGGAGGAGCTGAGAGTTCTCACATCTTGATGCAGACACAACAGGAAGTGGTCTCTCTCACTGGGTGTGGCTTGAACATATATGAGACCTCTAAGCCCACCTCCACAGTTACACACTTCCCCCAACAAGATCACATCTACTCCAACAAGGCCACACCTCCTAATAATGCCACTCCCTTTGAGGGACATTTTCCTTAAAAGTCTCAAACTTATTTCCAAGCACCACAGGATTTTTTTTCTCCCTTGTGTCTCTGTTGTGTGTGGCATTTCAGCCAGAGTTGGAGCCTTATGTGGGGGTCCCACATCCTTTCAATTCACTTTGGTTCTGCCTCCTCTCTACTTTGTCCTCTGTCTGTGGGAGCAGTAGTGGGTTCCTGCCCTTTGTCAGCCCTCTGTTGCCTCACTCAGTACCTTTGGACAAGTTCCCCACATTGAATTTATCCTATCAAAATCCTCAGTTCCATTTCCTTGGCCAGACATTGATGGGCGTGGCTGTCTTTCAATTCCTGCGGTGTGCTGCTGATGACTGCTCTGGTTTCCTGCTGCACTGAAGTTCTTCCAGCATGTGACTGGTGTTTGCTTCCTTACATACCTCCCTGGGGGATTAAAATCAGTCTCTGCCTCCTATGAATGTAGAGTCATCTTAGAATCCCATTCTAAATATTTCATTTTCAAAACCAGAAATAGCAGCTTCCGTTGAAAAAGTTCTTCATCAAGCATTGCCTCTGCCTAGTGAATTAGATGGTTCTGAAACATTTTCTTGGGCCATTGCTATGATCTCACTATGACCCTGTCTTTATCAGAGGAGAAAACCAAGGCTTCATGAAGTTAAATAACAAAATGATATAGCTGGTGGGTAACAAAGCTAGGTTTTACATATGCCTCTGTGTGGTTAAAGGGCTTTTGATGACCTCGGTCAAATGCTCATGTGCATTTGTGAATCATTTTCAAGCACCATGTCCAAATAAATAAATAAATAAAATAGAGAGGAACTTATGAACCCATGTAGCACTGAGGCCAACATAGCAAACAGGAATGAAAAAAAGAAAAGAAGGCCAGGTGTTGGTGGCTCACGCCTTTAATCCCAGGGCTCTGGAGGCAGAGGCAGTTGGATCTCTGTGAGTTTGATGCCAGCGTGATCTACAGAGCAAGTTCCAGGACAGCCTCCAAAGCTACAGAGAAACCCTGTCTCAAAAAATCTAAATGAATAAATAAATAAATACATAAATAAATAACTACAGAAAGGAAGGGCAGGTAAGCTCTTGCCTTTCCAGAAGACCCAAGTTCAAATCCTGGAACCCACATCTCACAGCCACCAGTGACCCCAGTTCCAAGGGATCCAACAACCTTTTCTGGCCCCTGTGGGCAGCTGCACACATGTGGCACTTGCACACATACACATAAATAAATAATAAAATAATATTTTTAAAAAGCAGAAGAGAAAATCATCAATTTCATGGGAAGTAAAAGCACAAAGCATAGCTACATTTATTGTCAAGTTGCAAATCCTCAGAAGGGTGGTGGCCTTGTTTCCCAGACAGTGCTTGAGGTGTACATGTGTCGGTTTGTACTCTGGGTCTGTCTGTGACAAATTAACACTTCATCCTGCTTTCTCCCTGCTGCCTGGCATCCCCATTGCCAGTTCCTTCCAGTATTGGCTGCCATTTTGGTGATTATATCTAGCCAGACTAAACCAGACAGCTAAAAAATATTTTTCAAGATGCGTTTTAAGAAATAATAAGCTATATTGTTGAATTTAAACACAAACACTGTGTACCCCCCAAAAAAATCACTCCACACTCAGAACTCCATAATTCCATCCTTCTTTTCTATGACAAAGAGGAAAGATTTCTTGGGTGAGCCATTGCTTTAAAGCCATCTTGTTCCTGATTCTTATATTAACCAAGCTGGTGCAAAGTTACTCATGTTTCATTGTTTATCCCAATACAAAGCAAAATTGCATGGAAACGATTTATGACTTGTGATAACAATAAAGATTTCTTCATGCAATAATTATGAATAAATAAGAATAAATTTCTACTTTTCAAAAACATTCTGATTCCTGTCATTTAATAATAGCATCCATCCTATTTATCACGGTAGGCTATGCCTTTTAAGGTTTTACATGTTTTCACGTGAAACTTATTATAAAGTTATTTACTAGACTGTCACTGGCTATAAAATGTACCAATTATAAAACAAATGTTTTTTCATATCATTCTATTTTTAGATATTGCTAGAAAAAATTTGTATAACTTCCTATAACTGAGTGGAGCCTGTAAGAAAATAGTAAACCCTCACTTATTTACCTGAGGATTCTTTAATATAAATATATAGTTTTTTAATGCCCAGAGTTTTAATGCAAGGGTCATGGCTTTCTCCATGGCTCTCAATTCCTCTTGTCTAATCTGGTTTCTGGGAGGACTTCATTCAAGTCCTCGATGGTCATCTGACTAAAGGAGATGATGCTTTCCTTATTTCTGGAAATGTGAACTCAGCACCCTTCTTCACCTCCTTCTTCTGGAAATGTGAACTCAGCACCATTCTTCACCCTCTATTCCCTCGGTATCTACCTGTCCCATGACAAAGCTCCAGAAACCGGCAGTGCTGCTGGCAATTGTCCTTAGGTGATGGATGGGGACAACCCAGGCTAGAATCTTACTGGACAAATAGAAGGATTTTTAGCAGATAAACAAAAACCTAAACTCAGCATTTCTTAGAAACCTTACAATGTGGGTTTCTGTTTGTGGGGAAAGTTGTTACTTCCTTCTCTGTCCCAAAAGTTCAACTACCTTGGGCAAAGTCCATCTACTTCCTGACTAACCAGAACAGTCCGCTCAAATGCTCCCAGCTGCTGACTGTCATATAAAACTTGCTTTTCCAATGAGCTTCTATTCTCTACTGTCATGAGCCAGCTTGGCAGTTTGTACCCCCAGTAAACTAGTTTTCTGCCCATGGAGTGGTCTAATTTGGTGGTTTCACCTTGCTTGCTTGATACTGCCTAGACAGTGTTTTTATCTTCTAGCCCAGAAATCTTAAGACAAACACAGCAAATACTTGGGAGTGCAAATGTTCCTGCCAGGTCCCAGTTTGCATTTTGCATTCTTCTGGGTATGTACCCAGTTGTAGAATCTCTGGATTAGATACTTTGAGGCTTAATTTTCCTGAGATAATATCACACACACACACACACACACACACACACACACACACACACACACACACACACATCTTTTCACCCCAGAAAGGGAGTTTATGATGGAACAAACTAACAATACACAAAAACCAACTCGGTGAGTCAGTGGGTTCTTCTTGGGGTTTTTATGGGTTTATGGGTCCACTGATGGGGAGAATGGGTGAAGAGTTATTTCCAAAGTGCATGGATAACTAAAAGCAGCTGTGTCATGGGAAGCCCCGCCCCCACATGGTGTCTAGTCACTGAAGTTGTTGACAGTGGCTATGCCCTCTTTGCAATTCTGCAGCTCAGAGTCTCCTTTGGCAGGTGTTTATTCCTCTTTCTAATGCTGAGGAGGGCTGTGAGAATCCCCTAAGTTACCTTCTCCCAGATACGTGTGTGACCTTTGGCTTACCTGCTGAGACTCATGAGCCTATACTCCCCTAAAGGGAATGTCTTAATTCGGAAACTGCTGTAGTATAAATTCTCAGAAGGAGAAATACTGGATTACAACATAAAACAAATTGATGATTTTTCCTTCTGTAAGTTTACAATGATTTGCGCCGGGCGGTGGTGGCGCACGCCTTTAATCTCAGCACTTGGGAGGCAGAGGCAGGCGGATCTCTGAGTTTGAGGCCAGCCTGGTCTACAGAGTGAGTTCCAGGACAGCCTCCAAAACAATACAGAGAAACCCTGTCTCGTAAAAACCAAAAAAAAAAAAGTTTACAATGATTTGCATGCCTCCCAATAGTACATAGTGAGCCTGCTTCCCCCACAGAATTACCAATGGAGAATATTTACTGAATGTGGCAGATACAAAAACAAATTAAATAAAATGTTTTAATTTTACACTCTAGGACTAGAATTATGGACAGTTGTGAGCTGCCATGTGGGTGCTCGGGATTGAACCTGTGTCCTTTGGAATAGCAGTCAGTGTTTTTAACCGCTGACTCATTGCGCCAGCCCCCAGGGCAGTAAGTTTTAAAACTGAATGTTCATACTCCCAACACTAGGGAGATGGCTCAGTGAGAATTGCTTGCTTTGAAAACATGAGGATATGAGTTCGAGTTTCTAATATCACTTGAGATGGGCCTGATGGTGTGTATCTGTAATCCCAAAACTGAGGGAGTGGAGACAGGCATATCCTGAGGGATTTCTGGTCAACCAGTCTAAACAAAAATGATGAACTTCTAGTTCAGTGAAGAGACAGTATCTCAAAAACTAAGGTAGACAATAAAAAGATACCTAAAGTCAACCTCTGGCCTCTACACAAACATACACAGGTGAACATAACCCTACACCCCCCCCCATGCAAGGTCCCTTTTCAGAAGCTATTCACCTTGTTGTTGAGGTAGCATGTCTCACTGGGTCCTGGGGTTTGCTGATTAGGCTAGGGTGGCTCACTAGCAAGTTCCAGGACACTGCCTCTGCTTCCCCAGCGCTGAGGTTACAGGCATGTCTCTGCCATCATGTCTAGATTTTTACGTGGATGCTAGGGGCTGAACTCATGTTACGCAGAGTACTTTACTGAGTTATCCCCTCCCACCTCTTTTCTTGGAAAAAAAGAAAAAAGTGTCAGAAATGATAAAGTGTTCATTGTATTATCTATCCTCTTCCTGGGAATATCAGTTTAGTCACTGATATTCATGAGTTTAGGCTAAAAAATGTATACAAAGCCATATTAAAAAAACACAAATAACTAAACTCAAATTGTCTACATCAATGACTGACTCAAAAATATTTTCAAACAAAAAGAGAAGAGAGGATATGGATTATCATATGAATAAGACAAATTAATGATTAACTAAGTCACCAATAATACATCAGTGTCCCATTAAGGAAAAAAAATGTAAGTACTTCCCCTTATCGCTTAACCAAGAGCAAGTCCAGATTTGAATTCTCTACTCCATGGTCCCTTGTCTTCCATCCTTTGCTGCATGAATTCAAATCTGTGCCTGCCTGAGAGGCTGTCCCGTGAATCTGTCCCTGTGTCTGTCTGTGTCTCTTTATATCTGTCTCTAACAAAGGGCTTTGCTCTGTTTTTATTGAACAGCACAGAAAGTATTGCATGGGGGAAGAAATGGTATATTTTATAGATGTCTTTAACAGAGTTTACAAAGGATTAAGTCACCGACTCCAAATGATCCCAGGTGACCCAGATAACAAACAGTACTACAAACACCATTGTTTACCAACCAATATTCATAAATGCTGCATTCATCACACTTGGTAGATTTTAGAAGGTGGCTTTCAACCTCTATATTTGCCGCTTTCAGCAAATGGTACACATGCATTACTCATGGGTCAGGGCATGGAGAGTGCATAACTTATGATTACAGCTATGCATTAGCTTTGGTTGTAAAAGTTGATTAAGTAGGAAATCCAAAGCAGGTATGGTTGGTTGTTCTCTTAAAGACAGGTTAAACACAGGCTGAGTATACAGTAGGATAGCATTCTTAAATCTTGAGTGATTTCAAGGTTTATTATTAACTTTGGCTGTGAAGTCCAGCAAAAGTTGTATGAATGCTACCCAGATCCATTTTTCTCTACAAACTAGCTGGTCCTACAAATAGCCAGTGCCTTGGAGTGTAAGAAATATTTTTGTAATATTTCATTGCCACAAATTACAACTCCCCACTTAAGTGTCTGTTTTAATAGAACAGTTTTTAAATAAGCAAATTGGTTGTCTAGGTACGTCCATGTTTTATACTTACATAAAACACAGTCACCAGTCAGGAATTGCCCTGGATCATCCCCAAAACAGTGACTATTGCCATCGTTAATTAATTTAAGGCTTTTCAATTCAACGCACTATGTAAATTAAAAGCATTGGCTTTCTACCAAAATATATGATCGTTTGATACCCGCATCAGAATTTTGAGTGCTATCCAAATCTGCTGTTGGCCCCATCTAGCAGCTTAAAAACACTGAGGCTCAGAAGGGTTAATTTATTCAAGGTCACAAACCAGGAAGTGGCAGAGCCAGAGTCTAATATGAGGTTTTGACGCTGGTAGGGATGATCCCCAGACCCTTCCTTATACTATTCCACCGACAACAGTGTCCTGTATGCTCTCTTGTCACATGTGTTCTGTCACTACTTCAGAATCCCCCACCTGCTTTTGGTTCCCTTTCCAGTTCCAAATTACCTACCCCACCTATGCTCACAAATCTCCAAGATTTAGATCTGAACAATATACATTTCAGTCCAGTGTTTAATCAAAGATGCTGACCTGGGCCTTTTGTTTTGGTTTTTGAGATGGTCTTGATCTGTAGGCCAGGCTAGATTAGAACTCATTCTGTAGCCTAGACTGGCCTCCAATCTGTTACAACCCTCCTGCCCCAGAGCTGAAAACCTTTATTGGAGCATTGAGAGACATATCTTTTATCTCTAGTGTAATAGAATAAAATGCATTGGCAAGAATAACTTTGGGTTTTTGTTTCAAATAATTTCCCCAGTAATTAATTTTTCTCATTTAGTCACAGGTCTTAGTTTATCTTACTAATGACTGTCTTATAGAAGCTGCAATTTAGCTCCATAGTAAATAACCATCCTGAAGACAGGAATCAAATCTGAACAAAATATATTTAAAAAGTCAAGAACCTTGTACTATGTATGACAGGCTTGTTACATTAACATTTAACATGTTTGATATCTGTCTATTTCTATATGTATTTCAACTGGACTTGCATTGTCTTACTGTAACCTTTACTAAATTCTAATTTGGAGGCTTGGAGTATAGCTCAATGATAGAGTGCTTACCTAGTATATGTACAAGACTTTGGGTTGAGTCTTCATTTTTTTCTCAATTTTTTCTATCTTACAGACTCAAATATTCCTATTAGTGTCATTTTCATGTATTTTTTCATTCAAACTTCTTTTCCCAGTACCATAAATGTCCCCACATTTTGTCTAAAAGAAACATTTCCCATCATTTCTATCTGTCTGTCTGTCTGTCTGTCTATCTATCTATCTATCTATCATCTATCTTCTACCTAACTATTCTGTGAGTCAGTGGGTCTCATTCTGTAGCCCAGTTACAGCTGGCTATATAGCACAGGCTGGCCTCACACTTGCAATCCTCCTGTCTCTATCTACCCTAATGCATGCACAATATCATATATAACCTTCAAGCACTTTTTCTGAGACAGAACCTTATGATGTGTTAATTTAGTGTGAATTTAATTTATAATGTTAAATAATATCAATAGATATTTTAAACAAACAAATCAACAAGAGCAAGGAAACTGTTTTTGTCAGCCTAAGAGTGAAATCAGTAGCATGGATGGTGGCTTATTCTGCTATACAGTTTAGAGAATATTCTGATTTATTACTTTTTTTTTTTTTTTTGGTTTTTCGAGATAGGGTTTGTCTGTGGCTTTGGAGGCTGTCCTGGAACTAGCTCTTGTAGACCAGGCTGGCCTCGAACTCACAGAGATCCGCCTGCCTCTGCCTCCCGAGTGCTGGGATTAAAGGCGTGCGCCACCAACGCCCGGCTGATTTATTACCTTTTCTTTTTAATGACTTACTCATTTTTATTTTATGTGCACTAGTGTTTTGCCTGCATGTATGTCTGAATGAGGGTGCCTGGAATTGAAGTTACAAACAGTTGTGAGCTGCCCTGTGGATGCTGGGAAGTGAACCTTTGTCCTCCGAATGAGCAACCAGTGCTCTTAACTGCTGAGCCTTCTCTCTGGCCCTTATTTAGCCATATTCTAAAGGGAACTGGTAGCTTGGATTTCTGAATTTTTTTCAGTTACACATGGCTAAGGATGCCTTCTGTAGCATGTACAAAATGAGCTACTCTGCAGTGCAAATAGGGATTTTGTGGTAAGAAATGAACTCCCAACACATTCTTATGGAACACTGACACATTTGAAAGTTCACATTGTTGTCTTAATTACAGCTCTGATTTGAAATTCTGATCTAACCTCTTTCTGATCTTAAAGATCTACAGAATTCAATTTGAAAACCCAGAGGCCTGGAGAACTATGGCACTGGGCAAAACAAACAAACAAACAAATAAATAAAATTTTAAAAAACCTATTTGTGGGGGGGCGTTGGGGGGAGGGCACGGGAGGAGGGGAGGGAATGGGAGAGGGACCTGGAACTGACTTGTGAAGCAACCTCGTTTCTTATCTAAATTTAAACTGGAAAATAAAATATTAAAAAAAAACCCTATTTGTGATTCAACTCTCTTGGGCTTCACAGGTAGAACTGTTTCACAGTTACTTTCCACCCCTTATAATAAAATACAGCACTTTTCAAGAAACTTCTACCTTGCATTGAAGGTAAATCATGGGCCTGGAGATGCAGCTAGTAGGTAGGATGAGCTAAACCCACATAAACTAAGTATGAGAACATACACTGTAATCCCAGTGCTCGGGAGTGGAATCAGGAGGACCTGAAGTTCAAAGTCACCTTCAACCACATAGAGAGTTCAGAGCTAGCATAGGCTAGAGACCTTGTCACAAAAAGAGAAAACATTGAGGACACAGATGGTTCCTTGCCCCCAGACTTCTTGACCTGGGAGTGTGGGCCACAATCACCAGGAGCTCATCATACCAAGTGCCACATGAGGTTTCTAGGTCCAGGCACTTGAGAGAAGAAAAGCAATAGCTCTATGCCATGCATTGTGGCTGGGACAGGCAGGGGTCAACCAAGCTGCCACCTGTGACTCAACCAGGATCTCTGGTGCCAGGCAGCCAGGCACCATTATGGTGATCCAGTACAGAGTGGGGAAATGGAAGAGAGAGACAGAGATGATAGAGAGAGGGAAGCAGAACGGTTCACAGGCTAGCAAGGGAGGCAGATCTGAAGAGGTGAGAGGGTTGCTGAGGAACAGGATGGTATGAAAAGCCTGCTGGCCACCTGTGCCCAAGGTGATGCCCAGGGCTAGGCTAGTACCAAGGGCCAGATATTGGTCTGAGGTCCTGAAGCAGCTGAGAGGGGCTGTGTTGGTGTCTGTGGCTCCGGTTGTCACTAAGAGCTGTGCAGTGACATGTTGGTAGCCGGGGGCCATGTTGCTGTGAGGGCCATGCCAATCTGAGTGACCTATACTGCCACCTGATGCCATGGTAACATCCTGACCCAGGCTGCTGCCGAGGACCACATCTGGATACATGGTCCTACTGCAGATGGGATATGCATTGATATCCCTGGCCCATGTTGTCACCAAAGGCCACATGGATGTCCAAGATCCAGGCTGCAACCTATGACCAGGTCTGTTGCCAAGGGCTATATCTGGATCTGTGGACCTACAGCAGCCAGGGTCTGAGTTGATGTCCATGGTTCCTGTTACTACCATGAGCTGTGTGGGGGACGAGGGTCTGGTCAGCAACTTGAGACCATGTGGGTGTCCAAGGGCCATGCTGCTGCCTGGATCATACAGAGCTGGGTGACCAGGGCTGTCACCTATGGCTATGGAGATCTTGCTGGGTCCACTGCCTAGGGCCATGTCTGGGTCTATGGTGGTGCTGCAACGGGGGCAGCCATGATAAGAAGATTACATAAAAATAAGTTTTTTGTTGTTGTTGTTTTAAATTGGCTGTCTAGCGGTCCTCTAGGGGAGTTATTGCCAGGAAATGGCTCCTGGGGGAAAGGAAGTCAGTTTCCTCAATGCAGCACTAGTGAGTTATCCGTACTACAGCAGACTCCCTACCCATGCTCATCCAGTCAACTGTGATTAAACTCAGTGGGTCAAAAAAAACAAAGGAAAACAAAAAAGACAGGAAAGTAGAGGGGACATACTGGATAGTGAGGGATCACCAGGAGCAGGTTAGAGAGGCCAGTGGGGTGAAAATAACCAAAAATTATAATATATCAATGTTGATATATATGTGAAATTCTCAAAGAATAATAAAAATAAATAGAAAAGAATGGTAACCTGAACAAGGGGGACCTTTTGGACCCCGTACTGATGGCTGGGAATCCAGCATGGGAATGATCCAGACCTCCTTAATGTGGGTGTCAGTGAGGAGGTCTAGGCAATCTATGGGACCTTGGGTAGCAGATCAGTATTTATCCCTGGCATACAAATGGACTTTGGGTACCCATCCCAGAATGAGGGATGCCATCTCAGACTGAACTCTTGAGGGAGGGCCTAGGCCCTGCCCTGAACGAAATGACAGACTCTGGATATCCCCCATGGAGGGCCTTACCCTCCCTGAGGAATAGAGTGGGAATTGAGTGGGGGGCTGGGGGCATTGGTGGGAAGGTATAGGAGGAGGGGAGGGAGAAGGAGCTGGGATTGACATGTGAAGCAACCTTGTTTCTACTTTAAATTAAAAAATCTAAAAAAAAAAAAAAAAAAAAAGAATGGTGACCAATCTCCCCAACAGGTCAGTTTCAATCAACAAGATAATGTCTTCCCTCTGCTTTCATCCTTACCGAAGAAAGTAGTCTCAAACTAACCAGTAAATTACGTTTCTATTGTGCTATTTCACAGATTTAACAAGGAACCTCTCCCTCTACCCCGCCTTCTAGACTGTTAAAGAAATAAAAACAAACAACGTACTTTCCTTTTCTTGTTTTTTTTTTTTTTTATTCGAGTCTTCACTTGGTTGATGTTCACAATGGTCATTAAGGTCCAAACTTCTCTAACTACTGAGGTAATATGCACCTCTTATTCTAGGCCTCTTTCTTGGTTGAAACAGAGGAACTACTCTAGGCTGACGACAGTTACGACTGAAGCTGGCTCTGCTTCTGATGGCTTCTACCGGAAGCTGCTAAGGGTTCTCCTTTTGCCCAGGAGAGCTTTTCTTGCAATGCGGGAGTTGAAGCGGTTATTTCGAGCCTTCTTTGTCAGACAAGCATCAGAGTTCCTGGAGATCTTTTCTTTCCTAGGAAGCACGCCCTCCGTTACCTTCGGGTTCTGCTTGTTGTTACCTTCCGTCCTGTCTGCTTCCACGAACTTCTGACATTTCCTGTCCTGCACGCAGTGCATCTGCAATGGCCTGCTGTGCTGGGGCCCCGCTTCGTGGAGATGGTACTCTCTGAGAATGTCTACCCTGTGCTGCAGGATCTGACATTCGTTCTCTAGCAGGGCTGCGATCAAATGCAGCGAGTGGGTGTCGTGGCTCAACTTCTTTACCTGTTCCTCCAGCTCCTGCTTGGTCGACAGTTCTTTGTTGGGCTGGGTTGGGTAATGGACTCGAATTTTTTCCAAGGTATCTCTCCTTTCTTTCTGGCACTCCTGATACGACTTCATTATTTCACTGAGCTCATTGTGTTGTCTGCTCCAGTGGTCTGTTTCCTGCAGTAACTGTTCCATGTTGTTCCTGAGTCTTCTGTATTCCCCACGAATGTGAAAGGACCCATAGTGGCCTCTTTCTATGTTCAGATGCATGCCATCACAGTCTCTCTTCTCTTCTGAGCTGCAGCGATCCCTTGCATACCCTTGCATCATCTTCCTAGCACTCTGGCTATTCAATATCATCTCCTGCTTCTTTATGTTCCATTCTTTCTCTGGGTGGACATTAATGAGCATATCTCTAAATCGCGTTTTATTTCTCTTACCAACACCTCTGATTTTAGGGTCTGACATATCCTCGGAAGTGTAGGCATCGTCAAAAGACTCTCTGACTTCTGTAGTCATCTCCTCACCGCCTGCTATACTTTTAAGAACATCTTTGATGTCTTTTAAGAGATTGCTAAATTTCTGTACCATCCCTTGTCTTTCTAGCGGGCGAATACTATCCTTTGGTGGTGGGAGGGAGCCCCAGCAGAAGGGGGGGGGAGTGATCCAATTTCAAGGAGGGAAATGGTAATCCCAGGGTTCGGTGGTCCTGGTGGTCCTTGCTTAACACAAGGAGTAGGATTAGGAGTTTGAGGTGGGGCAGGCCTCTCAGCTGAGCTGTCACAACTGGCCATCAGGGCCCGAGGAAAGCAGAAAGCCTTGGAGATTCCAGGAAGGACAGATGGCAGTCTCCTGTGAGTCGGTGGAGGAGATGGAACCAAGCAGTAGTTACAGGACCAGAGTTAATGACTGAGACCAGGGAGATGGTGTTCAGGTAGGTGACATCTCAGACAGCCTAGGGGGGAGGGGGTGGGAAGGGGGACCAGGAGCTGGGGCTCCATCTCCCTTCTGCTAGGCTTCTGGTATTGGGGCCCTAGCAACTAGGTCTTTATTGTGTCATTGCTCTTCTAGGGCCTGTCCAGACATTCTATTCCCTTTGCATCACAATGGAAGTCTCTTAAATTCCTGCCTACAGCTCAGACCTCACACCAACCTTACTTAAAGACCTCTACCACATTCTTGCTCCTCTCTTCTTTGCTAGGTGCTTCACCCTAAGGGCATTTCAGTAATTTCCTACCTCACCCTCCCACCCCCGCCTTCACTATACCACACTGTGCCAACCTCAACCACAGAGCCACCTAAGGGTATAGCTGAGAGAAACCCCACCAGGCCCTCACTCTTCCATGGAAGGGGGCGTTACTGCCCCTGCTATTATAAAAGAGTTAGGGATGTCTGGTGGTTTTGAATGGCTCCCATAGGCTCAAAGATTTGAATATTTGGTCACCAGGGAATGGCACTATATGGATTAGGAGGTGTGGCCTTATTGGAGGAAGTGTGACACCTAGGGTGGGCTTAGAGGTTTCAAAAAGCTCACTCCAAGTCCAGAGTCTTTCTCTCCCTGATGCCGGTGTGCTGCCATCCTTCCTGCCACGATGACAATGGACTAAACCTCTGAAACTGTAAGCAGACCCCAATTAAATGCTTCCCTTGATAACAGTCGCCATGGCCATGGGGTCTCTTCACAGCAATAGGACAGTGACTTAAACAGGGTACAAAGCAGAATTACCAACTATTTAGTGATTTTAGGGAACAAATATCAGAAAGCCCTCCATTCTAAACTATTCTACTGAAACCCAGGGGTGGTGGCACATGCCTTTAATCCCAGCACTTGGGAGGCAGAAGTAGGTGGATCTCTGTGAGTTCAAGGCCAGCCTGGTCTACAGAGTACCAGGTCAGGCTCCAAAGCTACACAGAGAAACCATGTCTCAACCAGCCCTTCACCTACCCCCATAAAACAAAACAAAAAACTATTCTACTGAATGTTGAGGCTATTGGAATTAATCAACAACATAATTACAAATTAAGACTCTCTCACTCCCTCCCTCTGTCCCCCCTCCCGTGTGTGTATATGTGTGTGTGTGTGTGTGTGTGTGTGTGTGAGAGAGAGAGAGAGAGAGAGAGAGAGAGAGAGAGAGAGAGAGAGAGAGAGAGAGAGAGAGAGAGAGAGAGAAGGGGTAAATGTTCTACCTCTGAACTTCATCCCCAGGCCTCCAATCGTGACTTTTTCAAATTAAATATGGAAGCTTTAAAATTGGTTTTCTGAGCTTCCTACTCTCCCAGTCAGTGCTGTAAATTTGGTGATTTCTCACAGTACCTGATTAAAATGACAATTTGTCTAAAATATTTGAGACAACTCAATCCAAAAAGTTGCAGAAATAGAAAGCTCCCACTCAACCCCCATCCAACAAGCATCCTGAATAACCAGAATAGAATTTTCGAAGCCAATGTCAGCACAGTGCTAGTATCTAAACTAGTTAATAAAGTGAAATCACTTAGCCATACTTAATAAAATCACCTTAACTCTCCTGGGTTACCCAGTTCTGCTTCTAGATCACACTGCATTTCCTTGTCGTGTTCCCTTCCTTTCAGGACTCGCCTGATGGTGACATCAAATTTCTAATCAATTCCTAGGGTTACAAAATTTAGGTAAGAATGTCCCGGAAGTGGAATGCCCTCGGTTTGTGTGCCCTAAATCTAGTGACTCCATTTGCTTGGGCTGTTGTCTTATCCTCTGTTCAGTTACCATGTTCCCCTTTGTGATTAACGGGTATAGTCTTGATATGTGAAGGTCCTGTCCCCTTCATACTTCTGTGCTGACTTTAGTCCCACAAGAGAATCCAGCCTGTGTTGTTATAGTATTATTTTAATGGTGGATTTTATTCCTCCCTCATTCTTTTTGTATTTACTAATAGGAAGCATTTAGTAAAGAATTCAATTAGTCATTTTCAATTATGTGTCTACACGAGCACGGATATATAGATACTTAACAAAATTACCTAAGTTTAAACACAATACTATCAGGCTGGGGAGATAGCTCAGGGGTTAAGCACACTTGCTCTGAAGGTAAGAAGTCCTAAGCTGAAATCCCCTAAACCCATATAAAAAGCCAGACACTTTCATGCATTCCTGAAACCCCAGAATTTGGGGGTAGATATAGGTGGCTATTAGGGGCTCCTTGACTAGCTCTGCTGGTAAAAATAAAACATACCTTTGTTTTATGTAGCTGTTTAATAGTTTACTATTTGTTTGATGTGTGCACATTTTTGTGTGCATGTATGTGTGTGCACCATGTGCATGCCTGCTGCTCTCAGATCCTGAAGAAGGCATCGAATCTCTGGGAACTGGAGTCAAGGGCTCCATGAGCCATTATGTGGGTGCAGGGCAACAAGCCTGAGCCTTCTATAAGAATCTATAAGAGCAAGTGCTCTTAGCTACAAGGCCATCTCTCTAGCCTTCTTAATAGCTTAAGAAAAAAAAAGCAGTATGACCATTAAGGTTACAGCCTTAGGTTCACAAGGGATGCTGTGCAAAATGCCAGTTCTAACTTTTTTTAAAGATTGATTTATTTTGATTATTATTTTTTTTTTGAGACAGGGTTTCTCTGTGTAACAGTCCTAGCTGTCCTGAAACTTACTTTATAGACTAGGTTTGCTTCAAACTCACAGAGATCCTCCTGCCTCTGCCTCCCAAGTGCTGGGATTAAAGGTGTGCACCATCACTACCCTGGCTTGATTTATTTTGAATACAATGCACTCAAGAAGGAGTCACTGGATCTCATTGTAAGTGGTTGTGAGCCTCTGTGTGGTTGCTGAGACTTGAAGTCAGGACTTCTAGAAGAGTAGCCAGTGCTCTTAATCTCTAAACCATCTCTCCAGCACAAAATGTCAGTTTTAAAAGTGACTGGTGCATGTGGAGACCAGAATAGTGCAGTAGACCCCCTGGAACTGGAGTTACAAAGGGTTATGTGTTGCCCTGTGGGTTCGGGAACCAGACTTTTCCTGAACAAGTCTTCTTCTGTTACCACCAGGTGGTGGTATAGATCTAAAAATTATAAACTGTGGCTGAGGGAATCAGAAAGAAGCAAAGGGAAACAGAAATGTGTGGAACAGACATGTGTTGGGATCTCAGAAATGTTCTTATCCATAGTCCTGATTTTTTTTGTCTTTTTGCTTTTATATTCCAAAGTTTCCCTTCCCTCCTCCCTACTCAGAACCCCACCCTTTACTTCCCCTCCCCCCAGTCCTCTTCTCCTTTTATTTCTCTTCAGATACCCGCAGGCCTCCCATGAATATCAGCCAGTCATGGCATATTAGGTTGTATTAAGTTGCAGTGACACTAGGCACCTACTCTCCTATATGAAAAGAAACACTGCAACAATTCATGCGACCCAAAATGGGCAGCTTCACCTTGAAGAGAAAATTTTCAGAGCTATGAAAAGGACAACAATACTAATTTAAAAAAATGTATTTACTTAAAAGCATTCAGAATGTCAACAAAACAGCTGCAATTTTTTTTACAATTACAAAGTGATATTCAGTTAACAGAACAATTATCTTCATATAAGCTGCATCAGAGACAACTGAAGATGGAAAAACAAAACAAAAAAAAACAAGAAAAAAAGAAACTACCATCCCCATATATATCTAATTTGTGCTGTGCACCAACAAGAACCTGCTTTAAATTTCCATGCCAATTACAACCCCCAGACTGTACCAGGCAAGGTTAGTGGCTATTGAAAATACCACCAGGACAGGGCTATCTAAAGACACATTCCGTAGTGTGTTAACTATACAAAAAAAGACATAAAAAGACACTGTACAGTTTAAAAACAAATCTTACACAGACTTACATTTCAATTTTTTTTTCTTTAAAAGGAGTGAGTTGTGTACAGGGGGGTTAAATGCTTTATAGACAAAAAAAAACTGCACTAGAACCAACTTATTCATCATCTTCTTCGTCTTCCTCCTCTTCCTCATCCTCTTCACCTTCCTCATCATCTTCTTCTTCCTTCTTTTCTTGCTCTTTTCTGCCTCGACCACCCCCGTTTTCGCTGCATCGGGTTGTCCTTTAGCTCTGTGAGCAGCAGTATCCTTTCCATGCTTCTCCTTCAGCGTGGCAGCCTTCCTTCCGTGGGGCTGCTTGTCATCTACAGCAGAGCTGTTCCATATCTCTCCCAGTTTCTTTGCAACATCACCAGTGGACAAACCAGGGTGTTCTCCCTTGATTTTTGGGTGGTACTCAGAACAGAACAAGAAGAAAGCCGAAGGAGGCCTCTTGGGTGCGTTGGGGTCCTTGAACTTCTTTTCAGTCACCCCTTTGGAGGGGATATAGGTTTTCATTTCTCTTTCATAACAAGCCTTGTCAGCCTTTGCCATGTCTTCAAATTTCCCCTTTTATTTTATTTTATTTATTTATTTATTTTTTGGTTTTACGAGACAGGGTTTCTCTGTATTGTTTTGGAGGCTGTTGGTCCAGCCTGGCCTCGGACTCACAGAGATCCGCCTGCCTCTGCCTCCCGAGTGCTGGGATTAAAGCCGTGCGCCACCAACGCCCGGCCTCAAATTTCCCCTTTTCTTTAGCAGACATGGTCTTCCACCTTTCTGAGCACTTCAAGAACTCTGAGAAGTTGACAGAAACATCCGGGTGCTTCTTGGGCTCGGAAATGTCAGTTCTAAAGGACTTGACAAAGTTATAGGTAGCCATAACCCATTAGAGTCTGGGCCACCTACCTTCTGTGAGTCTGCTGAGAGTGAGGTTCTATGGGCAGGAGGCTGAAGTATGTTCCTTGGAAGGAGTAAGCTTCCAGCATTTGCTGGGACTGGCTCCTTTTCCTCAGCTGTTGGAGACAAGCCTGTAACAGCAGTTCCATTGTTGAACAACACCCGAGCAGGGATTGGTGAGAAACCAGTCCCAGAAACTTCCTCTAAGAAACAACAGTTCAGTATTTGTAGAGAGAGACAAAAGAGGCCAAAATTAGTCTGGTCCAGAGAACTATGATATCTCAATCAGACATTCAGAGCCAAGCTTCTCACCACCCACAGAGCCTCCCCCACAAATGGCTAGTGTCAAGGACAACTAATTGTTACTATAAAATTTACCACTTGGGCTTGAGAGATGGCTCAGTGTATACAGGGACCAAGCTGGAACACACATGGTAGGGGGACAGTACTGACTCTAGATAGTTGTTCTCTGACTTGCACATGCCATATATACACACACATATAAACACACACATAGACACACACACACAGACACATGCATACACACTCACACGCACAGACACACACAGACATAGACAACCACATAAAACATGACAGACAAGTCACACAAAGACACACACACACATAGACATAGGCATATAGACATACACATAGACACATACACACACTCAGTAAATGTAATAAAACATTATATGTACTACTTAGGAAGATAGTGAGATTCCCACTTAACACTTTAGAAATGGACAACTCACAAATGAGACATGAGATAAAGCAAGAACTTCCCCCAACTGTTAAAACGAATTACCATGCTACCATCTCTCTGTGTCTGTCTGTCTGTCTATCATCTACCTGTCTATCTTTCTATCTTCTATTTGTCTGTCTGTCCATCTATCACCTCTATCTAAGAATTAGCCCAATGTCTCTCTTGAAGCATATATCCTTTAAGTCTTTTTATAGCCGTTCTGGTCTGGTAGTAGTTTTAGTCCCTGCTGGAGAAGGAGGGGCTTTAGTCATTCTGTGCATGACAGTATTTGCTAGTTAAATATTCAAGGCAACATTACAGGACATACTAAATTAAAAAAAATGATGATACTCATCATCAAGTAAATTCAGCAAGAGAAGTGTGACACATGTGCTCTGGAAACTATCTAAGACCATGGCAAGATGTTAAGTATGGACATAAAAGAGCTAGTGTGTCATGGTCGCCGATAAGTGGCTTCGTCTACCTAGGGTGGCAATAGCATACATGCAGCACGGCCCTTCCCAAAGTCGTGTGGGCAGAAATGGGCACGCTGGTCCCAAAGTGGTGAGGAAAATCAAAGGTCCAGGACAGCCCAGTGGCCTTGAAAAGAAATAACGTAGGAAGTCTCACACTACCTCTACGTCAAGACTTGCCATAAACCTGCAGTGGCATTAATTGTGCACACAGGAATCAATACAACAACACAGAGCTCACACTTAGTCAACTAAGAGTCAGCAAAAGTACAAAAGCAGCTCAAAGAGTGAGTCTTCCTCAGCCACAGACGCTGCAAACACTGGACATCCACATGCAGATAAAACGGACTTCACTCTGAGTCAGAAAAGGGTGACACCTCCCGTTGCTCATCAGTAGGGTCACAGTAAACACTGTTTGTGTTTGCTTTCCAAGACAGGGTTTCTGTAGACCAGGCCGGCCTCTGCCTCCACCACTACCCAGCCAGTAAACACTCTTGTAACAAGAGACAAGTTAATGAAAGAAAGAGATGAGAGATGAGGGGGAGCAAATTTATTTTACTACAGTTTATCTGGTGCAGGGCCTTTCAGGATTGAAGACCCAGAGTCCAATGACAACTGCCTTCTTATGTTAGGGTCTGTGAAAGACAGACGGCCATGTAGGAATGTGGTTAGATACAGGGGAGTGACCTAGTGGGAATAGGCTTGGGGCAGGGGTGAGGGGTTGGGGGGGTAAGCCTGCTCCATTATCCTTGGGCGCTCTTGAAGCTGATCTAGCGCTTGGGTACACAGATAGAGTCGGGGAGGTCAGGGCTAGCATTTCTAGGTTTTATGGCTGGCTTTGAGAGAAAGGGCTTCTTGCTTCTGTGACCCACCTTGGAATGAGGAATTTGTTTTCTGTGACCATTTGGCTGAAGGGGGGGTTGGGAGAGGCCAGGGGGTGAGAAATATATGGTATACTTGGCCTTTGTGGGCACTCTGAAGACACAAGTGGCAAGGTGGCTTGCTAGCACCATAATAGCATAGTTTTATGTCATTAATAAGACCAATAACTCCTGTCTCCAAAATTGACTTATCAAAGAAAATAAGACCAATGAATCTTGGTTTGAACAATGGAATCATTACTCGTCCTTCCAAATCACTCTTTCTTGGTCATCGATTCTGCCTTAGCTTCTAATTACAGCTTCACTTTCTAGAGCTAAAGGGACACTCAGTAAATCATTTTTTGCAAGAAGAAGGTGAAGTCAGGTATAATGGCACGTGTTTCTAGTCCCCACACTCAGGAGGCTGAGGCAGGAGGATGGCTGCAAGGTCTTAACCTTAAGGAAGGGAAGAATCTAAGCAGCTCACCTCCAGATGTCAGATTTCCCACTCCTCACACCTTCCCTTTCCATCTGCCTCCCCCTCCCTCATTCCCTTCTTCATTTTTCCCTCCTTCTCTCCATCTCTCTTTGACACAAAGTCTTGCTATGCAGCCCTGGCTTTCCTGGTATTCACTATGTATCCCAAACTGGCCTTGGACTTGCAGCAATCCTCTGCCTCAGCCTCCTGGGTATGGAGATTATGGTCATGCACCAGCATGCCTCGTTTCTTCCTTTACTTTAGGTCCAAAACACTCATTTACCTCCTCAAGTATTTCTTGATGCTGGGGAAATGCCTCGGTGGTTAAGACAGCTGGTTTTGCAACTATAAGGACTTGAGTTTGGATCCCAGAAAGTTAGACATGGTTTTGTAGGATGCTGTGGCACTGCAGAGCCTAGCTGAAAAACATGAGCTCCGGGTTCAGGAAGCTCAAAGGAAGAAGGCAGAGAGTGATAGAGGAGGACATCTGATTGTCCTCCTCTGCCCTCCACATGTGGCCACACAGGCGTAGGCACACACATTCAACCACACTCACACACATACACACACAAAGTAGTGACTTTTAAAAAGACTTTGTTGCATACATGTGACGAAAGCTCTAAATAACAAGAATTACTGTCCTGCTGTGTTCCCCACCCACCCTCCTTTACAGGCTCGGCCTGCTTTCCAGAGGTAAACTGTAAACACTCAAGCTGACTCACTCCTCAACTGTTTGAACATGCCTTCTTACCCTCGCACAAAAAAAAGTCCCCCAAAGACTTCCTTGCTGATAAACCCAGAGGCAGCTCTCCATTCTTCTGATGCCCCCTCAACACAGTGTGCTACACTTTCCATCCGGCGAGTCCAGATGCGCAGGCTCAGGATGAGCTCTGACGGCAGACAGCCTGACCCAAACCGGCTTAGTCACTTCTTAGTCCAGCAACTTTGGCCCTAGCTTACTCTCCCGGAGCCTCAGTTTCCCCATTGGTCCCATGGGGCTGTGGTTCTGTTTATATCATGAGCCTGGATGTTATGATACTGAGCACAGTGTGTGGCATTTAGGAAGTACTAAAGAAGCATGCGTTTTGTTTCTTGAGACGAGGTCTCCCTCTCCACACGACTCAGCTTGAGAAACCTCAATACACCCTCTCCCCCTTTTTGAGACTCAAAAGGTTGCTTCAGTGGAAAATTCCCCAAGGTCCCTTCCCCTAGACAGGGAACAAGGTCGAATTGAAAAGAACATCTGGTCCAGAGTGCTGATGCAGGACACCGGCAGGCTGTTAAGATAAGTTTAATCTTGACCTTGTGGTTTCTCCAGGAAGGATGAGTTATGTCTGAGCCTCTTACAATACCCCTATAGATTGCGCAGGTCTGCGCCTGCAGTGTTAACCTCAGGTCTTTCAAGCTTCACCTTGAACTCTTGCATCTGCCTCCCAAGGACTGGATCACAGGGCTGGATTACCATTCCTGACTCCGAAAACTGGACATTTTCATTTTTATTTATTTTAAAGACATTTTAAAATATGATGACTCCGGATCAGTTCCTTGCCCACTCAGTGACTCCTGCTACTGCTGTTCGGAATGAGCGCTGCATAAATTCCCAAAAGAGTTGAGAAAAGCTCATCCTCCGTCCCTCAGCACTTGGTGGAGTAGATTTACAAAGGTCCTTACCCAGCTCCAGAAAAGCAAACCCAAGAGCTAAGGAGATAGCTCATTGGTGGAGCACTTAGCCCTCCCAAGACCTGGGCTCAATGTGCAGCACTATTAAAAACCTAAAACAAAAAAAGGAGGGGTGTATCACCATGTGCTCCTAAGTCACAAACAGCCCTACTTCTGGATACATTTTGTTTGATTTCTGTTCCTGAACCTCCACAGAGGTTCATAAATGGGAAACCCGGGAACATCTTTCACTCCCCTTCTTCCCCATGTCCCTCACTCCCTGGATCCAGCCAAATCCCAACCTTTGTGTTTCCTACACCTCTCTGTAGCCCCGCCTCCAATGTCATCCTCCTTCCTCGATGGATCGGAGTCCAGTCCCCCATCATCTTTCCCTTCATCCTGCAGCATGGGGGTTATGTTTAACCCTCACCTCTGCACCCCTCCACCCTGCAGCATGGGGACTGTGTCTGAAGGTCTTCCCCCACCTCTGCACCCCTCCACCCTGCGGCGTGGGAACTGTGTCTGAAGGGCTTCCCCCACCTCTGCACCCCTCCACCCTGCGGCGTGGGGACTGTGTCTGAAGGGCTTCCCCCACCTCTGCACCCCTCCACCCTGCGGCGTGGGGACTGTGTCTGAAGGGCTTCCCCCACCTCTGCACCCCTCCACCCTGCAGCATGGGGACTGTGTCTGAAGGGCTTCCCCCACCTCTGCACCCCTCCACCCTGCAGCGTGGGGACTGTGTCTGAAGGGCTTCCCCCACCTCTGCACCCCTCCACCCTGCAGCGTGGGGACTGTGTCTGAAGGGCTCCCCTCACCTCTGCACCCCTCCATCCTGCAGTGTGGGGACTGTGATGCTTCACAAACACAGAGAGTTAAGAACTCAGTTTGAGAACCAAGCCTCTAACCCTTGGGCTTCAATGGAATGCATTCCTTTCTTCTTCCCATCCTCTCCTTGGACATAGGACTTTCTCTCCTATCTCTCCCACTACTGTGTTTTGGAGCAAATCACAAGGTTAACTTCGGGCAGCTTGTCTTGGAGTGACTCTTCCCAAGGAACAATTTGAATGTCTAATTTCTGTATGTACATTGCAAACTCACAGTCTGTAAGATATTCTTTGGAAATAAGCAAGTCTACCTGCTTCTGTCACTTTTTTGTAAGTGGCCTTTCATCCTGACTTTTCCAAGATGTGGGTTTAGGTAAAAACAACAGCAGCAAAGACAAAACCAAAAACTCTATTTTGTCTGTCTGTCTTATACAAACCTTGTAAAATAAAACAATCGATATATATGGTTCTATGTATGCTGAATGAAGTTTTTCAGGACACAGACACGGAAGATCCTATCAAATTTGGCATAATTGTAGGTAGATATTTAAAAGGTATCTGAGGCTGCCTTTTAGAACAGTGGATGTGTATGAAAGAGTGCAGAGTCACCAATGGAGAGCCTTTTTTTTGTGATGGACATCTCCCTTCTACTAAATGGACTGACAGAATGACTGCTTCTGTAGAAAAATAATATAAGGGACTGGAGAGATGGCTCAGAGGTTAGGAGCACTGACTGTTCTTCCAGGGGTCCTGAGTTCAATTCCCAGCAACCACATGGTGGCTCACAACTATCTATAATTCAATCTGGTGCCCTCTTCTGGCATGCAGGCAGAACACTGCATTTGTGATAAATAAATAAATCTTTGAAAAAAAAGGAAAAATAATCTAAGATTGGAGTTTTGTTTAGCTTTGTGGGCTCCCAGACAGACTAAATGAGGGTGAGTGGAGGGCTCCTATTGTAAAAAAAATAGATGATGATGATAGATAATAGATAGATAGATAGAATAAAAAGGAGCAATAGAAAGAAAAGGCAATCAAGATTGTTCAGCGCCCAAACTCACAAATGACTTCCTACAAATTCCTCCTTAATTTATAGGATTAATGAACTTGTATCAAATTTAAAGTTGGTAGTGTCTTCCCCAAAGCATTGAGTATAATATTAAACAGCTCATAAGGAAGCAAAAAACAGTGAGGTATTTTCATATTACTATCAGTTCAAAATAGATAACAATTCAGTCTTAGAATTTAATCTCATGCCACTGCCCTGCTTTCTACACTGGAGTCTTGAGGGACAATGACTCATCTATACTGTGACTCAATTTTTCATTGGTAAAACTGAAATGCCATCAGGCTGGAGAGATGGCTTAGCAGTGAAGAGCACTGGCTGTTCTTCCAGAGGTCCTGAGTTGAGTTCAATTCCTAGCAACAACATGGTGGCTCACAACCATCTCAGTGGGATCTGATGCCCTGCCATAAAGGCACACATACAAATAAAGCACTCATACATAAATAAAACAAGAACAACATCAACAAAAAATTCCTGAAATACCATTAATCTTTAGTTCACAGAATATTTAGGAGGACCAAGTGGGAAAGTCCAATGTGTGAGGCTAGGTAGTGGTGGCAAATTCCTTTAATTCTAGCACTCGGGAGGCAGGGGCAGGCTGATCTCTGAGTTGGAAGCCAGCCTGGTCTCTAGAGTGAGTTCTAGGAAGCCAGGGTTACACAGAGAAACTCTGTTTCAAAGTAAATAAGTAAATAAACAAACAAACGAATGAATGAATGAATGAATGAATAGAAGAGGAGAGAAAGATTGTGGCTCATAGAATTAGAAGTTCTAGCTGACGATCAGGAAAAACTATTGCTCCTAAGTTTCTCATGGGGAAGCACACATTATACCAAACAGCATGGGCAGGAGGCAAAGAGAGGAAGGGGCTGGGGTTCATGATCCATTTAAAGAAAATAACCCCTTTGGAGTCTGGAGAGACGGCTCAGTAGTTAAGAGAACATAGTGATCTTCCAGAGGAGCAGGATAATTTGGTTCTCAGCGCACACATCACGGGGCTCAATGCTGTTTGGCAACACAGCTCCAGTAGTTCAGGTGCTTCTTGCTTCGGAGGATGAGCGCACATACACACACATGCATGCATGCACACCCACAATGCAATGTGCACGTGCACACACAATACTCATATACAAACGTGTGTATACAAACGTGTGGAGCTGGAACCAGTGGTGGTCACCTTCCTCTTGTGTAAGTGTGATCTCCCTGAGTAAACCTCACTTAACCTGTACTGAGTCTAGTGAATCTTGATTCTCACGCAATATATCACTATACTGAAGTTCCAAATCTTTGATGGGACATAAGGAGTGTCTGATTAGAGTTACCCTTAACCTCCCCTTTTGCCCAGTGTCTCAGAGACATAAGAAATATTACCCCTTACACACAATAGAACATAGCTTATTTTTTCTCACTTGCTTTCTCCAACCCTTATCCTACCAAAATCAGTTATTTTCCATTTCTTTTCCTTTCATTATTATTACTGCTATTATCAGAAAGAGGGTCTCATTATACAGCCCAGGCCAGCCATGAATTCATACTCCTCCTGCCTCAGCTTCCTGTGTATGGGATTACAGTCATGCACTGCTCTGGCCAGTTTATTACTGTGTTTCCCCTAACATGGCAGTTCTCAACATGTGGGTTGCAACTCCTTTAGAGGGTCTGCCAACCATTCCACAGAAGTGACATATCAGATATCCTGCATTATCAGATGTTTACATTATGATTCATAACAGTAGCAAAACAACAGTTATGAAGTAGCAACAAAAATAATCTTATGGTTGGGGGGTCACCACAACATGAGGAACTGTATTAAATGGTCACAAAATTAGGAAAGTTGAGACCCAGTGATCTATTAGAGTGTAACTCCATAAAGGCCATACTTTTGTCTTATTTCCTGTTGCTACTCTAAACTTATTAATCCATGACTCACAAAAGACATTTGCTATACCTTTTGTCTTATAGATGAATAAATGTTGGTGAGTTGCCCAAGCAAAGTCTGTTGATGAATCATCCTCAGATAAGAAATAGATTGTCATGAGTTCAGGGTCAACCTGGGCTGTAGTGAGAGACTGTCTCAGACTAGAGAAGGTGGTGGAGGAAGAGGAGGGAGAAAAAGGAGAAAGAGAAGAGGAGAAAATAGTGTCTAGAGTACTTTGAGTGACCACCTAGGACTAGGCATAGGACTGTCCAAAGACACTGGTTCACTTCAGCTCATCTTTTCGCAGACAATAAGACATCCCAGGTGAAGACCGTATCAGTAACTGCAGAGGCTTTCACCAGTTTCAAAGGACAGGTCAGCAAGCCACCTTCACATAGCAAGCCTCTCAGAAAGGTTTATCATGGTCTTCTTGGAATTTGTTGACAGTCCCTTGTTTTTTAAAAGGTCCGGGCTTTTGAAGCATGTGAGTTTGTCTCAGGTCAACAGCTTGTACTTTCCCACTGACCGGAGCCCAATTTTCAGTCTGTTTGATCCAGACTTCTGTCGTGGGGGCCTTGCTTAACAGGAAGAGGAACCTAGCTAAGACCTGTTTTCCGTGCCTCACCCTCCACTCTAAAATCTCTCCGTGTAGGATTTTCTCCAGCTGGAATTTCTGATTGTTCTTCTGTTTTATTCTTCCTGAAAGAGCTTTATTGGAAGAGTGCTGACTTTCTGCTGAGCAGTTTAGAAAGGCTATCAGCCTTCCAATGTTTTGTGTTCATTTTCCAGCAAAGTTTTGGCTTAACACAGCGAGCAAGACTGTGTTCCACTTCTGTTTCCAGTCTGGGCTGAGCTATCAATTAGACTTCCATTCAATCTAGGTTGGAAATGGCCTTTCATCCTGCTTCAGCCGTGGTTAACAAAACCCTCTTTTGTGAGACATCCATCATCTGCCTTTACCTTCAAAGCTTGGTCATCTGCCAGCAACTGCAGCTGCACAGCACGGCAACTCAGAACCTGCGTCCCATTTTCTTTGTGAGAGTACTTGCTATGTTTTGGAAATTTCTGACAATGCTAATTTGGCTCATTTCACTCACTTCAATCTTCTGCTTGTTATAAATATTCAAGTCTCTCTTTAAACACACACCCACACACATGCATGCTGCGCGCACGCACGCGCGCACGCACACACACACACACACACACACACACACACACACACAGGGCTGTGGATAAAGCATGGTGATAGAACATTGCCAAGCACATATAAGGCCTGGGTTCAGTTAGTTGGCAGCAGCAGCAGCAGTGGCAGCAACAAATAATCATTTTGTTTTGGAGACAAGGTCTCCTGTAGCCTCAAATTCCGCAGATAGCTGAAGATGATCTTGAACTTCTGGTCCTCCTACCCCTACCTCCTGAGTGCTGGGGCCCACATGGTGGAGGACAAGAATTGACTCTCTCAAGTTGTTCTCTGACCTCTGTATGTTGCGATGAGTATGGGGAGCTTGTAGTTTTATGGGTTTAATTGTTTGATTTGGCTATATACTTGAAAGTGGGATTGTGGGATGTTTTCTTTTAAAATATTTTTATTTTAAAAAGTGCAGGCATAGTTGTTCATGACTTTAATCCCAGCACTCAGGAGGCAGAGGCAGGAAGATCTCTGTGAGTTTGAAGCCAGCCAGGGTTGCACAGTAAGATCCGGTCTCAACAGATAAATAATAGACATTTATGTATTCTTTGAACATTGTACATATTTATACTATGCATTTTTATCATATCCATTGAGTACTTCCACCAATTCCTTTTAATGCTCCCTACCCATTTAGTGTTGTCCACATGTGTGTGGTGTACTCTCCACTGAGGCATCAGACACCTACCAGATGCTGTCTCCAAGTAAGAGTGATTTCCCGTCAGCAGCCTCCAAATGTCAAGAGCCCCTGTACTAATGGTGAGGTCTCAGGGGACCCTCCTCTGCCCATTCTGGAATTCAAACCGACATAGTCTTGTGTGTATCTTGTGCAGGTAACCACAGCTGCTGTGGGAACGTGTGTCCAGTAGACACGTTGTGTCCAGAGGACAGCATTTCACAGCTGTCCTCCTCATCCAGTTTCTTACATCCTTTCCTCAGCCTCTTCAGTGGTTTTCCCCAAGCCTTGGATTGGGGCAGCGGGTTGATGCAGACGACCTGTCCTAAGCTGAGCACTGGACGCTACTCACGCTTGGCAACTGGATCTTCCTTCTAACAGGGTTTGCTTTGTGTACTATTGCATCACCCATGACAGCCAAGTATTCTACCACTGAGCTACGTTCTCAGCCCTCCTCTAGGAGTTTAGCACTTCAGGTTTCTCGTTTAATATGCTTGAGTAAATCTTTGTATATGGTGTAAAACACTCACTTCCATTCTTTTTCATAAGGATATCTGGAGTCTTTTTAAAATTCCTTTTAAATGTCAAGTATACATGTACCTTGGTCATTGTCGCAGTTGGGGCTTGTATTGCTGTGACGAAACACCATGACCAAAGGAAATTTGGCTCGCACTTCCACATCACTGTTCATCACTGAAGGAAGTCAGGACATAGGACAGGAACCTGGAGGCAGGAGCTGATACAGAGGCCATGCAGGGGAGCTGCTTACTGACTTGTTCCCCATGGCTTACTCAGTCTGCTTGCTTTTAGAACCCAGGACCACCAACCCAGGGACTGCACCACCCACTGTGGGCAGGGCCCCTCCTCATCAATCACTAATTAAGAAAATGCCCTACAGGCTTGCCTACAGCCTGCTCTCACGGAGTCTCCCTCCTCTCAGATGGCTCTAGCTTGTGACAGGTTGACTTAAAACTACCCAGCACCATTGACCCCTTGTCAAATTTACATATGTCACTGTAAGGCCACAGCCTTTCCTTCCTTGTTCATCCCCAAGATCATACATTAATATAAACACCATGATGTAAAACAAGTTCTACAGTAAGAAGTTACAAATTCAAATATATAAAATATAAATATAAAAAATATACAGTCTCTTTTAAAATCCAAAATCTCTTTAAGACTCCAATTTTTTAAAAAAATTTTGCCACCAGTTATGGTGGCCCAGATTTGGGAGGTAGAGGCAGGCCAGCCAGAGTAGCCAAGGCTACATAGTGAGACCCTGTCTTAAGAAAAAAATTACAATCTCTCAGCTGTGGGCTCCTGTAAAATAAAAAATAAACTAATTTTGTTTTAACTTCAAGAGGGAAGAACCAGGGCACTGTCCCAATCTGAACAAGGGAAAACCAAACTCAGCAGTGTAAATAAATCAATGTCCACTCTCTGTGACTCACTCTTGATCTTCCGGGCTCCTTCAGAGGGCTTGAGTTACTTCTCTGGTTCTGCCCTACACAGTACACACAGCGTGTCTTCTAAGCTCTGGCAGGTTCCACTCCACTGCTGCTGCTGCTCTTGGTGGTCATCCCATGGTACACGCATCTCCAAAATGCTGGGGTCTCTGCTCCAACTGCTGCACTTTCGCCAATATCATCTCTTAGGCTGTGGTGCCAAGCCCCAGCTTCTCTGAAGGAGCCCTTCAATCTTAGGTCTTCAACTGCCACAGAGGCTGCGCCTCACCAGTGGCCTCCCACAGCGCCAAGCCTCAGCTGTTCTCCCTGACTCCTTTATGCCTTCAACACCAGTACCACCTGGGAAATTCTTACACATGACTGAGTTCTGCTGCCAGCCTGAGCTACAGCCTTGGCCACCTCTGGAGAACAGCTTGTGTGTGCTGACTCTGAGGAAACACTTCCCAGAAGACTTCACCTCAGTGATACTGGTCTCTTCTTCATCACAGTCCAATCTTGCAGCCCCCGCTGACCAAAACCACAGATTCTTAGCTCCAAATATGCAATGGCCCTGATAGAGTCTTCAAAATTCTCCCTGAAACTTCTCAGACCAGGCCTTCATCTTCTGCTTGCCCTCGATAGTCTTATCTTCTACGTCAACTGTGTTCTTTATGCTTTCTCCCTAAATGCCCCTCCCCACTGCAGGCATGTTTCCAGTGTCCTGGCTTCACATACTCCAGGCAAAACACAGGAAAGATCGGAAGCTAGCATCCACATATGGGAGCACGTGACCCTTGTGTTTTTGTGCCTGGGCAACCTCACTCAGACCTGTTGTTACTGTTGTTGTTTTAAGACTCCCCCATCTCAGGCTGGAGAGATGGCTCAGAGGTTAAGAACGCTGACTGCTCTTCCAGACGTTCTGAGTTCAACTCCCAGCAACCACGTGGTGGCTCACAACCACCTGTAATGAGATCTGGTGCCCTCTTTTGGCCAGCAGGCATACATGCAGACAGAACACTGTATGCATAATAAATAAATCTTTAAAAAAAAGACTCTCCCATCTCCACCTTCAGTCCGTCTTGTGGCCTTATCGAGATTAGTTGATCACAGGTGGAGTTTTGTACTATCTTTAATAAAAGGGAGCAAGCTGGACAAAAGGAAATGCAAAATGTACAGTTTGAGGAGAGAAAAGAAGCAACAGAAAGTATAATGGAGCTAAGTCCAGTGCTCAAGGGGACAAAAAGTTTTTTAAAAAGCCTGATGTTAAATGGAAGAAAGGGAGTACTGACGTCAAGAACCCATCCAGATAAGCTCCCAATTTGTGAAAAGGAATTTCTAAAAAGCTTAAACAATAAGGAAACCATCAACAACAGAAAGCTGATGCAAATGTAATTGAACAAGAGGCCAAGTTTCAGCCCCACCAAGCAGCAGAATTTGGCGGTTTCAGCCCCTTGGTTATGGCCTTAGAATCAGGAATACAAGAAAGGGGTTGTGGAATCTCCCTCTGCAGGTAAGGAAGGATGCTGAGGCCAGACATGTGTCAGGGGTGGTCCTGTTTGGAGGCCCAGAGAGGCCATTGTGAAAAGCTGTGAAGGTGAAGTCTGGATTGTGTTGGAGACCCCAAGATGTTGGAGATGCCAGAGCCAGGCAGGACAGAAACCTCCATCTTCAAGCCTGGTCTACAGAGTGAGTTCCAGGACAGCCAGAGCTACACAGAGAAATCATGTCTCAAAAAAAAAAAAAAAGAATTAGGATCCATGTGGACAGGTGTGGACAGACTAGCTCACAGGAAAGCTGTCCCACCTGAGGACATACTAAACTGCTAAGAATATTTATTCTTTAAAGAGGATGTATTTCTCTCACTGCAGCTGCTTTCACAGCTCCCATCATGCGGCTCTGCTAAACCTGTCTGCTTTTCTGGTTCTAACTCAAGAGAGTGCAGCTTTTCCTTTTCCTTGTCTCGTTTTCTTACAGATACTGGCCACAAACTTAGGCATGCCTTCCCTGACACTCTGGACTTTCTCACCTGTTCTTTGAAGCCCCTCTGCCCTTTCTGCCACAAAGCTGCTTGCCAACCTCCGTTGTCTGAACACGCCGGCTGTCGTGGACCCTAAGTCAAAAAGGCACGATTTCTCTCTTCCTTCTCTCCATGTCCTCTTCCTGACAGCTGCCGAGATTCACAACCTGTCTGCCCTTACCTGTTTCTCCAAGACACTAACAAAATCGCCCTCAAACTTCCTTCCCAGTCTGTCTCTGAATTCATTCATTATCAAGACCCCAAGAGGGAACTCCTGTTCCTCAATGACAGCCAGAGCATTTCTCTGAAAACTCAGGCAGATGTAGTTCAGTGATAGTGGGCTCCCTTAGCGATCAGCAGGCCCTGGGTTGGATTCCTAACAGTGGACGAAATTAAAAAAGAGTAATCTTGAGATAAAGACTGTCTAAAGTGATGCGTTGCAGCAGAGGCATTGCTGAGAGAAGTTTACAGTAGCACAGCATGGGAAGTGAGATGAGCCCCCAGGAGCTAAGGAGGACGACAGCAGTGTATCCAGGAGGTTGGGCTGGTCTATGCGACGAGACCCTGTCTTTACAAAGGAGAGACAGAATCTCAAACAACCTGGTCCAGATGGCTGGCAGGGTAAAGATGCTTGCTGTGCAAGCTTGATGGCCTGAGTTTGAGCCCCGGAACCCACAGGAAGGTAGAAGGAAACCACTGACTAGCAAGTTAGCCTCTGACATCCCGCAGCTCATATACCCACATTCACGTCACACGCACACAATTGCTAAAAATAAAATTATCAAACAAGCAACCTAACTTTATACTCCATACATCAAGAAACTAGAAAAGGGGGGGTGTAAACTAAGCTCAAAGTCAGCAGAGGGAAGGAAAAATGAAAGTTAAGGAAAAGACATTCAAGTAGTTTAACTTCGTGCTTTATTTTTAACCTTTTGGAGTTGAGATTTCTTTGTTGTTGTTGTCGTTGTTTTGAGACAGGGTCTTTATGTGTGTGTGTAACAGTTCTGACTATTCTGGGACTTACTACACAGACCAAGCTGGCCTCAAACTCCCAGAGATCTGCCTGTCTCTGCCTCCCATGGAGTTGAGATTTTTGTCTCCTGGATGAACTGCACTAAGGGAGCTTTTATTTCTGAAGTTTCTCACAAGTCTTTGTAAAAAGTAGCCATATCCCTACAATGGTTTTGTTGTTGTTTTGAGACTGTATCACTAAAGTTCGCATGTGACATGTGGCCAAGTATGACCCAGAACTTCTGATCCACCTGCCTCCACCTCTGAGATTCTAGGTGTGAATCTCCATGCCCAGTTTTATGACATGCTAGGATTAGAACCCAGGCCTTTACACATACTAGGCAAGCATTCCACTAACACACTGTCTTTGCTTTCCAATGTTTTGATTTGCCACTTCTGTTTGAATTGTTCCTTTCAGTCCTTTGATTACAACATAAACCCACTTCTTTAAAAGGTTTTGTTCTTTCCAGAATACATTGCTGTTACCTTCCCCAAGCATTAGAGTACAAAATGTATTAATCAACAGTTGCCACAGGGGGTTCAAAATGCATTAATCAACAAATGTCAGAGGGGACACAGGATCCTTCTCTCTGATTCTTAGTTTCACTGACAAAATAATTTGAAAATGGATCCAGAAAGAACTTGAGGACAATTTTGTTGGCGTTTGAGAGAGAGAACAGTCATGATTTCTTCCTGAGGAGTGGGACCTCGATCCCACTAGCCAGCTGGTGCTTACTGCCAGCATATTCCTGCAGCTCACGGCTAACTCGCCATGCTGCGCATCGGCATCACGGCTGGGTAGGACTGATTCTCCCTTGGCAGCGACCTAAGACTTTATGGTACTGTGGAAGCTAGATTGCAGAAAGGAAGGCTTCAGGTTAGATTTGGTGCAGATCTTCCAACTTGTGTCCTAAGTGGTCAGTGTCTTCAGCAGTGGGGACTTAGCTTCAACCTCTGAGAATTTTTTCTGTATGTTTTTTTTTTAAGATTTATTTATTTATTATGTATACAATGTTCTGCCTGCACATATGCCTGTGGACCAGAAGAGGGCACCAGATCTCACTACAGATGGTTGTGTGCTACCATGCGATTGATGAGAACCTAACTCGACCTTTGGAAGAACAGCCAGTGCTCTTAACTGCTGAGCCATCTATCTCTCCAGCCCCATCCACCTCATTTTTCTTTAAGCTGAACAATATTCCATGTGTATATGTACCACATTTTCATTATCCATCCACTGAAGGGCATTTGTGAATGGGGTGGCAATGAACATTGCTGAACAAGTTATCAATGGAGTAAGGTGTTGAGTCCTTTAGGCATACGATGAGGGGTGTTATAGTTGGGTATATGACAGGTTTATTTTTAGTTTTCTGAAGATTCCTCCTTCATACTGACTTTCAGGGTGGTTGTACTAGCTTGCATTCCCACCAACGGTGAACAGAGAACCTTAGATCACAGGGAGCTCAACATCAAGGGATGTATCTACAACAACTCCGAAACCTAAAGCCCAGGGAACATCAGAGAAGAGGAAGTGGAAAGGTTGTAAAGCCAGAGGACCAGGAAGTCTCCTAGAAATGGCTACTTAAACAAGATCTGAACAAAGACTGTATCATTAGACATCCTTAGAGACAAGGGGGAAAGCTCATGATGTCTCACCCAGAGACAAAGAATCAAAGGCAACTTACGATTGCTGGTGGGGAGGGGGCAAATTAAATCTCTCTCAGGGGTGAGTCCTGTTACTGGTTATCCAATACAAAGTGGTCAGCCCTGAAATCATGTGCACACAAACAACAAAAAAAGGACTCATCAGGTTGCATCTAAATATTTGTGCATGCAGGCACACACATACGTCACAACAGTGGCATGTTCAGTAATGTCACTCTTGTTTTCAAGAGGGACCGTAGCTGGAACTAGGTATGCATGCCACAGGGTCAGGGCAAGTAGGTGTAGGATTTGGGCTTGCATTCAGAAAAGGAAGAAGGAAAGAGGAGGAAAGGAAAAAGCCACTTTCTGAGGCTAACTCAGAAAACAAGTGGGCAGTCTTGGTAGAGAAAATCTGCAAGGATTGCACGGGGGTGGGGGGTACTCCTGAAGGGTGTGGGCACATATCCCATTAAGGGAGATAGTTACAATTCCCATTTCCTTATCATGTCTTGGGGCATATCTTCCTTCTTTCCACCTCTGGCTTCAGAAAATTTGCTTTCTGTTGTAAAACAGGATTTTTCTCCTTATTACAGGAATCCTTTGGCCTTGTTTGGGCAAGAGAAGAGCTTATGTTCATATGAAAAGCACATTATATATAGAGAGAGGTTCACTGGTGCCGATCAGGCTATTTGCTTCAGAGGATATCACCATGTTGGTATTAATTACTTTAACTTAAAGGAGGTGCCTAATATCCCCTACCACAATGAGTATATGACTAGTTACCCTGAAACTAGTCATTTACAATCTGTGCAATCATACATAAGTGGCCTCATTGTGGAGGTCTCTTGGGGTTTTTGTCTTCTTAGAGGAAAGAATTCAGTCAAGAGACATAGACAGATTAAGCAGTTTGTTTGGGAAAGTTAAACCAAAGCCTGTCTTCCAAAGAGAGATTGATGGGGAACTGGCTGGTGGGGAGGGAGGGAGGGAGGGAGGGAGATAAAGAACAGAAAAGAGGAAAGTTTGAGAAGAATCAACCAGGTGTGGCAGGCACACTCCAGTAAACATGGGAGGTAGAGGCAGGAAGGCAAAGACCTCACAGTCGTCCTGGCCTAAAGTTCCACACTTAAGCTAGATGAGACATTGTCTAAAAACAAAACAAAACAAAACAAAAAAACCAACCAACCAAACAAACAAACAAAAAAAAAACCCAAACAAACAAAAACGAAAAACGAACAAGGACTGGAGAGGCAGATCAGTGCTTAAGAGCCTTTGCTGCTCTTCCAGAGAACCCGAGTTGAGTTTTGTTCCCACACCCACGGGGCAGTTTGGAACTGCCTATAATTTCAGCCTTAAATTGACCTCTGAAGGCTCCTGTACTTGTGCATCTTACACTCATACAGACAAATACACACTCATGAGTAAAATTGAAATAAACAAATACTGGGACTTGGGAGACGGCTCAGGAGTTAGGAGCACTGGCTAATCTTCTAGACAACACAGGTTCTCTTCCCAGCACCCATTTGGTGGCTCACAACCATAGCTAACTCTACTCCCAGGAGAACCACCACCCTCTTCTGGCCTCCTCAGATACTGCACACATTGGAGTACAGACAAGCATGTGAGCAAAACATCCAAACACATAATTTTTTTAAAACTTCAAAAATCTTTAAAAAATAAAGACAAACAGCAACCAAACAGAACACTTATCAATGACAAAAATAGCTTTATTTTACAGCACAAAGACTAGTTAATAAAACTGTATTGTACTAGGGTTTGTATTAAATGAATAAGAACAAACTGTTCTTGTCCCTCAAAATTAACAATATAAGCTGATAACTATTAATTTGCTTCATTGCAGAAACCATTTTACTGTATATATCTAATAGCATCATGTTGTACTATATACATATATATGTATATATATATATATAACAGAAGTTATTAAAAAGAAAACAGGATGTAGCTCAGTTGATAGAATACTAGTCTAGCTTGCATGAAGACCTGGGTTCAAAGCCAGTCCTGCATAATCCAGGCATAGTGGTGCACACCTATAATCCCAGTATCTGGAAGACAGAAAAAGAGGGTCAGGAATTCAAGGTCATCCCCTGCTACATGTTGAATCTGAGGCCAACCTGGGATACATGAGACTTTGTCTTGAAAAAAAATGAGCAAATTAAAAAAAGAACAAAAGAAACAAAAAAAAATGTGTGTTTGTGTGTGTGTGTGTTCATCTGTGTGTCTCTGTGTGTGCTGACCTTGTCTGGGTTTTTCATCGGGCTCAATTAGGTTTCGTACAATGATTTGTGTAATTTCCCTCATTTCTAGTCTCTGAAATAGTTTTTGTCAGACAAAGATTCACTGTCCCTTGAAGTCTATTAAATTTCTAAAACTTCCAGTGTGAACTTCTACATGGACCGGATGGTGTCTAGACAACCCGACAAATTTAGCAAAACAAGTACACATGCTTAAGTGAATCTTTTTTAAATTATGCAAATGTTTTGCTGAGCTAGCTAAAAAGTAAGTAAATAAAAAAGCAAGCAAAATCAGAAATTCTAAAGAAGCAAGAAACCAGATTCTTCCCTCTGGGCATCTCCAAATCGTAGCTAAATCCTAAGGAACTGGAATCTTGGTTTTGCTGGCTAAGTCTATTACAGGTGGGTCGGGGAGAAAGCCCACTGCAGAGTCCCCTAGAGTGTGGTGATAATATTGTTCATGATTTAATAAAGCTTGCCTGGAGATCAGAGAAGCAAAGCAGCCAGCCACTGGAGAGTTCTCACCTGCACCAAGTCGCAGAGCAAAGGTGCTCCACCGAACCTCAGGTTGCATCTCTAGATTTCACCGCTCTTCACCAAGAATCCTAGACTGCAATACTCTCTTCAATGTGGCTGGAGACTAATTGCCTCTGAGACTGCACTGAGCTCCTCATATACTCTCTAGTGCTGGGATTAAAGGCCTAAACTCTTAAATTTTTAGACTGACTTGTTATGAGAAGCTTTTTCCTTGAGTGGAGCCTTCCCGCCCGCCTGGTTCCAGATCCGCATCAGTCCCAAATAAACACACAGAAGGCTATATTAATTATGAAGCTGTTGGCCTTGCTTGTCTCTTACTGGCTAGCTCTGACTTAAGTAATTACCCCATAATTGTTAATCTAAGTATGTCTCTTACCGGAGAATAGTTCCGGGCTTCCTACCCATGCGGTTACATCTCGGACTCTCTTGGGTTTCTCCTTCCCAGAATCCTCCTGGACTCCTAGCCCCACCTATCTAGATTCCTATTGGCCAGCAGTAATTTATTGACATATACACAGGACTTCCCCAACATCTCCTCTTTTCTGTTTAAACAAAAAGAAAGGTCTTAACTTTAACATAGTCAAATTGTATATAACAGAACAGTTATCAAGTAAGAACACAGTTACAACATTTTGTCTATTAACATTTAGCAAGATCTAAAGAAAATATCTATTTCATTCTTGTGAGTCCAAAGTCCTATATGTAGCTTATCTTTTATCATAACTAAGGAAAACTATAACTATCTATCTTCAACTCCATCAAAGACCACAGAAGGATAATATATAAACACTAGGATTGACAGAGGTATCTTACTGCCTGGACAGTCACCCGAAGTTCCTCTGTAGCGTTGGGGCATCCGTCTTCAGCCCATAGGCCACAATGTGTCTGGAACACTTCTCAGCAAAGCAGGAAATTTCAAACTGTCCATCTGCGTTGGCAGTCTGTCAGTCATTTTTCTTTGTCCTGCAGAAAGTCTCGTAGACTCTTCATGAAGCAGGAACCCTGTAAGACTGAGTTCAGTAGTCACTTTCCTGTGGGTCCTGCATGTCCAGATTATACAACAACAGTCAAACAATCTAGGCAAGAGCAGTTTCTTGCCCAAATGGCTAATCTTGCCATGTTGAAAGCAAACTCCATAACGAGTTTCTTCGATGCCCATCTTCCTCTCAGACGTAATTGGTGCTGCCAGGAGCAGACATTTCTCAATGTCAAGAAAAACCCTAGACCATTTTTAAATGCCATTTTCTGAAGGTCTTTGAAAGGTTTGAAGACTATCTATCTGTCTCAAATATTATCTCTATATATCTAGAAAACCTAACTTACCTAACTATAAATTCTAACTATTATAAGTAACTATCTATAATCTGCATTCAATTATGCATTACGTTGTAAAAGATCAGTATAAGCACAATACTTAATCAAGAGGAGAATATACATATCACAAAATTGACCTTGAATTTGTATCAAAAAATGAAAAACAATACCCATACCATAATTCCCCTTTTTACCATTAAAAAGAGATTGGTTGTGATCATTAACCAATTATAAACAATCCCATTTAAATGAAAACAAAGATTTATAAACAAGATGGGAATTGGGACGTCGCTCATTCCAAACTGCTTCCTGCTGGAAGGGAGCGCTGTTCACACCATGGGGATCATGACAAAACTCAGAAACCTTTATAAGTCTGTATTTTCGGGGTCTGTAAAGCTGCATCATCTTAGCTGTCTCAATAGTTGGAACACCTGGCCCACTGCTTCTGGGGGTCTTGGTTCGTCAAACCACAGAAGTCTGGAAGGAATCCTCAGCTTTTCATTTTCTGTGGAAACATAAGCAAAATCTCCTTTCCCAGGTAACATATCCTTATACTTAAATTTTGAAGTAAAGGCATTTTTAAAAGATAGAAGTCGGATTAATTTAGCAGCATTTATAATCAAGTGTACTTTAGTAGCTGTTCCTTCCTGAGCAAGCAAAAAACTGAAAAACACAATAGCATACAGTATCCAGACTTTCTGTGTATTTTTCATCTTTGCGTGGCTTATTTATCTATTATTACTTTATTTCT
Source organism: Mesocricetus auratus (assembly GCF_017639785.1). Taxonomy (NCBI): domain Eukaryota; kingdom Metazoa; phylum Chordata; class Mammalia; order Rodentia; family Cricetidae; genus Mesocricetus; species Mesocricetus auratus. The sequence goes on along the minus strand of NW_024429201.1, from coordinate 26,206,425 downwards.
TTTACTTTTATTTCTTTTTCTCTGAGACAGGGTTTCTCTTTGGAAATCCGCCTGCCTCTGCCTCTGGAGTAAATCCTACCGGCGTGTGCCACCACAGTGCCGGCTTTTGTATTTATCTACCACTTTGCCGTTTCATTTTCTCTCTTAATCTCATGTATATTTTTAAACACAATGCAAACCTTTAGAGATTTTGTTCATCCAAGTCTGACTTTACTGTAAATCTTTACGTTTTTCTGGCCACGTGTCTTATTTGTAAAACCGTGGCTGTTTTAAACTGCCGGTTTTTCGTCAAGATGGCGGGCGTAAGCATGATTCCAGCTTACCGCCTCAGTCCATGCTGACATCCAGCAAAAGCTGCCACTTCCAGCTGTACGTACACCTTTCAATCGTTAGCAGAGTCTCTTAAAAGAACCTTGTTGGTTTTTTTTTTTTTTCTTTTTATGCCGAGTCAGGAAGACTCCGGTAAGCAAGCCACGTGAATCTCAGCTTGTCGATAGCAAAACAGAGCACACCTGAGAAAAATGCTGCTACCAAAATCTGTGCTTCTCTCTGTTCTTCTGTTTCTAAAATTCCTTTAAAGCTTTTGTCATTCTACGTGGAAATTCAATCCCACTCCTGATCACCATTATGTTAAGAGAAGCTTTTTCTTTGCTAGCCGCTTTGGTTTATCCCCCGCCAGTTGCCTGGGCTCTGCCGCTTTGTAGTCCCCAAATAAACACACAAGACGCTGTATTAATTATGAAGCTGTTGGCCTTGCTTGTCTCTTACTGGCTAGCTCTGACTTAAGTAATTACCCCATAATTGTTAATCTAAGTATGTCTCTTACCGGAGAATAGTTCCGGGCTTCCTACCCATGCGGTTACATTCTCTTGGGTTTCTCCTTCCCAGAATCCTCCTGGACTCCTAGCCCCACCTATCTAGATTCCTATTGGCCAGCAGTAATTTATTGACATATACACAGGACTTCCCCAACACTGACTGACTTTTGTGTAGCACTGGGTGGCCTTGAACTTAGACAGATTCATCTGCCTCTGTCACCTGAGTCCTGGGATTAAAGGTGTGTGCCACCACTGCCCAGCTTCTATGGCTGTAGCTAGTTTTGCATTTTGATCCATCAGCCAATCTTTGTTAAATCATAAATAATATATCACCACACCAGAGTCTCCACAAAGCTGGTCTGTAGGCAGATGAGCCCAGCCTGTAGCAGAAAACTAGAAATAAATGCAGAACAACAATAAGGAAAATGGCTTTTGTTGACCTTCATGCTGAGCGTAAGGAAAGAAATGTGTTCCTGGAAAAGCTAAAACAGTTTTTATTTGGGCACAGAGTGGCCCAGAATAAATTCTTCATCTTTGTAAACAGGTGTGGTCTCAGTGACTAGGTATTTCTGACCAATGGATGTAAGTAATTGTACTTACTCCATTTCTTTTTGGAATTATCCATGTGTGAACATAGCTTCTTCTCTCCTGTTCCTCTTTCCCAGCCGGTTTCATGTAGCTCAGGATGGCTTCAACTCACTACCTAGTGAAATCTGATCCTTCGGTTTCTGTCTCCTGAATAAGATTCCGTTAATAGATAACAGTTTCTTTCTGGCTTGATTGATCTGAGAAAGAGAGGTATTGGAGCAGGCAGTCGCCGTTTCTACTGTGGTGTCACAGAATCACAACTAGCACATGAAGGAGTCTTTAAGGAAGGTCCCGACCTGTTTGACCCAAGATATGTGCAGTAAAAAAGAGCCAGCCCTAGTGATGAGGGCAAACACGTGAGCTGTGCTTGTCTTCATTCCAAAGGAATCCAGAGCATTCTGTGCATGCAGGGGAAGTTGAACTGAATTACTCAGAAAGGAATGTATAAGAGAGTATGTGCATGAGAGACGTTGTGAGCATGTATGAATGTATGTGTGTATGTATGTACTTATGAGTGAGTGCACATGTGCGTTCCTGTGAGTGCATAACCATGTATATGTCTAAATGCGTGTGTGAGTGTATGTGTCTGCATATTTTAGTGTGTATATTGTTGTGCCCACTCAGAGAGGACCCCAAGGCTTTAAGGAGCTTAACGACCCCCAATGTAAATACAAGAAGGTTTGTTTATTTCCGGAAAACCAGCTAACTGGGGCTTAACTCTGTCAGGAGAGTTGAAGCCCCCCTCCCCTCCTCCCCTCCAGTCACAAATGCAAGGCACTTTTAAAGAAAAAAAAAAAAGAGGTGAGGGGGAGTCCCGAGGCTGCAAGTCCCAGTCCACAGGGTTCCCATGGTTACAGAGATTATTTAGCATACCAAAGGTTATCATGAGACCTTGAGAAGAGGGCAGGGGGGGTCCTGAGGCTGCAAGTCTCAGTAGGGTTCCCATAATTACAGTAAATCTTTATGCACAGTTATCATAAGGGCCTTGAGAAGACAATAACTGCATTTGGTTAGGTAGAATTAATTGGCACATCTGTGGTCTGGGATTCCATGCCAGAGCACATCCTACGATTGTGGGCTAAGGGAGTATCTGCCAATGCTGTTGCAGCTGCTCGTGGGTCTGAGCTTCTGATCACGTAACCCCTCACTTAGTTGGGGACTTTTATTCTCCTTATTATGTTTTATCGTTACATTCTTCCCCTAGTCTCTGGGTATTATTTTCTCCATCCATTTTCCTCAGTGGCCCAGAAGACATCATATACATGTGTGTGTGAGTGTATGTGTCCATTTCAGTGTGTGTATGTGAGCGTATGAGTGTTTATGTGTGGATGTATGTGGTGTATGTGAATGTGTGTGTATGTCTGTGTTATTTAGATGTGTTTTAGTTATCATACTCAGGCAGGGTTGGGAATAAAATGAAAGTATTAAACTGAATTTTTTTTTTTGGTTTTTTGAGACAGGGTTTCTCTGTATTGTTTTGGAGGCTGTCCTGGTACTCGCTCTGTAGACCAGGCTGGCCTCGAACACACAAAGATCCACCTGTCTCTGCCTCCCGAGTGCTGGGATTAAAGGTGTGTGCCACCAACGCCCAGCTTTAAACTGAATTTTAAAAGTGCAGTTTTTCCAACTGTAGGGACAAAAGTTCCAAAATAAAAGGGCCCAGAACCCTACATGCCTAGACCTCAACCCAGCAACTTGTGCTGGCACACAGCTAGAACCTAACTCTGGATGGCTACTGGTGTTAAAGAATGTACTGACTCAAGCTGGTGGCCTCTGTTTTCAAAGGATGCAGGAGATAAAGTCAGGGCCTAATTTCCTTGAGGACTGTCAGGGGCCGGCAAATTCTGAGAATTTGTCCACTGTGTTTCTGTTTGCAGTATCTAATCTTCTCTAAATTTTATATCAGTTGCGGCATGCCAGGCACAGTGGCACACACCTGCAGTCCCAGCTACTCCAGAGGCTGAGACAGGAGGATCGCTTGAGTCCAGGAGTTGTGGGCTGTAGTGTGCTATGTCTATTAGGTGTCAGCACTTAATATGGTGACCTCCCGGGAGCTAGGGACCACCAGGTTGCCTAAGAAGGGGTGAACCGGCCCAGGTCGGAAACAGAGCAGGTCAGTTCTGGCATGATAAAAATTCTACCCTATACCTTGGTCTCATTGTCACCAGCACAACACTAACATTTTAATAAAATACTCTGTTAGAGAAGTAATGAGGAGTGAATATAATCAAAATATTTTGTATGCATGTATAAAATTCTCAATATAGTCTACTAAAATGTTATTTTTATTTGTTAAAATAATGGAACTGTATTTTACTCATTTATGTAAAATACCTACCATAAATCATAATTAGCAAAACTGGGCTTCTCTAAGCAATCATCCAATCATGTTTCACTTCTGCTGGAAAAAATAATGTGCTATGTGAATAATTGGGTTATACATTCCACAGAATACTGTAAAATCCAGGGAAATAAACTGCAAAATGTATTTGAAGAAGTAGTAAGTACAGTCTGGTTAAAATCATAATAAATATGTTGATATTTAATCTATGTCTATAGGAATCATAAGAACAAGACTATATACGATTTTTCATCAATTTATAATGCATTATTTGCAGTGAAAATTATCAAGTATCAGTTACTGCAAAAGTGCACATTAGATTCTGGTGCTATGTTTTAGAAGTTAAAATGTGAAATTTTCAGATATATTACCATTAATTACATTTAACTGCTAGCATCAAAATTGCTTTGTGTATTTAAGGGAAAGGGGAAATGATATGTGTGTATATTAAACAACTAATGCATTTCCAGCTAGCATATGATTTCAGCATTTGTTAAGATGAGATAGAAAACATTAAACATTATTCTATGAGATGAGCATCTACTATAATTGGAACAAAGACTTAAAGATAGGTTTGCTGAAGTGTTTTGATTTTTTTATTGATGGAGGATGTCTTTCTGTATGCTGTGAGTATATGTTTCTCTTTTTTTGTTTTGTTTTGTTTTGTTTTTTCGAGACAGGGTTTCTCTGTATTGTTTTGGAGCCTGTCCTAGAACTCACTCTGTAGACCAGGCTGGCCTTGAACTCACAGAAATCCACCTGCCTCTGCTTCCCAAGTGCTGGGATTAAAGGCGTGCATCACCAATGCCCGGCCTTATATGTTTCTCTTATTGGTTGGTGAATAAAGCTGTTTTGGCCAATGAACAGGCAGGATGTATCCAGGCAGGAAGTATAGGTGGGGCTACCAGACTAGGAGAAAACTGGTAAGAGGAAGGCAGAGAATGAGTCACCAGTGAGACACCATGTAGCTACCAGGAAGGTAGGACACCCCAGAATTCTCTGGTAAGCCAAGACCATGTGGAGATACATAGATTAATAGAAATGGGTTAATAATTAAGAGAGAGCTAGCCAATAAGAAGCCTGAGCCATCTGCCAAACAGATTCTAATTAATATAAGCCTCTGTGTGTTTATTTGAACTAAACTGCTGCAGAACTGGGCAGGACAGAAACTTGCATCCATATCTTATTGAGTTATGCCTTCCAATCCAAATGAAGTCACTTTTGGAAAACTCATGTGGAGTTTTATCACACACATTAGCTCTGGTATGAAAAACACGGCTGTTTTATCTGAAAACATCAAGTCAAGGTCAAGGGATTCTATCACACCACCAAAGAACATTGTTTTAAAAAATAAAATTAAACAAAGATTGCAGGGCAAAATGAACCAATCTATTTTCCCATTCACTTCTTACTATTTCTTACTGAGAGTCTTTCTCCATCCTCTCTCTACAGTAGCCCCTGTCTGCTAAGGCTCAGAAAAGTGAGGAACTGCCCTTACCACTAATACCCAAACCACAGTGTATCCATCCACCTCCCCTGCCTCTCAAATATAGTTCTATTTTTTTCCCAAAAAAGTGTTATTTACTAATTTATTTAGGGACAAGGTTTTGTGTAGCCCAAGCTAGCCTGGTATGTTTTATGTAACAGGTGGCCTTAAACTTCTGATTATCTTGCCTATACCTCCCTCCCAAGTGCTGGAACTGCAGCTGTGGATGATTACTTCCTGTTTATGTGCTATTGCAAAAGTTTTTTCCTAACTGAGCAACTTTCTACACTTGGTGCATGTTGTGCAGGTACCATGGAATGTATGGAGGTCAGGGGACAAGACTCCTATATGGGCTCTCTTCACCACGAGAGTTCTGGGTTCAAATTTGCATTATCAGGCTTGATGACAGGCTCATTGATCTGCTGAGCCATCTCTATGGCTCTAAAACCTCAATTTTGTTTTATTGTTATTTTTTTTATCTAAAAAAAATACATATGACACCCTCTGAGGCCATAGGGGGCTGATCCCTGAAACCAGAGTTATAGTAGTTTGTGAATCACATGACATAGGTGCTAGGAACCAACTGAGGTCCTCTGGAAATGCAGATTATGCTCCTAACCGCTTAACCATCTCTCAAGCCCCTCTAAATTTACAATGTTAATATAACATTTCATTCTTGTGTGTGTATGCACTCATGTTCATGTACATGTGCATGCACATGTATGTACCAGTGCATGCATGTGCAGAGGCCCAGAGTTGACATTGAATATCTTTCTTGGCTGCTCCCTCCTTTGTTTACTGAGGCGGGGTATCTCATTTGAACAGAGCTCACTTGTCTCCTAATCTGGCTCCATCTTGTCCTGTGAATCCCCTCCCAGTGGGTCTCTGCCTCTCACAGGCTGGGGTTACACGTGGCCCCTGTGCCTGAATGGCCTTCATGTGAGTCTGGTAATCCACCTCTAGAGTTCACTCTTTAACCGCTGGGCCACCTCCCCAGCCTAACCTTTCACTATGAATAGAAACATGTTGAGGCTGGAGAGATGGCCCGTGGTGAAGGGCACGCACATGTTGCTTTTGCAGAGGACCGGTGGCTCCCAACCAATCATAACCCCAGTTCTGGGGCCCAACAGGTGTGCTGTGGTGCACATACATGTAAGCATGTAAAAATTTCACACAGGTAAAGTAAATGAGTCTTTAAAAAACAGAAAGAAACGCGTGTATCTGGGGATGAAGGAAGGCTTGGATAGGTTTACATGTATGGATTCATCATGAAAGGAGAATTTGCTGGCATCTTTGAAAACTCAGCAGGGCAATGAATTATGAGGAACAGCAGAATGGCTGAGGGGAACATTTTTATAAGATATAAGAAGCACTGTTGCAGTCACTGAATCTAAAACACTAATTGTAGGGGTTCATTATTTTATAGACTCATAAGGAAGAAAAACATTGCCAATTAAGCTGTGACAATCTTTTTTTTTCCGCCCAGAAATATTACACTATTCAAAGAGCTTTTAAAGGTGTATTTTAAAAGTTTTTAAAGCTTATAAAATAAGTGGGATAAAGTATTCTAAATTGTCTTCCTCAGTCAGTGTGGCTCACACGGATCACAGCTTGACTCCTTCCATTCCAGTGGAGTCACATACATGCTGACACTAAGCTGCTTGTCTAACCCAGCAAGAATGATCAAGAGTAGAGAGAAATAACAATGAAATGGTTCTAAAGAAGAAAAACAAGGATTAAAAAAAGAAAAAAAAGACAGGTTTTGTTTTTTACCATTTTTTCTTTTCCAGACAAGGTCTTGGGTAGCCCAATTTAGACTCAAACTTGACCTGAACTTTTATGTAGCTGAAGATGACTTTGAATTCATGACCCTCTTGCCTCTACTTCCCTACTGACAGGATTAGAGAGACATGTACCGGGTTTCGTTCAGTGCTGGGAATTGAACCCAAGGCACCATGCGTAGAGATGAGCATTCTATGAAGTGAACTGTATTCCCAGTCCAACACTTTGTTTCTTCAGCAATTTAAAATAAATCCTATGGGTTAGGCATGGTACTGGATGAATAGACTAGGAGTTCAAAGTCTTCCCTTGGCTACATAAGCTTCAAACTGCATGAAGCCCTGTCTATGAGCAAACAGGTCCTCAGCTGAATCTATTTTTAAAGCTTGTTTAAAGAAATGGACTGCTCCTGTGCAACTGGGTACCACCGAGAATAAGCAAACAGGATTCGTAGGATTCTCTTCCTGTGTAAGCCCAGGGAGGAAATGCTGCCTTTTTTCCCCTCACAGAACAAGGTAGAGGCCTTTCAAGAGAAATTCTCAGAGAAAGCCTTTGATTGATTTCATAAAGCTATAGGGTTCTGAAGGCTGTAACTGGCTGTGGTTCTGATCCAGCAATCACCTCCAAAGAACTTGCACTTCAAAGATGCTGAGTATAATGACTCAAAGGGAGACACCAAGAGGCCTTTGTTTAAAGACAATTTGAAGATAGGCCAACATAAAACAGTACTATTTAAACAAATTACCTCACCTTTAGTGCTTCTTTTACAAAAACGAGAGCAGATTAATGAGGAAAACTGAGGGGGCTGGGGAGGGAGTGGGTGTCAGGAATGTAATTTAAAACCAGTTGTGTGACTCTGTAGGGAGGGATCTCGCGTATCCGCATCACTGACCGTGGGCCTGGTCGTATCCACATCACTGACCATGCCTGTTGGGGCCTGGTCACAGGTACGTGGGGTAGGAGAGATAAAGGGAAGAAGGAAGGGGCTGGAGCTCTCTCTTTGGGGCTGTGATGGAGGTCGGAGTCGAACAGAGCGCTGGCCTCAGGTCTCGGCTTCTCATGTAAGTGACTTCTCTCTCTCTCTCTAATAAAGTATCATACGACCTCCCTTCCCGGTATCCTTGGCGTGGCTCATTCACCATCTTCATGGCTCAAAAGCCGTTTTGTGTGACTTGGAATACTGAGCTAGAAGTTCGCCACCAGACAGTTCTGATAAGATCTGGGTCTCCAAAGCAAGCCCCTGGCAGGCCACCAGGCAGCTCAGGTGTGCCAATCCAGGACAGGCCTTGCTATGCCAATGAGGTAACCCCAACATAGTGTTGACATGATGGTGAATCAGCCCCAAGCTGTGAGCCCTCAGAGTGTGAGCCAGCGAGCTCCTGAAGCATCCTCACCAGAGAAGATTCCCCAGTGGAAGCATATAGCAACGCTCCATATAGCCCACAGGCTGTGCTGTCCCGGGGGCGCAGGGGTGGGGGAATGGGTGGGGCAGGGTGGGGGTGGTATAAATTGCCTTTGTCTCCCTCACTCTTCTGTCAATCTCAGCTATAAGCTGTGTTTACTTGAAACCGGGATAGTGAACATTTTGGGGATTGAATTTTAAAATAAAAGAAAATAGAATAATTTCCCCTGGAATGCAGAAGAACAGAAATGAACCATCTTTAGAAATGCTTTTAACACCTCATAGTCACAAGAATATAACTTATTTTAACCAGGCTGGGAATCAAGCTGAGATAGTGCCCAAGATTTAGGGTCTTGGGAGTTCGACTGAGCTGAACATAATGCCTGTGGGTGTCAGGACTGGCCTGGCCCTAAGATAACAAGTCACTTAGGCTGTTGCAAAGCACAAGTGGCCTCCCTCCTAAGAGTGGGTTTTATGGTCTACAAGCAGTGCTCAAGATATATGGGGAAGGTCTTGGATAAATAAAAAGGTAAATTCTGGGAGATATGGCAGAGCCTGTCTCATAAGACAGCAAGGACCATCAGGTTCGCAAAGGACAACATTCCTAGCATTCCAGGAAGAGCAGCTTAGCTCCTCATTCCTGTGAAGAGGGGAGCCGTGTGTCTGACATTCTTGGCTTCTGCAGTGCCCATCTGTGTGCACAAGGCTCTTGGCTCGCTACATAGGAACGTGACAAAGGTGCAGTTGGGGCAGTTTGACAGGGAAAGGCTGTGGCCAGGTCACAGTCTGACTGACCCTCATCTCAGGCCCTTGTCTCCGTCTTGCAAACGTCAGGGAAATGACTGCTGCCTGGAGAAATCTCCCTTCGCCTCACGGGGTGTCAGTCTGTTGTAGGGCTGTGATTCTGGACTGCAAGACAAAACTCAGGGAGGGACATCACAGAAGCAAAATGGAGTCTGGTTAATAACCAGATCCCTTCGAAAGGACTCACTAAAAACCTGAGTACACCCAAACTGAAAACCCAAGTGTACCCCATACATCTGAGAAATGGGGGACATGTTTCCTTACTGTTGGCATCAGGACTAGGCCTCACCATAACCAGAAAGGACTAAAAAATTGAAATTAATATGCTCCCAGAAGGCTAGACAGGGCTGAAAAGCCTGTGGAGCTACTCCCTCCCCATTCATTAGTGTGGAATCTGAGTCCCCTGGAGTGTTGCAGAAGAGTCTTTCCCTTCACATTGTCTATACTCAGGGGACTCGCCAAGCAAATCAATAACGCGACGGGATTAAAGGGAGAATCTTTACAACACGAAGGCAGAATTTTAAAGCACTATTTTAGAGCCCCAGAACCAGCAGTACTCTGTGCACACACAACTGTGGTAATTGTACAAAGGAACCATTTCTTCCTTACTGCCGCGGGTAGACCCAGTCGGGGCCCCTCAACCCGGGGAGAATCACAGATCAGGTACTCAGGTGGGCAGAGAGTCGGTGAATGACAAACAGGAACACAAGAGAGTGCTGGATCTGAGTGTAATTTCTCAAAGCATGCATCAGACTTTTATAATCATTACAATAGGAAATAAGTTAAATTTGTACATATGTCAAGGTACATTGAAATCAGTAAAATTGACACATAAGGTACATCATAAGACTAAAAGATCAACATAGAAAAGTTAATTTTGTATATATGTCAAGATACATTGAAGTCAGCAAAATCAGCATATAAGACACATCATGAAACTAGAAATTCAAAATAGAAAATCAAGCACATAAGAACTGTCAGTAGCCAGACAGTGGTTACAACCTGATAACATCAGTTCTGTCTGAGATCAACCTATTCTTAGAATTACTTCCCCTGTCTCATGTGCATATGACCCAGCCATAGTCCCAATTCTTGGTCCAGTGCTTAACTCACCATTGACCTGCCTTTTTGAACTTTCTGATTATATTATTTTGTTGTGCCTTGGATAATAGACCAAGGGGGTCTTGTTCTAGCAAGCCTTTTCATGAAATTCAGGGTGTAGTACAGCACATGTCCTCCTATTATCTTCATCATAAATTCTAGCATAAGGAAGAGGAGCAGCTATTGACCTAAACACTTGGGGAAATTCCCTGTTTACTGGAGGAGCCTACCATTGGCCCCTGATTTTGTTGGTTTTGTTTCTGGCAAGGAAGTTGGAACAATAGTGGTGGCCAGAGGAGGAACACCCAATTTTACTGGACCTTCAATCAGATTGGACCCTTGAGGCATACTTATTTCTACACAAAAATTAATACCAAAAAAGATAAGGTGCAGAAACATCCACCGGTTATTGCTAGAGCAAATCTGGAACCCATTCTTGATATGGGACATAGGGGACCTTCCAGGAGACCAGTTTCCATGAAATTTTTGCCTCAGGCCCGTGACCAAGGTTTTAGACTTGTCATGCAGACACCACTGGAGTGGGTATGGCACCTTATGTCGCCTGCTGTGGAAGCTATCACCAGGCAACACTGCAGTAACCTGTGTGTGGTCATTCCCATCACTTGAAAGTAAAAGTCCTTTGAAAATTCCAGCCAAAAGAAAGACTCAGCCCACTTAGCTCTCTTTCCCCTGGGGCAGACAGGACTTTTCCTGTCACCCTCTTCTCTTCTGTCCTCTCTGTTTGTCTCTTTATCTTATTTTCTTACTTCCCTCTCAATAACACACACCTCTACTCCCAGTACTCAGGAGACAGAGGCAGGCGGAGCTCTGTGAGTTCAAGGTCAGTCTGGTCTACAGAGTTAGTTTCAGGCCAGCAAAGGCTACACAAAGAAACCCTGTCTCGAAAAACCAAACCAACCAAACAAAAAACAAAACAAAAAAAGAACTTTCAATATGAGTCACGTCTAAGGGTCTCTGTTTCCCATGGGCCCGCTGTCCGTCATCCACAAACACAGGACTGGGAACCTGTCACCTGTGGTCTCAACCATTATTCCTTATTCCTAACACTCTCCACATTCAATTTTCTTTCTCTTTGTAATTAAAAGCAAATCATGGGAAGGAGGGATTAGTCCTCCTGTCAAACATAAGCAGCAGGATGCAGAGAGTGCCACTGGACTTGGGGGTGGCTCCCTGTGACCCGGAGATGCAGAAGACAGGCCAAGGCACCACCTTTGTTTTCTAGACATTTTAAGAGCAAAAAAGAAAAGGCTGGAAGCTAGACCAATGTGCGATTTGCAGTTATTGTAGAATTAAGGAAAAATTGATCATGTTTATAATGAGATTTTTTTAGACTTATTGTGTGTGTGTGTGTGTGTGTGTGTGTGTGTGTGTGTGTGTGTGTGTGTTGGAGGTATGCACCTGAGGCAGAAGATGGTGGCTGTGAGCTGGCCCGTGTGGGTGCTGAGAACTGAACCCAGGTACTCTGTAAGAGCTGCAAGAACTCCTAACCATTGAGCCATCTCAGAAAACGGAAGGAAAAGGAGTTACTGGAAGGAGACTTGGGGCATAGCAAGAAGGAAGATGTGGTAAAAGGAACATGGGAGCTTATGGAAGACCAGTGCTCTAGAGAAGGGATTCTGGATGGAGCTGCTGATGGTTTTCGTCAGAACCAGAGGATTAACAGAGACTTGACGACCTCCGGAAAGCCAGTGCGCAACAGAAGAGAGTGGAGTCAGGTCCCAGGGCCAGGGGGCGCTAGACAAGAAGAACAGGAGTAGGGAAAGGGGTTTTAGCCAGTTTTGCCCCAGACCCCATCTGGACCATGTTTATCTAGTTAGCTTCCTGTGGTGTAAGCGGCCTGACCGATGTCCAGATAGCATCTTTTCTGACTTAGACGGCAGATGCCTCCCACATTGGAAACTACTTTGCACCACAAGAATCACATATGGTGTCCTCTAACACATAGTCATGGGCAATATCCCCTTTACCAGTGGAACGCATTTGTCACTGCTTGATAACTCCTCTTTGACGACAACATGGGCGCACGCGCGGGGGTGAGGGGTGGGGGCGGGGAGGCCTAGGGTGTTAAGGAGACAGTTTTCCTTCACCGCCTAAAGCAGGGCGATAGAAAGAAACAAGATATATTTGCAGATGTGATAAGCAAATGGGAGGACGGCTGGCAATGTAGCTCCGTGATAGCACACCTGCCTATCACGATTCTGAGCCCCCTCCCACAGGAGAAGTAGCTGTCCTCTTCATGAGGGACATACTCAGATACTCCCCAAAGTCCCTCCCTCTGGGCAGCGGTTTACAGAGTCGCTGCTGTGCCTGCCCACTGAGTTGTTACTGAGAAGGCCTAACTTTTTTCTCTTTCCTCTTTTTACAACTCCCCTTCCTGGGTACAAACTCGAGTTCTAAACCCATCACCTGTTTGCCCTAACCTTCTCACACACTCTGAAGGCATTTTTCACTCCCTTCTTCCAATATTCACACCCAGTGCAGCTCCCCAGGTTCCCTTCAGAGTCCGCATTAGAGTCCTTTATCAAGCAGAGGACTCTGCGTGCCTCGTGACCCAGGATGGAGCTCTGCCACCGAAGCTGCGAGGGGTCCTCGTTAGAACACTGTGCAGGGCCCCGGGAGAAAGAGAGGGCTATTGGAGAAAATGGATTGACATGGTTGATCATCTGAGAAGTTAGAATGGCTCACTCGCTATGCCTTGCTCAGCAACTCAGAAACACCTGCCCAGAGGCAGCACTGCTCACATCGATCTGGGCCCTTCCACATCTGTCATCAGATAAGAGACTTGACTGATGATTTGGTTTGCTTTCAGGCCAGTTAGATGAAGGTATTTCCTCAGCTGTGGATCTTGCTTCCAAAATGACTCTGGCTTGTATCAAGCTGACAACAAAACAAAACAAAACAAAATTAACCAGCACAACTGACCCCTTGTCAGCTTGACACACAGACACATCACTATTCAACTAGAACTATTCTTCTTGTTTGTCCCCAGGATGTCGTGCCAATATCACAGTATAAAACATTCCAACTTTTAGAAGTCCTAGAGTCTTTGAAGATCCAAACACTTCAAAAGTTCAGTATCTTTAAAATATTCAGTCTCTTTGAAACGTTCAAAATCTCTCTCAAATTCCAGAGTCTCTTAAGGGCTCCTGTAAAATAAGAGTTAAGCATTTCTCATTTTAAAAAGGAAAAGCCAGGGCATAGTTGCAATCAGATCAAAGCAGACATCAACGTCCAACAGTGAGCTCAGTGTCCGACTGATGGGACTCACAGCCCCAAAAATCTTCGAGCAGTGCCACCTCTCTGGCTCGGCCATCCACAGCACACACAGCTTGTCTTTTAGGCGTGGGCCAGCTCCGCTCCATACCTGATGCTGTCCTTGGTGGTCATTCTGTGGTACTGACATCTCTAGGTCTCCACCCTAACTGGCTGTCCCCCCACCAGCAGCCTCAGTTGCTGCTCTTCTCAGGGACTCTGACTCTGACACATGTTGCCAAGCCACAACTTCTCTCCATGGACCCTTCAGTCCTGGGGCCCCAGGTGATGAGTATCGATTGTCTAAGCTAAGCAAAGGGTTTGCTTTAGTGGCTCTGGACTCTTCTTAATTACAGTCAATTCTTTGGCCTCAGCTGACCAGAACCATAGACTCTCAATTCAAAATACTGAATGTCCCTGATAGAGTCTGACAGGAACTCACAAACATCCCTCTTGAAACTTCACAAGCCAGGCTTCCATTATCGTATTGCTCTCAACATTATCTTCTCTTCCAAACTCCCACAGTAGCTCATTAAGCTCTGATTATTCGATGGTCTTTTCAGTGCAAAGTTCCAAAGTTCTTCATAATCCCACCTAACAGCATGGTCAGGTCTGTCACTGTAGCAGTCCACTCTCTGGTACCAACTCCTGCCTTTGTTTGCTTTTCTATTGCTGTGATAAAACACCATGACCAAAGGCAGCTTGTGGAGGTAAGGATCTGTTTCATCTTCTCTCATGTCACACTTCACCACTAAGGGAAGACAGGGCAGGGGCAGCAGGCAGGCACGGAAGCAGACATCAAGGAGGAACACTACTTACTGCTTGCTTCCCATACTGAGTTCAGCCTGCTTTCTCAGATAATTCCAGACTATTTGCATAGGGGTAGCAGTAACTGGGTACTCCTTCATAAACCACCACAGAAGAAAATATCCCCCACTGATTTGCCTACAGGCCAGTATGATGGGGTATTTTTTTTTCAATTGAGATTCCCTCATTCCAGATGTGTCTAAGTTTGTGTCAAGTTGATAAAAACCAACACAGGTCCCAAGAGACTTCATATAGGAAGACCATAGAGAAACATTACTAATTTTTAAAGTTCAGCAGAGGGAGCCGGGCAGGGGTGGCCCATGCCTTTAATGCCAGCACTAGGGAGGCAGAGGCAGGCGGATCTCTGAGTTCAGGGTCAGCCTGGTCTACAGAGTGAGATCCAGGACAGTCAGGACTACACAGAGAAACCCTGTCTCGAAAACCAAAAAGAAAAAAAAATCAAAGCCTCAGCAGAGGGGTAGAGCACTTACCTAAATTGCACCAGGCCCAGGGTTCAACCCCTCACACTGACAGCAACAGCAAACCCTAACAGAATGCATCATTGGTTTTCTTCCTCAAAGCTGTTAAAGTTTAGTCACTTCTTGAATTGGAAGTGAAATTTGTAACTGAAATTCCTAAATTAAGTAAAAGTTTTAAAGGAGGGCTGTTGTCAGGTATGATCTCTGTGGATGTCTGTGAGTTTGAAGCTACCCGGAGCTTCTGACCATCCAGGGCTACCTAAAGAGACCCTGTCTCTAAAAAGGGGAGAGGATGTTGTCTATTTTTCATTTTGATTTAATAACACACACATCTCTCTCACTATTTTCAGCTCAGTATGTGGTATTTTTAAATATTTACCTCTATCAAAAATGATCTTCAAATTCAAGGAGGGTAAAAAGCAAATTACAAGCTACTTATTTTTAATTTTATATGTAGCACACATATATAATTATGTCATACAAACTGAAGCTAGTTTAGTTAATTTAAGAAAATTTTTGTGGGAAGACTATTTTACCTGGTCTGCCAAGAGCTACAATCTTACTGAAATAGATCTGTTACTGCTTGTTCCTGAAAGAGCCACATCAAAAGGGCCCGACTGTACAACTACCTTCAAGTTAGGAACACCACGTCTCACTTCAAAAAGTATGCAGACTACTTCAAAATAATAATAAAGAATTAAGGTGCCACTGCTTCTGTTGGTCTCCTATCAGTTCTTCTATTCTTGTTAGTTAACCATGACTAGAAAGGATGCTTCTACCCCAGACAGGTCCTCAGAGTGGCGAGGAAACCTCCATGCCTGGCCACAATAATTTGAGGTCTTTGATCGACGATCTAAGACGAGTGCCCACAGTTTTTTTTCTCTCTCTCTCTCTTCTTGCTAACAAACCCTGTGTAGAGTTACTTTGTGCAAGTAGCAAACAAGCCTGCTGGCAGTCCAGGGGTCAGCCCAGTCCTTCAGTACAGAGGTCTATATTAAGAGACTGGAGGGGCTGGGCACCCTTGGGAGTTTGAGCTGGAGACAGAATTAGCCTGGAATCAGAGTGGCAAGCCTGTCTTGGCTAGAGAGTTGACCTTGAACTCTGGCTTTCTGAGCTAGTTCTGGCCTCACAGCAGCATGCACACTCTTCCTGGGCTTGGCATGGATGCCAGAAGTAAGTCCTCTGAAAGTGCAGCTCAGGGCTTGGGGTTTGATTCTTTGGGCTTTGTGAAGGCCTTCATAGCATCAGCAGTCACAGGGATGGCTTTGGCATTGCTGGGCCCAGGGCTTCCTGTATGCCAGGCTAGTGCTGTATCCCTGAGCTCTATTCTCAGACTCCATAAGCCCTTATTTTCGTAGGAAACTTGGACTCCAAACCATTACACGCTTTCTCTCTGTTGCTGGTGTTACTTGCTTTCTTTTTGTATATCTGAGAATGGAACCTGGGGCGCCGTGCCTGTTAGTGCTGATGTGAGAAACAGCTCTTAACTCTCAAGAGAGCAAGAGATTGCCAATTCAGGGTCAAATACGAATAACCAGGGCCTGGGAACATAATTTCAGGTTGATTTGAATGACAGTCTATTGCAGGAGAGGGTACATGAACTTTTATAGTCTCAGAACAAAAGAAACTCATAAGTGAATGTATTTACCAAAGACTTTGGTGGAGACATTA
Source organism: Mesocricetus auratus (assembly GCF_017639785.1). Taxonomy (NCBI): domain Eukaryota; kingdom Metazoa; phylum Chordata; class Mammalia; order Rodentia; family Cricetidae; genus Mesocricetus; species Mesocricetus auratus. The sequence goes on along the minus strand of NW_024429201.1, from coordinate 26,189,876 downwards.
GATAGGAAGGACACAGCAGAGTGCGGAAACAGCTACAAGATGTGATCATAACACTCAGCTTTGAGGGTGGAAGCTAGTGCTCGGTTAAGCAGTACATTCCAAAGGTTTTACCTAATATTCACAAACATGTTAGGTCAGATTCTGGAGGTGGGAAGTAAATGGTTAGTACGAGGACTAAAGACAGCCCAAGATAACTTTGATTTTCGCGTTACAACATTCCATCTTCCCACAATCATGAAGGTCTGTCTGGCCTGCCAGACCTCGATACCAGTGTGTGAAGGGAGAGGAACCACAGTGTTCTCAGAAAACTTCAGTTCTCACCAGGCAAGGCAAGGGGTCTAACACTGAGCTACATACATCCCAGGCTGCAATCCGTTTTCTTGATGCCATTTGTAAAACTGGCTGGCGTTTGCCCCACAGTCCATGTAGAACTTGAAGGGGCCGGGACCAGGAGAGAAAATCACAAATTATCTTTTCATTTCATTCAAACATGTTCATTAATACAAGCGGTGGTTAAGTCAGAGCTTCAAAGAGGTAATGTAATCCAACCTGTTTTTAGTCAAGTTGCAATTTGCAACTTCCTGACTCTGGGAAGCTCAGGCTTCTGTTAATGTTTTTTGTTTGTTTCTTGGTTGGCTCTTTTGGTACCTTGGTGTACATATGACATGTCCACAGGCTATTTATTACTGTTGGCATGTTGGGGAAGGAACTCACACATGCTGGGCGAGTGCTCTACCTCCAGGTCATTAAGATGTATGCTCTCTCTCCTGACACTGACATCATGATCTGAATTCTAGCTTTGGTCTGGCAAACAACCAACCAAAAAAGGACTCCGAGCCGGGCGTTGGTGGTGCACGCCTTTAATCCCAGCACTCGGGAGGGCAGAGGCAGGTGGATCTCTGTGAGTTCGAGACCAGCCTGGTCTACCGAGCGAGTTCCAGGACAGCCTCCAAAGCCACAGAGAAACCCTGTCTCGAAAAAACCAACAACTAAAAAAAAAAAGGAAAAAAAAAGGACTCCGGTGGGGAGCCCCGACCCTAACCCATTGATATTTGTCGAGGATTCTCCTCAAGGAGCGGGAAGTCCCAGCTCAAAGGTTTGTGGGTCTTGCACCCCGCCTACACCTGTTGGGCGGTTTCCACAGACAGAAACTGCTGGTGTCCAACCGGTTTCCCCAGGGGCTGAAGTTCGAAGTTCCTAAAGCAAACAATGAGGCTCACTGTAAAGCTCAGGGAGTTCCTGGCTCTGAGTCTCCGGCTGCCACCCAGCAAGATGCTGACTTGATTTGGTGTACCGCCTCCCACACCCCTTTATTTTTAGTTTCTGCCACTGTCTTCACGACGTCTGGCCTCCTAGTGGGGCCTGCTCCGTTGTGTATGTAACTCTAAACTCCTGGATCGAAGACCCGGAATATTCCTTAATCTCTATTGGCAAAGGCCGTCTGTCCAGTGCCCTGGGTTGTGCCTGAGGACCCCACACTAGGTTTCCCAGCTTTGACTTTTCACTTTCCGAGACCTCAGGGCAAGCTCGGGCTTTCACTGTCACTTTGCTCAGTAATGTTTATCCGGAATACTCTTTAAGTAAAAAAAAAAAAAAAAAAAAAAAAAGGGACCGGTGCCAATAAAATTCATACCAGCAGTAAAAGCTTTACATTTGAAGTGACTGTGAGGAGAGATTCAGGTAGAGAGGAAAACCTGGCGCTCCCCCGGCACCTAACAATCGTTAGAATCCTCCCTCAGCGAGGGTCAGGTGAGAGGCAGCAAGGACGCCGACTGAGTCCCTGGATTCGGAGACCCCCCCCCCAGAGTTCCGCGGAACAGCAGGTGGGACAGCCAGGCGCCTGGGACTCTGAGGATGGGTGGACCCCGCATGTGACGGGGTTGGGGAGCAAAAGGGTTTTCCCGAACTGGGACCCGGTGGAGCGAGAGGCGATCGCAGCCCAGGACCAGTGGAGCCAGCGCGGGACCGTCGGGAGGGTGTCTCTCACCAGGGCTCCGGGCTTCACTAGCGAAGGCCAGCGGTTCTAGCTCACCGGCGCCAGAGCGGAGGGGAGCCGTGAGAACTGGGCGGGCCGGCAAAGCCCAGAGGCTCCCAGCGCCTAACCCGGACGGAAGTGCCTAAGGAAGGAGCTCGCTGCACCGCCCGGGGAGGGGCGGGGCCAGCAGAAGGGCGGGGCCTAATAGATGGGCGGGATATGTGGGCCGGGGCGGTCCTGGGGCGGGGCCTGGGGCGCGGGGCGGGGCTTGGCGGCGGTTGTTTTGAGGCCGAGGTAAGCAAGCTCTCAGCTGGGGCTGCTCGGTTCGCGGCGAGCCAGCGAGACCTGCTTCCCAGACGCGCGCTCGGGGACTGAGCCGAGAGGGCTTGAGTGGCGGGCCCAGCGGGCAGCGTCCCCGAGGTCGTCGCCGCGGCCATGTCTGCCCGGTGCTGTGCTGGCCAGGTGAGCGAGACGGGCTGCAGCGCGCGTTGTCAGAACCGTGGACGCGGCCGCGAGTGGCGAGCCGCGCGCTGGGCTCGGATTCAGGAAACCCCGTGGGCGGGAAGGGACGCGGGGACGCTCGAGAGGCAACCCCCGCGACCTCGGCGTCAGGCCTCCGGGATTCCGGGCTGGCGGGGCGAGCGGGGCTGAAGCTGAGGATCCCATCGGTTTTTCCCGGGACGTGTCATCCCCTGCCAGAGCTTCGAGTGAGTGGCGCTGAGCTCCGCAGCTCTCCTGCCACTACGCTGCCTGTGGGATGAACCGAGGAAAAAACGTGGGGTTGGACAAGATCTCTGTTTCCGCACTCCGAATGCAACTCGAGTCAGTCCAGTCAGGGCACGTTGGCAACTCCAAGTCTAGAACGTGGGCTCGGTAGTCTGGAAACCCTATTTGCAAAGTCTCGGGCGCAAGTCTGGGCGCCGGGAAGACTCAACCCTTCTTCCTTGGTTTACAGACCGGACTCGACCCAACCCTGACTGGGCACGAGCCTTCACACCGTCCTTTGCAACTCCTCTTGCTGGAGCCTGTTTTGTAATCTTACTAGTTAAATTCTCGATATCCAAGCTGTAGGCGTCTCCTAGCAGGAAAGGATTATTAGGTTTTAGCCCTTTAATGCCGATTTCCCTTCTTTCTGAAGGGTTGGAAAAACAACAGCGAACTAGGTAAAGCCATCTGGATGTTCGTCCCACGTTGGTTATGTCTTTTTGTTTGGTTTTAATGGGTTATTAAAAAATAAAAGCAAAAACCCGAATCTGATCGCGGAGGGTGGGCATTGATGTGCAGGACTGGTCTTGTTTACTTGGAGCATCAGGACAATGGAGGCCAGCGGTAAGTGCTGTAGGGGTTAAGCTGCGTCTCTGGACCCACGGGTTATGTCCTGTCTCTTTGAGGTGGCCCTGTGGAGTCATCTTGGTTTCTGAGGTCTAATACTGTGCTTGGCATGTAGTCATGCTGGCATTTTCAGAGAGGAGGAAATTGAGGCTTTTTGATTTGAGGTAAAATAACACCCCTTCCCCAAGTCAGGAAAGGAAAGGGCTAAGAGCCAAGGAATGTGTCCCACCAGTGTCCTCCATTTTACCAGAGCTTTTGAGATCAAAAGGGGCCAGAGAAGATTGTTGTAAGAAAGGAAAATAGCAAATATCTCTCTCTCTCTCTCTCTCTCTCTCTCTCTCTCTCTCTCTCTCTCTCTCTCTCTCTCTCTGCTGGAATGGAACATAGAGTCTTGTGACTGCATGTTAGGCAAATGCTCTATCATCAAGAAGCACCTCAAATTCATTATTCTTGTTCTTTGTGAAACTCTTCAATGCAGTGAAACAATTTTCATTGTGTAGTAATTGCATGTATTTGGGGACATCTGCCCTTCTGCTCCCTTGGAACCAACCCCTTGAATCTCTTTCAGGACAGGTGCCTGATTTCAGGCTCTGCAGATTATTGTTAGTGTTTAAATGAGTTTAAAAATGTATTCGTATGAGTAATATTTTGCCAGGATTTATGACTTGTTTCTAAAACCCCCCTCTTAGAACTTTGGAAAGAACCAAGTCCTGGCCGTTCCCCACAGGATACTTCTGCTTTCTCAGTACTGCTGCAGACCTCACTGTGGTGGGTTGCAGTGTAGCCGGTCACACCGTGATTTTAAATAGCTGGGTGGGACTGTCGACCCCCTAGTTTATGTGAGGGTATGGGGATGTAGCTAAATGCTAGAATGCTTGCCCAGCATGCACTTGCCGGAGTTCAGTCCCTACCACTATACAAAATGAAACTCTCAAACCTCACAGCATCACCCAAAACTAAGTCAGCCAGTTGTATCCTTATTGTTTTAAAAACACCTGCTACATGTTGGGAGGAGGATATGTTGTAGGAAACCAAACATCTCTTCTGGCAAAGACCTGTGTGTGTGTGTGTGTGTAGGTAAGTATGGGGACATTCCATCTGCGTGTAAACAACAACAATAAATCCAGTAGTCCTGTAACACGAGTGGATAGTAAAACAGCCTCGGGAAGGTTGGGTGAGAAGCTTGTTTGAAAAGATGCCTCTAGAACTGAGATGCAATGGAGGGAACACAGGGGTTGGACTGACTTAGAACAGATGAGAGAACTCTCTCCACCAGATGTAATTGGAGATTGTCAGCCTATAATTCCACACAATGAGTCATACCCTCTTTTCTGACTTACTGGGAACTCAGCCTGTAGCCTAGGCTGCTCTTGAAATCATGGTGATCCTCCTGCCTCAGCCTCCTGAGATTACAGCCGTGTGCTACCACACCCAGCTCCAAGGAATGAGTTGTCACTTCCTGCTTGCCTTGCCAGTCATCTTTCTCATGGTTGTTCTATCTACTCTGGTACTCAGATTTTGCCTCACTGTTGGCTAATGGATGTTAATGGAAGCAGAGATCACAGGGGAGAGGCCACACAATACCTCCTGAGTTAGAGCACTGTGTGTGACACAGGCCTCTAGGGACGAACAGAAAGCTTACTTGCTCTTCTGACTTAGGGGCTGGTTGGGAATGAAGGTGTCAGGGAGCTGTGACACACTGTTAGACTGAAATGAGATGCATGCTTTAAAGAAAAATCTAGATAGCCTTTCCAAGACATTTTGAGAGTGAGAGTTGTCAGGGTTTCCTACAGGCAAATGTAAGCATTGGTGATAATCATGGTGGTTATGATGATGGTGATAGCAGATAACTTCATTTCTGTGCTCACCATTCTGTCTGGTTTTACAGATATATGATCACTTTAGGTAATGGCGTTGTCTTTCACAGGTGAAACAACTAAAGTACAATAAATAAATAAGTAAATAACAAGAAGAAAGCAAAAGGATTCACAGACTGATTGGAACCTTTGGAATCTGGTTTTCCAGGCTCCAGTTGGCTGACTTCTCAACCTGACAGTTGTCCTTGAATGGACAATAAGTAGATCTGATGTCTTGGTAGATATGGCTTCCACTCACAGACTTAAGTTCTGCCACACATGCAGTCATTTGCTGGTCTTGGCTGACTTCTGGATGGGCTTAGACGGCCACACAAGCAGAGCTTTGTGGACAGGTTCAGTCGATGACAAAGACGGGACTCAGTCCATGTGGGCAACGGCTTCACACAAGGGCAGAAATGCCCAGATGTTTACAGGCAGGTCTATACACACTCTACTCATCTCTCTCATCTTCCTCCCTCCCTCCCTCCCTCCCTCCCTCCCTCCCTCCCTCCCTCCCTCCCTCCCTCCCTCCTTCCCTCCCTCCCTCCCTCCCCCCTTCTGCCAGCTTTTCTCCTGAGACAGGGTATAATGTAACCCACACTGGCTTCCAACTTGGGGGTGACCCTAAACTTTTGATCTTCCTGCCTCTAGCTCTCCAGTGATGGAATTGGAGGTGTGTGGCTTATGGTTTTTGTTTTGTTTTGTTTTGTTTTTTTGAGACACATCTCATCATGTAATTCTGACCTTAGCCTTAAACTCAAGAGTTTGACTCTGTTTCCCAAGTACTGGAATTAAAAGCATGTGACCAGTGAGATAGTATTTCTCCCCTCCCTCCTTCCCTCCCCCCTTCCCTCCTTCCCCCCTTCCCTCCTTCCCCCCTCCATCCCCCCTCCCCCTCCCTCCCCCTCCTTCCCTCCCTCCTTCCCTCCTTCCCCCTTCCCTCCTTCCCCCTTCCTCCCCCTCCCTCCCCCTCCCCCTCCCCTCCCCTCCCTCCCCCTTCCCTCCTTCCCCAGTCCCTCCCCCTCCCCTCCCCCTCCCTCCCCCTCCCTCCCTCCCTCCCTCCTTTCAAGACAAGGTTTCTTTGGATAGCCTGTCCTGGAACTTGCTGTATGGAGCAGACTGGCTTCAGACTCAGGTTTGCTTGCCTCTGCTTCCCAAGTGCCGGGATTAAAGGTGGTGCCACCATTGCCCAGCCAAGATCATATTTCTTGATCGTTGAGGTTTTCCTTAATGGAAACCCACTTTAATGTTTATTATGTTAATTCACAAAACCTTTAATGCTACCAGGGACTATCATCCATTGTTGAAGATTAAAAAGCAAAAGCAAAAAAACAAAAAACAAAACCCAAAAGCAAACAAAAACCCCTAGGACGTTTGTTAAAGCATAGTATTTCATTTGCCAAGTGTTGGGTAAAGAACTCAACTTCCATTTTGTGAGCTGCTTATTTGTTCTGGCACTGTGTGGCTCTGGCTGGCCTAGGTTGTTCTGAGTTTGAGAAGATCCTCCTGTCTCAGTCTCCCAAGTGTTGGAACTACAGGTGTGGGCCACCTGAAGAGTCGGCCTCTTAGAGAGGGGAGTAGGAAAGGGGAGTGAGTAGTGGCCAAAGTCCAGTTTAGGCAGTGAAAAGTTATACAAGGTTGGCCCTTGTAAATGTGTCTGTCCGCCTTGCCTGCTAGCTGGCTCTGGTCACAGTTAGGTTCTGTCTTCCTCCAGAGCTGGAGCCCTGGTCCTGTGGATTTTTCATAAAAGAATTGGCTAGCGCTCTCTGTTTCTCTGTCTCTCTGTCTTTGTCTCTCTCTGTCTCTCTGTCTCTCTCTCAGAATGTGCCTGCTGTAGCCCTGTCTCTTCTTGCAGAGTGTTTTTAATGTATTTTAAATTATTATTTGTGTGTGGAGGGCATGGCTACCACAGTGTACGCATGTGGGACTCTGAAAACAACCTTGTGGAGTAGGCTCTCTACTTATAACTTTATAACTTTATGTTGGTTTGGGGTATTGAACTCAGGTTGCCAGGTTTGTGTGGCGCACACACACACACACACACACACACACACACACACACACACACACGCTCCCCCACAGTACAAGAGAGAAACATACACAAAACATACAGACTACATACCACAAAATATTGATGACACCCCCAAGAATGTCCTTCTAGTATGCTAAGTGTGTGGCCTGGCTAGGACAGTGTGTTGCATCTTGTGTTCATGAAAGCCCTGATGAGGGCTTTTGGTCACAAAACTCTTGTTCCCTGTTCTTTGGGTCCTCATCATATCACATGTTCCCACCTTTGGGAGGGATCCAGGCACAGATTTATTCTTTCCAAGATTGATACTCTTGAAATTATATGGCAGTTTTGTGAAACATTGAGGAAAAGAAAATTTACTACTACCCAGAGAAAGTCAGGTTTTAATATTTAATATGTCCATTCATTTTTGTCTAATGTTTGTGATTTTATTTTGTAAAACTGGGTCATTTCAGTCATTTTAAGTCTTTCCTTTAACTTGGAGCTTTTTCTTTATTGTATGTATGTATGTATGTATGCATGCATGTACTTATGCATGCATGCCATTGTCCCAATGATGTGAGTCACGGTTCTGACTTTGAGTCTTGCGCTTATTACTAATATGGGGCGCTTTCAGTTTTCTAGTCATTTACATTTTTTTAGTGCATAAAATGCTGGCAGAATATAGTGGATGCCTATATCCTGCCTCAACCCTGCTGTCAGGCAGTTAGTTATCCTGTTGATGGAACTGTATGCTGATACAGCTTGCAGTGAGCAGATACTGGAGTGGTGGCCAAGCAGTATTTTGGCAGGTTTTAGCCACATTCCAGTGTTGGAGAGGTAAGTCTCCACCCCTTTCTTCCCTTGTGCAGTGAAGCCAGTGAAGGTTGCTGGGTGAGCTGGAGAGTTGGCATGCAGCTAGCTCCCTCACTAGCTGACAGATAAATGGCTTTGGGCTTGGTCTTTGTGGTCCAGCAGAGTGGGAGAGTGCTGGGGAGGCTGGGGAGCCACTAGTATGTAGGAAATGGAAAGCAGGTTCTGACTCATCTCTGGGCTGAAGAGAGAAAGTTATACCCCTGCCCCATTGCAGGCTTCCTGACTGCTGGTTTCCATCTAGATATTGCCAGTAGATTTCCCACAGATGCTGGGTATCTGGCAGTGAGTAGACTGAGTCTCATCAACTTTATCAGTAGTTGCCCAAGTATTTTAATGTAATCATCCTTTAAAAAAATTCACAGAGGATAAAGCAATGATTATGATGGCATGGCTACTTGTGTTTCAGAGCTGTCTAAGTCCAGTTGTCTGAAATCTTTTGATAAACATACACACACACATGCACACACCTGTTGGCCTGTGTGATGGTTTGAGTAAGAATGGTCCCCATAGGGTCATATAGTTGAATGCTTGGGCAGCAAGGAGTGGCACTATTTAAAAGGATTAGAAGGAATTATAGGTGTGCACCACTATACTCAGCAAAGAAGGGTTCTTATATAAGCTGGTAGGTCTGTAGTGCAAGTTACTGCATGCAATTGTTTTTCCTTCATGAACCAAGCTGTTTCCAGTACTTTGAAAAGGTGGTAAAACCTGCCCAAAATGCCCTTGCTCCAGTACTGTTGATCTAACCTCAGAGGCTGAAAAATGAGGTCCCACTCACCTAATGACTAAAGCTCATGTACCCATGTACCACCCCAAGGTAGGCAACTTGGCCTAGTGAGTTTCCATTTCCACATTGCTGGTTTTCATTTGAGTTTAGTGTCATGATGGAATGTTGAGAGCAGTATTGGTCAAATTAGCAAACTAAACCACGTTCTAAGTAGTCAAAAATGATCCTCTGTGGCCCCACTAAAAGAGTATTGTAAAATGTTACCTACTTTTTTTTTTTTTTTGAGACAGGTTTCTCTGTGTAGCTTTGTAGACCAGGCTGGCCTCGAACTCACAGAGATCTGACTGCCTCTGCCTAAGGAGTGTTGGGATTAAAGGCGTGCACCACCACCACCTGGCTCATTCCCTACATCTTCTAATTTGTATATTAATGTTTATTTTTCTTATTAATGATAATTTAAAACTATTTTTACAGTATAGCCCGTGAGTCAGTGTAGTATGTATAGGAAATTCAAACAGTGGTTGGGTTTGATTATATAAACCATCTGCCTGCATTTTAAGGGAAGCAGGCTTTTGCTCTTGGCCTTCTGTAGCTTGCCTTGTGACATTAAAGTTGCTGAAGGGTTCGGAAAGCAGCTGCATGGAAAAACTTAGTTGGATTGGGTTTGTATCAAGAGCAAGTTTTGAGGCACTGTGGGCGTGAAGTCATGTTACCGTACCAAGTGATTAGAAAGCACTTTGCTTCTCAAGAACACTATCTAGTCAGAAGAAAAGTGGGACAAGCTCATATACACCCAAAAGGTTTGCTTATGAGAAGATGAGGAGTGGAAGGAAAATCAGACTTGTGTTTACATAACATGTTTATAGACTGGCTAATTGCATTCTGAAACAAAGCTTGTGAAGTCTGTGTGGAATTTTCCCCCAGCCTTTTGTTCTTGGACTCTGTAAGTACTTTAATGGAGGGCTGGCTCTCCTGGCTTGCTCTGATCTTGGTTCACAGGAACCATGGAGGAATTCAGTCTTTTGTTCTTGACTTCATGCCCTGATCTGCAGTGGTGTTCTCAGGAACATTGGCAGTGCCCTGTTACCATAGTAATGAAACTTCTCTGACACAGGACATCTTGGTGTTCCTCAGCTTTGCCTGTGCTCTGCCCAAGGACCTGGAGATTTTGTGTTAGAGCCGTCAAAACCCTTCAAGCAGCATGCAGCTGATGCATCTTCACTGGGTGTCCAGGATAGTACAAATGGAAGGCTGTCACTCTCCTCAACTTGTCAGTCGTTACTTGGCTTTTTAGGGTAATATCTCTCCTAAGGTGGCTTTCTTCACAACTCACTGAAGGTTGTGCCCCTCAGCTCTGAAGCCTCACTCTCTGGGGAAAGAGAGGGTTAGGGTTGTGTACGGTGGGATCCTCCCCTTCGGAGCATGCTGCGTAAGTCCACATGAGTGGGCTGGAGGCATCCTATGTAGCCCTGCAGTTATGCACACAGCTATGTCTGTGTACCCTGAACATATTTCCAGTAAGAAGAACCATACTTTTTACTTTATCCAGAAAATAAAAGCAAGGGCTCATGAGACAGCTCAGATGGTAAAGGTGCTGGCAGCCAAGCCTGGTGACCTGTGTTCAATCCCTGGGACCCTTGTGGTTGGAGGAGAGAACTGACTCCTGTAAGCCGTCATCTGACCCCTACATGCATAATTCTTCCCCACTTGCAAGCACATAAAAGCCCATCTCAGCGAGCTTCTGTACGGTGCAGCCATTATGAAGGAGTGGTGCTTCACACTGGAATTTACACTTTCCATCATCAAGTTTACTTTTATGTTCTTATCTATCACCCAAACCAAAAGTCTACCACAGACTTAGAACTAGAAAAACAGCCCAGCCTGGCCTGGAACTCACTCTGTAGCCCAGGTTGACCTCAAATTTATGATCCTACTGCCTCAGTGTTCTGAGCCCACTATGCCAGAAATAAATACCATGTGTCTTTTTACCATGCTAGAATCCATTAACAAACAATAAATGAACAAGGCTTGTCAGTTTCCTTAGCTGCAGTTTACCAAGTAGTCAGGGTTAGACCTGCCCCAGGACCTTGCCTGCCACAGAGGCCACAACAGGAAGATGAGTTGATATCTGCCACCATCTAAGCATTTATTCACTGTCAGGGTTCTAACATCAGAGTCTGGGAAAAGCAGCCTAATTTGTCACATTCTTCAGCACAGGGGCACAGATTAGTTGTGGAGGCACCCGTGAGAGGGTAGCGTGGAGCGCCGCACACCATGAGCATGGATAGGACTCTGGCACACAGCGCGGGGTCGCAGCTGCTGCTGGCTCCACCACAGGAAAGTGGGACCTGCAGAAAGCAGCGCCAGGGGCTAGGCTGAGGGCAGGAAGGTGGGACGTGCAGAGTTTAAACAACACATTTCTTAACCTGGTTTGAGAGCCAAGACTGCTGATTTCCCTCCTGCTGCTTTCTGAATGTTTGCCTGTAATCAGCCCTCTGCCAGAGGTCGGTTGTAATCATGTCATCCTCTGCCTGATTTGTCAACCTGACAGGAGGTGGATGTGATGGATTTCCTAAGTGCAGGTTCTTTGGGGCTGAAGAGATGGGTCTGTGGTAAAGGGCACTGACTCTTCCAAAGGACCTGAGCTTGGTTCCCAGCACGGCAGCAGGTGTCTTTACAGCTGCCTGGAACTTCAGCTCCCAGAAGAGCTGGTGCCCTCTTCTGGTCTCTAGAACTAACAGCTGTGTGGCTCTGGAGTCCTGCCACCTTTATCATTCCTGATACTGATCATTTGCGTCCCTTTTGTGCTTAATTAACATAGCTAGGGTGTTTATTGATTTTACTGTTATTGTTATTATTGCCATCACTGTTATTGTGGTGCTGGGAATGGAAACCCAGAGCCCCGCATATGCTCGACAAGTCTTCTACCATTGAGTTTCATTCCCTGTCCTTGTTATTTGAGGCAGGATCCCGTTTGCTACATAAATCTCAGGCTGGCCTACAAACATAAAATTAATGGATTTATAGATAAGAGAACCCAAACTTATTAAAGCCATCAAAATTAAGGAATTTAATTCTTTTTAACACGTATTTATTCATGTCTGTGGGGCTGCCTGTACAAAGGTGAATTTGTGGGAGTCCTTCATGGCATGCTGTCAGTCTTTGTGGCAAGCTCGTTTACTTCCTGAGCCAGGTGCTGGCCTGGCTTGTTTACTGAGGCACCCTCCTGCTGCTGCCTTCCAGTGTTAGCATCACTGGCACGCACCTCTGCCTGGCTCTAGCTACTTTACTCTTGTGGAAGATAAGGCTTTTTTGCTTTTCATTGGCAGCTTTCATTTCCTTTTTTCCTTGTTTTGAGACAAAGCTTTGCTGTGTGATCTAGGCTGGTCTTGGGCTCACTTTCCTTTCGTGTTAGCCTACCTAGAGCAGGATCGTTCGGTTTCCGTTTGGCTAACTTCTGCTTTATTAGTTATTTCTTTTTCTCACTTTCAGCTTAATTTGCCTCTTGACTGACTTTGTAAGGCAGGCGCTTAGACCCTTATTTTCTCAAATAAACATTTAAAACTGTAACTTTACAGTCCACAATTTGATGTATTGCATTTTTTTATTATCATTCAGCTCAAAATAGTTTTCTAAATTCTCTCAATTTCTTCTTTGAACTGGTAGTTTATTTAGAGAGTGTGTTTTTAATTTCTGGGTATTAGGGATTTTCCAGGGGCATTTTTACTACTGGTTTTTTAATTTAATTGCTTGATGCTTATAGAATATTTTCTACATGTGTGTATTCTTTTTATGCATTTGTGTGTGTGTGTGTGTGTGTGTGTGTGTGTGTGTGTGTGTGTGTGTATTGCTGTGAATCTAATACTGGGGCTTTATGCATTTTAGGGAAATAACACCTAGCCATACCCCCAAGCCCTTCTATATTTCCTTTAAATTTGTTGTTCCATAGTCCAGAATGTGGCATAGCTCGCTGAATGTTGTATGTTCCCTTGAAAAGAACATTCTACAATTATTAAGTGTTCTAATTTGTTGATGGTCTTGCTTAAATTTCCATCTTTCCAGGATTTTGTTTTGCTTTTCATTTTTATCTAATTATATTAATTATTGGAAGAATGATGTTAAAATTTCCAAATATGAGTGTTAGTTTCATTAATTCTCTTTTGCTTAATGTATTTTGAAGCTTCATTAGTTGAGTGCATATTCAGAAATATATCCCTTTAATAAATTGATCCTTTTGTTATTGTTTAGTTTGTTTTATTCAAGACAGGGTTTCTCTGTGTAGCCATGACTGTCCTGGAATTCACTCTGTAGACCAGACTGGCCTCAAACTCAAGGGGTTACCTGACTCTGCCTCCTGAGTGCTGGGTGTGCCACCACCAATAGCCAAATTGTTCTTGTAAAATGACCCCTTTTGCCTCTAGTGGCTGGTACCACTCTTTTGACACTCATCTGATCTGTCCCTATTCTTAAAAGTTGTGTCCCTTACAGACATGAAATAGTCAAATCTTGCTTTTGACTCAATCTAATGGTCTCTTTTACGTGTGTGTGTGTGTGTGTGTGTGTGTGTGTGTGAGAGAGAGAGAGAGAGAGAGAGAGAGAGAGAGAGAGAGAGAGAGAGAGAGAGAGAGAGAACAACCTGCTAGATTATTGTCTTCTTCCACTGTGCATCTTCCAAGGATTGAAAGCAGGATGGCAGCAGCCAACCCCGTCTTGTTTTATTTTTCAAGGAGACATTTAGCTGGGTATTTTCCCGTCTTTCTGTTCTTTTAGCTTAGATGTTTTCTAAGAACCATGGTATGCAGAGGGCAGTCAGCATGCTAGGATGTTACCAGAGGCCTGGGAGCTTCACTTTGATAGTAGGTGGATAATGTTACCTGGCAAGTTAAGTCCTTGTTCTTGTGCTGTCACAGAAAAGAATTCAAGCAACATGTGGACAGCAGCAGAAATAAATATGTACTGAAAGAAATGGAATACACCATCAAGTCTGCCTCGTGGACCATTTATGGGCCCAGAAGTTCCTAGGGTGGAGATTTTTTTTTTTAATTCTAAGTTTTCTCCCTTTGAAGTTTGATAACTCCAAGAACTGTGTAAGCTGCTGTTTGGTAGCATGCAGCTGCCTGGAAGTTTGTGAAAAGCCCATGACAAGCTTCAAGTGTCAATGCAAGTGATATGGTTGGTACAATGAGCTCTAGGTTATTGCTGGTCAGGAGCTAGGTCTAGCTGGTTGAAGCCTGTTCTCTTTAGTTGGGCCTAAATATGGATTTTAAAAATTACTTTATTGGGGCTGGAGAGATGGCTCAGAGGTTAAGAGCACTGACTGCTCTTCCAGAGGTCCTGAGTTCAATTCCCAGCAACCACATGGTGGCTCACAACCATCTACAATTCAATCTGGTGCATGCCCTGGCATGTAGACAAACTGTATCTGTAATAAATAAATCTTAAAAAATTACTTTATTTACATTTGGGGTTTATTCCTGCAAGCAGCTTTAGTAAGATAGTTGGGGGGATCAGGCAGCTAGAACACCTGCAGTAAAATGTTACATTCCCAGGGCCTTACGTTTTAACCCTTTCTTGTTTCACTGCTCATATCTGACTATCACCAATAAACCAAGTTCAGCCAATCACTCCAAAATAAAAATCATTAAAAGTAATGGTGAAGTAGGAAAGCAATTTATTGAGAAGGCTGCTGGGATCCAGCTGCCACATGCCTGCCTTCAGGGAGCTAATAAAGAGCTTTGGGTCTTTATTATTATTGGGTCCTGTACAGGAAGAGCAAAAGTGGCAGGGCTGGGGAGGGGTTGCGTAGGGAGCAGGCATAGTCAAGCCATCATGTTCTGACTGTGGTCTGCGTGCTTATGAGTTCAGTACAGAGCAGCAGCAGCAACAGCAGCAAGAAGTTCGGGGGTGACGTCTCTGTCAGATCTGTGACCCTAGAATCCTAGGTGACTGCACTAGGGCAGACTGGTCTGGAACTGGGCATTGGAAAGGGGGTAGTTAACCATCTCTTGTTTATGATGCCCCCACAACTCCCAAAAGTGTCTTAGTCATTATTGATGTGTTTAGTCTTGGAGGGAAGGATTCCCATCTTTAGAGGAGTACTCTTTTAAACAGTTCACATGTTTGCCTCAAGATTCTGACCAAAATTTAGGATAGCAAAGGGAGGCAGGTAGCCGGGCGGTGGTGGTGCATGTCTTTAATCCCAGCACTCGTGAGGCAGAGGCATGTGGATCTCTGTGAGTTCGAGGCCGGGCTGGTTGGACAGCCTCCAAAACAATACAGAGAAACCCTGTCTCGTAAAAACAAAACAAAACAAAACAAACAAAAACAAAAAAAGGGAGGCAGGTATAAAATTAAGGCAGGCATAGTAAGCAGTATCCTGTTTCCTATTGTCTGTTAGGTTTCTGCAAGCCTAAGTGTGGAGTTGGCCTCTAAGCAGCAGCACATATCTGAGGGACATTTTTTCCCTGGTTGGGGATGACTTTGTGTCATGCTAAGCAAGTCCTTTGCTGCTGAGCCGCATGTTAGCCCCAACTGCCTGGCTCTTAAACTGTTAATGTTATGTGAAAATTAATTTTAAAGCAGTACTCAAGGGACTGGAGAGATGGTCAGGGTTTGAGTACTTGCTGTTCTTCCAGAGAATCTGAGTTCGATTCTAGCACCCAGTGCCAGGTGGCTGGCAACAACTTGTAACTCCAGATCCAGGGGGTTTGACACCCTCTTCTGGCCTTGGTGTGCACCAGGCATGCAAGTGGTTCACAGACGTACAACCAGGCAAAATATGTCTCTACACGTAAAATAAATTAATTTTAAAAAGGAACCTGGGGAAAATAGTATTAACAATCCTATAAATCTCAGGTTGCTAAGACATACCTGAACTATGACAAATGTGCCACTTTGAAAAAAGACTCTGTGCTTATAGAAATAGGTGCTGGGAGTTCTGCCCCAGGTTGCTGTCGAGTGGTGGGAGGAGGGGCGTCTGCAATGAATGGTGGCTGGTGCCCAGGTGTGCTCTGGTGTGACTCAACACCATTTGAATTGTGTGCGTCTTGGGTATTATTGTGCAGCTTAGTTCAGCAGGGTCCAGGCCTCTGGTGTCTCACAGAGAAAACTGCCCTTCCTAGTGAGCTGGGCTCATCCATAACACGCAGACCCTGTTGGAAGGTGTGTACCTTCAAAGTAAGAGCAGGACGAATAGCGGGGAAGCCCTGGACTTGCAGGCTTTCCTCCAGGAGGATGGCCTCGTCACACTATTGCTGAGATAGCCTAGAAGCCCTGAACTTTCAGCTTTCTTCATGAAGGCTGTCCTCATGCCCCACTTGTGTTCAGCTGTGAGGCCTGGTATTGGTCCAGCAGGCTCCCCTTGGATCCACTCCCAGAAACTTGGTGACGGAAGGGTCTGCCCTTTGGCCCATCTGTGCGCTGCTTTCTCTTACTGTACTAAGCAAACAGCTCCAGAGGCAGGGTCTTCCTGTCTGGAGTCAGCTTTTCTTGGTTGTCAATGACCTCTGGCTCAATCCTTCTTCCTGCTAGCTGCCTAGGACCAAAAGAACTTGCCTGTGTCGTGCAGAGGACACAGTCATTGCTGTATCATAGAGTCAGAAGGGGCATTATAGTCTTTTCCATGTACAACACAGCTTTCATCTTAAAGAGCGTAAGAGAGTTTTTTTCTGGAATCCTTTTGAGTGGCCATGACCTGAACCACAGGTTAGGTTACCCTCTGTGGTGGTTTGAATGACAACGCCCCCCCCCCCCCAGGTTTGAATACCCAGTCCCCAGTTAGTAGACTGTTTGAGAAGGATGTGTCACTGGTGATGGGCTTTGAGGTTTCAAAAACCCCTGCCAATCCAGTCTTTCCTTCCCTGCCTACAACTTGAAGATCATGTGAGCTCTTGACAACTGCTTCAGTGCCTTGGTAGTCTGCCTGCCGCCAGGCTCCAAACCATGATCACCATGGACTAACCCCCAGAAACTGGAAGCAAGCCTCCAATTATATGCTTTCTTTAAAAGTTGCCTTGAACAGTCACCCAGACACTCCAAGTTCCATATTACAACATGGAAGCAGTTTCATAGTTTAACAGAATGAAGAAAGTCATAAATTAAGGGGGTGGTTACAGCAAGGTAGAGGGTCTTTTCTTTAGGTCTCAGATGTTGTCTGATGATGTTTTAGCGTTCAGGTTTGTGGAAGTTAGTGGTCCACTAACTTAATACGTTTAAAAGGATTTTATCTGTTAATCACTGGATGTTATTCTGACGGATGCAGAGGTGGGTGAGCAGTGGCTGTTGGGCTAAAGCAGCCCGAGGTGAAGTAATTGGGCCTGCACTGTTGCAGCTGCTCCTCATCACTTCAGTTGTAACCAGTCTCTGTAAACACAGCTTCTTCCAGGGAGTTCCTTTCTAGTCTTCAGCTCCCAAGTCCCAGAAACTCCCAATTTGTCTGTTAGTCCTGCTGTCTCAGCAGTTTGAGTGTCCACATGATCCACAAACAAAATCAGGATACTGGCGGGTGTGCGTGTATGTGTGTGTGTGCGTGTGCTCACGAATGTGTGCGTGCCCTAGTGCTTTGCAGTCAAAAGGCTTCACATAGACTCCTGTAACCACCCATATTCCTGTGGGCATGCTGCCCAAGCCTCCAGGTGCTCTCCAGGTGCTGGGGCATCAGAGATTGAGAGTCTGGAAGGCCACAGGTCATTTGGAGCCAATAAGATGTGCACCCTCCTCCAGTAATTTAGAGGGAAAACAGGCTCCCAGCATGGGGCCTCGGTGAAGGCCGCACATTGCCAAGCAGCTTGCTGTAAGTCCAGCTGCCCAGCTTCTCAGTCCTGTCCCCTTCTGCCCACACCAGTGCACAGAATAAAGCAGACATGTACATCTTGAGAGTCAGTGACTGGGCATCAGGCTTTTTTCAAAGCAACCCAACACATGACTAAAACTTTTAAACAATCTTGCGGTTTAAATCTTGAATTGGCTTTTTTTTCCATGTTGTATTTCTCTGTGATAAATTTGGCTTAAGAAACATAAAAATGTTTCTTAAACTCCTAGGCAGTTGCTTATTTTGTTATTATTGTTCCAGAAAATTCTACCCTGTATGTAGATCACAAGATTTAACAGAAAACAGTCTTTAAAACTACTTTTGTACCCTGAGATGTGCTTTGGGAAAGTTGCAGGTTGCTGAGTAAGGGAAATTAGGCCACTTTAACAGCACTGGGTAACCAATGAGGAACTTTATGCAAATCATTTTGCTCAGCAGTGGCTTCTGGCTGGAAGCTTTGAAAAGCATGAAGCAGTAAATTATTTCCTTATGGTGGTGGGAGTAGAGGGTGGGGTGAGGGCTGCTGCACATGGAAGATTCGTGCAAAGGAGGTTCAGAGGACCTGCCTCGAACCCTTCTTATTCCCCAGGAGTGACGTGATAGAGAGTGGACTACTTCAAAGGGCTGCTGCTTCATATATGGCTGTAGCATGTTCCCAAGTGGAAAGAGATCTTTCTTTCCCACTCAGTGGCCTTTAAAACACACTTTTGGGAGTATGAAAATAAGCAACTTGCATGATGAAAAATATATCTATCGTAAGGCAGATACAGTGGTCCAGCCTGGAATCCCAGTACTCAGAAGACAGAGGCAGAAACAGGAGGATCATAGCAAATTCACACAGCCTGGTTATACCTAGTAAATTCTAGCTAGTTAGGGGCTATACAGCAAGAAGACATTCCAGTAAAACACAAACCAACAAGAACAAACAGAGCACCCCACTGCTGCTGAGGTTGAAAGACTGAGGTCATAACCAGCCTCTGTAATACAGTAAAACCTGTCTAAAGAACAGTCCACCACATGTGTACCCCCCTTGATGTATGTAACATGCTAATATCCATGTGTAGCACATAACATAATGTTGAACCCAGGTCCTCTATAAGAGCAATGAGAGCTTTAAATCACTGAACCATCTCTCCAACCTGGGCAATTCTCTTAGGAAGGAGGTCTATGCCTAGGTCTGTTCTTTGTGGAACACTGCCTCAGCTTTTACCCAGGCCTGTTGGATACAGTGCTAGTGCTCGGTTAAAGGCACTCAGAGCTTTGGGCTTCCTGAGCTCTTACAGCTTAGATCTGCACAACTGACTTCTAGTCTTGTACAGCTCTAAAATTGCAGGACAAATATAAATAAGCAAGGCAGATTCAAACCTGGACTTGCTTATGTGTTTGAAGACACAAGGTTGCGCTTTAGTGGTGGCTTTAAATGTTGAGGACATTATGTTCAACAACACAAGAGATATCACATGACTCCATTCAGATGACGTATCTGAGGTAATTAAAAATGACAGGCCATTGGAGGCAGGCTGATCTCTGTAAGTTCAAGGTTAGCCTGGTCTACCGTCCAGGACAGCTGAGGCTACACAGAGAAACCCTGTCTTGAAATACCAAAACAAACAAACAAACAAAAACCTAAAACAATAGAAGCGGGCTTTCTAAAGTTTGGGGCACAGGAAGCAAAGGGGAGCATCTGTGTTGACTAAGCACAGTGACTGCCCTTAATGCTGATGAACTGTAAGCATAAATGTGGCTAAGTGACTTAATCTAGAAAAACAGTGAGGTGAATTTGGGTGTATGGAGAGAAAAGATGGCTCTGACAGTGTTGAGCAGTAGTGTCCCCTACAGGAGGGGGTTGGAGGACAGAACATGGTCAATCCATGTGTCTGGTTTCCAAAGAAGAAAAGCACATGCTTGCTTCTGTGTAGATCCTTGTGCACGCATGAACATTTCTGAGAGCTACTGGCAGCAGCCATTGATGCAGGGCATCACCACAGGAGACCGGAGGGTAGGCGCTCATGTCTGACATAGGCTTGCATTTGAGTTTGTTGTGTGTCAGGGTTCATCTTGACACATGATAGCTGCTTTTTGAAATTTTCAAAGCTTATCTCAGCAAAGCCAAATGTATAAAATTGGTGTCTTACATAATTGCGTTTTCCAGCATTGCTTTGCTCTTGATAGTGATTTTGATATCCTTGCCCTTGGAGAGTCGAGGGGTATAGGAGGTGGTAGTACACGACGTGTTTAGAAAATGGACTGGACCATAACACACTCAGCCTACTTTTGTGTACGACAGAAATCTCAATGTCAGTCTGGTTGCACATCTGGCGTGACTGTGTGGTGGTACTTATTTTTATCTGCATGCCCACAATTTACATACGTTAATGGAGTTTTTTTTTTCTTTTGAAGCACTGAGGTATAAGTAGAACTAAAGAAAAGGAGTGCCACCCCGAGCAGGGTGTTGAGATAGTAACTAAAGTGTCACATGGCTTTGTCTCGGTTCCAGCTGGGCCATGGGTTATCAGCAAGTATCATTCCCAGGACTGTGTTGGTACAGGACAAGAAAACCGACATGGGAGCCCGGTGCTGAGACTGAGCCATTTCAAATGTGCGCTCTTGAAGCTAAACACTGAAAGACCCATAAAACACTTCATGTAAACTTTATAAAGCATTTTACAGCAGGCTTACGACTTCAGGAACATAAGCACAGTCAGCCCCCAAAGTGCTGCGAATTTGCCTTTGGGGGCACTTTGTTCATGCGTAAACTAACAGGTGTTCAGAGACCCTCTTATGCTTAAAGTGGAGTTGGACAAATGCCTAACTTCTGCTTCACTCTTGAGCAGACATGCCCAACCAGTCTAAAAGACTTTATTGTTGTTGAGAGTGTGTACTCGTGCAGGTGTGAGTCCTGTGTGTGAGAGCAGGTGTGTGTGTGTGCTGTCCCGCATATGTGCAGGCCAGAAAACAGCTTTTTGGAATTGGTTCTTGCTTCTCATGGTGGGTTTTGAGGACTCCAGTGCAAGTTGTCAGGGTTGCAGAGCACACACATCTTTTGCCACTGGGGGGATAAAAGATCACTATTTAAAACATTAAAATGTACAAAGTACTCACAGAGAAGGAGAAAGGGCCATCTTGCTGGCCACAAACCATTTTTTAAAAAATCATTATTTGAAAGTGTAAAACATTTTTTATCCTAAAAGGATGCTAACAGATTAGGTTTTAATTTTTAAAGCTGTGGTGATAGATGTGGCTGGAGAGGGGCTTCAGCAGTTAAGAGACTTCCTGGTCTTCCAGCAGACCAGAGTGTAGCTCTTCTCCCAGTACCTAGGTCAGGCTGTCACTCCAGCTCCAGGGCATCTGACATGTCTTTGGGGAACTGGTACAAGTGTGAGCATACGTCCACATAGACAACATAGACAAACATATGTAAAAGTGAAAATAAATACTTGCTGGGCAGTGGTGGTGCACACCTTTAATCCCAGCACTCGGGAGACAGAGGCAGGTGGATCTCTGTGAGTTGGAGACCAGCCTGGTCTACAGAGCGAGTTCTAGGACAGCCAGGGCTACCCAGAGAAACCCTGTCTCTAAAAACCAAAATAAATAAATCTTTAATGAAAAAATAAACTATCTATTTTTGTATGTATGGGTGCTTTGCCTTCATGTATGCCTGTGTATCACATTCATGCCTGGTGCCCTCAGAGGTCAGAAGAGGGCAGCGCATTCCCTGGAACCGGAGTTACAGATGACTGTGAGCCACCATGTGGGTGCTGGGAATCAAATCCAAGTCCTTGGCAAGAGCAATAAGTGATCTTAATGTCAAGCCATCACTCCAGGCCACAAATAAAATACATCTTAAACAACAACAACAAAAGCGTAGCGGTTCTTCCTGAGGAGACCATACCCACCTTGGGTTATGTCTTGCTATCAGCTAGGCTTCTTTGAAAAGCCTGCTCTCAGGTTTGTCTGTCTGTCCTTCTGAGTGCTTCTCTTTCTTAGTTTATCTCTCATGCTCAAGCCTACATAATAACTTTATGAAACTCCAACCCCAAAATGTTTTTTTTTGTTTTTGAGAAATGATCTCATGTAGCCTAGGCTGACCTTGATCTTACTGTGCAGTTGGTGATGGCCTTGAATTTCTGATTCTCCTCCCCACATCTCCCAGCTGCTTGGATGATAGGTGTACAGTACCATGCCCAGTTTTATTTTTAAAATGTTGTATTGAAGGCTGGGGGAGGGGGAGGATAGTTCAGTGGAGAAGAGTTGAGTTTGATCCTCGATACCCACATGGTAGGGTAGAGGACTGACTCCCCAAAAGTCCTTTACCTCCATATATGCTGTGCACCCCCTGGACATTTATGCACATAAATTTAAAGAGTGCACTTTAGAAGAGTTATATTGAGATGGTGTTTGTTTGTGTCATGTAGCCCATTGATTTAAGATATATAGTTGAATGTTTGGTTTTTTTGAATACCTAAAGCTGTGTAGTCATTATTACAATATGAACTTCTGTCATTGTGATCAGTGACAGTTAATGCCAGTTTCCCTCCAAACTCAGAGTCCTGACAGTTATTAAGCCACCTACCATGTCTGTGGCTTTGCCTGTTCTCTGCACCTTTTGTATGAAGAACCTTATCACAGGTAGCCTTTGAACTGCCTTCTTCCATGTGTGCTTTCAACGTTTATTCATGTTGTCTGTGTTAGCTCATTTCTTTCTATGAAAAGTACCATATTTCCCCATTTATCAGTTGGTGCAGCTGCAAATTGGGGGTGTTACTTCTCTTTGGAGTCTAGCTGCTGTGTGGACAGGAGGTCCTGGGTTGTCCTGAGCAAGGCACGAGATTAAGCCAGTGAGGAATATTCTTCCATGGTCATGCTTCTCTGCTTCTGTGGCCTCTTGCCTGATTGTCTCTTCCCTGCTAACTCCTGACATTCTCAGGACCAGAAGAGTTGACCTCACACAAGCCTGGCTTCAGTCTTTCTAGATAGCGTTGTGAAAATGTCAGTCTTTCCTGAATAGCAGTTGGAGTACTGTGCTGCATTGCATAGATAGTTGGTCCTAAGAAGGGAGAAGCCACACTGGAGAGCTCACATCTTAGCAGAATAATTAAATGTCTGCCTAGCCATCCAGATAGGAGTCCCACACAGATGTCTTCCCCATAAGATCTACCGTCTTTCCTTCTAACCACTGTGACAAGAGCTTTCCCTGCCTCTAAGCATATACATCTGTGAATGTATTCAGGGCCTGTGTGTCACTAGCTTGTTACTGTCATTCCTTGCACCACACTCATGACTCAATGCTAAGTTTTCATGAGCTTATTGACTGTTTGTACCTCTTCTGGAGACATGCCTGCTTGGATCCTTTCCCAGTTCTGAGTTTTAAGAGATCTTCATGTATTCGATTCCAGGTATGTACTCCCTGAGGTGGATGATTTGCAAACACTTTCATTCTGTGAGTTGTCTTTTTTGATGATATTGCTTGTAACAGAAAAGTTATTAATTTTGGTGACATATGTATAAAACCTCTCTCTGTTTTTGGTTGTGCTATAGGTCATTTAGCTAAATCCTTTTACGAAAATAAAGGGTTATGTCTTGTTTTAAGACTTACATCATTTTAGATCTTACATGCAGACCTTAGCATGAACTTTTGTACACTCAGGAGAGTGTCCAACTGTATTCTTCTGTACTCGGGTCTAGTCGAATAATTTGAAATGACTTTTCTTCCCCTCATTCCATTATGTTGACAAGATTAACTGTCTGCAAATGATCAGATTTAGTTCTGAATGCTCACCTTTCTTACCTAAAAAATATTATTGTTGTTGCTGTTTTTGTTTATTTGTTTGTTTTGAGACAAGCTCTCACTATGTGGCCTTGGCTGACATGGAACTTTTTATTTAGACCAGGCTGCCCTCAAAGCCTTTACCCCCCAAGTGTTAGGCATGCACCACCATGTCCCAGTTTTCATTATTTTTTAATGTGTGTGTCTAGTTGGTTTTTGTCAACTTGACACAATCTAGACATTAGGAAAAGGGAGTCTTAATTGAGAGTTGCCTCCTTCAGATTGGCCTGTAGGCAAGTCTTTGGGTCATTTTCTTGATTAATGATTGGTGTGTGAGGGCCCAGCCACTGGGGGCAGTGCCGACCCTGGGCAAGTGGTCGTGAGTAAGCCAGGAAGCTTGGTCTCTGCTTTAGTTACTGCCTCAAGGCTTCTGTTCTGAGTTCTTGCCCTGACTTCCTTTAGTGACAGACTGTGACCTGGGAGTTGTAAGGTGAAATAAACCTCTTCTTCCTCAAGTTCTTTTGGTCATGGTGTTTTATCTCAACAATAGAAAACTAACTAGGTTAGTGCATGTGGGTCTGTGCACTTGAGTACAGGTGCCCATGGAGGCCAGAGGTGTGGGAACTCCTGAAGCTGGGGTTACAGGTGCTTGTGGGTCACATGACATGGGACTGGGGACCAAACTCAGGTCCTCTGAAAGAGCACCAAGTGATCTTAACTGCCAGGCCATCTCTCTTTTTATTTATAAACATTGTTCTATAGAAGGTTTCAATGTGGTTAAATTGGCAGTCATCTACCAGGGAAGTATACTTTGGGGACTGGCAACTGGTTTTTCGAGATGATCGACTCATCTCTGTGAGTAATATTCGTAGAGATCTGATTGTTACTAGCACAGACTTGCAATAGATTCTGGTAGAGCCCTGAGAGATAGTTCTGTTTACACACAAGCACAGCATATACTGCAGCAGTTGTTACCAGACCTTCCATGTATCAGATAGACTGCCCTGAACTCTGGAGTCATCAGAAGCGCACTTCCCCACCATATGGATCATCTTCAGGCACTAGTCCTATCTGTTCATTTATTAAACAGTAACTTTATTGGAAAAAATT
Organism: Mesocricetus auratus; assembly: GCF_017639785.1. Lineage (NCBI taxonomy): Eukaryota > Metazoa > Chordata > Mammalia > Rodentia > Cricetidae > Mesocricetus > Mesocricetus auratus. The sequence continues at coordinate 26,165,416 of NW_024429201.1, read as the reverse complement.
TTTTGATTAGGTTTTCAAAAGTAATTATTGATTTCTGTTTTTAAAAGTGTGGTTCTGGGCCTGGAAAGAAAAGGCCAGTCAATAAAGTATTTGAGCATGAGACCAAGTTCCAACCCTAGAACCCATATAAAAAAAGCCAGGCATTGATTCATGCTTGTAATGCAGTCCTGGCCAGGCATGTTGATCCCTCGGGTTCACTGACCAGTCAGATGAGACTACATGGTCAGTTCCAGGCCACTGAGAGATCTTGTCTCTTTACGCATGTACACATATGAAATGTGGTTTTCCTGTTCTTTTCCACTTTGGTAAGTGTGGTAGGACAGTTTCTTAGGTTGACTTTGGTATTACTCCTAAGTTTGGTCCTGTCCTCACCTCTGCAGAGATATGACTGTGAATATCTCATTGCCAAGAGTCCAAGCTTCCCACAGCCTCAGTGGAGGTAATGACAATGCCTGTCACCAACTGGCAGAAACTGTCCACATGTCATAGCATCTGTCACAGGACTTGGCAGCAAATGCTGCATAAATGAGCGGTTGCCTTTGTTGTTGTTTGTTATTTGTTCTGAGTGGTTCAAAACTGCCCGGCCCTCTGGAAAGGGACAAACAAGGAGTTGGAAGGCAGAAATGCAAGGAGGAATAATTTATTTGTTTTCCTTTTTGTGGGGCCCAGATACAAAGTTTGAGTAATGAAGCTGTTGCAGTTTCCCAGAGAGCAGATTGTCCTTCAGAGGAAGGGCACCTTTGTTTTCCCGTCCCCTGGGATTTCCTTAAGCAGTGGGAAGAGAAGCCACCAAGTAAGCCACTGTGAGCAAGTGTCACCAAGCTGGGTTTGAGGAAATGAGGCTCCAGTCCTTGGAAACCTTGGCTGGGATGTCCTGCAGCTCTCTTGTCAAGAGCACTAAGGTCAGTGCAGAGCAAGTGGAAAGCCCTGCATGAGTGCAACCACCGATTGCTGTAGCTGAGTGTGAGCTCTCTGCTTTCTGACTGTGACTTCCATGCTGTGCTGGATTGGACCCCTGAGCTGGGAACCACAATGGAACCCCACCCACTCCACCCCACCCAGAAGCCAGAGTCACTGTCTGCCTGCCTCTGCCTCCCAAGTGCTGGGATTAAAGATGTGCACGTGTACCCCCCATCTTTTCCTCTCTTAAGTTGCTTTTGTCAGGTCAGTTCTGAGTAAACTAATGGCACATGTGGGCAGCTCTTGGTGGCTGCTCCATGCTAGAGGAAGTGCCAGAGCTGTGGAGAGCAGAGGGTGAGGAATAGAGCTCATCTCTTAGAACTTCAGGAGAGTTACTTGACGTCTGTCTCTCAGCTTTTCTCATTTATGAATAAACGGACTTGCCATTACCCCATTTCTCTCTTCTATCCTGTATCTTCTACTTATTTTACATTTCCCTGAATTTTCCAAAACCATCATATATTTTGATTTTTGTTGTGATTTTAAAAGTAGCACATATTTGAAAGTGATACTTTCTCATTCGTGAGAAGTATTTGAGAGTGTTAGTGTTGTGGGCTGTGGGAGGATTATATGAATCCATGGTAATAGCTGAGGACCCTACCTGTTAGTCCATTTTCTAGTACTGTAACAAATGCCTGAGGTAATGTAAAAGAGAAGGATTGAGTGTCTCTTGGTTTCAGAGGGGCAGGCCTCAGTCCCTTGATTGGTTGCTTTGGGCCTACAATGGCGTGATATATCATGGAGGGATACATACGAAGGAGATTGGCTCATCTCAAGTGACCATACAGTTAGAAACACACAGAAGAGGTTGGCGGTCTCAAATTCCCTTCAGGGGCTCCCACCCCACAACATTCTTCCACTAGGCTGCACTGCTTGAAGGTTCTGCTTCCTTTCCTCTCTTTAGCCTGTAGACTGGTACGAGACACATGGCCTTTGGGGACACTCAAGATCCAATGCAGAGCAAGGGTTATTGGGATAGTAAATGGGTCCTGTCTGACACATGCAGTTGTCTCTTGTTTGAGAACATGTTCAGAATGCTTTTCTGAACAATATGGCAGCGGCTGTGTCTGCAGAGCTGCACTGGCCCTCAGTGAGGGCAGGTGAGAAAGGCTAGCCTCCAGCGGGCTGCTGTGCTGGCCTCATTGCGTGTACTAGCTGTAAGGTCTCCTTGACTTTAGCCTTTTTTATGGGGCCAGGTGGAGGAGAGGTCAAAACAGTGTATTCTAGATATTGCAGAGACTTGGTCAGGGAAAACTGACTTTTGAAGTCAGATGGACTCGGGTCAGAGGTCAGCATTTTGGTCATTCTGAAAGAGGTTTCTGTAATAGTTTACCTTTCAGTGACTCAGGTTTCTGAAAAGGGATTGTGATTCAGTATAGAGTTGTTCTTAGGAGTAAGAGAAAACCCTTAGCAGGAGTGGGGTGGGGTGGGGGTGGGGCTTGGGCTTGGAACTGGAGGAGTGATGAAGAAAGGAGGCCACTATTATATATAGTGGGCGCTGGGCAGAGGTCTCCGTGGTTCTGATTTCCTCCTATTTCTGCCACGCTGACAGCTAGCTGTGCTTGCTTTTAGTTCATTCTGAATTTGCTGTGTAAAGATGCATTTTATTTTTATTTCACCAGAGCATCGACTCGACTCTCACTGAGTCCTGCTCTCAGGGTGTGTTATTATTTTCAAAGCACGTTGCTTGTACCGTGTTCACTGAGGAAGTTAGAGATAGGAGTCAGGTGGGACCCCAAATGTATTTGTTCATAAAAAAGCAAGCTAAATACCATGGAACTCCCAATTTCCCATTAGTAGTTGTGCTGTGTTCTTTCTGCTTGCCATCTGCCCATATATAATTGGGAGCAGGTGGTGAAGGATTAAGGAAAATTTATGGGCTTAAGAAATAAAAATTAAACCATGGCGTGCGTGCGTGCATGCGTGCGTGCGTGTGTAGATGTAAGGTCTGTTACTATTCAGGTATGGTGAGACCAGGAGACCAGGGGGACAGCTACAATGCAAAAATAATTGTTACAGCTGTCAAGAGGATAGGGACAAGGCACACCATTCAGCTACCTGGGAAGCCACAGAGATAGGTTGAATTTGTTCCTTTGCTGTGGCTTCCTTGAGAAAGGCCCACAGGCAGTGTGTACATGTTGGGGGTGTGGTGGGCAGGGTAAATCAGTGGGCCCTGGGTGGTTACTCTGAACATGGGGTAATTAGTAGATGTTCTTTCCTGGAGTGAGGGGCCGGGGGAGAATAGCATGGATGGGAGGCTTTTGCTTGGTTGAAGTTGTGTTATCAGGGAAATAGCTTGCTATTTCTAGTCATTAACTAGCCCTGGGTGGGGAAGCTCCTCCTAGGTCAGCAAAACCTCAGATACCTGAGCATTGGAGATATAGAAATCTGAAAATAAGTGTGTTATACTCTCTTCTTGTAAAGCAGGAGGCAGTCACAATTGAGTTTCAGTTGTAGACCTCTTGGGATGGCATGTGAAACCCAGGTTGGAGGTGGAGAGGCCATGCTTCCAGGACTGGGTCCAGCACAGTTCCATTTTGCTCTCAGTGGAACTGAGTACTGTAGATTCTCAAGTGTCTTTGCAGATACCACACTTGCTCACACTGATCAGCAAAGCTTCCTCTTCCTGCTGAGAAGTCACCTTGAAACAGTGGCCTATCCACCTAGTGGTGTGATTCTTCTTCAGGACAACACAGTAGGATGTTCCCCATGGCAGGGTGATGTCTGTTTACAACAGCAGCCAAGAGGGAGGTTTGGACCATTTATCACAACTGTTATTGAAACTTACTTTATGGTGTTTATCTGACAATTGTTGATTTTGCTAGGGTCATTCTTATCTTTAATTTATATTAATAGAATATATTTTGTAAACACAGCAGTCATTCTTTATGTGGAATGTAACAAATTAAGTTAACTTTAAATTTTTTTTCTGGTTTATAAATTTCTATTATTTGATTCTTTATTTACTAAAAATTTGTATATTCATCTAATTAAAAAAACCCAACAAAACAAACACCTACTGCCCAGGAAATAAAACTTATGAAATTCAAGCATAGTGTTGAAACCCTGGAAAGCTAGAATAGGCCAGAGAAACAAAGGTCACCTGACATCCCTCAGCCCTGGGTGTGTTTTCCTTTTCTGAGGGTGTCTGTTAGCATACTTCTGTATTAAAGACTTCTTCAGGACAAGATCCTAGTCTGTCTGGATCGTGTTGCTACACCAAAGTTGTGTTTGATGTCCTTGAAGACTTCCTGCTGTGTTCACCATCATTGAAGGGGCTTTGAATAAGTATCTGGGGACACTGGCTGTCAGGCATGTGACGTGGTGTAATTTAATCATGGGTTGAATTTAAGTCTGCACCAGCTGCTGGGCTGGTTTCTGATGGTCACTTTGGGAGCCTCTTAGAGTATAGGTTCTGGGATTCTGTGGGTTAGACCTGAACTAGAAACTCTGCTCTGGGTTGATCGGCATGATGTTCCTATCTCCTGTGGGGAAGCAGCTCTTGCTTGTACTCTGCTCTGGGTTGATCGGCGTGATGGCTGTCTTCTACTGCTTCATTGCTCCATTTCTCGCCAGGGCGGCTCACGATTGCCAACTGTTCCCAGCTGTGCCAGCCACGTACCCTCATTGCCACCCAGGCTTTGCCCTACTCACCCCGCAGGCTAATCTCTCCTGCTCTAACCCCCTCCTTTAACCACTAATCAGGAACTCAGTGTTTTGTCAGTAATTTCTATCTGTTGCCTTCACCCCAGCAGCTTCTCTGTCTGGGAGCTCAGGCCTAGTGCTGTCTAATCCTCCGAGGAGGAGTAGGAGGAGGGTGGTAGCTCCCCTTAAGAGGAATTGTGGCTCAGACATCTTGACCCAGCCTGGCTTCCTCCTTGGCCTCCCTGAAGACCAACACCTTGGCTTTTCCTTCAGGAACGAATGAGGAAGGTCAGGTGTAGAATCTTCAAAGGCACCCCTCTTGCTCAGTCCACATTCATCCCACCAGCTGACTGGAGAAATACTGGGTTTGACTGTGCAAATAACAGTAATTAAGATTCATTTCCTGAACTACCTCTCCCTTGGGCCTGTTTACCTCCCAGTCCAATTAACAGTTCAGTGTATGTTTCCCTGGCTTCAGGGTTCTCACATTTGACTTTGATGCTGGGGTGCTGGCCTTCACAATGTAGGGAAGGTAAAAGAGTTTTGGACACTGCTTCCAATGTGGGCAATGATCTGTTTCATGAAAGCGATCCAGGGAAATCAACCTCTCTTTAGCTCCCCGATTACCTGATGAATAACGAGGAAAATAAAGCTTGGAGCAGGGAGACCCCGCTTATGACTATTGCGCTTCTGCTGGTATTTTGGTAGAAGTGACTCTTATTTAACTCCTCCTACTGACCTACAGTAGTTTGGGGGGCTGAGTCAGACCCCAGACATGCAAGTGCTCTGCCACTGAGCTGCCACTGAGCTGCATTTTCACTGAGCTGCAGGGGATTGTATGCATGTGATAGTTGTCTACCAAGTGTTGCCATTGAAGGAGTGCACCCTGATGGCGAGCATCCCAATACCAGCCAGCCTTGGAAAGAGGACCCGGTTCAGAAGGGGTTAAAGGTGCTGGGACAGTCTACTAGGTGACTGAAGAGTGCTGAAGAGAGGAAAGGTAATGAACTTATGATACTTTTTTCCGGGACAAGTCAACACTGATTCTTTGCCTTTCACATTGAAAATGGGAGAAGGAGATGGAATTCCATGATGAAACGAGAGGAAAGCTAGTCTGAGGCTTCCTAATGTTTTGGGGATTGATGGATGGTAAGATTAACTGTGAAGAGGAGGCATTTTCTCAGCCATAGAAAACACGTGCAGCTGCTGTTCTGGCCCCAAGCGAAAGCTGCCCAGTAAGACTCTCATGTTCCCACACCCTCCTTCCAGAGCAGAGTGCCTGGGAAGGGGGAGGGTGGCCAGTGGGGTTCCTGTGGGTCCCCTGCCCTATCTGTCTCTTGTCCCTGCTCTTTGCCACTGGCATATGACACAGTGGTAGTTTTTCAAATCAGACGCTAGTTGCCTGACACCTTAGTTTCTGATTTACATGAAAAATTTCCTGTTTATGGAACATTTTGTGGATCCTAACTGCCCTAAACAGCCTAAGGTTGGTAAAGTGAACGGAGCTCTCACTGTAAGACAAGTTTGGAAAGAACCATCTTGGGGCTAGGGATGCAGTTCAGTTTGTTAGAATACTTCCTGAGCATGTCTGAAGCGCTGGGGTCCAACTCCATCACCAGGTAAACAAAGCTTAGTGGAGGTGGAGGACCAGAAGTTCAAGGTCATCCTCAACACTGTGTGAGATCCTACTTCACAAACAGACCACAAAGAAAAACCTTCTCACTGGGCAGTCACAAGGTATTACTTGAGTATCGACCTTTCTGTAGTGTGGGCAGGGGATGTGACTGGTAGTTGGCCCTATATAGTGGAGGGGTGGGTAGGGAATTTCCTGCTCTTTGCTTCTCAGAAGGTTGGGGAAGGAGGTTCATTAAGGCTAGGCATTGCTATGGTGACGCAAGCCTCTAATCCCAGCACGTGGGAGGCAGAGGCAGGCAGATCTCCGTGAGTTTGAGACCAGCCTGGTCTGCAAAAGCTAGTTCCAGGACAGGCTCCAAAACCACAGAGATACCCTGTCTTGAAAACAAACAAACAAACAACAACAAATAACCCAAAAAACAAAAAAGAGGCTAGGCATTGATCAGGACACTGGCAGGAAGCAACTTGGTTTTGTGACCAGCCTGGAGTTAGGGCATTGTTCTCCATCTTTTGGTTTTCTCTGGTTGTGATGGAAACCTTTCTAGACACTTACTACCTGTTTGCTAGGATGAGCAGAGTGCTGCTTTAGTTTATTTGCCATGACTTCACATAGCAATTTTGAATGTCTCATAGTATATTGCACTGTAGATATTGAAGTGTGGAGCCCAGAGGTTACTGGCTGAACCCTCTTTCAGAATGTTGAGTTGTTCGTGTTCATGGAGTTTTTTTGTCCACTGATGTACAATATCCATCACTATGTCTTTGAATCATAACCTTTCTGGACATCCAGTCTTACTTTAGGAAAATGAGAAGACTGGATTACATCCAAGGCTTTCCACCTACATTTGCAGATATGTCCCAGGTTGGGTTGGCTTTCCAGGATGCTAAGTTTGGGTAATATTTATTTACTAGAATGTGAGCTTTCTGAGGGCAGAAATTGTATTGTCAGGTCCTGGGGCAGTGTTTTTTTTTTTTTACTAAGGAAGCATTGGTAAACATTTGTTATGCGAGTGCTGTATGGTTTGTGACATTATAGTGCATCCAAGTGTCTGAGTCTGGACAGAAAATTTTGCTTGAAAAGAAGCGTATTCCCCATGAAGCCCTTCACACTGGCACTCCTGAGTCCCAGCCCCTTCCGTCTCAGCTCTCTGAGAGCAGTGAAATGAACTCATTGCTGTTCCCATGCCAGAGCATACTTCTCCATCTCCTTGGCTCTGTGATCTAGTCTCCAGCCTGGAGAGTGCACTGTGGCTTGGCAGGGTTTGGGAACTGGATTGGCCCTCAGTGGCTCTTGGAAAGGGCTCACAGATCTCTCCATTGCAGCATAATCCCTATGACACAGGAGGCAGATTCGGGGTTTAGAGTTTCTGTAATTGCCAGTTGATAAGCTGTTATTTATAAAGTAAGACAAGCAAGATTGTCTTTCCACCTTTGAGGAGAGTGTTTAAAACTAATTTGCAATAGTGATTTAAACTCAGTGAGTGCTTTCCCCATTTCTCTAGACTTCTTGGATTCTGGGGAGTCATTTCCTGGCAGCTTTTTCTTGTGGAATGTGAGGTCCCCCCACCCTTTTGTCTGTTCTACTGCAGATACTCCTTGATGGGTACAGATGATGCGCCTGCATCCATACTTTCTCCTCACTGATAATAAAAGGATGAAGGTAGCTTTAGTTGGAGCCTATGCAGGTGTTGTTATATGCACAGAATCAGCTTTCCCATGTTGTTGTAATAGTCTTCTGGTTTCAGACTACAGCGTGTAAACCTCATTTGAATCCATTGCTCTTGACTCTTAAATGAGTAGTTCTCAGCCAAGGAGCAGGTGTCTGGAGATAGTGCTATTGCATCTAGCTGAGGAGGCCAAGGAGGAGGTCAAAGACACTGCTGAATGTGCCACAGAACATAAGTCATGTTCCATAAGAAACCTCAGCATCAGTAACCCTGAACTCGAGGATGCTTACTCTCAGTGTTCTCTTAGGAATGGCTGTTTTCTGTTGAACTTAGAGAAAGGTGGAATTCGTTTACCTTTAACCTTAAGCCTTGTAGAATCCCTTTACCAACCAACTGGAATGTATAGCCATCCTGCCTTATCCATGGAGCGTAAATGGTCAAAACCCACAAAACACACCTGCAACCACAGACAGGTACCTACTTCACATGTACTCTGTGCTTTTCCATATATGTAAATATGAGAAATTTTAATTTGTTAGTCATAGTGAGAGATTAACAATACCAACTTGCAATAAAATTAAACACTTCTTACAATACACTGTAGTAAAACTTCAGACTTATGAATTACTTGTTTCTAGAATTTTCCATTTAGTGCTTTGTACTTTGGTGAAATTGCAGATGAACAACCACTGTTCTGTGTGGTGTTTCCTGTATTGCATCTGAGCAGAGATGGCAGTGTGACGGAAAGATTGAAAGACTCCATCTGCTGTCTGAGAGGAAGAAAGAAACCCTCACCTTGTGAGAAAAAGCGCCCCCAAAGAACAGCTCTTCCAGGACCCCACTGTAACTCCATCACAGGTGCTGGCATTGTGATCACAGCCTGGCCTTATGCAGGCTTGGTCCTGGTGTGTGTTCTAGGATGTTGAAAAGGATCACCTGTCCTGCCTAGCAGGAGCCACTGAGAAGTCTAGATATTCTTGAACCAAAGAGGAAAAGTCACCTGCTTGACCTTTTAGGTAGATGTTTAATAATTTCATTTCATTTACTAATGATTTAGATACCACCAAATAGAGGTTTGTTTACATTAGTTAAACACAAAAAATATTAGCAGGGTCCTAGAGATTTATTTATTATTTGTTTATGCTAAGGAATCAAAGCCAGGATCTTTCACATAGTAGGCAAATACTCAACCACAGTGCCACATCCCCAGTCCTAATATTTGTGTTTTTGTTTTGTGGTAAAAACATGTGACAGAATCTTACCATCTTCAACATTTCTGAAAGCAGACAATTTTAATCTGTGCCTCAGTTAACTGGTAGTCTTGCATTGGCCTCCTGGCTGACATAGAGGTCTTTTTTTTAGCTCTCTGATTCATTTAACTAATGTTTGAATACTTACCACCTACAGGATGGAGCAGGAATGCTGTTCGTTTTCTTGTCAAACTGAAACTTGGAGCAATGGTTTTCTAACTGTAAGATAGGTATTTGCTGCAGAGTTCAGAAAATACAGACCAATATAATCATTCCTAATCCTGTCGCTCTTCAGTGCTGTTGGCATACTGAACTTTCTTCTGGGTTGTGGGTGTTGTTGCTATTCTGTCTTGTTCTGTTTTTATCTCCAGTGCTGCTATACTCAGTGCTTCTGTGTTACTAGCTGCTTTCGGTTAACACACCACAGATGACTTTCTGTATGACTGGGAAAAATCATTGCAGTGGGCATATTCTAAATGTGAATCTGCTGAAATTTAAGTGAGTTGATCAATACGTTATTCATTGAACATTCAAATTTCCTTCCTTTTCGTCTTTTGTCTTAGTTTTCTTTTCTTGTTAGTCCTCTTTCTGTCTCTTGATTGTTTGTGTGTTCTATACAGGTTATACCTCTGCAGCCCAGGTTAGATTGACCTCAAACTCACTGTAATTCTCCTGCCTCAGCCTTCGAAGTGCTGAGATTGTAGACACCAGCCACCAAGTGCCTTGCTCAGTGATGGGAGTGGAGTTCCATAGTCACTGCTACATTCCAAGGAGCAAATGCTTCTCTTAGTAATTATGGATACACCAAATACTGGCTGAGTGAGTGAATGGCCTGACTGTTTCTATAGAGCTAGGAACTGGGCAGGATTTGGTGAGGAGGTAAGGAGTTTGGTGCCTTGGTAATTGATCTCTTTGGCAGAAGGCTTGGAGAACACTTCCAGGTCCCGTGCTGCTAGCTGTTGTAGAAGTCAAGTATGCAGAGAAGATGTGGACAGAAGGGAGGTGACTCACTGGCCCCTTACTGTGTAGGGCAGTAAAGAAAAAATGCTTCTTCCTTCTTACCCTCCCAACTCAGCCAGCCTCCCTTTTAGAGGAAGCCACGGTTCGGCCAGTGTGCTTTACTCATGCAAGCCGCAAACAGCAGAGCTCAACAGATGAAGCCCTGGCTCTTTCCTCAAGGCCCTGTCATCTTTAGTTACATCACTTCCCCGAGCCCTGGTTCCCACTCTTCACAGAGATGACAGCAGTGCCAGTAATTGTTGTCCCCTGCAAAGAGTAAGAGAGTGGCAGGTGTTGGCTAATATAGATGAAGTAAGTTTTGTCTGTGAGGGGTAAATGACATTCCTAATGTGTGTGTTTGTGTTGAGTTCACTTTGGTACAGTCATTTTGAGTCTGGGATGAGCGGCAGCTGTAACTGGAGGACCAACTACAGTTGTAACTGTTATGCCTGAGCTTGGGATGTTTGTTACCATACATGCCAGTGAGCAGAAAAGAATGCTAAGTCTGTAAATTGTGCTTTAGTTAGATGACCGGCGATCTGAGCAGGTGGTAGGTTAACCCCTCGTGGAAACACCCTACAGTCTACAGTCTCATTGTTAGCTCAGAAGCTGTTGCAAAGAGGGGAACAAAGACTGTTTACCATCCCAGAGCTTAACCATGCCCCCTCCCCCCCAGTCAAGTGACCACCATATTCTGAGATTCATGGTTTCTGCCATCCATGCTTCTCTGCCTTCTTTCTGGATGTCTCAGGTACTTCTTGGACTATTGAGTCTATCCGCTTGTCTGCTGGTGTCAACTCTGTGTCTCCTCAGATGCTGCCTGGCCTGGGAAGTTAACCAAGAGCCAGTAGCTCATTAATAGTGTGTAAGTGGGGGTGGGGTAAAAAAAAATAGTGTGTAAGTGTAGAGTCCTCCCTACAGCGTGGAATATAAAAGTTCCCCATTCTCCATTTCCTGTCACATGGTACACACTATTTCAACAGATGGACTCCTTCTTTAACCTCATTTCAGCATTTTATAGGTGTTTCAAAAAGGCAGCGACCCAGTACATACTGCCCAGCATGCACTGTCCGGCATTCTGGTGGCACTTGTACTCCTCTCCCTAGCCCTCATGCAGTAGGATAATGAGTCCTCATAAACTCACAGAGGGTGGGGAAAGCAGCTGCAAAATAATGATTGTGTGGTTCAGAATTTCAGGACCCAGGGCTGCCCAGTTAACACTCTGACTTTCTAGTTTTTCAGATCTGGGCTGCACAAGTCCTTTTTATGATGGTAAGAAACAAAGGTTAGTATTAATGAGTGAGGGTTAAAATGCTGAGACCCAGAACACCAGGAATGAGAAGCAAAAGGGCTCGCAGCTGGGTATGAGATAACTGAACTAACCAGATAAAAGGAAAGACAGGCTTTGAGCTAGTGTTGGTCGTTGGCTGAAGTCCCCCAGGAAAGTACACACAAGACACATGGTTTTTCATGAATTCTTTTGCTGGCAAGTATAGTAGACTAAATTATAAATACGGACAGTTTTTAACAATTCTGTTCCTTTTCACTTATTCTATTTTGCCTATTCCAAAAATGTGAATACCCTAGATCAACCTGTAGACAAGGAGTTAAACACGAGTCAGCCAAGAGAAACTACAGCTACATCCTATGATAGGACTCAACTATCCACAACAGTAAAAGAAAAAGGCCTGTGGTAAGGCTCTAGCTGGTTATGTAAAGTTCCAGAACAAAGAGCATAGTCTAACAGTTAACAGACCTCACAAAGTCAGTGAGTAGTAATGCTGGTTGTGGCTAATGGTCAGTAGACAGTCAACAGTTAGCAACAAGTGAGAGATGCATAGAGGGCATCAAAGCATGGCATTCCTCTAAGTACGTGTGTGAACATGCCTGATCTCTCTGCTAGGAGCAGTAGAACGTGTGTAGAGCATGTGGGTCTCTGCTGACTCAACTCCATTCTGCACAGAGAATTAGCCAGTCTTGATTAAAAACTGTCTCTTCCTAATTCCTGCCATAAGTTGTATTAGCAGCCCATAGACAAACATTTCAGCATGTTCCCCTCTCATGCAGGAGCAAGTAGAATACCCCCCCCTTGGGTCCCTTTTGGAGCTTTGTTTGCCTTCCAGAGGTCTATTTTCTACAGCAGAGCTCTGATCATTCTCTTAGTTTTTCTTTCTGAAATAAAAATATTCCTTTAAAAACCCATGAATTTTACACCATGAGTTCATGAGAAACGGACCCAAAATTGAAGTTTTGTGTGAGCATGAGCATCAGCACCCAGACTCCCAAGTTAAGCTTCACACTCAGGTACCCCCACCATCCCTGATAGTCCCCACCCACTCCTGAGCTATCTCACAGCCACTTGCTGTGAGCTTCAGGATCTGGTACTTAGGCCTTTGGAACTATGAAAGAAAGTTTGAACTGCAGAGAGGTGGACTCTTGTATGAGTTAGGTACCACTGTATGTTTGTACTTACTTAGTGACACTTGCAGGCTTCCTGATGTGTTGCTATTTTCAGTTTGTACTGCTGGCTTGGACTTCCAGGGAATGAGGGTATTTTGTTTTGACTTAATAGAAGTACCTGAAGCCACCCCCAACCCTACTCATGCATGGTTCCTGGCGCATTTCCTCATAGGCTTCCCTCAGTCCTTGGGTGATGACTTCCCAGGGCTGGTGGGCAAGAACAGGAAGGGAGAATGGAGAATGGTATTCACTTTTGGTGGATTGTGTTGTGGATTCTCCTTAGACAAAGGGGAAGAGTGAGCACAACTGGCCTGTCTTTCATTTTGAGCTTTCCCCAGGCAGGGATAAAGAGCTGTCTGAAAGCCTGTGTTGAGCATGCCTCAGAACTGATCTGGGACAGTGGGAAGGACTCTACGAGTGACAGATTCCTCTTTGTGATTTGTTTGAGGGACAGAAGGGCTCTTCAGAAGGGAAGAAAAGCACTAAGTCCATACTATGTTTGCAAATCCTGTTACAGAAACATCTTCAAACCTCATTGCTTTTCTAAAAGACTTGGATTTTCTTTCCCTTCTTCCTTCCTTCCCTTTCTTCCTTCCTTTGACAGGATCTCATGTAGCCCAGGGTGCATGTACTACTCTTTAAAAAGAAAAGAAATGTGACTATTCGTCAAGTATGGTGCCATGTTCCTGGATCCCAGCACTGGGAGGAGAATCAGGAGTATAGGACCCTCCTCAGATACATAGAGAGTTTGAGGCCAGCTTGTACTTCCTAAGATCCTGTCCCAAATAAAGCAAAACAAAAGTAATACACACATTGTAAAAGCTTGAGTGTTAAGAAGTAGATGTTTCTCCCCCATATCTAGGTCATTCCCCTGGTAGTCAATGGTAGTAGTCTTATATTTTCCCACATGACTCTATGTACCTTCTGTATAGATAGACCATGTCAGCACATGTGGACTGTGTTAGTGGTGGTGGCTACACTCAAGATTTCCAACCACATGGCTTAAACAAAAATTCAGTCTCATGTTTCCAGAGGCTAAAAGCCCCAGAGCCAGGCTTTGGCAGGTTGTCCTATAAATGGCCCCTTAACGTCTTCTCACAAGGCAGTCCTGATGACTCTGGATTCTCTTCTCTCCTGATAAGGACACAAACCACTGGGTTATGGACTATTCCAGGGATCCTGTTTAAAAACTCCACCCTCTGAAAACCAAACAAAATCACATTTTCAGGTGCTGGAAGTTAGTATTTCAACACATGAATTTTGAAGGAGATACAGGCTCAGTAATACTAACCTTCTCATTTTAAAGCAATATCCCATTGGATAGATAGCCCATAATTAACACTAGGCCTTGTATAGATTTCTAAGGCTATTTCCAATGTTTGTAACCAAGTCTTTGAATCCTTGTAGGTGTTTATCCACAAGGATGAACTTTGAATAACTGTAAGCATTGCCCTCTGAAGAGTTTAAAAATTATAGGGAGGAGACTCACAAGACCTCAACCCTACAGCAGCTAAGAAATAACGAGAGCAGGACAAATAGTCTTCCCCAAGGAAGAGCACACCAATTGGTTATCCAATACCAAATGGTCAGCCCTGAAAACATACATACAAATGGCATTATACAGACTGAACAGGTTGTTTTTATGTGTTTAGGAATATAATACATATATGTATGTACATAAATATCTATTCATATATATACATATGAATGTAGCAACAACAATGAAAACAGAGGTCATGAATTTGAATGAGAGTAAGGAGGGATATATGGGAAGGTTTAGGGGTGGGGAAACAAAGAAAAGGTGAATGATATAATTATAATCTCAAAAAACAAAAGAAAATAAAATAAAAATTATAGTCCTTAGTGCTCTGTGTTATAATGATAGTAAGAAATGCAAGAGTTTAACATGCGGTTTGTGACTGTGGCCCCAGGGACTGAGGTTGCTTGTACTTTTGGTTTGAGGAGTTTGCCACCCACATGACTTCACCAGACATTACTCATTCAGCATCAATTTACTGAGGCAAGGATGGACAGAGCTGCTTTGATCATTTTTTATTTTTATTTTAAACAAAAAGCTTTTAAAAAGAGTAATTTTAAGCTTACAGCAAAACTGAGTAGAAAACATAGACATATTTTACATATGTCCTGTCACCATAGAGGTGGGTCTTCACCAAACTGACCAGCATCCTCTCAGTATGAACTTCTCTAGTGACATCAGTGTCTTCCTATGATCACCATCCCTCACAGCATCCCCCAGCACAGTGGCACGTTTGTTATGTCCGATGGCTCAGTATCTCCCTTTGTCTCCAAGTTCCAAGTTTATGTTGCAGCTTGGTCTTAGTGCTGTAAACCCTACATTCATTTGTTTTTCAAGCCTGGCTTGTTTGGTAAAAGGCTTATGCCCTGTAGAGCAAGACATAGGACACTAGCTTTTCTCTCCAAACTTGTGACAGTTTGGAGTTAGGCCAGACAGGAATTGTCTAAGGTGAAGAACAAGTCAAGTAATAAAACTCTGGAGGCAGGAACTGGATGAGTCCTATTTTGTTGTAAGTTATGTTCTCCAAAACTGTGGCCAGTCAGCACAGGTGGAGTAACTGTTTCCTGGAATTGTAGTGCCCTTTCATGGACATTGTTTTCTGTTCCACCTGGTGCGTTTGTCAAAATTCAGATTAAGGTTATGCATCATTCCCTTGTTTATTGGTAGGTTTGCTTTGAAGAGTGATTCTTTGTATAGTAGAAAAAGACTACTGTTGAATTGCAATGTTTTTAGACTTTTTGTACAATATGTACATACATATAAATGTACATATGTCTGGTTTTTGGCAGTACTGTGTTTAGACCAATTGTGTTGCATTTGCTAGGCAAATTCTCTACCTACCACTGGACCATAGCACTGTAAGTAAAGAGTAACGTTTGACAAATACGGTGCATACTTTGGTATATGGCTTTAATGATAGAGTAGGATTATACTGCTTGCTTCATTGTAGCGTTTTCCATGATCATGCCCTTTCTGTCACTATTTAGACATTTAGATGTTTGTATGTATTCATGTTCCCCTCTGTGCAGACAGTAAGCTTAACTATTGACTCTGCTCTGGTATAGTTCTGCCATTAGCTTGAAGCTTTCTAGCTAGTTCTAAAACACCTGAGATGACCAGCCCATAAAAGGAAGAGGCTTACTGGGCTCACTGTTTAGAATGTGATTGGCCGTCTCTGTTGTTTTGACAAGTAACACATCCTGAGGGGAGCATATAGAAAGCAAAGGGAGCCAGCGACTGTCAGTCCCTTTCTGTGACCTGATCCTTCGTAGGCTCTTAGACCATTCCGTGCTGGGCCAGTCTTTTACTATGTGGTCGTTTAAGGCACAAAACATAGAAAACTGCTTCTAAAGGAGTTTTCTTTCCAATGCACTCAGTTTTGTCACATTTGAACTTGGGATGCAGCAAATGTGGTTATCTGAAGAAAAGCTAGGAAAGAGGAGGGAAAGCCCAGAGAATCAAGTTAGTTTGGGAGCAGAGAAAGAGAAAGACCTGTACATGTGTGTAGAAAGAGGTCAATAAAATCAGAGATTGACAATGGGGACAGAGTGGCCTGGGGAGGCAGCTCAGTTGGCACAGTGCTTTGCCTAATGTGTACAAAGCCTTGGGTTCAATCTTAGCACATTATAAGCCCAGTGTGGTGGTACATGCCTATAATCCCAACACTTGGGAGGAGCTTGAGGCCCAAACAGAACAAAAAACAGAAAGGATGAATGAATTGTAAAGGAAATGGAGGTGTAGCCGATAAAAACCCATGCAGCGGTGCGGTGCTAGTATTGCACAGTGCGATCTATTGGCTCAACCTAAGGAGAACTGCATCCTTTATAGCGATGGCCTATTTGTATAAGATGACCTGGAAAGTTGAATGTAAGATGCATAGAAGACATGTTGCAGTGCAAAAGGACAGAGGCTCAAACTCTGGCACTTTTATAAAGTAAGCGAGGTAGCACGAGATGTGACCAGACTTCTGAGATCTACCACAGCATTATAATTTGCTGTCTTAACTACGTATCTGTTAACTAGTCTCCTTGTACATGATGTTTATAATGAAGCCTTGTAACTTATGTTTGTTTTGGAGCTTTGCAAAGTCCCAAACTTCCTTTCAGATCATTATCAAGAAATTGAATTATTAAGGCTTAGGTTCAATATAGAACAGTGTTCATACTCACATAATCGGATGTAATTTGCAGTTTTTGTAATTCATTTCATAAAAGCCCTGTTGGGTAACAGCTCCTCCCTCAAGTCAATTGTACCAGAGGGGGCTTCACCCAGCAGTGTATAAGGGATGTGTAGCTTATGTCCCCTTACCATTGTTACTTTATAAGTGAGGACATGCGTCCTGAAGGGATAAATGACTTTATCTCCAGGTAGCAGAGTCTAACCACACCCACAAAGGCTGCCTCTAGGCTGAACTGCTGTCCATTACCCTGCTGCCTTGTGTCTTATCAAAGACCTAGTTTTCCAAATAATGGGGAGCAGAGAGAATGTTGGCTTGGAAAGGACTTGCTGTACAGTACAAGGACCTGATGTGGTTTCTAAGACCCACATAGAAGCCGAGTGTGGCAGCCCACCTCTGTAACCCCAGCACTGTGGAGACCGGAACAGGAGGACCCTTGGTGTGCTGGCCAGGTCATCTAGCTGAATTGATGAGGTCCATATCCAGTGTAAGACTCTGTCTTGAAAGGTAAAGTGAACACATGACTGAGGAGTGACACCCAATATAGACTTCTAGCCTCCACATGCATGTACACACTCGGGCAACACACAGGGTGATGTGGCACACTGATGTAGTTTTCCCAAGGGAAAGACTTTGTATGCTCATAGTGGTACAGCAGGAGTCCTGTGCTCACTGAGCCCGTGCCCCACTCATTAGCCTAGAAAGATTGCCCTGAGGAGAATGAGACTGAGAAATAGTGTAAGAGGTACCTATGAGCTTGTCTTGGGGTTTCAAGTTGCAGACTCCCCTCTATAAGCACAGCCTTGTCCTCCCAGCATGTTCCTAGGCAACACAGTTTGTACTCTGGATTTTGACATTTGATTGTTGGGTCCAGCTTCTTATTTCCCATGTAATCCTTCCTATGTACTCTTCATGTAATCATTTTTCTAGTTCTTAGCTGCTGTCTTTTCTTTTAACCTTTTGTTTTCTCTTAAGTGCAGTGACTTTGCTCTCATGAGGAAGTCCCTTTCCTGTGCATTCCTGGCCATCTTCCAAGCCATTAGTGCTCATCATTCGAGACAGTATCTGACTGCTTCTAGCAAAAGCTTTGCCACACACTCCTCTTATGTCCTGTGGTCATGATGACCAAAAGAATGCTCATCCTGAAGCTGGAAGGTCCACCAGCCAAAAGCTAGGGCACATGTTTGTAAAGCAGTGGCTCTGTATAGGATGCCAACTGGGTCTATAATTCAGTTCAAACCTGACACTACTGAGTTTTGGTACAGTCTCACAAAATTGTGTCACAGTCTGAACCTCCTGCAGCCTATTGGATTGGATATAAACCTGAGTTCCTCCCCTTTGCTCTAGGGTGCAGTAATTTGCTGAATTGCTCACAGAATTTAGGTAAAACTCTGTACTTATATTTCCCTGATTACTATAAATGTTAAAAATACTCAGCCATATTACAGGGTGAGGAGTCCCAGAGGGTGCAAACCCCAGTAGTATGTGTTCCCACGGCGATGGGGCACATCTCCAGTGTACATGGATACATTTACTGACATAGAAGTTTTGAATCCACTCTTGAGGGTTTTTGTAGACATGCCAGTATGTATCACAACTGATTCAATCACCAGCCATCAGTTGTTTAACTCAATCACCTATTTTCTCCCTGAAAGGAGAGAGCAGGGAGCTGAAATTTCCAACCTTTAGTGTCATATGGCTGATGACTTCTGACAGCCAGACCCCATCCTAAAATGCCTGGGGAGAGGAGCTCACCAAGAGTTGTGCCTTTAAGCACGGACTCAGGTGTGTCTTAATGGGGCTTATGAATAACAAGACACTTCTCACCCACCTTTGAAATTCCAGTGGTTACAGAGGCTCATGTTCCTTGACCCTGAAGAACAGTCACAGTGGCCCACTCTGACAGGATGTTTGTGTCTTTCCTAGTTGGCCTGCTGTTGTGGATCTGCTGGATGCTCCCTCTGCTGTGGCTGCTGCCCTAAGGTCCGACAGTCTCGGACTACCCGCTTCATGTACTTACTCTACTTCATCCTGGTCATCGGCCTCTGCTGTGTGATGATGTCATCCTCTGTGACCAAGCAGATGAAGGAGCATGTAAGTTTGTGGGTTTTGATGGTTCCAGAGGGATCAGGGTTCATCATGGTGGGTTGGCGTGACAGCACATGGTAGACATGGCAGCAGGAAGTTGAAAACTTAACACTCTGAACCATAGCACAAAGCAGAGAGTACAGAGTGGAAGTTGGCATGGCTTTTTAGTTACCTTGTCTCTATACTACCCCTTGACGACTTCTTCCAGCAAGGCTGTACCACCTGAATCTCCCTAGCAGTGCCACCAACCAACGTGGGACCACATGTACAAATGCCCGGGGCTGTGGGAGACATTTCTCATTTAAACCACTACCCTTGGTCTCTGAACTGTCTCAAGGCTTGTCCACTGCTTTCAGGTCAAGCAGGCAAGCCATTCACGAGCTTGATCTTGAATTGATCAACTAACTAATGTTTGGTATGATGTCTAGGTATGTCTATGAATGTGATGATGTATGATGTGTATCTGGGTGATCATGAAGACCAGAGGAGAATGTGATCTACTCTCATTCTCTGCCTTGCTCCTTTGAGACCAGGTCTCTCACTGAACCCAGAGCTGGGTTGGTGATTGGAGGCCAGCAAGCCTCAGTGATACTCTTAGCCATTGTTGCAGTGCTGGGGTTATAAACATGTGTAGGCATGCTCAGCTTTTTACGTAGGTGCTAGATCCAAAATCGCATTTTCATGCTCAGGCAGCAAGTACTTATTCGCTGGGCCATCTTTCTAGCTGCAATAGCTTTATACTGAGTGGATGCTGTTGGTGGAGAACGTTGATGTCAGAGGATTGTGTTTGGTCTCTGTTTTGTTTAGCTGTTTCTGATAAACATAGTCTTTGCTTATAGAACTGTGCACATTTCTGTCATACAGATAGCTGCCAGTGTTTCAAATCACAGCTTGTTGTGAACACTTAGGGAAGGGCGATGCATCTTAGACAGTACCACAGATACCAGGGAGTGGTTTGTGAAGCTTTTAGCCTTTCTAGACAGATCACTTGAGTGGTGTTGCCCCTGAGAGTTAGGGCAAGAGTTTAGCCATTTCTTGGGCAGTCTGTACTCAGGGATGCCTGGTGTGGTTCATGACAGATTTGTTCCACTAGGGCCCATTTGGCCAGGAAGAGGGCAGCAGCGTGTTGAGGGCAGCTCTCATGCCACAGAAGTGGTAGATGAAAGTTTAGCTGTCAAGGCCCATTTCCCTTTAATACACCACTTAGCTCTTCATCTTCCCAGGCAGGCAGTGGGAGGTAGAGAAGCCAGGCCTTTAATGGGGCTGCATCCCTTCTATGGTGATGATAGTTTCAGCTGGGGCAGCTTCTAAGCAAACTGTGCCCCAATCCTGTGCCTCTAAATTACACTCTGCTTTAAAACAACCGTTTTTCTTTCTTTATGCTGGGAAAGCAACCCAGGGTCTGGCATGAACTAGGCAACCCCTCTACTGATGTACACCCCAGCCCAACAAACATTCTCTTAAAACCTCTTGTTCTATTTTTATCCTGTTTATCCTTTAGTTAGCATAGGCCTGTTGGAGCTTCCTGTTGGGTAATGCATTTCTAATTGTGGTTGCATGGTTTTGATTAGAATATAAACTACTGGAAAGCACCACTGTGGGAGATATGGTATGTTTAGATGAGAAGTACAGTTTGTCACTCAGAAGACAAGGTAGGGTCCTCTAGGTCCCGTGTGGAAAGATACTGTAGAATTTTGGAGGCAGAAAGATGAAGGGTTTGGCTGCCTTGAGGAGTCTATGCCAGACTTGCTTTATGTTGATTGATATATTTACCACCCAGTTCCTACTAGCATTGTGGTTTAACTTTGTTTGGTGAAAGTAGTTTGGACCTATGGAGCTGGAAATACGGCTCAGCAGTTAGGAACATATGCTGCACTTGTCGAAAATTGAATTTGGTTCCCAGCACACACTTCATATGGCTCACAACTGCCTGTAGCTCTAGCTGCAGGGGATGTGGCACCCTCTTCTGGTCTCTGCAGGCACCTGCATTCTCATGCATGCCTGCTTCCATTATATTCATTTAAAAAACAAAACTTTTTAAGATCTAGAATGCTAAAAGAATAGCTTTTAACTCTTCTACTGAGGGTCTGTTTAATCTCCCCCTTTACATTCAAACAGGCTCAGTGAGGTCTCTACCATTGATCTACACCCCAGCACACGATTTACTACTTTCGTTTTTCTAGTAGTGTGATGCTGTCTTTCAGGTTCCATGCATGAGCAGCTGCGTATGACCCACTGTGGTCCTGTGGTAAGAGGTCTTTATCTCAGCTGTCTGTAGTGTGAGTTCTGCTCTTACGCTTTCAGTACAAGTAGAATGAAAGCCTTAGGTCCAAGAGACAAAACTTGTAACTTCTAATATGTTATTGGGACGAAACACGGCAATTGTAATTGTATAGTTAGTTTAGAAGCCAAAGGTATATGCTTCAGGCATAAATTTTATAATCACACATCTGATTCCCATTCAAGTATCCATGCAACACCCCCTAACAACTCCATCTGGTACCTGTGCTTCCTGACAGAACCTTCAACAGGAAGATACTGACTAGTGTTGCCCAGGGAGGCTTCATGGAGGAAATGGCATGTATAGGCAATAAGTATTTTAAGAACTGCTCATTATAGTGTAATACCGTATGCCAGATTTTAGTGTGAGCATTTAACTGTGTCTTCATCCTTAATCACCACTGTTCTTGGCCGTGCAGTAGGTACTGTTGTTACCCCATTCTGTAGGAAAGAAACAACGAGTCATTTAACTGGTTTACACCAGGTCTTAACAATCACCTAGAGGTAGAGTTGGCGTTTGCACTGTGTGAGTATGTGCTTAGCTGCTGAGCTATGTAGCTAGAATGGCAGAGAAAGAACAAGGACAAGAGGGACAGGAAAAAGAATGTGGGTCACATGGTCAGAACCAACAGATGCTTGGATAAAGGAGGAGCCATTGTCGATTCCCAAGCTGAGGTGATTGTCATGGAACAGGGAGAGACTGGGGGAAGTGAGCACACTGGGGTGACTTGGGATCAGAGGTCAGATGGAGGGGGAAGGGGAGGTAATGTGCAACTCTGGATTCTCATGCCTGCCTCTGAATGTACCGATTTAAAAATCAGTTAGGCTTCCTGTATAGGGAGTGAGGTCATTCGGGGTGAAATAAACCCTTTTCCATTCACAGGGGGACAGCTATCTGGCCACAAAGTCAGCTTGTTTTGTGGTGCTAGAATCAGGCTGACCTCATGCTCAGGCATTGCTTGAGGGTGGGCCCTGAAAGGTCTCCTTGTAGTGCACAGGCTGACCCTCTTCAGGTCCCTGCCTGCCCTTTGTTGGCTGTGGGGATTTGAGAGGTGAGAGCGGCTGAGGAAAAAGAACTGCAGGCTTGTGGCCTTCACAGGGTGTGTCATTGCCTCCCACCCTGCATTCTTGCCTCTTAGCAAGGGCCCTGTCAGGGTCACATGGCCTGTGGGGTGTGGGTTGAGAACAGGAGCCTTCTTTCTGGTTTCAGAATGCTGCTTGTGTATCTCCGTGAGAAGGGACTACAAAGAGAGGCTGAGGCCACTTCGTCTTGCTTTGTGTGAGGGAAACCCCTCTGCCCACGAGACCTTTGACTCAGAGAAGGATCTCTTGTATGGTTGACTCATAGCATGTAGTTTCTGACTTCTTGGAGCATTTCCCCGTGTCAGAATGTAGGAGCCATTTAAGCAGGCTGCTCTTGCCAGCCACTATGGTGTTTAAGCACACACAGAACTTAGGCTGTTGATGCCTGGGGGCTCTGTGGACTTTAGATTGTGGAGTACGAGAGGAGAAGCAGGCGGAAGAGTAAGGGCTGCAGATCTGCACTGATAAAACAAGACCTGCCTGCCTGGTTTGGAGACAAGAGGCGACAGCTGAGTGCCCCAGAAGCTGGTCATTTGGGAGGGAGGACAAAGGAAGGTTCCTGTGTGCTCACTGGCTGGTGTGGGAAGAGCCTTCAGTGCTGCAGTCTTACATCTTAGGTCCATATAACCCCTGATTTCTATTTGGTGCCTGCATTGCTCTGATTGAGGCAGATGTCAGACATGGTGTGTTTATAAATGTAAAACCCCAAATATATCATAAAGTTTTGGGAACTCATTTGTTTGGTATATGGAGTGTGGAACATGATGTTGTAATATATTTATTCTAAATTTAAATTGTAGAGAAGTGTCTGTGGTGTCATCATCTCTTTGCTGATGTCTGGAATGCTACCCTGACCATCCTGCTTCCCCTGGGGTACCTCCACTCACAACAGAACTGGGAACATTGTTAGATTCTTCCTTTTCTTCCCTCTGCCCTCTGCTGCACTGGGCTCCTGTCCTCAGCCTTCCGTCTCCAGATAACTGATCCCAACCAGTGAGGACATTCTTGCTCCTTGTACCTCTGTGTTGGAGTCACCCCATTGCCTCGACTGTTGACCACAGAGGCTTCTTTGCTTGGGTTTTGAAGAGGTTTCCTAAGTACAGCATGTAGTTGTCTAGTTAGTTTGAATGACATGTTACACTACTTTGGTGGTTCTTGCAGTTGACAGTGCCATGCATTATACTTAAGACTGTCCATTGGCAGATGAGCTACTTTGTTTCCTGTCTTTAGCTTGGAGAACTAAGGGACTGTAATGACATGATTATCAGTGTTGTATCTTACCTTCCTGGGCTAGTCTCAGGAATCCTAAGAACTAAAGTATCTAATTAAAGAAATGAACAAAAATAGAACACAACTCACATCTGTGATTGATGGTAAACAGCAGGGGCCTGTTAAGTGTTACACAGAGGAAACAGTGTTGCTTTTTAAAGAATGTAGTTTGAATCAACTGGCAAAAGAATAACGAGTTTGGGAAAGCAGAAGAGTCCTAAGGGGTCATTTTACCCAACTGGTTGTTTTACGATGACATGGCCCTTGAAGTGAAATGTCTTGTCCAAGACTGAAAACACTAGTTACAGCAGAGACTGAAATTCAGCGTCCCTGGCTGCTTGACCAGGATTTTTCTGCTCCCATCATTAGGTTTGCTTGTTGGTCAGATAACTCACAGAAGCAGCAGTCCTAGCCTAGAGCAAGCCTGGCTTCCTCTGTCTCCTAAACACTGTGAATACAGGGACAGGGAGAAGTAGCCTGTCTAGTACCTTCTTGTGACAGTGACACCCGTTTAGCAAGCAAAGCTTTCCTTGATTCCTGGATGTTCTCTGGACACAGTGGCAGAAGTGTCTGATGACCTGTAAGGGTCACCTCCCAACTGCCTCCTTTCTTTCCTACAACCAAAAGCTGGTCTCGAAGAAGGGAAGAAGGGCTGTTGGTCTGAAATGGAAAGCAGAGTAGCCACAAAAGGAGTATTTATTTGGTGTTGCCTGCCCTCAGGTCGTGCTTCATGTATCTGTCTTTTTAAAGCAAGCAAACAGCACTGGTGAAAAATATTTCACTTTGCAAAAACATCACATGATTTCCTTGGTTCAGTATGGTGGGGGTTCCTGCTAAATGACTGGCTCTAATTGTGAGTTTGGTCTCTATTGGTTGATGTTCTGAGCACTGGGACCTAGGCTGCTGGTCGAAGCCCCAGGCAGAAGTCTGCCTGCCTGCCTTTCTCTTCCTTCCTTCCTTCCTTCCTTCCTTCCTTCCTTCCTTCCTTCCTTCTTTCTTTCTTTCTTTCTTTCTTTCTTTCTGTGGTAGAATAGTATCAAATAAAGAGAAATACTGCTAGAGCAGTTCCTTGATTCTAGAGAATTTTCAAGTTTGTTATTAACCCAGCTGAGATGAAATGGCTTTCAAAACTTCTCTTCCTGAACATCAAGTGAATTCCATGTCAGTGTGCCTTTTGGTCAATTGTGTAGAACCTTGGTCCATGTGGATCACTAGAAACCCATCATAGCTTCCCTGGGCTGAGTGTTAGGGGAGCTGGCAATGAGGCACCACCTCTTACATTTCCCTGGGTTCCATCCCTTCTCAGTAGGGGTCTGTAGGGACACAGGTTTAAAACAATGTTATCTTCAGCCTGAGGGCATCTAAACCAGCAGCAAACAGTTAGTGCAATTTTCAACCTTGGCGTCTCTCTGCTGGGTCCTGCCCTCCACATAGTGGAGGTGCTGGGAAATGGTTTTGTACTTGAGGAGGCAGTACTTTGAACTGTGCTGAGAGACTTTTGTTAGACTCTGAATCAAGGACCCAGATTGACTCTTGCCTAGTAACTGTGAGCTTGCCAGGAGCCGTAAAGCAATAGGCAATTCTCATTGTCCTTGTCTACACAGAACTCTTTGGAAGGCACCAGATGTTAGCTGGATCTTTTTAAAGGTTGTCCTGGCTATTGGAGGAAGAGAATGATGACAGGAGAATGTGAGCTTTTTCTCAGTTCTTCCACTGACTATCAGAAGCATCTATTAAATGATGACTTCAACACACTTCCAGATGGAAAGAATAGACAAGCTCTTACCGTTAGGATGATCATCATGTTATATAATGGAGCCAGAAGGAACAGACACCACAATGCAGAATGAGTGAAATGAAGTAGCATGGGAATGATGGGAGTGGCGATAAGCGCATAAACATTGTGAGAGCAGTAGCTCCCCAGCCCCAGCTTTGTTCTCTGTGCTGCTGATTATCTGAAGTCAACTAAAGTCCAAGAATATTAAATGGAAAATTCCAGAAATAAATAATTCAAACCTTTAAATTATGCCCCACTCTATCCTGCTTAGGATATGAATTATCCCTTTACATCACCAACTGTCACTCAGTGGCCATCCTGGTTATCAGATCTGAAACTGTGGTATCAGTACTTTTGTTCAAGCAATCCTTTTTTTGTTGTTTATTGGTTCTGGGAATTGAACCCAGGGTCTTGTACATGCTGGGCAATTACTCTACCAATAAGCTGTAGCTAGCCTCCCATCCCATCCCCTCCCTCCCTCCCTCCCTCCCTCCCTCCGTCTCTGTCTCTGTCTCTCTCTCTGTCTCTCTGTCTCTCTCTCTCTCTGATAGGGTTTCCTCTAAGTGTCCTAGGCTGTCCTTAAACTTGTCCCTTGCCTTAGCTTCCCAAATGCTGGGATTTTAGCAATATGCCATTATACCCAACTCAAGTACCGCTTATTTTATATGGCTCCCAAGTGTAAGAGTAGTGTTGACTACTACAATGTCTTGCTGTTATTATTTCATTTTATCATAGGAATTGTGTGCATATTACTCAGCTTAATTGCCCATAGTTTTAGGCATCCATTGTTTTTGTTTGTGTTTTTTGAGACAGGATCTCATGGAGCTCATTCTGGCCTCAAACTCACTACTTAGCTGAGGATAACCTTGATCTCCCTTACTTCTCTCTCCCTAAGTGCTAGGATTTGCTGCTATTATATGTGTGTACTGCTATACAAGTATAGTCTAAGTCTGATGCTCTTCTGCTGTTCCTCACAAAGTATAATAAGGGATATTACTTTGGGTAAACTGTAGTCTCAGTACATTCTTTTGGAGTTTTGAAACAGGCTGCACTCTGTGCACAGTACAGCAGAATTTGCTGTGTAGAACATAGACCTCTCTGCCCCAGCCACTCTGGTGCTGGCTGCCATGATGACAGGCAGGCACCATCAGCTACTGAGCCCACTCTGTGTTCTGTGTGGTGGGGAGGAGAGGGGGAGGGAGGGCGGGGAGGGAGGGAGGGAGAGAGGGAGAGAGGGGAGGGGAGTCTAGTCTGGAGCTTGCTTTGTAGCCCAGGTTATCTTTGAATTCAAGTGATCCTTCTGTCCATTAACCTGTGGAGTGTATGGATTACAAACAATCACCACAATGCCCAGTTTCTGATTCCATTATTTAAAACCTTCTTAAAATCTGCTGCTGCTTTTGTTGATTTACTCATTCATGTAAGTGTAGGCACCAAAAACTGAGGTGTACTGGGGATAAAGTGTAACCAGCATATGGTTGTCGTGGAGCACTAAACCTCAGGTGGGGACAGCAATAGTTTAGTAGTGGCTTTTGTGGCACTTGCCTGTAGTCTCGGCACTTGAGAGGCTGAAGCAGGAAGATGTCAAGCTTGTGGCAGGTGTGTCCGGAAGGAGACCATGGTGGTAGGCTGGTTGGCGCACACTTGTGGAAGTGTGTGAACTGCACTGAGCTCCACCCGGGGGTGTCTGAGAGACAGCTGAGGTGAGAGACTCAGCAGGGACCCTAAGCTGCTTGCTCCCTCTGACTGAGGAAACCGGAACCACAGGGGTGCAGTTCAGTGAGACAGTTCTGCATCAGCACACCCTCTAAAACCGGCCCTTATCAGTGTGGCTTATTTCTGGTTTTGCAGGCTGTGGCTCTGGAGCACATGGAATAGATGTGAGGGTTTCTGATAATGCTGCTTAAGGCTTCTGTGAATTGGGCATCTCTACTAGATTCTCCCCTCTATCAGAGAATAAATACAAATCCTTGTTGTTGGCTAAAAACAAATGCAGGAGGTTCTACAGTTTGATTTGCTAAGGCCGTTTCAGTCAGCTCTGGTGAGGGAGAGGACCTAAGGGGAAAGGTGTTGACTTGAAGAGCTGTGCTGGGATAACCCAAACATCTGTGTGTACCTCACACTTCCCTGTAAATTATTTCCATTTATTCCACGATTCCATACAGACAGAAAGACACTGAGTCATTCATGCAGCCCTTACCTCAACTTAAACCGAGCTCTGGTTGCCTAAGCAAAGTTAAAGGAGCACCTGCTCCTTTGGCTAGGTAGAGTGAGTTGCACTTGGATTTTGAAATATGAATGCATACTTCAGCAGTTTACTGTTCCAAATTAAAGTCTGATAGGAAACTGTAGACTCTGGGCTTCCATTGTAGTATAAGAGTGGCCCAAACAATGCCAATAACTGAGCATAGACCCTTCTAGTAAAACTTTATTTACATAAATGGGAGACTGACCTATGGGCTGTAGTTTTTCTGGCTCCAACTTTAGAACGTAGTAGCACCATGTGGGTCACATACAGTTACTTTCCTTTTTCTCCGAGGCACGAACTTCAGTGTCCTGAACTTTGCTTAGGCAACCAGAGCTCGGTTTAAGTTGAGGTAAGGGCTACATGAAGCATGTGTCTCCTTAGGCAAGTATGACTCAGTGTCTTTTTCTCTATGTGGAATCGTGGAATAAATGGAAATAATTTACGGGGAAGATGAATTATTTGTATGTATCCATTTCAAACACATTAGGGATGAAGGAGTAGTGAGGGATGGAAGAATGAGGATGTGGGGATCCCAATCTGATAAGAAGGGAGAGATGCTGGAGGCAGAACCCAAATGTCTGCTGTACATGATTCTCTGGGAGGGGCTTAAGAAGTAAGTGATCCAGGCTTTCAGAGTCACCAGTTTCTTAGTGTATTGGAAGACAGTTGATTCTCATGTCTTACTAAGGTTTTAAAAAATCATAAATACTTCAAATTAACAGATGAGAATCCTTGAGGTATACCTAAAACACGTGCCTGCTTAATACATGTACATTGCCATGGCTGTCTGCACAGCCTTTCTCCAGAAGGCTAGCTCACTTTTAGCCTGGATTTCAGTTGATTAATTAGCCAGAGAATTCTGCAGTACTTTGATGAAACCTAAGGCCTGTGAATGCTGGGCCCGTAGTCTGCTGGTTGAGCTATACCCCAGCCTTGAAGTGGGAGCTTACACCTATTTTCTTTGATGCTTGTGTTCCCATGACCTAAAAAATACTTGCACATAGTAGGTGAGAATGAGTGGGTGATCAAACCCTGTCTGTATTGCATGTGTGTCATGTACTGTGTAGAAGGGGATAAAGAGCACCTGTACACACTTTAATTTCACTAAGCTTTTCAAATTTCCTCAGAGAACGACCATGCACAGTTGTTTCTCTCATGATGGTTTACACATTTAAGAGGATCTTAGCTGATTCGGTTAGCTCAGAGAGACTTGTCACCAAAGCTCTTAGCACTCCCAAATGTTGATTTCTCCAGGCTTAGGGCTGACCTTTCTCTGCTTCTTTACTCCCCATCCTCCCAGGAGAGTTGACCAACTCCCATGGGTATGCTGGCTACCCCCAAATCCTCACCCCTTTCTTGCCTTGCCTGGAACGTGCTAAATAGGCTAAGCTGGTCTTGAACTTGAGGCATTTCTCCTGTCCCTGCTTCCCAACTGCTAGAATCACAGGCTGTATGTACCATGTGTCCGTTGTCTCTAGGCTGTCTTTCTGGAGCACCCTTGTGGAACCATCACTCACACTTCCTCTTGATACAGGCACCTCTGAGACAAGCCGTCATTACATGGATCATTGCCCCGCTGTTGCTGTGATTCACTTCTGTGACTGCCTGTTAGTTCCCAGGTTCCATAGTTTTACTCACAGATGATGTCACATCTAACAGCCTCTTTCATGACCTACTCTCACTGTTCTTCACCAGGAATTACTCTTATTTCTCCTTCAGATACTGGTCATAAACAGAGGACTTGCGTGAGCTATACTGTCAGTCTGCCTAGATCATGGGTTTTTAATCAACTCCTTTTGGCTTTTCATAAGGACAACACGCACGCACACACGTACGCACGCACACCCAGGTACTTAATACAAAGAGAGGCAAGCTCTGGCTGGTGTTTTTATTTTTAAATATTTGTAGGTTCCCCAGGCTGACTTCTAACCTGTAGATACTCCTGCATTAGCCTCTTAAATACTAGGACTAGAATGGAGTGCCACTGTGTGTGTAAGAACACATTCATCATTCTTCTTATTGGCATGGGTCTGCAGTAAATCCTTTGTCACAGTGCATAGAGCTCCAAATGTCCTTCTGACCTTGTTTAGATCAGACACACCCATTAGTGATCCTTGCAGTGTGCCTGACTCCTCCAGAAAGCTTTTATATCTTAGACAGTGCCCGAGTGTAATGACTTCCTTGGGTAAGGGGCTGTAGTTACCCTTTCACAGGGATTAATCAGAGGAGTTTTCTGGGCAACACTATGAGATTATTTCCGTTTATATAGAGAGAACTTGGCAGTGGGGGAGGTGATACTTACCCAGGTGAGCAGCAAAGTCAGAATTGAAACTCCGTGTAAACTATTTATTCTTACTTGACGGTTTTGGCTTTGAGTTTTATTTCTGTATGGAATGTGAGGAAAGTCCTTGTTCCCAGAGGCCTGCACAGAACACAAACTCGGTGTGTGATGTCCTTGGATGCCCAGAGCAGACTTAAGAGGTAACACCCTTGAGTATGGAATCTGTGTGTAATGTATGTTTTCTTTTCCCAAAACTGGAATAGAGTTTGGAACAGCAAATATTTAATCAGAGCAAATTCCTCTTGTTAAAATCTTGTTCAACTTGGAGGTTATTGCCTAAAAATACTCACCACTTATTGAAGGCTAAATGCGCTAAGTCACCCACAGAGCATAAAGGGGGCTTGGTCAGTATTTAGAGCAGAGTTTATTTGCCCACTTTTAGTTTGGATCACAGTGGCAGTGCCACATACTCCTCCTTTATGTGCCTCAGGGTCTGTGGCCACAGCAGAGCTTTGACTGGAGTAAACAAGGCAGGGATTTATTGGGAATAGCGGCAGAGAAGTCTTGTGTGCCCGTGTTCAGGGGGAGAGTAAAGGCAGGAAAGGGTGGGAGTAAAGGCACAAGAAGCGCTGGTGTAGTTGGAACATGCCAGTGTGCATGTATTGTGGTGTGCATGGGGGTCAGTAGGTTGTGCACTCAGAGGGAAAAGACAAGTTTTGTAATCTGGCGTTTAGGAGGCTGCGGCAGGTGGGTTTCTGTTAGTCTAAGGTTCACCTGGGCTGCAGGGTGAGATCCTGCCTTAAGAAAATAAAAAGAGGAAGGGAGTGAAAGAGGAAACAAGGGAATACAACTGTGGGTGTGCTGGACAAGCAAATCATGTAGGCTGGGACAGGGGTTTAGCAGTTAAGAACTTTGTGGCTCTTACAGAGACCAGAGGTCAGTTCCGTCACTCAGGGCAGCTGATGCTCGTCCGGATCCATGGTTTCTGATACTCTGCTGGCACTGCACACATGTGGCACCCAGATGCACATGCAGGCAAACACCAGTGCACAAGATAAACATGGTTGTCAAAAGGCGTATCTGTCTAATAAGTGAGCTTGTCAAGTTTCTTCTTTGTAAATAATTTTTACTGATTTAAAGCATAAGTCCTTGTCACCAGTACTATTCATATAGAGTGACTTCCTTTTGGCAAGTTGAAACTCTGAAAGAGTAACTTTGTTTCAGGTCCCCACTTATATTAAGGAACTTTTCTTGTTACTCGAGTAAGTACCTAAAAGATACAGCTTACAGAGGAATTAATAATTTTAGCTCATGGTTTCTGAGGATTCGAGGTCATGTAGCTCAGTATTTCTGGGCCTGTTATGGGAATGTGTGGTGGTGGAGAGACTGATTGTTTTCTGCATGGCACAGAAAGTAGAAAAAAGGAACACACAGGAAGAAGTCAGGGCAAGATACAGCCCAGGAAAGGAGGAGGAAAGATTGTAAAGGGCCAGAGGTGGCGGACAACTCCACAAAATGACATTTTCCGGACAACTCCACAAAATGACGTTTTCCAGATATATCAAGACTGATGCATTATATGAACTCACAGACTGACAGCGTGTACAAGATCCACACAAAATTAATTCAGACAAAACTCCAGCATGGAGAGGGAGGCAAGTTAGGACAAAGTTCCACATCTAGCCAGGAAGCTATTTGCAACATAGATGCTGGGAGAGGAAAAAAAAAATCATCTTTCTTCAATGGAGTCACACTGTATCAACTGTACTCCAAGACAGGCTCTTTCTCAGGAATAGTTGGCAACACAAATTGGACTGGATGTGTTTTGGTTTTGATTTGTTTTGTTTTAAGAGAAGAGATAACATGTAATTGAGTGGGTAAGAGAGGGGGCATGGATGTGGGAAAAGTTAGAGAAATGGAAAGAATATGATTAAAATGTGTGAAACCCTCAAAGATAAATAAAACAAAATACATCACCCAGCTACCTCCTTTTCCCAGCTATGCTCTATCTCCTACTTTTCATCACCATCGTATTATCCGTTACATCAGAGTTGTCATGAGCTCACGGTCATGGAAACACCAACCCAGCCACCTAGAGTTCTTCACTGCTCCCCTGGGAGTCTCTCAGCCTGCTCAAGATGATGGTGAAGACTCACCAGCTCATCATTGCTTCACCATGTGGAGATTCTAATACAGATCTCACTCATGACAACCAGCTGACTTCAGAAAACACTCACATGGCTTCCCTCATTTCCTCATGTGGGTGCTTCCAATGTCTTTGTTCACTTTTCATCACTACTCTGAAGCGGTGACAAGGTGTGCACATTGGGGTGGCTCAGAAGGATGCTCTCCAGTGCCTCAGATTATGTTTGTGAAGAAAGTCCAAGTTGCACTGTCTTTGTCCCTGTGCTTGGACCTTCTTGGCCATACTTCCCTTCTACCCAAACAGCAGCACATTCAAGGAAGATTCTATCTCCCCTGCCTGCCTCCCGCTCTGGGACTGGAGAGATGTGCCTCCTGAGTACTGTCATTATAGCTCTCTCTCTCTCTCTCTCTCTCTCTCTCTCTCTCTCTCTCTCTCTCTCTCTCTCTCTCTCTCTCTCTGTGTGTGTGTTTCTGGGGACTGGAGAGATGTGCTTCCTGAGTACTGTCATTATAGGTGTCTCGCTATATCTCTCTCTGTGTCTCTGGGACTGGAGAGATGTGCCTCCTGAGTACTGCTGGCATTATAGGTGTCTCTCTCTCTGTGTTTCTGGGACTGGAGAGATGTGCTTCCTGAGTACTGTCATTATAGGTGTCTCTCTATCTCTCTCTTTGTGTTTCTGGGACTGGAGAGATGTGCCTCCTGAGTGCTGGCATTGTAGGTGTATATCACCATACCTGGTTTTTTTATGTGATGTTTAGGATTGAGCCCTGGGCTTCATGCATGCTCTACCAATTGAGCCAAATCCACAGCCCTGAATCTTCAAAAACAAAAAACATTGTGAATATATAATGTGTATAGTACTACCTGAATGTGTATAGGTGTGTGTATCTGTATATATGTGTTGTATAGATGTGTATACATACATTTCTATTTGTAAATGAATAAAAGTCCCTCATCAACTAAGGAGTGATTATGTAGGCAGTTTACCACTTTTTATGTTATATATTGTGTATTTCAAGTACACACCTATACCGCATAACTGCAATGGATATTGAAAATCACTGGAGTAAATAAAGATTGAACAGAGCTTTTAGAGGTACTGTGTCTTTGAAAGGGGGTTTAAAGAAAATTAAGAAAAAGTCCTTACATGTTAAAAATATTTTCGATTTTATGTGTAGGGTATGTGTGCACTATATGTGTACCTGGTGTAACTGGTGTAACTATATGTTTACCTGGTGTAACTGGTGTAGAGTGTTTTGCCTGTAAGTGTATGTGTGCACTATATGTGTACCTGGTGTAACTGGTGTAGGGTGTTTTGCCTGTAAGTGTATGTGTGCACTATATGTATACCTGGTGTAACTATATGTGTACCTGGTGTAACTATATGTGTACCTGGTGTAACTGGTGTAACTATATGTGTACCTGGTGTAACTGGTATAACTATATGTGTACCTGGTATAACTGGTGTAACTATATGTGTACCTGGTGTAACTGGTGTAACTATATGTGTACCTGGTGTAACTGGTGTAACTATGTGTGTAACTGGTGTAACTATATGTGTACCTGGTGTACCTGGTGTAACTATATGTGTACCTGGTGTAACTGGTGTAACTATGTGTCGCACCTGCTGTGCAGCCTGCATCCGAGAATGTAGCGAGGTGGTCGGGATAGATGACACAGAGACTGGTCGGTTGCTTTAAGAAAACTTTATGCTTCCCCAATCAGTTTAGGAGGAGAACTCAAGTCCGCTTAGGAGAGAGAAGTCTCCTCAAGAAAAAAACACTTCCCCTTTTTAAGGACTTCTGCCATCCATCTACATACAATTCTTTCCAGACTTCTCACCCTCCTGGCTGGTGGTTTAATCTCCCGGCCCCAGAATGGGGGGGGGGCACAGCAGGGGAACAGGAAGAGGCATCTAGCCGTAGGGGGTGTGAAAGTCATGGTATCTCAGTGAGCGAGCCCTTATCTGAGCCCTATCAAGAGCTTTATAGCACTGAATTGTTTTCAGTAAACATTACACAGCTGCCTGATCCCAGGCCGAAGGGGAAGTGGGTTTCTGCTCAAGGTCCAGTGTCCCCACATATATGTGTACCTGGTGTAACTGGTGTAACTATATGTGTAACTGGTGTAACTATATGTGTAACTGGTGTAACTATATGTGTAACTGGTGTAACTGGTGTAGAGTGTTTTGCCTGTAAGTGTATGTGTGCACTATATGTGTACCTGGTGTAACTATATGTGTAACTGGTGTAACTATATGTAACTGGTGTAGGGTGTTTTGCCTGTAAGTGTATGTGTGCACTATATGTGTACCTGGTGTAACTGGTGTAACTATATGTGTACCTGGTGTAACTGGTGTAACTATATGTGTACCTGGTGTAACTGGTGTAGGGTGTTTTGCCTGTAAGTGTATGTGTGCACTATATGTGTACCTGGTGCCTTTGGAGGTCAGAGGAAAGCAACCCACTGGAACTGGAATCCCAGAGCTCGAGAGCCACCATGTGGGTGCTGGGAATTGAACTGTGTCCTCTGGAGGAGCAGAAAATGCTCTTAGCTGCTGAGCCTCTCTCTAGCTATAAAGTATTTAGAGGATGTGAAGTTTTTTGTTCAGTCTTAGTTTTGTTGTGCACATAGCTATTTTTACCATGGGTTTTGACTTAAGGATGAACAAGCACTCATAGATGGTTCCCTCCAGTCCAGTTCTAACAGGCAGCTTTTGTATCTCCTTCTCCCCCAGATTCCTTTTTTTGAAGATTTCTGTAAAGGCATTAAAGCTGGTAACACCTGTGAGAACCTGGTGGGGTATTCTGCGGTGTATCGAGTCTGCTTTGGAATGGCTTGTTTCTTCTTTGTGTTTTGCCTGCTGACCTTAAAGGTCAACAACAGCAAAGGGTGCCGGGCCTACATCCACAATGGGTAAGTCTTCTGTCCTCCCAAGGGTGTTCCAGGACCCCTCTGCCCACCAACCCTAACCATCTGCTGGTTACAGTTTTGACCCTGGTTTGAGGAAGATGGGTTGCATGTCACTGGTAGTTGAAGAGCGACAGTGTTTTTGTAATGCCTGGTGTTGTGATGACAGATTCAGTATACACAGAGAGTTTATTGTTTCAAGTCATTTCCACCCTGCCCTGAAATAGTATTTTGTACAGCCAGAGCCATGCCAAGTGTGCCTAATCATGGGAGAAGGCATTCTGTAGTTACTTCATCATTTCCTCTTGGTTTGAAGAGAAGACTACCAATGACAGGAACACGGGCTGGCATGCTACCTTCTGAGAGATCTTTTGTCCAACTTGAATATCATTTAAATGTACTTCCTCTTTTCTCTTCCCAGCTTCTGGTTCTTTAAGTTTCTGCTGTTGGGGGCCATGTGCTCGGGAGCATTCTTCATTCCAGATCAGGAGACCTTCCTGAATGGTACAGATGGGGTTTTCTGGGTACCCGGTTATTTTGTTTTTGCACATTGTAAAATTCTTCAAAAGTGTGTCCCGGTGCCTTTGATATTTTGAACCACTGATTCTTTTATGTGTTAAAGAAAGTCTAGGTGCTCAGTGGTTGTGTGCTTGTCCAGCAAGTGCAATACCCTGGCTTTGGTTCCAGCAATGTACAGGAGGTTTTTAAGGCAGCTTTACCTGCCTACACACCCCTGTCTCCTGTTTCTCCTACTCGACTTGTAGGCAGCCTGTGAGAAGCCTCTGTTGGCTAAGGAATTGGAATGATAAACATATTGGCCTGGAGCATAAAGCAGGTCTCTAATATTTACTTGAAAACAGACCTGACCTGTTAGAATGCCATGTGGGGCCTTGTTGTCTCTGAGAACCACACAGGACTGGCAGGGTGAAACAGTTGATAGCTGTGAGAATTGGACAAGGAAGGCATTCTCCAGTCTCTTTCTAAACACACTAAACTTTGTAAACACACTTTCCTAACTGTGAAGTTAGGAAACATGAAGTTATACTCTTTATCTGTATTTAGTATAGGACCTCTTCCCAGGGAAGGAACAGGTAAGAATGGGATGAAATCTAAATTACAGTGAATCAAACACTTCATTCAACCCCAATTGATTCACTTTCTGAATGAAGATGGCAGTTCATAGGCACCAGCCATACTTCCTTCGATGTCCTAGATATTAGGGTCCAGCTGCACCTTTAGGGATGTAAACTATATGGTGTAACTATATGTGTAACTGGTGTAACTATATGTGTAACTGGTGTAACACTGGTGTCAGTTTTTCATAGGCTTTTTAAAATGGTGTATCTAAGTTGTCCTTCTAGCTATAACATTGTTAACTAGTTTTTATTCTCCACAGAGATAACTTTTATGTATATTTTAGCATATTGGAGATAGGAATCTAGAGTGAGAGTTGATCTAAAGTCCTCAGGCCAGCTCTAGCTCAATCTTTTTATAGACCCACATGGCAACCTACATGGCATGGTTCATCTGACATTATAGTCACTATATACAGAGCCCAAAATAGGTGTGAGCTCTTGTCACCTCATTTCCATACTGGATAGTCAAGACTCATTGCCCAATGAGATTTAAGCTCATTTAAATATTTCCCAGCAGTATTTCTTCTTGCTTGTGAATCAGGGGCCACTGTGGACTTTGTGAACTCCTGCATCTATTGAGACAGCTGTCAGCTCAGCATGAGGTTCAGCTTGGATGCTCCAGCTGATGTCCAAGTCCCAGCCATGCCCTTTATATACGAGAGACTGTGATAAAATACCCAGACAGCAAAGTAAAGGAGAAAGGATGCTCAAGAAGCGTTTCAAGTAGCTGGTCACAAACCTGTGAGGAAGAGCAGAAAATGCCTGCTCATGTGCTCAGGTGGCTTTCTCCAGTTTACATCTAGAATGGTCCTGACAGTTAAGACGGCTAGGCAGTCTCAATTAGCATAGATGACCCCTCCAGGTGTGCCTAGAGGCCCATTTCTCTAGTGACTCTAGATTCCGTCAACTCCCTCAGACTCCCAGTTCTTCTCCCGTGTTTGACAAGTCAGGATGAGGGTACTACCTACCTTGTGTGGTTGTGCGGGACTGAACGTATTAGAGGTATAATGAACATGAACCAAAAGTTTATTTTCTCTCGAGTTAAGCGCATCCAGTGCTCACCTTCCTGTCCTTTGGGCGGTGTGCTCTTTTGCAGCCTGGCGCTATGTGGGAGTGGTGGGGAGTTTCATTTTCATCGGTATCCAGCTGCTCCTGATCGTTGAGTTTGCACATAAATGGAACAAGAACTGGTATGTAGTTTTTGTGGAAAGCTGTCACTCACCTAGACAAATCAAGTACCTACCACTGAGAAAGGCTCCACCCTGGTTCCAGTCCATTTGGATCTCTCCATTTTCTCTTCTTTTTCTCTTCTATGCTTTTTGTCCTCTCTACCTTCCTGTCTTGCTTGTGCCTTTTGTGACTGACTGTGTAGGCCCTGTGTTTCTGTAACTTGAGTATGCTTCATCTAGGCCCCCACTTACAAGTTTAAGAAGCAGAACAAGCACAGAAGCCACAAATGCTTTGGGCATGAGATTCCTTCCTCTGTGAAGACTAAAATGAAATAGTTCTCTTCTTCAAGAAAATGTTTTGTCTCCACTTTCCAAGACACACAACATCCCTTTGTTGGGAAAACGTGCTGTCCTGCTGTAGGAAGCTGTCTTGCCTGTAAAATGATAGACTCTTTAGTACCTTGGAAACAAAACTCACATCCCGGACCACAGGGGAAATGCCTATTAATAGCTAGTTCTTTCTTGTTGAGCTACACTGAGGAAGCGACAAGCAGACAAAGGCCCTGTCCTTGTCTGTGTTTCTGCACAGAGTGCTCCGTTGCTCTGGTTTTTGTCTGTTTTGGTGTTGTTGGAGATCTTTTCTTTTAAAATAATTCTTTCTTATACCAAATAAAGCTATTGCTTTATGTCTGTCTGTCTCTGCAGGTCAGGCTGGTTGTCAGTTCATGATCCTCCTGCCTCTGCCTCCTGAGTACTAGGATCCTATGCGTATATGAACTATGACTGCTCTTTTATAGATTTTTCTAGGCATTTTTTAAATACTGAGTTTTGGCGAAACAACAAAAAACAAAATAACAACAACAAAAAGCCAGTGACACGTGGGTATGCATTTTATTTTTATGTTGATTAAGACAAAGCGCGTTGTCCAGACTTTCTTAATGCTTTCTGGTTTGAACATACTCTTCAACTTGGACATTGTTCTGCTTTTGTTTCTCAAACATCATGTGATGATGTGGCCCCTGTGTGCGTGTGGAGTGCATCAGTGAAGAACTAATGTAGTGCCAGCCATCTTTGAATATTAGATTAGTACAGCCAAGTAGGGCCAGATTTTACATGTTGGGGCTGGAGAGATGGCTCAGTGGCTAAGAGCACTTGCTGCTCTTCTGGAGGATCTAAGCTTGGTTCCCAGCACCCATATCAGGTGACTCATAGCCACCTGTGACTACAGTTCCAGGGGAATGGACTCCTTCTTGAGAAGGGGACACACACACACACACACACACACACACACACACACACACACACACACACACTAACCATTAACCATACTGACTGGTCACACAGAAGCCTTACTGGTCTATTCTGATGTTTTGTAAAGTCTTGACTCTTCAATTTCAGATTTTCAGGTTGACTTGTGCCATTGTAAGAGTTACTGCATGCTGTCCACATTTTGAGTCACTTAAATTTTAGTAATCTGTGCTGTCATCTCTTCTAGATCATATTTTGAGGCAGTAGAGTTTTCTTAAAGATCAGCAAAGGGGTGCTGTGTTCTTTGTACAGAAGTACCCATAACAAGTTAGAAATGCACTTTAAATAATATTGTTGCATACTGGCTTATGTATTGGACAAAAATCAAGGTTTCCTCTAAAAGTTCTGGAGGTCTATTACATGTGTGTACTGTATGCTGAGATATTAGTGTGTTGAACACTGAGTCCTGACTTGTGCACACACAGCATGTTCCCCTGGGCACATCTGTGCTTCTGCCTCTCCTTGAGTGCTTTAACAGATTCGTGAGCCAGTTCTTCTGGGACTGATTATTAATGCCAAAGTTTAATGCTCCCCTTGGAAGAGTTTGGTCACTTTGAAAACTTTCTAGAAACTACTCAAGAGAGCTCTGGTGGTTCAGCAGTTAGGAACACTCACTGCTCTTCCAGGGACCCTGAGCTCAGTTCCAGTACCCATGTAGGGTGGCTTGCAAATGCTGGTACCCCCCTGTACCGTCAGTTTTAGGGGGGCTACACTCACCTTTAGACTCCTTGGACACTGCACATGTGGAATATATTTATACAGATGTATACACACACAAAAGCAAATCATAAAAAAACAGGCATTTGCAGACAATGTTGCTTTGAGGCTAGAATCCCAACAAAAATTAACATACCTACAGATGATTCGTCAGCCTAAAATTAATACTAAGCTGGGGAACTCACTAAAATTGTTTTTTTTTCTTTTAACTTTTATGCCCCCCCCTTTTCTGTTTTGCTTTGACTTAAATAGACTTGATTCAGAGCTAACACAGAAAATGTGATGACTGACTTTAGAGGAACAACTTATTAGATGGCACTTTTTCTTTCTCTTTTATTTCATTTATAAATATATCAAAAGAGAAGATCCTCAAAGCCACAAAGTAGACATGACATGGACCTGCAAACTAGCTGAACACAGATCTATTGTC
Organism: Mesocricetus auratus; assembly: GCF_017639785.1. NCBI lineage: Eukaryota > Metazoa > Chordata > Mammalia > Rodentia > Cricetidae > Mesocricetus > Mesocricetus auratus. The sequence continues at coordinate 26,125,744 of NW_024429201.1, read as the reverse complement.
CCTCCCCATTCTGGAATGTCACTTTGAGGAATATTTGTTGGAATCTCTGGCACCTGATTTTGTACTATAAAATGGTGTGGTTGATTGGATTGGATGTTTAATAGTTGTGGTTTTGTTTTATTTTTTACTATCTAGGTCATATTCACAATTTGAAAGGTTAATTCTATATTACAGTTGAAATAATGGAAGGTACAGGTGCTGGCTGGCTGGCTTACTTGGTAAAGGCACTTGCCACTGAGCCTGGTGACCTGAGTTTAATCCCCAGGGCCTATGTGGCAGAAGGAGAGAACTTTCATAAATTGCCCTCTGACCCCCACACATGTGCCACAGCCTCCATAAGTAAATAACTGAATAAGTAACAGACGGTAGCTGGTATATTCAGGTGTTACTAATGAGAGTTGATGGTGAAAACATTTGAGATTTTAAATTTGCCTTGTTGGGTTCAGTTTGGTCCTCCCTCTCACTGAGCCTGTGCCCAGCCAGCCTTTCCAGACTGGCCCTCTTGCCGTGTGTGTGGACTCTGCCAATCATCTGGTACTCCTCTGTTCTCTGTCCTGGGGCTTCTTACTCAGCATGTGGTCAGCAGTATCTTTTTGAACTGTTGTGCTCCAGAAAACACTGCCCTGAGCACGGGGACTGGAAAGGTGATTAGTCACAGTTCTGACTGGGTTGGCCTCTAGCAAGACTCTACCAGGAGCACAGGTGAGGCTGGAGCAACACAGCGACAGCCTCTTTGCTCACCTTGCCATCTTGTGTCATTTCTTTCCAGCATTCTCAGTGAGAGCCTCACGCCTCCCAGGCACGGTAGCAGCAAGGCAGGAACAGCCCTCGCCTGCTCTGCAAAGCAGATAGTGTTATAGTGGGGGAGTAGATACTCAACACAGAATCGTGCAGTTATATAAAGGGCTCGTGCATGCAAACTACACCATACAGGGTGCAGGAAAGCAGGCTGTCCCTTGGGAGGACCCTGCTCAGACCTGAGCTTGCGGGGCTTGTGTAAGGAACAGAGGGACATCTGTGTGGGGGGCCCAATGGCGTGGGAAGAGTAGGGAAGATGTTATCAGAGATGGCCCCATGCCAGATCATAGTGCCTTTGAGGGCTGCTTAAGGCTTTTTTACGTTGTTTCTTACCTGGGGCATTGCATCTGCTAGGCTAGTACTTCACCACTGTGCTGCCTTTCCAGACTTACGACTTTGGTTTTTAAATGAAATGTTGGCAGAGTAGAAGACTTCTGAAGAGAAGAATGTAGCTGAATCATTCTTAACTTAAAAAACAAAATATCAGAGAGGGCCATAGAGCATGCTAAGGAGGCTGGCGTGAGGCGGGCTAGCGCTGAGGTGGGGAGCTCAGAGCCAGGGTGCAAAGGTGGTGGGATTCTGGTGTGGTCTGGACAGGGCAAGTGCGGGGGGCTCTGGAAGTGAGGTGAGGGTGTGGAGGTGAGGGACGTGCCCGTGGTCCTGTGTTTTCTCTTTCTCCCAACAATGAGTGCGGTTGCCACTTTCTGAGGTGAGAGGAGCGGAAGTGAACACGGAGTCAGCATGATGTGTGAAGGAAGAAGAGTCTGGAGTCAGGAGAGCTAGGGCCGAATACTTAACCTGGACTACCATGGAACAGAAATCCCTCACATGCTAGCAACAGTCCACAGACCAGAGGAGGAGCACGCTGGCCCCGCCCCTCCCACCAGGCAGAGTTCACCCTTCGGTGTGTGCTTCACTTTGTCGCCAGTGTCTTATTGTCTCTCATTTTCTTTGTGTGACTTTCATGTGGGGTAATCCTGAGGTCATCAGTGCCTGGCTTAGTGTCAGGAATATGATGGTCATAATCGCTTCAGCCTTCCTTCCTGTTTTCTCTGTCTCTGTTGAGAGTGACCCTTCCCGTTGTGAAAGCGTTTTAGCTGTGTTGCTTAAACACTTTCCAGCTCTGTGGAAACATTAGGCCGCTGCTTTCTCTGAAGAATGGGGGAGTATGACTGTGGGAGCACAGTTGCTGGCACCAGTAGCAGCTGGATCATGAGGCATAAGACAGTCAGCCATCTTCCTCTACTCTCTCTTCTCTTCTTAGCATATGTAACACCTCCTCATTGTTCTGAACAGTCTCTACAGAATCACAGAACACCTCTTACCCAGACCTTCATTAATATCTGTAAAAACTGCAAAGCAGACTCTTCTTAGATTCTTTATGGTATATCCCAGTAGACCTTCCCTTTCTCCCTGCTTTCCCTCCCCTCCCCTCCCCTCCCGTCCCCTCTCCTCCCCTCCCCTTCCCTTCTTCTGTGTGCATATGTGTGTGCCTATTCATGTTTACAGGGGTGAACACATTTGAGCATGCATGTGGAAGCCAGAGGACAGCATGAGCTGTCATTCTGCAGATGCTGTCCACCTTTTGGTCTGGAACACTCCAAGTAGGCTGGACTGGAAGGCCAGGGAGTACCAGGAGTCTAGCTGTTTCCATCTCCCCAGTGCTGGTGTTAGAAGTACATGCCACTATGCCTAGCCTTTTAAAGTATGCTTATAAGGCAAGTGCTTCCCTGACTGATATCACCCAGCCCCCAGTGAAGCTTTTCTTTCCTGACTTTAAAGATTTATTAAGTCATGCACACATGGGCATGTCTATGTGGGCAAATGTGCATGAGAGTGCAGGCACCTCCAGAAGCTTCAGGTTCCCTGGAGGTGGAGTTACAGGTGGTCGTGAGCTGCCTGATGTGGGTGCTAGGAATTGAACTCGTGTCATCTGCAAGAGCAATAAGTACTCTTAACCATCAAGCCATCTCTCTAGCCCCTCTTTCCCTGATTTTATTTACTGTAATGTTTCTCCCTTAATATTTCCTCATAGTATTTTGGAGAGGTGGTCCTGGTGCAGGCCCCTTTCAGTACTCAGAAACAACTGAGGGTGGCCAGGCTTCCGTGAGTGGAACTGGTTGTTTCTCCTCCAAGAGAAGGTGGCTTCAGAGGGGCTGCTGGCGGCACTTGGAATGCATGAGAGATCATGGCAACGCCAGGCTCTGCACTCACAGAAGAAGTGCCAAGCCACCCCCACTGAATTACCCTTTCTGCTTATGCCTCAGTGCTGCCACTACCTTCCCCAGCGCTGTTAGCGTTAGTGTGGAGGAGCCCAGGGTGGAGCTGGTGGACGCTCATTTCAGGAGGGGAACACACTTGGGGCAGGAGAAGAAGCACGTGTTTAGAGATGGTTCTAAGCCTAAGTCAGCAGTGTGCATAACTGAGACTTTCTAGCTGAGGTCGAGTGTCATCGTTGCTCAAGGTGTCTTCTGATCCTGGTGCCAGTGTTCCTGAGGGGGCCTGTCCCTGCCAGCCAGTATCTGAGGACTAGAAAGCTCCAGAGACTGGAGGCCTTCACTGACTTGTTCTCTCTCTCTCCTCCACCTCCCTTCCCGGAGAAACAGGAATGCAGGCACTGACAGTAACAAGCTGTGGTACGCCTTCCTGTCCCTGGCGACGCTCATCATGTACTCTATTGCTGTCGGAGGCTTGGTTCTGATGGCAGTATTTTACACACAGAACGATGGCTGCACGGACAACAAGATCCTGCTGGGAGTGCATGGTGGCCTGTGCCTGCTCATCTCTCTGGCGGCCATCTCACCCTGTGTCCAGAGCCGTAAGCATCGCTTTCTCCTTTCCCGTATGTTTTTCTTTGTCATTTTGGACAAACACAGTGGCTATTTGAAAGCTCAAGTCATTCTTTAACTTCCTGTGGATGGGGACTCAAGTCTCCTCTTCATATTCCATGCTTATTTGGAGGTGATAGCCAGGTTTACTTTGTGTCCAGAAAGATCTGAACTTAAGCCAATACATGGGAAGATAGACAGTGTTTATAGGGGGCCTTTATATGGGAATGTGCTTAGTCTTTGTGAGCTTGGCCTTGTTCAGGTGGTTTCAGAGCCACAGAAGAAACAGTGAGGGTTGAAAGTACCATAGAAAGCAGAGGTGTGGTTTGTCATCAATAAACTACCTCTGATACTGTAAGCTTGTGTGAGGAAGCCATGCTGCCTTCAGAGTTAAAAAGATGTACCCAGTCTGGTGTTTCTTGAGGAACCTTACTCTATAGGTGATTAAGTTGCACATACCATTCCGACTTCTGGGTAGGAAAATGACATGTGGATAATAAATGTATAACCCCTTTGAATCCTTTCCAAAACAGTGGGTTCGAAAAGCCAGACATGTTTACGCATGCCTGTAATCATAGTACTTAGGAGATGGAAATGAGAAAATCAGAAATTTAAAGCCAGACTTGATGGCACAGAGGTGTCTGAGGCCAGCCCAGGCTACGTGAGACTCAATCCCTTCACGGAAAAAGGAAGTAGCTAAGGATTAGCAAATGATTTTAGTATCTGTACTAAGTTTTCAACTGCATTACAGAAATTGAAGCAAATGATTATTCTCCCAATCTCTGCAACTGATCAGTAAAGAATTTCGTAAAACAAACTATTGGTAAGCTGACTAAAATTTCCTTTGGATTCAATCCTACCTTCTGAAACAGGCATAACATTTTATTTAATGCCATTAGTTCTAAGGATGTCTTATTTCAAAGAGCTTGTTACTATACTTCTATTGATAATTATAATTGAATAATGGTAATTTAAGAAGGAATTCTAACCAGAAGGAAGCCTGAATCCTTTCACGCAAACAGGTGGTTGAAAATTTTAGCAAAGAGAGAGCCCATGCCACTAGATTCTGTAATTACTCTAAATTATTCCAATTCTGAACTGTAACTTAAATAATTACAATTTTAAAAGTTCCTTGCCCAGTGAATGCAATGTTCCAGTGAATGCCATGTCCCGTAGTTTTTCTTTGCAGTCTGGACTAGGTCTTGTACTTAGTATGGCCAAGAGTGTTTTGTTGTTGTTTCCTGTCTGTCACAGCTAAGTGCTTGCTTCACGGATTATCTAATGGCCTTGTACATCTGCACATGTTCTGTGAGATTTGTCTGTATCTCACTAAGCTAAACAGTGATGCTGATTTTCTTCTCATCTTGTGATTTATGAACTAATGTTACATGCTTCAGGGGGATGAGCCTGGGAAATGGTTTATCAGGTGAAGGCACTTCCTGCTGAGCCTGAGAACCTGAATTTAATCCCTGAAGCCCACAAGGTAGAAGGAGGGAAGTGACTCCTGTGAGTTGTTCTCTGACTCCACACATGCTATGGTACTTGTGTACCTTATGTATACATCCTTGCATCCATGCATCCATCCATTGATGCACACACACACACACACACACACACACACACACACACACACACACACACACACACTTAAAAACCCTCAGGGGTCTGGGCATTGTGTTGTGTAGTTATAGGTTTTGAAGCTTTATTTATGAAGAAGTTGGACAGAATTTGGTGTCTTTAAAATAGCAGTGTTAAGAGTAGGCATACCCTCACTCAATTTTAATGTTTTTCTAAGACAAACACTTCATTAGGTTTTCCCTGGTAAAGGTGGGCACAAGTTTAAGGAGCTTCATCGTGGGGAGGGAAATCTGTTTTAGTCCAGTGTCTTGCTGCTGGGATGTCAAGCCTGCCTCCATCTGTCTCTTGTTCCCAGGACGGCCACACTCTGGGCTGTTGCAGTCGGGGCTGATAAGCTGCTATGTCACATACCTCACTTTCTCAGCACTGACCAGCAAGCCTGAAAAAATAGGTAAGGAGCCTTGTTCGGGAGTATGTGCTGATGGTACATGTGTCTTCATTTCCCCAGAGCCTGAGCTGTCGAGGATTCAAAGAAGCAAGATGATCTAGACTTTTTCATGAAATAAAACAAAATTTTCTCCTTTTAAAAAAGTTTTGTTATTTTTTAGTTGTGTGTGTGTGCGTATGCACATGCATGTGTGAGAGCAGGCACTCCAGGAGTCCAGAAGGGACACATGATCCCCTGAGCTAAATTACAGGCCACGGTAAGCCGCATGACATGGGTACAAGAGTTACACGGGGCAGTAACCACTGAGCCCTCTCTCCAGCCCCCGGCATCCTTTGAGTCTTCCCACCGCACAGAAAAGACATGAACAGAGATGGGCTTATCAGCTTTAAGTGTTCAGGCCTCCTGCATCCTGTTGCTCTGTTTTGTCAAGAACCACTTTATTTTATTCTGTTATTTTTTGTCCTGTTTTGATTTTTTAAAATTTCATTTATTTATTATTAAGTATACAGTGTTCTGCCTGCAAGCCAGAAGAGGGCACCAGATCTCGTTACAGATGGTTGTGAGCCACCATGTGGTTGCTGGGAATTGAACTCAGGACCTCTGGAAGAGCAGTCAATGCTCTTAACCTCTGAACCATCTTTCCAGCCCCCCTGTTTTGATTTTGCTTCATTTTGTTTCACTTTTTTAATTGTTCCTGTATCAGGAGGTTATTTTCTGACAGTAAGAGAGAGTGGAAAAAGTGTGAAGGTAAAGGAAGCAAAAAACACAATCTGTACCCGGATCTGTCACTGGCTGGCAGGCAGTCTCAAAGTCTGTCCTAGATGATACTCATTTAGAGACAACAGAACACAGAGAAAGGAACATGGCCATGGGAGCCAGACTGTTGGAGCTCTGTTCTGTATGTTGTTTTTAGAATCCAGTGAAAATGCAGATGATGTGTGCATTAGTCAGTTAGACAGTGGCTGGCACATAGCAAGTTCTGTGGGGTGTTACCTGTTACTGGTGTAACATTGGTAAAGTGATTACTTTGAAAGCTTGTAAAGACAGGGTTGCATAGTCCTGGCAGACCTATAACACTCTATGTGGATCAGGCTGAACTCAAAACCACAGAAATTACCTGTCTGCCTTCAAGTGCTGGGACTGAAGACATGTGCCAAAAGTAATATTTTAACCTATATAAGTAGTAGTATATTCTAATATATTTGAGACCCCCAAGCCTTATGAACAGGTGGCCAAATTTTCATATTGATATTCTAGATCATTATATTTTACATTTATCACTTTGTGATACATAAGTATGCATATACACATATGTGTATATACATATACATACATGAATGTGTGAATGTTCAAATATATTTGATCTTCTATAAATCAAGTAAATATAGTCTTAATAGAATAGAAAATAGAAGTTGCTAAATTTAGAAAACAAATGTAATGATTATTTAGATACAGGTACTTCTTATAGGTCTTGTTTGTTTGCAGAGAAGGTCTTACTATAAAATCAAGTTGACCTGGAACTCACTATGTAGCCTAGGCTGACCTTCAACTTGTTCTTCTACCTCGGCCTCCCAAGTGCTGGAATTATAGGCACATACCACTGTGTTTGCCTCCGGTCTTGTCTTCACAGTTACTGTGGAAATAATAAGTGGAGGTCTTCTAGTAAATACAGCTTACCCTGAGTTTAGTTACACACAAAAGCTTAATCCTGACTTAGTTTACCCGGGGCCTTAAAATTTTCATTTACAATTGCTTACATGTTGATTTCTGATTTTAACGTAATGGGTTTTTTTTCACAGTGTTTGTTTTAAATAGCAAATATTTCCCCAAAGCAATAAAACACTTTTAATTTTCAGTAGTACTACCCAAATATAAATGTTAGATTTTGTTCACATCTCATGAAAATATTTTCCCCTACTATACTGGCCTCCAAAATAAAGGGTTTTTAAACCACAGCTGACATGGTTATATTTATTCCTTTGAGGTGAACGCCACTGACAATTGCGATTTAACACCAAACAGATCGTGTTTTTATAGAATGATTTTCACTTCCCTGTTTTGGGGTCAAGGTGATGATCAGATCTAGCTGGATATTCATAATTGAAACACAATGATTTTTGAAAATGCAAATTTCGACTGAGAGATATAGAAACATTTATATCTAGCTATTGATTTATTTCTTTAAACTTTTAGACTACCTCAGGAGGTTTCCAGGTCATAGATGAAAAAGCCTGTGTGTCCCTTATGTCATCTGTAGTAACCTGTCTTCTCTGGTGTAGGCAAGAATCCCAGTTTCAGGCACCTGTTACACTGTCTCTAAGTGGGTTATTCACACCAGGGGGCCTTGCTCTACCCCTCTCTTCAGAGGTTTGTGGATCCAGCTAAAAAGAAAGTATAATATTATAGAAATGGATCTAACCTCACTTTTACTGCTTTCTGTTTAATATTGGAAAGGAGCAACAGTGACTAAGTCCTAAGTCATCACATGCTTGAACACTTAACTGGAACACAGAGGGGCACAGGGTGTTGATCCTCATGTGGGAGGACAGTGCTCTGAACTAGTTCAGTTGTACAGAATCAGATGGTAGGCTAGAAGGCCTCAGTGTGAAGGCTTCAGTATTGGGAGGAGTCATTCCAGACCTATCTGAATATTCCCAGATGAAAGCTGTAAGGCACGGTTTCTAATGTGTGTGTTTGCTGTGTGTTTACAAGTTCAAGATGAACACGGGAAGAACATTACCATATGTGCACCTGACTTCAGTCAAGGCCTGCATAAAGATGAAAACATGGTGACCTGGCTGGGCACCTTTCTCTTGATTGTGTGCATCTCGTATTCATGGTAAGTCCTCGGTGTTATGGGAGTTCAACTTACAGGCTTTAAAAGTACGGGGAAAGAGTTGTTTCAGCCCCTGTCCATAGGAGCAAAATAGTCAGAAGTGACAGAGCAGTGTTGCTGCATGGCCTCCTACGTGAAACCTGTGTACTCCATTATATGGGGCAAATTAAGTAGAAGCATGCTTGTTTAAAAGATGACTGAAGATTAGTTGCTGTGGCATCCTTGAAGAGTAAGGGAGCACACAGTGAGGAAGCCGAAGACATAGTGTATGCCAGAATGTTCTGACAAAACTCTAATCCAAGGGAGATAGCATTTGTTTTGTTATCTGTGGAGAGAAAGCCTGATTGATTATTCTATGCTTGGTCCAGTGAAGACAGGAAGTGTCCCTCTTCTCCTGTGCTAAGACCCACCGTGCTCTGCAGTAGACCAAGCAGCAAGGGTCTGTGGGATACATGTAACATAGGCATGTATCTCACATGCCTATGCAATGGAGCCTCCACTTTAAAACACTTCAGAGGTTGCTGGAGAGAAAAGTCAAGGATTGGTATGTCTGGTTACCTATTCTGGGTACATGCTTCACTGGTAATGAACCTTTCTTTCAACAAGAGCCTTTTTAGAGTGAGTTTTACTTCAGCATGCTTTATGCTTTGTTTCTGTGTGTAAGGAATCAACTTGTCATGGGCATGTTATAATTCCTCTTGCTGAAGCTAAACAACCCTGGTGGTGACAGCCCGTGTAAAGAAAATGTCTGAGTACGTTGACATACATGCTCTCTAACAAATCCTACTGAGAGTAAGGGCCTGCATGCTGCAGAGGGTGTTTGCTCAGAACTGTGACCCATCCAGGAAGTGCTTGGTTGTGCGCCATCTGGCTAAACTGGTGGTTCTCTAGCCAGCATGGACTCTCAGTCTTTTCCTTATGTCAGAAGGGACACTTCTGGCATTTAATTCTATTAATTGTCTACCTAGTACCTGCTATGCTGAAACAGAGAGGGCTGAGGCTGGGGAGATGGTTCAGTCAGTAAAGGGATGGCCATGCAAGCATGAGGACCTTAGTTCAGATATATGGAACTTTACAGTGTCCATGTAAAAAGTTGAGCTTTGTCACCCACACTGCTAACCCTAGTGCTGGGGATGTGGACGGATAGATCTCAACTTGCTGACCAGCCAGTCTACTCAGTCAGTGAGCTCCAGGTTCAGTGAGGGATCCTGTCTCAAAGAATAAGGTAGAAAGACATTGAAGAAGATGGCCAGTATATGCTGGCCTCAACATGGGTGCACACAGACAGACAGACATAAACTTAAACAGTGAGGGGTATTCAAGTCTTTGGCCATTTCCAGTGAACCCATACCTAATGCAACCATTTCTTCTGCTGACTGTGTGCTAGCCAGAGTAATCTGGGGAAAAGAACTTTGATCAAGAAACTGAGACCCCATCAGGTTGACCTGTGGAAAAGCCTGGGGTGTGTTTTCTTGATTAATGATGATGTGGGAGGGCCCAGCCCACTGGAGGAGGTACCACCCCGTGCAAGTGGTTATGCTAGAAGCAGGCTGAGCAAGCCATGAGGACCAGTCAGTTAGCAGCACTCCTCCATGGCCTCTGCTTCACTTCCTGCCGCAGGGTCCTGCCTTGAGTTCCTTCCCTGACTTCCCTCAGTGATGTGGAAGATGAAGTGAACCTTTTCCTCCCTAAGTTGCTTTATGTTATGGTGTTTATCACAGCAGCAAAAAGCAAACCAGCATGTAAGAGTGTTGTGAGTCAGCAGCTCAAGCACTGATGTTCTTCCAGAGCTCTTGGATTCTATAACTTGTCAGCTAACAGCTGAAGTAACTGCAGCCCCAGGGGATCTAACATCATCATATGGACTCTAGGACATTGCACACATGTGCTGTACAGACATATGTGCAAGGAAACATTGAGACACAAAATAAAAAAAAATCACAAGAATATTGGTAGGCCAAAAGAGAAGTAGGTTACTAAACTGCTTACAGCTCATTCTCTTTAAAAGAAAAACAAATCAAATACAGTTGTGTTTATACTACTTCCCAGAAGGAGGTTGAGAGTTAACTCAGTGGTTAAGAGCACTTAACCACTTGCAGAGGATCTAGGTTCAGTTCCCAGCACCCACATGACAGCTCACAATCATCTGTAACCCTGGTTCCAGTTCAGATGCTCTTTCAGCTCTGGCCACCAGGCACACATGTGGTACACAGACATACTTGCATGTAAAGTTCTATACTCATAAAATAAATATTTAAAAGACAAATCCCCCAGGAAGAGACAGGCCAAACTTGTGGTAGGAATGGCATTGGTGATAAGTATTTTCCTTCATTTTAGCTTTTTGGTGTTTTGGTTTGTGTTTATTTGCAGAAACAAGATTTCTTTTGTTTTGGTGTTATCAGAAAAAATTGTAAGGATACTTAACAGAATGAAATACTGGCTTTTTGAAAGTCAGTGTCCTGTCAAGCTGGGGTGAGGAAGTGGTTGTTCCTGGGCTAGCCCAGAGGTTTAGGCTTGTCTTCGACCATTCGAGGAAAAGATCAGAGTCCTACTGCGTGCACTGCATAGATTGACAGTTGTGGGGCTATCTCCTCACAGTATGGAATTTTCACCCACTCACATTTTCCCCTCTTCTCAGAGTTATAAAAACTCACTTTTAGAGGTAGACTACGTTGGCATGTGCCTGTGATCCCAGCTAATATGGGAGACTGAGGCAGGAAGAGTACAAGTTTGAGCCTCGCCTAAGCAATTTAGCAAAACCTAATTTTTTAAAGTCACTTTTAGGACTGGGAGTGTGGCTCAGTGGTAGAGCCAGGCATAAACATGTATGCACAAACAGAGGTACACACACACACACACACACACACACACACACACACACACATAGGTACACATACACTCATGCATACTCACACAAACCAATAAGAGGAATTCAAGACCATTTCCTACAAGTGTGTCACATCCTCACAACTCCCCCAATCAATCACTTTTAATTTGGGTCTATGGAAGTGAGTTTGCCTGCCATTCCTTTGTATAATACCCTAGATTTAATCCCTAGCACTATAACAGCAACAACAAAAACCAAAAAAATCACTTTTTCCCCCCTTGGTTTTTTGAGACAGGGTTTCTCTGTGCAATAGCTCTAGCTGTCATGGAACTCACTCTGTAGACTAGACTGGTCTCGATCTCAGACATCGGCCTGCCTCTGCCCCCGCCCCTGGCTATTATTGGGATTAAAGGTGTACAACCCCACCACCCGGCTGAAAGATCATTTTTGAGAGAGAGCGTCTCTGAGAATTGAGGCATCACGAATTGAGGCATCATGATGGAGGTTGGCAAAGGGTAGTTTGATGTTCCCCAAAGATGTCAATTTTTGAAGCTGACAGCTGCTGTTTAGACTGTCTACATGCCAACAGCAAACGCTGTTATTGAGTGATGGTAATTAAACTGTAGAACTGTAGTGGCCTGGAATGAAGACACAAGGCCACGGTGCACAGAGTGCAGAGGATAACGCGACTGCCCATGGATGCTTTGTCACACATGGCGTGAACACATTCCCAGGAGCTGGCTAAGTTTCCTATAGGGTCTGGAGATCGGATGCTTGCAGTAATTACCCATTGCAGCACCAGGAGGAGTCAGCTTGGAGAACGTTATAAACAAATATACTGGCTTCAAGATCACAGGGGCTGAACTCAGACTTCACAGGGCCTTGAAGAAAGGACATGCTGCTAAGGGAGGCCCCAGTACCATTGGGGGTTTTCAGCTCTTTTCAGAAGAAGCACGGGAGGGAGGTTGGGGAATGTTGTCAAAGGAGGCCACACTGTCTGGGCTGAAGCTGTTATTTGAACATGATTATAGGAATAGTTAAATTCTTGGTGGAAATTGTATAGTCTAGAACACCAGGTAGTATGCAAATTAAAGGAGAAGAAATAAGAAATTAAAGAAGTGTTCAGTGTAAGACCCAGGATTGTCTGGGGTTACATTTTTTTAATGTAGAAAGCATGGTTCACTTACCTCCTCTCAGTTCTTTGGGGGATCCTTGTCTCTCCCAAATACTTCTTAAGTGCTGTGTCTGGCCCGGGTCCTACTGCCAAGACACTTCCTGAGAGTTTCCTCTGTGTTGTCTTGTCAAACCTTGCTTCCTGGTTCTCTAGAGCCCCACCTGGTGTCAAGGAGTTACCTCTGTGGAGAAACATCCAAAACAGGACTCCAGGGTGGCCCTCACCTTGGCCCATTTGCCCCATTAGTCCAGCCTTTTCACCCTCTCCTGAAACGTGTGACAGAACAAAGTCCTTAACTCCTTCCTGTTCTTGAGACTGGGAATGCTAATTTGTTATTTCCAGCTGGAGTTCTGGGGCTGGGGAGGACCCTGGAGTTCTTTGTACTTATAAAGAATGGAGTCTGTCCCTGCAGCTCTTGACTAAACTTTGTGAGTCATTGGCTTGAGCATCCTTTGCTCGAGCATGTGCAGAGATTGATAGTTATGTAGTTACTGTTTTTATTATCACTGTGACAGAACACCTGACCAAAAAGATCTTAAGGGATGAAAGATTTATTTTGGCTTATGACTTTGAAGTGTTCTGGTTTGCTTTCTATTATTGTTAATATCTGGCTAGACACGAGATAGTCATTTAGGAAAAGGGAACCTCAACCGAGAAAATGTCCCCACCAGATTGATTGGCCTGAGGCAAACCTGTGATACAGTTTACTGTGGACAGGGCCACCACTGGGCAGGCAAATGGAGCAAGCCAGGAAGAACAAGGCAGTGGGTAGCACCCCTCCATGGCCTCTGCATGTGCTCTTGCCTTCAGGTTCTAGCCAGAACTCTTCATAGCAGCAGTGGGTAGCCTCCCCTGACTCCCTCAGAATTCTGGTCTCCTTTGCTAGCCACGAATCACTGATTACACAGCACTGTGGGAACGTCGTAGACTTGTCACACAAAGTCTGGGTAGAGGCGTGGCAGGTGTCCTGGGCCTGGCCTGTCAGTTTTCTAGGGTGTGAAGAGGTCTATGATCTCCAATAGTCTGGAATTTTCTTGGGATCTTCTGCGACCACGGGACTTCGGCTTGCTCCTGTGACATGGACTGAAGCAGGTTCTCAGGAGACGTGCACTCTATAGACTGCTGACAATACGGCAGAGGCTGGAGGGTTGCAAGGGTTTCCAGAGAGGAGGGAAGGAAGGCAACGTTTTCGTGAACGTGAGAATGATCAGAAGGAATTGACATTTGTGGGTGGCATCCAGACTAAACAAGCTGCTGTTTTAGCTGGTCTCTGAATAGTGAAGTTGTATCCCTCGCTGCTGTGCTCCCTCTTTTCACTCCAGCTCCACTCCAGGATGTGTGGCTGACACCTGTAATCCCATCAGTTAGGAGGTTGAGGCAGGAGGATTGCAATAAACTTAAGGCTAGCATGGACTACATATTGAGTTTCAGACTAGCATGGACTGCATGGTAAGACTGACTCTAAATACATAAATAAAAAGAAAGGGCGGGGGAGATAGCTACCTTAGTTCAAATTCCTAGAACCCATGTAAAACCAGACACTGTAACCCCAGTGTGTCTACAATGAGATGGGGGTGGGGGAAGTTAGAAACTCAACAAGAGACCTGAAACAACATGAGACCTTGTCTCAGTGGTAAAGGACTTATACCCAAGATTGTCCCTGACCTTCCCATGCTCATAGCCACACACACACACACACACACACACACACACACACACACACACAGCGACAGGGAGGAGAGGGAGAGAGAGACTAAGAGCCTGCAAAAACCATTGTTTTCTTTAATAATTTTCAATATGTTTTTGTTTGTTTGTTGATACAGGGTTTCTCTGTGTAGCTCTGGTTGTCCTAGAATCAAACTCACAGAGCTAGCTCCACCAGCCCCTGCCTCCCGAGTGCCAGGGTTAAAGGCGCGCACTGCTGCCACCTGGCAGTTTTCAAGAGTTTTATACTACATACAGGAGGACAGTCCCTGAGGATGAACTGGGTGTAGTTTTAGACAGAAAAGTACAGCCCTTCCCTGGTTTAGTGCTGTCTGAAGATGGGAATGAGGCGGCAAAGGTGCTTGAATCAAGTTTTGTCTTTCTTAAACTTTTGTTCCAAGAACTTACGAAATGGAGTATTTAGTCCAATGTTCCTAAAGATTGTTCTCCGGTTTCCAGTTGAGAACTTCAGAACTGATGTGACACTGAAATTAAAGTTTGGGTTTCCCCACTGAAGCCCCCTGCTGTACTAAAGCTCACTTGGCATGCAGAAGTCCGAAGTGCATGAGCGATGGCTGAGTTCCTTGGGAGCATGGCCACTGGGAAGTGTTTGTCAGGAAGTAGAGTGGAGGACTAGGGTGTGGGTCCTAGGGGGCCTTTTTGCTGGTGAGGGAGGCAATGGCTCTATTGCCTCTCTGCAGTTCATTGTCTGAGCAAGCAGACAGGACCCTGCTGCCTCCTGGGGTTGCTTTGGTGAATCTTAATTTCTGCCTGTCCACTAGCTTCTTGAGCAGCAACAGTCGTCGTCCTCTGTGACCTTGAAAGCTTGGTCCTGTGTGAGGCAGAGCAGCTGCATTTTCGCTGAAGGACGACCTCTAACTCTCAGAACAGGGCTTGCCACATGCAGATTTATGGCCTTTAGGAATTACTGAAATAAGTGCATAAAGTTCGGCTGAATGTTGAGTATTTTTGTTTGTTGAAAGTGCTTCCATGTTTTCATTTAAAGGAGAAATAAATAGCTTTGTCTTTATAAGTCAATTTTACCTCTCTATGTAAAGGGAAGGCAGGAAAAAGTTTTGGGACAAGATCTACTATATATAAGTCAGTCTGGTCTCAGATTCATTATGTAGTCAATGATGGCCTTGAATGTCTGATCTTCAAGCCACTCTCATCAAATCTGGGATGTTCCAGGTCTATGTAACTTCACCCAGTTTATGTGTGCTGGGAACTGAACCCATAGCTTCAGGCACTATACAAGCACTCTGTTATCTGAGCTACATTGCCTGGACTTAAAGGAAAAACAAACAAAAACAAAATGCAGGCCAGCAGCTTCTCTAACAAATTTCCCTTTAACAAAGGAAAGTATCACTGCTGCCCTTTGCTTGTCTCTTGTCTCCTCTGGGTTCTCTCATAACTTTTTGATCTCTAAGTGAGACTCACAAGAGAGGTAAAAGTGAAATTAGAAAGTGATTCTATCATTTGAAGGAGGAGCAGCAAGAACCCATGCTGAAGACGAGAAATATCAGCATACTTGAGTCTGGATAAAAATGATCTAATACAGTGTACATAAAAAGATTGTTGTAGAATCAGCCAACAAACTTGAATCTCAAATGAAATATCGCAGTAGCTTGTGTTCATCCCTTAGTGTCTGGTGTGGTGTTGGTTCCAGGAGCAACCCCCTCCCCCCAAATCAAGTTTCTATAAAATGGTATAGGAATTATTTTTATATAAGATCTGCATACATCCTCAGTATATGTTAAAATGTCTCTAGATGGTGTGTCTGATACAGTATAAATAATGTAAGATATCGTTACTTAGGAAGTAAGAGCAAGGGGGAAGATGTGTGCTCTTGTTCAGCACAGACACACCCTGCCCCCCTCGATACCTCTATGCAAAGCTAAGCCCACAGATGGAGACAAAGAGGATAAATGTACATCCATGCAGGTGCCAGAGTTGTGGGTGCAGTAAGCCTTGGCCAGGCAGCTTTCCTCTTCATTCCAGATACAACTTCTCACTGTTCTCTTGGACTTTGTTTTTTCTTAGTTTGACTTCAACAACAAGGTCGAGTTCTGATGCTCTGCAGAGGCGTTACGGAGCTCCTGAGCTGGAAGTAAGTTCCTTTCCTTTTCTTCCCCTGCTTTTTAGCTCAGGGCCCATTTCTCAGGACAGTTTTTATGTGCTGGTGTCTTTTTTTTTTTTTTAATGAATTTTGCCCGGCACTGGTGATGTTTACCTTTAATGCCAGAACTCAGGAGTCAGAGGCAGGTGGATCTCTGAGTCCAGCCTGGTTTACAGATGGAGTTCCAGGACAGCCAGGGCTTCACAGAAAAACCCTGTCTCGAAAAACAAAAAACAAAACAAAACCAAACATTTTCATATAGTATATTCTGACCATGGTTTCTCCTCCCTTGTGTCTTCCCAGCCCCCAACCCCATCCATCCAACTGCTTTCTTCTTTTTCTCTCTTTTTAGAAAACAGCAGGCCAATTTAAAAACAAACCAAAACAGGGGGAAAAGAAAACAAGAAAAAGCACAAGAAACTCTACAACACGTGTACACACACACACAAAAGCCATACAAACACAGAATCAGAAACCATAACAGTGAAGCAAAAGACAAGTAAGTTAGAAAATGTCCGAGCAAAGCATTGTGAGAAAGAACATCTCCAAAAATACTATTGAGTTTGTTTTGTGTTGGCCATCTACTGCAGGGCATGGGACCTGCACTTAAGTATGGCTTCTATATCCAGTAAGAAAGCTAGTTTTCCCTTTGCACTATGCTGATATCTCTCTTTGAGGGGGGAATTCATGGTTCTATTTTCTATCTGAGAAAGAAAATTTTTTGTGTGTGTAGAAAAAGAGCTATTGTCCTGTGTATTAAATAAAAGGATTCTTGATTTTTCCATTAATGATGTTGGCCTCTTGCCTGTTAGCCTGGCACCCACCCCCAGTCTGAGCTGAACCTTGTTCAGCTAGTCCTTGTTTACTCTCTTTGGTTATAATAGAATACAGATGTTCTTTTTGCTTTAAACCATTCACCTGTTTGACACCCATCTGTGTTCTCCATATAGAGCATAGCCATGGGGTTATGTAATCCTGTTCTGCAGGAAGACAGGCCAGGGCGGGAACTGCACATGCTCTGCAGACACTGACATTGTAATCTATATCAGTTCCATCACACTTGTATCCTTCAGTAAAGAATTCAGAACTGTAAGCACACTGATGAGACTATTCACAGCATCAGTGGGAGGAGGGAGTCTGTAGCTGACTATCAGCCAGCAAAACCCTGTTGTTTTCTTTCCTTTAAGGAAGTTTTTATCTGAAGCTCTTGATGAAACATAAGTCTTTGTCAGAAAACTCAAACGTACAGGGTAGTTAAGACAAGATTCAGTCCTGACCCCAAGGGTGGCAAGGACCTGGGTCTCCAGTGATGGCTAAGTCACTTAGCATTTGCCAGGTGCAGGGTGGGGTGGGGGCTGTTCTGAGCTTTCCACGTGCCATTTAGTCATTTAGTCCTCACAAAAACCCAGTGAGGGGCTATTCTTTGCATTTTATAGAGGGAAACCGATTTCCATTTACCAGGATGTGGCCCCAGGGTACATGTTCTTGATTGCCCAGGAGCACAGCTGCTGTCCCTGAGCCCTGCTGCTAGCTTTGCCTGGTGTCTGGCCACTGGCACCATCAAATAGCATTTACTGGATGGACAAGCCCTGCTGTCTTTCCAGATATGGGCACTTTGCTCTGCAGCTGGCTGTCTAGGATGCCCATCCAGCTCCTGACCTAGAGATAGTGAAGCATTATGAAGGCTTCTTACTCTGCCAGCACCATTCAGCAGCTCTTTCTGTCACTTACAGGAGAAAACTGTGCTGGGTTGAATAGGTTTCTGCTGTCTGTTGCAGAGCAGAAAGGCTTCCAGAAGCAGCCTTTGTTCTCAGGCTGACTGGGTCGCCACCTGCTGAGGGTTGCCTATTATGGTTTCAGTGTCCCCATTGTGTACAGAGTTCGGGCTCAAACAGCTGAGAGTCCCCAGGTTAGATTTAAAAGAGAATGTTGTTCTTTTCCTTTGAAGAGAAGCTGCCTAGGGTTTACCTCTGAGCAAGTGAGTTCATGCGCCCACATAGAGTCTCCTGAGATATACCTTTGAAAACCCAAGCTGATATTTTTCTGTGGTAACTTAAGCTTCAAAAGAAACAAGACCTCAGAATGAATAACGTGGGCCCACTGCTGTTAGTGAATTTAGACTGCCTCACGTGGTCCAAGTCTTGTGGAGCTGGAGGGAAACGGGCTTGACTTGAGTGGGACGTGTGGGGTGAAAGGCTCATGTTCCCATGGCCTCAACTCTGGCTCTGGGTTTTGTAGCTCAGCTGTCTCCCCTAGAGATAATGAGGGCCCTTGCTTCCCAGATAGTCTTGGCATGTGTTGTGCTGCTTACCCTGTTATTAGTCTTTCTGCAATTACGTAATAAGACTTAGATCGTTTCAGTTCTTTTTCTTTGAGTTTATTGTTTTGAAGAAGTAAGAGAAAGGATATAAAATTCAAAGTGTACTAAAGAAGCTAGTATCCGCCGGGCGGTGGTGGCGCACACCTTTAATCCCAGCACTCGGGAGGCAGAGGCAGGCGGATCTCTGTGAGTTCGAGGCCAGGCTGGACCGATAAGCCTCTAAAACAATACAGAGAAACCCTGTCTCATAAAAACCAAAAAAAAAAAAAAAAAAAAAAAAAAAGAAGCTAGTATCCCAGCCGTCTGTATCCACAGTCAGCTTGTCAGTCTGATTTGCTTATTTTTATTGTTTGTTTTTGTAAGAGTTTCACTAAATAGCCCAGGCTGGCCTGGACCTTGATATGTAGCCCAAGCTGGTTTGACTCTACTCTGTCATCCAGGCTAGCCTTGAATTCACCGTGTTGCTCAGGCCAGCCTTGAACTTGGGATGCTTCTGCCTCCTAAGTATTAGGACAGGAGTGCAGCAGCATCCCTGCTCAGCAGCTGGCTTTAGTCGGCACTTCAGATTTCTCCCGTTCCCATTCCACACTCTTGAACTAAGCCCCCTGAATACCACACGCCACTTATTGTTGTCAACCATAGATCCCAAGGTCTCCATTCTGCATGTGCCCCAGCTCTGTCACAAAGCTGGTTTACTGCTTCCTGTTTAACCTGCCTGATTTCAGTGTCTTCAGTTGTGAGCATGATCCTAGTCCCAGCTCCTAGGTGGGAGAAGAATTGGGTAGCGTGCAGACTGAATCACTAGAAAGTGCAAGGCAAGTAAGGTCCTCACCTTGTTTGCTGCATGTTTCAGTCATCCGGAAGTAGGAACCGAGGCAGAATAGCTCAAGTGGGTAATTTATTAGGGGTCAGCGCATGTAGAGGGGGGATGGGTGAGTAAGGAGACAAAATTAGGCAAATATAGGTAAAGTTAAAGGACAATATAAGCTAAACTAACTCAAGGGCATACTCCCAAACATATAGGGTGCCCCTGAGTGTCCCTCATGGCCTGTTAGCTGGGCCTTTATAGGCCTTCCATGATCAGTCCTTTGGGGGATACTCAGAAGGGGCTTGCTATAGGACAAGGCAGTTCTGCAGCTGAAGCTATGCCTGAAGGAGCTGGTGCACAGGCTTTGTTCCCACGGTAGCTAGCTAGGACATCCTGTGCTCAGGAGGGCACCCCTGTTACTGTACCCGGTGTTTCTTGGGATGGATACTTAGCCAAACCTTTCCAGGCACTAGCTTGTGTTTCTGATAGCAACTTTGCCATGTAGGCAGCCTGCAGTGTTAGGGACATAGAAGAGAAGTGTCTGACTTGGTTGTCTTTGCTCTCACAGGTAGCTCGCTGCTGTTTTTGCTTTGGTCCAGATGGAGAGGGTAAGTATATCATTTCTGTACTGCGCCTGACCGTGTCCTTGCAGACCAGGATTTCTCTCTGTAGGCATTGGTGATGCGGGCACTATGTTGGTAGTACCCAACTACGCTTATTCCAAAGCTTATTTACTGTTTATATACTTATTACATCTTCCTCAAGGGTTGCTGGATTTTGTTTTGTTTTGTTTTGTTTTTTTGCAGCTGGCAGGGAAAAATCACTGTGCATTCTAGTACATGTCTGACAAATCAGAGTTAGAAAAATTACTCTGTGTGTGTGTGTGTGTGTTTAAAGGAATGACATGAAAATGCAAAGAGGTCCCTATACCTCACTTGGGTGTCATTTCTTCATAGAAGGGGAAGACCTGGGGGCTTGAAAGCTCATGGGCTACCCTCCTGCTAAACTTCTGATATTCTCTATGTCTTTAAGGGCTTTCTTCTAGCCTACTAAAATAAAAATATTTGTTAACTCATCTAATCAAGAAAATTCCTGGTGTGATTGAGGTGCAGATAGCATTACCTAGGACTGAGATGTGCAAGCAAGAGCTGTTCTAGAGCTAACTGTATGTGGACTCACCACTGCCTTTGGGCACCCTTTGTCATCTACAGACACTGAAGAGCAGCAGAATGTCAAAAAGGGACCCCGGGTCATCTATGATGAGAAGAAAGGCACCGTCTACAGCTACTCCTATTTCCACTTTGTCTTCTTGCTGGCTTCCCTCTATGTGATGATGACCTTGACCAGCTGGTTCCAGTGAGTGACCCATTTGAAATACCCTAAAACCAAGCTCAGAGTAAATGTTTCTACACACCCCAATAGTTGTCTGAGAAGCAACAGGAAAAAAACAAACAGCCAACACCCAAGTTCAGTGTGGTTCTCGAAAGTGTAGAGTCATCCGCACTCTTGTCCACACCCGTAGCCTTTGTAGCCAACAGCTCACGCTCTTCTGATAGCCAGCACCTTTTCCTGGACGCTGAGGCAGAGCATCAGCTCAGTGTGTGAGAGACCTTGGGTCCCATCTCTGCCGAGAAACAAAGCACACAAGACAGGAAGGGCTAATTTCACTTGGCAAGTATGGAGAACACTATAGCGTGATACAGGAAAGGTTGTCTTAAGAAAGATTGAAACAGTGGGCTTTTTTCCTACATCAAATACATGTCTTTTATTCTTTCCAGTTTTTAATGTGTTCATGCCTAATGGATCTTATTTTTGCTACATGGAGATTCATATTTTTTGTGCAGCCCCAGACTTCCAGCTGTACCCATGTGTCTGTTAGTTAATAGGTGTTTGTGTGGCTCTCATGAACCACACTCTGTAAGCACCAGAGAATGTCTCTAGTGGAATTGACACACCATGACCTGAATCCCTTGCATAGTGTCAGATAGTGGAGAGGTGCTGGGGAGTAGGTACCATGAGCCTAGAGTTAGAAGACACTTCCTGGAGGACGTTCTTCCTGATGGAGAGATGGACTTTGATGTTTCTTAGTGATCCTTTGAAAACTGGAGGAATTTTGGCTTGGAACATCTGAGAAAGGATGGAAGGTGGTAACAAACGCAGGTGACAGAAATCAGAGCTCTCCTTCCATCCTGCTAGGAATGTACAATGAAGCCTGTACAAATTTTCTTGTCAGACTATCTTTGGATTGCCAGCCAAAGACATGGAGCCTTATTATTAATTATGAAAGTTTGACCTGTAGCTTAGGCTTGTTCCTAGCTAGCTCTCTTACCTCAAATCAACCTGTTTTTATTACTCTATATTCTGTTACATGACTCAGTACCTCTGCTCTGTACCATGTCTGACTTCTTCAGCGTCTTACTGGCATCTTTCCACCCTGAGTATTCTCTGTCTCTGGAAGTCCTGCATAACCTCTTCCTGCCTACCTATTGGCCACTCAGTTCTTTATTAAGCCCATCATAGCAATATATCTTCACACAGTATACAAATATCCCACAACAGAAGCCACTTTTGAAAATACAATTTGGCAATAGTTTGAAATATAGTTTGGCAGTTCCTTGCGTGGTTCAGCAAAGATAATAGTATAATCTAGCAATTTCCCTCCTAAGTATAGATCTAAGACAAAAAGGAAAAATACAAAAAATTATAGGCAAATGCTCATGTCAGACAATGTAATACTATTTATCAATAAAAAGGAGTGAGGTATAGGTGAGTATCCCCAATCCAGAAATTCAAAATGTTCTCCAATCTCACATGACATGGGAATGTTCACGTTTTCAATTTTGCTCAACTGGTAATATCTATGTAAATATTCTGGGGTGAAAAACTCTAAAATCTGGTCCTAGGCATCTCAGATAAGAGACATGCAATTAGTGCTGATATATGTAATAACACAAAGAACTTGGGAAACAATTACACTACATATAAAAAGCCAATAAGAGGAGACAACATGACTGCATTTACATGGATTGGCTTAAAAAGAGCAAATCCTATAGACAGGAAATAGGTTAACAGATGCAGGTAATGGGGGACAGAGGGAATGGGAGGGCAGCTAAGGGATACAGGATGTCGGGAGATGACGTTCTAAAACTGATTGTTGTAATGATTCTGTAAGTGTTTGAAAACTCACCAAATGATACATTTAAAATGTATATGAGTTATAACTCCATTAATTGCTAAGAAAGGAAGTTGAAGGTTTCTAGGGGCAGGAAGTACCTAGGGCAGAGGAAACTCCTTCCCTTTCTTCTCCTTTCACCACAACTATGTCTTTTTCTCAACAGCTATGAGAATGCCACCATTGAGACCTTCTTCACCGGGAGCTGGTCCAACTTCTGGGTCAAGATGGCCTCCTGCTGGATGTGTGTGATTCTGTACCTATGGACCCTGGTGGCCCCTCTTTGCTGTCCCTCCAGGCAGTTCTCAGTGTGAGGGTGTGCACATGCCCCTTGGCTCAGCAGGCCTGTGCCCCACTCTGGAGGGCTGCCCTTTGAATGTGTGCATCAGGGGTTTGAGCAGCAACCGGTTCCCTGGGTCTGACAACACTTTCAGAAAACAAACAAAATCTCCCAATCAGCTTTAGTCTAAAATCCAAAAAGGAAACTACCAGTTTGGCTGACAGGAATTGAAATCTTTAGCCAAGCTGATAGGTGCAATTAATTATGTCTTTATGCCTTACCCTAAATGGTAGCTAAAGTTCTGTTGCTGTTTTTCTTGGGTGTGTTTTAACCAGAACAGAACTTGGGGCACAGCATCCGTCACAGGGATGAAAATGGCCTTGTACAACCTGTCATTCTCATCCTTGGTATAAAGAAGCAAAAGCAAAACCATTGAGTCCACAGTCCTCAGGTGGGTCTTGACCTCTGTCACTCCCTGTTGACAGAGGACAAGAGGAAGGTCCTCCACCCTCAGAACTGTTCCCTGTGCCCCTGCCCCAGCATTTTCCTGTGAGGTCCTGATGCCGGGAGTCAGGACCTTTCCTCTCTGCCCTTGGCAGAAGTCCTTCATTCTTGTCTGGGTAATTTTTGTAATAATGTGAAAAGCACAATTTGCTCTCACCTCCATGGAGTTCTCCACCACTTATGCCTACCCAATCCAAGTCTGCAATGACATGACACTTATGTATGGTGGTGGTCATGTGATTGTGAAACAATTGTTTTCTTTCCCTCTAAGCAGAGGATCACAACTCTTGTGACATCAGCAGTAATGCTGTAAGGGTCTTAACAGAAACGTTGCTTCTTGGCTGCAGCTTGCCACACCCTTCTGGAAGTGTTAAGGGCAGCTTCCCCATCCCCACCCCGCCCCTCACCCATCTGATTATCTACCACAAGGCCTTCCTCACTTGCATTGTGTCCCAGTGTTAACATCATGGCTTCCTTGGAGTAGAAGGGCTGGGGTGAGAAGCCTCAGCAGAGCTGAGCAGACAGGTCTAGGCAAGGAAGTAAGGAGTTAGACTTAGGTGCAGAGGTTGAAGGAATCTCACAAAACCAAGATCACATTCCCAGAAACATCCCAGACACACTTATGGGTGTGCGATTTCAATGCTGATGTTCTTAATCTGGAATTCCCAGTGCCGAGTCTGCTAGACGCTGGTGGAGGGATATCTTGCTTCTGTGTGAAGTAGAAGCTGTCTCTGGACATCCCAGAAGGACTTGGTCTAGCTGTTCTTTCTGTGACTATCTGAACAGATCGAGCAGAATTGGAACCTACCTAAGCCTGGTTCCCATGTGCCAAAATATGGATTCTTATTTCTACTCACTTCTATGTCCTCCTACTAAAAGTGCCATGGGGGAATGCATATGGGTGGATTCTTTGAAGAACTCACTTAATTTACAGTGTTTGAGAACTAGTAAGGATCCCTTGTTTATAAACTTTGTCACAATTCCTTGTATAGGTCAGGAACTCTTTAAACTCACCAGTTTAAATACACGTGAGAATCACAAAAGACAGGCGTAACTACACACTAACTCTAAACAAGTCTAGTTAGTCCAGTGGGAATGGGAGCCCCATCAACTGGGAAAGTGGGCCGTTGAGCTGGCTCCATGGCCGCAGCCACTGCTGCACCTGAAAGGCCTGCTGTGAGAAGCAGCGGAGGGGAGCTCATGCACAGGTGGGAACAGTGATGTTTCCCTCCTGCCAAGGGCTAGTCGAGGCCCTCATCTTCTCTGCTGAATCTGGCAGCCACATGTGGTGAGTTTTCAACTAGTCATACTGGACCAAGGTCAGACTGACAAGGCCACATATTCCTGGGCTGCTCTTTGTTGACCCCTTTTCCTCTCTAGAAAGCAGCTTAGGGAAACACAGTACCAGTGGCAGCCCCTGTGGCTTCTTTGTCAGCCAGGCAGGCTCCACCTGTTTTCCAGCTGCCTAAGTGATGGTTGGGTTCATGCCCTCCCCTTCCGAAGCTGGGTCTCTCACAAGAGGAATAGTCAACCACATCCATCTTTACTCTCGGCTGCTAGAGTTAGATTGATGGTCAGATGGCTGCACTTGAGGACTGTGGGTTCCCTAGTAAGGTAGAAGAAGTTAAGAATTAAACCTTTAATCTCAGCAGAAGCAAGGGGATCTCTGTGAGTTCTAGGCCAATTAGACCCTTTCTCAAAACAAAAAGTTGACACTCATGATCAGCTGTGGGACACTCCTCAGGTGGTAGCCCACTTAAGGATTTAAGAACGCTGTTAGGTTCTTGTACTTGAGAAACTGGAAAGCGTGCCAATTGCTTTAGTTAACAATGGCAGTGTTAACCTGCCTTATCCGCTGATAATTTTTTAAAGATAGCACCCTTTGCTTCTTGCCTACTCACACAGGACCATGAAAATGCATGCCTTGAAGGTGCTGATTGGCCCATTAGTGGTGGCAGACTGGGTAGTAGAGTTAGAAATTGTATGTGTTTCTCTCTTGTTTTTATGAGTAAAACACTTAAGCTTGGGGGTGGGGTTCTCCTGTCAGTCTTGCTTAGACATGATGTTTGGTTGGAGGCTAGAGACTGTCACCCTTGGAAAGCCTGCCATGCCATTGCTGAGTCAGGCTTTTGTGCTGCTGGGTAGCTGGTCCGGGCTTCTTGGGAAGTCAGCAGATGAAGTGTTTTCCAGAGGTTTGGGGAAGCTTTATATCGTGGGTAAACTGGTGGGGAAGGAGTTGGAGGGAGCATGGAGTATTGAGGCTTTGGGGTTCTGATTCCCATAAGGAATGGCCAGCAGGAGTTCCCACTGGATGACAGTGTTTCCAGTTCGCAGGTGACTTCACTGTGTAGTGTTAGTTGCCCCCTTCCCAAACCTCCACCCTCTGCCTTTTTTGGATGATGTACATATTTATTTGCCCTATGGCCCATCATTGGTGCTCCATGCTATCTGGAAAGCAGCTCCAGAGCTGGTATTTAAACTTCTGGGGCTTTCTTCTTCCGTTGCCCTTCTGAGCAGTATCTGTTTTGGTGTGCCAAAGTGTATACCAATGCACATCATATATACTACCAAGAAATGACAAGGGCTTCAGAAATGAGACTGAACACCCAGAAAGGACCAGGGACGAGGTTGACAACTGGGCCACAGGATCTGAAGGGTTTTGTGTGTAACTCACTCACTAGTAAATATTTTCATTTCCTGCAGAGATGGGTTCTCTGGTGTTGAGGTAGCGTCAACAGACAGGAGAGCTGATCACAAGGTCTTTAGCTAAATCTTCTTTTTCTGTTTTCCATCAGTGAATCATTCACAGAGACAGTTATTTTGAAAGGCTGATACTTGACTTTTACCAAAGAGGTGTATTTGACTTTGTTTTAGTTGGGGACGGGCAGGCAAATCAGGACTGTATTTACCCAAATTGACTTTGGCAGAGGTTTAACCACATTCATCTGAGCAAAATGATGGAAGGACTCTAAGGTAATCCTTTGGGAGAAAGGACCCTGGGAAAAATTCTCTCAGGTAAAGAAAGATTACAGCAGATGAGTAATATATGTCTTGAGAGCTATTTATAAAAATTTTAAGAGGATCATTTTGACTTCATTAAAGAATTAAACATTTTTTTACTTTGCAAAGAAAAACTACAAAAATTTTTATAGTCATATCTGTTAATTTTTTAAAAAGATGTTTTGGGAACAATTAGCTGTAGCCAAATTTTGTGGTTACCTTTTTTTCTATATTGGAGTTTTAATGCAATTTGTGTGGTAAGTCTACTGTTCGTTTATAAAGGTTTCTGACATGGTTAGATTTTGCTACCTTTTAAATTTGTTGGTTTTCCCCATTAGTCACAATGCCAATTATGGATTTGTATCTTTTTTTTGTTTGTTTGTTTGTTTTTTTTGAGTGCTAACTTTTCTATGAACCACCTGAAATTGACTGGCCTTTTCCTATGTAAAAAACTCAAACTTGTTAACTCTGTACTTTAATAAAATTTAAACTTGAAAAACATACTGTTTGTTTTCTTTCTATTACACACATGACTGAAGCCTCCAATTAGCCTTTGTCAGGTTTGGTGCTTTCACATGTCAGTCAAGGATCAAACATCTTGGCAACTATGCATACTGATAGTTTATAATTAACAAATATAAGGCCTTGAACTACAAATAGAATTGTAGGTGGGGTTTCTCTGTCTCACCAGGCAGCCCCCAAATGACCACACAGAGACTTAACATTATAAATGCTTGGCTGACAGCTTAGGCTTGTTACTATCTCTTTGTTGAGGACCAGGCCACTGAATCTCTTTCTTGCCCCAAGGCGCTTCCCAAAACTCAGGCACCTTCCCACAGATGGCCTGGCTCCATGGAGATGATCCATCACTTAACAACACTTCGTTAACACCTGCACTCCCTGGTGAGATCTGCCCATCGCATACCAAACGTTCCCCACTGCCTCTCTTCTCAGCATCTCCAGTCTAACGACCTCCTCCTCATGGCCAATGCCACCTTCCCCAATTTAAGCCTGTACAGAATTCTCATTAAATGGCAGCAGCTTGATCGGAAGGTCTGTCTTAGCTGTCACCTCCTCTTGTCTCTTGTCTCATTCATTCCAGGTTCCCATGGGCTCGAATCCTGTTGTGCCCTGCTGGTTGGGGCAGATAATGGGGGTAAATTTGATCAAAATGCATTATGCACATGAAAATGTCTATGGGAAGCTGTGTTTGTGGAGCTACAGATGGAGCCGGCTGACTTGCCCGCCTCGTACCTGAGAGGGGGAGTGTGGATTGCGAAAGGCTAGGAAAAGATACTTAAGAAAAAGTCAGAGACACAGGATAGTCAGGAGGGCAAATCCAGTCAATACTGAAAGCTCTTAGTTTGTTCTTCAGCATTCTTAAGTACCCAACCAAAAGTGGGGACAATAGCAGAAGACTTCTGTTATCATCCATAATGAGCGAACAGACTTACTTCCCTTAATCCTCCTGTTATCTGGCCTTCAGGGTCAAGAGTAAACACACCTGAGCCCAAGTCTGTTATTTAGATAAGGTATTCTCTACTGCTACCAAGGCCAAAACACCCTGTGGTAGTCAAGCCTTTACACAGTTTTAAACTCTCTGATCTTGAGGCAAGATGAAGTGAACCCATCTTTATGGGCGGTAACAAATGTCACAAATGAATACAATATATACAAAAAAAAAAAAAAAGGAAGTGGTTCCTTCTCTAGGGTCTTTTTACTTTAAACTACCCAGACAAGTTGTAACTCCTATCTTATTTAGGGTGAGTCACACAATTTACCCTTTGGTCTGTCTACTAGCAAGTGTTCATTGCAAAGAGTCATTAGTCTAATTCGAGGCCTGTGGTTTCTGCAACGTGATTGATACTGGGCCCTCACTGGGACTCTTTTTGGATATCCTGTTCTTTCCCTGTGTCGTGGAGATCCTGCAGCTTTGAATCTCAGGACTGGCCCCTTAACACGCTCCAGCAGATCACAGATGGGGTGGATGTTGGGGTGGGCCAGCTCATAACTCTGGTTCTGGGCCTCGGTATTTGCTGGGTTGGTCAGCTGGCCAGCTTTCCCCGTCCTCACCATCAGGGTGAGCTCTACAGTTTGCTAGTTCACCCTGTGCAGCGAAGAGCGAGGGGTGGGACCAGTTCCCCTGCTGTCCTCAGGGCAGGCTCACCCATACCTACACCACCAGGGCCAGCTCTGCTGGGTTGTCCAGGTGAGAGGTACAGGGGCCACTCTTTTGGGTGCTGCTGCTGGTGAGGGGCAGAAACAGTTTTCCTTAGGGCTGCCCCCAGTGAGGGGTGGGGCCAACTCTGTGCAGCCCTATCCTCTCAGCCTTTGGTGGTAACAAGCCTCTCACACCAACCCAGCAGGGCCATGGGCCCAAACATCACCATCACCCAGGTGGCAAGTAGACTACCCACCTCAGCCCACTTTCACCTCTTCAGATATGCCTCTCTCCATAGAACATGAAGCATCCTATCTCTCCATATCACACTATAGATTTGCTTATCACAATAGTACCCAACTGTCTGGCACCACTAGACTCTGGGTGGGTCCATGTTTTCCCTCTGTGCCTGGGGCAAGCTGCTGATTCTTAAAATTATTACGATTATCTATTGTACTTTTTCTTTTTGTTTCGGTTATTAAGACGAGATGTCACGATGTCGTCTAGAACTCACTACGTAGATCAGGCTAGCCACAAACTCAGAAATCCACCTGTCTTTGTCTACCAAGTGCTGGGATTAAAAGTATATTCTACCACATCTGGCTTTCAGATTTTTTTTAGACATTTACTTTACGTGATGAGTGTTTTGCCTGTATGTATGTGTGCATGTGTGTGCTTTGTGTCTGCAAAGGCCCAAAGAGGTTGTTGGATCCCCTGGAACTGGAGTTACAAAATAGTTGTGAATCATCACGTGGGTGCTGGAAATTGAACTTGTGTCCTTTGCAAGAGCAACAAGTGCTCTTAACCACTAGGCAACTAGTGTATTTTTCAAATTAACGTACAAGGGCATATTAGTTACTAAAGATCTAGATATATTCAGTGATACTGTTCATATTTTCCGGGCTTGTTATAACTTTGGTGTGTTTATATATATACGTGTGTGTCTGTGTGTGTGTGTGTGTGTGTGTGTGTGTGTGTGTGTGTCCTGGGGACCAAGGCCCTGGGTATGTGCCGCTCCCACTGTGCAGCCTGTATCCGAGAATGTGCGGAGGGTGTCGGGATTGATGACACAGAGACCAGAAGGCTCCTCAAGAAGGCTCTCTTTTATTCCTATCCTGGCTGGTTATAATATACCCTGACACCAGAGGCTGTGGTGGGTGGGTCAGAAGAGGTCACGGCATTCCTGTGGGCGACCCCTTTTCAGGAACTTATTGCCCCGGACATTGTATTGTTTTTAGTAAACATGTTTTTAGTAAACATTGTCTTACAGCTGCCTGCTCTCAGGCCGATGGGGAAGTGGGTCTCTGGCCAAGGTCTGTTGTCCCCACAATTCCCCCTTTTTTATTTTCTAATGAGGCACTCCTGTCTTAGGTCAAGTAGGGTCACCCTCCCTTATCCGTCTTTTGGGGGACCTGGCAACCCCTGTCTTAGGCGGAAGGTCTCTTCCCCACAGGTTGCCCGTCATCGAAGAACCTCATCCTTAAATCGTCTGTAATCAGACTTCATGGCTACCGGGATTGCCATGGGCTAACCTGAGCAATACTTGGTGACAGATCTCTTGCCTCTGGAACAAGGCACGTTTAAACTCGGCATAAAGCCAGAATGCCTATCGCCACTGCCACCATTTCCAGGACCCCCATTGATATAGCACCTCTCCATCGTCGTACCCATCCCCCAATCTGGGCCATAGCATTCTACCAGCCTTCCTCTGTTACAAGGGTAACCCTCATGTGTTTTACAGTTACAATTTGATAGTCAAAATAGTGATAAAGTTTACAATCATTCCAAGATCTACTCAGGAAAGCATTTAGAACGTGTACTTGCACAGATACATTAGGGACAATCATTGATATTACACATGTAGCATGATAAAAAAATGAACAAGAGGCTTGTTGCACTATCCACAGAGCACCAATTTGTTCCTGTGGTGATGTAGTTTGTTGATTTAACATCAGCAGCCTCAGCTGAATGTGCAACTTGAGCCAAAGTCTCCTTTTTGTCGCATTAGGACAAGTTGCATTTCTCCAGAAAAATAAACTGGCATAGGCGCGATTCCAGAAACAGGAACCACCAAGGCTGATATTTCAAGTGACCGTGTCCTGTACAAATACTGAAAAGGGGCTTTTGCCACTCATCACAGTCCGTACCAATGTCCAAATGTTTTAAATAGGTCCTTTTTTCCCCAAAGGGAAAAACCTGGCAATATGAATTCTGGTGTTTCAAGGTGTGTCAAGGGCAGACTGTTAATCTTCCAGTTCTCTGTTGGCTTTGGGATGAAACCTCACGGGTCCGGGAGGTTGATGCAGCAGGCCTGTTGAGAAACTGGAAATCTCAAACCAACTGTTTTCTTTCTTTCTCGGGCTGTAGATTCGATGACATCAAGGGTCAGGAACACTGATTTAGGAGATCTCACTCATACTGGCTTAGGTAGGCTCCCACGGTCTCAGGTCCAGTTTTTCTCTGCTCCATGCATCTCACCAAATGTTCTGACAGCTGCCTAGCTTTATTCCTTTACTGCAAGAAAACACAAACATGCCCTCGACCCCAAATTAGGGTCTTCTCCACTGTCTAGTGCATGGATGTCTCCATTTGACCTGAGCAATAGTTGCTCAAGTTCCATCATGCCAGAATCTGTCTGAAGCAGATTGCTCACTGGCATTCACATTTTAAAAATTTTTAAATGAGGAGTGTATTATTTGATGAGTCATGTGGGGACTGGGGACATTACTCCCCCTTTTTTATTTTCTAAATTTTGTTTGAACTGTTGAAGCTGGACCATAACAGTAGAAGGATTTGCCTACCCTCCTTAGTTAACTATCTAGGTGAACTGGGATCACAAGTCCCCACAGGTATGCTAAACACCAGCAGTTCCACTGAGCCATGTCCCTAGTCCTCAACAGGATCTATGTTTCAACACTTGAGTATCTGTGCTATCCAGCACCTACTGTTACACATGCCTAAAGATATAATTTGTCCCTTACATATGACCACATTCCATACCTCACCACCAAATAATTCAGCCATTTCAATCATATGAAAAGCCCTCCAGAGTGCCCAAATCTTGTCTTCCACTGTCATCATTCACAAATCCTTCCTGCACCCCTCACTGAGCACCAAACATGCCCAGAATCATGAGAGAAACATGAATGAAGCATGGGATATGTATGTTCTAGAGTCAGAGACAATGTGAATAGAATATGAACAGTAAATTGGATGCTGAGGTGGCTTAATGGGAATGGCTTTCATAAGCTGAATACTTAGTCCCCACATGTTAGAACTATTGGGGCACGATTAGGAGGTGTGGTTTTGTTGAGGAAGTGTATCACAGTGGGAGGGTTTAAGAGGTTTCACAAGGCTAGTTCAGTCCCAGTGTATTCTCTCTACCTCCTAATTGTGGATCAAGGTGTGAGTGCTCAACTGTCCCTGCCACCATGCCTTTGCTCCACCATCGTGGACTCTAACCCTCTGAAACCATAAGCCCAATTAAGCACCCTCCTCATGAGGCAGCATTTCTTTGTGTAACCCTGGCTGTCCTGGAACTAGTTCTGTAGACCAGGCTGGTCTCAAAACTCAGAGATCCAAGCCGGGCGTTGGTGGCGCACGCCTTTAATCCCAGCACTCAGGAGGCAGAGGCAGGCGGGTCTCTGTGAGTTCGAGACCAGCCTGGACTACTGAGCGAGTTCCAGGACAGCCTCCAAAGCCACAGAGAAACCCTGTCTCGAAAAACAAAAACAAAAACAAAACAACAACAACAAAAAACCTCAGAGATCCAGCTGCCTCTGCCTCCTGAGCATTGCGATTAAAGGTGTGTACCATCACCACTAAGAACCTTCTTTTATAAATTGTCTTGATCATTTTTGGTGTTTCGCTACAGAAGAGAAAAACAACTAAGACAGATGGTGGTGGGTTCTATGTAAGATGATGAAGCAGGCAAGTGAAGGAGACAGTCCAGGAGGGTGCAGGGTAGAGAGTCACTGGAAAGGCAACACTGCAGTGTAGCATTGGGGAAAAATGGTACACCCAATCTTAGGGAGGAGTCTTTCAGGATGGAGTGTCCATCTGATGACGTTAAACAGTCAAGAAACCAAGGATGCTGGGATGGACTGGCCATGGGGAAAGTGACAGAGGTAGTTAGCAAGGTAACTGGAGCAATGGCAGCAGGTCATGCAGGTTTTTATAGACCCCTACGAAGACGCTGGCTTCCACTTTGAATGAGACAGCGAGTCATTTAGAGAGCATGATGAATTGTTTCCCAAGATAGCTGCTAAAGCCACCAACTCAGTGTTTCACAAGGTGATCTCGCCACTCTCCTTTGCTGAGAAAACACACAAAATGTGATATACAGGCAACGGAATACATCCAGCCTTTAAAACCAAGGGACTCCTGCAATATGCAGTGACTTGAAAGAACTTGTAGAACATTGGTAAATACAACAGTGCAACTGTAGGCATACACATCAAGCCATCTACGTATTGGGACTGTCCTCCAACCCAAGCAACCGCTATCTTGGGCAGCTCAGTGGCACCCCTTGAAAAAAGTCATTCCAGCAGGGCTGTTGATGTAGAGGAATGGGGGGGTCACATGACCCTTATCTGAGTATCTTGATACTCTGTCTTAATTTCATGTGGCCTTGGGGGGCTTAGGGTACATAGGTGGAAGACTAGAGGAAGGGGCACCATCTCTGTGGCTATGAGGAAGCCCTCACTCACCCTTGCTGAGCAAAGGCTTTCCAGGTGTGACCTGTTGGGGTGAGGGAGGAACACCTACACCCCTTATATAACCACTCCCAATGCTCCCTTAAGGAAGCCTAATAAAATGCTTCCTTTAAAGTGAACTTTGACAGAATCATGCCTGTTTGTGGCTGGGACCTGAGGAGAAGGGGAAGGTATTATTTATGGTCTCCCAAGAAGGAACTGTAGTAATGTTAGATTATAGTGAGACAGAGTGGCCGGGGCTGTAGTTCAGTGTTACTGTACCTGCCTGTCACGCAGGAGGCCCTGTGGTCAGCCTGTAATACCTGAAACGAACAAGCAAGGTAAACTCAGACACAGATCATACAATCCTTGTGGTTACAAAGGATTTTTTGATGTTAAAGAACTCAGAATTTCAGCTAAGAATAAGTTCAAGAGAAATGCTGTAAAAAAAAAATGGTGACTGCACTTGGGCTGGGCGTTGGTGATGCACGCCTTTAATCCCAGCACTAGGGAGGCAGAGGCAGGCGGATCTCTGTGAGTTCGAGGCCAGCCTGGTCTACAAAGGGAGTTCCAGGACAGCCTCCAAAACAATACAGAGAAACCCTGTCTCGAAAAAACAAAACAAATGGTGACTGCATTTAACAATGTATTTAAAATAGCTATAAGGAGGAACTGTATGTTTTCTCACCATAAAAAAGAAGTAATACATTTTAATTAGCTTGATTTAGCCATTCTATGCTGTAGAACAATCTTTGTACACTGTAAACATGTATTACTCTCATTGTTAATAAAGAACTGACTGGCTTACAGCTTGGCAGGAAGAGATTAGGCAGGAAAGTCAGACCAGGATGTTGGGGAAGTCCTGTGCATATGTCAATAAAGTACTGTCTGGCCAATGGGGAATCTAGATAGGAGGGACTAGGAGTCCAGGAGGACTCTGGGAAGGAGAAACACGAGAGTTCGAGATGTAACGCCATTGGGGTAGGAAGCCCGGAAACCTCTCCGGTAAGAGAAATACTTAGATTAACAATTATGGGGTAATTACTTAAGTCAGAGCAAGCCAGTAAGAAACAAGCAAAGTCCAACAGCTTCATAATTAATATAGCCTCCTGTGTGTTTATTTGGGGACTACAATGTGGCAGAGCCCAGGCGACTGGCAGGTGATAAACCAAAGCGGCTAGCAAAGATAAAGCTTCTCTTAACACCAGGAGGATACTGGGAAGAAGGGCATCTGAGAAGTCTGGAGCAAGATGCAGAGGAAGCAGATGTACATGCTGTATTGAGGAAAAGTACCAACAGAGAGTAGAACACAGATAAAATATGGCTTAATTTAAGTTGTAAGAGCTGCCCCAGGGCACAATGGGATTCGAGCCCAATGAATGAATGAATGAGACAAGAGGAGGTGACAGCTAAGACAGACCTTCCGATCAAGCTGCTGCCATTTAATGAGAATTCTGTACAGGCTTAAATTGGGGAAGGTGGCATTGGCCATGAGGAGGAGGTCGTTAGACTGGAGATGCTGAGAAGAGAGGCAGTGGGGAACGTTTGATATGCGATGGGCAGATCTCACCAGGGAGTGCAGGTGTTAACGAAGTGTTGTTAAGTGATGGATCATCTCCATGGAGCCAGGCCATCTGTGGGAAGGTGCCTGAGTTTTGGGAAGCGCCTTGGGGCAAGAAAGAGATTCAGTGATCTGGTCCTCAACAATTATCCACTCTTGATCCTGTCCACTCCTGCTGACCCCTTTCTCGGCCCAGATGGTTACCCTTCTGCTTCCATATCTTTTTGTGTGGTTGTGGTTGTGTTCCAGTATGTTAGAGAACTCAGTCCTGTGTCTTGATACCAGTATGTGCTCTCAGAGGGCATCTCAGGCTAACTTCCACACTGAAGAAGGAACACCTGTCACTATAGCCCTGTTGCCATTTTGTGCTGCGGATCAAAAGAAGTCTCTATCTTCTTAGCCCAGGCAACTTTAGTGAGTCCCTGCATCTGGGACCCAGGTGTCCATGCACCTCTGTTCTCTGCAAGATGAAGAAACAGGTCAAGGGCCCACTTCCTTTCTTAGCTAAAAGCCAGGAGTGTCCTTGGGACTCTAGGCAGCCACATCTTTGCCAGAGGTCAGAGATGCCAAGCGTGTCAGGGGACTCTGATCCTGATCTGGATCCTAAATGATTTTCTTGTTACCTCTTCAGAGGGGAGAATGTTGGTACGGGAAACACTAAGAGAATAGATATCTGTCCTGGGCGGAGACCCAACTTCCTGTTGGACAGTGTCAATGGCCTGGTTAGGGGACCATCCCTAGGGAGGTGGGTTCACCTTAAACCATCTTAAAGGAACGGGCAGAATAACTATCCCCTTAGTGAGACACTGTACTTTTCCTTCCCAGAATTCACTCCCCTCTGCTTTACTCTCCACCCTACCCTCAGGGCACCCCAGACCTCCCCCAGCCTACCTCTTCCTTCTCATACTTAGCTGTTCCCCTGGCCTTTCTATCCTGTAACTGCTGTTGCAAGAAAGACTGTGCTTGAGCCACAGTTGCGTTGCAGGGTTTCCAGCCTCTAGGTACTTGGTTTAGTTGCTCTCGAATGTCAGACCATAGATTACAGTGAATTTCTTGCTTTCTTTCCCCTCAGTGGCCCCAGATGCTGCCTGGCAGATGTGTTGTGTTTGCATTCCAGCCACAAGCCCATCATAGCCATGGTTGGATACATGACGTGTGTTTTAGGAAAGGAAATATCAAGATGAGTCTGGAATATCATGTTATTTCCAGAACCCCAAAATTCTTCCAACAACTTTTTGATGACAAGCTAAGTTATGTCAGGTTAGGAATTTTTATCATATGCGGTGACATTTCGTGTACATTTTCTTGCTTTTTAAGGTGAACAAATACCAATGTTTTACATTTTAAAATATTATTCAAAACCTCACAAGATGTAGGTGGTTAAGTTTAGGGTCTGTCCAAATGTTTAAATTACAATTGTTCATTAAATTTAGGCTTAGTGTCGTAAGTGCTTAGGAGGATTTTTGTCTGTAGACTAGAAATGAAATGTTGCTTTGTTGGCTATTTTTAGTGTGTGTGTCTTTGTGTGTGCATCTTAGCACAAGAACACGCCCAAGTGTTCATGGGCACATGGAGTGCTGAGGTCAGAGGTCAGCCTCAGGTGTCATTCTTCTGATGCTGTTGTTGTGCCCAAATTCTGAACCCCAAAATCACCAAGAGGCCCATTTCAATGCAAAAGCAAAGAGTCTTTTATTATAGATGTTTAATGAGCTAACCCCATTGGGCCCTTCACTCCACCACCATGGCGAATGGCTGGAGAAAGACCCCAAGCAACCTCGAGGCAGGGATCTTAAAGGGCAGTGTGAGGGGAGTGTCTAGGGGTATGAAACAGTCTCAGGATTGGTGTGCTTCCAGGTTTGGGTGACCCACCCTTTGTTGATTGGTCAACTGGTTGTTATGGTCCATAGGCCCTCCCAGGGCGGTTGCTATGTTCTGCACTGTCTGTAAAGCACAAAGCACAGCCCGACCAGCTAACTTCTGATTGGTTCCTTGCCACGAGGAGGGCATCTGACCTTAGTGACCAGGACAGGAGCAGCAAGGTCATGCAAGCATATGTTAGCTTGTAATGGCTGCTAAAAAGGGGGACTGGTCACTACACTGTCTGTCTTGTTTTTGAGACAGAGTCTCTCACTGACCTGGAACAGCCAAGGAGGTTAGACAGGCTGGCCAGTAGGCCCAGGGATCTGCCTGTCTCCGCCTCTCCAGCACTGGGGTTATACGTACTCACCACCACACCTGGCATTTTATGTCAGCTCTGAGGACTGAGCTCAGGTCCCTTCCTCATGCTTGCAAGACAAGGACTTCACCCTCTGAGCTTGAGCTCTTTCCAGTTTGCTTTGTTGACTTGTAGAAATCAACTAAAATGAGATTATGGCTGGTGGTTCACACCTAAGATCCTCAGGGGGCTGCATGCTTGTCTGTGGTGTGTGTGTGTGTTATATTTATATAATTTAAATATAAAAGACATAAGTTAAAGCTCAAGCAAATATTTCACCACACAAAGGCTTTCTAGACAAGAAAAGAAACTGACAGGTGGATGTATCAATCAGTGTAGGCTGAATTAATCCATCATAGGAAGCAGCTCCAAAAAAAAATCAGTGATTTACCAAAGTTATCTTTTGTTCACATTCTCATCTGCTGTGGTTGTCTGCAGCTCTGACCCAAGTCCTCTTGTTCCAGGACTAAAACTAAAAGTGCCGTCTGCTCCTGGAATGGAGGAGGATAAGGCCTGGTCACCTGATGACTCTTAATGTTTTCACTTAGGTTTGGTCTGTTGTCTTTTGCTTTTGGTCAAGGCAAAAGCTGCTCCTGAGGGCAAGAGGTAGGGATATGGACTCCTCCCACAAGGAGGGACCTCTAGTTACTCTTCAGACTGATGTAGTGAGGCAGAGAAGTCCCATCCTCCCACTGCTGGTACAGCAAGTACTCTGAACACTGACATGACTTCACCATAACTGGAAATGCAAACAGTTATAAAGATCCTTACAATTTTCGTTTTTCCCAGGAGGTGTGCAATGCACTGTGGTCCAACCTTCAGGATGGAAGCTTGTTGTTATTGG
Organism: Mesocricetus auratus; assembly: GCF_017639785.1. NCBI lineage: Eukaryota > Metazoa > Chordata > Mammalia > Rodentia > Cricetidae > Mesocricetus > Mesocricetus auratus. The sequence goes on along the minus strand of NW_024429201.1, from coordinate 26,087,873 downwards.
AACTGAGGTGATTTTGACATTCTTTGAAAACTTCTTTCTTGTGAGTTAAAGCTTTTATTTAAAAATATTGAAGTCAGCCATGGTAGCACATGCCTTTAATCCCAGCGTTCAGAAGGCAGAGACAAGCAGATCTCTGAGTTAGAAGCCAGTCTGGTTACAAAGTGAGTTCCAGGACAACCAGGACACTGCATGTCCTAGACCCAGGCGACTGAATCTGTTTGTTTTCTCCACAGCCCATCATCGGTCACCTGTGTGACGCCCAGTCTCCGTGGCTGTCGCCCAGCTGAGCCCCCATCTGCCAGTGCCGTGGTCTCTCAGTTGTACTGTTTATCAGCCCTCAGTCTCTGGTGTTCTGTAGGCGTCTGAACAGGTGAGAACAGGGAGCTCCCAAATGTGCGTGTATACGCGCAGCCTAGGACTACAGATGCTTAGACGGGTAGTAAAGGCTCTTGAGGCAGGGACAGCTTCCTGCATTATTTGGTGGTGACAAGTACCCTTCTATGAATGACAGTGGAGCAAACAGACACAGAAGACAAGGCAATTTGATGGGCAGGCAGAGAAAAGGCCTAGGAAAGGCACCAGCCACTAGAAGCCTTGAGAGGCAAGAAATGAACTGATTGTCCTCAGAATCTTCACAGGGTAGACAAGCCCCTGACAACAACTTTATTTCAGGCCTCAGCCTCAAGAGCTGTGAGAATAAGTTTCTACTGTAAACCACCTGTATGTACTTAGGATTGGCTTTATTTCTAACACCAGTGTTAGAAACACTAATACATCTTCGACTTTATAAATGCAGAATTATTGCTGGGACTACAAATAAATAAAAAACTAAAGGTAGAACTAGCTGTTGATCTCAATAGCAGGGCTGCCCAGGGTGGGCTGGACTCTGGATTGGGTGCTCAGTAATGTAAGATCAATAAAACGATGAGAGGGTTGCTGCAAGGGGAATGACAGGAAAGACTGGAAATGAAAGAACGATGTGGCCGACACTGGGAAGTCAGGTAGGTGATTACCAGTTAGGATCCATCTTTCTCCGGCATTTGACTGAGGTAGACGACACCAGCATTGCCTGTTCCAGCGATGAAACGGGGGGGGGGGGGGCTCAGGGAGGCCGTGTCTGCATCCATGCTCACACAAGTCAGCGACTGATGGGCCCACTGAACCCATTGCACTCCAGGCTCGGTCCACACAGTTCCCCGACTCCGCCCTCTCTTTTACTGAGATTTTGGTAGTAAGCTTGCTCATTGAGCCGAAGCACTTCTCAGTTCCATGAGACCACAGCTTGGGGTGAGCTAGGCACCTCTAGGATACAGCATCCCCTGCCCCGGTCCTATGGAAGTGTGGCATAGGGCACCAGCTAGTCCTGGCGACCTTGGGGTCACTGGAGTGATTTGTCAGTCTCTGGGCAGGTAAGGTGCCTATTTACAGGCCCTGTTACTGATCCTTGGCCCACCATGAGGAAGAAAAGTGGACACTGGCTCCCAGCTTCCTCCTTACCTACAGAGGATGGTGGGTCATGGAGATGTAGACCCCAGAGAAGGGTGGGGGGCATTCATAGTGGAACCTCTGGGGGCATTCATAATGGAAACTCTGGGGGCATTCATAGAGGAACCTCTGGGGTCATTCATAATGGAACCTCTGGTTTGGTTCTTAGTGCACTGGATTAATGCATCTGTTCCACTCTCTTTCCAGGAATGGGACTGGAGCACGAAATTCATTTTTCATTTCTGTTCCTTCTCCAGAAGCTATTAATGTTCATGTAAAATCATCAGTACAGGAGGGAATGGAAACTGTCTGGCTGTGACAGACAGGAAAGCCTGGTTTTAGAATTTAGAAAGGTGCGTGTAGCTTGCTTTTCTCCAAGGACAGAGACAAGATGCAGCGCCAGAGAAGCCAAAAGGAGAGGCCCTGGGTCTGCCCTGTTGTAGCGAAGTGGAGAGTTTCAGCTCTGCCCCATTTCCCCATCCTCCCAGACTGCCTTGTGTGAGCCTCCAGGTGAAGCAGTGTTGATCTCTTTCACATGTGTGTGGAATTGATGCCTTCTATCCCTTCCAACAGCTTGGTAACCCATTCTGCAAGAGTTCCCGTAGGTCTCTCCTTTCTGTAATTTCCCCACTGTCAGAAGCGGCTGAAGTCTCGGTGAAGACTGAGGAGTCACAGAGGAGAGCCTGATACACTGTGTGGAGGATGCTGGCGATGGCAGTTCTTGGAAAGTGGAGGCAGAGGCATGGACAGTGGGATCTGGTCTCATATAAAAGCCACACGAGAGTTCTAAGTCCTTGCTTGCAGAGGGTACCCACAATCCACCTCTGCTGGTAAGTTTCGTAATGCTCAGGCCAGCATTCATAAATATGTCTGGGATTGAAATTAGCCTTACCAAATGTCACCATATTCTTATTAGACCTTAGAGAAGGTAAATATATAATGAAACGTCAAAAATGACCTTTATACAGTAAACTCGGGGATTTTCTTTCATTTTTGTGTGGTGTGTGTGCATGTATTCATGTGTGCCTGTGAAGGGGCACATGTGTGTGTGCGCGCATTGTGGAGGACAGAGGACAATGTCAGGTGTTTTCCTCTGTCGCTCCGTCTTTGTTTACTGAAGCAAGGGTCTGGCTCTGAAAGTCAGGATTTGTCAAGTCTGGTTCCTCAAGCTGACTAGCCTGCCTTGAGGAATCCCCTGCCTCCATCTTCGAGGGCTAGGATAATAGTCAGTCGCCCTGCCTGGGTCTGAACTCCTAACTTCAGGCTTGTATGGTCATCACTTTGTCCACTGAACCCTCTCCCCTGCCCTCTTGGGACTTTTTAAAATCCATTCTTTCCTTCAGCAAAGTTGTGCTGTGTGCTGTCTAAAAGCCAAACCCTAGCAGCATGAAAAGGGCAAGTCCTTCTTCATTCAGCTGCTCAGTCTGTTTGAAGACCTAGACAGGAGCAGACTGCTGAGGTGTGACTGAACATGCCCACACAGGTACACGCTGAAAACTGACGTTAGAAAGAGGTCTAACTGGTGGCTGCTGGTTTCAGATATTAATTAAAACGGGCACAGAGGACACTCCTATTCACTCGGGGTACTGAAGAACACCGTGTAGTTTCACAACATGGTTCCATGCTTGGTTGGAGACTGAGCTGGACCAGGGTTGTAGTCAACATGTATAGTATGTGTTAACTGTCTCATGACTGTGACAGAATGCTGGACATAGTGATTATAAGGAAGAGAAACTGGTTTTAGCCCATGGTTTCGGAGGTCCACCATGGTTGGTTCTGTTCACTCAGGAGGTCAAACATCATGGAGTTGGGAGCAGTGGCAGAGGTTATTCTCTTTAGGGGGACAGGAAGGAGAGGCAGGGTGAGATTGCATAAGAATAGGCACCAGGCATCACTCTCAAAGGCAGGTCCAGCTATGCCCCACTTCCTGAGTTTTCAGAACCTCCCAAAACAGCATCATCAACTGGTGACCAAGTATTAATACACCAGCCTACAGTGGATGTTTCCTAGCCAACCATAACACCACGCACACCAGTTTCGCCCTAGCAGCAACAACCCTGCACATTTATCTGCTTATTTCCTCCTAACCCCATTTAATGGTCGATCAGTAAAACTCTTGCATCAGCTCTGGGAGCCATTTTTAGGATATTGGGTATGTAGCAACTGAACACAGGGAAGGTGGTGGCATTCACCAATTACCAGCAAGAGAGCCTTGCCATTGAGCACAGAAGAAAGCAAAGCAGCTGCCATTGTCATCAGATCAATGGGCCTGGCTGGAAAACCGTCACAGCTGGGACTGTTGACTGTTGGCATGTCCCTCATAGAAGGAAGGAGCGAGGGGGCTCATCGGATCTTCACCTGAGTGTCTGGCTACAGCTCTCAGCCATTTGAATACAATTCGGCCCCAATTACACCGGTCATGCCAATGCAGGGCAGGGGGCAGGAATCCAGCGCGGTGCTAGAGGTTGGGAAAGGCTAATAGGAGAAGCTCTGTGTGTGAAGCCATGAGGGAGCTGTCATCCACGCTTGGCACAGACCTTCTAGTGTGGCTGGCTTCATGCCACCCATGCTCTGTACATAAGCCTGATGAACTCATTGGTTCCCCGGGGTGACCTTTGGTAGAATCATGCTTTGATTCGTCACTGGGACTCAGACAGACGATTTTTATTCCTCTCAAAGGAAGGAATTCTCACACAGATGGTAACTGGGGGCTCCCGTTCCTGCATTACCTCTGGCCTGCGGGGACAGGACACAATCTCCAGAGACACTTTCCTGTTCTACAAAATGGAACTTGTGTCTACCTCATTCACTTGAAAATCCTTGTGCAGGACTCCACGACAGGGTCACTAGACAACAAGCTTCGGTGGATGCCCAACATTTTGATCAAGTGGAGCTTTGATGGGTTTGGCTATCTGAATCCCCACCTTGCAACAGCACAGAGAAGGTGGCTGCAGAATCCAGGACAGGGCATGCTAATCCAAGGAGGGATCCTGCCAACACTGGGGCAAAAGGGGGTGGAAGCCCAGAGCCCAGTACCAAAGGCAAAAAGCGTGGCCCATGCCGACAGTCACGGCTGGCTGCTGCACTAACTTTTAGGGTTGGTGGAACCAATGTAGACTTAGATACAAACCACAGCTATGCATATAACACAAGGAATCCAGTTCTGAATGCTAGGATTGAAAGATCCATTCTTTCAGAGAATTTTTACCACTTTTCCAAACATTCTAAAACGAGCTGTAAGATTGTGATAATTACAGAGGCAAAAGAAGGATGCCTATGATTAGCTGCAGCCTGCACTCAGTGGTCCACTGCTGGTCAGCCGAGGCCCTGCCTCCAACAAGAGGCAGATTCCATGAGCTTACAGGCCCTGCCAGGAAAAAGGCAGCTAACTAGAAGGCATCCACCCCGAGGCTTGGCTGACCCCGTTGGAGGGAGGGAAGGTACAGAGAAGCCACAGGGAGAGAACAGTGATGCTTTTCAGGTGCATTCCCAGACTGGGCTGTGCTCCTCCACAGACCCCAGAGTCCCAACTAAAGATGGACTGCTGGGTCTGGTTGAATACCCAGCCAAATGCCACCTAGCCTCTGAGGCTGTGCGCCAGTGCTGCCAAGAAGAATGATGGGCAGGCCGCGAGATCTGGATTCCCGGTCCATTTCATAGCAGCTCTGCAGAGAGTCACAGTTGGCTCTAGCTCAGCAGCTAGGCCAGGAGCCCAGGTTTCCACGTGAATGCATTTGAGCTAAAATCTCCTCCTGTTGTCGTCTAGCACGCCTCTCTTGGGCCAGTGACATCTGCACGACTGGGTAACGTGTTGGGCATGCAGAAGCTCCGCCCCCCATCTCTAGTCAGAACGTGCACTCTAAGGCAGCCTGGCTGAGAACCAGTTGACACCGTAGAGCAAGGAGAGGCAGGCACACTAATAGGCACACACAGCCCCAGTCCAGAGCCACTGGATTTGAAGTTGGACCCCCTGCTTCAGAAACCAGGCTGGTCTAGGGCAGCAGGGAGTGGGAGCCTACAAGAAGCCTGTCTGGGGGTTGGGAAGAGGGAGCAGAAAAGACATGTAAGGACAGACCACAGCAACTGGAAAAAGTGCTGATTCATGGATCACTTCTTCTGTTTAAGGCAAAAGAGGCTGGGCAATAGTTTGAACCTAGGCAGCCTCCTCTGGGGATGTGGGAGCTGCATGAGTGAATCCCTGGAGCCTGGGAGCAAGCAGAGGTCTTATTTCCATTTTCCAGATGGTTGAGGGGTAGGGCTGGGCTGTTGCCAGCTGGCTGAGCAAAATCAGGACCCTCTCTTTGCTCTACTGGTGCCAGCTGGTTCTTGGGCCAGCCATGCAAGCTGCGCCCAGGCACACGTCATTCCAGGTCCCTGGAGACAAGCCAGGAATTAGGCTGTTGGTTTTTCTCATCACAGCCAAAGCCCTGCCTTGGGGCTTCTCAGAGGCACCCCCAGACCCACGCCTCTTTCTTTCTTCTCTGGTCTTAATGACTGATATTATTTCTCAGACCACACATTGCACCTCATACAATAGCACAGATAGATGTTGGCTACAGAAAGGCTAAGCCAGGGATAAAGAGGCCACAGTGTTCGAGGGGCTGCACTTTAGACATAGAGAGCTGATGTACTCAAGAGTCTCTGTGGGGGACCAGACGAAAGGTTTAATAAATGCTGAGCCCAGAGCTGTCAAATGTAGGTCTGGATGGTGGGCAGTTTGGAACTCCTAATTTGGAGTGGACTGTATGTCACCAACAGGAGACATTGCACCTGAGTTAGAGCCAAGGTCCTAGGCTGAGCTCCTGCATTTCAGCATTTCTCTGGAGCAAGGCTCATGAGTGTGGTCCAATGTGCCTGTGAAATGTCAGTCTTGGGGTGTTCCCTTTATAGGCTTGAGAGAGGAGATTGTATGTGGTGTGATCCATAGTGCGCATATCTGGTCTTTCTGCTATGATTGTTTACTAATGGGTATAATTATTACCCATCGAATTGGAGATGCTTGGTGAACTAGCAGATGATGGTTCATCCCTTATAAGGCATAGAATCATCTGTTCACTTAAGATCAAAATGGGGTATTCAGTCCAAAAGTGTGCTCAAATCCCTCATAGCACCCATTACTTTATTTTGGAAGCCACACACCAGGGTGGTTGGGAAGTGGTGTCCTTTCCCTGTGGAATTAAGGGGCTCCTGTCCAGGCATGGTTGGACATATGACTTTGCCTGGCCCAGGTGAACTCTGTTCTGGAAACTGTCCCCTTTGTGGACCTCTATCAGAATGGTATCAGGCTTTCTAAATTTGTTACCTGGTGAAGGTTTTTACTTGGCTCTTGGTAAAAGAATTCCACCAAGAGACTGTATAAGCAGAATTTTATTTAGCAAAGCAAAGATGGTATACTCCAGTGACCAGAGGAGATGATTCAAAGGGGCTTTAGCAGCCTGCTGTGTTTGGCACCGTGGACTTTAAAGAGGTTTCCATAAATATTTATGAGATGTGGCAAGGCGACCCCCTTTCCCTTTCCAAATGCATTGGACCAGATCTGTTCTAAGTCCATGGTCCCCTTAAAAAACTCCCGAGGTGGGCATTAAGACCATTAGTGCAAATCGTATAATTCAATTGTGGTCTTTTGAGAACGCATGTCCTTTGTTGGTATGCGTGTGCTGCAATTAGGGGAATGCCCTGGTGGTGAGTTTCCCATACTGTAGGAAGAACCTGACTGCAGCTTCAAGTATGTTTAACCACCATAGGGGCATCGAGACCATCCCCATATCTACCTCCCTGCCTGCCTGCAGGTGGATGCTGAGATCAGCTGTAGCTCTCTGTTCCCTACTCTCCGGCTCCCCGTGGACTCTGCTGAGACTGAATGTCTCTCTTAGTTTGTGTTGTTTATTGGTTCTTAGTGGATGCTTGTGTTTTATCATCTACAGTTTCTGCTGAGTGTAGTATTTTTGGCTACCATAATTCTCCAAAACCATTATCTGTCTGTTCTTATTTATCCTCTTCAGTGCTGCCTTCTGTTTTTGTGGCATGGATGGATATACATCTTTACATATTTTACACATCACACTTCACTGTGTCTGTGTCTGTCTCTCTTTTTCAACTCTGAGCTCCTTTTATTCTGATTGTTTGGTCTATGGCCTTTTAGAGAGATGAACTGGTTGGTGAATGTGTCCAATTGTACTTGCCTATTATTTTGCTGGACTTTTAATCCCTCCCTTACTCTGGCTCTTCTTTTTCCTCTCACTCTGAGATAAGTTTGCTATAACAGTTTTTCTATATGTGGCTTTTATTTTCATGTAAATAACTTCTTGGAATAAATGCTAACGGATGAATTACCAGGTCAAAAGTCCGTGGGCATTTTCAGCACTGTCCTGGCGCTAGCCATTCCTTCCTTAAAGGTAGAGTTATGATGTCAGTGGCAGCAACAAATGAAGACTGCAGCCCAGAGCATGGCTTTGGGCTTTGGAGTGTTTGCTGTTTTAATTCCTGTCATCAGTTGCTGAGAGGTTGGACATTCTTTCACACAGAACAGGAGAAACAGAGACTGGAGGAATGCCAGGAAATCTCCCAGATGTAGAGGAGAGAGCCCTAACAGTCTTCTGTGCAAAAGCAAAGCCGTGCTGTGTTAGCTGGGGTCCGAGGCGGAGACGGCTGACGTCCTGAAGCTGTGTGCAAAGCCTTGTGTCCGTAAGCACAGTAGTCAGGAGACGGGCCTTGGATCGCATTACAGTCTCACAAAGTTTGGGTCTAAAAAGGCTAAGAGGTGTGGTAGAGCATCCGGCCTCCATCAAGGAAGAGGGGCTGTATAGTAAGACCGGTGGGAGACAGCCTCGCTTTAAACTCTCTCCCCCACCACTTCTTCACGGGCTGCGTGAGTTGGGGTTTTGCCCTAACTAAATGAGTCAACACAGATCAAACACGTTAATCCTGCCTGGCACATATGGAGTGTATAGCAGAAGATGCCTACTGTTAGGAATGACTAAGGCGGGCTGCTTCAGAAGATAGATGAGAGTTCCCTGTCGCTTTAGGTGTCCACAAAGCAGGTGACAACTGTTGCGAAGGCCCTGGGGGGGGGGATCCTGGAGCTGAGAAGGCATTGGACTTGGCAAGCTGAGCATCTGTGAATTGCACATGCCCTCTGGGCAGGTGGCACATGGCGAGCCTAGCAGACCTCAGTCAGCCAGCAGGCGCGACAGCTGTGCTTGCTGAGGTGGAAATGCACTTCTGTGCAAGCAGGCTGCTTGCAGAGCATGGCCCTGGCAGCTTTCCCCAGCGCGCAGGAGAGTAGGGTGAAACACCCACAGGGAGGGCGGGAGTGGGTGGGTCGTCTTTGCTACCCATCAGCCCATGCGGGAGCGCATGCTGTTTCCTGCTGTGTTGAAGTACAGGAGGAGGGGAAGGAAAAGGAAAAGGCCTGGCTGCAGGCAGGGCCGGTGTGTGAGGGTCGGGGCATAGGTGGAGGGAGAAAAATGAAAGACACCCAGTCCTGATATTAATTCCTTATTCTAGTTTGCATTTACTTATTGGGCATCTAACTATCACAGTGGTAAGTTTTAATCATCAATTTATGAGGGATGGCCTATCAAAGTAGCTTGTGAGCATGTCTGTGGGGAGCTGATTTGATTGCAAATGATAATTATTTGAGAGGAGCCAGCCTGATGTGGGCAGTACCATTCCCTATTCAGGGGATCCTAGACTACAGGGAGTGTGGCTGAGCACAAATGGGCATGGATGCCTTCATTCTCTCTCTGCTCTTCCTGTGGGCATGGCTGTCCACTTCAACCTCCTGTCTTGACTTCCCCGCAGTGATGGACTATACCCTGGAACCGTGAGCCACAACAAACCCGCCTTTTCTGAAGTAGCTTTCTGTGGGAAAGTTTTAATCACAGGTCACTGCTTGGAACCTAGAGTCTTTCTGCCTCAAGCTCTCAAATCCTGGGATTGCAGACATACATCACGATACCTGAGGAAGCCTGCCTGAGGATAGGGTGTCTGTTTCAGAGAGATGCTGAAGTGTGTGTGTGTGTGTGTGTGAGAGAGAGAGAGAGAGAGAGAGAGAGAGAGAGAGACAGACAGACAGACAGACAGACAGACAGACAGAGAAACAGAGAGACAGAGAGACAGAGAGACAGAGGCAGATTCCCCAAGTCTGGATTCAGCAAAATCTGAGTGAGTAGTTTGCTTGTGACCTGCTTCCCCTAGAAGCAGACCCTGAAATAGGATTTGAATGCAGTCCCTTCAGACTCAGTTGGTAGAGTGATCGCCTAGTGTGTACCTGGGCTCCAAGTTTGATCCCCAGTGCACATAAACACATAAGCTGTGTGTGTTCCACCTTCAGCTACTGGTGAGTTCAAGGCCAGCTTGGGATACACAGATTCTATCTCAAAATATGATACCAGAAACTTGAGGAACTTCACATAGGGGATGAGGAAGAAGGAGATTTCTCTTGAGGGCAAGTAGAGGTCAACCATACCGCGGGCATGTAGAGTGACTTCCACAAAGCCCCACCTCCCTGGACCAGCTTTCTTTAGCCCTGTAGGGACCATCCCAGGACTGTGAGTCTCCTGCGCTCCAATACTCACCTGTGCTAGCTAGTTTATGTGAACTTGACACAAGCTAGAATCATCAGAGTTTAGGGAGCCTCAACTGAGAAAATACCCCCATTAAGATTGGACTGCACCGGGGAGTGCCAGCCTACAATCCCACGGTCAGAGAGTCTGGGGAACAGAACCTTCATCCAGTGGCTGATGGAAGCAGAGGCAGACTCCCACAGCTAAACACTGAGCTGAACTCAAGGAACCCAGTGACAGAGAGGGAGGAGTGATGAGCAAAGGGGTTAAGACTGGGCTGGTTTAACCCCCAGAAACAGCTGACCTGACAAGGGTTAGCTCTTGAATCCCAGACTGATGACTGGGAATCCAGCATGGGACTGATCCAGACCCCATGAATGTGGGTGTCAGTGAGGAGGCCTAGTAATCTGTTGGGCCTTGGGTAGTAGATCAGTATTTATCCCTGGCTCCTATCCAACAATGAAAGATGCACTATCACCCTGGACTCTTGGGGGAGGGTCTAGGCCCTGCCCTGGATGAAATGACAGACTATGGATACCCCCATGGAGGGCCTCACCCTCCCTGGGGAAATGAGGGGGTGTTGGGGGTTGGTGGGAGGGCATGGGAGGAGGGGAGGAAAAGGGAGAGGGACCTGGGATTGACATGTGAGCAACTTTGTTTCTAATTTAAATTTAAATAAATAATAAAAAGATTGGACTCCAAGCAATTAGTGACTGATGGGAGAGGGCTCAGCCCACGGTGGGTGGTACCATCCCTGGACTTAGGCTCTATATAAAAGCAGGCTGAGCAAGTCATGAGGAGCAAGCCAGTGGGCAGCACCCCTCCATGGCCTCTGTGTCAGTTCCTGCCTCCAGGTTCCAGCCCTGTGTGAGTTCTTGACCTGACTCCCCTCCGTGATGAACAGTAACATGGAAGTATAAGCTGAATAAACCCTTTCTTTCCCAAGTTGCTTTGGTCGTGGTGTTTACCGCAGCAACAGGAACCTTAACTAGGCTATTGTCTGGATAGACCGTGGCTTTTGCAGGTGCTGGTGGCAGAGTGTCACTGAGCGATGAGTGGCAGCATAGTGGCAGGCCATCGAAGCATCCAGGCTTTTTGGAGAGTTGGGACGTGCACTGGCAAGCTCCATGAGTCCCAGTGAGGCCGTCTGCAGCCTGAAGACTCTCAAGTCCCAGCCATGGGGTTTCTGTTTGTCTGCTTGTTTTGCTGGTGTTTTGGTTTTGCTTTGGTTTGGTTAGGACAAACAGGTGAAGGAAACAATTTGAAAAAGGAGAAGGGTTTCTTATGGCTTGGGGGTTTCAGAGACTGCAGACCGTGGCCAGCGGGCTCTGCTCTTCCGGGTGCTCATGGGATTGGGGGTGAGGAGGGGAGGTAGGGCTGCTTACCTCACTGTGCTTGGGAAGCAGAGGGAACCACCCCTTTCTTCCTGCTGGGCCCCAGCCTGCTAGCTGTGGCTACCCAGCATTTAGGAGTGTCATGACCCTTAGACCTCTCTAGAAGCACCCTCAGAGACATTCACTGTAGGCAGAGTTTCTCTGTGCCCCAGCAGCTGCTCCCAGATAACCAAATGGAGACTTATTATTAATTATAATTCTTAGCCGATAGCTTAGACTTATTTTTAAACCAGGTGTTACAACTGAAAGTAGCCTAAATTTCTTATCTACCTTCAATACCTTCTTTTAGCACAGCATGCTTATCTTACTTCTCTCCAAGCCTTGCTCGATACCCCTCAGACTTTCCCAGTGTCCTCCTAGTCTGGCTCTCCTGCCCAGTCTTCCTGCCAGCTATAGACCAGTCAGCTCTTTATTAACCAATGAGAGTAATACATATTTACAGTGTACAAAGATTGTTTCACACCTCACAGGGTCATGTTTTGTTAATATAGGAGATTCTCAATCAAGTTGACAATGCAGATTAGCCATTATACTGGCCAGGCCCAGTCAGCTGCTGACTGTTGGTAGGAAAACCGGGCTTCTCAGGCCTGCTGCCATAACTCTTCCTTCCACACCTAGGAGATGGCTTCTGTAACTAGAGGCTAATTTTATATTTTAGAAGTATGTGTGTTTGAATCTGCCTCAACCATTCACGGTAGGTTCTCTCGCTGGCCTTGATCGGGCTCCGTAGCCTCCACCTCCCAAGTTCTGGGAATGTATGAATACGTTACCTCTCCTGCTTCTGTGCGGTGTTGAGGGTTGAATCCAGGGCTTCATGTACACTGGACAAGAACTGCACCAGCTGAGTTGTAGCTTCATCCCGCAACTTTCTCCAGCAGCCTCTTTGTCCAAGACCCCTCAGTTACCCAGTTTGTGGGAACCCTTTCTGTGTTAAGGGGCTTGCTGCTAAGGGAAGGGTGGCTGCCTGGACTGAAGTCCCGGCCCTGAAGCACTGGCTGCAGGACTAGGAAAAGGAGGCACAGTGGGAGACTGAGGCATCCCCAGGCCTCACAGTGAAAGACCCCCAGAGTGGGGAGACCCCACACCCTGACGTCACAAACAGAGGGGCTCAGCCTCTGTTGCTGGAAGGCAGGAACAAAGTGGGTGGCAAGGGTTGAATTAAAACTGTAACACATGGAGGGCACAGGCCGTCTCCACAGGAGTGCACATAGTGTGGCTACAGCATCCTCAGTTTACCTTTTCTTAGTTCAGTTTGTTTTGCAGTGGTGGCTAGGAACCCCACAGCATCACACGAGGCAGGCAAGAGCCACGCCCCTGCATGAGTCCCCAGCTGACTTTGAGTTTTCTAAGGGACTTTGTTCGATCTCCCAAGTTTGAGATGTCAACTTAAGTCAACAGCAGCCCCTCCTTCCACCGAGGTCTCTCTCTCTCTCTCTCTCTCTCTCTCTCTCTCTCTCTCTCTCTCTCTCTCTCTCTCTCTCTCTCCATGGGAGAGACCTTGTACTTGACTTGAAGGCTCACAGTTCTAAAGTAACTGAGTATGGGATGATGAAGGCTTTCCCTGAGCAGAGGCCTGACCTCACAGCCCCGATGTCATGCTCTGCTCTGGCCACCACAGTGATTAGCATGGTGCCTGGTGTTCAGTACAGCAGATGGCTCAGTGGGCCTTGAGAGAACGAACGAGTGAGTGATGAGTGGACAGATGGATGGTTCTGTGCTTACGGTGATGTGTCTAGGGAAATCATTTCATAAACTATACCAGTCTTATTCTCTGAGTAAGGAACTTCCGCAGGATACTGGAGTAGAAGGGAACAGACTAGGAAGAAGGACAGAGAGATTGGGGGGGGGATCAGAGAAAGGCTCATTTCAAAATAAACTTGTCTCAAATGACCAAAAGGAAACCTGTTAATTTAAAAAAATTTCACCTTGACTAGCAGCTGTGTGAGAACAAGGCTATTTTTAGAGGATTGCTGCCCCCTAGTGGATCATATGTAAAGAGCTATAGATTGGCAACCTCTTGGTGATTTGACACTGTGGGTCTTTACAAGTCCACAGCAAGTCATCGTTATCATCATCATCATTATCATCACTCTCTCTCTCTCATCTGTCTATCCATCTATCTATAATCTACTTGTCATCTATCCATCCATCTATCTATCCATCTATCTATCTATCTATCTATCTATCTATCTATCTATCTATCTATGCATCATCTATCATCTACCAATCATCTATCCATCCTCTCTGTCTCTGTCTCTCTCTCTTTATGTATGTATATATGTACAAGATATATAGCATGACATTTGCGTGGCAAATTCATGCCATGTGTGTGTGCCTGTGTGCATGTGTGTGTGCCTGTGCGTGTGCCTCTGTGTGTGTGTGCCTGTGTGCATGTGTGTGTGCCTGTGTGTATGCCTGTGTGTGCCGGTGTGTACGTGTTTGTGTGCCTGTGAGTATGTGTGTGTGCCTGTGTGTGTGTATGTGCGTGTGTATATGTGTGTGCCTGTATGTGTGTGTATGCCTGTGTGTGTGTGCGTGTGTGTATGTGTGCCTCTGTGTGTGTGTGCCTGTGTGTACACATATGCTTGCACATGCAGCATGCATGTGTCATGGTGTGTCTGCTGAGTCTGCTTTCACCATGGGTTTCTGGGCTTGAACTCACATCATGGTGAGTGGCAGACATTCCACCAGCTTGTCCACAAACACTTTATTTGGAGGGGATGGGGGTGTGGAGCGTATGGAGATGGACATGACCCAGTCCTTCTCTTTGAGGGGCTTTCAGGAAAACCCAGGGCTGAGGGGCTTTGGAGAGTTGTGCTCTCATGCAGCCGTCCGCTTGATTTGTTGGAGAGGGCGAGAGTGGATGGGGGTGGTTGACAGTGCCATATGGAAAATGAGCTGGTTACCACCTAGGTGCACCCCAGCACTGGGAGATGGGGGGGTTGTGTGTTCAAGGCTAGCCTGTGCTATATAGCAATACCTTGTCTCCAAACAAACAGTGCAAACAAGTTGCTGGAAAACCTTTTCAATTAAAGCACTGCTTCCACACACGTATCCTAGACACCGGGGATCTGCTACTTTCCACTCTGGTGAGCATGATAAAATAAGCAACAGATGAACAGCTGCCTAGGAAAAATCTCCAAATGTCTTGACAGTTGTTTACACTTAGCTAGAAAGATCCTCCTGTGGACATATTTGCTTCCAACAGTGGGTTTCTGTCGTGCTTTATGGTTTGAATGCGGAATGTACTGACTTGGGGTGGGCCTCTGAGGGCATGCTGGCCTCTGGCTCCTGTCTAGCACTCTCTTCCCTGGTCTGGCAGCCATGACTGACTGGAACTATGAGGCAGTATCTGTCATAACCCTTTCTCCCCAAAGCCACGTCCATCCTTCATGTCACAGTGCCAGTCACACTACAGATTCCTGAAGAAGCCCCCTGCACCAAGTGCTCAGACAGGTGACAGGCTGAGGCCAAGTCCCAGGCCTTAGGAAGCCACAACTTTGGTCTAGTGATCTCTGAAACAGCGTTTGTTTCCAGTCTCCCTAGTGTGAATCTCAACTTGAACACCTGGCATTGAAAGATGCACTATTTTAATTTAAGTTACATGTTTACTTGTGTGTCTGTGTGGGGGTTCTTGTATGTGAGAGACCAGAAGAGAGCATTGGACCCCTTGACGCTGGAGTTACAATTTGTTGTGAGCCACCAGACTCGGTTTCCCTGAAATGATCTCAGGGCCTCTACAAGCGCAGTATGTATTCTCAACTACCCAGCCATCTCTCCAGCCCCAAACTTATGCCTTCCTTAGCCTATAGTCTGCCAATCACAGATTTTTCTATTTTTTATTTAAGTAGTTGTTAAGATAGGGGCTCTTTATTCCAGGTTGGTCCCCACCTTGTGATGTAGAAGATGATCTTGGATTTCTGCTCCCTTCCTCTCCCTCCCAAGTGGTGCAGTTACAGGTGTGTGCTGCCACGCCCAGTTTACATGATGCCAGAGCTCTGTGTATGTTGGGTAAGAACCCTACAGCCTGGTTCAAAGCCCAACCTCACTCTTCCTTGATTTTTGTTCTCATTGTTTCTTTTTCTTTTCTTTATTTCCTTCCCTTTCCCTCCCCCCTCTCTCTCTCTCAATAGTAATGTAAGTTCAGAGGGTCCATTTGGAATGGCAGGCGTGTTTTGAAGGCTCCCTCTCTGTACCCGGATCAGAGACTGTCTGCTTCTACCTCTGGTGACTGAGCTGGAGGATGGACAGGCAGGCCCCTAGAGACACGTTTGCAACTAGAGGGGTTTTAGGTTTTGAAAATGCATGGCTTTAATAGTTAGCTGTCTCCGCCTCATGCTTGGGGATCTCAGCCACTGCTCCAGTGACATGCCTGCCTGCCTGCCTGATGCAGGGCTCCCCGCCATGATGGTTATGGACTCTAACCCTCTGGAACCCTGAACCCCCCAAATTAAATGGTTTCTTCTATAAGTTACCCTTGCCATGATGTTTTATCACAGCAACAGAAACAATTGACCTCTGAGGTCATTCAGATGTGGGACTCATCCCTTGCAGACAGTGACCCCTTCCTCCTCATGTTTCCCTGAGTCCAGCCATTGCATTTGGAAGGCTTGTCACTGCAGCAGTGCTGTGGTGGATGAGTCAGTGGCCAACAACCTCTTCTGACGTTTGTATACCCCAAATAAGGGGCAAGTTCGGGAGTAGGGGAAGTAAATAAAAGAAGGTTACACAGGTTCAAACAGACTTGAGGCCCCTATGTGTTCACTTCAAAGGATGGGGCCAGGTGTGACCATGGGAGGGATCTGTGGACCTATGTCCCTATGGTTCCCTTCCTGTCTGCTCCTGTGTTAGTCAGTGTTCCTCTGTTGTAACAACATGTATGAAATTATGGTTCCCTTCCCCGTCTCCTCCTGTGTTAGTCAGTGTTCCTCTGTTGTAACAACATGTATGAAACTATGGTTCCCTTCCCCGTCTCCTCCTGTGTTAGTCAGTGTTCCTCTGTTGTAACAACATGTATGAGATGATGTATTTGCAAAGAGCAAAGGCTGGTTTTGGTCATGGTTTCCGGTGGCCTTAGAGTAAGCACTGTTCTTCCACTCCCAAAAGACTTAGTCTGAAGAGAGAAGCAGTGCCCTATCCACGAAGCTCCTATCCTTACTGAGGCAGGCCAGACAGGCAGAGGAGACAGGGGCAACCACATGGCCAGAGGCTGATGCAACCATGGGCTGTGTTACATAGACCACAGTTGACCAAGATGACCACTAATTGACCTTTGTTTTATTGTAATGGCATCTGCACACTGTCAGCCTGACAGGATCGTCTGTTCGACCGTGCCCTGGAGGACGCACACAAGGCAGGTAAAATGAATGAAACCCACTCCATAAAATCCATTGTTGCTAGGACCGTGTGTGGCTCTAACCAGCGCCTTCCCTCCTTTCAATTCCTGCTACCAGCCACGCCGTAGTTCCCAAGTTGTCTTACTTCCAGATCAGATTTTACTCTTGTTTATATTAATTTTGACCATAAAGTAATGCTCAAAAGAATTTAAATAATAGTGACTTCCTATACTCTATCACCCTTTTGACTCTATAACTCACCTCAAAAGAGGAGTTACAGGCATTCACTTATGTTTGTGAAACACAGCCTAACGCCCTGGGTGGGACAAGGAAGAATTTCCCATCCTTCTCATGCAGGAACAGAATGTCTTAGCATCCCTTCCTTTGCCTGTCCCTGCGCACTGGGCCTACCACTGACACCCTGGGTGTCCTCTCTGACCCAGGGGCTCTCCCGTATGCTCAGGCATGGGCTTGCCCATACAGCGACATCTTCTATACCCCAAGTAACAGAAACGGTCAGGAGAGGAAAAACATTGAAAGGAACTCATAGAATGGGTGAGTGATTATGTCTGCTTCAACTCCTGGAACCATTCACATCAAGCTGGATTTAAAGGAGCTAGACCTGACCTGAAACCGTCCTGCTCATCAACCTTCACAGTGCTACGTAGGTATCACGCAGGCACTATGGAGACACTATGGAGACACTATGAAGACACTATGTGGGCTTCTGGGGGTGAAAACCTGTCAGTAGTCTTACCCAGCAGTGGACCCAGTGTGATCCAACACCACCCTGATATGCCAATGTTTCCACTGGTGCAATAGTGCATGAAGGTTATAGGGTAAGCAATTGCCCTCTGATTGGATCTGAGGCCTGTTCCACAGGAGGTAATCCTTGCCTAGTTCTGTAAACCTGACCAAAAGCCCATGGCTCAGGAGATCATAATGCTCTATGGTGGCGGTGAGGGGACTTATTGTCATTTTGCTAAGCTTCATGTTGACAAACTGCCAGTGTTTGTCACCCATAGACTAGGGCTGTTGTCGCCCTTGCCCAGGGAGGCTCCAGCTGTAGTGAGCAGCAGTTAAAGCAGAGACTCAGCTGCTCAAAGCGCTGAGATAAGTGACCATTTGGGACATCTGTATCACTCCCCACCCCCAACCAAGGCTGAGGGAGCACCCCAGAAGAGGCGTGGGAGCAACGTAAGAGCTGGGGGATGGGCGAAGGTGACACCTGGACTCCCCAGATCTGATCAGCTGACACACTTGCCTCGCAGGTGACCGTTTTTGTGAACATGACTTGGTAGACTTCAGTGATCAGAAATATTTCTCCAGAAGAGGATTAGTAACCTTCTTCACAGTGCTCATAAAACACCAAGAGGTCCAGGGAAAGATCATCTGGGTAATCTACCCAGACCACGGAGTGGAAAACCAAGAGCACCCTGGGACTCTTGAAGGATCTGAGGGCTCAGAAACTACCTTTGAGTGAGCTGTGAAAGAGGGAGCCATCAGCCCCTCCCCCTCCCAGGGGGTTGGTAACTGAGAAAGGTCTGTAGGTGTATTTCACCCAGAGAAGAGGAGATGAAAACTATATTGCTGAGCTGGGGTGTAGCTCAGTTGGTAGAGTGCCTGCCTGGAGTTCAGACCCTAGCACCATATGAAACCAGATGAGATAACATATGCGTGTGGCCCGGCACTTGGGAGGACCAAAAGCTCACGGTTATCTTTGGTTATATGGAGAGTTTGAGGCCAGTTTGGTCTACATGAGACCTCATCTAAAAAAAAAAAACAAAAAATAAAAAAACAAGTTGCCAAACTTCCTTGGATTAAATTTCAGAGGGATTTGTAAAATTTCTGTGTATCTTTGACTGACAACGAGTAAGTAAGGACAGCTAGTACAGCCAGCTGGATAAGGCGAGCTTCTGCCTCGTACACACAGCAACTGGCACTGCTGTCATTTGAGCGCAGATTCCGAGTGGCTTTGGGGGCTGTAGGAGGGCTCACCTGACCCATCTACACCCCACTGTTCTTGTTACTCAGGAGGCAGCCATTTACTGACCCCGTAAATGTGTGTTGACTACTTACTTCATGCCTGGTACTAAGGGACCCTGACTACAATGGCAAGATCCTTTTTTTCCCCCTCCATTGGACTCACAGGACACTAGAGGGAGCCAAATATGTGAGTTAGTGTCTGTGGGAGGTGGTGACAGAAAGAAAGGGTGAGGGGAGGGTATATACATACGTACGTACATACATATGTACCTACATACATAATACATACATACACACATACATACATACATCAGAGCAAATCTCTGGTTTCTCAGAATGTGACCCCCTCTGGATGACTAGGGAGGGTGCTCTTTCCCAGAATGAGGAAGTCCCTAGCTGAGCAGAAAAGAGGTTTTAGTGGCACTACACAGAGTCACCCCAGGAAAGACCTTTCTGCCCAGTCGTCCCAATCACACACACGCTCAGAGACGCACACTACGTACTCAGGTGAGCAAGAGGGAAGTAGCAACGAGAAAAGCTCCACCAGTTTACCGGGGCTCCCTGACCACAGCACACGCCATCAAAGCCTGCGCTCACATCAGGGACCAGTGAGTTTCGTGGTTACTAGAAATCTTCTCTTCTTTATTTCCACATCTGTATAAAAAGTTTTGATGTTTTGGGGCTGGTATTAGAAAAGGCACCGCAATATAAAGAGGATGATGGGAGTTTAAAAAGGTAATGCTTTTAGCGTTTGACAAAGCAGTTGTGAGATTCCTTCTTCGGCTTAATTATCCAAGCGGTCGAAACTCGCTTAATTATCCAAGCGGTCGAAACTCTGGGTCTGGAACTCCTGGAAGTCCTCGGGTATGGTGTCTGCAACAAGAGTAAGGGCGGTGGTCAATGAGCAGCCTTCCACCCCTCAATCACGGCTCACTACATGCTACACAGGCCTCCTGCAGGGGGCACTGTCAGCTCGCCCAAGAATCCCACAGGCTTGCAGGCATTTTCTCCTTCAGGCTGCCTTTGTTGTATACTGCTGGCTTACGGCCCAGCAGTGCTTATTCATAGGCCTGAGGAAAATTAGCCGGCAGAGTGCCTTTTCAGTCTATGATTATGTTTGAGCTTTATGAAAAGAAAGGCTGCCTGTAAATTAAACTGAATAAATTTCGCACCGAACCCCTAACTCTAAACCATGCAGTTAAACTCTATGGGTTTCAATTTTCACATTTGGGAAACAGGAAAGCCTGGCTCTGCCTTTAGCTTAAACTATGCAAGGAGCATCAGGTTTCAAGGAGCCCTTGGGGTGAGCTGTGGGGGAAGGATGTTGCTACAGAATTAAGGTGCGGGTCTCTCTTGGTCACTCCCGGTGGTGCTGGGAGGAAATAAGCGTGAAGGTTACCATTGCAGCGGTACTTGAGGTTGGACCAGATGATGTTTTCTTGAGAGAAGCAGAACACACCGAGCCGACCTCCACGCATGGTGGTGTCTATGGTGACCCCAGAGTCAGCCACCAACTCCGAGCCTTCATAAAACCGCACCCTGCAGACAGCACAGACGCCCGTGGTGAGGACGGGGTTCCACTGCTCACTTACATACTTGCCTCTTACTTAGACATGTCGTTTTCCACTGACTCTTGCTGGTTCCCCCTACTGAGATGAGAAGCCCCCAGGACAGGAACCAAGTGTCCATGTCTCCCTAACTTGTCTCCAACAGGCCCAGCATAATGCCAGGGGCACAGTAACCTTGATAGGTGCTTCCTGGTGCATTAAAAAGAAAACGCTGACATCACGAACAAGAGGTTTTGTGGCTTCACTGTTTTGTGACTTAAGTCTGCTCCTCCGCAGGTCTAGCCGATTTCACTGGGTTGACCCTCAGAGCCTCAATTCTCACTGAGACAGCACCCCATAAGCAGCTTTAGGCAGCTGTGGGGGTGATTTCAGTTGTCATAGTAGCAATGAGTGACAGAAGCCCCTCTGTGTCTTACGATATCCCGGAGTGGGTAGCCAAAGCTTGTCCTGCACTCCATACCCTTGTAGGGTACCCCCTGGCACGTGGGGAGGTGCGGAGCCTGCCGCTGAGCTGGGTCTGGGGGAGGGAACTGTGGTTTACCTCCGAGCATCAGGCTCTTCTACTTAAAGTTACACTCAATTTCCCAGGGTAAACCGAGAATTGCCCGAGCATTGTCTTGTTCAGAAATTAAGAACTGGTTCACATATCAGCATTGGCAACACCATTGTAATATTTAATTCTCCTACTCATTACTCTGTGTTTGAACGCCACATTCATGTGCTAGGCGTGGTTCCAATTGGCTGCTTCCTTTGTCCTCTGGGGTAGCCGTGCCCAGACATTTCCTATTTTGTTGTATAGTAATCAATTCTCATTTCCTTGCAGTTTTAGGGTTCAGGTGGATTTTTCTAAGATTATATACATAGATAGGTCATATTTTCTACGGTCTCAGTTTGGGACAGAAGAGGCACACTGAGCTCAGTCAGATGACAACATGATCAAGCCCGGTCCTCCTGTGACACAAGCAGAGACATGTGACACACGACCACAAAGGACAGAAGATGGATTACCTCTCCCCACTTTGTTCTCACTGGGTGCTCAGACCACCCAGAACCTGCCTGCCCGGGCTGGGAAGCAGCAGTCCATATTCCCCTAAACACAACACACCAGCTTTGCAAGTCTAGGGCGTGGAGACTGACTGCATTTCACAGATGCAGCTCTAAGCCTCTGTAACTCCCAAGACTAGTTTAAAAAAATAATCCTATAAAGAAATGGGGTCATCACATCAGTGACATGACGTACGTGATGGGCAGTTCACGCTGTGCACAATGTATGCCGGGCAAACCATAGGTGCTGCCCTTTGGAACATATGACCCAGGAGAGGGGACAGACTGTGAGAGCTCTGCAGTCGGTGGGGACTATGCATGAGGGATTGCCTGAGGCCCAGAGGGGTCTTGGGAGCATCTGGGTACCATCTCAGTTACATGTCCTCTTTCCTGTCCCACTCATCAGAGCTTCTCCCACACTTTCCGAAGAGCACATCCACGGCCACAACGTCCCCCTGAAGCACCCTCTTCTCTGCAGCTTGGCTCTCCTGTCCCAGGGAGCCGTTAAGCCCAGTGTCTTCACCCTACCCCTCCCCAAGCAGTCCCAGCCTCTGATAGTCCACAGGGCAGGGCTCCTAGAAGAGGCTCTGGCTTGTAGAGCGGCCTGAGTGCCTCCCTCTCCATCCATGGCAGGAGGGCCCTCAGCTTACCTGATGTAGCCCACCTGGGGCCTGTGCTGCAGGAACCAGCGGTAGGACACCTTGTCCTTCCAGCCCACATTCCTGGAGTCCTTCCACAGCAGCCTGACCTGGTCGCTGGTGTCCCCCGTGTGCCACAGGGAGTTGCGGAGATGTTCCCCTGGGCCAGTTTTAGACTTTACAGCCTGGATGAAGACATGAGTGAGATGTTTCAGGTCTGAGGCCAACATGGAGGTGAGTCCATGCCCACTGCCAGACCGCAGTTTTACACTGGCAAAAGCATAAACTTTAAATGTCACCTCTACTGACCTGGCCCTAGGCCTGTGGAATTCAGCAGTGGGTAATACTGTGCTATTAACTACATATTGTTCTTGATACAAGTCTAAGGCTCTGTGTGTTCGCCCACTGAGGGCTCCCACTGAATGTCTGACTGTGAAATCACGCCATCTGTCCTGGCTGAAGTGTCAGACGTAGCCTGTCGTTCCTATATAGTCCATCCCTTTGATTAAATACATTGGCTAGCTTCTAACGTGCTCTTCCAGAAGTATGTTCTCAACCTGTGGGTTGTGACCCCCTCAGTAAACCTCTATCTCCAAAAATATTTACATTACAATTCATAACAGTAGCAAAATCACAGTTAGGAAGTAGCAACAAAAATAATTTTACGGTTAGGGGTCACCAAAGCATGTGGGACTGTATTCAAGGGTCTCAGCATTAGGAAGGTTGAGAACCACACTAACCCTCCCTCTCCTTGACCTCAGTCTGACACTTCCAGCATGAGGGTCACACAGGTTGGAAGGTAGCTGGTTCAATGGAAGGAACAAAAGACTCCTTAGGCTCCCTGAGCTCAGCATCAGCACGATTATGTCCATTTCTCAGATTAACTTAGTGCCTTTTTGGAGAACTCTAAATTGAAAGGAAGGTGAAGGGCCTAGAAGAAATGCAGACTTGGGAATCAGAACCGCCAATACCTTGAGCTGAATTCCAGGTTCTGCTACTGCACGGAACGGTGTTGCCTGCCAGTATGTCTGCTCCGTCTGCTTCCACATGACCACGTAGAAGCTGGAGCTGTCTTGGTAACCAAAAATAAATCCAGCATAATCGTCATCTGTCTGGGTATTTACGTGGAAGGTCCCTTCAAAGTCAACACCGTTAAACGCCGTGTACCCTGTGGAGTTCAGATGCAATTAGAAAAGGCCACGCGAACAGCTGGCAGAGTGCTACCCACACAGGCAGAGGCCAGGACGTACCCACTGCTAGGCCAGGGTCACTGTTCATGGTCTGTACAATTTCCATGCCCTGTGGAGAGAGGACAGGGCATTCAGACAACCTTGAGGGGGCTGACAGAACTGGGGGCAACCCGGGAGGGCCCACAGGCTGTGTATAGTGTCTGTGTGTAGCCAGTATCTGACACCCTGTTCTGTTTGATATCAACTTGAAGGGGTGCAAGAAGGTTTAAAGAAAGCTCAGTGCTCATACTGTCACATAAGTTGATGTAATAATTGCTGAGCTAGGTAGGGGACATGTAACATACACTCTGATGGACGTTTGTGCTTTTGTTGTACTTAACACAACGTAGAATCACCTGGAAGAGCCACCCAGCAATGGACCACCTAGGTTAGGGTGTCCTGTGTCATACCCATGGGGGAAATTGTCTTGGTTAGTTGATGTGGGTGACTCAATCCTCTGTGGGTAGCACCACTTGCTGGCCTTGGTCTAGGACTATGTGGGTGGAGAAAGGGAGCTGAGACCAGGCATGGGGACATTCCTCTCAGCGCTTGACTTTGGATGTGATCCAACTAGCTACTTCAAGTTCCTGCCTCAACTTCCCTACAGCAATGGACTATAACTTGGAATTGTGATCGAAAAGAAACTCTTTCTCCCCTAGGTTTCTTTGGTCCGAATGAAACGAGGACCAATGAGATGTGCTTTGAGACTCTGCAAACTCTATTAGCCCCCGTGCCAACTTCAGTGGCACAGTTGGTGGCACATGCAGGAGGCAGTCTGTCGGACAGATGGGGAGCCTAGCTTATGGGTCACATTGCTGAGGAGACTCTAACTCCAGCCATCTCAGCCACTTGCTGAGGTGCCACCATGAGCAGCCACAAAAGTCTTGGGGAGAGTCAATTCTGTATCCCACAAAAGTAGAGTGCCACAGGCCGACAGGACGCCAAAACCACAGAGCCACTTGGCCGTCGGTGCCCTCCACATGCTGCTCACCACTCTCAGGATGGCCCTGGCAGAAAGGCTGAGTAGAACCGCCACCAACCTGTAACGTGCTATGTACCTGGTTCAGGACCACCCAGTTGGGGTCGATCTGCGCATCCCCTTCAGGGTCCAGGACCACAGTCTGGTAAGCCCTGAAGTCAGTCAGGGTGATCTCTGCATTCTCAGGGCAGACGTCAATGCGATCGATGACCTGGTCCTGGTCGAAGTCAGCTTCACAGATATCCCCTACTCCATCACCTGAGTGGAGGGAGGGAGGGAGGAGGCAGGAGTGCAATGATACTGAGACCTACCTCCTCGGTGGAGAAGGGGCCTGGGCAGGTGACAGACAAACCCGAGATCCCACGTCCAGGCCAGGGTTTTTTTTGAGAGTCAGGAGAGGGAGTGCATTTGTGGAGCCCTCGTGACAGCCAGTTAGGCCACTCAGAAACCACCCGGAGTTTCCTGTAACATCAGTCTAGAAGGCTGCCCCTGCTCTTTCCCAGAAAGCTTCCATACAGCTAGGTTCACCACCTGGTAGATCTTAAGCCGGACCTTACATGGGACAAATGTCTAACAGGTGCACAAACCGAGGAATTATTACCACCGGAATACCTATAAGACTAACTTTGGTGTCCCCTAAGCTGAATGCGACCCACAGGTGCCTTCTGCTCAGCTGGCACAACCGTGGAGACATTGCATTTGCTTTGCTAGGATGAGTCCCCTCTACCTGTCTCATTTCCCAGCTTGCCTGCTGCACACGGGTCCTTAGCTGCCCCGTCCTCATGGGCGTGTGAGCTTGTGTGTTTCTCTCTGTATGACTCCTTTCCTGGCTCCCAGGGACAGAGGCAAGCAAGACCAGAGCTGTGCTGAGGGTCTTTGGGGACCGAGCTGTAGCACGTGGCTGTGCCGTGTTCTATGGGACCTCCTCCCAGGACTGCTCAGGAAGCAGCAAGGCTGGTGAGCTCTGACCCAGGCGCAGACTGCTGTCTACACGAGCCGGATTTGAAGTGGAACTGGTGGGCAGTGGGAAAGCTGAGGATGCCCCGGGGAAGTGTGCATTCCTTCCTGTGGCTGCAGGGAGTCTAGAGGTGCGTGTGGCCCAGGCAGCCCTGGGCTGCTCATGCTTACTGTTGCTATCTTCCTGGGCTGGGTTGGGAACCAGCCGGCAGTTGTCTGGGCCAGGGGGCACCAGGTCTGGGATGCCATCATTGTCATCGTCATCATCACATTCATCGCCAATTCCATCCTTATCGGTGTCCAGCTGGGCACTGTTAATGACGGTGGGGCAGTTGTCCGTGCTGTCCTGGTGGCCATCCCCGTCACTGCAGAGGAAGATTATATTTAGTAGAGATTGGAGCCTCTCTTCCCAGGGAGGAGTCTGGATGAGCTCTCAGAGGCTGGGTTAATCAGACCCTATCAGACCTTTCTCTGATAAGGCAGCCTCAGAAACAACTTCCCTGCTTCCCCAGTCTCCTGAAAGAAGCCAGCCACTTCCTGTTTGAAGATAAGAGTCTATTTCTGTGATATGTGACTCGGCCTGCTGTCGTCTCTAAGGGCTGCTCGATGACACCTCACTCCAAGGAAGTGTGAAGGCAAGAGACGTGGAGACACGTGTGAGCTCTTGCTCAGGCATTGGTGAGCAGTGACCTCAGGCATGCTAGACCTGAGAGATCCACAGTCTTCATCTATAAGACAGCGGGAAGCACAGGGCCGGGGTGCAACTTGGAGACCCAATGACTCAATTGTAACACCTGTAAAAGGCCCACCCTAGGCACCTGGCTCTAGGCACCAAACCCTCTGGTGTTTTCTGTTGCGTTGATTTTCATGATTCCCATCTGGTAACCCAGAGAGGACTCAGACTTGAGTGCCTGGGGAGGGTGGTGGAGGAGAGGGTCACTCTTTCCCCAGAAGCGAGTGTATCCCGGGGCTGGTCTAAAGGACATCCCAGGAAGCTCACTCTCTGTCACCCGACTTTTCCTCTTTCTAGGATGAAGGGCCATGGGGTGAGGGTGGGTGGGAGGGGTGGTGGGTGGCAGTGTGGGGGATGGTACAACTGCTCTGTCTCTGGGGGGACCCTCCGAGTCTTCTGGGACCTTCTGTGGCTACGAGGGATCAGAATGGACTCCCTTCACTCTGCTCCACTCAAGGCCTGTCTTGGCCTAGAAACTGCTCTTACAGCCTTTAGGAGAGGACACAGAGGGACTCTGCCCTCTTTTCACACAGAGGGTGGAAGGACCCCAGAGAGGCTGAGTTCACCATGCACACTGGACTACTGCGGCTGAGGAAGCTGGGTTTCTGCACTCATAGCACTAGAGCACCGTGGATGGGTCAGAACAATCCACAGAGCCCTGCTACCTCTGTGGAGACACAAGCAGCTCCTAGCCCCTCCCGGTGTGCCTCAAGTTCATGGGAATTAAAACATGGGAGAATGAGTCATTTGTTTCAGGCGAGTAACTAGAGGCTGGCGGGATAGGCTATTTTAGACATTTCTATAGACGGTAATCAGAGTACATGGTGACCCGCCACTGGGAACATTCTTGATGCACACAGCACATCATTTAGGGCAGCTGTCAGGGTGCCAGCCCCAGCTTCTACTCTGAGAGACAGACCGACAATGTCGACTGTGTCACTGGCCACCCCTCCCGTGCTGCAGAAACAGCCACCATCTTCTGCAAGTTGCCCTAGGGATGGTCCTATGCTGGGGCTTCCCCTGTATTGTTTTGGGTATTCACTGTTCCGATGAAGTGACAAACATCTGAGGGATCGAGGAAACACCTGAGTTCACTTGACAGGGATGCATGCGGCAGTGAGGACGCAGCATGAGGAAGATGGGGCCTCACGGAAGCCGTCCTGAGGGACGGAACCGACTCTCCACGACCAGCCAGTCTGTGGTCCAGCTACTAGAAGAAGCCCATGCTGCCCTGCTTTGCCGTTGGGGAATCCTGACCCGTTCAGACTTGTCCTGACCGTCTTTCCAGGAATCACCCCAGGAGGGAGGGGGTGGCATGCAGCTAGGTGGTAGAGCCCTTTGCTAGCAGGGGCAAGACCCTGGTTAAACCCCCAGTAACGGAATGCAAATTCCCCCAGGTCCCACGGAGAGGAGGGGCCAGCACCTGGGGGTGCAGACACCTACAGCTGAGTGGCACTTAGCTGCGCTTTTCCCTCCCACAGCACCGGCTCCGCTCAGCCTCCTTTTCTGTCTTCTCTGAGGTTCTGAGAAGTGCACTCCTGGCCTTGCACACGCCAGGCAAACGTTTTATCACTAAGCACTGTCCCCTGCTCCCCCTGGTCTTCATGTAGGACTCCATGTTGGGCTATGAAGAATGGAAAAATACTCCCCATAGAATAATGATTCCTCTCAATGAGACAGAAGAGACACCAAGGACAATAAACAACAACGATGTCTCAGCAGGCCCCTCTGTTTGGGGTGGTGACGCACTTGTCCGGAAGTGATAATGGAAGGGCTAAAATCTGTTGAGTGCTACCTTTATAACAGAAACCACAAAGGGCAGCTTTCTCAGGTTAACTCATTTCCATAGCAGCCTATGGGCTCTATGTCTACAGTCACTCCCGGTTTTATAGGAAAGGAAAGGGAGACATAGAGAGAGGTTAGGTCATGAATGGCATCTGGTTGAAACCCCTGCTCCCTACAGTGTACTTTCAGGGAGATACAGTGACCTGGAGCAAAGGAGGAGCCTCTGTCTCCCAGCAACCCGATGCGTCCAGAGATCCTAGAGCAAATGCCAGCAAAAAACTGACAATTCCCACTCTCGGATCCCCCCCCCGGCTCCCTTGCGGCTGCGAGGCATGCCATACCTGTCCTGGTTGGTGTCACAGGAGTCCCCAACCAGATCATTATCCACATCCGACTGCAAAGAGAACAGAACATGTCATTTACCACTGGGCCTGCATGTATGAACTATTTCTGAGGGGGCAGGCCGGGCCCATCATCACTGGGTTTCAGGAATTGTTTCTTGGGTACCAGGGTGCTATAAAACTGCAAAAGGACAACACCATATTGGTGTAGGCACAATGCTGAATTTTCAAAAGAGCCTTCTAAAATATCAAGCTTCGTGGAGGGGCTGCCCACACACCAGCTGAGCTGCTTGGGAAGGGCTCTGGGTAGCACAGTGGCGAGCAGAGACAGGATGCTCTGGCTCAGCTGAAGGGAGCCAGACACAGGCATGGGTCAAAGCACATTGACTCTATGTTGCGTCTGCACTTTGGAGTTGAGACAGGATGAGGAGTGAGGCACAGTGGGTAGCAAGGACTCTCTTTCTTTTTCAGGGCTTCAGAAACAGACTGCTCAGCATGCCCAGAGATCCAAGCAGCAGGTGTATGGGAAGGGGGAAAAACACATCTTAATCTGCCACTTAGTGTGCAATGTCCATACACAGACTTAGAAACTACAGGGGCATGTGATTAGGCTGGTGTCCGTGTTTCTATTTTCTCGACAGTAGAAACCTGTTTGGACAACATTAAGGCCATGCTATTAATGCCATCAGTGTTGTGTGGTTGTGAGGTGATTCCCATGGGTGTCACTTGTTTCTGTCCTGACTCAGGGAATGCCATCTTGTTCTGACCCCACTGTGTGTGCTTAGACAGTTCTCAGCCCTCTACCTCCCTTCTCTCAACAGGCACATCTGCCTTGGCAACACATTTGGGGCTTCTACATCCTTGGCCATGGTCCAGACATATTAACCAAAATAATTAAACTAAAATAACGAGAAAAATATGAGTAAAAAAATAACTGACAAGTTATGTTTAAAATAACTACCATGCTCAGTCAGGAATGAACAGTTCAAGGTTACACTGACCCTCACCTAACTTTTATGGAAATTATGGTCTTGGTGGTTTTGTCTTTAAAACTCTGTATCCCTAAGTCTGGACACCAAAAGACTTTTCAGAGGCACAAGCCTGCTCTTGGTCTGGCCATCAATGAAAATGACTTAAACCTTTTCCATTGGCATAATCAGTGCGATTGTCAATAACTATCTCACGTGGGTCATTTCAGTCCCATCATTCCCAGGCCTAATGTGCATCATTTCTCCTCTTGATTCAAAAGCAAAGAACTGGCCAACAGCTTGGCTGGGTTTTTCCAGATGTTGATCTTTAGTGAATCTTTCCATAAGGGAACTCAGTCTACAGTGTGAACCCTGTCTTACTAACCTGGTTAGGGTTACTGACATCAGGACAGCTGTCACAAGCATCTCCGACACCATCACCATCCCGATCCCGCTGGTCACGGTTGGGAACTCTGGGGCAGTTGTCCAAGATGTTTCTTATTCCTGCAAGAAAAGAATGCCTCCGTGGGTCAGGAGACTGCCATACAAAAGGGCAGAACATAGAGACTTCTAGCGGCTGAGAAGCCAGTTATGGTCACATGCTCCTGCTGGGCCATTGTTACATTGCCGTCTTTAGTAGTATCTGGAGGTGACGTCAAAGAAAGGCTCTGTGAGACTCAGACATGAACAGCTCTCCAAGGCAGCCATCCGACGAACTCTAACCTGTCTAAGATGTTAAGGGCTGTGGCAGCAGAGATGGAGGCCGTGACTGGGTGGGCTGACCCACAGAAGGGGGCCTAAATTTGAAAGGAGACAAAAGGCCTCTGGGCAGTGAGGTACAGGAGTTGGGCCGCGGCCTATTGAATCCCTGTTTCCCAATTTCAGTGAAGGGAGTTATATTGTAGCTATGAACAAATGCCACAGGTTAGGGTACTTTGTTGAATGGGTTTATCAGCATATCACTGTGTGAGGTTGACACTTTAGCTCACTGTGCTTTAGGGGAGGTGTGTATATTCTGGAGGAGTGAATTTTTGTGTGTGTTTGAGGGAGTAGCATTTTTAAAAGGAGGTTCCTCCAGTGGTGTGGTATGTTTGCAGAAACTCAGATCATAGGCTCCCTTTAAATGATAGTTTCATATGCTATGGACACCATATTGAATACAATGTCCTTCCTCAAGCTCTATGAGGCTTCAGAGCTGCCCATGACATGAACCTCACAGAGTCCTCATGGTAGAGTCCCAGAGCTGGGCAGTGCAGCCACCGTGACATCCCAGCCCTGCCCAGAGCAGGCAGGGGCTGGCTACATCTTCCTGGTCTGCATTCAGGAGAAGCCTGTCCCCAGGGTATAGTGTCTGACCCTTGTAGCCTGCTTTCTGGAACCCCCAGGCCCCAAATCATGACACAGAGGTTTATTATTAGTTGTGAACACTCCATCTTAGTTTAAGCTTGTCCCACTAGCTCTTATAACTTACACTAACCTGTGTCTTTTCATCTACATTTTGCCTCGGGGCATTTTACCTTTCTTTCATTCTGTATGTCCTACTTTCCTGCTTCCTCCTTGTCTGTCAGTCTGGCAGCTGCCTGGCTGGCTGACCTGGGGCTTCTCCCTCCCTCCCTCCCTCCCTCCCTCCCTCCCTCCCTCCCTCCCTCCCTCCCTCCCTCCCTCCCTCCCTCTCTGTCTCTGTCTCTGTCTCTCTCTCTCCCTCCCTCCCTCCCCCCTCTCTCTCTCTGTCTCTCCCTCATCCACTTTTCTCTCTGGAGCCTAGACTCCTCCTCCTACTTGTTCTCTCTGCCCACCAGCCCCACCTATCCCTCTACTGCTCAGCTACTGGCCATTTGACTTTTCATTAGACCAATCAGGTTCTTAGGCAGGCGGTATGGAACAAAAGCAGCACATCTTTACATAGTTAAACAAATGTAACGCACCTTTACTCAGTTAAAGTAATATTCCGTAACAGACCCTACTGAGTTCTCCATTCCCAGTTCACTTCTATGTTTAGGAGTGGGGGAATAGGGAAGTAGAGGTGTGGGGAAGTCAGGGAGTCAGGGAGGAGCCATGAAGGCAGATGCCCTATAGATAGCTCTGACAAGACACTAGTAGAAAGTGCTCTCTCAGGGTTCCTGCTAATGGTATAAGGCACCAGAAACATCCAGGGTTACTGGGCTACCAGACATAGGTCAGAGTGATCACTGAGTCAGCACATCTGTTCCCACTATGGTGAGGTCAAAAGGAACTCCAAATAAAAGACCGCACAAAACAAACCTACCATCTCCATCCATGTCGTCATCACATGCGTCTCCCGTTCCGTCCCCGTCAGTATCCTTCTGGTCATTATTCAGGACAGTCTGGCAGTTGTCACAGGCATCCCCAAAGATATCTTTATCACTGTTCCTTTGGTCTATATTGTGAGTCAGGACACAGTTGTCCTAAATGGGGAGAAAGCGTTTAGGCACTTACTCATACCTGCCTCACTGTTGTGGCTTCCCAAGCCTGCATGTTTTATATTTTAAACACTTGTGACTCTCAGAGGACAAGCTGCAGTGCTGTGGGAACGTGGTCACGGAGACAAAAGGTTTGAGGTGAGTGATGTCAGTGACTGATTTCACAGTCTCACTTCCACAATCCCCGGTGTGCTGCAGTGTGTACGCCCTCCCCACAAAGCTGGTACCTGCTCATTCAGGATCCCGTCTCCATCAGCATCCTCATCACACGCATCTCCAATGCCGTCTCCATCTGCATCTTCCTGGCCAGAGTTTGGCACATACTTGCAGTTATCCTGATAGGGGAAGTAGCTCAGAGTCATGTACTATCTCCTTGTCTCATGTCAAAAAGTATTTCTGACCTCAAGACTCAGTGTGGCTGCCTTGCTTGGCCAGTGGCTGTTTTGTTTGCTTCATTTGAGATGCAGCTACTTCAGAATTTTTAGGTTGAAGCAGCGGGACCTTCCCAAAGCATATAAGACATGGCCTTGGAAGTCCACAGGGTATTTTTTCCATGCTTGTTCTACTTACCTTCTTGCAATTCCTGGCAGAACATGGCAGTTCTTCATCAGGGTAACTGTCAATGTCTATATCCTTTCCACAGACGTAGCCGTCACCAGCCCAACCAACACCACACTGCAAAGAGAGAGTCTGTTAAAGGCCTGGGAAAACAGCCCCCAAGGACACAGGTGACCAACTTGGTCCCTGCCCCTGTGACCATTCCCCAGGGGGAAGGTCCAGGAGCCTCACATCCAGTGTGGATGTGATTTGACAATTCAGTTGTGCTAAGCATGCTGGACCAGGCCTGTAACTGGGAGATAGAGGCAGGGGGATTAGACTCTGTTCAAGGTCATCCTCCATAAACAGTGAAAGAGTTAAAAGTCAGCCTGGGCTATTTGAGGTTCTGTCTCCCACAAACCAAACAATGGCAGGAAGATGCCTCAGTCTCAGTAAGGTGTTTGTACAAACACAAGGACCTGATTTTGGGTCCCCGGCACCCATGGAAAGGCTAGGCTCATGTCTGTAATTCCAGTGCTGTAGAGGTGGCACCCAGAACCTCCCTAGAGCCTGTTGACCAGATAGTCCTACGTAATCAGTGAGCCCAAGATTCAGCAGACACTCTGCTTCAAAAAGATATGGTGGAGAGCAACAGAGGGAAACTTCTAGCCTCATTTGTGTGCACGTGAACCATTCCCCCCCACACACATACAAACTAACAAAACAAGAAAAATACAAAAACAATTTATAGTTGTATGATGGGGGATGTCCTTCGGTATGCTGTGAATATATATTTCTCTTATTGGTTTAATAAAACGCTGAATGGCCAGTAGCCAGGCAGGAAGTATAGGTGGGGCTACCAGACAGGAGAATGCTGGGAAGAGGAAGGAGAGAGTGAGTCACTAGAGGGAGATGCCATGTAGTCACTGAAGGAGTAACATGCTGGAGTAGTCACTGAAGGAGTAACATGATTAAGCCACAGCCTCATGGCAATACATAGTATTAATAGAAATTGGTTAATAATTAAGATAGAGCTAGTAAATAAGAAGCCCAAGCCATTGGCCAATCAGCTTACAATTAATATAAGCCTCTGTGTGTTTATTTGGGATCGAATGGCTGTGGGACCAGGTAGGACAGAAACCTCCATCTTCAGTTGTATAATAATAAACTTAATGATTCTAAACTCCAAAGCTTAAAGGGAGATAGATGGGGAGCCTTCATTCCAGCTTCTGTGGCTCAAACAAACAAAGGCATCCACTCTCGTGTACACGCTCAGAGACCGTCTGTGGACAGACAAGCAGATGCACAGTCCTCTTTTGTCCTCCCATTCAGCTGTCTGTATACCGTTAGGTGTATATACTCTAATGCATCTTAAAAAATAAGGTGACATTTTATTTCGGTGGTTTCTCTGTATCTCTCCATGCACATTCATGGTATCCTTTTAGTGGCCACAGATCTATTACAGATAAGGCTGCACTGAGCATGCCTATATTGCCTCAATTGGTTTTCTACTGGGGTGTCAGGTTTCTAACACTTTTGCTACGGCTGACAGTGGTGCCTCAGATCATTTTGGTACATTTGTCCTTCTGAGAATGTACTAGTTTAGCTTATGGAGTACTGGGTGCAATCATTTATTTAGTAATTTAATGGGTGCAGGTGTGCACCTGAGAGTATGTACAGGCGCCTTTAGAGCTAGAGGAGCGCATTGGATCACTTGGAACTGTAGTTACGGGGAGGTGAGCCACACGCAGGTGCTGAAACTCAGGTCTTCTGAAACAGCGAGGGGACTCTGAAGGACTGAGCCATCCTTCCTGTTCTGAAGGTGTCCCTAATTTGGGTTTGTGATCAAAGTGTTCTTCCCACGACTGTCCAAATCATCTCCTCTCCCCTGAAGTCAAGGCCAAGCGGGCGGGCGACTGCAGTGTTTATCACTTGTGAGCCACAGGCTTGTATCTGAGTTAGTGCTTTTGGGCCAGTTTCCACCCCAAGAGGGAAACTTTAAGGTGCTTTATCTCTGTTCATGTCCCTTTCTCAGAACACAGATGGTTCCCACTGGTGTGGTCAGTGCTGGCTCTGTGTACCTTCCCCTCTGACATGTCCCCTTGAACATCGTTGGGGTGCAGAAGGCCAACAGTAACCCTCACCACCAGCAGATCAGGAGGGAAGCAACAATAATTTTGTTTCAGTTTTTAAAGTTACATTTACAGTGTTGCCTGAAAGGGACAGAAAATTACAAGTGTGTGTATGTGTGTGTGTGTGTGTGTGTGTGTGTTTGTGTGTTTGTGTGTGAGTGTGTGTGTGTGAGAGAGTGTGTGAGTGTGTGTGTGGTGTGTGTGTATGTGTGTGTCTGTGTGGTGTGTGTGTGTGTGTGGTTGGTGGAACGTACCTTTATCTGCTGAGTCATTGCTCTAGCCTATCTGCCAACCATTTTTCTAAAGTGGATTTTCCCAGTCATTTTCTCCAGTCCTTAAGAAGACACTGCAAGGTCATGATTGTCCCTTTTATGCAAGAGTCACACGAGCTCAACCTGGGCCAGTGCTGGCCTTGTCCAGGCTCTCAGAGTCGGGAGCATTAACCTCAAGCCTGTCCCCTTCCAACTTCTACCCCTGTGTTTGGTTAATGTACATTTTTAAGCTCTCCCTCATATATCCAAGGTGCCCCAGAGACAGGATGTCTGACTCACCGAGACTGAGGGAACCCTTCCTAAAAGCTGTCGGGTGTGAGGCGGCCCGAGAATCAGCTCCTGTGTGGGGAGTGGGGGTGGGGGTGAAGGTGCAGGGTGGAGGGGGCAGGAAGAGGAAGAGAGCAGACTGAGTGCAGAAAGCCTGGAAGCCACCAGTGCAGGGAAGGAAAAGTGTTCCTGGGACCAGAACTGACAGCAGAGGAGACAAAGCTCAGGAGTCAAGACCAGCAGCAGGGGACAAGTCTCTGGGAAATGTCCCGGCAATGAGGCGTTTCCCCTCCAATAACATTCCTGGTGCTGGCAGCCCCTACCTGTCCCCCTCCTCTGCTCCCCCTGCACAGCCTGAGTCAGCCCCACCCCCGATACCAAAGGCCTCTTCCCAGAGCCCCATCCCACTCAAGGGCTTCCGCATTGCCTTTGTAAGGCCCGGAAAGTTGAGCTGTGGGTCCCGTCCTCCACTCATTTTAATGAGGAAAAAATTTCCTCTAGGAACAAATACATTTTTAATGAGCCATTTTCTGGCAGATTAAATTATTTTAGCAGTCACACCGAGTTTATTAATCCTTTACCATCTGTCGTTGTGCCTTATTACAAATTCAAAAACATATTAAGAGCCCCATCACCCACCATCCCGGAGGGGCCATCAATTTGCTCATAGAAAATGAGAATTTAAGCACAGATATACACTTGCTTTTCAATGACTTTAAAACAAAGTACATATGTGCAATATTGTGCCCAGCCATCAGGATTAGGGGAAAGCTTGGCTCTTTTTCTTTCTCTGACACAGCCCATTCTCTGGACCTTGCTCTGGAACACTCGTACGGCAATGAAAGGCTGACTTTATTATACCTTTTTTTTTAACTTTCCAATCTTATTTTCTGATTTGAAAAGTAATAGGACGGCTGAGGAAAGTTTCCAGTCAGAAAGATAAAGAAGTGTAAATTTGAGGAATGTGAAGAGGAATTTAAAAAATTATTATTATTTTTTAAACAGGGACTCACTGTGCAGCTCTGGCTGGCCTGGAACTAACTCTCTATGACATAGGAGTCTGTGTAGACCAGGCTGGTGTTAAATTGGCAGAGATCTGCCTGCCTCTGCCTCCCGAGTGCTGGCATTACAGACGTGTGCCACCACATCTGCCCCTGTCCCTGGAGGGGAGATTTTCATGCTCCTTAGATGGGCTCACCATGGATGCGGGACTCCAGGCAGAAGCTCTCCTACTGAGAGCCTGGAGCGGAGCTCCACAGCAGAGAAAGAGCAAGCAGCAGCCGAGATGCTAGCGCCTGAGGTCCCTGAGGACTGAGCTAAGAGCAGGGCACCAGAGCTGGGAACCCAGAGAAAGGCTGACCACTCACGGAGCTGTGCCTACAGCAGGGCGGAGAGGGCCCAGGTAAGGTGCCGCCCACCCGTGGGTGATGGATGTCCCAGTTTCTACTTGTCCTCTCATTTGCCTTTGCACTCCCCCAGAGTATGAGGTCACAGTAACACTGGACATCTAAAGGGTGAGGACAGCTATGAATGACAGTAAGTATGCCCTAAAGTATAAATACGGGGGAGGGGGGGGGAGCAGGAGGAGAGGGAAGGGGACTCTCGCCTCTTGGCTGTCGGCATTTTAGGCAAAATTTTCCACAGAAGGCCATAGGGCGTGGTGTCGCATAGAGGTCCCACCATCCAGGTGCCCAAGCTGCTGGTTGCTCCTCAGCTAAGAGGTAGAGAAGGGGGAGATCAAGGTCGGATGGGCCTCCGACTGTCACTCAGAAACCTAACTGAATTATATATTCTGCGCTGATATGGGTTACGGCTTCTAAGTTTTGGCACGCGTTGACCCGGAAGCGAGTAGAAACTGGGGAGGGTTGTGCTTAAAAGGAAGAGGAAACCAGTCAAGTGAATGGCGAGCTTACCACACACGTCACGTCCCCCTGTCTCTCTTCAACGCACTGTGCATTCACACTGCACGGGTTCAGCTCCGGGTTCCTGCAGTTTCTTTCGGTCTTGCACCCCCTCGTCTGGTCCCCAGTGTACCCTGGTTTGCAAGGTCCACAGCGATAAGATCCCTACAAGGGACAGAGATGGGATGATAAGCCAGAGTTGGGCAACGAGGATGAGCACAGTGACCCGCAGCTCTCCGCTCGCTCGCATGCGCGTCTCACAGCCTCCTGCGCACGCTGGTGAACCTGCACGCGGGCGGGAAGCTGCAACTGGACGCGGCCATTAGAGAACTAGGACTGAAGCTGGGGAAGGCCGGATGGTATCCGCGGTGTTCTCATGAACCAGCTCCACCGCGCGTGCGGGTAAGGGGGTTAGCTCAGCGAGGTCCTGGGAGGTAGAACGAAGATTATTCTGGGGATTGGGAAATGGCCTGCTTAAACAGTTGGGTTGAAATAACAGTTCCTTTGGCTTTTATACACACGGAGGCACGGTGACTGCACTCCCTGAGAAGCTCTGACCGTTACCCTGGGAAGAAACAGAGAAGCTGTGACTCCTCAGAGCTCTTCCCAGGCTAGGGAGGACTTTAACTTTTCTGAAAGTTAAAGTATCCATGCAGAGGGTTCTTAGAGTTGTCTTTAACATTCACTGATTTGTCTCCTGCGTATGGACATTTTGCCTGCATATTTGTACGTGCACCACACGCATGCCTGGCGCCTCTGGAGGCCAGAAGAGGGTGTCGGGTCCTCTGGAACTGGAGTTACAGATGGTGAGCCTCCATGTGGGGGCTGGGAATGAACCCCAGTCCTCTGCAGGAGCAGCAGTGCTCTTAACTGCTGAGACATTTTTCAGCCCCTCAGAGTGTTTTATTTTAATTAGATGTTTTCATTATTAGATTCACCCAGAAAATTATATGTATATTTGTGGGTTTTTTTGGGGAGGGGTTTAGGATGGGTATAGGTGTGTGAATCGTGTGTGGAAGTCAAAGGACAACTCGTGGGGGTCAGTTTTCTCCTTTGACCAGGAATTGAACACAGGATGTCAGGCTTGGCAGCAAGCCCCTTTACCTGCCAAGCCATGTCACTGGCCCAGAAATTGGACATTCTTAAACTATTCAGCGTGATGATACCTAAATTGTGACATGATTACCACAGATAATTCACGTAACACAGCTACCACCTCGTTGTAATGACCTTTCTTTGTTTTGTTTTTAGGTAAAGTATCACTTCATAGCCCAGGCTTGCCTGGAACTCACTAGGTGTCACAGACCTGTCTTGGATTTGGGGTGAACTTGCTGCCTCAGCCACCTGAGTGCTGGTATTACGGGTGGAGTGACGGCCCCCTTTTGTTTCCAGTGTTTTTACAGATGTAGTACATCACTTGTTAAGTATGCTCGCCACGTTTGCATGGCAGAGAGTATTCATTCACAGAGCAATACTGATTGACTTAAGTTACAGTCGGATGATTTTCGTAACTGTGGACCTCTTGCCTGCCAATGCCAATGTTCTTTGCCAGTGATTTTTAAGATCATCTGTCAGTTCGTTGGCTATCCACTGTCAACTCCTTCCTTTTCACAGCTTCCGCTCTTTTTCTCTTGCCTACTCCTTCATCTTGGGGCTCCCTGGAGTTCTATCCATTGCCTGGTTTTCCTCTCTCTGGGTGGCTTCTGTAATTACCTTTATACCAAGGTTTCCCAAATCTATTTGTCCTTGAAAAGGCTAAAAAGCATAAGTGCTGTTATGTTCCCGAGCGGTCATAGCATAATGCATAATGGTGAAAGCCTCAGGCTCGGCAGGCAGCAAGACTGGGAAGAGTCCTAAGGAGATGTGTGGTCTCAGCCTAATTACACAATGTCCCTGCACTGCAGTCTTTTAATCCATAAACTGGGCATCACATACTACTGCCTACTCCTCTGAGAACTAAAGGATATGATGATATTTATAAAGGACTTTCATTTGCAAGGAAATGAGATGGGAGGTAAACAGCTTTCCCATAGAACTATGGTGGGCTTGAAACAAGTCTTTGCGTAAAAGCTATGGTGACTGAGAGGCATCAGAGCTTTTGCTATTATTCCACTCTGCCCCATCTTTTATCTTCACACAGTTAGTAGGAACTCCCAAAATAAAGACCATGTCGGAGTATTTAAATTACAGACTTCCCTAAGTGCTAGCATTTAAATGAAATGCAAATGGCTTTCTGAAAAGTTTTCTTAAAAAAAAGTAAAAACGACTGTTTGACATTCCCACAGTCACCAGTAAAACACTGAGCCATTAACAGAACCTAATAGACTCTTCAGTTGGGGACCACGATGCTCTTCACCATCAGTGTCACTGGCTTTGGGATTCCCTAAGAACCCAGGTCTTGGTGAATAGTGTGAAGAGTTTCCAGAAGTGTCTAAGGAAGGAAGCCCCCATCTGAGCTTCAGGGGATTGTGGCGAGAGGACAACATTCTTCCAGCTTTGCCTCCTGCCTATGGGAACATAGTGACGCCACACTCCAGAAGACCCTTTATCACCAACATGCCTTCCCTGCCACAGTGGACTAGGAGCCCAAAGGAGCTTTTCCTTCCTTAACTGCACTTTCGACCAGTGATGAAAATGGGAACTGTCAACGAACAGAATGCTTTGACAAAGAACAGAGAACTTGGCTTTTTAATACAAAAGTGAATTATGAAATAACTAATACAGTAAACAGGCTTTCCGCACAGACTTGTGTCCTCATTCTGCCAATCAAATGTTATATGTGCATATGCTATGTGTGTTTGGAGTTAGGATCCACACACACCCACCTGCTTCTGAACCTCGTTCTGCTTTGATAGGAGAGCTATGAGAAATACTTACCAAAGTGTTGATGCAGATAGAATTCAGAACACACGCTCCATTTCCATGCCGACACTCGTCAACATCTGTGCACACCTAGGCATGAAAGTTTGACGACATCTCAGACCCGAAGCTTAAACAGACGCAACTGAGTTTTCCCATCCTGCCACGTTTGGATGAAGACACGGAATTTCAGGTAGAATGTTAGCTGAAAATTATTTTAGCCCTCTAGGATTTGTGCATCTAATCTAGTTGCAGACGCTGATTGTCCTCACACAGTTAGAGCCATTCAGAGAAGATGACATGCATAACTTATGTGTTCCTATTCACATCAGGAAAGCCTTTCCTCTCCTCCCTGACTGATAGGTACCCAACACACTTCTGAGGGCTCCTCTTTCTTCAGTTCTGGAAAGTTCTTAGCTTCTAGTCCTTTGGACCCACCATCAGATCAATTGTTTCTTTTGGCCCCTGCCCTCTCTCTTGTTTTATGTATCTGCTAAATTCTGGAGGTGTCCTCAGGATCACCTCTCAGCTTCTTAGAGGGATCTAATCTGATTCACCCACTAACTGAGTTTTAAAAAACTGTTTTTAACCATATATTAATTACTCATAATAATGTGTCTCATTGTGACATTTTCATACATGTGTCGTCTATTGAGCTATTAAGTTCAGTGGTTATACTTTTAATTGGTAATGCTCTTTTCCCTTTCCTAAAAAAAAGATTTTTTAGTGAGCATTTTGTTTATTTCTTTTTAAATGTTTTTAACTTAAATAGAATGACATCACTTCCCCTTCCTTTCCTTCATCTAGCCCCTGTAAGGCACCCTTCCTTGAACTCTTCCCCTGCCCCTTACTCGCAAACTGATCGCCTCTTTTTCTTTGATTGTATGTGTTATATGCACATATGTGTGTGTGTATGCGTAAGTTACATAAATGACTCCTAAACCTGGTTCAGAGGACATTTGAGAAGAGGGAATGGAACTATGGTAAGAGCCAGAACACTAGGAAGTCCTCTGTGGAAACAGTTTCTCCTAGGAATGGCTGCATGGACAAGACCAAAGCTATAGCAGTGCCGATGTCTGTACTAACATGGAAGGAGGAAATTCCATGGGGTCCTCCCTTAGACCGAGAACTCCAGGCCACTGTTTGACTTCTAGAGAAGGTGAAATTCCATGGGGTCCTACCCCTAGACCGAGAACTCCAGGCCACTGTTTGACTTCTAGAGAAGGTGAAATTCCATGGGGTCCTACCCTAGACCGAGAACTCCAGGCCACTGCTGACTTCTAGAGAAGGTGAAATTCCATGGGGTCCTACCCTAGACCGAGAACTCCAGGCCACTGCTGACTTCTAGAGAAGGTGAAATTCCATGGGGTCCTACCCCTAGACCGAGAACTCCAGGCCACTGTTTGACTTCTAGAGAAGGTGAAATTCCATGGGGTCCTACCCCTAGACCGAGAACTCCAGGCCACTGTTTGACTTCTAGAGAAGGTGAAATTCCATGGGGTCCTACCCCTAGACCGAGAACTCCAGGCCACTGCTGACTTCTGGAGAAGGTGAATTAGCTTCTCCCAGGTATGAGCCCCATTATTGATTGTCCAGTGTAGACTGATCAGCCTTGAAACCACGTATACACACATTGATATTAGTTTTATTTGGATACTATTTTCTATTTTCTTCAAACGGTACCCTTTTTTTTCATCACAGCACGGATCCTTTATATTCATTTTATGTTTATCATGTTTCCACATCACAGTTTCTTCATAGCAGCCCCTATTTTGCCAGTGGGCAAAATTCCACTGGCCCTGATATTGGGCATCTGCACACTTTGGTGTGTCTTTGATTGGCCACAGCTCTGTGTTATTACT
This sequence comes from Mesocricetus auratus, assembly GCF_017639785.1. Classification (NCBI taxonomy): domain Eukaryota; kingdom Metazoa; phylum Chordata; class Mammalia; order Rodentia; family Cricetidae; genus Mesocricetus; species Mesocricetus auratus. The sequence goes on along the minus strand of NW_024429201.1, from coordinate 26,046,592 downwards.
GCTTTAGGAAGATTTTATGCTAATAGCTATGTTTTATGCTAATAACAATGTTTTATGCCAATAGCTGTTTTACTGGTAGCACAGACTTGGAGTTTCTAACTGTAAATGGTGTAGAACTTGGTGCTGTACTTCATCTCAGGCAATTCTCCCTGTTATCAACCATGTCCCAAAGCTGGAGTCAAATTTCCTTGCTCCTTTGAGCTACTGATGTTTTTCTAGCTCTTCGTCACAGAGGGACATTCTTTAGGGATCCTAGCTTTACATAGGATAAATACATACAGACTAAATCTCCTAAACCTCACAACTGTTGTCCTCATGTCCATGAGCTGGTGAGTGTGGCACTAACGTTCCTTATAGCCCTAGAAACACCTTCTTTGATTGCTACTGAATTTGGCAATCCATTAAAACCTGTCATAAAATTTTAGCAGAGCGACTCCTTCATACACACACATAGTTAGGGTTAGGGATTCACATATATAGTCACATTCATGTATCTCCTGGGAAGTGTCCCTTACTAGCTTATATCAAGCATTTTATATGGAATTTTGTCTATTTTCCTTGGCTTAGTCTGAGAGATTTTGTTCTTAGAAGAGAGGCAAAACTTGGCTCATTATCCTTTTGGCTCCTTGTCATTCCTGTGTCCAGTTTGCTTTCTTTTTCTAGTCTGAAAAATGATGCCCTGCAGAACCCTTTGATAAGCAGCAAGGAAATAATGACCCCCTGCCCTTCATCAAAGCTAATCATTTCCCTAAGGTAGTAAAATATATTTATAGACCAACCATTTTTAAGGGCCAAAAACATCAAAAAGCATTTCACAGTCAGTCAGTTAAATAATGACCAGATAGAGTAGAACATTTGGAGATAAATGGAGACTGTCACAAAGTACTGAGGTGCTTTCCGGCAATTTATAGCTTATGTAAGAAAAAGGGTAGGCTTCCTCGGGGGATTATCTCGACTCTTCAAACCGTCTCATCTTAAAGCAGCTTCTGATTGGCAACAACGGCCCTGCAAAGTGATCTAATTTCGCCAAGCTTTTATTTGCCTCTCCAGTTCTCAGCTTATTCCGCAGGTCCAAAGGCTATCAACAAAGGAAGCTTGGAGTCATACTGCAATCTGCTATTCCACACTTACTGCTTTCCTAGCAATACTCTATTATCTCAAATTTAACAGCTTTGTCTTTCTAGACTTTAGGGGCATGTGTCCCCAGAAATGAGTCAGAAACCTTCCCTGTTGGCCAGCTGTATACCTGGATGTGCCACCAGGCCCTGCTCAAGGTGGGAAAGCGCTCTGCTGAGAAACGGGAACTGCCTGGAATGAGAGATGAATAAATCACCGTTTCTGCTCACCTGCTTGTTTGTCTTAGCAAAGTTGACCCCAACGCCCTGCACCATGGGCCCCGTGAAGCCTACTGGGCAGGCATCGCATCTGTAGCCTGGAGCCAAGTTCACACATCGCACACCTGGATAGCAGGGGTGGTATTTGCACTGGGGAAAGAAGACATTCAATCTTTAGTTCCGTGGGGAAAATAACTTGGGACTTTCCATAGTCTATTTGCAAATGCTTATTTATTCCTTTATATGCTGGGGGCAAAAAACCATGACAACTGGAAATTAAAATTTTCAATTTCGTAGTTACCTGTTGAATCCCTGATTCCCCCAGTGTGAGCTGTTCACTATGTTCACAGACAATGCTTTGTCAACATCAAAATAGTCTTTAAGCAGTCTGCCTCGAGGTGTCACAAGTCTCCAGCATTCCAACAATTCCCCGTGAAAGGCCTGTGTCCCTGCACCAGTTATCAGGGGACTTTCAAACGATGCCTAGCACACCTTGGACCCTTTCATGGAAAGACCTTGGGTGAACTGAGGCAGGGCAGGAGTTTCTACAGCTGGATAGCATCCTTTAGGGCGGGCCTGCCTCTCTGCCCTGTCCAGTCCAAAACCACTTAAAAGATGCAGCCCACAAGATGGGTTCTGATGACTTTTTTTAAACTGATGTAAAAAACATGAGCATTTCCTGCCCTTTCAAGAAGGAGGAAAATTCCAGCTCACAGATAAAAACCAGATACAGTTCTGTGGAACATGTGCAGTATTAGCCCCCCAACTCAGGAGTTCCTAGAGACCAGTCTAGCTTCACACTACTTGGGCAGGAGTGATCATCCGAGCCTGCAGGGCCCACATGAGAGGCGTCTCCCCTCAACTTCTCTGCCCAGCCGCCTTCTTGCTGGTGCAGGGAAAGGTACACTTTGGAAACTTTGCTACCAGCTACGGACACTGCTACATGAGCAGACTTGGGACTGAATGATGGTTGGTTTCTTTCTAAAGCTCTGCCTGTACCACCTGCATGGTGACATTCTCTCTGCTCTTTTATTTTACGAAACACAAAGAAAGCTACCACAACTTCTGGGACAAGGACCCTTATACCGGCCCTTATTCTCCTCAGGAGCAAATTTTTTAATAGAGATTGCTTCAGAGAAATAAGAAATACAGATGTTGGAGCGGGAAGTAGAAACTACAGCAATGCAGCAAAGTGGTCAACTAAACAAGCTTGGAACACAGCGAAAAGTGACGACCATGGCCACAACTGTGTGCTGTGATAGCACTCATTGTATCTCGGGACCCCAAGCATCCACAAGGAAGCAGTTCTTTGGAGCCAGAGGACAACTCCGGTGGCCTCTAATCCACAGTATAGCTTCTTGTTCCAGAGCGGCAAGGAAGAGCCGTGGAGAGCCCCACTCTGTCAGCTGAGCATACCTCATCCACATCAGAGCAGGTGATTCCGTTCCCTGTGTAGCCATCCGGGCAGGGTCCACACTGGAAGCCATCCCTGGTGTCGGTGCATCGGACGCCTCGGAAGCAGGGGCTGGAGTCACACCGGCGCGTTGGGCGAGTTGGGGGTGCTGGAGGCGCTATGGGCACCAGTGTGTTTGGGGTTGGGGACTGAAAGCTGAGGGGACCTAGAAAACAAGACCAGTTCAATCCACAGGTTTATTAATTCACGTGGACCATGTAGGACACAAAATGAAATTTGGCTTCCTCACGAACGTCCCCCTGCTTCGCACCAATTCTTGTGCAGAACCACCGGAAGCCGCAATTGTGGGGCTTCACTTTAGATCCCTGGTTAGTCTGGACAGCCCCACCCAAATGAGCCGGTCACCACAAAAGCACTTACCACAAGCCTGGCATTCAGCAATAGTGTTTCGCAAAAATGATGTTTCCTTGACCTTTAGAAACAGAAGGAAAAGATTGCAAAGGCATACTTGATATACACCAAAAACAAGAGCATCCTTCTATGACTGTCCAAGAAAGGTTTCCACAGCACTCAAGGAGCTTGTGATAGCTCCCCTTCCCCCTCAGCCATAGAGGCTCACCGCACGCATGACCCCTCACTTGGGCTCATGGGCTGTGTGGAGCTATGTGAGGCCAGGCTCTAGCTAAGTCCCTTCCTGCCTGTGTGGGACTGCCCATTCCACCCGACGGCACAAAAAGTCGCTGGCATAGTGCTTGACTAGTGATGGCCTCTGTTTCTCACCTGCTGCCTTAGAAGATCCTTCACTTCTGCAAGGAGTTGGTTTAATTGTGTCATTTGACCCAAGAACTGTCGATTGAAGTCTCCTGCAGGAACAGCCAAAGGTAAGGACCATTCAGCCAGTGTCCCTTGGTTCTGCAGGACTAGGGATCAAAGGTCTGGTGCTTGCCTGGCGCATGCTCTGCAAGCACTCACTCTACACTAAGTTAATTCCCCAGTCCATGGCTTTTCTGAGACAGGGTCTTACTGTACAAGCCAGGCTGGTATCAAACTGGCAATCCTCCTGCCTCAGGCTCCTGAGTGCTGGGGAATATAGGCATACCCTGGCTGATGACATTTCTAAGTGATTCAAAATTAAACGACTCCCTAAACAATCACTGTTATTAGATTATTAAACACTTACGTATCTGAATTCAATTTAGGGTAATGTAATTCATTTAACAAAATAATGCAACTGACACTGCTGGTTGGTCGGCCCAAATTTGTAAGTTATGAAAAATAAAAAGGCACCGAAAAGATTCCTTGACCTGCACTTTGTTCAAGAGCTTGATTTGCACAGCTGCATCCTCCGGGGCCGCTGTGCTGCAGGCACATATCTGGGTTAGAAGACCCGGCCCCTCTAGGGGCCTTGACACGTGTCTGTGTTGATGAGCATGCTCACACTGCCAGGAGCCCACACCTGTGTTTGTGGCCGCCAGTGGCTCACTCTGCTGCAGGAAACAGTCTTGTAGGCTGGCCACCTGGAACAGCGAGCCTCGCACCACCAGCTTCAGCTCTTCCAAGAAGTCCTAGGAGGAAGAGGAGGAGGAGGGGGAGGAAGAAGAAACCAATGGCATGCATACCACAGGTCACCGCCACTGTTCAAAATCCAGTGTGCCTGCAGAACCACACTTTGCATAACAGAGTAGCCCCGTGTGTTTGGACACACAGTTTCTGTAGGCGCACATTTTTCCTTAAGCCCGTGTGCCCCACCTTTTGGACGGAAGCAAACGTGAAAGTTTGCCTGTTGCCTAGGGAAACACTGGCATTCTGAAAGGGTGTTTTCCATCACAGTAAACATGCTATTCTGTGGCAGGAACCTCTCAAGGACTGTCTGGAATTTACTATAGAGTTTAGATTATGATAAAATAACAATTCAGCTTAAAGCAGTGTTGTTAGGGTGTCTTGGCTCCACGTTGTCACAACAAGCTTTTGACTTTTCTTGGGCTACAGGAAGAGTAATGTTATATTCTGTGATGATCAGGTTCTCGTCACCATATTGTCACATTCCTTTTTCTGTCTCTCCTTGTTGGTCCCAAAGTCCATCTCCTGACTCTTTCCCCTTGTACTTAGTGGTAGGATGGGATTATGACAGAAAGTCCTTGCTAGCTGCTAACGTGACGTGATAATCGTTATATTGGAAATTACGCATTTGCAGAGGATTTCTGGTTTTAAATTTTGTTAAGATTTATTCAGTTCCGTGACAACTATTGAATTGGATATCAGACTGAGTGGGAGGTAGGACTCTGATTTCTATGGTGTTCTAAATGTCTGTAACAAGTCAATTTGTTGATTAACTGAATATTATGTAGCCATGAAGATCAAGGCTCTAAGGGTCCAGGGATAGTCGAAGGCCAAACTCTTGAGAAAATCCTGAGTATAGTTTGTAATGGCCTGTGGTGCCTGAATCCTGACTTTCAGCAACTAATTTGCTTATGGACACTAATTTCTAAAATGATCAGTGGCAGAACTTTTTTATTGTCACTCACTCTTGGGTGATTTGGGGGCCTTAGAAATGAAGTCAAACATATCTTTCTAGTCATTAGTTGCCTTTCCTATGTGAATTAAACATTTTCTTTCTAAGTTCCTAAAAATCAAAACAAAACCCAAATACCCTGTAGATTTCAACACTTTTGGGAATTTCTGCTTAATAATGTTCCCCAACACGCATGGACAGAGTTCCAGGGTCAGTTTTAGGGTTTTCCACATCACCATCTAAAATGTTAGCACAGTCCTACTAGCAACAGAAACCACGTTTACTTCCTGCCTCTTTGTAGGGTGGGCATAGACGGCTTGTGACTAAAGCACATGCAATGAAATAACCAAATAGAAATGTCAAAGGAGGATGGAGTCTCAGGAGGCCACAATTTCTATACCAGGTTCAGTGGTAGGACAATTAGAAACATGGCACAAAACCGAAGACAGAGTTGATGGGATCTCTGAGACTTCATTGAACAGAGCCATCATTAAGGTCATCTTTGTTAGCAAATGGTTTGCCAATATCTGTGGGAAAACGATGTTGATTCTTTGTGCTTGGCTGTTCTCAACCATTCTTTGTTACTTGCAAATAATAACTTCAAAAAAACCGAATGAAAATACATGATCCTATTAGACAAAGATAATAATACTTAATGTTAGCTACTCCTTAAAAACTTTACAATAGTTTGAAAAGTCAACTCTAAAGAACCTATTTATTTCATCAGAAACAGAAGTTCTCAATTTTGAATTCCTGTTAAACATGAGTTTTAAAAAATATTGCCATCTAGGCAACAGAGCTTCAGATTCTGATTATCCATCTTGGGGGAAGGGGCTGTCTAGCCAAAGCTATACAGTTCCCCAAGTGACACAGCACTGGACCAACAATGATGAGCTGACCCATTTTCCTTACCATAGGCCTCAGCACCTGGGCCCCGGAAGCCCACTTTCCACCTTGGAGAACTGTTTGCATGTTCCTACCTGTGGCTTCCTCTGGAATGTCCTCAACTCAATGGACCCCGGGTTCTGGGTGAGGCCGGAGAATGCTCTGGGGAGGCTGTGTGCGGAATCCACCTGGGCACAGTCCACGTACAGCTCTATGGACCCAGACCCTCTCTGCAAATTGCTCAGTCTCAGGAGAACCCTGTGGCGCCTCCCATCAGCCAGCTGCAAGTTGTTGAAAACCACCAAATGGATCTTCCCATCATTCTTCAGGTAACGGAGGATGGCTGGGACAAAAACAGGACAAGGACGTGGTGAGAGGAAGGGAGGAGTTCTGCGTCAAGTCACCTCCGGGTCACAGGGTGGGCCCCTGGGAAGAATGTAGGTGGCAGTCACAGAAATTGATTCACGACCTTTTGTGTGCCAGGTACTGTCCTTGGCACGATGCAGTACCTTTCTCCTGGGGACGTTATGTGAGGACGGAGAAACATAAGGATGCTAGCAATTCCAAAAACAAACTCTACAACTTCAATGACTAGACAGAGCCTTCCCCCATCAGAGTCAGATAAAATTCACGAACATTCCTGAAAGCGTGCATCCTTTAACTCACCAAGCACTAGCACCACTGAGCACTTCAGGACAGTGAGCACCGCTCTCAGTTGCTTTAATTTCGTCGGGCAACTCTATGAAACTAGAGCAAGCACTGGGGCAGCAAGCAAAGCTTAGACAAGTGAAGGAGCTGGCGCAGGTCACGGTAAGTGGCAGCTCATGACCAGGGCTTTGTAAGCATATTTCACATCCCATCTTAGACCCAGCCTCAGCAGCTCATCCCTAACCGGCTAGAAAACAGAGACTACGGCCATAGCCTTATTTTCTGTTCTCCCAAATGCAAAGCTATCTGTCTTGCTATGCACTAACTCAAGACCCAGGGAATTAAAATTTTCTGGCTTTGAACTTTGCTTTTCTATTCCTCTGTTGTCCTGAATATGTTAGGACTTGAGCTAAAATCTGGTCCTGAAAGCCAGTCTTTTGTGAGAGGAACTTGCTGGCTGAATTCTGCTAGAAAGGCCAAAATGATTTGTTTCCAAGGTCTTGACAAACCTGCCAAGACACTTTCAGGTGTGAACAAGCACATACACATGCACATGCGCATGCACGCGCGCGCGCACACACACACACACACACATGCAGGCACGCACACACACACCAAAATGCAATACATTTATATTAAAAATGGAAACTGGAAGCTAGCAAACACATTAAGTCTCTGTTGCTGGTGATTTGTGTGATTTGTGGAGAGTAACCTGAAGCGTCTTTCAGGCAGCCTGAAAATGCCAACTTAGAGCTGTCACGCAGGCCAGCTAGCCAACAAACTATTATGTTGCAATGTTGCCAAAGAAAGTGATCTATTTTTAAGGTTTTGGCCACATTACACTTTGTAGGTTCAACTTCTTACCTCCTCCCAACTCTGCTAGCTTTGCTTTTCCATTTGACAACCATGTGGAGAGAGACACAGAGCTGGCATCATGCTCTGTGACATACAGATGTCGTGGTGGGGTGGGTGGGGGTCTGACAGAACTTTTCTTAGGTCTGTGTGGTCATCAGTGTGTGCTTCCTGTCGGAGAAGAACTTGTAAGGTCTGGGACCTTCTCTGATAGTACAGCGCTAAGTTTCCTGAAGTATTGATAAGACTTAGTAAGAATAACAAACAGTATGAAAAGACATAAGATGATGACTGCCCATGAGGAGAATCCCCCCTTCCCTCTACCATCTCTCTCCTTCATCCCGAGTTTGGAGACTATAGGTGTTGAGTCACTTTTGAAAAAAGAATGGCGATTGACTTCTAAACTTGGATGCAACAGAATCTTTACCTTTTTATTTACTATTAACCGAATCACAAATTGATTTAAAATAATGGCTCCATCGCTGGGATTTGGAGACATATGCAAAACGAGGAGAGGAAGAAATTAGGAGCAAACACAAGCACCACTGAATTTTTTTAAAAACTTCAATTACTTCACTACTTAGACCAGTTTGCAAATACCTGACGTTTTACAAGCCAATAAAAATACCATTTGTCTATTAAACTTGAATTAGGTCATACATACTTGGTCACACACACCGCTAGCCAGCACGCCTTCATTCTAGTAAGAGCCACTGCTTCTCCTTATATTCATGGTTTAAGAAGACAGACGTGCATTTAAGACAGAGTCGCAACACATACTCTTGATTTTTCTTCCCCACACTAAGGTTTCTGTGGATTTCAAAGGAAACGCCGTTTAGGCACAAGGCCACTTTTAACAGACCTCTGCAGAGCACGTGGGTCAGGGTTCATTTTCACAACTGAACAGCTGAGACGAGTTTTATAAACATCACCCGGTGGGGTAAATGCCGTGAATAGGACCTTTCAGAGAACAATTAAATGACTTCACTTAAAGCGTCTCACATTAATAAAAGCCGACAGAGTGGCAGGTCCGGGTCCTGGCCCTCAGTAATCCCTGCCTGTGTGCTCAGACCCTCCTGAAAGGGTGCTGTATTTCTGCCTTGTGTTTGTGCCTATGCAACCGTCTCCCAAGTGACACATTGCCTCAAGGGCCTAGGACTTGTGATGAAGGGGGAGAGGACAGTGTGTGTGTGTGTGTGTGTGTGTGTGTGTGTGTGTGTTGAAACTTTCATTGTGTGTTAGAAAAATTATCAAGGGCCTTGACATTTACTCTTCTTCATCCTTGATCCAATAATTCTCGTTTCTCTTATGGCTTTCGCCTTTCATTTTTCTCTTCTATGGCATTTTCCTTGCTTCACTATCTCCATACTTTCATATCATATTCTCTGAGTCCATAGCCCACTCCAAGAAGGCAGTCAGGGGCCTGCTGGGAAAGTCGACTTGTCCTCAGCAGTCACAGAGACACTCAAAGAGATCATGAGTTTTGTTCCTGGAGAACCTGCAACCTCTGGGTGGTGCCTCCTGGCCTCCCGAGAGGCAGAGAACACACAAAGCTCCCTCTTTTCGGGGCTCCCAGCATCCGGAAGCCAGCCCTGACCCTGGAACACCACTCCTCTGCCAGGTCCTCACTCCGGGGAAAGCTCCCGGGTATAGTTCTGTTTCTCCAGCTGCAGTTCCGTTCATTCCCAGGCTCAGCGAACCAGCTTGGTGCTCTGTTGATCTGATGCAAAGAACACAGCCAGGCTGGCCTGGAAGGATGCGGACATATGCCCCTGTGGCAAGTGGCCTCTGCCTCTATGCGTTGTTTTTCTGAGTTCCTCCCTTAGACCCCTGGCTCAGCCTTTCATCAGTGGTCCTTTTTTGGGACTGGAAGCCTGAGTTTTTTTTTTTTATAGGGTTGCCTGATCCAGTTCTTGCCTGTTTGTACGTTTAACAGTTTGGATTCACTTACCTTTGTACGAGGGGTTTGCACAGATGTACATTGTGCAATGCAGGCAGAGGTCAGAAAAGGATGCCAGAGTTCCTCCAGCTTGAGGAACTTGAGCTAGGGAGAGCTGTGAGCTGCTCATTGGATGCTGAGAACGAAATCCAGGTCCTTCATGAGAACAAGTGCTCTTAGCCTCTGAATCATCTCTCCAGGCCAGTTCTTGACTTTTTAAAGTAAGCACAGTGATGAGCAGATGAACTCCTCCAGTAGTTCCCTAGTGGTTTCTTTCTCTTTTCCTTCCTTCCTTCCTTCCTTCCTTCCTTCCTTCCTTCCTTCCTTCCTTCCTTTCTTTCTTTCTTTCTTTCTTTCTTTCTTTCTTTCTTTCTTTCTTTTTTTCATGACAGGGGTTTCTCCATGTAGCTTTGGAGGCTGTCCTGGAACTGGATCTGCAGATCAGGCTGGCCTCGAACTCACAGAGATCCGCCTGCCTCTGCCTCCAGTGTGCACCCCCACCACCCAGCTCCCTAGTGATTTCTGATTAATTCTAAACTTCTTGTCCCAGGACAGGCCCCAGCCTGACCATCACCTTAATTTCTCCCCACACTGCCCAGTCCGTTTCTTCTTCATGTTTTTCCTATCCGAAAGGAGCCACACAGCTGTTTGTTGTTGTCGTCCACAATCAGACCCTTTTAAAAAGTGTGGAGGGCTTTGCATTCTAAGCTTGGCCCGTTTGTGTCCGTCACAGTCTGGGGCCTGATCTGATGGCACAGAGCAGTATTTGTTTGCCTGTGACACAGCACCCAAACTGCAAACCTGATGAGATGCCATTTCGGTGGCTTTTAAGGAAAACAAAACCACTGAGCCAAACCTAAGCAGAAGGATTGACGTTCTGCTACATTGGGAAGGAGTATTCAAAACAGTGCTTTTGAAGAAATGGACCTTGCAGTAAAAAAAGGTTATAGCGAACTGACTTTTAAAGTAATGAGGCAGGTACCCATTTTAAAACCCTAGAAATGATAGGATTTTTCGGCTCCAGTAGAGTTGCTGAGAGTAGCCTGGCCGGCCTGCAGGCGCTCAGGGAGGTGGCATATGGCTTTACTCTTCAGTATTTAAGGCCCCTGATGAAAACTGTCATTGCCAACTTGGGTCATCTTTTAAAGTCATTATACATTTAAAAAACGTCTTCTTGCTATCAATGTCCTCCATTGTAGAACTCTTGTTTGTCTTTGCTGATTTATTTTCATTGGCTATGTATCAGGTCATGGTAACTTTTATACATTTGCACTCCATACCAAGGAAATCACCAAGTAGCTTTTTCTTAATATTCTCTGGGTAACCGTGGCAAATGTAGCCCTACTTCAAAAAGTTTTCACATGTGGGTAAAGAGAGAAGCCAGAGAACCACTAGAGAAAGGGAGGTACAGTAATTGCAAAGAACCAGATCTGGGAGTTATTCTGAAAGGTTATGAAGGTGTCATAGTACACGGTGTGGAGTTATTCTGAAAGGTTATGAAGGTGTCATAGTACACGGTGTGGAGTTATTCTGAAAGCTTATGAAGGTCATCATAGTACACGATGTGGAGTTATTCTGAAAGATTATGAAGGTGTCATAGTACACGGTGTGGAGTTATTCTGAAAGGTTATGAAGGTGTCATAGTACACGATGTGGAGTTATTCTGAAAGGTTATGAAGATGTCATAGTACACGGTGTGGAGTTATTCTAAAAGGTTATGAAGGTGTCATAGTACACGATGTGAAGTTATTCTGAAAGGTTATGAAGGTGTCATAGTACACGGTGTGAAGTTATTCTGAAAGGTTATGAAGGTGTCATAGTACACGATGTGAAGTTATTCTGAAAGCTTATGAAGGTCATCATAGTACACGGTGTGGAGTTATTCTGAAAGGTTATGAAGGTGTCATAGTACACGATGTGAAGTTATTCTGAAAGCTTATGAAGGTCATCATAGTACACGGTGTGGAGTTATTCTGAAAGGTTATGAAGGTGTCATAGTACACGATGTGTTGTCAGTGACAGTGTTGTGAAGGGCATAGAACCCAAAGTCTTGCTCTAGGTCACAAAGCAATTTCTCAGCACCCCCGGGCTTTCCTGGATTCTGCACACTCTTAGAATATTAACAGGGCAACTCATCCACTTAATATCTCTCTTCACAAATCCCTTCAATAAAAGTGCAGCTGCCACTGGTCCAGTTCTGGCCACAGGGAACTCATTACTTCCCAGAGAAACGGATGTAGCTTTTGGACAGCTCGCTGCAATTTTCCTAGTACAGAGAGAGTGAGTCCTGCCCAGTGGGTTCTAATCTTATTTTTCCGGGCCAGAACAGGTTTCGTCTGATCCCTATGTCAAACAATTTTCTTCAAACAGTTTCATGCCTCTCCTGTCTTTTGTCTGACTCCTTTACTTTTCTATTTCCTTTAACTTTCCAACTTGGATGTGATTTTTAAAAGTGTGTGTGTGTGTGTGTGTGTTGGAGGTGTGTCTCAAATGGATGCCTCTCTTTTTGGGGGCTGCTCTGATTGCACAGGGTCCTAGGTGAGATGCAGCGGTGTAAATGTAAATGTAAATGTGTTAATTCAGATAGCCCAGCCACACATATTCATTAGTGAAAACCAAAATCTTAAAGAACCTTTAAAATTTAGTTACAGATCTAGAGAGATAGCTCAGAGGGATTGGCTGCTCTTCCAGAGGACCTGGGTTTGATTCCCAGCACCTACATGGCATCTTACAAAAATCTACAACTCTAGTTCCAGGAATCCAACTCCAGACATGCATGTTGTACACAGACATGCACATACATGGTGCATAGACATGCATACAAGCAAAATACTCAGACGCATAAAATAATAAGAAAAAATAAAAACAGTTGAGTCACAGGATCTGACAGATCCTTCATTCAGCAAATATTTTTGCGTCTCTGCTATGCATCCAGTGTGTTGCTCAACACTGGTTCTCAGTGCTGTCGGCTAGGACTCATGGCCAGCTCTCCCGTATTCTGCCATCTGAAACTCACTTTTCACTCCTAGAGAATAGAGTTACACTTGCACTCATTCGGTTTAATATGGTTGACTATGGTCCACTGTGCCATCTTGCAAATGTTGATGGCATTCAATGTGTTCACGGCTGCCTCCTTGCTTTGTGCTAACTGTAAACACAGTAAAATGCTACCATCACTTCAGGCACTATGTTGATTCTTGGCTGTAAGCTGGCTTATCTAAGCCTAGTTGTCTTCTAGTATATTCATCTTTATATCATTTGGAAAAGAAAATGAGAGACTTCATGAGACTTTTTTCTGAAGTCAAGATATGTCATCCCTATGATACCTATTTGACTTTTTATCTTGGAAATTGTTGTAAAGAAGAGAAAGCTCACTGTGTCTTACTCTTATAAGCCTGTGTTTGTGTTTTTAAAACTCCAGATTTATTTTCCAGGCAATCCTAAAGTACATGGATAATAACGATGTTAATGATAATAATAACAACAATAATATAAAACTTCATGAACTGTTCTAAAGCTCGTCAGTCCGAGGCTTTCAGGGTCTTCTTCTCTCTAAAAAGAACATGCACCACTCTGCTTCCTGTGACTTCTAAATGTTAGCCACAGTGGCTATCACTTGCTTTACTGAGTACCCCAATATGTTCTCCACCTGGACATGGACGGCTAAGCCCATTGAGGGACTGTTACTCTGCTTAGGACCCCACCTAACACCTCCATCCCATCCCTATCAACATCCCGAATCACCCCCAGTCTCTTGTCCAGATTCCTGAATTTTGGTTTTGTTTTGTGACTCATTTAGTTTAAACAGGGCTATCTGTATGACCATCAGATTAGAACTATGGGATTAGAACTATGTGTTGGATACTGGTGGGGCTAGTGGGCACATAACATTAGGAACATAACTGGACAATGGTTCCCATCTCTCTGAATCTTTTGTTTGTTGATTGGTTGGTTCTGGGGATTCAGCCCAGGCTAGGAAATAATTCACTATGAACTTCATCTCCAGCCCTCTCTTTTTACTTCTTATTTTGAGACAGAGTTTCACTTAATCACCCAGGCTAGCCTTGGACTAACTCTGTAGCCATGCTGGCTTTGAACTTTTGATTCTGCTGCCTCAGCTATCAGAATAGCTGGCACTGTTGGCATGCACCAACATGTCCAGGTTTGATGTTGCTGTGCAGTGTTTGTTTGCTTGTTTGCTTTAACCATTCTGGGCTGTTTGAAGAACAGTGGACTTATTCCTTCCTTACTCTTCTTCATTCTGAATATAGCACAAATATTGCCTTTATTATTCAATGTGCAAATCAATAGCATCAACTCAATTAGATTTTAGCAATTCTGCTCTAATTATTTTACTTTTTAAAGGTTTTTGCATGTGGCCATGTTAAAATTGAGCTCAGGCATGTTTTGAAATGTAAAAGGGAAAACCAGTGTTAGGCCTTTTCCAGTCTGGCACGTTGTGATAGCCCACGGCCATTATCATTAGTGTTCAAGACTTCCCATTTCCCTCTATCTAATACTGGGTCTGGAATGTTGGTTTCTAGGGCTCTCCTACTCCCCTCAGGCTATACTTGTCTTAACTCTGTATGCTTCAGAACTACTACCCTGAGCCACTGATGCTTCCTATCCTTAGGCTGCAAAGCATTACTGACTGTAGTCATGGTAATGACTTCCTGGGTTACCCTTTATTTCAACACCACCAAGTTGTTCTTAGTGATAGCCAATGAAGGCCAAGGGAACAATTATTCCCATTGTCTTTCTTTCACAGGAAAGGTTATCAGCAAGGAAAGATAATGCTGTCTTTGGAAGATGGTTGGCTAAATCCATCCATCCATCCATCCATCCATCCATCCATCTTATACTGCAATTTAAGGACCTGAAGTTTTTTAAATTGAGCCCCATAGGCTAATGGGGTTCTGTACACACTTCCTTTTTGGGGGGTCATTGTGAGATGACTATTATCACCCTTGCTGTAGAGACGATAACTGTGCTCAGATGTGATCAGTGTGACCAGTTGACAGAACTTTTAACCAGTACTCAAATCTAGAATGCTAGCAAGAAAGTTGTCTCCATGCCAGATACTAGAATGGCTTCAAATTCATCCAAGCAATATTCATTTATGTAAAGAACTTATCACCCGGGTTACTAACAATTTGACAGATCATTTGTATCAGAAACACTACCTGTATCTTCTTGTATGTAAAAGTTCTCTAAGAAGCATTCACTAAAAAACTCTTGTCAAGCAATTTACATGTACCAGACACTGTAATTTCTTAATATCCACAAAATGGTGTGTCACCATTTATTTCATTCAACTTGCACATATGGAATCAGTTTTATCTTCCTGGCCCTGCTATGGTATATACAAAGGGACATGTTAGTACAAAAACAGGGTAAGGGATGTCTTACCTCTGCTAAGAAAGAGCTCATAACCTACTAGAGAGACTTGCAAGCAATTCAAGTACAAAGCGGAGTGTAATCAGTACCTCTCTTGGTCAGAAAGCAGAAAGTCATATAAATAAACCTATGAGGTGGTGTTTAGAAGGGCCTTCAGTGTGCAGGCTTTTGGTGTTGGGAGATGGTGCAGGACATGCATTGGGGAGAGCAAGGCCAACTGGGCAGAAAGAGAAAGACAGCATGAATGGGCCCAGAGTGTGATGGCTGTTCTTTCTGGCTGAAGCACAGGCTGCAGGGAACCCCACAGTGAGGCACAGATTTGGAAGTATAGTTGAGGGTTATGTTTGGACTCCACAGTGTGAAAGGTAAGGCAATTGCACCATATTCATTTGGGGATAGGGGACATTACAGGTCCCCGCAGTTGGGTGGACCTTGACTTAATTAAATGGTAGCGGGTGGGATGAGTTGGAGAGGGAGAGAACTGAGGCAGAGAGCTCACTGGCAAGCTCTTCTGCAGTAGTCGTTAGTCGTACTCAGATTTATTCCAGGAATTTCTCTAGGACCAGAGGGCCTAGCCCTGTTCTCCAATACCATCCATGCAGTTGTCCTCCACTCCCATCTTATACCCACAAGGATCCATTAGATGGAGGGAAGGGCTTTCTTTCCTGCTCCGGTGTTTTAAGTTGGTAGAAATACATTTGGATTTCTTCTGAGTGTGGTACTGTTTTCTTCACAAGCCAACAGAAATGGAGACCAGCTGAACCTCAGCCAGCTGAGGTATGCCTGGAGACCTCCATGCAGGGAGACCATTCTCCCATGCATCCCTAAATATGTCAGCAAGGCTACCATTATGTACTTCAGTGAGAACTCCTAGCCACATGCTACCTCTTCTCCCTGGACTGGAGGGACTCACTGATTCTCTTCCACTGTGCAGTTTATCATGGCTGTTGCTCCTTCCTAGAACTTTGGATTTGGCAGTGATGGAACATATATGTACTTTCCCTGTTGCACTAGAGAAACAACTCCATATGCATTCTTCAACTCTCCAAGCCTTAATACTCATATATACCTCTTTACTTTCTGAGAGTTCTCATTTCTGGGTTCTCCCAGTACTCTGTTTTTGTTGCTTGTATTTTTCTAAGAATCATTTATATTTTCTAACAGGCTGGAGGCTGAGGAGGTGTGTCACAGCTTTCCATTGCTGTGACGAAATTCCTGAGGTCAACTACTTCAAAGAAGGAAGTTTATTTTGGCTCACAGCTGTAGATGTCCATGGGCAGAATATTATTATGGGCAGTGTGAGGTAGGGCAAAAAAAAAGATCCCTTTGTGGCAGCCATAAAAGAGAGACACACAAAACAGAAGAAATACCAGAGTCCCCATATCCCCTGCAAGGGAACACCCCCAGTGATCCAACTTCCTCGGCACCATGTAATACTCTTGTAGTGACTCAAAGTCTTACTACTTGGGCCTCTAAGGAATACTTAAGATCCACAGCATAAGAGGAGGGTTGGAAATGGAGCTTGTGGTTAGAGTGCTTGCTTAGCATACATGAGACCTTAGGTTCAATCTGCAGCACTGGAAAACAAATTGAGAGGAGGTTTTAATCAATTACCTCATCTTTTCCCTAAAATGTTGATCATTTAGAACTTATAGCTGCCTGGCATTGCTGGTGTCTCTTTGGAGGAGACAGTAACAATCCCTCTGCTCATTTCTACGTGTGACATGCATCTAGTGTTACTTGGACTTTGAGGGTAGATGGGAGGTGTCGGTTCAGGAGTGACAGCTTCTTGTGTCCCCTGGCATGATGATGCACACAGACCAGCCATCTTAGAAACAGAGGGAGAGATGCAGTGAGTGGGGGAAAGCTAGGACCAGTTTCTCATTCTGATGAATTGAGCAGGGTCAAAGGTCTTTCCAACACACCTGAAATATCTGGAACGTCAGCAGTTATAGTTCAATAGATGCGAGGCAAATGGGGATGGCTCATGGGAGGCACTAAGTTACCTCTTAGCATGGGAGGGAACAGGGACAAAGAGTAGGAAGGGCTGACCTATCTGCTTATCAAGTCCCAGACTCTGTTACCTGAAATCACACATCACCCTGAGACTCACCAGGGACAGACCAACAAAGCCTTTGGGAGAGTGTGTAGGAGGAGGGAAGAGAGGAATAAAAATGTGGCTTAAAAGAAAGGATTACAGCCCACCCCTTTCTGCTTCAACTCTACCAGTCTGTGCAAGTAAAGACTTTCCTCTCTTAGCCTGCAGGTTTAAGATTTCAAACACGAGTACATCTAAGAAACACTCAAAACACTAGGATGTAGTTTATAAAGCAAGCTGAGGGTATTCTGTTTTAGAAATGCACAAAGCAGCAAAATATGTGCCTGTCACATTCCTTAATAAACAGGAACAGGTGTTGTCCCCAGGGCATGAGTGGAAAGGAAGAGGGTAAAAATCCATGACTTCTTCCTTTGGGAGCCATTTCTCAGTGCTGATAGAAATTCCCTTTGACAGTTAAACATGCCAGACAGTGGCGAGAGACTTGTGTGCACTGAGCTCAATCAGGATGAGAACTGTTCATTCTTCCCTGTAGCTTGAGGTATGTGGGCTCCTGTGAAGCCAGCAAAGCACCACCTCAGCCTCCTAGGGAACTCAGGAACAGTGAGGTGGTCTCACATTTATCCACTGAGGTCTAAATTTCTTATAAGGTGGCGTTTGGCGGTGGAGACTTGGGGAGTTAGTAAGGTGGGATCAGGTCCTGGTGGTGGGACACCCGCTATGGGATTCACGCAGTTACAAGATGAGACACAGGGGGGCTTGCCCTTCCTCCACCTTGGGAAGTTACAGTGAAAAGGTGACTGTGTAAGACAAGCTCACCTGCCAGGAGTTTGACCTCAGGCTTCCCAGGCTCTAGAACTACGAGAAGTAAACGTTTAAAAGCCATCTCTTCTACACACCAATTGTAGCCAGGGATGATAAACGCCATGTGGAACGCCTGGTCTCATCCGTTTTTGAACCACATTCAGCACAACATGAGGATGGAACCTCGTCAGAAGGCATCTTGGTAGTGAAAAAGAGGATAGATAATGCAGGGGTCAGAGGAAGGGGCGGGGCTCAGTGGAGTGCTAGCCCAGGCATGGCCTATCACTGCACTTTTACACTCTTAGTAGCTGTGACTACTTTAATGAGATCTGCACACGCTTGAGCCTATCAATACTCTGCTGTAGGTTGGAGAAGGCTTCACAAAGATCCAGCACTTCCCCAAGGATCTATGGGCGGTTAGAGCTAACGGTGGCTAGGGGAGGAGAGACAGCTTCTTCAGTGGTGTGCCACTGGCAAGGCACCCACGCGGCTCTAAATAGCCCCATCACCCGTGCCCCCGTAACTAATCCTAATTAAATGCACTGGCTAATGACAAACAACTCTCAAAACATGAAAGCAGAGGGAGGACTTGTTGGAAAGATGAAAGGAGTGTGGGATTGGGAGGGGACCACAGAGGGCCGTGCTGTGGTGATGGCAGTGAAAACACACTCCATACATGTATGTTAACGCCGTGCTGAGGCCTACTGTCCATGTGATGTGGTAATAGAAGAGCTACATTGGACACAAGAAGTCCTCCTTTTTCTCTCTCAACAACTTTCATACAGGTAAGTGTCCCACAAGAATATGGCATCAAAAACAACAACAACAACAACAAAAACAACAACAACAACAACAACAAAAAAAAACGAGAAACGGGAGCCATCTTAAGGAAAGTGGATCCGAAACCCTGGAGTAGGAAGGAGGAGCATGCCATGAAAATCCCGCAAGTCAGCTTACCTTTATTCAAGCGTCCCATCACCGTGAATTCAAAGTATTTGCTGTTGTCACTTGAGGAGTAGAGGCCAAAGATGGTGGCTGAGCTTTTACTCTGCAGCTTGAAGGTGGAGATCAGGTAGATCTCGTGCAGGCTGGGATCTGTCAGGACCGGCTGCAGAGCACCTGGGTTCAGCCTCTGACTGGGGGATGGCAGGAGGTCAAAGACTGGAGAGAAGGGCAGGACGCAGGCGGTCAGTCAAAGGCTAACTTTGGAACGGACACTTCTCATTGATGTTGACTGGTGGGGGAAGCATTTGACAGTAAGCTACAAAATGATATGAAGGGATCGCTGCCCCGCCCCTGCTCCCCCCACCCCCCCCTCCACTCACTGCCAAATTCACCAATTCTTCCTTGTCTTTAGTAGTGGCTGGGCATTTGGAGCAGAAGAAATGTAGCGCAGTATTTATGACTTGCTATATCCCTAAAGAGAAGACTGGATTTGCAAACACAGAATTGGATTTGGCTGAACAAGTGGCTCTGAAAATGCCCACTAGGAGGAAAAGTACTGAAGGCTTAAAGCACAAGGGGACAGACGAGAGCAACCAGCCCAGTGTTTCCCCCATGTCCTCAGGCAGTGAAATGCACTCATGGAGTCCTTTATGGGCCTGCTGGACAACTGCATTTTCTGGGCCCATGACAGATGGCAGGGAAAGAGGCAGGTAGGTGCACATGCATGAGGTAGGTGCACATGCATGAGGTTGTAGACTTGCCACTTTGGGGAGAGCCTGCACAATTCTCTACTACTTCTGTTAAAAAAAAACAAAACCTCATTGAAGAAACAAAGCAAACTGGTGTGTGTGTGTGTGTGTGTGTGTGTGTGGTTTATCTGACTCAATTGTATCCAGAGAGATGGAGTTGGTCTGCAAAAGTAAAATCTTCATTTGTAAGCTGTAAATTGCTTTCCATTAGTAGGCAGCACTTTCTGGGAAAAGCTTCCTAAGACTCCCTCAAGTGTGAGAGGACAATATCCAGAGCCACTGAATGTCGAGCGACAAAGCTGATGGCGGCCACTGCTGGTACTCATACCGAGTGCGCGTTGGTTTGCACAGATAATGCTTGGACAATTCCCTGGCTGTCCTGGAACTTCAGCACCTGCAGCTATTGCTTGGCTGCAATAATCTGATTGCTAAAAAGGTTGCATGGATGGCTTATAAAAAGCCCTTACAAATCTGCAAGATGATAAGCATCCTAACAGAAATAGGCAATTTACAGAAAAAGAATTGAAAATGGCTGACAGGTGTACAGATAGGCGTCTATGTGCTCATTTAATGATGAAGGAATTGCTAATTTAAACAATACTACTTTGCTATCAAATTGGACAAATTAAGAATGCAGTAATACCTAACAGTGTAGGAGAGAGGTCATGGTCTGCTCAGTAAGGTTTAAATCATAAAAACACAAACTCATGCATGGTAGACAAGCTATCACTGTGCTGGTCTTCAGGCCAAATTAGTGGCATAATATCAAAATACCAGAGACAATGTCGGTGTCCTATATTATGGAACTGACTAAATTAATTTTGGTCCGTATTTTTGAAATGTAACTAAATTCATGCAGATATAGAAATATGTTCATGATATAGTTTAAAAAGTCATGAAGTTTTGGTGGTACACACCTTTAATCCCAGCACTCGGGAGGCAGAGGCAGGCGAATCTCTGTGAGTTCGAGACCAGCCTGGACTACCAAGCGAGTTCCAGGACAGCCTCCAAAGCCACAGAGAAACCCTGTCTCGAAAAACCAAAAAAAAAAAAAAAAAAAAAAAGAATGTCTATTCTTTTTAATAGATAATTTGTTTCCAAGATGGATCTAGCTGTTTCTTTCCTCCAGATGCCCACATATAACAGTGTTGAAAAATAAAGTATCTAATGTGTCCTTTTAGTACCCCCCTTCCCCAAACTATGAATACAATTGCTGACTATATATCTCTAAAGGGAAATCAGGGTTTTTAATTTCTAAAGAATTGAAAACACCATTCCCTCCAATGGGGGGTAAGGTTGAAATAAAGTGTTGTGTCTGACAACTCCATTCTAGATAAGGCATCTTCAAGAAAGGCACATATCCAGAGTGTGAGAGCTGTATCCCAAAGCAGACAGCAGATGAGGGGTGCTCCGTGGTGGTTTCGGTTTGATCAGGCCTATGATTTGACTGGCTCATCTGATCCCTTCGCTGCTCTCCAGAGGCAGAGCTGTGGTTAGTTAGTAATGACTTTAGAGAGTGTTTCGAGAAGGAAATGAGATGCTACCATTTCCCATTAGTGCGATTACACTTCAGTAAAAGTACCAGGATGCAAGCATAAGCCTCTAGTGTTGGAGGTGAAATTACTACTTCCAATGAGCATGGAAATTGAAAACGTGCTAATTTAGGTCTAGCAGCCCAGCTGAGAGGGAAACAGAGATAAGTGAATTATCCAGTTGAGCTGATGATTGCCGACTTGATAACTCTATAGAAGAATCTATCAGAAACTTGACTTAGATCATCTACAGCAACTAAGTTAGTCGGATAATTTAGGTCACAACACCTGAGCTCAAGTCTCCACAGAACTGTCAGATCTAAGAAGCAAAATCTGTACCTAATGCAAAGTTGTGTGTTCCTGTGTCAAGAATTTATATAACAATATTATGTAACAGAAAATAACTTCTCAAAATAAAACTTTTGTATAGTGTTTTTAAAAACATCCTTTCCCATCTTCTTAGAAACAGGGGACAATGTGTATGGAGGCCATAGGATTCCAATATTCCAACCCAAACTGAAAATAGTAGCACAATCCTGGTTGGACTATTGGGTGATGGGTGGCCATTGTGCTGGGGTGAGGGGAGCGCAGACTGCCTGCGCAGGCATGCTTTGCTTCGGGAAGGATACTTTTTACTACACCTGAGTGTTTCCTCCAGCTTTCCTCTTCCTCGGTACACATATAGTCAAACAATCCGGCCCCTAGTGCCAAGAGGAAGGCTAGCCGGTCAGAGTCCCAGATCCTTCCTGGCTGGAATAATTTCTTCCTTGTGGTCTTTACCAGAAAGTGTGCTTAACCTAAGTGCTTTCTGCATGAAAGCTATTTCTATCCGCTATCAAATTCCTGATTTTTTTTTTACCTCTACATAGAAAAAGATCAATTTCTGAAGAGACTCAAGAAATCAAACTACCCCCGGGGGAAAGTTAGCTTTGAGTGTAAGTTAGGATAAGCACTGGAAGGCGCGTGGACCAGTGCTGCTTTCCTCAGGAGTGCCAGTTAGTGTCAGGGCTCACTGGAAAGAAGGGACTGCCGGGACAGACAGTGGTCTGCAGACAACTGGGATCTCATCCTCCACCCCACCCCCACCCCGGCCAGAGGACCAGGGACCATCATTCTTCTGTAAATGATGAAAATAAGTTTGCATCCTCCAAACTAGTTGTTCCTGTGGTTAGGTAATGGAATTGGAGAAAATTCTAGACTTTCATCATCACTTCCAATCACGATATACTTCCATTCGGGGCCCAAGAAGAACTGAGAGGTGTTGGGCGATGCCGCTGGAGCTCAGGCAGACAACAGCGCTCCCAAACTGGCCCCCCCTAAGCGATCTCGGGACGGCGGAGCTAGGTGCAGAGGGGATCCGGGGAGGATACTTACCCTGGGGGGTGGCCTGGGATCTCGCCCGCTGCCACGGCTGCAGGACCAGGTGCAGCAGGAGGAGGACGGCCGCGCGTGGGGCCGGCATGGTGACTCGTCTGCTCCCCGAGGGCTGTGCCGGCGACAGCGGTTTGGCTCGGCCGGGGTAGGGCGCTGCTGTCCGTGGGCCTCGGGAGGCTGGAGGCGAGCAGCGCAGGTGGCGGCTGGGGCGGTACGCAGCCGTCGGTGGGGCGCTGACTGCTGGACTCTGCTGGCCGCAGCCCTCACTTTATGGTCCAGCCACCAGGGGAGGGGGGGAGGAGGGCGGGGGAGGACGAGTCAGGGCGGCCCCCTTGGCCAGGATCCCCCATTTGCCGGGAAGAGCGGGGGCGGCGGGGACCGGGAGGGGGCCACCGAAGGAAAGGCTGGTGAAAGAGGGAACTGGAGTGATGTGAACTGTGGGAAGGGGTGGCTGGACACTGGTGCTTGCTGAGAAAGGGAGAGATGAGGAGAGGAGGGGATGAAGCGGGTGGGCAGAGAGGGCCAAAACGGAGGAGGTCAGCACCCTGGTTCCCTAGCCTGGAACACCTTTACTCTTTCCTCTCTTACTTCTTACGTTTTCTAGAGAAACATCACTTGGACTTGTGTCTAAAGTCTCTGATTGCTTTTCCAACTGATCTTGTCCCTTGAATCACCCACAGTGCTGCTTCCTGTGGTCCAGGGGACAGTTGGATTTGTGTATTTCTACAAGCTTTTCTTGAGTACTTGGGAAATGATGGATTTTCCCCCCATCAAGTTTAGAGACGCAGAGAGTGACAGGTGGAAATTGGGGGCGGGGTGTGGAAATACACAAATCTCCAGACACCCGTGCAGACAGCTATGCAGAGGATGGTGGTTTTGGGTTCCTGCGTGATTTCCTTCAGGCCAGTTGGCAGATGTGCTTGCACCCACCTTCAGCGGCTCAGCACTCCCTAAAGGTCCACTTAAGACATGGGGTAGGACGACAAAGAAGGGACAGTCCAGCAACCCCTCTTCCACCCACGGATGGCGTGGATTAACTAAAGGGAAACGCATCTGAAAAGCAGAGGTAAAGACATTCCCCATGTAACCATCTCCACCAATGCAGAGGGCCCTGCAGAGCGTTTCTAGTCCCAGTTCATTTGTCTCCAAGAATTCCATTTGCAGAAGCTATCTACCACCAGCTGAGTGATTAACCCACCATTCTATTCCCAAAGTTCCCAGAACAGTCCCTCACCACTTCTGATTGTGTTTACAGCTAATAACCCGGAGACCTGGTCTGCTCTCCAGTAGTCTTCTCTTTGGGGTCTAATAGAGGCCTATCTGGGCTTTCTTTAATGCCATATCATCTAGTGGCACTAGATGGAATGGGTCACCTTATGCCTGCCAATTAGATTTGAAGATGCACAAAAGGGGTGTGCACGTGTTCCTGATTTTCAGGTCCCCAAACTGTGTCTCAAGGTTGTGTGTGTGTGGGGGGAACCAGGGCTCCAGCCCATGCTTTAAACAAACAGTTCTGTTTTTAAATGCTTAAACAATGCATTCAGAGTGAGTCTTCCTAGAAGCAAGCATGTGGATATTTACAAGTGTGGACGCTTTTAGCTGGTTGAGTGTATTAGAGTCTTCAAGGAGGTTTACTCTCTCTCTCTCTCTCTCTCTCTCTCTCTCTCTCTCTCACACACACACACACACACACACACACACACACACACACACACACACACACACACGGTGACTACAGGACACTCAAATGATAGGTAGCAAAGCTTGTAATGGGACACACCTGTAATCCCAGAGACTCAGAGAGCTGAGACAGGAGAATCATAAGTTTGAAGTCAGTCTGGACAAGGCTTAGCATGGACTACATAAAAATACTCTGCCTCAGAAAAAGCAAAAGGAACAGTTATTATACCATACAACACCATAGCTTATTCTCACACAAAATAAGACCACTCCCTAAATGAGCCAACGAGGAGCAAGGATCAGATTCCCTGTGAGTTTTTGTTCAGCATATTAGACAATGCTGTCTCCTCTCACATCCAATGCCATTCCTCCACAGGCAGGGCAGAAGTCATAGGAAGGTGGGGGGTAGAACCAGGAGTATTGCCATCTCTCTGATACAGTGACTATACCTCCAGTGTGGTTCTTGGAGATCAGATCCACCATAGACCTAGATTGTATCCTGTGGCTATTTCCTCTCCAGCCACTGCCCTATTGTCCCTGTTTGACATCTCCGTTCTTCCTTTCTTAACCATTTCCACAAACTAAGTTTGTGCCACTTGAAATATCTAGAGCACTTTGTTTTCCCATGTGAGTAAGACTAAACTGTCAGTTGTTAGAATGTTGATACGTTTTTTCAAGTGTTTGCTTAGCCATCTTTTAGGAATCTATTCCTAGCAAGTTTCTAGGAAAATAGCTTGCACATGTGAGCACACAATCATTTTGATTGAACTCGACTAGTAAGGTTAATTGAGAAATAAGAGAAAGAACTTCTGACCAACCTAACAAAATTATCTATGTTTGCTTTAAGAGACCCTGTCTGCAATCTCTGGAAGCTAAGCACTGAGGGGTCTTGGGAAGTTTCTCTTGATGGCGTCAAAATCAAAAGGAAGTTTGATTATAACAAAACGTGTTAAATTAAGAAATCTGTGGTAAAGGAGGCAAAAGAGTGAATCAGCTTCATGCCCGTGTCTCTTTGTTAAAATACTTGTGGTTCCTATGTGGATCGGAGACCTCAATGTAAGGCTGGAAATTGCCAGAGAAGAACCTCAGTGGAAGGTCTTCAAGATACAGGCACAGGCAGGGATTCAGTGAAAAGGACCCTATAGCACAGCCCAGAGAATGGACAGAGGGGATAGCATGGAATTCAAAAGTCACCACCCAGCAAATGAAACAGATACCAGAGTGAAGAAACAGATTACAAAATGGGGAGAATGTTTGCAACTGTACATCAGCAGGCAGTTAATATTTAGGATATAAAGAGAACTCTTAAAATTAAACCTATTCTTCCTCTCACTCACACACACCATTGTCATCATCATCATCCAATCAATAAATGGGCCAATGAACTGAACAGACAACTTGAAAGAAGCATAAATAGACAGTAGATACTTGAAGAAGTGTTTAATATTCTTAATCATCACAGGAATACAAATGAAAATGTCTTTAGACTCCATCTCACCTAGAATGGCTATCATCAGGAAAACTTGATAACAAATGCTTCTGAGGCCGTGGGGAAGGAGAATGCCTATGCCTCTGTGTTTGCTGCTGCACTGTTCACAATAGCCAGAATGGAACCAGACTAGACACCCAAGAATAGATAAATGAATTTTAAAAATGGGCTACATATACACAATGGGATCTTACTCATCTAGAAGGAAAAAATGAAATTCAGGAAAATGGATACAACTGGAAATTATTACGTTAAATGTAAGACACTAAACTCAGAAAGGAAATTAGTATTTGTTTTCTCTTACATGCAGTACCTAGATTTAAAATTGTGTGTATGTGTAAATCTCTGGTTGCACTTACACTGAGTTTTATCTCATTATTTTAATAGCTTCTAAATTTATTTGTTTAATTTTCCCGACATCAGGCTCTGAGCTCCTGAGGATCATCTCATTATTTTTGAAAGCACCGGTTCCAATTACAATGTCCCATACTTAATGATGACAGCTCCTTGCATTGATTTCTGTTTCTAAACACTGTAACCTTGGATAACAGCTAGGGTGATGCAAGCAATCCGTGTGTGTGTGCAGCAGTTTAGAGAAATGACTGCCTTGCTCGACAGGACGTTAGCAAAAGCACTGCAACAGGAAGTTTAAAGAGTGCTGTCATGATTGTGTTTCCTTGCTCCAACACCTCTACTTTTACCTGTCCTAGTCTTGTAAAGGATGAGGGACACAGACTGGTATCACTGTAGGCTGCGCTAGCCAAGATCTGCTGAATGCTGACTCAGACAGGTGAATGGGTTCAGGTTGGGTCAACACAGCTGTCTAGGCAACCTCACATGTGAGTAAGAACCATGTATCTCTGTCAGCCATCGACGGTGAGTAGATTGTTATACAGTGCTACCATGGCAATGTATATTATGGCTATCATGGCAATGGATCACTGGTACACTTCTTTCCTTTCCCACAGTATGTTCTAATGTACAACATGACTCAGCTTCTGATGTTTGCTGACAACTTTCAATTCTACAACTTCCCTTTCATTTAGTTCCATGTCTAGGCAAATCCATAAAAAAGTGATCCACCCTTCAGTGATAAAGATTCCAGGTGTGCACAGTGCAGGCCCTGGTAGGGGAACTCATCCTAAAGATCATTCACCTCATCATCAAATAAACCCACAGCTGTTCTCCATTTCCTATCCCCTTAAGTAACTTCTAGAGCAGCAAGGGACCCAAGTTACTCTTCCTGAGAGCCTCATCAGGCAAGCAATAAACATTTCCATTGTGTCCTGTACAGCTTGGTCCTGAAAACATGACTGGGGCACACACACACACACACACACACACACACACACACACACACACACACACACACACACACACAGTGGGGCATAGGGACTGGGATTGTGTGGGCCATGATCAATCTGATGGAGGGTACCTGTTATGTAACAATTGGGAACCTCAGCACAGGAGGGGTTATGTAATCTCAATAGGAGATCTCTGTAGGAGCATAGTCTCAGGCTGCAAACATCCTGGAGGTGGAAGCTGTGGTTGACAGTTTCTGTACATCCTGTCAACACAGACCAGAGGAAGGCTTTGCCCGTTCTCGTGAGTCTGAGGCATTGGGGTCCTCGTCAATAATGTGCATTCACTCAGGACTTCCTCTGCTCCTCACACATCTCAACCAAAGCTGTGTGGCATCAGCATTGACCTTGACATGGACATGGGGATGACAGCCTCCTCCTGTAGGACAGCTACACTTCTTCAGAAGTGGGGAAAATTACTATGTATCACCATTTCACACAGCTTAGTAGATGTTTTGCACACATTTGCTCATGGATATATGTATAAAGTTATGATTGCTTATGCAGATTTCTACTTGAGTTCTTGAATGGATTATAAATTGGAGTTATTAACACAAAATGGATAAAGCTAATATGGTTTACATTCTGCTGTGTGCTGACATTTATAACATAGCATTGTGGGTACATGCATGCCAAGCTCCTATTTAGCTGAATGTTAATAATAAAGGAGGGGACTTGATGAAGTGACAAGAAAATAGCTTTTCTAGAAAATACTTAGCACAAATAATGGTCCAGTAAATGAAGGAGGGAGCTTTTGATTAGTGTGCAATTAAACACAGATTTTTTTCTCCAAAATTTAGAAGATGCTTTGTTATAGCAATTAAGGACTGAAGATTAGGGAAACATGGACAGAAGAGTGTAAAATCACTCATTTTCAATCTCACTGGGGGTCTTTGTGGACTCTGTACAAAAGCTTGTCATTAAGCTCCTTTAATATGCTTTACTAAATTGTGTGTAAAATGCCTTAGAAAAATAGCCTAAGATGCCACTGTGAGCACATCTATTCAGCTAATAAATATGCTCATTGAACTCGAAGTTCAGAGAGTTTTGACAACCAGCATTTCTTAAATTAGTTCTCTCCTTCATTAGACCGTCATTAACCTGTCCATGTGGTGAGCTCTGCAGTATCTAATGATAACGATAAATAGTACTAGGGAAGCCCCAAGTTCAGGTTTCTGAATGTTTTTGTCAAGAAATGTGGCAATTAATGTAAGTAGAGAATAAAATGATAGTTGGCTCAAACTTTCAAGCAGCATCATGTAGCTCAGGATGGCCTCAGGCTTGCTAGGTAGCTAAGGATGCTCCTAAACTCCATGTCCTCTTGTCCCCACCTCTCAAGTGTTGGGATTACAGGTGTGTGTAACCACACTCAGCTCGAATATGCATCAGTTGAATGTGGGATCATTTGTTTTGATCTGTGTTGATGTTCAACTAAGCTAGGTAGAAGTCCTGTTGTATTGCATGAGTTTTATGGACATATTCAGTCTAACTAAAGGAACTCAACACCTGAGAAATTTTGGTAGTTAATTGTCAACAGGAAGATTGGTGCTGCTACTTGTGAAGCAACCTTGTTTCTAATCTAAATTTAAACTTAAAATAAATAATAAAAAATAAAAAAAGATTGGTACTGCTAACTACAAATGACCCCTTCGCAGCTCTAAAAGACATAAGTAGTTTTTCCAATTCTACATTCGAAAGCTGCATGCATTTTGCTGTCCAGTAATTGATGAAAATATTGTATTCAGATGAATGTTTGCCAATTGAACATGGAATCCTAGTTTATTTTTATTAATCATTTACCCAGCAAACAATTACTATGCATCTATCCAGCAATTCATTCGACTTCTGTTGTCATTCTTCGAGAATGTGCCAGACGCTGTTAGGCAGCATACAATGATAAATGGAATACAGTTTCCATTCTGTAGCTCACAGACTATTTAGGTGTTATGATGAGTCCACAGGTTACATGGGAGGTGTGCCATAAGAAACAAGGAGGGGTTCAGGAAGAAGGCAACCTGTAGCTGGGGAGTTGACTTTTTCTTTGAAGAATGCATCCTCCAGGAGACCCTTGTAAGCAAAGAACATAAAGCTTGTCACATAAAGAGTATGGAGGGAGATGTACAGAAAATATCTGGGTTTCTGACCTGGGTGCCATTCACTGAGCCAAAGGGGTGATTTGGCTTTGCCATGTCGGGTTTAAGGAATTCTTACAATGCTTTTGCAGAGCTGTCTACCAAGGTGTTCAGTATCATGGGTCTGTGAGTAAGGATGGAGGCTATAGGCTTGGGCATCAATAATTTACAGTCAGCCACTAAAGCTGTAAGTACAGATGACATCACTTAAGATGTGTGTGTAAGACAAGAATAGGATTATGGGGGACGCTGAGAATCCCCAAACATTATAAGAGCAAGAAAAGACGCAGCAAGTGTGAGAAAAACTGCGAGAGAAAAATCTGGAAAGTGGTGTTAGGGAGGACTGCAGAGTAGTTAAGCATGATATGGAGTAAACATATTTCTGGGTGGGGCCGGGGTAAAGCTAGGTTGCAGAGGGTATGCTCAATACACTTGAGGCACTGGGTTCTGTCCCTAGCACCAAACAAACAAACAAACAATAAATAGAAATTAAAACTGAATTATTTTTTCTGTTGGTTTGATGCTGTACTGTGAGGCATGTGCGGGGAGCAGAGATCTGCTGTGTGAGAAGAGGGTAAGGACTTGGAAGTGGGGACAGCCAGGACCACTGTCCACCAAGAGGCTTGCCTTTGAGGTGGAAGGAGGCTACAGGCAGTGACTGCTAGACAGATGACGATATTGATTTAGATGGAGGAGGACGTCCAGAGAGGGGGTCACTCACACGTGATGCCTCTTAGTCAAGGGTGCTAAAAGTTCAATGTGGTGGCCTACAAAATTTGGTATTTTCTGTTTTCTTATAATTAAAAAAATCATGGTGCCTGCCATCCCTTTAGCAATGTAAACTTCACATGAATGAAGATTATCTGTAATACACTACAGCAATCCCCACTGGGGGTTCATTATCCCCCTTATTGTGAAGTCCAGAGGAAGACTCAAAAATACTCCAGTCATTCCACATTGTCATGGGTGAGGATCAGCTGCTGAGCTTTCCTCAGGGTTGCAAGATAGAGGCTGCAACTCCAACTCACAATTCTCTCTCTCCTCTCTTCTCTCCCTTCCCAGAACTATTCCAACAGACTCCAAAGGCCTTATTTTCTAGCTGTGATTCATAGTCACATTCATGACTTTCCTTCCACAAAAGGAGAAAGTGACACCCCTGTGTTTATATTCTCTGTTATATGAGGTGGAGTCCACCGGGAAGGGAGAAGGGAACAGACTGTGTTAACATGTCAACCAGAGGTTCCCAGCCTTCATAGCCACTGCTGGGTACTTCCAGGTGAATCTTTATTTTCCTGGGAGGTTTATAGTGCCATAAAACACAGATGTGAGGCTTGAGACAAACAGTGTTCTGGTCAATCAGGTATGAGTGAGACCATGGAGAAGGAAATAAGACGGGAAACTAGAGGTCAGAAAGAAAAAAATGGCTTCAATTTCTGTCATTTAATTAAAGAGGGTTTAGTGTGGTCCATAGGCCAAATACAGTCATCACTTCTTTTCTAGGGACAGGATGCCAAGAATGGGTTTTATAGTTTTAAATGGTTGGAAAAAGAGTAATATTTCTGACCGTGAAAATTATGTGAATTTCAATAAAAGTTTGATTGGACCCAGTCCTGTGACTCTGTACAGAGTTGTTTGTTGACACGGTGACAAAGAGGAGCAGTCGTAGGAGAATGTGTAGGCCTGCAAGAGCCCAAGACATTTCCTCTACAGGCAATCCTTGTTTATCAATGCTAGACTGGACTCCTCTCTTTCTTTCTCTCTCCTCTGTCTCTCTAATCCTATCTTGAAATTCTTAGTAGAAATTAAACATCTCACTATGTGGCCCAGGCTCCTGGGTGTGGGGATTACAGTTGAGAACCCCCAGGCTTGGCTAGTGATAGTTTTTGAATAATTAAACCCAGCATCTTTCTTTCATACTGATGATGGCTCATCCTGAATCCTGGCGCCAGAACTGGTCACCTCCTCAGCGGCTGTGTCACTGCCTGTGGAGTCCTTGCAGGCTAGACTGGATTTCCAAGCAGAGAACGTGGGGAGGGAGGGAGGGGACTTTTCGAAAGCTAGTGGACCCTGTGGTTGATGTTCCAGTGTCCTGTCATATTTCTCCTCAGGCCAAGGGCATGGGGCTCAGGTCACCATCTTGCTTCCAGGCTCCACAGATGAATCATTAAAATCTGCAATTCTTCACTTTTCTCTAAGTATGGTAGCAAATGTTAAAATGGGCCCGCTTCATGTCAACGGGGAAGTGTGAGAAATGTATTTGATGTGTGATTTCTTTGTTGGACCTTGGGAAATGTGAACTGTAATGACACATCATTGTTTCCCTTGAACATTACAATTCATTGAGATAAGTGCTGGGGGGATAGTTGATCACCCTGTGAACCCTGAGTTTGCATTTGAGTTCTTTAAATAAAATTAGCCTTGAATCAGGAGGTTGAGTTAGCAACTAGTTAGTAGAAAGTAATCATACAGCATCAGAGGGCATCTGGAAGAGATAGAGAGATTCACCAAAAGTAGTGGGGAGGGATTTTGTTGTTGTTGTTGTTTGATGGAGCAGAAGGACACTGTCCTTTGGAGACAGCAGCAAGGAGACAAGGTTAGCTAGGTGCTACTCAACATTTCTGAGCTAGCAGGTTTTCACTCCAGCCTTTGAATCCCAAGTTTTATTTATAAATAGAATCATAGAGTTTTAGTAAAAGGCCACCTTTAGTGGTAGTGGTAGAGCTAGTGCCTGCAGGAACAGAATTCCCATCAGGCTGTGGCCTGAATAGCCAGGCTGCTGTCAGAGAAGCAGGCCAATAACTTTGGATTCTTAGTTGCTGGTTGAAATAGCAGTAGATTAAGTTCAGCCACTGTGCTGAAGTTAAAACAATAATAAAGCATTCATTTCATCATGTATATTAGTTGAAATTATCTTTTTGACTTAGGATGGTGTGGTAGTTCAAATGTAATTGATCCCATAGGGAGTTGTACTATTAGGAGGTGTGGCTTTGTTGAAGTGGATGCGTCCTTGTTGGAAGAAGTGTGTCATTGTCAGGGTGGGCTTTGAGGTTTCCTACACTCAGGATACTGCCCAGTGCCTCAGTCAACTTCCTATTGTCTGCAAGTTGTAGGACTCACAGCTATCCCTCCAGCACCATGTCTTCCTGCATCCTGCCATGCTTCCCGTCATGATGATAATGGACTGAACCTTGAAACTGTAAGAGAGCTACCCCAATCCCCAATGTTTCCTTTATAAGTGCTCCTGTGGTCATAGTGTCTTTTCATAGCAATAGAAACCCTAAGGCAGATGGGGAGAGTTAGGGGAAGAGAGATAGAGATAGAGATAGAGATAGAGATCGACAGAGAAAGAGACAGAGACAGAGACAGAAACAGAGAGAGATCCTTATAGAGTTTTGCCACACTCCTTCTCACAATACTTCTAAGTGTGAGTATCATGAGGAGTTATGGTGATTATGTTGGTTGATGCCTTTAAAAATTGACCAGCAGGAAGGAAAACACATGTGGCAAATCTAATGAGTTTTAGTGGAAAAACAACCAGGGTGAGAAACTGTAGCAAGATAATTGAAGGCAAGAACCCTGGAGAGGGACAAAGGGGAGGGAGGCCGTGGGAAGGAGGGGGAGGGGCACTCCAGTTTCTGGGAAATCTAGAACAGATTTTCTTAAGCTGTCTTTCTGAAGGTGCACCCTGTGCACACTTACATGTCATACCCAGCTTGGCTCTCCCGGATGGGAGGGGGTATTCATCCCAACACAGCTTCCTGACTTCACTCACAGGGCTTCAGCTTGGCACTGGCTTCCCTGAGGGCCGCTGCAGAACATTTCACAGTGTGCGTCTCTGAGACATGACTAGCTGGAATCCCAGGCCTTGCAGACATGCTCCATATTCTCTGTCATGACAGAGAAAGCTGTTGTCACATTGAACTCACTACGAGATAGACTCGTTAACATCCCCAGTGGGAGGAGTGCATTGGAGTGTGTGTGTGTGTGTGTGTGTGTGTGTGTGTGTGTGTGTGTGTGATATTGGACCCTCATCTGTGATTTCAGTCTCCGAGGGTTTGTAATTCCACCCCAGATGCACATGTGCGTTTCCCGTGGTACTAGAGTTCATAGGTGGTGGGAGGTAGGTTAAGGGGGGGGGTTGTTTGTTTGTTTTTGTTTTTGATGCCACTTTGAGGAAGTCATCACACGGGCTCAGGTAGACAGCAGCTCACACACACACACACACACACACACACACTCACACACACACACACACAATCACACAGAGACTTATTATTAATGATGGAAGTTCAGCCTATAGCTTAGGCTTGTTCCACTAGCTCTTATAACTTAAATTAAGCCATTTGTATTAATCTATGCTTTCCTCATGACTTTTTACCTTTCTTTCATCCTGTACCTCTGTTTCTTCTCCATGTCCTGTGGCGTGGCTCCCACACCCAGGTTCATCTTCTCTTCTCTCTCTGCCTGGAAGTCCCACCTAACCTCTTCCTGCCTAGCTATTGACCATGGAAAGACACAGCTTCCCAGTGTACAACAGAGGTGAAATTCCTCATAAAAGCAGCTGTGTTGGAGTCATGTGTTCCTATAAGTGACCCCGAGTAAACTTGTTGGTTCACCAAGCTAGGTTTGAATGAAACAACTTCTTCATTTGTAGTTGGTGGTGATCCAGGGTGGTTAGACATTTGTCCATTCCTCCCCAGGGAAAGTCATGCAGCCGTCTGAGGTGGGTTTCTATGCATATATATATATATATATATATATTTGTGCTCACACTTAACATGCACGTACGTGCATGTCTGTCTATGTGCAAACATATACACATCCTTTTCCCATTCTGTGGAAGAGTGCTGTAAGATTCTACCTCTGAGTAACCCACATGATCACATCCAACTTTATCTCTTTTATATCTGTTAACTTTGTAGGGTTCAGATGTTTTGTTTGTGATCAAGTTTACTAATCTAGCATACATCATATTAACCTAGAATTAGTCCTCTAAAGTGAGAGGAAATGGAGACACTGTGGGTTCCCTTGGCAATCTTCAAACTCACCAAGGTGTTCATTGAGGAAAGGGCACCCAACCCTCTCATAAAACATGAGGACTTGGGCAATCTTTGACCTAGCGGGACATGTTCTCTTAGGGAAGGGACACCCAACCCTCTTGTAAAAAGGAGGGAAGGACATGGGTTTAGAGTGAACATTACTGCTCCGATCACAAATATACATCACCCTTGACTGCCTTTGTGGAATAAAAACTGCACAACTGAGCTCCACACTCAGGGGAGGCCATTACTGCAGACAGAAACACACTGCTCTCGACCCAGAGTTACTGGGTGTACATGTGTAGCTAGAAGCATTGTCTGGTACACAGGGGAGCAACACAGAGACTAGGGCTTGGCTCAGGTCATGGCCATGTACAACCTGTGATTGACATTCTAAGAATAATCAGTCTGTGATGATCAGAAGCTGTGGGACTTCACAGAATACTATGATTCTGGTGTTCAGCTGTCTAGAACAGACATTGTTTTCTTTTATATTTCTGTATTTATTTTTGAGGTACTGAAGATGAGTTCCAGAGCTTTGCCCATGCTAGGTGAGTATTCTACTGTAGAGTTATACCCCAGCCCTGTTTTTTAAAATCACATGTTCCTGTTTGTCAACAAGGAATAATAGTACAACGGAGGAAAGCACTGATAACAGCTGTCCAAGGGAAGGGTTTACCGGAGATGCTTGGCTAAAGGAAGTGTGATGTTCTTCTAGGTAGCATTCAAGCTTATGATAATTTAAAGCATCATAAAAGACATGGGAGTCAGGGATCTGTCCTGGCAAATGTAAAAGCATGAAGAGGAGAGACTTACTGTGCTTGTCAGCAGTGCTGTTTCCCCCAGGACCAACATGGTAGAAGGAGAGAACCAACAAACACAGGTGACCCTCTGACCTGCACATTATGGCACTCACATACCCTCCCAACAGGCACACAAAATAAATAAAATGTGGCGATATTTTGTTTATGATCTAACAAACACAGCTTGCCTGAAGATCAGAGTGCAAAGCTAGCCACACTGGTTAGCCACGGAGGACAGGCAGTGTTGGCACACACCTTTAATCCCAGCACTAGGGAGACAGAGGCAGACAGATCTTTGTTAGTTCAAGACCACCCTGGGCTACATGAAACTGATTCAGTCTAAAAAGAGAAACAGAGCTCACACAAAGGTGATCCCAGCACTTGTGGTGACACGCCTTTAAACCCAGCACTAAGGAGGTAGAGACAGAAGTGATATGGCTGGGCAAGAGAGGAATATAAGGCAGGAGGAGAGAGGAGGAGCTCATGATAGTGTAGGCAGAATATTCATGGAGACAGGACAGTCCTTTAAATCTGAGGTGGAGGTAAGAGCTAGTGGCTGGCTGATTTGCTTCTCTGATCTTTCAGCTCTCCCCACCTAATACCTGACTGAGTTTTTATTGCTAAGAATTCATGCTACAATAAAATTTAAAAACGGAAAGGTTGTTGTTGCCTTTCTCTTAAGATCATGGAGATCCAAGATCTTTAAAGAGCAATGAAACATTTTGGGTAGAAATTAAATAAACCTTTAGCTAGTGAAAAAGCAGGGGCTTCGTAGAGGTCAGGTAAAAATTGGAAGCATCGACCTGGAGGTGAATGAGCACCCGAAGGTGGCCAGGAGAACTCTGGGGTTCCTGCTTCTGATGGGATTTGTGTAAAAGCTTCCTTCGGGTGAAGAGTCTAGTAGGAGAGACAGCTGAAGGCTGGGGCCTTAGGGAGCCTCACTTTGCATGGAAGGGGTGACAAGAGAGAGCTCTTTACTCAGGGGGCAGCACAGGGAACTCTGTCGTCACCTTGGTTGTGGTGTGGAGGAGAGAATTCTTTGGGAATTTGAAATTAGAGTTCCCCCTTATGTAGGTTTTGTGTTTCTGCTTTTATATTGCTGCACAAAACTTCATAATTTAAACATTTTCAAGCCTGCACAAAGGTTGAAGGACAAGCGTGGTTGTCGCCAGTTTTCTGCCACCCTCCCCAGCCCATTTCTGTGTAAACTTCTAGGATGTTTGAAAATTCTTTTTTTGCTTAAAAGATTTTAAACACAGGAAGTTTTACTCTTAAGTGCTCCTGTATGTATCTCTTAAAGATACCTATATAATCATAATGTCATTATCTCATATGCAATAACTAATTCTGTAATGATGTTCAATGTGGCTTATATTTTACATTCCTAATTGCCTCCCCCCAATACCCATAATCCAATAAAATATGTTATGCACATTTAATTTGTTGTTCTGTCATTTTAGTTTATTTTCATTTAGAAGAGTCTGTGTGTGTGTGTGTATACACTTGTCTGTATTTGCGCACATGTTTATTCAAGTGCTTATATATGTGTGTGTGGAGGATGGAGGTTGACTTTGGGTACCTCCCTCAGTTTCTCTTCAGCTTATTTTTTGAGACAGGGTCTCCTTGTACCCAGAGCTCACTGGTTTGGGACATCTGGCTGGCCAAAGAACTTCAGGGATCTATCTGTTTGCACTCCTCCTCAGCCCTGGGGGTGCCTGGCTTTCATTGAGTACCTGGGATTCAAACTTGGGTCATCATGCTTGCACAGCAGACACTTCCCTGACTGAGCCATCTCATGAGCCCCCAATTACAGATTTTTAAATCTGTGAAGATACAAAGCAAATAGAACCAATGCACTCTACCAAAATAGCATATCAAGCGGGGAAGGAAGCAATTTATGTAGTCGTATGATCTTGTATTTTTTCCAAGAGCCAGTAAAAAGATCAAATAAACTTAGATTGTGTTAAGCTATTTGAATTAATCTCAGAAGAATAACTTCATGACATGTTGTTCAGAAAGCAGAAGGGAGATTAACAAAGGGACACCCTGGGGTGCTGGCTGCCTGTCTATCTGAACTGATGAGCTTTGCACTCAGAGAGAGAGACTGTCTCAGAAAATGAGGTGGGGCGTGGTCCACGGAGACATCTGAGGTGAGTCTCTGGCCTCCCCACACACAGGCGCAAGCATTGACAGTATAACCACCACTTCAGTTACAGTTCTATTGCTGTGAAGAGGCGCCATAGCTGCAGCAACTCTTACAAAGAAAGCATTTAATGGGGGTGTCTCGCTTACAGTTCCAGAGGTTCAGTCCATTACCATCATGAAGGGGAGCATGGCCGTGTGCAGGCAGACATGGTGCTCGAGTGGAAAGTGCTACATCTTGCAGTCATCAAGGCTACATTTCCTCCCACAAGGCCACACCTCCTAATAGTGCCACTCCCTATGATTTTATGGGGGTCAAATAAGTTCAAAGTACTATACCCCATTTCTTAATGTATTTGTGATGAACTACACATTGGCAATCTACCTTATGAGATAGTGTGTTTCATATCTCTGAATTTTCCTGAAAGATGTAAGAAATTTATTTTAAATTCAAATGTAAAAAAATCTTTGTTTATTTGGGAGCATTTTCTTTATGGGTAATAGAGAATTTTGTTCCTACTGAAATTTGCTTTTTTGATTTTGCCACCATGTGCCTGACCTACACACCAATCTTTGCTTTGATACCCTGGTTCTTGGTGTCACACCATTGGTTAGGGAGTAAGACAGACTTCCTACCAATTTCTGAAATGGCTCCAAACATACTTGTGCCATATATTATGCTCTGATGTGAATCAGCATTCTTAGCTTTGTTGATCACGAAATAAAAATACCGATCGACTTTGAAAAATATGGAAGATGTGTAGGATTGATTCTGTACTATCAAGTATTCACCTGAGATTTTATTTTTATGTCAAAATAAGCACATTAGTTTCATTGCTTTTAATATTACATATATACCAAAGAGTTATTTTAAAACAAAGCACTTTATTATTATAAAATCAACAAACACTTGATTTATATACCTGTTTTATATACACATAAATATGAGAATACGCAGAAATTTCTTGGGTGAAATGGGATCACAAGTGGGAAAAGTTGTGCACCAGTCTGTCTTTCCTAAAGTTCACTCAGGTTGGGATAACAACCCCCTTGTGTAAGCTTGGGGACTTTAGTCGCTGCTAATGGGAAACCTTTAACAAGACAGACAGAAGGTATTAATATCTTACTGGACCATCTTTTGGGGCCAGTAGTAATTCAAACACAATAATAGATGTGCACTCTACCTCATTTATGATGTGCAGGGTTATATCTCTCAAGTAGATATTGTAACTGATAGAGAACCTGTCCTTCTTTGATATAAAGAATTTATGAAAAGATTTCATCTCCTTGATTCAATTTATTCTAAAAATAATATCCCTTCTCAGAGCAATCCCACTCAAAAAAATCAGCCAAGACATTCAAAAGAACATAGAAAATAAATGTGAAATGATATAGGCTAGAGTGAGCTCCTTCAGACTCCAGTGGAGGCGTTGCCAGGAGGAAGGGAACAATGGAGTGACCCAAAGAATGGGGGGGGGGCTATGAGAGGAAACAGTCCTTTGGCAGTGGATCACACATTATGAATTAAAACAGTGTGAAACCCCACCTTTTACAGCATGACACTTCTACTTAATATATAAAGATAAAAAATCAACACTTGCAAGGAAAAACTATATGAATCAGAGAGGGAGTTGGTCAGTTTAAAATTTGGAAATGAGTGGTTTAGGAAGAGTCTGTGAGGTCAGCTTCAGTGATGAGTGTGTGAGGACTGTCCAGGAAGGCTCTATCCTGGCCCTAAACAAAGGTCTTTTGGGTTAAAGGGCAGCAAGGATTGCATCGTGAGGTTGGGTGTACTAGGCAATTACAGGCACACCTCATGAAACATCCCCCTTGTTGTTTGCCAAGCAGCTTTCTTGAAATTGACGTCCTTGTCATTTGTCTGAGCATGAACTGGTCTGCTTGGTGCTGATGCCCACCTTGCAATGACAGATTGGCTGCTGGATTACTGTTCTCCTGCGTCCCTCAGACACTGACGGGAAAGTCTTCCTACATCTCCAAGACAGAGGCTCTGACCTTAGTCTCTAGCACTTTCACATCGGGACAAAACACTGTCTGCTGGAAGCCATCCTGCCAGTCTTCCTGTGGCAGCTGACCTCCCCTTGGGACCTTTTCCATGAGAGTTGACAGGCAGCAATAATTGCTAATGATGAGAATGCTGTATTTCATAGAAATGC
This sequence comes from Mesocricetus auratus, assembly GCF_017639785.1. Taxonomy (NCBI): domain Eukaryota; kingdom Metazoa; phylum Chordata; class Mammalia; order Rodentia; family Cricetidae; genus Mesocricetus; species Mesocricetus auratus. The sequence continues at coordinate 26,007,331 of NW_024429201.1, read as the reverse complement.
ACTGTCAACAGGCCCTTTATTGAGTGATAGTGGGCATATTCCAGAAGGTACAGCATGAACTCCCCTCTTCTCTGACGTCTCACAGAGGACTGTCTACATCGCCTCCACTGCAACAGGTCAAGCAGCCTTCAGCACCTGAGAATGTGGCTCCCTATCCCCCTTCTATCCATGAGCCTTTAAATAGGGTTTCCTGTGACCAACCGTACCGTACAGATCTCAGCAGGTGTGATCCTGATTCCCGAATCCCTTAGAAGTCCCTGTCTGAGATGACAAACCTCCCTTAGCTCTGGCTCTCACCAGTTCTGTACCAAAGAAACCAGAAGTTTCCTCTTCCCCTGACTGGGTCTTTATTTTAATGCCCAAATGAAAAGTACAACAGGGTAACACCTCTTCCTTACAATATCTCATATCTAAATTTGGATAATGTTCTAGGTTGAGGATTGAATGCTACTTATTGTAGGGGATGTAACGTTCCCATTAAAAGATTTCTTACCGGAATGGTAAACTTCAAGTTTGGAGAATTACTACATTTCAGTGGGAGAAGGGATGTTAAAGAGACCCAGCCTATCTGAAACTGGAGGTGATGAAATACACTCACCACAGAAGAATTGCTACTACAGCCTCCACATTCCTTTCTAAGCATGGGGAGGGCGAGGCTTAGAGAAGTTGTTACCAGATTAGGATTAATTCAATTCTTCAGGTTCCAGATCCAATATCACACTTCCTCACTGAGGGTGCAGGCCAAAAAGGAAGCTCACAGAGTCACTCATTATCCTTGATAACAGACATGCACTCCATCAGTGATGGCTAGAGGCTAGGACCATTGCATAGCACTAGACATTCCTTTTCTCTCTTTCTCCAACAACGGGGCAGTCCTGCATCCTTAGGCTCGAGGAACAAGCCTATTGGAACTCAGAGATCCTTGAACCACCTAAAATCTGTGAACCTGGGACTATGGTTCTAAGGGTCCTCCTATACTCACAGAACAACTCAAGTTTTCTGGAGATGATGCCCCCATATATGAGTGTCTATCATGGAAATTCTCAGTCTGTTTGTTAGAAGTCATAATGTGCCTAGGTACCAGAGTCATATAAGCTAGAGGTCACAACCATGTCTTCTGGGGATCACCTCTGACACCTTGGCTCCTGTGAGATTCCAAAGCCATGCTAGTTCCCCTCCCAGTCAGGCACAACATATCTACTGTAGAAGGCTGTGGTGGTATTGGAGTATCTCTATTTTGTGCCCTACAGTCATCAGTAGTTCTTAATGAAACATGTCTTTTTATAATTTACCAATATGTTCATTGCTTATGGGACTGAGTTAGTGGAAAGCTGGGCTCTGAACTGTGTCTGGAATCTCTCCTGAGGTTTTACTGCTGGATCAAGTTGACTTCTTCCTCCTTACATGAGCCTAGTCTCCTCCTAGGAGGCTTATTTATGGGACAGCTACCGTAACATCTGTCATGTGCCAGTGCATTCTACATTCTAGGGCCCGTGCCAAGAGCTAATTTTACTGTGGAGCAGATACTGTTGTTACATCCCTGTTTTACAAATGAGGAGGTGAAGGCTTGGTAAGGATAAAGGACTATTCCATGGCCATACAGCTAATAAATGGAGCAGGAATTTGGCTCCAGACCTGTGGGAATTGGTGCTTGCTCTCTTATTCCATGCCATGCTGGTTGATGTGGATGTACTTGGGACAGGCTGGCACTACCAGCTATCCCTATGTCAAGTCCCAGAAGTGGGTTCAGTCATGGCTCAAAGGAGGTCCTTCATGTGGATACCATTTTCTTCTTCAAATACAGAAACACAGAGCGCTCAAGGCTTTTCTGAGATTTAAGGAATTAAACACAGGGAAGGCAAAACTTGCCCCATTTTGAGCACCTGTGGGGTTATGCCTGTGTGCCCTGAGAAATCCCTGTGTTCTGTGAGAGGATGAGGAGAAGAGAGATGATCTCTGGCAGAAGAGTGCAGATTATGAGGGACCCCAGTAAACACGCCCACTTAGCAGGCATGGAGGAGAATGAGGGGTCTGAGCTGCAAGCCTGGTCTTATGCCTACCACACTTGGTGAAGAGAACAGAGGCTCACTTACATGCTTTTCTCCTACAGCGATAAGACACCACAACCAGAGCATAACAGTTAAGAGCACTGGCTGTTCTTCCTGAGCACCCAGATTAAATTCCCAACTACCATTTGGCATCTCACACCCGTCTGTAACTCCACGATGTGACACCCTTACAGAGACATATACGCATGCAAAATACAATGCAAATGAAATAAAAATAAATTAAAAAAGACACCACAACCACAATAACATAGAAGATAGAGTTCGTTGGAGGCTTTGGCAGCAGGCAGGCAGGCAGGCAGGCAGGCAGGCATGGCAGGCAGGCATGGCAGGCAGGCAGGCAGGCATGGCAGGCAGGCAGGCATGGCAGGCAGGCAGGCATGGCAGGCAGGCAGGCATGGCAGGCAGGCATGGCAGGCAGGCAGGCATGGCAGGCAGGCATGGCAGGCAGGCAGGCAGCAGGCAGGCAGGCAGCAGGCAGGCAGGCAGGCAGCAGGCAGGCAGGCAGGCAGCAGGCAGGCAGGCAGCAGGCAGGCAGGCAGGCAGGCAGGCAGCAGGCAGGCAGGCAGGCATGGCAGGCAGGCAGGCAGGCAGGCAGGCAGGCAGGCAGGCAGGCAGGCATGGCACTGGTGCCCTGGCTGAGACCAAAACATTTCAGTTGGCCCTTCAGAAGCCATGGTTCTGTGGTCCCTGGATTCTGCTGTTTGGATTTCTATAGCTTCACTGTTTTTCCTATTTCTTACTGACTTCTTTCTCTTATTTGACCTACAGGAATTACTAAAGCAGCCTTCTCTGAGACAAAAACACCTGGCATGGACAACTCACAAGGAGGAAAGACTTGTTTGGGCTCATAGACTCAGAGCTCTGTCTGTAAGTGACTGGCCCCATCGCTACAAGCCTGTGCGCAGAGAATCATGGTGGCAGGAGGCAAAGGAGATTGCTTTCTTCATGGTAGTCAAGAGTCAGAGATGGGCAGGACCTGGTGACAAGACATGCCTACAGTGGCTTACATCCTCCAAGTAGGCCCCGCATAGCATACCAGTGGTCCATTCAGTAATGAACTCATGAACAGATGGATTCACTTAAGAAGTCCAGTCAGTTCTCAAAAGCGTCCCTAGCTTGAGATTGTGCCTTCAACACATGAACCTTTTGTGGGGGCCACTTCGAAGTCACAACACTGAACAGAGACCAGGGTGGCTTGGTCAGTCAGTTCCACACTATCTAACATAGTATTACCACCAGTCAGAGTTTGAACGTCAAGCCTTCTGTAAGCTGCTGGTCTCTTTATGTTCATCCTAGAAAGGGTGGCTTTTTTTTAACACCTGTGCAAATCAGTGCTGGAACTGACCTGGCTACTTTGTTTAGGAAGAGAGGTGCTAGGCGCTTGAACATTTCTCAGTCTCCTTTTCCACTTACCGTCGTTACGCTGGAAATCCACATTAACAGAAAGTGGTACCTTTGTACCTTTGCTATCTTGGGTCAGTATAATAAATTCTTTTTTTGTCGAAGCAGAATCACATTTCAGTTCATCTACTTCCCCTTCACTTAAAACTTTGTTTCGAGACAGGGTCTTGCTACATAGCTGGGCTGGCCACGTACTCACTGTGGAGCCCAGACTTGCTTTCTCAGCTTCCCATACCACCAAACCTGACCTGCCTGTTTGTGGACGACATCCTTTACACGAAGCCATATGCCCTAGTAAGCACGATGTCTCAGAAAACTATCTAAATACCTGTCCTTTATGTGACTTGGGGTTTGGGAGAGCAGCCTTCAAGTGAACCCCTGGGAATCTATTTCTGCAGAGCTCTGGCAACTCAGCCCTGGCCCATCATGAAATCCAGCTGAGTTTGAGACAGTCACTGGCTTAAAGGACATTACTGGGTGTGAGCAACCTCTCTTTTGTTCTTGCCCGATTTTTAGCTCTTTCTGACTCTGTGAGTCAGAGCTAGCCTAGCACAATCAAGCGTTTTTACTGTAGTCCATTGGTTGAACTCAAGCAATGCTTTTCCTTTCCATCCTCCCACTGTTCCTTTTAATGGTAACCAAGACCAAACTTCCTAGCTGGAGAGCACACATCCAACATTCCCTTGCAGTTACAGTGGCCATTCTAGACATTCGTAATAAATCGAGTGGCATATCAACTCAAGGATGCTGTGATTTGCTGCCATCTTTCCTTTTGGAATGTTGACAGATAATGGCTCTCCTTGAAAACTGTCTCAGTTGAAAAGGGCTGTGTCATCTAAAGCCGTGCCCCTTTCCTGGGGCCACTCAGAACCAATACGTGGTGAAGGAACCCAAAGTGCCAGCATCTAAAGCTGTCTCTGTGAGATCCCCTGAGCTTCCTGCAATCTATGCTAGCTGACAAAAGACTTGACTGTGCTGTCCACCAACCTAACCTATCCACCTCTTTATTGTTTCCTTCCTTTCTCCTCCACTGGCGGTGATCCAAGGAATACCCCTTAACGAATTTCCCACACACTTCTCCGACTTAGAGTATCTCCTGGGAATACTATTCCGTAACCTTTCTTTAACAGCAAACAGCAAACAGCTATTTTGTATTCCGCCACCTCTCTACCTCATTTCCTGCAAGTTGAGACAAAGATGGACTAAAGGTGCGTGCACTTTCACTGGGGGATAAGGAGAATGCCTTCAGGGTCAGGGAGTAACAAGTCTGGAAGTACTGAGGCCGCTGTATTCTACTCGAATGAAGTTCCCTGTAAAGCCGGGACCACTGTGCATCTGAGAACTTCCATCCTGTTATGTGGCAGAATAACCAGTTTTGACTTTATAGACAGTCTATTGTGGGGTCCCACATTTGAGCAACTTACTATATATTTCTTGCTGTGTTTCTAGGAGGAGTGTGCTTCTACTGCATCCAATCATACTGCATTAAGAATTTTAGACTTCACCGGCATTGGTGGCGCACGCCTTTAATCCCCACACTCTGGAGGCAGAGGCAGGAGGATCTCTGTGAGTTCGAGGCCAGCCTGGTCTTCAGAGCGAGTTCCAGGACAGCCTCCAAAGCAATACAGAGAAACACTGACTTGAAAAAAAAAAGAATTTTAGGTTTGACCATAAGGACAATAGATCCTCCCTTGCTTTTGCCCTTTGTGGAGTTGACCTGACATACAGAAGAAGGAGGAGCAGGATATGAGGAAGAGGAGGAGGGTGAGGAGAAGGAGGAGGAAGAGGAGGCAAAAGAATACTTTTGAGGGAGTTGCCCTCTAAATTTACCCAGAACAACTTGATTGAAAGAATTTTGTTGAATTATCTTCACAAAACTGAAAATTATAAATCACAACTTAATAAAGGTAGATTAAGATGTTCACATATTCTCAATGGAACCCATTTGAACACTTGTCCTTTTGAGTTTCTTCCTTTTGGAAGCTGATTTGAATTTTGACTCCAACCTGGCAACCTTGAAGAATTTCGGTGGAGAGCAGGATTATGCTGGAAATTCCTGGGTGGACAGGATGATTAGTGGCTCTCCACACAGGACCATGGAACAACTTAGAGACACACTGGCTTGAAAGGTTCATTTTTTCGAGATTTTTTTCTTAATATGTGTAACTATCCTACTTTTTTTGGTTAAATAGCAAACTAAATTCACATACTTTATTAGAAAAATTAGGAACAACACCTTTGCAAAATTCCTTGTCAAATTAGCTTGTTAAAAACATCAAGTAGTAAACAGCTTCGTTACGTGGGTTCTGACAGCATTTCTTGGTCATGTGCTTTTACACACACACACACACACACACACACACACACACACACGCACACGCACACGCACATGCACACGCACGCATGCATGCAGAGCCTTGAAGCTAGGTGTTCTAAGATGGAATTTCAGTCATTACTATCCAAATGCAACACACCTTCTCCAGAAATCTGTACTAATTGTTCTTTCAGAGCCTGGATGAGACGTTGCTGGGACGCCAAGTGAGCCACGAGTACTCTCCATTGCCTGCTTCTCCCCAGACACTGGATCAAGCAGAAGCTTCTACTGGAGCCTCAGACTGCAAAACCCTCCCACATGCACCAGCTGGCTCATCCGTTTCCTAGCAACCGTCTGTTGATGTCTCTCCCAAAATACTGTAAAATGAATGCTGCTTAAAAATGCCTTTCCCTTTCTTTTCTCAAGACCAGGCCAGGTCAGGTTTCTACTAAATACCACACGCTGAACTTATAAACGTGCTGCTTCCCTTGGAACAGCAGTCCTTAACCAGGAGAGTTTCTACCACCCGTCACTTCCCCATGGCATATTTAGAAATGTCTAGGGGTGTGTGTGTGTGTGTGTGTGTGTGTGTGTGTGTGTGTGTGTGTGTGTGCACAAGTGCATGCATATATACATGTATGTAGGTATGGATGTGTTGTTGAGGCCAGCCATCAGTTTTGGCTGCCATTCATCTGGTGCTAGTCACCCTATTTTTGGGGACAGAATTTTTCATTGGGCTGGAGCTCAGCCATGTAGACTAGCAAGCCACCAGGTTCCAGGGACCCAGCTGTCTACCTCCCCAGTGCTAGAACTCCCAGTGTGCTTCACCAGGTTCTGGTTTTTTAAAAATTATTTTTCTAGGGATTGAACTCAGATTCCCCTACTTGCAAGCCAAGCTGTGCACATCCTGAGACATATTTTGTTGTTGTTGTTGTCATAACAAAGGGTTGCTCCTAGCATCTAGCTGGGGACAGGCCAGGTGACTGCAAACCACCCGACAGATGACAGATCTTTAACAAATAACTATCCAGTCCAATGTCAGTAGTGCCAATGTTGAGAAGGCCCATTTCTGTGAGGTTTGAAATGATATTGACTTATTTTCCAAACTGACCATTATTTACTTTGGGTTTTATTCAGCAACAGTGTTTGGAAACAAAACTAATCCTTTACATTCTGATTGCCATATTCAGTGAATAAAAATATAGGAAGCCCATATAACTTTGAAGGTTTTAAGTATATGAAACATTATTCATTATTCATAAGAGATTAAAATTTAACTGAGAATCGTGTTTTATCTAGTAATCCTTCTGGAGATGAAGACATTTTCTTTAGCTTCTCACTTTGACATATTAAACTTTTTTTGTCTTAAATTTTATGGAAGTGATCAGTTTTATATTTTAAGTGAGAACCACTTTTATATCACGATGTAAACCAATGATTGAAACGAATTGAAAGAAGTTCACTGGCTGCATTCCAATGTTAATGTGGTCTATTAAACAAACTAATTGACTTTCAGAAATATCGTATAACTATAAATACAGAGACTAAAATCAGTCTCTTCCAAAAATTACACTAATTCGATTGTTTTGGTCCACACTGATTGACGTGACGTCCTAATAAACTCTATAATGTTCTTCTCTTGTGCCAGGGTACAGACTCAGATTTTCCTCAGATCTTACCCCAATATAAGATTCAGAGTCTTCATTTGTGTTTCTTGGAAGAATTTCTGTTCTTTATACTTTCAAAATTCCACAAAGTCATTACTATTTTAGGAGAGTATAAGTAATTGTCTCAGACAAAGTCCAACATACCACGACTAGAGAGATGAGTCAGGGGGTAAAGTGCTGGCCATTCGTGTGTGAGGACCAGAGCAAAACGAGAAGCAGTGGCGCTCACCCGTAACCCTGGTGCTTCTCCAGGAAGGAGAGAAGTGAGGTACGAGAGTCATGGAGCTTGCACGCTGGTTACTGTGGCAGGCACAAGAGCAAACAGCAAGCGACCCTGTCTTAAACAAGGTAGAAGGTTGCAACTGTACCTCAAGGATTTTCTCTGATATCTATATTCCTCTCTCTCTCTCACTCTCTCTCTCTCTCTCTCTCTCTCTCTCTCTCTCTCTCTCTCTCTCTCTCTCTCTCTCTCACACACACACACACACACACACATACAGGAAAAACATACTACCCACATCACCAGAACAAAAGAAACAGCAATAAGGCTCCAAACAGTAATACATCCAAACAGCGTGTGCTGTGTGTGCTGGGGACAGAAAACCAGCGCTCTTCTTCAGTTCAACACCTAATGTTGGGCTGTTCACCGATTCCCAGGGCTGCAGTTTCATTCACAATTTGGATCTTTGAGCACAATGGTCCCCAACAGTTGCATCAGTTGACAAGGTTGAAGGCTGTCAAGCAGAATTTTTCCTCAGTTCTTTGTTTCTACAGAACCTGTTAATTTTCAGGGAAAAAAACTTTTAAAATACATGCTTCACTTTAAAAACAATGCCATGAATGAAATTGTATGTACAGTGTCCCAGTTTGCACACATGTCTAACATGCATCATTTTTCCTGAAGACATACAAGGACACACATAGAACGTATTGGTCTTTCCCTTTACATGAAACAGGGCACCAAGACTCACAGAGTCAGCTGAGCTGCCCAGGCCCACATGTGGCAGAAACAGGCCTGACCCCAGTTCTCCAGCACCCATGCTAAGTTCTCATTCCTTTGTGTCCCCGTTATTTTTTACAAAGTTTAAAGAGATTTGTGGCTTGTAATTTACCTACACAATTGTCAAATCCAGTAAGTTAAAGCTCTAAAGGATAGTTAATTGCTATTGCTGCCCATGTACTGATTAAATTAACCTTTAGCTACGCTTATTTTTTTTTTGACACATGGAGCTATAAGCTTCTAAATTTTAAGAATTCTAGATGTTCTTATTCTTTGCCAGTATGGAAGCCTGGGGACTTTGACCTTCTTTTCTATTCTGTTTGGTTTCACCAAAGCACTGTAGTAAGAGACACAAAAACCCGATCCTGTCCCCAAACCTATTCATCCCAGCTTTTCTGCATGAACTTTTTTTTCTTTTTTTATTCTTTTAATTTTAAATAGCGTGTTTCACATGTCAGTCCCAGTTCCCTCTCCCTCCCCTCCTCCTGCACCCCCCCACCATCTTCCCCCCCCCCCAGCCTCCCGCCCTATCGCCACTTCCTTCCACATAGGGGATATCTAGAGTCTGCATTTCACTCAGGGTAGGGTCCAGGCACTCCCCTAAGAGTCCAGGCTGAGAGAGCATCCCTCTTTGTGCTATGGACACACAAAGTCTGTTTGTATGCCAGGGATAGACACTGATCCACTGCTCAGGGCCCCATAGGTTGCCCAGGCCTCCTCATTGACTCTCACGTTCGTTCAGGGGGTCTACATCGGTCCCATGCTGGCCTCCCAGCTGTCGGTCTGGGGTCAAAGAGCTCTCCCCTGTTCAGATCAGCTGTCTCTGCTGGTTTTGCCAGTTCATTCTTTGACAATTTGCTCATCGCTCCTCTCTCTCTGTCACTGGGTTCTTTGGGTTCAGTTCAGTGCTTAACTGTAGATGTTTGCCTCTGCTTCCATCAGTCATAGGACGAAGGCTCCCGGATGGTTATAGACATCAAGTTCATTATCAGGAATGGGCATTCGAGGTGGTCTCTCCACTATTGCTTAGCTTGCCAATTGTTGCCATCCCTTTAAATCACTAGAGGTCACTCTGGTGCCTGATCTGTCTTCTAACCTATGATTCCCTCTTCCCCCTATTCTAACCCCCACTCAACCTTCCTGTTCCCTCATGACCTAATCTCTCTTCCTCTTCTCCCCCCCTCTTCTTCCCAGCTCCCACTCCCCCCCCACCCCTCGCTGTGTTCCTAATCTGTTCAGAAGATCTTGCCTCATTTCTCTTCTCTGGGGTACCATGCGTATCTCTCTCATGTTTCCTAGACTGCATGAACTTTAATGCAGTAACTGCCATTTTCTGAGCTCTCATTATAGTTTCTTCTTCATTTCCCCTTTTATTGAAAATATTCATTTTCACACAATATGCCCTGATTACAATTTCCCCTTCCTTTTCTTCTTCCAGTTTCTCCCCACCTCCCCTCCTCTCCTGATCCACTCCCTTTCTGTCTGCCATTACAAAGATTTCTAAGAGATTACAACAAAACATAACAAAATAAAATATAATAGGATGAAACAAAGACCATCACATCAAAGTGAGACAAGCCAACAGAAGGAAAAGATCCCACGGGAAGACTCAAGAATCAAACCCATTCATCCACACACTCAGAAGTCCCAGAGACCTATGGTAAAATCAACACTACTGGTAAAAAAAAAAGTAATGGTGAAATGACTCCTAATGATGTTCTGCTATATGCAGAGATAGGTGCCTTATTCCGTCATCATCAGAGAAGCTTCCCCCTGAAGCCGATGGGAGCAAATATGAGGAGCCACAGCCAGACATCACACAGAGTCCTTGGAGCACACAGCTCTAAATGCTAAGTCTCCATCAAATCTCTCCCCTCAGAGCTCAGCAAACCCCATGGAAGAAGAGGAGGCAAGTGTGTAGGAGCCAGAGGGGTTGGAGGCCACCAGGAGAATAGGGCCCTCTAAGTTACGGAGCAAAGTTCTTATGAACTCAGAGACGGGAGCAGCAAGCTCAGCCCCTGCACAGGTCTGCACCAGGTCCTCTGCCTATATAGTGTGGCCTTTTGTTTTTGTTTTGTTTTGAGACAGAGTCTCACTGTATTTCTGGCTGACCTGGAACTCACACAGAGATCTGCCTGCCTCTGCCTCCTGACAGCTGGGATTAAAGGCGTGTACCACCTTGCCTTGCTCTCTACAATTCTAGTTAATTGTTTATTCTTTATTTGCCATGGCTACAGAATACTAAAAGGTGCAGCTTAGACTTAAAGGATAACCACTTGTCTAACCTTTCATCTAATGATTCATTTCTACACTTTTCTGGAATTTTGGTAGCCATGGCAGAGGAATGACTATAGTGGTTGAGAAACAGCAAGGGTACAACCTAACATCCTGCAAAGATCTGAATCTTCAGAATGAACATGGAGAGGTCATTCAGCTCTGGGTTGGAGGCTGTCAAGTCCAACGACAAGTTCTAGCATCCTGTGAGGGCCTGTGTGCTGTGTGTATGTCACCGCCAATTCTCAAGGGTGAAAAGCCACCCTTGAGAAATTACATCATTCCGTTTATGAGAGTTCCATCCCAGGCCCCAAACTCCTACCAACCCTGTGGCCTTGTGAGTCAAGCTTCCAATGCATGTATGTGGGGGAACAAACACAGAAATTATAACAATATTTCTATTAAATTAATAATCTCAAATGTTCCATTTTCTCCATCTGGGGGGAAAAATTAAATGTTAAACCAATCCTGGATGATGTCATAGAGAACGCAGCTTCCAGTTTTAACTTAGCCATCAAGACTCAGGATCCCTGTGAAAGCTACCTGCCACATGTAGAAACTGAGGAAGCCAACTGGATTTTAAGAACCCTTCTAGTTGTAAAAGTTAATAAAGATGTCACGTCTGCTGCGTGGCCTGTGTCCGAGAACGTGTGGAGGGTGTCGGGGATTGACAACACAGAGACTCGTTCAAAGATATAAAGAAAACTTTAAACAGGCTCCAAAAAGGTTCAAGAAAACCTCCTAAGAAAAGCTCCCACCAGAGAAGCTTCTGCTCTCTCCTCTCCCCTGTCTGGTTCTCTCTGACACCAGAGGTCGATGTGTGTGGGTTTGAAGGTGCGGTTAGTCTTTGGACAAGGTCGAGGTCAGGGCGGTTTCCGTGGGAAGGCCTTTCCCAGGAACTTATTGTATCGTTTTTAGTAAACATGTTTTTACTAAACATTGTCTTACAGCTGCCTACTCCCAGGCAGAAGGGGAAGTGGGTCTCTGCTCAAGGTCTGGTGTTCCCACATAAAGAGTCCTTTATTTTCCCCTGTCTGCCCCTAATTCATTTAGACAACACCAGGACCTTCCCCCACACCTGCTGCCACAGAGCTCCCTGTACTCATCTTTGCTTTTAATGTTTAAAGAAAGTGACCTGTAATGTTCTAAATCTATGCTGTACGAAGAGCCTCTTCAGGGTCTCCCACCCACCTGTTTCTGATGACAAATGCCAGATGCGAAAGAGGAAGATGAACTATGCAGACATCTTGTTTGTAAATTACAGTACATTATACAGTGATGGCAGAAGAGGGGTCTGGAGGGAGATGCAGCTTCATTCTGAACTTGGCTAAAGCATCTGTTTTATCCCCAAAGGGAAGGAGCTGAGGGCTGCTCAGGCTCACTCACTCAGATGCAATGCTCATTGCCTTTCCTGCAGTTTTTGCAGGGGCGGGGGGGGTGCTGTATGTGCTGACTTCTTCTCTTTCCTGTTTGTTGGGGGAGCTGCTTTAAGTTGGATGGAGCTCTTTTGTGGGTGGGTATGTGAAACCCATGCTAGGGGCAATTGACTGAGCTTTGAAGTCAATGGGAGATGGTTAGAGTTATCTGAACATAAAACTGATGGATAGGACCCCCAGCCCAGCACACTGCATGGCAACCTCTAGCCCTGTTCCAAAACCATCATTTCTTCTCTGCTTTTCTCTCTTCCTACTTATTTCCCCTTAGCCTCAGCCCATCAGGTCTCATTCTTATTCCCTTTCCCTCTCCATAAACATGACTCTAGCCTTTGATTCCCCTTTGAAGAACAGCGAAATTCTTACACTTAGGCACATATGAGTGTGTGTGGAATAATATGCTTATACCCAGGCATATATGAGCGTGTATGGAATATGTTTATAATGTTTAGGCATATATGAGTGTGCGTGGAATAATAGGCATTATGGAAAATCATGGAGACTGCTGCACACCCCTCTCCTGGTGGTGGTCACCTTCATCTCTCCCATCCTAGGAGCCAACCATGGTGCTTAGCTTGCTACCAGACCACCCGTGACAGGCCGCAGTAACAACTGTTGTGGAGATAATCCTGCTCTTACTAGTTATCTCCTCTCTTCTTAGGGATTAAAGAAGAGGAAGGTCAAATGGAGTTTCTCAGATCACCCGTCTTTAAATGACTAGTTTCCCACTGCTTCACTTTGTCCCCTGGCACCCACCCCTGACCTCCTTTGGAGTCCCTCAACTGCCAATCCACTTCTCTCCCCTCTTCACGGGCTTTCAGGACTCCCCAGTGACATTCACTGCTCAGTTTGTTCTTGAGTTTCAAGTGCTTCCGAGCTCTCTGCTTAGCACTGAGTGATTATACTTGACTCTCTCTGTACCCTTTCTGTTTGAATGATCTAGTGAGAAGCCTGAACATCATTTACATTAAGACGCAGCATGGGGTCCTCAGAAGGGGTTCCCCAGCCTTTTTAGGAAGAGTGACTCTACACAAAGCAGAGGGGATGGCCCTTGGTCCCCTGTTCCCTCTTTGGGAGATGCTGATGGCTCAGGGGCAGCAGAGGGTTCACAGTACCAAGACCTCTTTTGACACCCATTGAGAGGATGTCAGTGACCAGTGCCAGGACGGGAAGAGACTTCTCTAATTTTCTGACCCAACAGAAATGTCTTGATAGAGATGCCCTTGAGATGGTCTGTCCTTAGAGTTCCATCTCCACAGGAAGTCACCAGAGGCACTTCTAGATGCTGAAAGACAGAATACTTATTATATAGTGCCCATCGGGTATAAATCCAGTACTACACAAAGTCAGTTTGCAACCTTATTACTGACGAGAGTGAACAAAAACAAATAGAACTGGCAGTACAATATAATTATGATGGTAAAAACTATCAACAGACGCAATGTTCAAAACAGCATTTTTTCCTAAAATAATGCTTGAAAGTATTTTTCATGTTTACCTTTTATAATATCATTAACTTACATTACTTGACCATATCTGTGAAGTAGACAGGGTTTAGTGTAAAAAGTCCATGCTTTGGTGGCTGAATAAAAACCCTCATGTAATTTTTTCCACAAAATTATTTTGAAACAAGATATCTCCTCTTTTTTGCTTTGAAACCCAAATTCTGTCACATGCCTACAAAGGCCTCTATGTATGTTGTAGTCTGTATTGTAGGCAGTGTATCAGCTGTCGAAATTACCATCATTGAGTTACACTAGGTCTCAGAACACAGAGATCAGTGTCTACCCTTTGTCTTTTCTTGAGTTGCTTACTTACACCTGCCTGAACCTTTCTCCTAGCCCATCTCCTCCTTGGATACTTCTCTGATCTTGTTCCATCTCCAGTCCCTGTGTGAATTGAAGAAGAATCCTTCATATGTAATCTCACAACACCCAGAAATCGTTCCCATCCAGAACTCACCGCATAGAATAGCATGCTTGCCCCCACCATTGTGCATCCGTAGGTAACAAGAGCTGCATCTTATTAATTTTGCTCTAATTGTGTAATTGATGCCAAAATTTGGTAAACCCACCAAGTATTTACTGGATTAACAAGGACAGGTGAGCATGATTCTATCCCTTCAGTTGTGATGAGGAATTCAAGAAATGCTATTGCTAGTTCCATTTCTCAGCCTCCAAGGTATTTCTAAAACACAGCAGCAAATGCAGGGTGTGTGTAAAGGAAATCTATGTGGATAGTGTCTGGAGGTACCATTTTTGAATCACAAAAAAACTCATTCAACAGAATTGCATCTGTATCCTCTTCAAGACACTATTTGGCTGGGGCTGAAGAGATGGCTCAGCAGTTACAATTACTTCATGCTCTTCTAGAGGATGTGAGTTCCATTCCCAGCACTCCTATCTGGCAGCTCACAACCACCTGTAATTCCAGTACTCTCTTCTGTTGTCTGTGGGCACTGCATTTACATGGCATAACCAACAAGTGAAGAAAAATGTTTTAAAAGGCTTAATTAAAAAAAAAAGACATTGGCTGATCAGTGGTGGTACACGCCTTTAGTTCCAGCACTTTGGAGGAAGAAGCAGGTAGATCTCAGAGTTCAAGGCCAGCCTGGTCTACAAAGTGAGTTCCAGGACAGTCAGGGGTACACAGAGAAACCGTGTCTCAAACAAATAAACAACAAACATTACCTGCCTCATGAAGTCCAAAGTGAGGAAGGATAGTCATAGATCAGACAAATAGTTTAAGAATCAACTGTTTCTCTTGCTTTTGATAAAAATAATTGGTCATGCCCACAGACAGGAATTACTCTGAAGAAGAATAAATGTAGAAGTGTGTTGTTATAGGAACAGGCCATGCCCTACGTATAAAACGTCTAGAGAATCTCTTCTGCAAAATGAAGACTCTGAAGCAACATCTTCATACTCAGGAAGCATCTACAGTTACTTCCCCGCAACCTGCCCTGCACCTCCACTGCGCACACAGGTGTGCATGGAAGGAAGCATCACCCTGGGGTACTCACACTGAGTTCCATACCATTCCACACTAGAGATGGCACGTCTCTGGATTCAGTCACCCCTCTGATTTCTTTTGAGTTTTAGTGTTAGTCTTAGGTGGGTGATGACCTTATTACCCATGCCAATAACAAAATGGAAGATCTCAGTTTAGTCACATAACATTCTTACCCACACCTATGTCAGAATCAAAGACGGGGTTGGGCGATAATGGCAGAAGGCAGGTGCTTCAGGTCGGGCATTCAATGAAATGGGAATTCAGTATCTCATGTCAGTACAGGCATTGAGTAGAAGGAAGGAGACGGGGAAATGAGAAAGGAGACATTACAGGAAGCCACTGTAGAAAGGGCTGGGTCTTATGGTGAAAAGCCAAGTGTGCTTTGAGGTTCTGGAGATTGAACAAGCCACGAATGTGCTTTGTGCCCATCAATTACAAACATTTGTTATGTGCTTTTGGATGCTGTGGGCCATATAAGACCTGGCTCTGCATTTGTATAGAAAATCAGAGTAAAATTTCACAGGCAGGCAACCATGTGATTTGAACAAAGGGAATAATAACATTAGCAATATTCACAAGTGTTTACATTCAGAGGTGTTTTGTGAAGAAGGTCACAGTATGCTACCCTCTCTGATGCACCTTTATACACCTCTTTGCTTTTTGAAGTCATTTCTTTGGGACCCAGATGAATATGTACAACAAGGTATCCAGAACTGTGAAGCATCACACAGGAACAAACCATGACACAGCTTACACACTCACTGTGTTATGTTCTCTCTTCTTCCTGAGATGTTTCTGTTACCTAAAAAGCACACCCATTTCTTTCAGAGTGCTAGCTTATGTGTAAGGCATAATTCAAGTAATAACATTTCATGAGAGGTTCCCCTAAAGTCAGATTTCTGACCAAAGATGTTTCATTTTATATAACTGATATGATAGACATATGGACTATCTTTAGTTGCCAGGGGAATCTTGCTTTTTAAAATAATTTGTTTATAAGGGAAAAGATGCCCCTAATAAAGAGCCTTTCTTTATGCAGATTACAAGACATCAAATCTCACAAGGCAAGATTTGTTCATCATTATTGATGGTAAACAACCTGAAAGAAAAAGTCAGCTCCCTGAAAGTTAAGTTCTGGAAATAACTAAGATCAAAGTGAAATCATAACTATAACTTTGCAGTTCTCACCATAAAAACTCAAGCCTTGTGAACTTATTGTCTCCTCCTAATACACTGGACTAATTCAATGGAGGAAATAGGAGGTGATTCACATAGTACAAATTACTTCTTTTGCACATTTCTTTTTTTCCTTAAAGAAAACATTTGAAATGTGTCTTCAGTCGAAATAGAGAATGCTGGAGGATTTGTGGGTTGCAATGAGGATTCCAGTGAGTTCCACGGGTGATTGGATTCCAGTGGCACAGGAAGTACACCAGTGCTGAGACTGTGCCCCTGAGAGCAGCCTCCCTCCCAGAGGCCTGTCTTTAATCACCGTTATTGATTCTGGAGAGCCGTGTGGTCAGCAGAACATTCAGGACAGCACTCTGGGGAGACATTTAAATGCCACGGTCTTGCTGATGGAAAGACATAAGTCTGCAAATCCGTCAAGGAAATACCTAAGGAGCACAACGGCTACATTGTGTGGTGCATTAGTTTCCTAGGACTGATGTAATAAATTACCATGAACTGGGTGGCTTAAAATAATAGAGATTCACTTTCGTAATGCTGGAGGCTAGAAGTCTGAAAACAAGCTGTCAGCAGGTCTGTGCGCCTGCTCAAGGCTGCAGGAACGCGTCCTTCCTAGCTTCCCAGGATTCCCAGCAGTCTTCAGTACACCTTGGCTTGTAGGTGCAGCACTCTCAGTTTTGCCTCCACGTTCACATGGCCTTTTTTAACTTTCTTCTTTGTGTTCTGATTTGCTTTCTGTTGCCGTGATGAGAACACTGAACAAAAGCAACATGCGAGAAAAAAAGGGTTTATTCGGCTTATAAGGTTGCAGCCCATCATCAGGGGAAGCCATTGTAGGAACTCAAAGCAGGAACCTGGAGGCGGGAACTCAAGTAGAGACTGGGAATGAGCGCTGCTTATGGGATTGCTTCCTCTGGTTTGCTCAGCTACCTTCTCATACAACACAGGACACTTGCCCAGAAATAGCCCTGCTCACAGTGTACTGGGCCCTCCCACATCAAATCAGTAAACAAGACCATGTCCTAGAGATATGCCCAAAAGACAATCTGATGGAGGCAGTTCCTCAGCTGAGACTCCCTTTTCCCAGATACGCCTGGGTTTGTATGAGGTCAGCAAAAGTCTAACAACACAGCATAAAAGTCTGTGTCTGCCTCAGTGTGTTCCTATCTTTCCTATCATCGATCATTGGATTTCAGACCCATCCTAATCCAGCATGTTCTCCCTTCAACTTGACCTTATCCTCAAAGACCCTATTTCCAAATAATAATACTCACAGGTATTAGAAGTTAGGGTTCAGCATACCTTTTTTGTTTTGCTCTGTTTTTGTTTCTTGAGGCAAGGTCTTGTGTATTCAGGTTGTCTTTCAACTCACTATGTAGTACAAAAGACCTTAAAAATATGATCCTCTTGCTTCTGTAATTACATGCATGGTGGTGCATGGTTTCTGTGGTGCTGGGCACAGAACACAGAACCCTGTGTGTGTTAGGCAAGCATTTAAGAGAGAGCTGCATCCCTAGCCTTTAGTGTACCTTTTTGAGGGAGAACGTGTTAACACATAACATACAGCAAGATAACATTTATTTAATGCTGTCTTTCAAAGTTGTTTTGCATTCCCAGCAACAATGACTGACAGTTCGTTCATGCTCTTGGGACTTGTGAACTACTTAGTGTTGTCAAGTTTGGATTTTAGGCACCCTGCTCCAAGAGGTGTGTGGTGACATCTCGTTCTTTCAATGAAGTTTACCCAGTTTCCACATGTTCACTTCCTTTCATATGACATTTCTGTAATGTAACATTTCTGTCTATAATGTTTCCCCATTTTTAGGCTGGGTTGTTTGCTTTCTCATTGCTATGATTGGGCTAAATGCACCCAAAGGCCCATGTCTAAAACTCTTGCTCCCCAGCTTGGCACTATCTCAAATGCCTTTAGGAGAGAGTGGACCTTGATGGGAGTCTTCATGTCAGTCCTACAGAAGTGTGCCCTTGAAGAAGAATTTGGCATTCTGGCTTTTCTCAATCACTTTTTCTTTCCAGCAACCATGAGACATCATCACACATTCTCTAGCATCACAAGCAGCTTTGCTGTGGGCCCAAAGCAGTGGATTCGATGGATCACAGATTGGCACTCCCCAAACTCTGAGCCAAAGTAAACGTTCCCCTTTTTAAGTTGAATATCTCAGGTTTTTAAAATATATAATAACAGAAAGTAGATTGATGCATGCTTCTATTTTTTTTTTTAGGATTTCTTTGTGTTTAGGGTTGGGACACAAGTATTTTTGTTTTATTTCATTTATTGAGATAGGTTTTCTCTATGTTTCCATGACTATCCTGGAACTTGCTCTGTAGACCAGGCAGGCTTTGAATTCACAGAGATCCACCTGCCTCTGCCTGCTGGATGCTGGAATTAAAGAGGCATGCCACCACTGCCTGGCTTGCACAAGTTTTTTTAAACAGATATGATATGCATTTTGCACATTTTCTTCCCAGTCTGTGATTTATCTTTTCATTCCCTCATCAATTTATGATTGTTCAGGTGAAGGATTTTCTCTTCCTTTATGACTTCCTATTTCACCATGTGATTATTTGGGCTTGTATTAATTTCCATATTTGGAATTTTTATTTGTATCTTTCTAGTATTAATTTCTAGTATATATAAGACATATATCATAGACATTTATAGTCATTAAACTAGTTCTCCTTAGGCATTTGATCGCAGCAATGAGAAAAATAACTAAACTAATGCTCATATTTAAAACTACTATAAACTTTTAGCAGATTGGCTCATTTATCATCCTGTAAGGCCTTTCTTTCCAATATTAACTTTATCTGATATCTACCTAATCTACATTAATTAACATAATTGCTGTTGAGTGAAGCCTTTTCCTTGCCAGCCATTTTGGTTTTTCCCTACCAGTCGCCTGAGCTCTGCCACATTGTAGTCCCCAAATAATACACAAGACACTGTATTAATTATGAAGCTGTTGGCCATTTGCTTGTTTCTTACTGGCTATCTCTGACTTAAGTATTTACTCCATAATTGTTAATCTAAGTATTTCTCTTACCGGAGAAAGGGTCTGAACTTCTTACCCCTGTGGCAGCTACATCGTGACTCCCTGTGTTTCTCCTTCCCAGAGTCCTCCTGGACTCCTAGTTCCACCTATCTTGCTTCCTTATTGGCCAACAGTGCTTTATTGACATATACACAGGACTTCCCCATCAATTGCTTCTGACTTTACCCCTGATCAATGTTTATATCATGTAACTTTCCCACCTTTTCATGTATGTTTAAAGCACACTTACCTTTATCACTATGTTCGAAGTAAATTTCTAATAAGACAGCATACATTTGACTTACAATTTTTATCCATTCTGCCAAACAACTCCTAACTGTTGTGTTTAGATCACTTACATTTAGAGATCACTGATATTTTAGGGGTTAAGTCTATTTTATGTCTTCTGTTTGTGTCCTGACTCTCTTCTACTCC
Source organism: Mesocricetus auratus (assembly GCF_017639785.1). Taxonomy (NCBI): domain Eukaryota; kingdom Metazoa; phylum Chordata; class Mammalia; order Rodentia; family Cricetidae; genus Mesocricetus; species Mesocricetus auratus. Next base: position 25,987,488 of record NW_024429201.1, on the reverse strand, counting down.
CTCCTCCCCTGTCTCTCATACACACTCTTGCGTGTATCTCCTCAAAGGTTCTTGGACTCTTTAAAACTCCATTTTGAATCATCTGGCACTTAAGACCTCACTTTCTCTGTTGTTTTCTTAGTGACTACCCTCAGTGTTACAGTGGTGCATATTTATCTTATCTCAGTTACTAGTATTTGTGTCACTACTTTCAGTGAGATGTAGAAATCTTACTTTTATTTAGGGTCTATTACCCTCATCACTTAAAAAATATAATTGAAATTTAAAATACAATTATCATTTTATTCTTTCAGGATATGTGAAACACCACATTAGATAAGTAAAAATAATTTTTATTGCATTCATTTTGTTTTAATGCAAAATATAGATATCAAGTTCACTAAGTCAAACAGTTTGTAATTTGGTCTTGAGGGTTAAGAAATCCTGTAACTTCATTTTAGGTCAAACATCCTATTGTTTGACTTTGAGGAGCAAGAATGGGTTTGAACTCTCTGTCCTTAAGTCAGGATGGAATGGAGTCAATAGCAATGGGGCCTGACAGTTATCACTAAGAAATGTTGAATATTTAAATACTGCCTGTTTGAAGGCACCTCATGATTATCCTGTCTTTGGCATCATCTATCTTCATGCTAAACTGTGTTTCAACCCATTTTTACTTCATTTGATGCAATATACCTGATTCATAAAACTTGCTCTTGACTGGGGAATCTATTTGTTCTCTTCAGTTGTTTTATTCTTCCTTCACATCCTTCAGAATTATACTTACCCACAACTTCCAATTATGGCACCCGTTAATTAAGCATCATTCCTTTCAATAAATATCCAGTTTATAATTTCTTGCCACAGACACCCTCATTTCTGTGTCACATCTTCACTTATCTAGCTTAGCTTAATATCGTTCCTTCCTTCGTGTTAAACTAAATCCAATGGATCCACAATTCAAGGTCAACAACATCCTGTTTCCTTCATTATGCCTTTGCCAAGCATGGAAAGGTATTTAAAGCCTTTGTGAAAAACAAGATTAGATTTGTGCTCTTGACAAAATGGTGCATTTTGTTATTATTTGGTTATATCAAACATAGAGTTCTTATTTCACCAACTATTCATCTGAAAGCATGGTTTCCAGTTTTTATTCCTTGATGCCTTGCACTGTGCTAGGTACACAGAAGTTGTTCAACTAATTTGCTCAATGGCTTAATGTTAAACACTATTTAAAGAAGTAATAATGTGTGTTTTGTGTCACAGAGGGAGATTTTTAAAAATCTTAATAAAGTACCTTCAAACAAACAAATGAAAAGAAGACTTTTAAATGGATTTCTTAGGAGATTATAGGAGGCACTGTAACTTTGATAGAGGAGGAGTTTCAGCTTTGAAGCTGATTTCTTGGGTTCAAATCCTTGTTCTCCCACCTAGTGAAAGTTTGCAAAAGTTAACTAACATCTTTGTATTTTAATATCTCTCCACAAAACCAAGGGAGACAACAGGAACTGCTTCATGGAGCTATTATGAGATCAAGTGAGTTACGTCACATACGGTAAACAATTCTACTTTGTAGAAATTGCTCTAATAAATGTCAGTTATTACTAAATGTTCGTTACACATTTAATGATTGTATCTCAGAGCTAAAAGAGCCTTCACTTTATAATTGAAGAGCTGAGGAACCAAAGTTAATAACTGGCTCACAAATGCATAGCAATTCTAGAAGCTAAGAAAAAATGTAGTTCTCTTGACCTATTTTCAATGGGATTTTTCTCCTTAAGGATTTCTATATCTGAACACAAACTAAGGGATGTTCAAGGATGTTCAGTTAACTCTCCCGTAAGGGATCACATACTGCATGATCATTTATCACAAACATTGCTCCTTTGCCGGGAACTCTATTTCATAGACTCTTAGTCACGGAAACAGGGTGCATAGGGATTCTAACAGAACTTGTATCACAGCCCCAAGTAAAACTAAGAAACACATGATCAACAGGACTAGATGCCAAGGTCGGGTCCTCTAAGTTCAAATGAAGACACTTAATGTGCATCTTCTGAAAAACAAAAATGTTCAGGAAAAACATGGTCTGGAAGAATCATTATAAAGTTGTGGTTCAGGCCATCATGCCCATACATGAATGCTCTGCAGATACAGAGAATGTTTTGCCTGGGAAGAACCCAAAATTAAGATTCTGATGAATACGGAACAACCTCTTTAACAGCCAAGGAAGTCACAGGAGCCAACTACCCACACCAGGCATGATTTCTTATGGCTTTGGCTTTCTTTATCATTGTCTGGAACAGTATCCAGCCTGGTTGTGCAATCAGGTACACCAGTGTTTTAAAATTCAACAATTCGACCTAGCAGATATAGACTTTCAAGAGGAATCACAGCAACACAAGAGAGCTATTAACTAGGCACAAATAAACCTGTAAGAAAGAATTATCGGATAGAAAAAGATGCTGTGATCTGCCTCATCCTAACAACAAGTGAAGAGATTTGAGTTCTCACGAATGCAAATTTAATCCTCATAAGTAGCAGGAGTAGTGGGAGAGAAGGGCACACTATGTGTCCACAAAGAATTCTGACCACCTACCATTCCAACTGCCAACAAGACTCAGAGAATCCACATTCTCACTGGGGACTACTTTAAATACCTTGTTGCAGTACACAGACTCTGAGCTTTATTACTTGGAAATTTATTTCTCTCAAAACATGAAGCTTCCATAACATCAAATCAGAAAGTTAAATTACCATCTTTGTATTGAAGACGAACCAGACACCCTCCAAAATGATCCTGCGGTGATGCACTGTTCCTCTTTTGTGTTTTTAGTATTTTACATATATCTCCAAATTACCTGTGACAGTGACTTTTTATAGTTGTGAGCTTAGCCTTTAATAGCTGAGCCATGTCTCCAGCCCAACAATTTCTTTTAATACCCAATCTGTGTGTGATGTCCGATTTGTAGACTATGAACTCCTAAGTAGAAACTCTATGTCTCATATATCTCTGTATTCTTCCAAAGATTTCTAGTGTATCAGATGTACTATCTGCTCAGTAAATGTGTTATTTAGTTTCAAATGTACATTTGCTGAGCATTTCTCACTTGAAAAGTGTGAGTAATGACTTCTTAGGATGGAATGTCTTTTCTTTCATTTCTGGGATATCTCTTATTTTTGAAACATTATCTTTAAAAAATATAGGAATAGGCCAGGACTTCGACTTTCTAGTGTTGCTTCCTCACTATGTATATAGTGCCTAGCAATTATTACTGAATATTATTGTTAGGGAAATTTGCAGTGTTTCGGTTGAAGCAGACCCAACCATCTCCTTACACAGAGGAAAAGAGAAAGCCCAGAAGTATATCAAGAGGTTAATCCAGAAAGACAATTATGGTGCCTGTAGGGAAAAGGGACCAGTCAAAGAAACACACTTTGGCCCTGCAACCGGAACTAAAGAAATGCACCCTGACCCTGAAACCAGTGCCAAAAGAACACACTTTGTCCCTGGAATCAGAGTCAGTGAAAGAAATGCACCCTGGCCCTAAAATTGGACCCAAAAGGCTAAAAAGGACCAGAAAAAGTGTAGGGAAAAGGGACCAGTCAAATAAACACACCCTGAGCAGAGCCAAATAAACACACTTTGACCCTGCAACCAGAACCAAAGAAATGTACCCTGACCCTAAAACCAGTGCCAAAGGAACACACTTTGTCCCTGGAATCAGAGTCAGTGAAAGAAATGTACCCTGGCCCTAAAATTGGAGCCAAAAGGCTAAAAAGGACCAGAGAAAGAAACATACTTTGGCCCTGAAACCAGAGCCAAATCTGACCCTAATCCTGTGTAAAAAAGAGCTCTAGCCAATCTGAGCTCAGCACTGAAATCGGGCCAATCCCTACTCTGGAAAAACTTCCCCAACCCCAAGAATCCCTATATAAACCCTGTGTATGTTCAGCTTGGCTGGTCCAGCTGCCTTCCAATAAACCCCTTTGGATGAGCTTTGGGTGAAGATCTTCTTTTGTGGCGGCGACAGAGCAGAGGCGACCCTGAGCAGAGCAGAGCAGAGCAGAGCAGAGCGAGCAGCGCTGTAACACTTGCCCGGGAAACCTTCTTTGGCAGAGCAGAGTTGTTACCCGGCTCCCTGCTCTCAGCTCTCCAGGAGCAGAGCTGAACTGTAGCAACTTCCCCCGAGAAACCTCCTACCTAGCAAAACTGCTACACTAGGCGAACATCCCCAGCTGGAAGACCCTGTCCTGCCAGAGCAGAGCTGATACACCGGAGAAGTCTTTCTCTGAGGCAAGGCTGTAAGCTGCCAAGCTTATTGCAACCTGTGGTGGTCCTTGGCTCCTGAGCTCCAGGATACCTTTCCACCTGAGCTCTGTAACACTCAGTATTCTGTGACTCCCAAGAGCCAGAATACCTGGCCCATCCTCATCCCCATCCAGCCTGAAATGCCTACAGTGCCTATAAAAACCATACAGCACCAGTAAATATGACATTATCTCTTTAATTTTTTTTCTGAGAATTAGCAGGTTTAATGATTATGAAATATTTAGCCCATGCCCATTAGGCCCATAGACAAAACTGGATGATTTACAATGTTTATTCTAAGATAAAAATGAAAAGCCCCTTATGCCAAGATAAAAATTTCAAGACAGCAACAGCAGAGCAGTTAGTGAAATGAGCCTTTGTAAATAAATAACCTCCCTGTCTGCATTGGTCTCACACCTATGCAGCCAGACCTGTCCTTCCTCGAAGACCTTCTGCACAGTGGGAGGCAAAAAAGCCTGTGACTAGAACAGAAGCAAAATTGAAGTGCATACAAGGAGCTGCAGGAAGCCGGAAGGAGCTCCTAATTTTGTAAGAGGTAAGTTTAACTTAAAATGTAAAGTAAGTTTACTTTTATGTATGTTTATGCATGTTTTCCCCCCATGCATAGTTGTGCACCACACGAAGGCCGAGTGCTCATCCAGGCCAGAAGAGGGCCTCGGATCTCCTGGACCTGGAGTTACATGGACTGCGAGTACCATGCAGGTGCTGAGTCTTCAAGAGCCACAAGTACATTTACAGAGCCAGTTTTCCAGCCCCACTAAACTTAGTTTGGGGAGAGCAATTGGAGAAGAAAGCTAGTCTAGATTAAAGGACTAGCACTGTGAGCAAGTAGGAGTCCTCTGTTAAACTTTGGAACAGGGTTAATGTTTAGTGAGGTCGAATCACCTTAACATAGGAATAGCAACCGAAATTGGGACTGGAATGACAGGCAACGGCCCATCATAAAGACGGACACGTCACTTAAAACCACACTTGTGCGAACTGTGGCTTGATAGATTTAGGTGTCCCATAATGACATCAGCAGTAGCTCTGCAGGCCACAAACACCTGGAGGACGTGTGGCGGGTTTGTTTCCCTTAAAGCACGGTCCTTTCAGCTCCCAGTCTGGTTAGTCCCCTCCTGGCCCTGCACAGAGCCAGGAGCAGTCAAGCTCCTGCTCCTCCTCCCGCCCTCGCCACTCCACGTGCTGGAGAGTGGGCGGCAGGACTGCTTCCGGGTGACGGAGGTCGGCCCCGGCAAGATGGCGGCGCCCTTGGAGCTCAGCTGCTGGGGAGGCGGCTGGGGGCTCCCTTCGGTCCACAGCGAGTCCCTGGTGGTGATGGTGAGGCCGCGTGGCGGGCCGGGGCGCGGGGGGGCTGGGCTGGCTTGCTGCGGGCTCCCTGCCGTGGGAGGAAGCACGCCCGGCCCGCATCCCCGCGCTCCCGCACACTGACGTCCCCGGGCCGGGGAGCCCGCGCGCCCCCGACTGCAGGCGGGGGAGGGCGCGACAGCCCCGGGCCTCGGCGGTTGCGGCTGTCAGAGTCGCCCCGCGGGCCTGCGTGACTACCCGGTCTGAAATGTCTTGTCGCAAACTCTGTTGCAGGCTTACGCCAAGTTCTCTGGCGCGCCCTTGAAAATCAACGTCATAGACCACACCTGGAGGGGTTCGAGAGGTACCGTGCACGCGTTCACAGCCCCTGTCTGCCCGCTTCCCACTCACACCCCTCTTTGTGCTTAAAGCCGTGGGCGTATAGCCCCAGAGTACTAAGGCCCTTTCGACTTCTCAGAATGACCTTGGCTGTGTGTTGGCTGCGATTTGATCACTCTTAAGTAATAATAACTAACAATGTGTAAGCCAAAAAACGAAAATGCTTTCCAGAACTGCCCTTTGCAAAACTACAAAAAAAAAAAAGCAAGCGTTCTTACACATGCTCTCCCGTGTACAATTGAAATAGTTTAAAGATATTGCAATCTTCAGAATAAACTATGATGTTTGCTTGAATGTAAACTGTTTTTGATTATAGGTGATGTACCAGTTTTGACAACTGAAGACAGCGTTGTTTCTCAGCCTGCAAAAATACTAAACTTTTTAAGAAAACAGGTGGGTTGCTCCTTTTGAAGAAGTAGATAATTTTCTGCAAGTTAGTCTATTATTATTTTAGACCGGGTTATACTCAGAGTACCCTGGCTGCCACTGAGCGGCACAGACTGGCATCAAATGCTAGGATTATAGGTGTGACGCCGCCTCTGTCTCCTGAGTGCTGGGATTAAAGGCGTGCACAGCCACTGGCCTGGCTTTTATTTTTAATCCATTTTAAGGTGTTTTTTTTTTTTAATTCATTGGGCAACTGGGAATGCCTAGATTTTGACAACAGAGAAACAAAGACTTGCTTACCACTGCCATAAAACCTGCATTTTACTGTGATTTGGAAGTCATAGTGAAGTATATGCAGTATATAGTTTTGTGAAGATGTAAGAAGATTCAGTTTAATTATTCAAGATTATTCTTGTTGATACCATTACCACTTTAGTCCCATTGTTGCTATTCATGGCATGCTAAGTATGACACCTGGGTTCCTACCAAACTGCAACCATTTTATTTTTGTACTGGAAATTGAATCTGGGGCCTGGTGATTGGTATGCAATCGCTGTGCTACTGAGTGATTGTATTGTCCAGCTTTGCATTTTGCTTTTTAAAAAACTCTTATCTGATATGCTTTATGAAATCATGTTACCTAAATTAAGTGAAAGTGTAAATATGTAGTAAATCCATGATGTTTAAACATAAAGATTCATGTAGCATGAAAGTTATAATTGGCTTGTCAGTACAATTGAAAGAAAACATGTGCCATTAAAATTTAAGTATATTCTAAATTGAAGAGTCTCCTTTTATTTTTTAATGGAGAAGAACATTTTGAAGAATTGTATGCTTTTTTCCTTTCTTGTTAAAAATATTGTTTTTACTTGATGACTGTATCACATGCCATACTCTGAACAAAGGTCATTAATGAGCATCTAAACCATAGAAGCCAGCTGACACATGATAAGCAACACTTGTTCACTTGTGAATGGTGTGGCTTTCATTAGCAGTATTCATTGGGTTAGCATTTCCCCCCTTAATGTCAGGTTTGACATTTGTGGGGGACAATCAGAGTTGTAATTTGCTTAGCTTCCTTGTCCTTGGGATGTTCTCTGACATCTGAGAGGTTTTGCTTTGGTTTTGAGTAGAAATACAATGCTGACTGTGAACTCTCAGCAAAACAAGGGGCAGACACCCTGGCGTACATTGCCCTCCTGGAAGAGAAACTTCTCCCTGCTGTGGTGAGTGTTTCTGAATACTGCAGTATTGTAGTGATTTAGTGAGAATGTTGTGTTGTAGTCTGGTTAGAAAGAACAGAAAAGCGGGAGGGGTGGGTCTTAAAATCCCGCATTAGTCTTACCTTTTATATTGTGACAAAACTGGGTTCTCTTAGACTTAGCCATTGAAGTGGATAGTCTGGTTTGTTTGCTTGCTTGTTTAGCTAGAGAAACATCTTACCACTGAGTTCCACTACAGCACAATAATGCTGTTTTTGAATAAACCCTACCAATAGAAGAAGAAACTTTGTTCCATCTATAGAATTTGTTATATTGTAGTTCATTCATTCAGTGAATATTTATTGAGCACTTCGTATGTGCTAGGCTGTATTCTGGGTGCTGAGATATAGCAGTCAACAAAATTCATATGTTTAAAGTAATCTCATTTTACCTTGAGTCATTTTATCTGGAAAATTTAAATAAAGTTACTTTGTCCAAAGACATTTATGAAAAAGCTGTCACTTTGATTGTGTGGTGTTTATTTTAGCAGGAGAACATTCATGTAATTGTTTTACCTTTCTCTGTCAGCTTCACACGTTCTGGGTTGAGAATGACAATTATTTTACTGTGACAAAGCCGTGGTTTGCCTCCCGCATCCCCTTCCCTCTAAGTTTGATCCTGCCTGGAAGGATGTCCAGAGGAGCACTGAATAGAATTCTCTTGACTAGGGGAGAACCACCACTCTACCACATCCGTGAAGTGGAGGCACAGGTGGGGGATCCTCCCAGCAAACACCGGGGAGGGAGAGGCTCGGGGACTGGTGGCCTTACCTAGAAATGCCACCTCGAGCATCTTCCTTCCTTCCTAGATATACAGAGATGCCAAGGAGTGCCTAAATCTTCTGTCACACAGACTGGGAACATCTCAGTTTTTCTTTGGTGACACGTGAGTAAATTCCAACTAAAGTCTTTTTGCTGTAAGTCACCTTTTTGATAGTTTCCACCAGTATATGTTTGATTTATGGCTTTCTTTGTCCTGTTACTATAAAAGCTTCATAAACTGCTGCCAGGGTGAAAACACTATTTGGAGTGACCTAAATCTATATCCCTGGGCCATGACCACTTACTCCTTTTTGGCTCTAGGATAAGCTATCTCTTATCCCTTAAATAAATAAAATAAAAAAGAAGTGAGGGCCAGTGTTTCTGATGCAGAAGATTGTAGCTCCGCCCCAATAGCCACTGGCCTTCCTCCTCTGACAGGGTAAGAGGCATGTCCCTGTTAGCCGCTGCACTCACCAGGAAGCCACCGGCCCCTGCTGTGTGTGTGTGTGTGTGTGTGTGTGTGTGTGTGTGTGTGTGTGTGTGTGTTTTGCTTACACACCACCACGCCCTTCTCGAGCTCCTTGAAGTCACCCAGCTGCTCCCCAGTCCCAGGGCTGGTGCTTTTTTGGACGCGTATGGACTGTTGATACTTGTTTAATATATACATATAATTTATCATTTGTAGTGTGTAAACAAGAGTCATTTTGATATGTTGTATGGCTATATTCAGTGAATTGTGAGTTAAAGGTGGTTCTCCTAGTCCCCAAAAGATCAGTTTTTCACTTCAGAAGGGGACCAGGTTCAATTCTTAGCTCAGGACCTACTCAGCTTTTGTAGGAGATCTCACTGGCATTAATCTTACATTAGCTTAGTGTGCTGCGTATGTGGCTGTGAGACTATCAAATATTATTTCCACCCTGCTCCCGTCCATGACATTTGTAGTTTACAGCCTTGATTTCTTCTGAATAAAATAAATGGCTAGGATATTTGTAAAACTACATAGATGGTAAAACCCTGTCTGTCTCACTTTTAGAAACAAAATTGGTAATAAACAATTCAAAACATGATGCTGACTATTAGACGTGACAGTTTGAAGAGCATTTTAAAATACGGTCCAAGTCTGTCTTCCCGTAAGTGCTCTTGACTGATAGTCCTTTGTCTCCAGACCTTCCACCTTGGACGCCTACGTGTTTGGTTTCCTCGCACCTCTTTATAAAGTGCGCTTTCCCAAAGTTCACTTACAAGAGCATCTGAAACAGCTTTCCAACCTGTGTCGACTCTGCGATGACATCCTAAACAGCTACTTTAGGCATGGGCCTGCAGGTAAGTCAGCTTTTCTTTAGCTGATGTTTGTTCAGACGGGTATTTTAATTCCTGGCAATGAAGAAGTAGAACAAGTGCGGTTCATAGCTGCAAGACCTAGTGGTGTGCCAGCTCCATCTGCTGCCATGTTCTTACTTAACGGAGAAAGCACCATCTGACCCCCACCATCCTCTGGACTGCACGTGTTCCCTTTATCTTTATAAGTATTGTCCCCCTTGAAGTCAGTCCTTTTCTTCCAAAAGATTAAACCACATGTGTTGAGTCCCTGCTGAAAAGTAGTGTTTATCCTCATGTAAATGGGCAGTTGCTTTAAATGATTCTCACCTGCTGCTTCCAGCATTTTCCTCCATGAACAGAAATCAGTAGCAGATTGACTTTGGTGAGGTACACTCCCATGATTCCACTACTTGAAAACTGATTGCAACAAAACTGGACATATAGTAAGTAGAGGGCTCTTGGCACTTAGGATGGACTTCTCTGTGATGGGGGCCTTATGCTTAAGGGACTGGGCATTAAGTTTATATTTGTAGAGGTGGCTGAAGTTGTCCTTTTAAGAAACAGAAGTTATGAGACAGCTGACTTAGGTAGACAAGTTGTTGTTATTTGTGGTGGATTATCTTCTTCACATATAGGGAAGTCTAGGAAACGGGAAGTTAGGGAATCAAGTAACATCCAACCATGTCACTCTGGAGCAGTGGCTAGCAAATCTGACTACACAGCTCTTCCATACTTCCCAAATTAAAATCTCCCACGATCAATCCTAGAAGGCTCTGCTTCTAGAAATCCCTTTAAAATGTCTTGGGTGCCTGGTGAGTAGCCGTTAGGGAATCGGTACCTTAGTAAGATGCCTGTGGCATTAAAACTGATGACCTGCTGGGTATTGGTGGCACTCACCTTTAATCCCAGCACTCGGGAGGCAGAGGCAGGCAGATCTCTGTGAGTTCGAGGCCAGCCTGGTCTACAGAGTAAGTTCCAGGACAGCCTCCAAAACAATACAGAGAAAGCCTGTCTCGATAAAACAAAAAAACAAACGAAAAACCCGATGATCTATCTAGTGATTAGGGAGGGGGCACATAACCCTGAGAGTGCCGTGCCTTTACTAACTAACCACTGTAGCTGGCTGCATGTCCTGTGGCTCAGGGTCTTCCAAGAACACAAGTCAGTGTTTTCCTTTCTGACTTCCTGCGGAGCACTGCTGTCCCTCCTAACTTTGCCCTTGAACCCAAATATGTTTTCTCTTTGGGTGGGGGGGTTTAGTTGGGAAGGTGGATAAACTGAAAACATTTTTTTTTCAGTCTTAAACAGCTTGAAAACCTTTCAAAGTTTCCTTTCTTCTCCTGATTTCTCTCCTGGCTTCTCAGGCACCTCTCCAGCTGGTCAAGAAATGATAGATGCAAACCTGCGGAAACTCACACAGCTTGTAAATAAGGAATCCAACTTAATTGAAAAGGTTGAGTTACTTCAGCAATTTTCCTTTCTGTGGGAATGCTGTTATTTGGGTTGTGTATTCACTCTATCATCTTAGTTTTAAAGGGTTTACTTTTCAAAAGGCTGTTTATATATACTTTGAGTGGAGATTGATTTAATGTGGTGTTTTGAAGCCAGCAGTGGCCTGATTGCACTGAGGGAAATTTGAATAATTGTAGTGGGTCTGCCTTTTGCCTTTTACTGTAGAGTTTGCATTTATCAAGTTGGGTGGCATAAGAATTACCTTTAAAGGCAGCAAATCAGAAGCAAGCCTTGCTTGTTGTCCTTGCTCTATCCTGAAATCACTTTCTGCTGGGTCTAAGCGCTCATTCCCCTCTTCCTTGTTAGTCATGTCTGGGCAGGCTCTGTTCTTTGCTCAGTCCAATACACAGCCTATGAAGATGTATGCGAAGTGCTCATGCGGTCACAGGAACTCACTCATTTAACAGGAAGACTATTTAACATAGTTTCATTTCTTGTTTGTTGTTGTTTTTCAAGATAAGGTTTCTCTGTGTAACAGTCTTATTACAGTCCTGTCTGTCCCTGCAACTCGCTGTGTAGACCAGGCTGGCCTCAAACTCACAAAGACCTGCCTGCCCCTGCCTCCCGAGTGCTGGGATAAAAGGTGTGCACCCCTACCACCCCGCTAGTTTCCACTTTCTGTGTATGTAGAATCCATGGCAGATAAGGCAGGGGAACTATGAAACACCAGCAGACAGAAGGTAACATTAGGAGCCCAATCACCACTCTATACGTGTCCGCCTTGGGTCTTGTCAGCTTATGGAAGTCTTGTAAGAGCAGCAGGTGTTCATAGCCGCCCTTCTGTAGGAAGTGTGTGAGAGTTGGTGAACATAACAGGGCAGTGGCTCTTCTTAGTCACCACTGTTCACAATTTATAGCAGAAATCTAGAACTTAAGAGAGAATAACGCGTGAGAAACAGTGCTTTCAGAAAAGTAAATGCTGCTGCTTGCTGAAGTTGTTCTCTGGTCATACTTTTTTTCTATTTGAAAGTTTAAAATTAACCTTTTATTATCTGTCTTCTGTAAACCTTACACACACACACACACACACACACACACACAAACGCTTTGCTAAAATGTTTCTTCCTCGTTCAGAAAGCATCTTGAGAAAACAAGGGGAGTTAAAAATATTGTGCATTTATGGGGAACTCTAAGAACAGCCTGTCTATTGGGTGAATTATAGGATATTATTTTCTGTTGGTTTTGTGGTTTGATGGCAGTTGCTTTCAAGTTTTTTGAAAAGTGAAGTTGGGAGCCAGGCATTGGTGGCGCACGCCTTTAATCCCAGCACTCGGGAGGCAGAGGCAGGTGGATCTCTGTGAGTTCGAGGCCAGCCTGGTCTACAGAGTGAGTTCCTGGACAACTTCCGAAATAATAGAGAAACCCTGTCTCGAAAAAAAAAAAAAACAAAAGGTGAAGTTGATAGAGAACTCGACACTATCCACATCTGGCACCTTCTGCAGTACTCTGGGTGAAGGTGGGCTTTGGAGCTTGTCTAAGGGCTGAGTAATCTATCCAAGTATTCCAGGGCTGCTAGTGTGTTTCTGCACTTCTTGGACATTTTCTTAATATGCTTATTTAATGGCTTCTCTAAGGTTGGCTTAGAAGTGATCAGTGTTTGAAAGACCTTGTCCTTGCGCAGTTTCCCAGCGTCCTTTGGTCTATCTACTCTAAACTAGGGTGGTGTGGGGGGTGTTGCATGACATTCTCTTTCAGTTTGGAAAAGAGTGGTTAAAAACAATTGTGTTAGAATAAGAAAACATGGTTCATGACATTGGCTTTAGGACCCGGAAAGGGGACTTCTCTTGTCTGAACCTCATTTTGCCATCTCATACAGGATGGGACTGTGTCCATTCTTCAGTGTGTGGAGAGGACAGCAGAGCACATTTAGAGCTATCGTGCTTACTCTTTCTTGTAGAAGGTGTCTTAAGTGAGTCTCTGATCAAGTTCAACCCCAAATTCTTTTTTTTGTGTGGAAATTGTTATAATTTTGTGATGGGACAAGTATGAGCCACATTGCTTCTCATGGAAACTTAGTCAGCTGGTATTTGAGAGCAACTGTCAGAAAAATGTTTCTCTCTCAGTCCTGCAAACATCCACTTCTGTTCTCGTCCAGGCTGTATTCCAGATGGCGAGGCCACAATCCACAAAGGAGGAGCCTCAACCTTAATCAGGTGTGTCTTTGTGCTTTCTACAGATGGATGACAATCTCCGCCAAAGCCCTCAGCTTCTTCCTCGGAAGCTTCCAACCCTCAAGCTGACTCCAGCTGAAGAAGAGAGTAATTCCTTACAGCGGCTGTCACCCTGACAGTCGCAGCCTGTCACAGCCAAAGTCTTAAGATTGTTTGCAGTAGTTGCCTATACTGAGTGCACGGAGACCGAAAGAAAAAAATGCTGTCATAGGTATAAGGACGACTGTAAGGCCGAAGGACCCGTATGTGACTTTCTTTTTAAACTAGAGAAGCTTTCATTTCATCTTGGCAGTGCATTTGAAATAAAGGCGAATGCTAAGGGAACTAGGTGGGTGGGTGGGTGGGGCAAACACATGGTACTGTATATAGAAATCCTGCCTTAATCATGGCAGATCTTTGCCTTTGGTTCAGGAGTTGCTGTCTAAAAGCTGCAATTCTGTTCTCAATGAATTTTTAATTTATTTAAGTTAACTTATTAACTTATTTTTCTTGTTCCTGTCTTAATACTTACTATGTGGCTTTTTGGCTGAGATCTTATTCTTCTTTTTAGAAGTCTGATACCTATTTCAGAAACTAGGAAAAGTAGAAATTATTTTAATAGAAAAGCCTGAATTTAACTTTAAAAAGCAATGAGGAATGTGCTTCTTAATTACTCTCTTGTAAGTCTGCACCATCGCCGGTTCAGTGCCACATATGCAGTTTTATGACACGCACCCGTAACACATCAGTGTGAATAATTACTTCAGATATGTTTGCTCTAGGCTCGCAAAGGCAAACGTGGCAGCTTTCGACCTATTTATTTTAGGACGCCATTGCCTACTTGTCTCATTCCTGTATCAGTGCCAGAACTGACTGTGTTCAGCAGAAACCCTTATTGAAATGTGCTCAGCTAACTGTTAAGCGTCCTTGGGATGAGCTGCCGTGAGGGTCCTGGAGACGCCTCCCACTTGTCTGGTCTGAGTGCTCCACACTTAACTCAGAGCAGTTTGTTTCATAATAAGTGTGTCATGTAGCCACACACTTTCTGATGAAAACTATTATTTTCTGTGTATTTTTAACTACTGTTGCAGGATCCAAAGGGATAAGTCAAAAATAGTAGATTTCTAAGATGATTTATATTTATTGGTTGCTGAATGAATTTCTCAAGATTTGCTGTGTGGTAATTTTACATATAATGGAGGCATGCTTCTCTTAGTGGTGGAGGTGCTTCTGCCGTAAAACTACTTCTGGGATTTGTGTCTTACAAGATTACCATGGTGCTCAGCGAAGCTTACCAGGTCCTGCAGAAACCAAGCTGCTGCATTGTCTAGAGATGGGGCTTCTGGGAGCAGAGCGAAGCTCAGTGGCCTTTGGCTGCATCACCGATTTGCTCTGTGTCCTGGTAGATACAAGGCTTAGGTCATTGTAAATACTTTTTCTTGAAAGCTTTAAAGGAGACACAAGGTAGTCTTCATAGTCTTGTTCTTCTCTTTGGGTGCATTTAGGTCAGGAACGCAGTGAGTTTCAAGTACTTGTGTAACAGAGGGTGTGCTTGTGAGAGTGTATGCAGGGTGTGTATGGTATGTGTATGTGATGAGTGTGGGAGTGGGAGTGTGTGTGGTGTGTATGTTGCCTATCTTAGGCCAGTTACAGCAACCTGAAATCTGAGTGTTTTGTTTTGAAAGTCAAGATCAAGAGGCTCCACTGTCTCTAAGACTGATCTATATTGGAGACGGATAGTGAGTACATTAATCAGACATCTGTTTATACTTTAATCAGGGCTAGTCATTTTCAATTATGATTTAATAATAAACTTTCCAAAAAGTATTTGAAGTAGTTTACGATTGTAAAACACATGCAAAAATAGGACAGTTATTTTTGAAAAATTACAATTTCTAAGAGAAGGAACTATATCATCACTGCTAGATTGTAAAATCAAGTGTGAAATCTAACTCTGTGGGTAAAGTTAGAAGATAATACTGAGTTAAGTTCTTCTAATAAAACTGCTGGTGTCTAGACTAAATGTGTAGAACAGCAGTTCTCAACCTGTGGCTCAAACAACCCTTTCACAGAGATACCAGATATCCTGAATATCAATATTTTTGATTCATAATAGTAACAAAATTAGTTATGAAGTAGCAACAAAAGTAATTTTATGGTTGGGGTCACCACAACATGAGGAACTGTGTTAAGGGGACACAACATTAGGAAGGTTGAGATCCACTAGTGTAGAAGAATGCAACAGATCATTCTCAGAAGATGCTAGACTTGAACCAAGAAGTGTACTGTAATATTTTGTGTACTGAACTCTTAACCAAAAGAGTTAATTGTAGAATGACAAGCATTTGCCCTTTTTAGTGGAGAGGGTGACTGTAGAGTGACTTGTTTGCTTTATGGCCACCCTGCTTGGAACCCTCTCGCCTTACGTCTTGTAGCCCAAGTGCTTGAAGAGCACATTTCTGAGATGCAGACTAGAGTTGGGTAAGTAAGAACTTAGATGCTGGGCGACTCCGTTCAGCTTTGTTGTCTGAGCAAGTAAGATGATAGGAAACACTGAGCACAGTGCTTTAGGGACCAGGCACACAGACAGCCTCTTAGAAGGAAATAGTTTCCTAGCCGGACAAAGGTTCCATGGCCACTCTCTCACCATGTTTGTGCTTGAAGCTTGGGAAAAGGGGTCCATGGCCTTGACCAAATACTGTGAGCCATTGTCTTTTGGAGGTGGCGGTGGATGATAGTATGATAACAGGGACTCTGCTCATTTTCATTTTGTTAATACTACAGAGCTAGAAAAATTGGTTTGCTAATTCCCACAAGGTAAAGATCCTGAGTGAACACTGTCACAGTGATGACATAACACTAAAGACATTGCAGATAAGGAAGATGTGAGTTTCTCAGAACTTCAGCCTCACTAAAGTTCCACATTAACTAACAAATTTCAGTTTAAGTGTGCTTGAATTGTTTTCGGATATTAGAGGATCAACTTTTGTTTTGAAAGCAACCATTTTTATTTCTACTTGTACTCCCTAACAATTTACTATTGATTGATGTATAGTAACAGTAAGGAACAAAGGCATTTATGTGGGAGCTAAATTTAAAATTTTCAAATTCTAAAAATGGGGGAACTAACATCAACAGATGCAGAAACTGGTAATGGAATATTTTAAGAAAAGTGCTTTGTTCAGGTAGCTTCATGTGATTAAAGTGGGATTTGAATTGGATAGTGTTTCTTTGGAGCTTCTTTCAAACATACATACATGCATACATACACACATACATATGCACCTAACAAGCTTGTTAATATTCTTGATTGGGTGGGATAATTTTTTGACAGCCACAACCGTAGCCATTCAAAGACAGAATATAAATGGTATGGGTGGGGGCTGAAAAGATGGCTCAGTAGTTAAGAGAACTTACTACTCTTGCTGAGGACCTGAGTTCAGTTCCTAGGACTTATGTCAGGTGGTTTCAACCTCCTATAACTCTAGCTCCAGGGGATCTGGTGCCCCTTTCTGGAATCCATGAACACCTGTACTCACAATGTGCATGTACTCTGTCCCCATATACACATAATTAACAGTAAAATAAATTTAAATATGTGTAGGAAGCTTAATGATAGGGCCATGGGTTATCTCACTTCTATTCTTGCAATGCCTTAAGAGTCTGTAATTATTTCAAAATAAAACGATTTTTAAAAAAGCAAACTTAATAGAATAAGTTTATCACTATCTATATAACATAATTTTTAACACTGCAGACTTAGCATTTAGTTCCAAATGAGAACTGCATTACATCTAAATAAAATTTTTATTTCATTCTTGAGTTTAAAGAAAAAGCAGCTTGGGTGGTGGTGGTGCACACTTTTAATCCCAGCACTCAGGAGGCAGAGGCAGGCAGATCTCTGAGAGTTTGAGGTCAGCCTGGTCTACAAAGCTACACAGAAATCCTGTCTCAGAAAACCAAAAAGGAAGGGAGGGAGGGAGGGAGGGAGAGGGAGAGGGGGAGGGGAGGGAGAAAGGAAGGAAGGAAGAGAAAAGGCAGCTGGGGTTTTTAACAAATTGTTCTCTGAAGCTCCCCTCTACCTTATCAAGAAAATTTTTCTAACAATCTTACACCAAAAACTTCTTTTCCATAAAATATCAAAGTGCTTGTGATTTATATTTCTAGTTTGTGTGTTTTCCCCTATGGCAGCTGGGTTCCTATTTGAGGACAGAATATTTGAGGCCTTTTTCTTTGTGTGGTCATTCCTTTTTCCTTGTATTTTTCTCTCTGTGTTCACAGTGTGGTGCCGTGCTCACTGACACCACCTTCTGTCATGGAAGGTATGACGTAGCTGTGCACTTCTGCTTTGAGGTCAAGGGAGTTTGTAAATGATTTTGTCTTGTGCTAATTTTAGAGTTGAAATCCTGAGCACAGCCACAGCATCATTTGGGATGTGATGGCTGTCCTTTGTGTATGTTCTTGGTGGCAAAAAAAGAGTTACGTTTATTTCCCCACCCCTGCTTTTGCTGTTGTTCAGTTGTGCAAAGTTTACATTTATTTCTTAGTGCTTACATATTTCTTAAACAAATTTTAAAGAAATCTATGGTTGAGTGAAATCATAGCTCAGTGGTTTCACCCCGAAAGGTTTTATTGAAGCTTCGTTGGGTTTTAGAATGCTGACTTTTATAATGAATTGAGCTGGGGAGAGCTTTGGTTTTAGTTTTTAAGTGTTTGTAAGGTAGTTTAGTGCAGAAGTTGCTGTTGAGTGTTGTAGCCTCCAAGAGCCTAGGCTACTTGACTTCCAGTCAGGACTGTCATGACAGAAGCAAATGGGGACTTTGGGAATTAAAAGTCTTAAAAAATGTTTTGTTTTGTTTTCCCCAGAAAAGTATTCCATGGATTACTTAAAAGAATTAGCATCCTTGAACAATGATATAATAAAAGGGAAACTTGAGTTGATTGCTTGTGACTAGTGAGGGGCATCTTGTGATACAATCTTACTCAAACAGAATAAAATAGTTTCTTTAAAAGGAAAAAAAAGGCTAGTTATTTTTGTGCCCTGATTATTATTAATTTGAAATTATAAGGTAAAAACATTTAGTTTATGCAAGAGTAGTTTCTAAAAGGGTATTTGGCAGAATATATTGTTCTAATAAGTTTGGAAAATTCTGGATTAAGTAAAGCTGAGTTGCTGTAGGCTTTTCAGAACCTTTGATGTGTAAATGTGTGGCTTGGTTTCCAGCATCAGGGCTATTTTATAGCCTAGACTGTAGTCTGAACCAGGCTGCATGAGGGCAGATGTAGAGGATACAGTCCCAGCCTGAGCAGGCTGCATGTGTATACGTACATGAGGGCAGATGTAGAGGATACGGTCCCAGCCTGAGCAGGCTGCATGTGTATACGTACATGAGGGCAGATGTAGAGGATACGGTCCCAGCCTGAGCAGGCTGCATGTGTATACGTACATGAGGGCAGATGTAGAGGATATGGTCCCAGCCTGAGCAGGCTGCTTGTATATACGTACATGCTCATCTCCCTGGGGGCTCATCATCTCCACTGAGCACCTCCATTTAACACGCTGCTTCCCTAACTTATTTCACTGACATCTTTTTAAGTAGGTGTTTTATGGGATTTGTGTTCTGAGAAATTTACTTAGGAGAACATTTAGTGTTTTGTTCTATATGCTCATTGCAAGGTTTCTGCTTTTGGTGATGGTGAGGGTAACAAGACAAGCTTTATTTCATTTCTGAGTATGAACCAGCTCACCAATGAGGTGTGTGGCATTTTGTCAGCCTCTGCAATGTACGTAGATGCAGGCGTGGTGTTCCAGGGTTTGGATGTGCAGTTGAAGCACAACTGACCTTTGGGTTCTTAGTGCTGGTGTAATGGTAATCATCTAGCCACATGAGAAGCTCTTGGATCTTAGTTCTGATGCTTCAGTTTTCCTCTCATAAATTAGAGCAATGCCTTTTAATCATGTAGTTTACATATCTCAGTTCCTTGGAAATCACAGGGAATGACTACCTGCCAGAGCTTGCATCAGCCCTCAGAGAGCCGTTTGAGATGGGGAGGGCCGTGCTGGCTGCTGGCATCTTCATCTGTTGGAGGAGGGGTATATGCAGCCTTTAAGTTAAGTGCATAAAGATGAGCTGGGTGTCTCTTAGGATTTATTTATTTTGTAAAATAGAAGTTGTCTTTAAGTGGAACTGAAGTGTTTGTAGCTTAAGTTTAGCTTCTGGAAAGCCAACAGTGAAAAAGACAAGAACTGCTTATGTGTGCACAGTGACTCCATCAGAACCACATATGTGTGAATAGTGACTCCAGAACCACATATGTGTACACAGTGACTCCATCAGAACCACATATGTGTGCACAGTGGCTCCATCTCCCCCAGCTGATCTTTGAATAGTAAATATTTTTAAACATCTGTCTAATGTGCAAATATTATAGTCTCCTATAAAGTAAACTAAAAATCAGCAATGTCTGGCCTTGCCTACTGTGAATGTATTTTACCTAGAGCTGATGTGTAAATACCCAGAAGTGGAAATGATAACCATTGTTGTTAAGAACTTATTCTGATAAATGAGAAACTGGATATAACCTCAAAATAGCTATTTTCTCAATAAAATTTCAAATCACCTGTGTGTGTGTTAATTCTTGGTTGCGGCATGCAGCCCTCTCAGTGCTGGTCCCTTAGGCTCAGACTCAGGTCCTCATAGGCAGGTATTTGACAGACCAACCATCTCCTCCACCCCTTTTTAGTGGGATGTAGAGAGCCTTGTTTACTTATAGGTGTTTTATGGCAGATTCCCTGATAGAACACCTGTTGGAGTCTACCAAGTTTGTTTTCATTGAAGTGTAATTACCATGTACTAAAATGTGGAGCTCTTCCAGAACTGTTCAGGTAAGCATTTCTCTCACTACAGAAACTGCTACATCTTTGCTGATATTTGTGTTCACAAAGAACTTGAAGCAGGTGAGGTGGTGAGACATGGGCCACCTGTTTCCTGTCACGGGGTGGGGGTATGGAATCCCTTTGAGGAAAGAGAGCTAACTGGGAGTCATGGCTGAGAACCATTCAACAAAGAAATCAAGAAATTCCTATTCTTAATTGTTCCCCCAGAAGACCGGGCTTGACTGGTAGTATTTGGGGCACTCTCAGTTCCTGAATATCCAATGGATGGTAGGCTACAGCACAAACAGAACTTTGCTATTCCTTTGCCACAAATAGCAGCTATGAGTAGGAAAAGTGAAGTTTGGCGTGTCATGTGGAGGCCGTAAGTGAATTGCCCCTGCAGGATGGAGATGGGGAATTGCTGAGGGGTGACTGGAGAGATAGCTCAGTGGCTAGAGGACACTGGATCTAGTCTCAGGACCCACATGCTCACAACCTTCTGCGACTAGCCCCAGAGGATCCAACGCTGCTTCTGGCTTCCCCCCTCAGGCATTGCATGCACGTGCTAAAATAACGTGCAGGCAAGACACACACATGAAAATAAACCCGATTTAGAGAAAGAACTGGGAACTGCATCTGGGTTTGAAACAAGTGGAAGAGGTCATGGGGAGAAGTCAGGATTTGCTGCTCTATGAGTACATTCCTTAAGAGATTAAGTGGCTCAGCCTCTTCGTGATCACACTGGAGCTTCGGAGGACAAACCATGATTCGTTTCTCCATACAGGAGTCAGCCTCCTGGAGTGTTTTCAGTATCTGTGATTAAGAAATGACAGCTGTGCATCATCAAAGATATTTCTAATTTCTAGCACATTCTATTGAGGCTCCAAAAGTTGCACATTTCCAAGTGGAGGAGAAGCAATCACATTTGTCCTTTTGAATAAGAGAATGGAAAGAACAGACACACTTTCACATTTATAACTACAATTAAGGATTGGTTCCTAAGATCTCAAGAGTTAACACTTTGGAAAAGTTAAATCTTTTGGTATAGAAGAATGCATTGGTATTTCTGAAATATCTCAATCAGGACCAAATAGACTAGGTTTGTTTTAAATGCAGAAAGCAAATTGACTTACCTGAAGACTTGTCATACTATTCCAGTTTTGATACTCAGTATCCAACCTTCTTCTAAGAGAGGGAAAACTGCCTTTAAACCTGATAAACCATTTGCATTTTGAATCATATATAACATCTTGACCCTTGTTAACATGGCTTTTTAAAAAGTGTACGTGTGTGGGGGGCATATAGTAGGTGTGGAAGTTAAGAAGAAAAAGAAGGATTGCACATGCATATAATCATGAATTGGTTACAAAAATGTTTAGAAGATGCAATCATTGAAGTATGTGGCTGGGTGTGGTCTCCTGCAAACTTAATTTGCCTCTGTAGTTTTGAAGCTGTTCAACTCACTTTCATGCCAAGCTTGATGCCCATGTCCTCGTCGGTGCCATGTAGAAGCCAGAAATACCCATACCATTTAAATCCCATTTCTCTCCTGCTTCCTTAATCTTTCAAGGGGAAGGCTGCTGTGGTGGTGCTGAGTGTGGGTGGTTTCCGGCACATTTTTGGGTGTATGTAAGAGGCTGTGAGGGATTGCTTTCAAGGGACTCACAGTATGAGATGGGTGAATATCATTTTAGTGCAGGGTTGTCGCCGTCTGACTTAGGCTGGTTTACCTCATGCTGCTATAGCCTAGGTAATTTCTAAATAAAAAAATTCTTACCATTATTGAGACTAGGGCATCCAAGATTAATGGGCTGACTCTGTCATGGCTTTATGCTGTGTTATCTCATGTTGGAAGGTGGGAGGCCAGGAGAGCAGGAAGGAAAGAGAGGAAGGAGTCTAAATTCACACTGTTACTAGAAACCCCCACAAACCACCAACCTATTCCTGTAATGCTAGCATTAGTCACTGATGGGGCAGAGCCCCCATTGCCTAATCACCTCCTTGAAGCTTCCAACTCTCAATACTATGGTTTAGGGATTAAAATCCTAACTCGTGGTCTTTGAAGGAAGCATTAAAACCGTAGTAAGTAGCAATGACTTGTCATCCACATAGCTTTTCCTTCTGCCCCACAGACACAATTACAGATCCTCCCCAATGGTCAAAGGCAAAGGATACCGTACATGTAGCTTTTATGTCCAATCATACAAGCCCTGAAGTGGAGGTTTATAGCCATGGGAATGTGGGGCATCCATGTACTGACAATTGGGAAGTTTCAAAGGAATCAAGGACTAATTGAGAACTTAAATGATGAACATGCCTAAACTGGACAGAGCAAGGCCTCAACACTATTCAGAGAACTACAGGCAACTGAGGAAAGCTGAGACCAGGAGAGATGATTTTCCCAAGGGAAGAGCACACCAATTGGTTATTCAGTGCCAAAAGTTCATCCCTGGGAACATACACACAAGTAACATATGAACTGAACAGGCTATGCTTTAAAATGTGTATATACATATATTTATGCAATAACAAACAAGAGACCATGCATTTGAAGGAGTATGGTAGGGTTTGGAAAGAGGAAAAGAAAGGGAGAAACATAATTAAATTATAATCTCAAAGAAAAAAGTTAAGGCATTTGACTGTCCTTGCTTTTCTGCATGTAACAGGAAGGACATGGGAGTTGAGGACAGCTGAGAAGGGACCTGGATTTCACATATTTATATTTGTCCAGAGAGCATAAGCATATATGTGTAATAAGAATATAATCATATAGTCATGGGATGGTGGCACACACCTTTAATCCTAGCACTTGGGAGCTAGAGGCAGGTGGATTTCTGTGAGTTCGAGGCCAGTCAAGTTCCAGAACAGCCAGAGCTGTTACAAGACAGAGAAACCCTGTCTTGCAAAACCAAAAACCAAAACAAAACAAACAAAAACAAAAAACCTGCCCAGAGACAGGTGAGGTAAGCATGGGACTGTTTTCAGCCTGCCCTCCAGTGCTCTGAGCAGAACTACAGGAGACCTGGGGACTGCACACTGCGGATCCCATCCTGACAGGGTCTAGCCAGCCCAAATGTTGCAAGGCCCTGGTACTAGGACTGCCTCCATCCATGCAAGAGGAAAGCCACCAGAGTATTGGACCTGCTTGCACCCACTGGACCGTGGTCACACACCCACCAGGAGAGGAAGAGACTCCTTCTGCACTCACTGGAAGAAATGATGGGAAGGAGACAATAAAAAAACATACCCAGCAACAGAAAAACCAATATGACACCACCAGAGTCTAGAGACTCTACACCCACAAGACCTGATGAGAAAGACCTTAAAAACAACTTCATGAAAATGATAGAGGCCCTCAAATAAGATATGAGAAAATCCCTTAAAGAAATAGAACAAACAAACCAAAAAAATGCAAGAAATGGAAGAAAAAAAACCCAAAAAATCCAACAAATGCAAGAAAGGGAAGACAGCGAAAATTGCAAGAAACAATTCAAACACTGCAAGGGTTGAAAGCTGAAATAGAGACAATAAAAAACACAGTCTGAAGGAATGTTGGAAATAGAAAAGCTGGGCAAACGGTCAGGTACTACAGATGCAAGCATAACCAACAGAATACAAGTGATGGAAGAGAGAGTCTCAGGTGTTAAAGATGCACTAGGGGAAATAGCTTCATCAACCAAAAGAAATCTTAAGTCCAACAAATCCCTAACACAAAATATCCAGGAAATATGGGACACCATGAAAAGACCAAACTTAAGAATAATAGGTATAGAAGAAGTTGAAGAAAGCCACCTCAAAGGGGCAGAAAACATATTCAACAAAATCATAGAAGAAAACTTTCCCAACCTAAAGAAAGACATGCCAATGAAGGTACAAGAAGCTTACAGAACACCAAATAGAGTGGACCACAAAAAAAATCTCCTCACCACATAATAATCAAGACCCCAAACATACAGAATAAGGAAAGAATATTAAGAGCAACTAAGGAAAAAAGTCAAATAACATACAAAGGCAAACCTATCAGAATTACATCTGACTTCTTCATGGAAACTCTAAAAGCTAGAAGGTCCTGGATAGATATTCTACCAACACTAAGAAACCATGGATGCCAGCCCAGATTGCTATACCCAGCAAAGCTTTCAATCACTATAGATGGAGAAAACAAGATTCTCCATGACAAAGCCAGATTTAAATAATATGTATCCACTAATCCAGTCCTACAGAAAGTTCTGGAAGAAAAACTCCAACCCAAGGAAGTTAACTACAACCAGAAAAACATAGGCAATTTATCATCCCATTCTACCAACAGCCAAAAGAAAAAAGGGTGAAAATCCACACACAATTCCACCACCACCACCAACTCCAAAACAAACAAAAATAAGCAATCAATGGTCATTAATATCTCTCAATATTAATGGTCTTAATTCACCCATAAAAAGACACAGGCTAACAGAATGGATTTGAAGACAGAATCCATCCTTCTGCTGCATACAAGAAACACAACTCAACTTCAAAGACAGACATTATGTCAGAGTTAAGGGTTAGGAAAAGATTTTCCAATCAAATGGACCCAAGAAATAAGCAGGAATAACAATCCTAATATCTAAGAAATTAGACTTTAAGCTAAAATCAATCAAAAGAGATGAAGGAGGTCATTTCATACTCATCATAGGAGAAATCGACCAAGATGAAGTATCAATTCTGAACATCTATGCCCCAAGTATAAAGGCATCCACGTTCGTAAAAGAAACATTACCAAAACTCAAATCATACATAAAACCTTGCATACTTATAGGGAGAGACTTCTACGCTCCACTCTCACCACTAGACAGGACCACCAAACAGAAACTTAACAAGGAAGCAAAGGAACTAATAGAAGTTATGACCCAACTGGGTTTAAGAGACATCTATAGAACATTCCATCCAAACACAAAAGAATATACCTTCTTCTCACTGCCACATGGAACCTTCTCAAAAATCGACCACATACTCGGCAAGATATCAAACCTCAACAGGTACAAAAAAATTGGAATAGCTCTGTGTAACTTATCAGACCACCATATGCTAAAGTTAGAATTCAACAACAACACAAATTGCAGAAACCCTACAAACTCATTGAATAATGAGCAATTGCACCATTCCTGGTCAAAGACGAAATAAAAAAGAAATTAAAGACTTCCTAGAATTCAATGAGAATGAAGACAAAACATACCCAAACTTATGGGACACTTTGAAAGCAGTGCTAAGAGGAAAGTTCATAGCACTAAGTGCCCACATGGAGAAACTGGAGAATAGTCACACTAAAGAATTAACAGCACAAATGAAAGCCTTAGAACACAAAGAAGCAAACTCACCCTGGAGGAGTAGATCCAAGAACCCATCAGAAAACTTATCCTTCATGAACAAGTAGTTTTCATTCCAGGGATGCAGCGATGGTTCAACATACGAAAATCCATCAATGTAATTCACCATATAAAAAAAGCTGAGAAACAAAAATCACATGATCATCTCACTAGATGCTAAAAAAAAAGCCTTTGACAAAATCCAACACCCTTTCATGATAAATGTCTTGGAGAAATCTGGGATAACAGGAACTTACCTAAACATAATAAAAACTATGTACAGCAAACCAACAGCCAACATCAAACTAAATGGACAGAATCTCAAAATCCGGAACAAGACGAGGCTGTCCACTCCATACCTCTTCAATATTGTACTTGAAGTTCTGGCTAGAGAAATATAACAACAAAAGGAGATCAAGGGGATACAAATTGAAAAGGAAGAGGTCAAACTTTCACTATTTGTAGACGATATGATTGCTTACATAAGTGACCCAAAAAAACTCTACCAGGGAATTCCTACAGCTGATAAATACCTTCAGCAAAGTGTCAGGATACAAGATCAACTCAAGAAAATCAGATGACAAAAGGGCTGAGAAAGAAATCAGAGAAACATCGCCCTTTACAATAGCCACAAACAACATAAAATACCTTGGGGTAATGCTAACCAAACAAGTGAAAGACCTGTATTGCAAGAACTTTTGAGTCTTTAAAAAAAGAAATTAAAGAAGATACCAGAAGATGGAAAGATCTCCCATGCTCTTGGATAGGAAGGATCAACATAGTAAAAATGGCAATCTTGCCAAAAGCAATCTACAGATTCAATGCAATTCCCATCAAAATTCCAGCACAATTCTTCACAGATCTTGAAAGAACAATTCTCAGGTTTATATGGAGAAATAAAGACCCAGGATAGCCAAAACAACCCTGTTCAATAAGGCAACGTCCAGAGACATCACCATCCCTGACTTCAACCTGTATTACAGAGCTATAGTCCTGAAAACAGCTTGGTACTGGCACAAAAATATACAGATAGGCCAATGGAATCAATTGAACACTCCGACATTAACCCATACATGTATGAGCACCTGATCTTTAACAAAGAAGCTAAAATTATACAATGGAAAAAAGGAAGCATCTTCAACAAATGGTGCTGGCATAACTGGAGGCTGACATGTAGAAGACTGCAGATAGATCCATGTCTATCACCATGCACAAAACTTAAATCCAAATGGATCAAAGACCTCAACATAAATCCAGCCACACTGAACCTCTTAGAAGAGAAAGTGGGAGGTACCCTTGAATGAATTGGTACAAGAGACAACTTCCTGAACATAACTCCAGTAGCTCAGACACTGAGATCTACAATTAATAAATGGGACCTCTTGAAACTGAGAAGCTTCTGTAAGGCAAAGGACACAGTCAGCAAGCCAAAAAGCAACCCACTGATTGGGAAAAGATATTCACTAATCCCACATCTGACAGAGGCTTGATCTCCAAAATTTACAAACAACTCAAGAAGCAAATCTCCAAAACATCAAAGGATCCAATTAAAAGTAAGGTACAGTAGAAGAGTCTAAAATGGCCGAGAAGCACTTAAGAAAGTGCTCAACATCCCTAACCATCTGGGTTATACAGATCAAAGCAACTCTGAGATATCATCTTACTCCTGCAGAATGGCTAAAATCAAAACACCAATGACTGTTTATGCTGGATAGGATGTGGAGAAAGGGGAACACTCCTCCACTGCTGGTGGGAGTGCCGACTCATACAGCCACTTTGGAAATCAGTATGAAGATTCCTCAGGAAAATGGGAATCAGTCTACCACAAGACCCAGTAATTCCACTCTTAATCATATACCCAAAAGATGCACATTCATACAAGGACGTCTGTTCCACTGTGTTCTTAACAGCATTATTTGTAATAGCCAGATCCTGGAAGCAACTGAAGAGTGGATAGAGAAAATGTGGTACATTTACACAATGGAGTACTATTCAGTGGGGAAAAAAACCAATCGGATTCTTGAAATTTGCAGGCAAATGGACGGCACTAGAAGAAACCATCCTGAGTGAGGTAACCCAGTCACAAAAGGAGAAACATGATATGTACTCACTCATACATGGATTTTACACATGAATCAGGGGAGTGCCAGCCTACAGCCCCATGACCAGAGAGTCCGGGGAAGAGAACCTTTATCCAGTGACTGATGGAAGCAGAGGCAGACACCCACAGCTAAACACTGAGCTGAACTCCTGGAATCCAGTGACAGAAAGGGAGAACTGATAAGCAAAGGGGTTAAGAACTGGGTTGGTTTAGCCCACAAAAACAGTTGATCTGAACAAGGGGGAGCTCTTGGACCCCAGACTGATGACTGGGTGGACAGCATGGGACTGATCCAGAACCCCTGAATGTGGATGTCAGTGAGGTAATCTATGGGGCCTTGGAGTAGTATTTATCCCTAGCACACAAATGGACTTTGGCTGCCCATCCCACAATGAGGGATGCTCTCTCAGCCTGGACTCTTGGGGGAGGGCCTAGGCCCTGCCCTGGATGAAATGACAGACTCTGGAGATCCTCCACGGAGGGCCTCACCCTCCTTGGGGATCGGAGTGTGGATTGGGTAGGGAGCTGGGAGGCCTGGTAGGGGAAGTGGAGGAGGAGGGGAGGGAGAGGGAGCTGGGATTGACATGTGAAGCAAGCTTGTTTCTAACTTAAATTTTTAAAAAAAGGAAGAAAAAATATTCTCTTAGCTTCTGAAAAAAAACCAAAAAGCAAAAACAAAAATAAAACAGAATGTAATTGTATAAAAGTGGTAATAACTGAAAACAGTCCAAAGAGGTAGTGCCTCAGATGGAGAAGGACGATGGTGTCTGGCCTTGTACTCAGTACATCCTGTAATCGCGGGGGAGATGGAGTCAGCACTTTGCTAATGAGGTTTGCAGATGGCTTTAAGTTGAGAGGTATTGTAAACAGCAGGAATGACTGAGAAATGATACAAGAGGCTCTGGAAAGGTTAGGAACATGGACAGGAAATCAAATGATTCAGCCTGGAGTAATGCAAGCCAATCTGACATCTGGGGCCAAAAAAGAAGAAACACAGAGATGCCTCAGAAGAGAGAAACATGGAAAACAGTCACCTCGAAGGAGAATGGAGGGGCTCCCAGCAAGACAAGAGCACACACTGGGCAGAGGGAACTCGGTTTGTTAAATCCCCACTGTTGGTCTGGTGCTTTGCTAGTTGTGTTCTTGTCCAAGGTTAATCAATCTATGAGTGTAAAACAAATAACTGGTTTTTTGAGGATTGATTATTCATAGGAGCTCATGACTTAGTGAAATAGAAGGCCAGCCTCCACTCTAGCTGTTCTAGTGTTGCAGAAGGTCATCATCAGTATAGGGAGTTATGGAGGTGACAGGAATCTTAAAAAAGGAAAAGAAAGGTTAAGTAGTAAAGGTCACTCACTGGGTCGTTTCCTCTTCCAGTCACACTTCCAGGAATGCTGGAGCAGCTTCCCAGCTACTCCAAGTACCAGCAGCATCCTGGCCTGGGAGTCGGCTTAACCAAAAGTAAGGCATATGTGTCACAATGGCTCTACGGAAGTGATCTGTTCTGGTGGCATCCCTCTTCCCATTTTCAAGCGCCTTCATGTTAACCCCTAAGGACAGTTCCCATCCTGGTCATTTGCTCGGCCTTCCTAGTGTCCCTTATCATCCCTCTTCCTACAAAGGCATACTGGGTGTCTGTGCTTCTTCTAGATGTCAATGAACCAAATCAAAATTGCTGGTGATATTGACTAATTTGTGAATCTCCACATTTTTTGCCCCCCCCTTTTCCATTATGGGCACTTGAAATATTGATTCATAGTGAGGACTGCTTGGAGGTAAGAAGGAAGAAGATGGAATTGAGGAAGGACACACCCTAAGCAGACACTATTGCCTGCATCTTTCCCCATCCTGAGGAGAGCAGAGCATGGAAATGAAGGGCACATGAAAGGGAGGAGCTGGAAAGCAGACACTTGTTCTATCTTGTGAGATATAACAGAGCACCAACCAGAAGTCTGTGTCATTTGTTCTTGGTAATGTTTTTCTTTGAACACCTATGTATCTGTCCATTTCACATCCCAGCAAGGATACTGACTCAGCCCTTGTGTATAAAGAAGCTTATTGTGGCTGAAAACTTAAAGAACTCATTCATTCGTCTAACAAGTGTTTCCTTAGTGTCTCCAGAGTCCTAAGTCAGGGTACTGCTGTGAACACGGAAAGTCTTGCTGGCCTTGTGGGAAAGATATTCCAGCAGAGGGAGACAATTAATAATGAGCATAATAAGTAAGCATAGTGCATAGGATGGCAAACGTGAGCTGTGCTAGGGAAAAGAAACGAAGCAAAATAAAGAATTGGGGAGGCTGGGATGGGACAAGTTATGACAGTAAACATGACAGATGTCATCATTTTGAAGAAGGCATTTGTAGAGACTTGAGATTAAAGTATGGGGTTGGCCTTCTTCATAGCTGATGATAAACAATGTCATTCAAGAGAGTGAAAATTGAGCTTGTGTAGCATATTGGAGAAACAGTGAGTAGTCCAGGGTCTTTGGAACAGAGTACGTAAAGGAGTAAAGGATATAATGCCACTGAGGCAAGGAGTGAGAGCAGACTAGGCTTGAGTATGAGAACTTTGTATAGCTTTCACTTCCCACACCCGTGTGTGTGTGTGTGTGTGTGTGTGTGACACCTATGTAACATGAAAAATAAAAGACCCAGTGACAGATATTGGGGTTCAAGCTGATGGTCAGATAAACAAAGCAACCAGCCACTAGCTCTTACCTCTAACTCAGGCTGAAAGGGCGGCCCTCTCCTCAGTGTGGCTGGAGAATAAATCTCTCCATCAAACCTCAGACTGTAATCCTGTTTCCACCAAGTCTCAGACTGTAGTTCTGCTACCTCTTCTTTTTATATCTCTTAAATCCTGGGATTAAAGGCGTGTGATCCCAAGTGCTGAGATCACCTTTGTGTGAGCTGTTTCTCTTCTCTTTAGGACTGGGTCAATTTCATGTATCTTAGTGTGGCCTTGAACTAACAGAGATCCATCTGCTTGACTCTTGAGTCCTGGGATTAAAGGTGTGTGCTACCACCACCTGGCTCTATGGCTAGCTAGTATGGCTGCTGGGATTAAAGGTGTGTATCACCACTGCCTGACTCTATGGCTTATGGCTGGCTTTGCTTTCTGTAACCCCAGGCAAGCTTTATTAAATCATAGATAATATATCACCACACACATATGCAGGGTGGCACATTAACATGTGTGCACGTTTACATTCATGTGGAGCTCAGCATTAGGTGTCTTTCTCAATCCACCTCAGCTCTTGAGAAAGGGTCTCTAAGTAAACCTAGAGGTTCCCAGTTCAGCTGGATTGGCTGGCTGGCAAGCCACAGGGATCGTCTTGTCTCTTCTACTCTAATATTGTGATCACAGATTCATGCTGTTATGCCTGGCTCTTCGATGTGTGCTGGGGTTCTTAAGTCCTTTCGAGGTATACACTCTTCTGACTGAACTCCCTCCCACTGTCTGGTTGCTTTTTAAAAAGGTTTGCTGGTGCTGAGGATGGGAGTGTGTAGGGATGGATGTTGGGAGTGTACTGCCATAGCGTAGAGCCAAGAGTCAGTGGATGAAGAAGAAGTAGCGGTGGCAAGAGGAGATTGCATATTGATTATATTTTGCCAGCAGCATGGAGGTTTGGGTGTGCATTGTAAGAGAAAGAGAAGAAAGACGACTTCAAGATTTCTTGGCATGACACTGGATGAGTCAAGTTGCCTTTAACTAAGATGGGGGGAGGGATGGGGAGGAGGAGTATGAGTATCACAGCTGTGGAAGAGGGACTGGGATTCTTTTTGACATGTTGTGTCTGAGGTGTCTGTTTAACACCCAACAGCAGGTGCTGAGTGAGCACAGTCCTGGAGGGAACGAACTGGAGAGCTATCAGGGCAAAGGTGTCATTCAAAACCATGAGACTGCAGGGGATTTTTCAAGGCGTTGAATTACAGCAAAAAAGAAGCCCAAGAAGTGAGCCCTGGAGTGTTCCAGTCACTCAGAGACAGCTGAGGGTACCTGTGGTCTGATGCCAGTGAAGACTCTGCCAGGAAAGAGGGTGTGACTGGCCTCATTGGATGCACCCAGTGGGGCTCAGAAGATGAGACCAGAGGCTTGGCTATGCAGTTCGGCAAAATGTAAGTCAGCAGTGGCCTTGATGACAAGGATAGTGGGAACAGGTTTAAGAACCGACAGGAGGAGGGGGATTGAGAATGAACTTGGGGAATCATCACCAGGAGCACCTGAACAGGTCTGGAAAGAACTCTACAGGGACATGTGTATTGTCACAAAGAGGCAGAGAAGCCACATTTGAGAATCATCCCCACAGAAAGTGTTGAGAGAATTCTGTGAGGAGTGAGGATATGCTGGGGAAAATGAAATTTTTGAACGTCAAAGAAACATCAGAAACAGACCAGAGTCTTGGTGTCGTCCTCTTTCTGACCCTGGCTTGCCTTTGGTACCCTGGGTCCCTGAAGTAGACATACCATTAGTCTCCCAGCTTCTGCAGGGAATTCCATTTTCCCAAGTCAACTGCAAAGTGATCATCCCTCATCCTTGTCTGGTGCCCTTAGTGGCTGCTCATCACACCCCTAGAGACATTTGATTCTGTTGGTCTAGTCTAATGATGCTCCCACCATTCAGGTTTACCAGCCACAAAACCCCTTTAATCTCCAAACACTCCAGGTCTTCCTTGAAGTCTTTGGATGAGGTGACTCCAGTGATTGATAGGAGAAGCCACAAAATCAGTTTAAGAAGATGAAGCATACCATTTCATTATTTAGCTCCATTAAACCAGAAACAGAAGGTCCCATTTGGTTCCATTATTTCTTATGTTCATATTATACCAGATGTTCTTATCTCCTCTTGTCTAACATGTGTATATATCAGCACTCACACAGAAGGCACAGGGTTTCTCTGTGTATCCCTGACTATTCTAGAACTCACCATGTGGACCAGGCTGACCTTGAACTCAGAGATCCCCCTGCCTCTGCCTCCTGAGTGTTGGGATTAAAGGAGTGTGCCACCACTACCAAGCTCCTACCTTATTTTTTTTATACTTTTTCCCTGGCTTTTCCTGTACCCTCAGATTTAAGCATAAAGTCTATGTTGAGGTCTTTTGAAGATTGACATTTCCTGCCCAAACATCTCTTTTGAGATCTGAATCACAGCCAAAGATAGATACTCCGGAGGTCTGTAACAATCCCAGGCTGGTTGCTAAGCTGAGCTCTCATCTTCACCACCCAAATGCTTTTCTTTCGTTTCTCAATAAATGTCAATCTCTTGGTTAGTGTGGCTCTTTCAGAGCTGGTTAGAATGGCTGACCAGCAAGCCCCAGAAATCCTTCTGTGTCTGCCTTCCTAGTGCTGGGAATACCATGCAGGCTGCTGCATAAGATGGAAATCCAAGCTTAGTTTCTCATACTGCATTACTAGCCCTAGAGATCTGGAAGGCTTCTCCTCTATTCCAGTTTGTAAGAGAATCTACTTGTGATGTGAGCACGGTAGTGTGGAGGCAGGAAGATAGGAGTCCAAGGTCATCCTCAGCTACATAGTAAGTTTGAGGCCAGCATGGGCTACAAAAGACTCCCTCTCAACCACTCTGTACCTAAGCAATTAAAAAACAAAACCTATGTACTCATAATGGTCAAAATGTTTCATGACAGTAAGTCCTTTAATCTTCACAATAAATCTTTGCGGTGACTGCTATAATTATCACTCATTTTGTAGAAGTGGAAACCAAGGTACACCGAGGTTGAGTAACACATCCAAAGTTACACAGCTTAACAATGGAACTGGAATGAAAATTGTGGTGGTTTGGAGGAAAATGGCCCCCAAAGGGAATGGTGCTATTAGAAGGTGTGACCTTGCTGGGGGAAGTGTGTCACTGTGGGGGCTTTGAGGTCTCCTTTGTTGAAGCTTCACTCAGTGTGACACTCAGACCACTTCCTGTTGCCTGTCTATCAATATGTAGCAGCGACTTTGTCAGGACCATGTCTGCCTGCATGACACCATGCTCCCCATCATAATGATAATGGACTAAGCCTCTGAAATGGTAAGCCTACACTTCAGTTAAATGTTTTCCTTTGTAAGAGTTGCTGTGGTCATGGTGTCTCTTCACAGCAGTAGAACCCTAAGACAGAAACTCGGGCCATTTGATTTGAACATTCATGGACTTAACCTGAACTCATTCATCTTGCCAAATCTTTTGACTCACTGTTATATACAACCTATTAGATGAATAATCAATTCCGTCTCTGAAAATGTCCCAAACCTACTGACTGTCATAGTAATTCCATGCAGGTCCCCACGCTACTGAGTTCTACCTCCCTAATTCTCCCCCAGGTCTTTCTTCCCAGAAGAGCGAGGCCTTGGCTTTATTGTAGTTCTTTTCTAGGCTGCATTCCTTCCTGGACACACACCCCATCTGAATTATATCCCACTCTAGTTTTTCTCTCATTGTATTACTCTTTCCTTCCAGTTACATTTTATAACTGAAAAAGTTGCATTTGTGTTCTTTTTAAGTAAGCATTATGAAGGCAGAGTTCTTGATCATCTCCTCCTGTCTGCCTGGCACTGGGCAGGGAGCTGTGTACACAGCAGAAAGTCCATAACACTGGGGGATGAACTGATGGGTCAGTGAATCATAAGTGAGAAATGACTGTCTAACTTTTACGTTGAATGCTAAGTGAAGTTTTGTCTCTTTAGGACCTGGTGTTCTATGAATTAGTGAGCAT
This sequence comes from Mesocricetus auratus, assembly GCF_017639785.1. NCBI lineage: Eukaryota > Metazoa > Chordata > Mammalia > Rodentia > Cricetidae > Mesocricetus > Mesocricetus auratus. The sequence continues at coordinate 25,953,063 of NW_024429201.1, read as the reverse complement.
TACACAATCAAGCTTTTGAAAGGTAAAACTTACTTCCATCATTTCAGTGAAAGACACTGGTAAGTGTGCCCCGATCTTTCTAAGAAACTCCATCCTGATTCTATACTCTGCCCAGCACAGCAGACCAAGGATGGGAATTGACTCCGGCAGGGCAAATTGGTCTCTCCCTGTTGAGAGTTTAGAATCGGGAAACAGAGAAACAAACAAAAGCAGGCTTGTAGGATGTGCTCACTCATCTGTCCTTCAAATATTTTTGAGCATCCATAATGAAGTAGTCACAGGAGACACTCTCCTTTGAGGCATTTTGTGGTTCTTGAGAGAATGCCTTTAAGTAAAGCTGCTACTGCAATGCAGCCCGTGAAGTACCGTGATGTGGGAAGAAAGGAACGCCCCATGGGGGCCTCTCACACAGAGGGAGGCCAGGGAAGGCTGTGCAGGAGAGGGGGCATCACAGACGGGAGAAAGCTTAATCAATCCAGAAAGGAGCAGAGGTGAGGCAGAGAACAGCCTGTGATAGGAACTGCAAGCAGTCTATCCAGTCTGGGCACCAGAAGCGAGAGATAATTCTGGAAGGGGAGTGAGGTCCCCATCATGAAGGCCTTGTGAGCCTGACCCAAATTTGAGATTTCTTCTAAAGACTGTGAGCGTTCTTGACAAAGCTTTAGCCAAAGAGTGATGTATTCCCGTCGGTGCTCTAGAAAGATCCTCACGGTCTTGGTGGGGAAAGCTGTGCCACTGGGGAGATGGCTGTGGAAGTCTGAACAAGATGCGATGATGACGGGGATAAGGCAGTGGCAGTGGGAGGGATAAGAGGTGACGGACATCAATTTCAGAACGAAGAGGTGCTAAGGACAATGCCACGGCTTAGAGTGGTGGTGGAGAGAAAGGGCCCAGGCGATAGTGTACACACAAGGGAACTCCAAGAGCTGGGAGGGAGCTGTGGATGTGAGTGGTGTCTGCATGGGGTTAACTCACACCTCACAGAACCCAAGAGGAAAACAATTGCTGCATGGATGGAACCCTGAGTGACTGCACCATAGAAGCATCCGGGTGAGGAAGAGGAGCCTACAAAAGAATTGGATGACAAGTGTTCAGGATGCAGTTGGAAACTCGAGAATGAGTAATGTCATAGACACCAACGAGTGAGACCTTTTCTGGAAGGTTCCAAAGAATGACAACAGTCTATCCAAAAGACCCAAGCAAGGACCACTGCAAAGCAATTAATTTCTGGTGATGTAGGAAGTAGTACTGACCATTTCTAACAATCTCACCTTCAGCATGCTTGTTTCAGGAACACTAGGGCACTTAGCCTGGCACCTCACTGCAGATTCCTGAGGAATGGCTTCACCGGGCGTTCCGAATTTGGGTTTCAAATGTTGTTACGAGGCGATCTGTGAAGTGCACTTGAATGTCAGAGTTGAAAATGTGGAAAAAAAGTAGACATGAGGAAAATTTATTTTGAAAGAAGTGTCTTCTCGACTTGGAGTCGACGACTAGCAGCCCAGTAACGAAGCATTTTGTGTGTGTTTATGACCGGCCTGTCAAGAACTGCCAGAAAGTGACTGGTGAGCAAGAAGAAAATGATGTGGCCTGTTTGTCATCTCTCAGAGTGTCCAGCTGCTGAAGGCCACTCTGCAATCAAAATAGAATTTTCCTTCATCAGTAGCCATATGCCGAGAAGAAGAAACAGGCCACATCTTGTTCATTAAACAACTACGCATGGGAGCCAGTGTGTAATCGCGCCTTTTTTTTCCACTTTATTTTCAACAGTTTGAGTGTTCCTAAGAAGCCTCTGTGGGACTGGATCTGGTGCTTCAATCAGAATCTGAGTGTATTTTCAGGACTGGCCCCGTTTCTGCCCCTCTTCGCTTCTCTGTAAAAGCCTCTCCGGGGCCTGGTTTCTGCTCCTCCATCTGAGTGTTTAGTCAGTTTAATATACACAGCAGACATATTCTGGAAAAAATACGAGGCTCCTCAACAGAGGTATTTCCAAAATTAGGTGTTGTTTAAAAACTAAGGCAGAACATCCATTCATCAGAACACACCGGCAGGCAACAGAGTGGTCCACATGCTAACTGAAGCTGTTCTAAGGGCTCTGACTCCCTTGATTGCCGTAAACTCTCCACAGATGCTGTGCATGCTGCATCCCCCTGAACAAACCAAGCAGTGTTTCCCAAAATGCTGTCCACTTAGAACATTTTTTTGGATGGTTAATGAAAAAACAAAAAGCAAAACAAAGCAAAGCCCCCACGCACATGAAGGCATCTTTGTTCACAGTTGGCTGCCTATTCTCAGGTCCAGATGTAAAGTGTGAACTCCGCCCTTCTCTCCTCACAGGATGAATACAGGGGATGCAGAGGAAGGGGAGGGAGACAGCAAATTCTAGTCCGCAAACACAGGTTTAAGACTCTCTTCACTTTCCTATAACAACTTAATTCCTACTGCCAAGCTTTTATTTATTCTTGCTGGCAGAAGAAACACAGAAAATGAAAAATGTGTCACCTCACTGTCCCTGGCCTCACAGAGGTTGTTGATGCCAGCGTCCAGCCACGGCCTCCACAGGATGCCCACCTGGCGCTGGTTTCCATTTATCTCTGTGGCAGTCTTGCCTGGCCCGACCCCGCAGGCCCAGCCACCCCCAAGTCTGTCTGCCAAGCACCCTGAGGTATTGTGTGCTGAAATCACTTTCCTCGGAAGCAGGGCTGGCTCTGGGCTCCTAGAACCCACAAATCCATCTCCCTGTCACCTTCCCCTTACCTCCTGCCAGACAAACAGGATCTCTCTGGAGTTTGGGAAATTGCTTCTTTGAACACTTAGAAATAACAAAAGAACCCTCTTAGGATGTAGGGTTTTGCTTCTGAAGGTGGGAGGGAAAGGTTTAGCTTTGTGTCTTATCTACACAGTTCCTGGGAAGACAGCAGTTCAGTCAGCTACCACCTGCTTGATGTGAAGGAGGGGTGGAGGAGAGGAAAAACAGTGAGGGGTAGGGTGGAGAAAATGACAAAGGACATGCTTTTGGACCAGCAGGGCACATACCCACCCCATTCCTCCCCAGATTTCCCCAGTGCCCACCTTTACCCACGTTTCCTGATTTCTGTGAGCCTAGGGACCCAAGGGTTCCAAGGCAAACATGGTACCAAATTATATGGAAATGCGGGAACCCTGAGGGAAAAGCATGCCCCGTAGCTGAGAAAGAAGCCCTTGGCACACTGACTCAGCAAAGAACCTAAAGAGTCAGGCGCTGAGTGCCGTGGGGCTCTGAGCAAACTTTTCTGTTGTCACCCTCCTGAGTCTATTATCTATGTTGGTGGGGACACAGGACCAATGACGCGCCTCCCAGGGATGAAGAGATCTGCATCTTCTCAACCCACCCCTACCACACAGAAAAATGAAATAGGGCACAGAGGTAGAGTTCTTGCTGTCCTCAGGTTAACAGGGGCAGTGAAGGCTATGGAGAAGCTCTGCAGAAGGGAGGGGGGATGACCTAAGGTCTATCAGAAGTCACAGACAGTGTATTGTTGTACTGAAGCTTTGACTGTCCTTTAGAAGCTAGGGACTGCATCACATGTCTGTCCAAGGACAGCAAGGAGAGACAAGAGAAGTGCAGGCAGTAGCCTGTGTGTGTTGCGATCCCGTCCCCTGCCTGCATGTCCACGGGGACACAAAGAAGGCCATGAAGAAGGCCTGCTGTCATACAGGAAGGACATGGGCTGGGCAAGGGGACTGCTATTTTAGGAGAATTAATGACAAGCTCTTGAAGAACAATAGGCAGAAGGAGCCAGGCAGTTAGGAATATCATCTCCACATTCCATCATTGCAGCACATCCAGACATATCATATTTTAGTCCATATACCATATTAGAATAAGGGGAGCCTTGGGTCCAGGTGGACCTCAGTTTAAAACCTAGTTCTGCTATTTCCTAGTCATAAAGTTCATAGAAACATGTTAGGGGATTCCCACCTGGGTCCTGTTGCTGCTTCAGAACCTCCAAATAACACACAGACGCTATATTAGTATAAAGCTGTTGACCTTTTAGCTGAGGTTTCTTATTTGCTAGCTCAGTCTTAATTATTCACCCATTTTCTAATAATCCATGTATTTCTACATGGCCTCATCTTACCAGAGAAAAAGTCCAGAATTCTTACTCCATTGGGGTCTACATCACATCTGTTCCACGTCTCTGCAGAGAAGAGAAAAGAGAAGAGGAGAGGAGAGGAGGGGAGAGGAGGAGAGCTATTTCCTGTTTGACCTGTTTATATACTGATTCTGCCCTGCTGTGTCACTTCCTGCCTGGATCATATGGCAACTTCTCTTTACTACATTTTCCAGAATCCTCCTCGACTCCTAGTCCCACCTATCTTGCTTCCCTGTTGGCCAACAGTGCTTTAGTCATCAACCAATAAGAAAAACATATACACAGAAGAACATTCCCCATCAGAAACCCCCTCCTTTCATCTCTAAATGAGTATAGTAGTTTTTGAAAGTATTGTGTGCATCAAAGGAGAGTTTTTTCTTGCTGAGATGATTATAATAATCTGATTTCTCCAGGGAAACTCCAGTGCAGGAACCTGGAGTTTGGAGCCTTCACTATAGCAGATGAGAAGAGAGTGTATGATCAAATGCCCAATGCGTGACTTCTATAAGACCTGGGGCAAGTGGTCACTCTGTTTACTCATCAAAGGCTTACACTTGGGTCACCATGATGTCCCTGGGCACACTGGAATGCTGGAACTGAGTCTTCAGAAGTGATGGCCTTCGCTGAACTTGAGCTGTGAACAGCTGCACTGGGCTACAAATAACTTTTCAAACGGTGAGTTCCTTTGCCGGGCGGAGGCACAGCTCTTAGTGGGCTTGGAACCCACAGGAACATCTAATAGAGAGGTCTCCTTTCACAGTGACACCCTGCAGCCTTCTACCTGCCAAATTGGGAGATGGCCAATTTTTAGAACTGACTCTTTAGACTTTTTTGGAACAAAGACACAAGGAAAAGTTCAAGGGAAAGAGATGCTTCGATAATTTATTAAGGTGAGATGGGTCCATCAAACCAAAATCCCAGTGGGAACTGTAAACTCTGGAACTTTGAAACTGGCTCCTGTCTCTCCTGCTGTCTGTCATCAGGATATTTGTGGATATAATAGCCAAATCTGTGTCCTCAGCTCACAGGCCAACTAAGGGAAGCAATGCTCTCGGTGGAAAGCCATAAAAATAAAGACATCCTAGAACAGCAGTGGGGCTGTTCTTACTGATTTTTGACCAGAAAAGAGAGCTATGGAAAGATCCTGGCATCGTATATGACCCAAAAACCATAAATGAATAATTAAATAAGAGATTTAACTCATAGAACGGGAGATGCTAACATGGTAGGTTCTGTACTGAAACACAGGGCCTTAACTACCTGATGGGACCTTTCCATTATCTAGGCAGCTGGCCCAAAGAGGCAGAAGCATACACTTTCAGAAAGAGCTTTAAGCCCCTTATGGATATGGTGCCCATGAAACTCGTGCTTTGGAGACTGGGGATGAGAATAACACTGTACATTGATTCTAACAGAACAGGGAAACCAAAAGGAATACACTTCTGCCTCTCATTTCCAATCAGACGATACTCTAAAATTCACGCCCAATTATTTATTTGAATTCTCCATTATACTTCAGACAGAAGCAATGGTGTAATGGTTAGATGCTGCATTCAGGCTAAAGTACCCTACTGCTCCTGATGGGGTTCCAGCTGCAGCAAGCCCACCGTTTTAAACGTGTTCTGCTCATAGAAAAGTGAACTCCAGGCTCTGTATCTGAATGCAGCAACGGTCCCACCTCTTTGAGTCGTCAGTTTTCCTTGCCTGGACTCCAGGACCTTAGGGTCAGGAGAATTAGCAGACTGTTCCTCAGATTCTAAGAACTTGCTGAGGGAGCCTCTGGGAGCTGGGGTCCCTTGGTGATCTTGCCAGTCCAGCTACTGTAACAGAAAACCTCTGAACAATAGAAATTTATCTCTTTTGCAAGCTGGGCAGTTCAAGATTGACATTTGGATCCAAGATCAGAACTGGGCCTGGTGACCCAGGCTGAGGCAAAAGGGTTACAAGCTCAAGACTGGCCTGTGCTCCAGAAGGTGTGGAAGGGCAGCCTAATTAACTTAGGAGACTGTCTCAAAATAAACAGAGGACCCAACAGCCTGCCAAACATGTGCGAGGCCCTAGGCCAATTCCCAGTACTGAAAAAAAAGTGCCACCTGCTTCCTGGTTTTAGGTGGCCGATGTCATTGTCTTATTATGTCACCACATGAAAAGCAAAGAAATCTCTTAGGGTCCCCTTTACAAGGGCACTAATCTCATGTATAAGAACTTTGCCCCCACGATCCTGTTGTTTTTGACATAGGTCCGTGGGGGTGGGAAGGGACGGAGCAGTAAGGGGGAGGGAGGGGACTGAAGGCAGAGGGAAAAGAGGAGGGGAGCTGGGACATTTTAGGAGTGAGGCCAATGACAGGAGGTCAGGTCATTGGGTGGTGTGGCAGCTGAAAGTGCAATGTCCTCTACAGGCTTGTGGACACTTGTCCTAAGTGGTGGCACTGTGGAGGGGGGTGTTGTGGAACCTTTAGGAGGCAGGGCTTGCTGGGGGAAGTCATTCTTTTCTGGGATTTGAGAGTTTATAACCTCTTCCTGCTTCCAGTTCACTCTGAGCTTTGTGTTTATGACTGATGATCTGATCTCTCAGTTTCCTGCTCTAGAACCCTTCCTGCTACCCTACCCACCCCACCCATCCCAACCCGTTCCACCCCATCCCATCCTCCATCCCACCCCACCCACCATACCCCATCCCACTCCACCCTACCCACCTCTTCCCACCCCACCCCACTACACCCACCACACCCTACCACACCCACCCTACACACCACACCCACCACACCACTCTCCCCATCCCATCCCATCCCACACACTCCACCCCATCCCATCCCCACACCACCTACCCCACCCTACACACCCCATCCTCCCCACTCCCCCACCTACTCCACCCTATCCCACCACACCCACTTCACCCTACCCCACCCACCACACCACACCCTCCACACCCAACCCCACCCCATCCAACCCCATCCTCCCCACTCCCCCACCTACTCAACCCCCACCTCACACCCCACCCCCTGCCAACGCCGGTATAGATTACTGCTCTGGAACCATGGAGTCAAATAAACTCCCGTACACATTGCCTGTTGGGGAACAAAGGTCCTCAAGGCCACAGACCACTAGAGAAACCAAGAGTGTTAATCACACATGGTATCTCTTCAAAGGACGAAATACCCACTTTCTACCTAGAAGGCCCGGAGTGGATGTTGTTCATGACCTGGGGACCTGTGCTAAAGTTTATCCCAGACTCTCCCTCCTTAGACCTTTATCTTTGGCTCTCAGTTAGAACCCGTGCCTAGGGGAGGTGTGGAATCTATCTTACCGCCTGCTGGCCCCTGTGTTCTCTGTCAGACCACACCAGATCCTAACTCTTTAGCTATGCAGCCTGTCTTCATGGTCACGTGTACTTCGCAAAGGAGTTTTTAATGTAGGCATGCCTTAAACTTTATTGTGCACCTGGAACTGGAAAGATTGTTGCCTGGAAACCTGGAATGGGAATGAATGATGGTTGCCTGGAAACTTTTTCACAAATTGTAGTGTGTTTAAATAAGTTGGCAATAAGACACCTGGCATCAGACTCTGGAAGTTTGATCCAGTCTGACTAGGTCAGGCTGAGCTGAGTTTTCATTCTCTTCTCCTCCAGGTTTGTTTTCCTGCCTGCCCTGACACCTGCTGGGAACGCCCCTCCCCCCGCAGGTGCCTTGGTTATACTTCCTTACATGTTAAGGAAGTAGCTAACACGAGGTGTGCCTTTGAGTGGGATATGCAGGCCTTATCCCTCCTTCCTCTGACCGAGGTGGACAGACTCCCTTCCCTCCCCCCACCCCTGCGTCCTGTTATAATGCGCCGATTCAGTACAGGCCTCAAACTAATAGGGCCAACTGAAGTCTCCAAAACCGTGCCAAAGCAAACCTTTTCCCCTTGTATCCCTAGTATGTAATGTATTTGTTGGGAAGCCCCACCCAGCCCCACTCCTCCCATTCCAGACCCCGTCCCCGAGAAAGGCCGCCATTGGAGGCTGCTTCCCCTGAGAAGCGCAAGACCAGTCCTACAGCCTATTTAAGACGTGGTCCCCCATCTGCCAAGTGGCTCTCCCTCATGCTTTCTCCTCTTCTCCTGGGACCACCCGGGAATGCTTTGTTCATTAAACCTAGATTATTAATTCGGCCTGATCTGATTTATTGCGTTGACAGAGAGCACAATACCTGGGTATGGAAATGTTACCAGTACTTTGTGACACTAACAGGAAGCTAACCATCACATATCCTAATCCTTCACCTCCCAATCCGGCCACAATGAGGAAGGGTTTAAAGCATGCTTTGGGTAGAGACATGGGCAGCATAGAAGGGTAGTCCTTTATCATTGGTGCACAGAAGCACATGGCTTACTGTCTTGTGACTTAAATGTCCTAAAGAGGTACTAACTGGTATTGTTAAATTTTTTCTAATTACCTAAAAAAGAAATCCTAGGCGAGCCAAGGATGTTCCTTATAATGTTTGTTAGTTTGGACAAATTCCAATTTTATGACACACCAGTTGAATGTGTGTGTGGCATAAGGCAAAAGCTGAATAGGAAAATCAAAATTAGCATGAAATGTATATGGAACTATCTCATTAACCTACCAATATGATCTTTAAAATAATGTTTATCAGTTTGCATTAAAAATATAATTTTATCTTTTGAGATAGGATCTCATGTGGCCCAGGCTGGCCCCCTGTAAGTGCTGGGATTGCCATCATGCACCATCATACCTGGATCATAAAAATGAAAAAACAACTAAATTTAAATGCAGACGTTTTGAGACAGATTTGAAAAGTCCTTTTTGGACACTCTTATTTATTTATATTACTCTGTTCTCAGTGGCCTTGGCAGAATATGGATTACTATGCACTCCTAATACGCAGACCATCGCTGGGTCTGGGGCTCCCTAGCACAGGATACAGGGCTTTTGGTAGATATGGAAGTCAGATATGTAACAGAAAAGGGCTTGTTTGGGAGCATTTATGAGTGGCCTGTGGGGCACTCACTTAGAGCAAGCCAGGGATGGGGAGTAGGGTGTGTTAGTGCTGGCACGTGGACACCCTTTGTCTCTTGGTTCTGATTAGATTTGAGACACAACGTGGATCCTATGAGCTTTAGGAAAAATATATTGTGAAGAAGGCAGACTATTGTTGAGAAATAGCTGCCAGAATGATACCCTCTTCTGTCACCTGTTTCAGAAAATTTGACTGGTGTCTTACCAGGCATGTGGTATGTAAGGGACGCATGGGCAGGAGAGCTATTTAAGAAACCAGCTTTAAGAACACAGAGTGTTGAGGTTCCAGGCTGGTTCCAACTCTCCCTGGGCCCTTTTACAGATGGAGTCTGGGCAATTTGTTTTTTGTTAGGTTTGCAAAGTAAGGAGCAAGGCATGGAAAAGAAAGTCATTCCACTGTGGTGATTTATGGACTGAAATACAGTTTGGGGTTCCTTGGGGACAGGAGGGTCACCAAGGTTCAAATCTTCTGTGTGTAGGTCAGACACAGCAGCTGCTGTCACCTGGCTAACAGCCATTAGACATTTGCAATATTGAAGGTGTCAAATCATCCTGGGGAGTTCAGAGCAGGACTGACCTGGCCTTAGCTGGGGAAATTGGCCCCTTCATCTAAACCCCCACTGCTGGGGTCCTTCCTTGTGCTAAACCTCCCGTCAGAACCTTCCTGGCACACAGGCTTCCTCCATCCACTCATCACAGGCAGAAATGCAGCTCTCAAGCTCTCAGAGTGTTCAATCCAGATCACGAACCATCCGTGGGAGCTTCTTCCCAGGCTGCAGGTTTACCCAGGGAAGATGGGGTGTTCTACAAAATCCCACAGCTGTTTGTCTCCCTGCTGATCACACATCAGGGCAGTGGGATGTTTCTCTCATAGGAAACTCTCCAGGGCCAGTCTCCTTTAAGATGCCAGCAGTGTTCTGAAGTAGCATCACAGCTGACTAAGCAGGAAGCCTTCTGGAAATCTCTGAGCTGGCTCTTATCTCATTTCACCAAGGACCTATCCTCGGAGAAGAATGATGTGCAAATGTTCTTTGCACCTTTGTTATCAATGCTGCACCAGTACTCAACACTGGCAGACGCCCTCCCCCCCTTTAAACAGGCCTCCGGGGGTGCCTGGGAGGGTCCTGCAAGATGCCCTTCCCCCCCTTAAACAGGCTTCTGGGGGTGCCTGGGAGGGTCCTGCAATGTTTCAGTGCAAATGAGAGCACACAAGGCCTTGCCCTGCTCAATCCAGGTGGGCAGAGCTGCTTCAGGATGGTCGAACTGTTTGTGCATTAATCAGCCACTTTTATGTACTATATATATTTATGCATGTTTATATACAAACATATTTACATGCTATATATAACAAGTATATAATATTACTTGTTCAGATTTATTTGTTTGTTTCTTGTTTTTGTTTTCATATTGTCTATCTTAAGTAAGTATGGCCTATTGGTTAGTTTCTTGTTTGGAAGGTTTCTTTTGTTCGTTGTTTTTTTGACAAAGCCAGGCTGGCTTTGAACTCGCTGTGTAGCTGAGATGACTTTGAACTCCCGAACTCCTCCACTTCCACAGTCACTGGGATTACATGTGTGTGTTGCTGTGCTCAATTTGTGTGGTGCAGACGACTGAACCCAGGGCTTTGTACATGTTAGGCAGCCCCCCTAATAACTGACGCCACAACCTCCAATTTCCTACTTTCATAAATAATGTTTTCCTGGAGCATGCCCATTAGTTATGTGTTATCTGTGGCTGCTTTCTCTGCTCATAGCAGGGGCAGGTATTCTGCTAGAGACTACACTATGTACAATGACATCTGAAGAAAATTGTCACATCCTTGCCTCAATGGTTTGACCCTTCCTAGAAATACACACTGCATAAGCATGAGCATGGACTATTCTACACACCCACTAGATTGTCATGAAGCATAACTGTGGTGATATTTTGTTTGTGCTCTAACAAATAAAGCTTGTTTGGAGATCAGAGAGCAAAGTTAGCCATACTAGTTAGCCATAGAGGCCAGTCAGTGATGGCACACACCTTTAATCCTAGCACCAGGGAGACAGAAGAAGATGGGATCTCTCTGAGTTCAAGGCCTTCCTGGGCTGCATGAAATTGATCAAGTCTAAAAGAGAAACAGAGCCAGGCGGTGGTGGCTTACACCTTTAATCCCAGCAGTAGGGAGGTAAAAACAAGAAGGGATATGGCTGGTAAGAGAGGAGATGATAAGGCAGAAAGAGACAGTAGCTCAGTCTGAGGATTCCTAGAGACAGGTTTGCCCATTCACTCTGAGGATTCTGTAGAGGTAAGAACTAGTAGCTGGCTGCTCTGCTTCTCTGATCTTTCAGCATTTACCCCTATATCTGACTTGGGTTTTTATTATTAACACCAATTAGAATTCATGCTACACATAACACTTGAGATACTAACAGGAACTAGGTATGTAAAAGCATGTTCACAGAGGTGGCTGTCAAATTTCCAAAACTACAATTTTTCACTAGGAAAAAAGGACAACTTTTCTGTATATACTGGGATACTTGTGGGACTCCAAATAGTTCTTAGTTCTAAAACATGAAGTCAAGGGGAAAATGCAAGTTGCACAATGATACAAACAATATCAACACAATGTTTATGTAAATTTGAAAATGTGCAAATTTTCTATTCTGTTGAAAATTGAGAGTATATACAAGCTAGACAATACTACAGAAGCTGGACCTGGTGTGAGGAATCAGCTAGAAGTAACAACGTTGTAACAGAAAAAATAAAAGATCCAGAGACAGCTATTGGGGTTCAAGCTTCAAGCTGAAGATCAGAGAAGCAAAGCAGCCAGCCACTAGCTCTTACTGCTACCTTAGACTGAAAGGTGATCCTGACTCCACCAAACCTCAGACTGTAATCCCAGACTGCTATGCTCTCCTCAATGTGACTAAAGAATGAATGCCAGTTCTGAAACCCTGTTCCTGTCTTAAATACCTCTTGTGAGTCCTGGGATTAAAGGCGTGCAATCCCAAGATCATCTTTGTGTGAGCTGTTTCTCTTTAGGCCTAGATCAACTTCATGTAGCTCAGTGTGGCCTTGCACTAATAGAGATCCATCTGCTTGTCTCTTGAGTCCTGGGATTAAAGGTGTGTGCCACCACCGCCTGATCTCTATAGCTTGAGGGCTGGCTTTGCTTTCTGAATCCTCAGGCAAGCTTTAATGGATCATAAATAATATATCACCACACAACATGGCTTTATTTATAATGGGCATAGAAGCAGACAGGGGTTTCCTCCCTAGGACCCTTGTTTTAGGACACAGGCATAAAAATCTGTATCTCAACAATTTTCACAAGATAAAGAGAGCTAAGGCAGCAGATCCTCATCAGCTGCCCAGGGGCTTTTATGCTATTCCAGGCTGGGAGCCAATGAACTGCCATGCAGAAATATTTTGCTACCATGCAGTTCTAAATGCCGTATTTATTTGTTTGCTGAAGTGTCAGGTCTCTCAAGGTGTCAGCTCAATTACCTGGACCCCATGTAAGATGAATGCAGGTAGAATACATAAGCACTAAATTCTTTACTTCTGGGAAGAAACAAAAGAAAGGATCCAAAAGGCATTCTGCCAGGTTGTAAGTATCTGTGCCTCATTGCTTTAAAGCATAGGACACAAGTGTGACAAAATGACAAAAGTGATATCATTTGATTAAACAGACAGGATGTGAGTCCACAGACCAGAAGAAAGTTGTGGAGTAGAAAAGAATCAGTTTCTTGCCGGAATCTGATGGTGCATGCCTGCTAATCCCACTGTTGGGAGGAAGAGGCCGGAGGATTTAAGTTTGTGGCAGGTTTTAGAGCAGCTTGGGCTCAGAAAACAAAATGTGTGTGGGGTGGTGGAGAATAGGGTGGGATTCAATCTAGGTTCATTTGTCTACTGCTCTATATCAACTAATATTTAATAGGTACTATGGGTGCTGTATAAAGAAGCCTGGGAAGGCTGCAGAAACAGGTTTTGTATACCATGTACCAGGTCAGCTTCAGGGACACAAGTGATAGGATTCAACTGAAGACCATCCAGTCTTCCCTTTAATTTCAATTGTGAGGTCTTAGTCATCTTATCTTACTATAACAAAATGCCCCAGGCTGGGTGATATATAAAGAATGGAAGTTATATAATTCATAATCTGGAATCAGAGCACATAGGGCAGAGAGAGCTCACTTCAAAACAAAACCGCTCCCTGATGGACTGCTACACTATAAGTAAATAGTATATTTGTAAGAGTGGACCTCTCAGGTTCCAATCACTCTCCAATGCCTTAAGAGGTCAATCTATGTCATTACAGTTGCTTACTCTATGGGGCCATGTTTCCAATGCAGAGCGTTTGAGGAGCGAATTCAAACCACAGCACCAGAACTTCCAGTCTTCTCTCTATTCTATCTGCGAGACATCCCTGTGATGGACATCTCCCTTTCTATTTACCAAGGGCAGTTCTTGTTGCTTATCATCGAAGCATTGTGGAAGGGATTTATCTAATTTACACCTTTACTCTAAGAGAGAAACCAAAGTCCAAGGAGAGACAATATTTGATCAGCAGTCTTGGAGAGAGACGACTCTAGGATAAAGGCATCTGTACTCCCTGCTTCCATCTGTAACAAGAGGCTGTTTGTTCTCGATGGTCCCGCTACCCTTGAGCCCCAAATAAACACACAGACGCTATGTTAATTATGAGACTGTTGGCTGGTATCTAGGGCTTCTTATTTGGCTAGATCTGTCTTAATTATTAACCCATTTCTATTAATCTAAGTATTTCCACGTGGTCCTGGCAAAAGACAAGGTAAGTAAGTCGAATGGAAGCCTGTGACACACAGACCATTCAAAGCCGAGTCCCTTCAAGGACAAGTGTGGAGTCAGAAGTGATCCTCGGGGAAGGAGAGGGTGTGGTGGCTTCCGAAGGGGCCCCTGCCTCAGAACTGAGACGCAGATGACGATGCTATGCATGGCTGGGGACATGAAGTAGGTCATTTAAACATGTCACTTAATTTAGGACCACAACTCCAAGGTCACGAGGCAGAGCAGCATCCTACCCTGGGTTCTCATACAAGGCTACAATCAATCCCAGCTCCCGAAGCGGGAGGGAAAATGCACTCAAAGTGTAAACTGGGAAATATGGACAAGGGCCTAGCCACCCAGTCTTGACTGCTTTGTTCACTAGCAGGGGCAGAAAGCTACTGTGTGTGGGGTGTTAACATGGAAAAAAACTCAAAAAACAAACAAACAAAGCAAAACCCAAAACCCTCCACATGGAGAGTCTCTTCATTAGGGGAGGGGCACAGCATATCCATAATCCTTCGGCCATGTTTGCTTAGTGCACGCTCTAACATGGTCAACAGGCTCTGTGTCTGGACTCAACAGCTAAGGGAAGCCTTTAGCCGCATTGCAATCAGTAAGGATGAGGACAGAGACTCAAATGGGGGGGGTTTGAAACTTGGCCCAGAAGGAAGAAATGGAAGTTAGCTGGAAGGCGGAGGAAATACTGTGGATGCGGTGAGTCCACTCTGAACGACACCAGAGAACACGGTGGCTGGCTGAGAGCAAGAATGCCCCTGTTAAAGGCACCCCACAGTCACTTGATTAAGTGCATCGATGTGGAAGCACTTTGTGAACTGGCAGGCTCACCACAAGCTGTTTCTTCCCCTCACTCTTGGCATTAGTGTGAGCTCCACGAAGCTCTGCTTTTTGATCATCTTTTTTGATGTTTCATTTTTGCAAGGAATAGGCTCACCATGTAGCTCTGGCTGGCTTGGAACTTACTATGTAGAACAGGCTGGCCCCAAACTTGCAGCAATCCTCCTGCCTCTGCTTCCTGGGTGAGCATTAGGCATACACCACTGGCATTTATAATTTATTAAATATTCGGTCTGAATTAGTGTCAGGTCTGTTCATATCTGCCTGGGCTACTGCTTGTAAATTTCTCAAGGCAAGAGTCTTTATTGGCCACCTTAGACTTGGGTACAATATTCTCCATACTGTGGGACTTGAGATATTATGAAGTATGTTGCATATGATGGAAAACAGCTTGGGTGTGAGGTTACATGCAAAAAGCACAGTGCTAACATAGAACCCAGGAAAGCCAGGATGTGAACTCCAGTCAGTTCTTGACCCCCGTCATACAACCACTAGACATGTGACTCTGTTTGATGACACTGACATGAGGATTGACTACACAGATTCCTTTGTCTTTCTAAGGAGAAAACAAGACATCTTCCCTAAATATAGGTCATCCAGGTGGATCCAGGGTCTACCCCAATTCTGAACCAGTAACTGGCCACCCTCCTCCGAAGCCTCTGTATAGTTTATCTCTTGTTGACAAGTGTCTGGCTGAAAAGGGCTCAGGAATTATCAGTGGGAACGAGGAAAGAAGAAGCTTTCCCATGCAGACGTTTCCAGTTCTCCTCCCCCCATCCCACTGGCCAAGCACCTTGGGATGACACTGAGATCCAGAGGTGCCATCCATGGCTGTGTATCAGCAAGCCAAGACTTATCTGTGTGCGAGCAGGGCATTTGCACAGAGGTAAAGTAGTTTTCAGAACTAGGCATGTCTTCCATTTTTAGAAAAAGAAGCAACGTTTAACCTTGTCTGGAAGCTATCTGTACCCGTTTCCTCTCACACCCGAGTTTCAGATGATCCTTCCCTGACGAACCCTTACTGGAGATATGAATGAAGCCACACTTTGCTCACAACCTGGGTAAGCCTGGAGCTGTTGCTGGCATCACTTTGGACCTTAGAAGAGCCAGGGGAGTGTACACACCTCAATGTTGTGGCAGCTGTCTCCAGAAGGTGGAATGGGGACCGAGAGCTATTTCTTTCTTATATTTTTCTGTATAGTTGGATTTGGGAGTGAGCCCAGGTAATTTTATAATTAAATAAACTATACATCCGGTTTTTGGAAAGGTCCAGGGTGACAAGCGTCTGTGTTTTCCAGACATGTTGCTTCTGGCAGTCCAATCCCCGTGGAATTCTCCCTGCCCTCAGGGACCACCGCAGCTCAGGCCCGGGTCTGCAGAGAGCCCCAGACAGACCAATACTCCCCCTTCCATAAGAATGAAGTACTGTCTCACCTTCTCATGTTCATCTTTCACAGTGTTTATTGTTGATTTTAGTACTTCTGAGTAACTTATCTGCAAACACTCAATAATGTGAGTACACTCTTGTCTCAGTTAGGATTTCTATTGCTGTGAAGAGACACCATGACCATGACAATGCTTATAAAGGGAACATTTAATTGAGTGGCTTACAGTTTTAGAGGTTTAGTCCATTGTCATCATGGCAGGACATGGGGACATGCAGACAGACATGGTGCTGGAGAAGGAGCTACATCTTGATCCCTCAGGCAATAGGAAGTGAACTGAGACACTGGGCGTGACTTGAGTATGTATGAGACCTCATAGCCCAACTTCACAGTGACACACTTCCTCCAACAAGGCCACACCTACTCTAACAAAGCTGTTAAGCGACACTATTAAGTACCATTCCCTATGAGCTTATGAAAGCTAATTACATTCAAGCTACCACACTCTCTTTATTAATCAACATTTTCTGTGTCTTCTTTCTCCATTCCCAGAGTAAAATGCTCTCATTAGTGGATGAATTTCCTTATAGATCTTGCTTTATATCCTTCTAGATCTCTCTGTCATGTAAAGGTATAGGTAGCTATGACTCCTTTTGTTTTCTTTCCAAATCTCATAAAGTACCTTATTTTTGGTACTGCAACTGTGTACATTTTTTTTTACACAGGAATACATCTTGAAGGTTTATATATTCAGTGTCTTTTATTTTGAAGTGTTGTGCAGTGTCCTAAAGTAGAGTCAGTAATTCTCAGTGGTGGGATATTCAGGTTGTTTCCCATATTTCACCGTGGATACTTTCTGTGTGACTTCTTGTGCATGAGGTATTTCTTCAGGGTAGTTAGAGGGAGAAAAATCCCTGGGCCACATAGTATGGGGATTTTCACCTTTTAGTAGTACAACCACCTACTTTAGTAGTACAACTACCAGATTGTTCTTCCCAGCAGCATTGTGCTGGCACACGTATTTCCCCATATCCTGAACAAACTCAGAAATAACCATCTGATGGGATGCACAGTATTGCTTCAATGTTTTATTTGATTGTTAGTATGGCTAAATATGTTTATTAATTTATTTGCATTTTCTCTTATATAAATAGCCTATTTATATTTTTTCTCATTTTCTCTATGTGTGGGAGGGTTGTGTAGATACTTAAAACATTTTAGATAACAATCCCTAGTCACTCAGGTATATTATACAAATTACTCTTAAGGTTTTGCTTCTTTTTTTTTTAGCTACATGAATGGTGCCTTTCCTGTTATAGAAATGTTATTTTAGATGGAGGCTGACAGATCTGTCATTCCAAGTATTGGTTTCTAGTTACTCAAAAATATTTGTGGATTAGAATTATATTTTTGTCTTTCTTGTCACAACTTCTCCTGCCTGCTTTATCTTGGTAATCTGATCAAAAGACATGTACAAAATTGTGAAAAGGGAACAAAAGCCTAGACATCCACATTGTATCCAGACATGAAATTATCAAAAAGGAAAAACAAACAAAAGAGCATAAATGTAAGAACACTCAGCTACATCACCAAGAAGCCTTACTCCAGCCTGAGTGATGACGTATATAAGCTCTGTTCCCAAAGTGCCCCCTTCAGTTAACCTTTGACCTCTCCAGACTCTAGCACCTCGAGGAGACTCTGGGGAGAGGCAGTGAATACTGTGATCTCTGAGGAAGATCTAATGACATTCTCCACTCCTCCCCTTCTGGAGGGAGTGTCAGCGGGCTCCATCTTGTGAGGGTCTCGAGAGAGTAATCTGTTCTTATCAAGATGAACAGGGCATGCCACTCACCAGGGACAGTATTCCACAGCACCCACACAGCTGCCTGACTTAATCTTCACTCTCAGGGGAACAGTCCTTCCTGCCTTTGGGACTCACGGCTAAAAGGCATACTGATACCTGTTCCCTGTGAATGTGGACTTCTTCAGAAAGTCTTTGTAGGTACAAACAAGCTAAGATAAATCTATACCAGGGTAAAGGTTTTGTTTCCTGTTGCTGTGATAAAATGACCTTGAAAAAAATCAACTTAAGGGTATATTTGGCTCACAGTTTCAGACTACAGTCTATCACTGTAGAGACACTGAAGCATCAGGGACTTGAAGCAGCCACATTACATCTACAGTTATTAGTAGAGAACAATCCTCTCCCAACTTGGGCTTAGGTTCCGGTGACAGAAATGAAAGAACCAAGAATGTCGGGAAATTCCCACTATGTTACTTCCTTCTGGAAATGGAAGAAAATTGAAATCTGTGGCAAGACCAAGATGCAGAGATGTTGGCATGTAGCACCAAGGTTCCTGCAAGAAAACAGTGGCCAGCAGAGAGTAGACCTACGGTGTTACTTCTGTGTCACAGTGAGGCTGGCCATTGGAAAGCTGAAGGACCCGAAAGACAAGTAGAAGCACTACCACTTGAGACTTACCCAGCCTGCAATAAATGGGTTAATTTACAGAGGGGGAGTGGGGGAGAGAAAGTAGAGAACAATGAATCAATGCATTCACACTAGTGCTTAGCATCTCCTGCCTAGGGAATGGTGTTACCCACAGTGGGTGGGTGTTCCCACTAATCAAGATAATCCCCACAGACACACCCACAGACTAATAGAGACAGTCCCTCACTGAGACTTGCTTCCCAGGTCTGGACTGAGTCAGGTTGACAGTTGAAGCCAACTGCCATCACAGGCCCTAAGTTCGGTGTGGAATTTTGGCACAGGCTGACAGGGAGACAGTCATGTGATAACAATGGGAGCCGGGACTGGAGTTGTGTTACAGACATCCAAGGAGCACTAAGAACGCTTGACTCATCAGAAGCCAAGCAGATGAGGAAGAGTGTCTCCCTGGGCTCCTGGAGAGAGCATAGTCTCTCTGGCATCCTGATTTCTTCATTCTAACTTCAAAACGGAAGAGGGAATCTCTGCTGTGTTGAACCATTGTGTGTGATATTTTACAGCAACTCTAGGAAACTGAAAACTACTGGACGTAGGAAAGGCAGGGTTGGGGAGGTGACTTTGTGGGTTTGCTACACAAACACGAAGAGCTGTTTGGATCCCCGAAATGAACTGGGATGGCACCCATCTGTAGCTCCAGCCCTGGAGAGGAGAGACAGTAAGATCCCAGGACCTTACTGTCTAGCCAGTATAACCAAAGTGGTAACCTTTGGTCAGATGCACAGTTTCAGTACACAATGAGGAAAAGACACTCCAATGTCAGCCCTGCCTGTACACACACACACACACACACACACACACACACACACACACACAATTTTAAAAAGAAAGTAGGAAGAGGAAATGTTTGGGCTCCCTACTCCCTTTTTCTAGTATATTTTATTCATAACAGTCATCATTTTAAATGTTATATAATTTATTTATTTAGCTTTTGTCTGCACCCTTCTGTAAAACTGAAACTCTGGGGAGTCTTCTATTCGTATAAATCAAGGGCTTGGAATGTGACAGATAGACACTCATCAAACACTGAATGAACAGATAGGGACAGTTTCTCTCCTTTAGCATAATGAGTAGGTGTAGCAGATATTAACGAGCTCGGTGTCACTTTTCTCCCCCTTGGTTTGATAGTGACAAGGTGTCAGAGGAAACTGAGAAAATTCTCTGCTTTAGAGCCTCCATGCCCATCACTAGAGCAGGTATTTCTCATCTAGACCATATGACTTGGGCTGTGGATTTAGGATGGATTTGTGGTTATCAGACAAAAAGGAATCAAATGGCATGGGTACCCCTAGGCTAGCCATTTGAACTGCCTTGCTAAACTTGTCTTGGTACTATTCTGAGCTCTTACATCTGAAGATAAAGTTGAAACTGTTTTATTTTCAAAGTAAATTTATTGAGGTCTGCACTTCTAACCATTCAGCTGGACACCCTGTTCCCACTCAGCCACCTCAGGTGAGGGAATGCATTTATTTTTGCCTTTGTCTCTGCATGATTTTCCTACCACGTCTCTCTTTCAAAAGGCATCGGGATGTCCTGCAGGAATGAAGAAGATGGTTTGAAAAGGAAAACATCTGTGGTTTGACTTCAGCATTCTCCAGTGGTCTCTACCTAACAGCGTGTGTGCCTAGCAGCAATGATTTTGTAGAGTTGTGTGGAAGGGAGTGCTAAGCAGTGGTCACAAAAGACTAGAACCTGCATGTATCAACAGGGGATTGTTCAAAGAATGTCCCACTATGGGGAAACCCCACAGCCTGGGCTCAGTCTGTGTGTAGATGCCTTACAGAAGCCCCCCACAAAGTGGTTCACATATCGTGGACCCCAGTGGACAATGAAGAACATTCTTTTTATTTTTTATTTTTTTGAGACAGGGTTTCTCTGCGTGGCTTTGGAGCCTATCCTGGAACTCACTCTATAGACCAGGCTGGTCTCGAACTCACAGAGATCTGCCTGCCTCTGCCTCCCAGGTGCTGGGATTAAAGGCATGCGCCACCAACACCCAGCTAAGAACATTCTTCTTATTGTGAATATATTTCGACTCTGTTATTCTGTTTTATTTGTATCATAATTGTCACTCTACATTATTTGAAGTAACCCCTTAAGTCAGTGAGTCAAACACCTAGAAGCAGTAATGGATCCTCGGGAAAACCTGCCTGATCCTGTGCCACCCACACTGATTCCTTAAGTGGTTTCACGGGATACAAAGAAAAGGACCCACCACATGAACCACTAAGTTATTAGCTTCATGCTTGGCTGTTCACAGAAAAGCATTTCTTTTCTTCTCACAGTCTTTATTAACTTACTGAAATGATTCCGTTTTTCTCAATACTGCAGAGAGGTGACTCTAATGTCCTGTCCACTTTACAGATAAGAAAATAAACTTTGAAGTCTTTAGCTGGGTATTAACATCCACAGTTATTTGTACCGCAAGCCAGTGAAATGCCCTCTGGAAACATCAGCACCTTCCTTTTCCTTCTCCCTCCTGAGGCAGGCCGAAGCTACCCCAAAGCAAAGCAAGTAAGATTTTCTTTCCCAGGAAGTTGAGTGTGGGATTAACGGGCATGTAGCTGCAGCTGTAATATGTAGATGCGTTGGACAAGAGGCAGCCATCCCGTGCCTGTACACAGACCGGAGGCAATCATTCACAAAGAGACACGGAGAGACACACAGAGAGACACACAGAGAGACAGGAAGAAACCCCAAAACCATCTTTATGCCCTGCTCTTGACAACTTTCATCCCTTTCTGAGCTGTGATCTCAGATTGGGGCACCGCAATACACCACTTACTTTATTCTTGCTTGGGGTTGGTTGCACTTAGTGGAAATTAGAGTTCCAAAAAACGACAGACCCAAAAATCAAGATCAAATAGCCAGTTCCAGCCCTGCTCTGTCTGCCTAAAATCCCATCATCTATAGTGGTCCCCACCCCCCAACACCCCCAGAAGGGATTCATCCACAAATGCCATCACCAAGCCCTGAGCTGGCTAGGCTTCCTCAAGGGTGGTGGTGATGGGGGTTGGAGAGGGCAGTCTGCTACAGTGATGCAGCCACAGGGACTCCAGAGGCAGATGTGCTGTTCAAATCCAGCTCCCCTGACTGTAAACACTTCTCAAATGTGGGCAGAGCTGGGAAGGCCACCTTCACATAAGCAGCAACACCAGGCTGTATCACCTCTCTGTAATGGAGGGGTTCTGGAGAGGTGTTTGTTAGTATTTATTAGTAATTATCTACAACACATCCCTGGGGATTTTTGCAGGCAGCTTGTTGGGGGAGGTGCAGGTGTAAAGTAGAAACCGGAAAGGAAGAAAGGGGGTGTAAGACTTGGGAGATTCACTCAGTGGAAAAGTACAGTGGCAGGCTGGCTGCCAGTTCCACGGGTTACTGAGATCTTGCTCTGGACTCCTCTGAGGTCCCCAGGCCTTGGGTTATGGTGGAAAGAATTTCAAGGAGACACACACAGAGCTTAGCATATTGATATTGACAGAGTCTGTTACAGAATAAGGGGGCACACTCATGGAGTGATGGTGGGCACCGCCAGGAACTCATGCAGGCATAAACGCTGCCACTGGGTGACAGTGGGCACCGCCAGGAACTCATGCAGGGGGAAATGCTCTCATCAGGTAAGAGGGACATTATCCAGAGGGACTGTTCTGCCAACCTGTATTTCTGAAAGTTTGGGGAAACAGACTGTTTCTTCCCAAGTGACGCTATCATGTCTCAGCGACTGGGAAGTCCATTCGGATTAACTCTAAAGGGGGCGGGCAATGGTATGTTCTCACTCTTTGTCAGAACATCTCCTGCTCTGGAGTCATAAGGTTTCAGGCTTCTGGAGTCAGGCTTAGACAGGAATCAGTGAATGAATGACCTTCTGGGCACATCAAGACATCTATTCTCTGGGCGTCTCTCTGTGCACTGGAATGTCCATGCAGGGGCCGGTGGAAGTCAGAAAAAAAGGGTGTCAGATCCACTGGAGATGGAGCTATAGGCAGTTGTGAGCTGCCTGATGCCCTCTGGAAAAGCAGAAGCAAGTACCTTTAGCCCCCAAACCATTCAGTCTGAAAGTCTTAAATGGAAAATTCTAGAAACAAACAGTTCTTAATTTTAAATGGTACACCTTCTGAATCTCTCTCATTATAGTAGTATATTACTACAAGTGTTCTATTTGATCATTAATTATGTTTGTCTCCTTTATGTTTACTTTGTAGTTTTAACTTCACCATAGTGTGTATAGGAGGAAACAGTATAGGTGAAGTATAGTAGTATCCTTGGCTTCAGGCACCCACTTTGGGGGGCAGCGGTTGGGATGCATCTCCTTGGATGGAAGGGACTACTGTCATTCTAATTCTGTGCCCCTCCTTATATCCTCTTCCCAGGTACCTGGAGTTCACACCTCTACCCAATCCTGATTTCTAAACTAGGTTATGTGGCTTGCTTTAGCTAATGGAGTATCCATCCCCAAAAGTGAGACCAACCATTAGGCTGAAAGGGAGTGTATAGAGTCCTTCTTAACCTCTTGTTCTTCAGTGTCACTATGAGAACAGCCCGAGCCAGCCTGCCACAGAAAGTTGTGTGAGATGTCTAAGCTGGGTCAACTGAGTTAAAGCAACTTGAGCAGACGCAGCTGAGGCCAGAACTATCCACCTGAACCCAGCCCAAATGACCTACAGAGAGATTCGACTCTGAGCAAAATAAATGCCTATTGGGTCTACTGAGGTTTTGCGGTTGCTTCTGATGGTAGCTATTACTGTGACAACAGATGGCTGACCCATCTGATAAAGGATATGTGTGTATCAACTGTTTTATGACCGTTTAGGTAACCCTCTAAAGAAATCAAATGTAAAAACAGTATCTCTATAAACTTGGCCTCATCCTCATTGCCCTGCCACTGCTCTTACAACAGAAACCCATGCCTGGGGCTGTGCAGTTAAGGACCATCTACTTCCTCTGAACTCAAAGGAAATCCAAGTGGCTAGACACAGCAAAGACCCCAGGCAGGTGAGGGACATCTCCCAAGCAGGTTGAGTGGGCATCTGGAGCCTTTGCCTGCTGGAGGGCTCCAGCCCTTGACAAGTGGAATTCTAGGTCAGAGGTTTTTCAGATCTAAACGAGCACGTTTTCAAAAAGGGAATCTGTATGTGTGAGACCTAAATATGGTCCTAGGCTTTCAGTCTTGCCAAGTGACAGGTTAACTACAAACCAAGCCCCAATTTTTACAGGATGTGGTCCACAATGAAGGCTCACGAGCCATGTCACTCCCAGACTGAGTTCGTAGTCTATCATCTATCATGCATAGACACCAATGGAGCTGTTGATAAGTTGATCTCTAAATAGCACTGTTCTTTTTCTCCCCACTGTACATGTGGGGACTTGCATTGTAAATGAGCCAGTGTCTCCACCTCCTCTCTCTGCTGGGGTTCTCTTTCCACAGGACTGACATGGAAAGGTCTGGAATTGCATGAGCTCCCAGAGAGCCAGAATGTAGCAGTGCGCTTTCTAGTCTATAGGAAGGCTGGCGACTCTGTGGAGGTGGGTGGGATAGGTAAAAGAAGATATTGACGCTACTCCCCACCAGGGGTTTGAGCTGCTAGAAACCTCAGACAGCCCACACATTGGTTTTCCTCCCCAGTCCATCAGTCTCTCCCTTCTTCCTGTTTGTGGAAGCACTTCCTGTTCTTGCAAATGATTGGCAGAGCAGTGCCCCCACCAAATATGTTTAATAAGTTAACAAACCTTTCACCATCTTGGTCCTCGCCTTTCCCATTCGGATTTTAAAGCATCTAACTGGTGAATAGGCAAGGCTAAGCCAAAACTGCTTCTCTGAGCTGCAAAGCAAGCGACTTCTATCTGCCAGCCCTTGCTTCTGCTAGGCTTGTAGAGCGTTGTCATAAATCCCCAGATGGTTACTGCACGTGCAAAATAATTGAACATCTGAAGAGATTAACTCAGCTCTAGTTCTGATTAGCAAAGTGTGGATCAGATCTAGAAAAGCTGCTGGCTGCGATCTTGGGACTAGATTAAGGGTTTCTCAAATATTGCAGGTGTTGAACTGTAAACAAGCCAATCACTTAAATGTAAGGAAACTGCTAAATCCACCCCCACCACACACACACACACACACACACACACACACACACACAGACTGACTGACAGACACACACACAGACTG
The DNA here is from genome assembly GCF_017639785.1 of Mesocricetus auratus. Lineage (NCBI taxonomy): Eukaryota > Metazoa > Chordata > Mammalia > Rodentia > Cricetidae > Mesocricetus > Mesocricetus auratus. Next base: position 25,928,207 of record NW_024429201.1, on the reverse strand, counting down.
ACAGACACACACACACATACACACACACACACCACACACAGACTCACACACACACACACACACAGACTGACTGACAGACACACACACACAGACTGACAGACACACATACATACACACACCACACACAGACTCACACACACACACACACACACACACACACACACACACACTAGGAATAAAGCTAGGGAAGGCTCCTTCCAGGAGGAGCCACAGGGGGACACTGAGTTTGCTGGGTGTGTGCTGGGGGGGCTGATGGCGATCAGAAAAAAGCCACCTTCCCATCCAGCGCTGTGGATGGCTGATTTAACAACCACACTGAGGATTCAATCACGAGGAACATCTATTTTCTTTCTTCCCTCCCTCACCCCCATTTTTAGGTCAGAATTATCATCAGACATTTACTCTGTTTAAAAGTGGAAACAGCTCCAGGTTTTGTTTTTTATTTCTAGCAAGTAACCTGGAATTAAGCACTTGTAATTGGCAGTCTTCCCACCCCTTCTCAGGCCCAGTTTGTCTTATTTTAAACCCCTAATTTGTTTCAGGAGGCCAAGAGGGATGAAACTCAGGTGACTTTGGGTGCTCAATTTTCCCATCAGTATTCTAAGTGGTGCAGGGCTGAGGCAGGGCGCGTGTAAGTGCAGGCTTTAGGCATGCAGGAGACAGAGGTCATGGGCTCAGGCTGGCCGCAGGGAGACAGGGCCATGCTGCTAGACAGGCACAGGGGTCAGCAGAAGCAATTGCTGAGCTGCCTGGGCGGAGACGGGGGTTGCGGGGCTCGACAGCACTGGAAGTGTGTGCACACCTTCCTGGAAGTGGAGTAGGGTGGAAAAAGCAGGGACACCCAGAATGTCTTCAGGAAGAAGCTGGAGGGCTCAGCTGATAAGCTAAGGGTAAAAGGGAATACTGGGACTATTATGGGTCTTTCCAAGAAGTGGGGGAGGTGTTCTTTGCCTGAGTAGAAGATGAAAAATTGCTTACACCATCAGGTGAGGCTGTTGCTGCTGCTGCTGCTAGTACGTTACCCTTCTGCCTCCAGAGCTGCTCATCACCCTTGTTGGGCACATCTCTCGGTGATGTGAAGGGACTCCAGTTGTCCAGGTCATTATCAGTCTTGAGGTGCCCTGGCCTGAAGTTGCGTGATGGTGGGTTAAGAGCAGAACTTGGAGTTCCCCGAATAGCTGGAAATGTAGGGCTCGGGATGTACTTGAAGATACTCTGTTACAAGGGACAGACCATGGAATTAAACTCACATGCCAGAGGCCAGACTTGAAGGACCTGGGGGCTTGCAGGGGGTGGGGGATCTTTGTGATTGTGGTATTGGAACTGGCACACTATTGTGGGATATTTGTATGCTGTGTGAAGATATGTTGCTGTGATTGGTTTAGTAAAGTATTGAATGGCCAATAGCTAGGCGAGAGATATAGGCAGAGCTTCTGGGCAGGGAGAGAAGAAGTAAAAGATGAATCTATGTGGAAGAGAGATTTGGAACAAGCTGGACACACAGAACATAGATAAATAAAAGTATGGGCTAACTTCATTTGTAAGAACTAGTTAAAAACAAGCTTAGCTAAAGGTCAAGGTTGCATAAGTAATAAAAAGTGTCCATGAGGTTATTTGGGAGCTGGCTGATGGGACAGAGAAGACTTGTTATGGCACACATGGCTTATGATGTCATCCCCTTCAGCTCTCCTGCTCTCCACGGTGCCCTCAGGACTGTCGGAAGCAGATGGGACCAGACGAGGAGGGTAGAAGGAATGCTAAAGGCTGCACTCAGGCGGTGATGACACCTAAGAAATTAAGGCTGTGATCCAGTCAACCGTCTTGGTGTGCCCGACCTCAGCAGGCTTGGTCCCCACCTGAGATCACACATGGGCAGAAGAGCAGACAACCGGGAGGCAATGATAACACAGGACAGCAAATGGGGAAGGGCTCTGCCAATGGTGTTGGGAGTGCCACCCCCTCCCTCAACGGCGTCAGGCGTGCCAGACCCTGATGGGCAGGATTTGACAACTCTTCATCAGCGTTGTGGGACTAAATGAGAGGAGTCAGTTTCAACATGGAAGTGACTGTTACGCCGCACCTGGGAGAGAAGCCAGATGACAGGTACAGCATGGCTCTGCATGGCAGAGCACACGGGAGAGTGGGAGCTGGGGTGTGTGAGGGAAGAGGCTGAAGCCGAGTGTGTGCGGCCTGCAACACTTGCTAAGAAAGCTGGTCCTCGTGCTACAATGAGTCACTATAGACCATTAGCCTCTGAGGGCAAAAGCAACGCTTTTTGTCATCTTTCAATGTGTAGGGTAATGGGAGTACCCATATCCACCATCTATCATTATTTTACTGAAAGGACCAAGTTTCAGCTGGGCACCAGTAGACACCGTGTCCCAGCCTCTTTGGCAGCCGGAGAAGTCACGTGGTTCTGCTCTGCCAGCTGTGGGGTAAAGTGATGCATTCAGTTTCCATGTGCATCCTGGATGGGCCAGCTACTCACCTTCTGCAGCCCTCTGTCCTCCTCCAGGACAGAGGAAACCCAGACCACAGGCACAGGCTAAGCCGGCTCTCATCAGGAAAGCGAGATGAAGACAGAGCAACAGGGAAAAGAGAGTCTGGTTCCCTACACTTCCTCCAAGAGCAGAGTCACCTTCCACCCTTGCCAGCCTTCCCTGCAGACACAGTTGCAGAAGGGACAGAACCTGCCACGGTTGCATCGCAGTGTTTGGGGGTCTCTTTGTCACAGCTCCGTAACTTATACCCTCTTCTACACTAGCACACGGTATAGTCACCCACTATTGTTTCACAGAGGAAAGGTCAACAAATGGCTTTGAAAATAAATGAGGACTTCTCAAAGGAGAGAGGTGACAGGCATGTATTCAGCTACATCCAGGGACCTGGCCATTAGCACTCGGTGACAAGAACAGGGAAAAGGAGACTTTAGATCTGGTGGAAGCTTGCTGGGAAGTGGTAGCTGTGGGTGTGGCACATCTGAATTGGGGAACCCCATGGGATTGCCTATTAGTTCTCATTTGGCTTTTTAGTCAGTCCTAATTCAGACGCAGGGGAAAAGTCAGCAAAGTTATTAGTTATTAGTCAGCTATTAGTCAAGTCTTGGCCACATGGGAGAGTTAATGCAGAGCCTCCTGGATTGTCACCAAGGGTAGCAATCTGACTCTTTGCCAGGTTAGCTACACAGAGCAGACTACATCCCTAGACTCCTTGCTGTAGTTAAGAGGGTGGTGTCCTGGGCAGTCACTGCTGGTCATGGGGAAGAGGTCTTTTTATGTGTGTGATCTTGTCCAGTTGTGTAGTAAATCTGTGGCTAATGAGAGCACCCGTATCACAGGGAACACAGCAGTGGTCAGTGGGCGGTATTTGCAGGCAATTTTACCAGCACAGAACAGTGGGAGACATGGGTCCCCATGCATCCTGGCAGAGACAGAGAATGCACAATGGCAGAACAGAGGCCACCAGGGTTAAGGAGCAGGAGTGCTGTGACCCAAGCTGACGGGTGACAGGGCTTCAGTGATGCTCACTGCTAAAAACCCGGACTTGAGTTGATCCTGAAAGAGAGTGAAGAGTGGGCTCAGTGCCCTCCTCCCCGCAGGACGTAAGTGAGGAGACAGTGTTCCTAGCCACCTTCCCCAGAAGCCTAGCAAGCCGAGAAGCATACCTTGGATTCGACAGGGCAGCAGTCAGCAAAAAGGCTTACTTTCTTAGCGTGAAGCGACTTGTGAGCAGTACCAAATACAGAGGAGGCCGCTGATTGTCCACAGATGTCTGAGGAGTACCCAGCTGGCAGGCTCCTGCCCCCTTTTAAATCTGGTTTCCATTTCCGTGGCATGTGGGACCAGGGACCCTTCATGAAATGGACAGCATGGAGCCGAGAGCTGCCCTGGGCTGCCTTCCTGATTGGGTAACCTCTCCTGGTCATTAGTGGCAGACGCTCCAGCTCCTGTGCCTTAGTTTCCAAGAACACTGAATGTCTGTCTTGGCCAGAGACAAGGGCATCCTTGTGCTGTGTTCTTTTGGTACTTCATCCCCCAGCCCAGCAGGTTCTTCTCCCATGGCTCTCCTCAGGACCCAAGATGTAACGATTCCTTCTCTGTTTCACCAGATCCCAAATAATGGCATGGGGAATTCTTCCTAATTATGAAAGCTTGGCCTTTAGCCTAGGCTTGTATCAACTAGCTCTTATAACTTAAATTAACCCACTTTTTAAATCTATGTTCTGCCCATGGTGTTACCTCTCCTCCATCTTGTACCCCGTCTCCTCTCCGTGTTTGGCCGATGACTCTGCCTTTCCTCCTCCCAGAGTCCTCTCTGTCAGCCTATACCTCCTGCCTAGGTGTTCAGCTTTGTATTAAACCAATCACAGCAATGTATCTTCACACAGTATACAAATATCCCACAACACCAAGAACTTGAGGCAATCCCAACAGAATCTGAGCTTTTTGTGTCCAGGCCAGGTCCAGGAAGGGAGCTGACTGCAGCTGGCTGTCTCACAGCTAGGGCTTGGCTTTTCCAAATGTAACATTTCCAAAAGGGAACACTTGGTTCTTTCCCTGAGCCATGCCCGCTTCCCTCAGCCATTCCCATTTCTGCTACACATATCGCCACTCGCTCAAGCGGACCAGGTCCTAAACTATTCTTGATTCTTTTTTCCTTCACTTTTATAAAGAAGTCCTGTTGGATGTCCTGTCTGTATGAAAAGAAAAAAACATGGAAGAGAGCTACTGGTTCCCATCTGCACCATCACTGTTTCTTGCGATGAACTCTAGTTTACATCACTCATACACTTCCTCCTCTGTAATCCCAAGAATGAGATTCTATTTTTCTTTGAGACAAGGTCCCACTATGTGGTCTTGGCTGGACTGGAACTCACAGCGTTCATCTGTCCCTGCCTTCTAAGGGCTAAAATAAAAAGCTTGTGTCACCACACATGCCCAAGAACAGGATTCTTAAACAGTTTCCTATTCAGCATGCAATGCCATTGTCCTACGCCCTCCACCACAGAGCTCACCTCCCTCTGCCCCATTCACTGCCCCACCCTCCACCACAGAGCCCACCTCCCTCTGCTTCATTCATGATGGTTTTCTTAACAAGTCAACCTCTTTCCCTCTCTCAGAATCTTTCCTGGTCTGAAATATTCCTACCTTCCCTGCAACTGGTTTTTAATCTTTTAATGTTTCATCTTAAATATTCTTTCCTCAGAGATGTCCCTGATCACTGTGTTCAAAAGTCATCCCATTGTCACTTCTTCAGTGTCCCTTCTGCCCATTGCAGGCTTCATAGTTGTTAATTATTTTGCTTATTATTCATAAGCAAATATGAGCTGTAAGAACTTGCTCAATGTTGTATTTTTAGGGCACAGCAGAGTAAATTATAGAAACAGTTATTACATTGATAACTATGTAGATGGATAGTATTTGGGGGACCAGACTAAGTGCTTCAAAAAGCTACTTAGGTCAATTAAGCTAGACAAACTCAGGTAAATATTAGTTCATTAGGCCAATTTGATATTCATGGAATTCTCACAATATGGCTATACAGCTGTAAGACAGAAGCGGAGCTTGCAGAAAAGAGTGGTGTAGGAAATATATATATATATAGTAGGCAAATATAGTAGAGGATGAGACAGGAGAGGCGGAGCAACCTTTGAGGTGCATCAAAGAACAGTAGGCTGTAGTCCAGGGCATTTGGGAGCGGGCTGCCCACCCGAGCATGGCGGGGTGCCATTTCTCCCCTCTCCCGAGTTCAAGATGGAGGAGCAGCTGCAAGTTCTTCAGTGCCTGCTGTCTACCTGGCATCATTCTAGGCTTTGCATATGCGTCACCAGCCAGCAGGCATCATTATCACCTCGGGGCAAATGGGCAAACCGTCCAGGTGAGTGCTATCCCACTAACCAGTGTTTGAGGACCGATTCTCTGGGGTGGACTGGGATGGAGAATCAAGTGTGTGGGTGCTGTCACCAACCCCTGGGAGAAAGGACAGCAGTGTCAGCTGACGGAGGAGTTGATCAACAAGGGGACACTGAGAAAGGCCAGACAGTGGCTTCATCTGATACCACAGGAGTTGGGAGCGGTCACCAGAGTTGTTCTAAGACTAGACTTTGTAGTGTAAGGGTCCAGTCCGCCACAGCAAGGGCATTATGTTGGAAGAACCGTAAGGCAGGGGATCACACCATGCCCACAGTCAGGAGGCAGAGGGAGACGAATGTTAGTTAGTGCCTCACTTGCTTTCTCATCTTTATTCTGTGTGACAGTTGAAGTGGGTCGTCACGTCTCAACTAACCTGGTCCAGAAGATCCATCATAGACAGGCCAGAGATTTGTCTCCAAGGTGACTGTAGATCCTTTCATGTTGCCAGTCAACATAAACCCTCACAATGACACCTTAAGCAATCGTGTTTAGCATCTTCACTTCATAGTTCCCCAAAGAAACTCCCGACTCCCTGTCCTTCCTTTCTGACAACTTCCCCCGACGGCCCGAAATGGTACCCCTCATCTCAGTTACCCAAACAAACCTCCTTGAAGTCATTCTTCATTATTCATTTTCTCTAACCTCTTATTTAATCCATGGGGATAGTCTTCAAAATCTCACAGCAGCTGCCATGTCACTCAAGCCGCTACAGATATCTGATTACCCTTTGGGGCCACCATCAAGTACTTCCGGCTACTGTCAGGCCACCGTCCCCTCTAGTGAGATGGCATCCTGGTCCCGACGGCTCCGCCTATCCTCTGCCCTTGGAGTCTTACGTGGAGTCCTTCTACATATCTGTATACTTTCCTGCTTCACCTCCCGCCAGTCTTTGCCCACGGAGTCATCCCTGAGCATACCCCTCCCCTTCTCACTTCTTTCTACACCTAGCACACCCACAAATATACTGTTATTCAAATACCATTTCATTTGCAGTTGACCCCCACCCCCAAGCCCCACACAAGAGGCAGGAATTACACAAAAGCAAAGACTTTATTTTCAACTTGTCCACTATTGTCCCTCAGGTCCCTCAGATTCTAGAACAGCACCTGGTATACGGTAGGCACCTGGAAATATCTGTTAATTGTATTAGCCAGGTAGTCCAAAGGATGTTCAGAAGTGGCCTCTGACTCATTCCCAAACTGGGCCCTTGTCACAACGCCACAGCGTTCCTTCCCTGTGCAATCAACCCCTTCAAAGGAGATGTCAAGCCAGTGAGAGGCCACAGGCAAATGCTGCCTGCCCCTCATGACAGGTCTCATGACATGGCAGACTGGGCCTGTCTGTCAGATGGCCTCTGACCAGGCTTTGCTGCTGGGCCAAGACCATCTCTTAGGGTTTGAGAAGCCTGACCTCCAGTCACGCAGCAACTGGAAAGTGGTGGCGTCAGGGCTGCTGAGTCAGGCGTGATTCTGTGAGTCTGAGGCTCCTTGCAGTTGTTCGATTTGTGGCTGAAGTAGAGAAACCTGAGCCCCACAACAGCCGTCTTTCCAGCAAACAGGGCCTGCCTCTCTGGCCCAGCTACCTAGTGTGAAGGAATTTTGGGATAAAAGAGTCTGACCACATTTAGTTGAATGAGAATAAAATATATGTGGACCCCTCATTATTTCTGAAGTACCTTTCGCTGTTGTGTTTTGTTGTTTAAATCTAGCACCAGGGACAGCACAGAGCAAATAAAGGACTCCAACTTGGAATTACAAACCCCAAACCAGGCTACCCTTGACGTCTCACTAGGTAGTATTGCAATTGTGAGGTAAGTATTGATTCTGTCTAAATTCTATTTCCAGCCATGTAATGAGGAAGGTTAGAACCAGCCACTGCAGGTAAGCTGGTAGGCTCCAGGTTGAATTTCAACCTGATACTTTTTGGACCTCCATGGAATTCTAATAACTATAGATGGGGCTTGAGGTCTCTGTTTTTCTGCAGTCCGCACCAATCCCTATTGTGTCCTCCTGGTCAAACTCACCCCTCGGTGTCACTTGCTTGGTCTCTACAGCTGCCCAGTTTCCATTCCAGGGATAACAGTGTCAACTTGACAGTTTAAATCACCTAGGAGATGAGGTCAAGGGTTACCTGGCCTGGGGTTTGTAAGACTGGAGTTCCTTTTTTGCTCTATGTTGGTTCTGGCTCTAGATTAAAACAACAGTCACCCCTGGGTGAGTCTGAGGATTAACTAAGGGTTAAAGGTCTATCCTGAATGAGATGGCTCCACCCATGGTTAGGGCCTCAGATGGGATAAAGGAAGAGAAAGTAAGGAGTTTTGCAGCCATATTCCAACTGCTGTCTGACTGTACCTACAGTGTGACTACCTGCCCCACCGTTCCGCTGCCATGCCTCCTTGACGTGACAGACTGCACCCCTTGAAACTGAGCCAAAATACATTCTGATCCTCTCCTACGTTGTTCTTGTCAGTCTCAGTGATGAGAAACAATAACTAACACAACAACCCAGTGATTCTGAGAAATGCAATTCTTCCAGTAATGGTACCCAGTGGGTGGCCATGCTTTCCAACCTAGAAGGGTCAGCAGTGTTTATGTAACTGATACACCTTGAGCCTGTTGTGCGTTCAGCTCTGTTAACTTTGATGCATTTTGCTTTTTAAAGGTTGAACCTTCCTTTGGCAAGCTCTCTGAATTTGGAAGAATCTTTACCCACAACGTAAAGGACTTGGGCCAACCTGCTGCAGAGAGGAGGGCCCCAGCCAATGCGAATACGCCCCTCCCCTAACTCACTCTCAGAGCACTAGATACGATGTAAACATCAAATACTAAAAGCAAGCGGTGTGGATGGTGTAATTCCCTCTTTGGATGTCAGAGGGTAAAGTACACACCAGGTCTGGGAAGATATTTGGTGGCAGAGTACTTGCCACACAGCATGAGGACCTGAGTAACCCCCGAGGGGCAGCCACACTGCAAGCTGGGTATGCTGTGCATGTCTGCAGCCCCACCCGGTGGGGAGCAGAGGCAGGGGAATCACTGGAGCTCGATGGCTACAAGCCCAGCTCCATGTTCAGTGGGAGACCCTGTCTCAAAGGAATAAGGCGGTGAGTGACAAATCAGGCCACCTGCTAGCATCCTCTGTCTCTGCTTACACAGAGACATGTGTATCCACACACATGTACATGTACCACATAGAGAACTGATTCACACTTACTGCAAACATTAGCCTCCGAAGGGCTGCACACAGGCTGGGGGGGGGCGAGGGGGGCTACCTTAGGGACATTTGAGACAAGCATTTCCAAAGGATGGTTGGATCTCCAACCTCCTGCTGCCCTACACCCTAGGCACCAGACTGGCGTGTCAGATATTTGTGGTAAGCCCCAGTCTCTAGGGCTGGGATTAAAGGCATGAGCTCTAATTCTCTTTTAGAATGATTCACTCTCTCGTAGGCCAACGTGGCCTTGAACCCAGACAGAGCCATCTGCCTTTGTCTCCTGAGTCCTGGGATTTAAAGGTGTGTGCCACGATTGCCCAGCTTCTGTAGCTAGCTAGTGTGGCTGGCTCTGAATTTTGATACTTCAGGCACTCTTTATTAAAACATAAACAATATATCACCACACTAAATAATTTTACAGGCATGGAGCCTGGGGAAGGCAGATGTGGCCTAAGGCCTTTTGCTGGCTGCTGGGTTCTAAGTAAAGCCCTCTGAGAGAGGTTCAATCTACCTCAAAGAGAAACCGTATGTTCAAATGAGTAAAGCAACACAAATTGAAATCAAAGCCATTAAATTAAAAGGATAGAACAACAGAATAAAAAGACTCGATGCAAACATCTCCCTTGAACAAATGTTCAAGCCCCAAACATCTGTGAACATGAAAGGATAAACCTGCCTTTTCTGTTTTGTATGTGTTGTGCCCAGGTCTCAAAGACCCTCAGAGACCACCAAGGAGACAGACTTCACCAAACTGCAAGTGCAAGGCTTTATTGTTTAATCCTACCGGCAGGGACCTCGAACAGCCAGCTGATGCAGCAGTTGCCTGGAGGAAGCGAAGTCCCTGTCTATTACCAGAATTTAAAAGGAAAAAAAAAAAAAACCTCATAGAATTACATCAGTAGGAATGGGTCGGATCCTGATTGGTTGACATTTGGGGAACAATTAGCGGAATTTCCCAGAGTCAGGGCAACTGGTTTGCTGGCATTTCTGATTGGTTGGCTACAGATGGGATCATTAGTGATTTCTATGGCTTTGTCTGTTACTTGCAGGTAGACTGTTCTCATTGGTTGGTGCTGGGGGTGGGAAGCATTCTGTGGTTTCTATGACTTTGTCTGTCTCTTGGAGGTGGTTTGTTGCTAAACACAATATCCAGGTGCTTACTAAGTCTAAGCGGGAGGCTGTCTTGGAGTTTTGTTCACAACACAAGAACTAGAGGCTAGGGGACTGGGTTTGTTCTGAAGGCTTTTCTACAACTTTTACGTTCATGTATGTCTCTCCAGTATGAATAGTAAGACTTGAATGGGAACATAGGCTTTGCCACATTCATACAATTTCTCCCCAGTGTGATTTGTTGGAAGTGAAGCCTTTGAGTTTAGTTTACCTCTTTCAGTTTGGAGGGGTGTAGATGACAGTTCTGAGTAGAGAGTGTACCTATCAAGTAGATTCAGGGTTCCAGGTTTGACCCCCAGCATGGAAGAAAATTGTGGTGCATAATGTGATGTCCCAAAATACATATCCATTTTGGAATGCTGAATCAAAGTGCACACCCCGTCCCATACTTACCTTTTGTGAGGTGGTATGCAAGCCAGGGTGGCAGCCATGCTTAAAGCCTACTCAGCAATGTTCAAGTATGTAATTACAGTTCATGTGGTGAGCAAGGGGTCCTTGGATGGATCCCCCACACCACAAGTTTGTGTCAATTAAGTAGCTATCGATGAGGTAGATCTTGAGATTGTAGACCCTAAAGTGTTTATCTCAAGCTTCACCATTTATCCATTGCCTGCCCTCCAGCAGTTTGGAAGGTCCTCACCCTTTCCATTTTAAGAACTCATGCCATCAGTCCCATCTGTATACATGTCACCCTGTAGACCACCCTGGTGACCAGGATAGGCCTTGTCAATTGCCCATTGTAGGAAAAGACTGGCTGTGTGTTGACACACATAAAACTTTTTTAATTTAAAAGGAAAGCCATGAATTTTTAGCATGTGTGCGCTGTTGCTAAGCCCTAATGGAAACATTATCATCTTTTTCTTTACCTATTTATTATGTATGTACCAATCTCATTATGGATGATTGTGAGTATGTGGTTGTTGAGAATTGAACTCAGGACCTCTAGAAGAACAGCCAGTGCTCTTAACCTCCAAGCCATCTCTGCAGCCTCATTACCATGTTTCTAATAAGGGGAGTATATTTAAAATATGTTGTTTTAAATTTGATTTTATGTGAGTGGGTCTTTTACCTGCATTTATACTTGTGCACCACACGCAAGCCCGGTACCTAAGGCGGTCAGAAGAGAGCCTTGGGTCCTCTGTAACGGGAGATACAGACAGTTATGAGCAACAGGAGATACAGACAGTTATGAACCACATGGATGCTGGGCATCAAACCTGGATTCTCTGGAAGAGCAACCAGTGCTCTTAACCCCCCCCCCCCCCGAGCCATTCCTCTAGTCCCAAAGCTACCTTTAAAAAACATGAAAACTCATGGCCTTTCTTTTAAATTAAAAAAAAAGTTGGAGAAAGATGCTCTGAGGGTAGCTGCTCTCGGTGTTGAACTACACTGTAACTCAGAGCTGGTGCTCGGCAATACCAAGGCTTCTAACTCATCGGGGTAAGAAGAGGTCAAGCAGGAACATTTTTGATGCAAAATCCAGAACATTTTCTTTCCACGGGATCACATATTCTCTGAATCAGATGTCATGACACGTGCCCTTTAAGTGTGTGGGGGGATTATGGATGAAGGGGTGGGGTGTTAGCCTCCTTGTTCTATTCCCAGCAGAATGCCAGCCCCATTGGAATCAGCACCACTGGCACTTGAAACCCAGATAAAAGTGGCCTCTCTCCCACAGTGTAGTGCATTCCATGGTATGGTGGCTGAAGTTCACTGCTCTCTGGTGTCGGCTTTGTTAATCCAGTCCTGGAGTTTCCAGCATCCCACACTTCTCTCCTAACTCTCTTCTTCTTCCTGTAGGAGGAAGAATGCAGGAAAGAGGTAGATCCTTTCAGCAGGGAGGTGCAGAGGCAGGAATCTGGATGGGAGGGATCCTCTCATTTCCACTGCCTTCCAGTGAATGCCAGCGTCCCCAGTCCGCGGCTGGGAGGGAAAGGTCAGAGGGTCAAAGTCCATTCCTTCCAACAGTGTTAGTTTTCTTTCACAAGCAAGGGAAGAGCTATCTTATTTTCAAGAGCCCTTAAAGGCATGATCGTATTTTATGTGAGCAAGTTACCCAGCCTTGCTTTGTTTCTGATGTTATTTTTCTGACCCACTTAAGACAAACGGGCTTTATCCTGCTCCTGCCTCCAGCGCATGGAAAACACATCATCACGATGCCACACAGGACCAATGAGCTCTCTCCTGTGCCCAGATCCCCACTGCCTTGCCCATTCCCAATCCCATGCTACCCTGCTTTGCCCAGTCATGTTTGGAAGGGACAATAACTCTTCACAAGGCATTTGCTGTGGCATCTGCTCCCCTCACCAGGTCACAAAGCGTTAGCACAGAGGTTTCCTTTGCTCCTTGGGCCATTTTCAAAGGGTAAACTTTCTAAATAGTCTTGCAGAGATCACCAAAAAGAGAGAAAACAGGAAATTAAAAGAATTGCTAGGAAAGTCTGCATATGAATCTAATTTTATTTCCCAGATGATGAAGATAGCACACCCTGAATGCTGCACAACACTATAAACTAACAGAGCCACACAGTAGCAGTTATAATTGATTTAGCATCAGAATGCATATTACAAATGTTCTCTTTTTCTCTTAGTGCTTGCCGGAAAAGGACAATTCTCTTAAAAAGAAAAAAAGTAATCAGGAATTTGCATGTGTTCCTGCCACTAGAGTAGGCTTTTAAAAAGTTCCTTGTGCCTTTGATAAATAGATTATGTATCTCTAATTTGTGGAATAAAATGTACAAAATACTGAGAACAAATGGAAATATATTTTGATTAAATCATATTGATCCAAACACTGCTGTTGAACCAAACACAGTTTTTTTTTCCCTCTGAAAGCTCCAAGCACAAAAACAAAATAAGTGACCAAATGACTAGTGAAACAAAAACAAAACCCCAAGGCAGATCTCAGCTGGAGGAGTTGGGTTGTGACAAATGTCAGGCCCCCAAAGAGTAGGGAGCACGCAAAGCCAGCATCCTGGAGTAGCTGGCAGATAATCGATAATTCTGAGACCTCCTCTGGGGCCCATGGCTGCTAAGGATAACCATCACATTGCCAATAAGATGACCAGCCACCCAGATCCTCAATCTCTGCACCTGCCTCAAGATGAGTCTTTTCTTTCTTTTTATTAAATTTATTTATTTAATTTAGAAACAATCTTATTTTCCATATCAATCCCAGTTCCCTCTCCCTCCCATCCTCCCATGCCCCTCACCAACCCCACAATCTCTCCCCCCATCCACTCCCTACTTCCGTGGGGGATCATCAAAGTCTGTCACATCATTTGGAGGAGGACCTAGGCCCTCTGAGTATCTGGGCTGAGAGAGTAGCCCTCCATGGGGAATGGGCTCCCAAAGTCCATTTGTACACTAGGGATAAATACTGGTTCTACTGTCAGAGGCCCCATTGACTGCCCAGACCTCCTAACTGGCACCACATTCAGAGGGCTTGGTTCAGTCCAATGCTGGTTCCCCAGCTTTACGACTGGGGTCCCTGTGTTCTCACTTGGCCAGGTCAGATGGTTCTGTGGGTTTCTCCAGCACCATCTTGACCCCTTTGCTCATCTCTCCTCTCTCTCTGCAACTGGATTCCAGGAGTTCCGCTCAGTGTTTAGCTGTGGGTGACTGCTTCTGCTTCCATCAGCTACTGGATGAAGGCTCTATGATGGCATTTAAGGTAGTCATCAATCTCATTATAGGGGAAAGGCATTTAAGGTAGCCCCTCCACTATTGTTTTGATTCTTTGTTGGGGTTATCCTTGTGGATCTCTGGACATTTCCCTAGTGCCCACAGAATCCAAAGCCTGTGCTTTTAACATTTAACTTAACTTGTCTTTGTGTGTGTGTGTGTGTGTGTGTGTGTGTGTGTGTGTGTGTGTGTCCATGGAAGCCAGAAGAGGGCATCAGTTGTAAGCCACTTGATGTGGGTGCTGGGAGCTGAACCCCAGTCCTGTGCAAGACTAACTGCTGAGTCATCTCTCCAGGCCCATCACCAGGCCTTCCAGGGCAAAGCCCACTTAGTAAATGTAGTCAGTCTTCATTGTCACCCTGACTGCAAACACTCCTGGGTGTGTCTTTGAGGATGCTCTCAGGGAAGGCTTACTCTAAAAGTGGGCAACAGCATCTTATAGCTGGGCTCACAGACTCATTATAAAGGAGAAAGCCACCTGAACGCCCACGTTCATCTCTCTCTCTGCTTCTTGGCGGTGGAGGAAACACAACAGTGCCAAGCTCCTGCTGCCAGTCTCGCCCACCAGGATGAACTGTCCTTGAAAGCTGGGAGCCAAAGCAAGCCCTTCCTTCCTTAAGTTGCCTTGTCAGGTATCACAACAACAGAAAAATTAGTAAATACAACCACTTGCTTCTCCATGCTCTGAGTGTGGGGAACGCAGCTCCAGCTGGTTTGAGCAGGTGTGTCCCTGTCTTCAGTTCAAGGCTCTATGAACACAAGACCAGGTATGAGCAGACAGCTGGATTTGGCTGTTACTTCAGATGTTCAGCAGGGAGGCTTCTCGATCAAGTGATCTCTAGTCCTGGAGCACTCTTTGCAAGAAGCTGAGTCAGTGTCTCATTGGCATGGTCAGCCAAGATGAGGCAAGCCACCAGCTTCAGTAACAGGTCACCTGGAAAAGATGTTAACTTGGTTTTGCCAACTCTGGTCACCAGATCTTTGTAATTTGTGTTTGAGATCTTCTCGGCCAAAGATTCTTTGCAACCTGTAGTTTTTTTTTAACCGAGGACATAATAATCAAAATTATTCAGATGGATGTGTCTTCCATTTGAAAAGAACTGTGCAGTTTTTCTAAATTAGTAAGTTAGGTCACAGGTGGTCTATGAAGAAGCAACGGAAAATAATATTGTAGAAGAATATTTGGTCGCTTATAAGGATGTTCCTATGTATTACCAAGTGGAACAAGCAACAGTAAGTATTGCATTTTTTTTTACAAAAGAAAATTACGTAGGTCCAGTAGATCAGTTTGTTCCAAGCCTCCATGCCTGTGTGTGGCATCTTCCTCACAGTTACCTTATGGTTCCTTTCTCTGCCCTGTGATCTTGTTTAAGTGTCTAGGAATGATCACATTGCTCTGAGGTCAGCCTGCAGACATCCAGACTCTTGCTATTCCTCGACACAGACAGTTGTAGATTTGCCTTCATCTCAGCTTTGTCTTGGATGTTAAATCTATAGAAACCAACTCCCTTACCCCAACCACAGGCTCCTTTGGGTCCTCTCTTCCTTCAGCCACTCATCTGACCAACGCCTCCACCATGCAGTGCTCCACAAACATTCCGTGGATCAACACCTCCCTTGTGGTCCATGAAGATATCGCTCCTTTGTCTCCCTGGCATTGTCTCTGCCAAGGGAAATATGAGAAGACAGCACCGAGTCCTCCCTTTCCTCCTGAGCCCACCTGCAGCCGCCGCCATGTTGTCTTTCTCAAGACCCTCTCTAGGGAGTGAGGACGACAGGAACTGACCCTTCTGAGGAACTGCTACTTTTTTTAACCTCTATAGTCACGTAATTTTATATTAACATAGTCTCTTCACTGATTCTTTGGGAATTTCACACTATGCACCCCAATCCCACTCATTTCCCAGTCTGTCCATGCCTGCCTTCTGCCCTTGTAGCCTTCCCTGCCAAAATAAAATTTCAAAAAAATAAATATAATAAAAGAAAGAAAGAGAAACAAAAAATAAAACAAACAAACAAAAAACCCACTTCACTCCTCCATCTTTCCTACCTCTCTGTCACCTCTTCCTTTGTCGTAGTGGCTTTGGGAACTGTGGTGTGTCACGCAATATACCCTTTTGCCCAAACAACTTTACTTGCAAATGTTTGTTGCAGTGAGTTGTTGGTCTGGTTCAAAGCCTCTGGTTCTGGTACACCATCAGTACTGGAGCCCACAGAAACTTCTCTTGGATATCCTTCTGTTGCCCTGAATCATGGAGATCCTGTGGCTGTGGTTCCGAAGAACCTGTCCCTTCACTCACTCCAGGAGTTCATAGGTGGGATAGATGTTGGGGTGGGCCTACTCGAGGCCCTGGATGTGGACCTGGGTGGTATTGGAGTCACTCTGGGGCTCCACCAGGACCACTCCCCACCAGGCGAGGGTCAGGGCCAGCTCTCCTCACTCATGACATTGGGGACAGCTCTCCCTCCCAGGTGAGGGGTATGGCTAGCTCTTCCAAATTCAGGGCCAGTTCTCCCTTTGTATGGCCAGTGAGGAAGGAGACCGTTTCCCAGGGCGGTAGAGGGCCTCAGGGCCAGCTCTCCCACATCCATGACACTGGAACAAGTTCTCCTGAGGGGATCAGCCCTCTGGTGTCCAGGCCATATTTTTGCTTTGTATCTAAGTTTTATAGTTTTTTCATACCAGCATACACTTTCTGCCCAAGTCTTTCTGTTCTAAGGCTTAGTTAGACTCTTCACTGTTGACGAGTCCTGCTCTCACTCTTCCCTAATGTGGTCACCCATCCTTTCTGACCAAGGGAAGCAGAATTTCAAGATGAGAACCAAACCAATGTCTCAGGAACAAGCAGAAGCTTGAATTCCGGGGCAGTCTGGACAGACTGGTAAGCACCAGAGTGCCGGAGAGTGCATCAAAGCGGTTGGATTTCCTGAGTGCTGAATACACACCCTCCCGGTCCACCTCTTTAAGACAGAACCGCAGCACCCAGACCTGTGCAGGGTTAGGAAGGAAATGCCGGCTTAAAGGAAAAGCTTCTTTGGCTAGTGGTCAGCTCTGCCCCCTACGGTAAAGCATAGGTTTGTCAGGCTTCTATAACCACAGCCTCTGGACAGCCTTTGCATCTCCAATTTTAACCACGAGCTGTTAATTGAAAGTACCGGGTATTTGAGGGAGTCTCTCAGTGGAAAGACAGAGGCTGAAAGCAGCCTGAAGGAAGTTGGGAGACTTTTTTAAAAACAGAAAACATGAGTTACATGATCAGAGAGCTGTGAGATGCTGAAGAACGTCATGTCTTTCCATGCTGCTTCCCTCCCGAGGACAGTCGGGACAAAGAGGTCTGGGAAACCTAAAGTTGACGGCAACATGAAAAAGTGGCATCAGGCAGGGAGAGGGAGAGGGAGGGAGAGGGAGAGAAGGAAAGAGAGAGAGAGGGGGAGGGAGAGAGAGGGAGAGAGAGAGGGGGAGAGGGAGGGAGAGAGAGAGGTGGAGAGAGAGAGACAGAGAGAGAGAGGGAGAGAGAGGGAGAGGGAGGGAGAGAGAGACAGAGAGAGAAAGGGAGGGAGAGGGAGAGAGAGACAGAGAGAGAGACAGAGAGAGACAGAGAGAGACAGTGAGTGTGTGAGAGAGAGAGAACAACAGATTATTTAAAGGATTAGTTTACTTGGTTCACAAACTATCTAAATGAATGAAGGCAGGAGAAAGGGACAAGAGGGAGAAATTTGCCTGTGAAATAATTCAAAAATTTGTCCCAGACTGAAGCACAAGATTTCATGGACTGGAAGGAAAACTCTGGAAGCCAGACAATGGCAAGTAAGACCTTTAACACTCAGAACCTAGGAGTTTACATAGATCCTTAGTGCCCCTCAGGTGTGAGCACAGAATCAAACATTTTTAAACGTGAATTCTCAGTGAATCCACCTTCTGTGTATCTTCCCCTGTCCCTGCCCAAGAACCTACTAGAAGGTAAGCCTTACTCAAATCCAAGAAAAGACTTGGCATAAAGGAAAATGGAAATCCAACATAGGAGAGAAACAAGGAACCTCCAGGGCGGCAGAAGAGCAAGAGCCCACATCAACTCAGCGGACAGGCCACTAGCTCCCAACAGCACTGTGAACAAAGGCAGGCCTGCCACTGAGACATCCTCGTGCTGGTCACAGAGCCTCAGAGTTTTTAAGAAGGAAGACTTGGAATCCAGGAGGCAGGAATACAGGCCCGAGTCTGGTAAGGGACACCAAGGCCTGTGAGAAGGGAAGTCCCTGATGACTCTGGACAGCACCCTGGAGAGAAGCAGGTGGTGGGATCCTCACAGGCAAAGAGAAGACAAGACTTAGGATGTAGAGTGTCTGCAGTGCATAGCTCCACATGACAGTGAAGTTGATAACGTATGCGTGTTGTCTTCTGTTGTTTTAAGATACAAGATGTCCCTGTGTGAAAAGGAGGAAGCCAGGCATGCTAGGTGGGACCTGTTATTTTAGCTACTGGGAACATTAAATATGGAAGAAAGATCTTGAGACCACTTAGGGCTACATAGCAATGTGTGTGTGTGTGTGTGTGTGTGTGTGTGTGTGTGTGTGTGTGTGTGAAGTATTCTTTAAAATACCCCAACACTATTTAAGTGTATGATTCAGTAGACTCTAACATATTCATAAAGATTGCAAATGTCAATTCTGTAAATTACATGTGTGTCTCTCTTCAGAGAAGCTCCAACCCTAGTCCAATCCTGTCCCTGTCCTCACTATTAAATTATCCTACTTCTTGATTCTAAGTTCCCCATTCTGAGTATTTCATAGCAGTGAAATCATACGACATATGGCATTTTTATTTCCAAGCTTCCAGTCATGATTCAGCAAGGTTTGGTGTTGAACACTGTTTCCCATGACTCTAATCCCTTCTTGTGGGTATGCAGAGTTTTATGTATCCACTCTTCAGTTGACAGGTATACTCAACTCAGGCACGGTGCTATTATGGATTCATGTACCAGTGTTTCCTATGGATGTGTGTCTTCAGTTTCTCTTGGGTAAATACCCAGCAGCAGAACTGAGCCTTATGGTATCTCTATATTTAACCGCCAAGGACCCGCCAACCACTCTCCAAACAGCCACACGATTTTAGACTTGGACCAGCAGTGTTTCCAGAGCTCCAGTATCTTCACACTCTCTCCAGCACTTCTGTTGTATCATAGACGCCCCACTGAGTGAGAAGTAGTGTCCCTCTGGGTTTTGAGTAGGTGTGTGTGTGTGTGTGTGTGTGTGTGTGTGTGTGTGTGTGTAAGACAGAGATTGACTTTGGGTGTCTTTCTCAATTACTTCAGCTTGTTTTCTGAGATAAGTTGTCTCACTGATCCTGGAGCTTGCAGATTCAGCAAACCCCAGGGATCCTCCACAGTCTCTCCAGCTGTGGAGTTTCAGACGCGCATCACCACACCTGACTTTTAAAACAGGTGCTGAGGATATGCGCGGGGGTGGGGGGGGGTTATGCTTGCACTGCAATACTTTATGGATGAAGCCACCTTCCCAGCCCTCTCTCATTGGGTTTGATTTGTGTTTCCCAGTAACTAGTGATGGTAAGTGTCTACTTAAGTCCTTAACCATTCGAATTGGGGTGTGTCGTCCTGGAATACTTTGTTCTGTTATGCAGGTCTTAACTCTCTTGGTAGTATTTGTAGCACAAAAGCATTTTAACGATGCTTTTGATGGCATGTGAAAAGGACCACTGCTTAACCAAGATGCTAAGATTAATATTCACCAGCAAGCACTATTTCAGCAGGGAGGAGTGTGGGTCCTTCCCCACCAGGTGGCAGTTGTCAGAGCCAGCCTTGTGCAGGCCCTGAAGCTGCTGTGAGTTTGTGGCTGCAATGGCTGTGCTGTGACCAGATAGCATTCCACAGTTCCCCTCCATGCCCTCTCACTCCTAACATTCTTCTGCCTTCCTCTTCTGCTGTGCTGCCTGAGCCTTGGACGGGCGATGATATGAACGCCCACCAGTTTCCAGTGTACAGTGCTAAAGCCCTGCTCACACACAGCCCTGGCCAACCTCAGCGGGTCATAAAACCAAGGCATTGATGTGGAGAAAGGAGTTTTAGGGAGGAGAGGTGCCAGGGACGTGGAGATAAGAGAAGCAAGGGATGAGAGTCATCACAACAGATTACGTATGTGTATGAAATCGTCAATGGACAAATTTACATTAAAACCTCCAAAAGATTTAGACTTAACGTTTCTACTAAGAATTTTAGTTGTAATCTTTGATTCATTATGAACTAGTTTGTGTATTTGACAGGAGAATTGTCCTATTTAACTCTGGCTACTAGAATGAAATGCCACAGGCTAGTTGAGTTGGTTAATTATGCATATTTATTTCTCACAGCTGTGGAGGCAGAAGATGCAAGACCAAGGTTACTGGCAGATTCATTTCTTAGTGAGGTTCCTCCTGCTGGCTGACGGACCGTCACTGTCTTGTTATATGCTGACACACGCTCTTCTTTATACACGGGAAGAAAAGGAGAGAGACAGAGAGAGAGGAACACAAAGAGGGGGAGGGAGAGAAAGGGGAAAAGGAAGGAGAGGGGAGGGGAGGGGAGAGGAGAGGAGGGGAAGGGGAGGGAGGGGAAATGAAGAGAGGGGAGGGGAGAGGAGGGTACAAGAGGACTAGAGATAACTCTGGTCTCTACCCCTTACCTTATAAAGACACTACTTTTATTAATGGGGTTCTGTCTCACAATCTCATCTAAACCTAATTATCTCTTCAAACCTTCATAATTGCACTTTGTTGATAGTTAAAACTCCAGCACAGGAGTGGGGACATCACTCAGCCTGCAGTAGTAATGTTCCAGCTAATCCTTCTGCAGTGTCCCAGAACCATCTGTTGAGAGCACTGTTCTTTCCACCACTGAATGGCTCTGATGTGTGTCTCAGTCTGCTGCCACAAAACCTCCAGAAATGATATATTTAAGTTTATTTGAACATAAATTATTTTTTCCTCATAGGTTTGGAGGCTAGACGGTCCAAAGCTTAGGTGTCACCAGGCTTGGTCTCTGTGGAGTGTCTGTTCTTTGCTTTCAAGGTGGCATCTTCTCCCTTCTCTGGAGGGGAGGAACATTGTCTCCACTTAGTAGAAGGGACAGGAAAAGCATAATGATGAAAGTACCACACATTTCCATCAGAGAACTACATTCTATATGACCACCTCCTAAAGGCTGTTCATCTTAACACAGTTGAATTGGCTCTTAGGCTCCAACACATTAGTTTGGAAATTTAGAGAGAAACATTTGAAGCATGGCAATTTCTTTGTCAGAAACAAGCTGTCCTTGAAAACAATGTTGTTTTTTTCTGGACCCTCAATTTTATTCCATTGTCATACACCTGCCCAAAAGCATCTGGGTTGTGTATATGTCACATGTCTTGATCATTGTTGCTTTGTAGGAAGTTTTGTTATCAGAAATGGTACAATCTCTAATTCTGTTCTTTTTTAGAATATTTTGCTTATTCTGGGTTCCTTGCATTTCTATATGAATTTCAGAATCAGGTTATCAACTTTGGGGGAGAAAGACACCTGAGATTTTTACAGAAATTGTGTTGAATCTGTTGAACTTTTTTTTTGCCATTTAGCAAAGTCGAGTCTTCCAATCCATGAGCATGTGGTGTCTTCCATCTATTCGAGAGTTCCTTATTTTCTCCCGATGTCAGTCTCAGACTCCTTTTGTTGTTTTCATTGCCAAGTGTTTTATTACTTCTGATGCAGTTATAAAGGGATTGTTTTCTTAACTTTCATAGTGTTCAATGCTAGTTCACAGAAATACAGTTCATTTTTATGTACTGTTCTTTTATCACTATTTGTTATTTCTACAAGTTTTGCGTATAGTCTTTGGGATTTTCTTTGTAGAAATAAAAATCTTGTCATCTGGAAACAGGGACCTTTCTTCCCCTCTGGCTCATAATAGGTATGTACACCTGTCGGTTTTGTTTCTGTGAAGACCCATCCTGACAGACCATGCTCAAAATGGCAGTGTTTGCATATGACTTATGCATGCTCTTCTGTATCTTTGAAGCAACTCTTGACAGCTTGTGTCACCTAACACAGCGCGAATGCTATGGAAACAGCTGTAGATTATTTAGGGAATCGCAGCAAGAAACAAATGGCTGTGTGTGTGCGCTCAGTATGGACAAAGGTTGTTTGTTCCCCCCGAATATTTTTGATCCGTGGTTGGTTGAATGGTGGATGAAGAGGGCACCACCCTCTTCAGGGTGGGAAGGCCAGTTGTACTTGTGGCCTACCATAAAAAGACACACTCAATTTTGAGGTTAACCTCAATTACCTCTTCTTAGGAGGATATGGTGAAGTGCTAGGGTGTGTGGTTAGGGGCGGAGCAATTGCTCTAGTTCAGGGTTTCATCATGTCACTCACTGAGCCTTTGCCTTGGGACGCTCAGTGGTTTGGCTTTTTGTTTTGTTTTGTTTATTTGTTGTTTGTTTTTGCTTTCTGCCATACTAAAAGGAGTTGAAAGGCAGATTTTAAAAAAATCCTTTTATATTCATTTTTCTTTTATATGTATGTGTGAATGCCTGAGCATGAGTGTGTGTGTGTGTGTGTTTGTGTGTGTGTGTGTGTGTGTGTGTGTGTGTATCACTCATGTGCTTTGTTCATGAGAAGGCCAAAGGTGGGGTTGGGTCTTCTGGAACAAACAGTTGTGAGCAAACATATGGGTCCTGAGAACCAAACCCAGGCCCCCTGGAAGAATACATCTCTCCAGTCCCTCAATAGGAGGTTTTTATATCAAATCCCTTATAATAATTAAAGAGAACTCTCCCCAACTTGGACTTCCTAAGGATTCAGATTTATATTTTAAAATTCAGTTTTTATTCTTCACCATAAAATATTCACCATAAAAATGTCAAACATGAGAGTCAAAATCACATAATCTTTTTCATGAGTGAAACAACTGCTTGTATTTGTCAGGTATCTGCCCAGATTTTCTTCCCTGGACATACATGTGCATCTACACACAGAAAAACAGACACACATGTGCATAAAATTGAGAATATATTACAAAAGGCAGTTTGCCACTTTTTTATTAACCGGTATGCTATCACCACAAATAGCAGGGAGTTGTGTCTGAAGGTTTTGTTTTGTGAGGCGGAGTCTCCCTGTGTTGCCCAGTCTTGTCAGACTCCAACTTGTAACCCCCACTTCTACTTCCCCAACGCCGGGCATCCAGGCTTCATACTCAGCTTCCATTTTAACTTTTAGTGGCTACACATCACTATGTATGTGCAGAGTTGATAACTCTCTGTTTTAACAGTTACTAATAGATATTGTATCTGGAGTCTTGTGAATTAAAACTTCAACACTTGCCCTACTCTAGATTACACATCCCTAGAGATGTAATTACTGAGCCAAAGTAGGTACCAATTCACGTAGCCAACAGTGTTAAGAAGGGCTTGCTTTCCCCGCACTGGGCACTATCAGTCTTCCTAACTTGGGCTGGTATTTTAGGAAAGAGTGGTATCTTATTGTTTTTAATTGAATGTTTTGAATTTTGGGAGTAGTGAGCATATCTGTGTGTGTTGGCAATGTGTTAGCTATTCTTTTTTTGCCTGTCATTGCTCTGGCTTACTTTTCCTTAGAAACGTTAGTCCATTCTTACCAATTTATTCAAACTTCCAATACATTAAAGATACTCTCTTCCTGTATAATGCTTGGGGGCCCAGTTTCATGCCGTTTGTCTATAGCTTCTCCTCCTCCTCCTCCTTCTCCGGACCTGGGCAGGTCCAAGGCACTCTATCCTGGCTGTCATGTGGTGTTTCTTCCTTGGCATTTTGCTGTGGGGGAAAATCTGCTCCTAATGAGAGGCTCTTCAGTAATGAGGAAGAGCACAGGACAAAGAGCAACTTCTGCCACTTTATGAAAACCTTCCATTCCCTGCCACGAACGACAACATGGCAACCTCAGCCTTGCGATGCTTTTTTATATTCACCATTAAGACACGTCCTGCCCCACTGAGAGGAGCTCCTCCATCAAGCCGCCTTTGCGCATGCCAAAGGCATTGGCTCATTCTTTCCAGCGTTCCGACTAGGACTTTGAAAACTCTAGATTCTTCCTAAGACTGTCCAAGCCCAGATCCAGAGAGAACTCTCACACATGGAGTCCTGCTAACAGACAGCCCCCTGAGCTGTTTCCCCCAGTTCTCTTTTTAAATGGATCAACTTCCCATGTTCTTCCCGCCATCCCCCTTTAGCAGTGAAAATAGCCATTTTACTCCTTCTATAAATAATCCTCCCTCAGAACTAAAACTTTAATAATCCTCATCCTGTCTATGCAGAAAAGTTTTTAAAAATTACCATCAAGGAATGCAAAGGTCTAGAAATGTTCAGTTATAATTTTACTACTTAGAGATAATTACTGCTGATGATTTTTCCTGTTGGGATTTTCAAACCTTTTAGTGCCTGTGTTTCTAGACATTCCCAAGCATTTGTGTCACAATTATATAGGCTTTCCTGGATGAAATGGATCCTACTGTGGTATTGGTGTGGAATATGAAATGTCCATATTTGAAGATGAATGCCCGTTGCCTTTGTCCATGGTTGACAATCCTAGCTGTACCAAGCAAGCATCCTGAGTCATACCCTCAGCCTCAGAAACGTCTGTGTTTTGTTCCACTGTAAATAAATGTCTCTGCAGAGAATTTGCAGGTCATCCTGGTCTTTCTTCTGGTGACTTATTTTTGTCTGGGTGGATGTTTAAAGAGTCCACCCATGTTAAGTATTTCAGTCAGGCAAAGTACAATTATCTGTTGCTCTTTGTGTGTTTTCTGAGATACAGACACAACCCTTCAGTAGACATCTGTCCTTCACTTACAGCATATACTCTGCACCCCCCTTTTGACAATTCTCCACGTGTCTTTTGTTTCCCATCAGTTGGATTGTCTAGTTCAGCAGAACTGACTATGTGTGTTGTATTATTTACTGTTCAGATCCACCATAAGTCTGCCTGCTTCTGAACTGGTGGCCGTTGCTTAGAATCCTCAGGGTCTTCCTGACGTTTGCTCAGCATTGATCATGGTGGCACTGGGTACTGTCTATCCTAGAAGTGATGGAGAGCTGCACTTGAGGACTATACTTGAGGAACTTTCTGCAATTTCTCTCTCAGGACTGAAGCGCCTCTTATTGTCTTATTAGTCATGGTCAATTTGGGGGTCTTTCTCTATTTTTACAATAATTTTTAAAAAACCCACTTGTGGCTGGAGAGATGGCTCAGTGGTTAAGAGCACTGACTGCTCTTCCGAAGGTTCTGAGTTCAGTCCCCAGCAACCACATGGTGGCTCACAACCGACTGTAGTGAGATCTGGTGCCCTCTGCTGGCCTGCAGGCATACATGCAGGCAGAACACTACACACTAAATATATAAATAAATCTTTAAAAAAAATAAACCTCTTTTTGTGAGATACCAAGGAAATGATCTTTTTGTTGTTATTTGGCTTCAATCATCTTCATGTGGTTAGAGAGATGATATTTCATCACTTGGGATGTATGTGTAATAATTTTACATACAAATAATAAACATATAAGTAATTTACTTATAATTACTTAAAATAATTGTCCAGATCTAGTCTTGGTGGCACATCCCTGTGACTCCAGTACTTGTGAGGCAGAGGGTAAGGGTGGTCAAAGTCAAAATGGGCTACATAGCAAGAGACTTTATTTCAAAAAGAAATATACATACATTGAGGGATATCAAGGGAAACATATAAATTGGAAAATATATTATCTCTATAGATTGAAAGATAGGTTTATTTAAAACATATCATCCAAAATTGATCCATAGAATATGTGTACTCTGTATTAGCAGATTTCTATAGAAATTATCAAAATGCATATATAGACAGAATGATGCAAAATAACTAAAATGACTGAAAAAGAACAAGCTTACACTAACAGGATTTCAAGACTTACTACAAAGTTGGGGCACATTGTGTTATTGACAGAAAGTAGACTTAGTGTTGGGATACATTGTGCTATTGGCAGAGAGTAGGCATAGAGATCAACAATATAGAAGAAAGTTCAGAAACAGGTTTACAAATATTGGTCAAATTGTTTTAATCCTCCTTTAACAAAAGCTTATGTGCAACGTGTCCTTTTAGTGTATAGTCCTGTGAGTTTTGACAAACACATTCAGTTACAGAAATAGGACTGCACTCAGTGGCTGTAAAACCTGAGTGGAGAGGCTGGCCTTCCCTGGGTGGGAGCCACATTTCTGTTGGCCTTGTTTCCCTATTGCTTGCCCACTCCCTGTAGCATTTCTTTTGGTTTGGGTCTGCTGGCAGTGAGTTCTTTTACTTCTTTTTCTGTTGTTTCTTTTGAGAAACACTTGTCAGTCTTCCCTCATTTTTCTTTAGAAAATAACCATTGCTTCTTCTCTGAGCTGCTTTTATGTGTCTTATCTTGGGTTTTCTATGGTTTTGCTATGATGTATCCATTTATTTTTGTTTTTGAAATTTCTTGTTTGTTATTATTAATGTCTGTGTGTTTGTAAAATTAAATGCATGCATGTGCAGACACGAAGTTCCATTTTAGTTGTCCTTTGCACTGTTACTATCCCCAAGTTGCCAGAATGTTCCATTAAATCTGCTGTAAACACAGTGGCTCTTTGGAGACCTGGCAGTCAGTGTTCAGTGTCCCAACTGGATGCAGTAAAGGGATAATATTCACATGAGAAAGGACTCGGGGCCAGACACTCAATCACATCATCTTATGGCGTTGCTCATAATCTCACCTGCTGGTAGAAAATGAGCTCTGTGAAGCCAGAGGTCATGCTGCATTTGTGGAGACACACCAAGAACCTAGAACAGTGCCAAGTGTAGACAGTCGGAGCCACCAAATAAAGAAATGAAGCTTCTGAAGAGCCAGAGTTAAGCCACTGACTTTTGTTTGACCATTAATGCTCCTCTATCTCATTTCTTCACATATAAAATAGACCTAATTGCACCTGTTTCTGTGACTTTTATATTGTTTAGGGTTATATTAGATAACACATGTGATGGCTATCCATGTTTAGAACATAACATTCTCTCTCTCTCTCTCTCTCTCTCTCTCTCTCTCTCTCTCGCACGCACACACACACACACACACACACACACTCACCCCATTAAGTCAGAGGTAAATAACTTTTCCTATTCTGGAGAATTACGTTTATTACAAATGATAGCCAAAAAGTTGGATGGTTATATGTAGCTAATTTTATATTCAAAGTATGACTTGGGACAGAATAATAAGAGCCTTCAGACTAATATTTATTGAGAAGGAAAGAAATTCAAAATACTTTTCAAGAGAACCCCCCCCCAGATGGGACTACAATGTCCTTTTTGGCTACAGAGGCTCCCCTCTCCACCATGATTACACCATGTATCTTAGAACTCTGGAAGAAAGAGAAGATAAAGTTCTTATGTGACATGAAAATGGAGGACAAAGTTTATTCTTCCATTGCCAATAGCATAAAGAGTGGAGAATGGAAGGCAGAGGAGGGGTGGTCCCGGGGGGAGGGCAGAGCTGGGGAGGGAAGACTGGGCTGCGTGAGAACATGATAGCAGGTTGCCCCGAGCATGCTTTGGTTGGAGCTGCCACGTTTTTAGGATGCTGTCCTATAGAAATTTCCTATGAACTATATACTTTTCCAAACAAACGGCGCTTAGCTGTAAGAAAGAGTGGGAAATGTGTATTTTGCTTTTTAAATGGAGATTGGCAAAGCAGGGGGATGTTAGGATGAACAGAGCCCAGTCACATGCACAGAGAACTAACCACTCTGTGGCACTGACATGAGTCACCGGCCCTTTACTGGGGAACCCAACCATGACCAGGCCTTAGGTTGTTTCCTGTTGTGGCCTCCATATGTTATTAGATTAGTTGATCCCAAGACTTCTGGATACAGACATATCCTTAGGTTACTTCACTAATGAGGGTTAATTATAAGTTTACACAGGGAAATAAACAGGGAGTTGTCTTGGGCCACATGCATGGAAACTAGGGCATGGTCCAGGATGCAGCTGTGGTCCCAGTAGCTCTCTGGTGACATGGCTAGCCGATACCCAGGGGTTGCCTTTACTGAGGCTCCGTGGATCCCTATGGAGTTCACCATGATGGAAAGGCGTGCCTTTGCTTCTGTACGGCTTCCCAGCCCTTCTTCTGTGTCAGTGCCGGGTGCCCTCATCTGGCTGGTCAGCCTTCATCACCAGCAGAAAAGCCTTCACTGGGTAGTTTTCTTGCTTGAGGCCACCTCAGGCTTTCTCTGGTCTGCCTATGGCTTATTTGCTTTATCAGTGATGGGTCAAATGGTGTCACTCTTGTTTACTCTGAGGCAGGGATTGTAACTGCAATGTGCTCCAGGGAGAAATGAATGAAAATGGCTGGTCCTTGATGTGGTTCTAAACCATCTACTAAGCTGCAGTAATCTAGCCATGTTTGTATCTGTAGCTGCCTTATTCTTTATGGTTTTTTACCTATTTCCCTTTGTTCAAGATGAGAGTTCTAAGTCAATCACGTGGACTACCTGGAATACCAAAACATCAGTACAATTAAACAAAGAAAACCCTCACCATCAACAAAATCCTAGTACAAGCCACCAATAAACAAAGAAAGACACCGATCTCAGTAACACTTTTTAATTTAAACCCAGGATATCCAAAATCATGGGATTATAACCTCAACTCAAAACAAGGTATTTTATTCTTTTCCTTTATCTTTGTCTTTGGAACCTGATGTGTATTTGATACAGTACATCTCATTTTAAAACTCTTTTCTGGTTTATAATGTGCCTGTGGACATCGTGACTGATAATATGCATTAAGGACCACAGAACACACTATTAGATTACCGCGCATCAACACAAAAGGCCTGACAGTGGTTGCCAGAGCCAGACCAGAACATTCACCATGCACCCAAACAGGTGGTTACAAATGCAGTCTTGGGGTCACGTTCTTGTCATCTCTTCCTATACTCAGCTGGGTCTGGAAGGTGTGCCCAAACAGGTGGTTACAAATGCAGTCTTGGGTCACGTTCTTGTCATCTCTTCCTATACTCAGCTGGGTCTGGAAGGTGTGCCCAAACAGGTGGTTACAAATGCAGTCTTGGGTCACGTTCTTGTCATCTCTTCCTATACTCAGCTGGGTCTGGAAGGTGCGCCCAAACAGGTGGTTACAAATGCAGTCTTGGGGTCACGTTCTTGTCATCTCTTCCTATACTCAGCTGGGTCTGGAAGGTGTGCCCAAATCAGGTGGTTACAAATGCAGTCTTGGGGTCACGTTCTTGTCATCTCTTCCTATACTCAGCTGGGTCTGGAAGGTGTGCCCAAATCAGGTGGTTACAAATGCAGTCTTGGGGTCACGTTCTTGTCATCTCTTCCTATACTCAGCTGGGTCTGGAAGGTGTGCCCAAATCAGGTGGTTACAAATGCAGTCTTGGGGTCACGTTCTTGTCATCTCTTCCTATACTCAGCTGGGTCTGGAAGGTGTGCCCAAATCAGGTGGTTACAAATGCAGTCTTGGGGTCACGTTCTTGTCATCTCTTCCTATACTCAGCTGGGTCTGGAAGGTGTGCCCAAACAGGTGGAGCCTAGCTGTGAAGCCCACCTTATGAGCCAGGAAGAAGCCTACACAGGTCCTAGAAGTGGACTGGAGAAATCTGGGGGGAAACTTCTCCAGTGCCTTAGGTAGCTGATGTGTGGCAGGCAAGTGGAGGTCCAGAACTCGGCAAGCATATCTCCTTAGCTCCCTGGGTTTATATCTATGTCTAGAAAGACAGAGGAAGCTCCCTTGGGGCATTGTCCACTCTTGCTTAGGTCTCCACGGATTTGAGCCTCCTATTCCTTCACTGCACAGTAAGCACTTGGGCCAAGATTATGCTTGGACTAGCGGTGACAGGGTGTGCACGTGAGAGGCTGATGGTATGCTCTGAAGAGCTAGAGTTGTAAGGTAATATATTTATTCAAAGTGGTTCCCGTAGCAAAAGTTACCAAGCTCAGGTTCCGTCCCTTTTTCTCACACCATTTAATGGCTAAGAACAAAGGTGAAGATTGCTAGGCAAATAAAACCCGTTGTGTGTGTGGCATTTTCTTTGCAAATTTGAGAACACTGTTCAAATCTGGAGGGGTCCTATTGTACATGCATAGTGCCCTTGAGTAAGAACTCAAAGTTAAGTAATATGTAGATGATGCAGTGGTGGGCAAGCAGTGGTAACCACTGCCATGCTAGTCTGCTGCCATGCCATTCTGACCCTGCCTGCTTAGGATTAGCAGCGACTGAAAGCTTCAGGTCATAGTTTCAACAACTCTCCTCTCAGTTCAGATGTCACCTGCTGAGTTCCAGGACATGGAGGTCACTCGCACTTTTTTAGCCAACAGGACCTATTTGGAAGTTCCTCCTGCCTCCTCAGGTCTCATAACCCCTTAGAAGTCCTCAGAAAATTCAAGAAATGGGAATTGTATTATAATTCTGTTATAAGGGACACAAACCAGGACCAACAGGGCAAAGTCTGAAAGGGTCACACAGGTAGAGAGTCTATGTCCTCATGGCGCATCACCCACTTGGCACCACTACCAGGAAGCTGAAGCCAGCTTTAGGGTTACTTTTATTCCGCAGCATGACTGGTCGATACACTGGGCATATCCTTTGTAGCAAGCTTTCTCGTCCGACTATCTTTGGATCACCCTCAAATAATGACCCAGAGATTTATTATTAGTTATAAAATCTTGGCCTTAGCTTAGGCTTCTCCCTAACTAGCTCTTATAACATAATCAACCCACCTACACTCTGCCACATGGCTCAGTTACCCCTTTTCAGTATATGGTATGTCTGACTTGTTCCATCCTCCTGGCATCCCCCGAGTGTCTCTATCCTCCATTCCTCTCAGGTTCTCTCTTTCCCCAGAAGTCCCACCTACTCTCTCATGCCTAGCTATTGGTCATTCAGCTCTTTATTAAACCAACCAGATGCCTCTTTCGGCAGAGACACATCTTTACAGTGCAAACAAATATTCCAAAACATATTTTGGATCTGCAAGGTTGAGCTATGTTATATGAACAAAGTGCCAACCTTTGAATCGTGTAATTAGTTTTTCTGGAGACCCCATCCTGACCATCTCATAAGCATGCATTCAGGCACAGTCGTAGGTGCCCACCATGAATAACACCCTATCACTCAGGAAACTTCACTGAATTAGAGGCAACCTCTTGGAAACTGGAGACTAAGGCCAACCATATTCCTCGTCCCACAACAGTGATGGTACAAATTATGACAATGATATAAATACTAGTATATTGCACTCCTCCCATTTTGAGGATAAAACACTTTGACCAGTTAAATGCCCAACTTTTGAGAGAACCCCCAAGATGTAATTGTCCTAGGCAAAGACCACTCATAAGTATGGATCTTTTCTTAGGTCCTGCTTTGGGATGGAGAATACTCAGGCCCTCAGCATCAGCTAAGAGGCTTCCTGTTCCTTGATTCTCCCCATACACACCCTGAAATCTCATCAAACTGTTCATTTATTTTCCTGTAAATGTTTCTGTTGCTAACCAGTGCCTGGGCATTTTCCAGTGGAAAATGGAGTTGCTGGCTTTCCCTGGCTCCTGTTCGCAGTCCAGTAAGTTAAGAGATGAATAATTACCATATCCCATACTGATGGAATGCAGAAGGACGCAAAGCAGGAGAACGTCAACTCATCCATTCAAGTCTATTGAGATCAGTGGAACGAAAGAACCCTGCAAAGGAGATGCAAAGACAGAAACACACCATCTAAATAGGAGCCACCTTAATGAGAAGGTGTCACCTCAGAGCCAACATCAAATCAGCAGATGGGACGCACCTGTTCTGTGAGGTCCTCACAAAGCAAAATCAAGCAGCAGAGCCCAGAGTTGAAGCAGAAAACCAAATCAGACTCCGCAGATACACTTCAGGAAATAAGCTCGCGGCTTCCAAAACACCAGGTGTTGCTCAGAGGGGACGTGCCCCCTCATCGCCTGCATCCCTGGGGGTGCAGCACTGATTCAGACTCTTCCATTAAGCCCATTCCTTTGGTCTTTCTTAGAATGATGAATTTCCAGCACTAACACTTGTTCCTCCATTGAAATTAAGTCTGCTGGCTGTGGCTGATGTTTAAACAGCTTCAGTCTCTGGGGGCTGTGTTGGGAGAGGATAATTTTAACTCAGGTGATACATCCACCAGGATTTGAGGCAAGAGGAGAGACCCGGCAGAGCCTTTATCCAGCTCTTAGAAGACAGGAACTAGGAAGTCTTGGAACAAAACAGTTAGGAGAGGGACTGGCTGGCAATTCCGAACCAACAGATGAACCTAAGTCAGCCTCCAGTGCACAGTGCAAACAGTTACCGAAATCTACAGAGGAGGCAGCTGCCAAGAAAAGTCTGTACTGAAGCTCTTGCCCTGCCGACTCAGAACCCCACCACCTGCCCCATTATGCTTGTAATCACCTCAATGTACAGGAAGGACGATTTTACAAGCTTCCATGCCATAGGTGGTGTCCACACTCCCAGTCCCCTGTAATAGAATTGCTGATGCCAAGGCTACGCACAGACATCGGCAGAAAGGTTATTCCAGAAATTTCCCGCTTCTGTCTCCAAGTGGTGCTGTTCCAGGGACAGGTTTAAGCTTGCTGCTCATCAAAACAGAAGCCAACAATGACCTAAGGAGAAAGGAGAAAGGAGGCTGGGACACAAGAATAAGCGATGACCGGGCCTGGAGCAGAGCGTGAGGACCATGTTCCCGCCCAGGATGTAACTCCGTCCTCTCCTGCAGCCTTTGTGAAGCTCTGTTACTGAGCAAAGGGTCGGCTCCCCCTGCCTCTTCTCCATCTCCACAGCATCCAAACATGTCGTGCCACTTTCAAACCTGGGATCTTCTTAGTCACCTAAGAGGCCTCAGAATCTGTGCTGGAAGCATGCTGTTCAGCGGCTTTTTACACTGCAGCCTAGTCGCAAAGATCCGTGCTCAGGCAACAGAAACTGAGCCGTGGTGAAAGGCGGGCCTCAGACTGTCTGTATCCCTGAGGGAGATTCTCAAGAGCAAGTGCGAAAAAGGATGACAAGGATTTTTGTTTTGTTTTGCTTTTCAGCTTTTTAGTTTCTTCATCTTTAAAAGTACCTGAAGGAAAGGCTCAAGTCCAGGCTAGATCAACCCCCTGAAAAGTGGAGGGAGAGGTAGCCCAACATCTATGGCTCCCTTCTCTCTCCCCATGCTTTTTCTTTGTCCACTTTTTCCAGGATTATGTCTCTGGGGGCTTGTGTGAATGTCAGTGATTGATATATTATTGAATCCGAGAAGTACCTGGAGCCACTTTTTTAACTGAAATAAATAAATGAATGAAAGCTTCCATTCTGTGCATTTTCGGTGTCACCTCATCATAATGGTGGATTAAGGGAAGTTGTGGGATGTGGGACTAGTTAACTATTTGCTCACTCAAAAAATAGTTATCAACTGCACATTACACTCTGGACCCTAATGAGGGCAAGACTGGTCAGTTAACACCAATGCTGTGGCTGGTTTCTATCTCTACCACAGTGAGATCTCATTCCTCTTCAAAGTCAAACAATCCTGTTCTTACTGAGGAATTATGAAGGCATTAAAAAATGTTCAAATGAGGGGAGAGCTCTTGGACCCCAGACTGACAGCTGGGAGGCCAGCATGGGACTGATCTAGACCCCCTGAATGTGAGAGTCCTGGGCAACCTATGGGGCCCTGGACAGTGGATCAGTGTTTATCCCTGGCATACAAACAGACTTTGTGTGTCCATAACACAGAGGGATGCTCTCTCAGCCTGGACTCTTAGGGGAGTGCCTGGACCCTGCCCTGAGTGAAATGACAGACTCTAGATATCCCCTATGTGGAAAGAAATGGCGATAGGGTGGGAGGCTGAGGGGGATGGGGGCTGTGGGAGGAGGTGAGGGAGAGGGAACTGGGATTGACATATAAAACAAGCTATTTAAAATCAAAATAATAAAATAATATTCCACACAAAAAGGAAACGTTCAGATGTTCTTGGGTCAAATTCTACTACAAAGGCCCCTGTTCTGGTTGGTAATGACTATACCTGAATCATTCACAGTTAGGTCAGGTTTACGCGTTTGGATTGCTCATGTCCAGATGTCCTATACACACCCATATCCTCTCGTTTAATATCACACATTATCTTCCCTAGAAACCGGGTCTTCTCCTCTAGGCACTCTGCCTCACTGAACAACTTCAAATCTGCCTAGTGGACATCTTGGACATTGGTCCTACGGAGTTTTTCTTGCTCACTATATTAGTTGTTTTATTGGCATGATAAAAATACCTGGCAAGAAGGAATAAAGGTTTTATTCTGGCTTGCAGTTCAAGGGGACACATTTCGCCATGAGGGAAGGCATGGTAGCAAGGGCAGGATGCCACTCGGTCACATTGCATCTGCAGTCAGGAAGCAGAGAGTGGACAGGAAGTGAGGTCAGACTATAAAACTTCAAATTCCATTCCTATTGTCCCACTTTCTCCAGCAAGGCTCTACCCGCTAAAGGTTCCACAACCTTCCCAAACAGTACCACAACCTAGGGACCACCATATTGTCCCCCATGAGTCTATGGCAGCTTTCCACATTCAAATCACAGTTCACACTCTCAAGCCAGTCACCAACCCTGACTTTCCTATAACACAGAGAAGCACAAAGCTTTGTCACTTGTTTGGTTCAGAATCCATCTAAGGTGAGCTTTAATCCCAAACATTTTGCAAGGAAAACAAACTAGAGTAAGCTATCAAATGCCTTCTGTCTAACAGAAGGCTCTGAGTGTGGATTACTTAACGCAATCACGGAGTTCACCTACAATTTCACAAGTAAATTTGCTTTCTGTACCAAGCATGTTTGCAATTTAAGTAAACAGCTTCTTTAGAGAATGCGTTTTCTATCCTCTGGGATTACTAAAAGCCTTTAAAGCTCCATTTTCTTGAGAGATTAAATCACAGCTTTACAAACAGTTGTATATCTTCACCAAGTTCTTATTCTTTCTCATTGTAGGTCTTAACCACAGAGAAATGGAGTCATAATTCATAATTCAGAACATGTATGTTTTAATCTTACTTGACACCTTTGCCCCATCTGAATTAATTTTTTGGTATTGTCCTGTGGTAGCTAGAATATTGTATGAATTTTTCTTCCTCGTTTTGCTGAGAAGGGCAATAAATAATACACTTAATTTCTGAAAGTGCTCATGTCAACAGTATGATCTATTTTCTTTATAGAGATTCTCATAAAATACCACAGTGAACTGTTTTCAATTTGAACTGAAGTTAATAGGCACTTGAGACTTACAATTTTGTTATTTTAATACAATATTTTTATCAATTCTTTGAGAATTTTATACAGTGCATTTTGATCATATTCTCTCCCCACTCTTTCCCCCTGACTCCTCCTGAATCCACTCCCTTAACTACAACTCCTTTCCATCTTGGTATCTTTTATTTTTGTTTTTTAAATAGCCCACTAAGTCCAATATTCATGGGTGTAGAGCCATCCACTGGATTGTGATCAACCTTCAAAGAAAGCTGACTTTCCCTTTCCTGGAAGCCACCAATTGGCCATCACTCTTAAGTTAGAGGTAGTCTCATGGCTCATCCTGTATCCCTAAGTTCCCTCCTATACTATACATCCTCTTCTAACATCTACACTGCCTTGGAGTAGGCACCACAGACTTTACCTAGAACACTGCCCAACAGACACTCTGACAGGGTCACCCTTCCAGCCTTTCTACCTTTCCAACAATTTCATCTGAATAATACTGACAAAGTCCCCCACCCCCACTTCATTTTTCTTATAAATGAGATAGACATATTACAGGGTAGCTTTAGGGCTATGCCTTGGAGATTATGGCATTTTATGCAAATGGAGCCATAAAATACCAATCATTTTTGATGTGCTTCAATCTATGTGGAATGTAGATGATTCCTGCCATTTTTCTTGCCACTAGATTGGAGCCCACCATCTGCTAGTAAAAGCAGTTGCCCCGTGCCTGCCATCACCTAGCAGCGTGTTGCTGTCAGAAGAGGGCATGGTGAGATGTTCCACGAGGGTGCTGTCTTCTGTAAAAGTAGCAAATGCAGTTCATCTCTTCAGTCTCGGATGAGATACAATCCGCCTCTCAAGCATCTTTGCAACTCTGAGTCAAAGAGTTAGCAAGTAACTAATCATTAAAGAATTCTGGGGAAGAAGTTCCATGTCTATGTCTAGAGGGACCTACCTGATATAAATATTTTGGAACACTGGACCCTGTTTGAAGACATTTAACATCCATGAGATGGATGGTAACTCAAAGGAAACATCAACTCTTAGCACAGATACTCATCCTTACTTGTGAGATTCATGTTAAGCTACTGTGTACATATTCCACAGCAGCTACATGCAGCACTGGGAGGCCAGGAAGGAGATAGAGATCCTGTTCTCACTGATGGTTGGGATTTCCATCTGCACATGGGCAGGTCCAGAGAAACAACCTTCCTATAGCCTTCACTGCCAACAGAAGGTTCTGAAAAAGTGATCAAGAGAGAGGAATCATGTCTTTCCTTGTACCCCAGTGAGTCTCCCCACCCCTCCCCCAGACTTTGTTTCTCTCTCCATCTCCTTTTGGAAGCCAGAAACATAGGACTTAGCAGCCATCCAAAGGCAACCAGATTTGTTAGAGAATTTACAAAGTTATCATGGATTCCAGAGAAGGGCTCAGGGTCAGAAAGAACTTGGTGAATCTAGGCTTGTATCTCAAGCTGATGCTGGATGTCTCCACCTATTTAAAAAGGAAGAAGAGGAGAAGGAGAAAAAGAAGAGTAAAACATTTAAAAACTAAGAATAAATACAAAAGGCAGAAAATCAGACCACTAGAGTTACAAAGACTCAGAAGTCCTATTTCCATCAAGATCTAGGCTTGTATCTCAGGCTAATGCTGGATGGTGTACACCAATTAAAAATGAAAAAGAAGAAATAAAGCATTCAAAAATAAAAAATAAATGCAGAAAATCAGATCTCTAGAGTTACAAAGGCTCAGAAGTCCCGCTTCCAAGAACAAAAATCATAAGACATAGAAACCAGAAATGATGTCATATTTTTTTTTAAAAAATCAACAGAAACTGTCTCTGAGAAAGACCAGATGGTGAGTTTATTAGACAAAACTTCTAAACAATTGTTGCAAAGCTGTCCAAAGGACTAAAATAAGACCGGGTAAAAGTTTTCTGTTTTTTAATGTATGAACAAAACAGAAATATCAATAAAATATGGAAAATAGAAACAAATGAACAGAAAATCTAGAGATAAAAATACATAAAATGAAATTTTAAAAAATCACCTGGGGGTTCAAAAGTGGATTTGAACAGGCAGATACAGGTCAGAGAGCTCAAAGATGGCTCAACCAAATTTTGTCTTCTAATGGTCATTAGAGAAAGACTGATAGAGACTTACAGGAACTGACTGTCTTACAGAGCACATTGTGTATTCACTTGATTGTTTCTATAGAGCATTTTCACCTACTTCCTTAGTGTGGTCATCCCATAAGGCAGAAGTAAAGTCAAATAGATTCAGATCATATTTTGGGACAATAAAACCTCATTGTTGATATTCATAGATTACTATTATCTCAGGGTAACAAAAATTGTCTCCAACTAATTCTTACAGTTTTTTAAAAAATAATTATAAACACGCAGAGTTGTAAAAATAATACCAAGAGTCTCTTGAATTATTTACCTAGTTTACCCCAGCAGATATCTAATATAGCCATAAT
Organism: Mesocricetus auratus; assembly: GCF_017639785.1. NCBI lineage: Eukaryota > Metazoa > Chordata > Mammalia > Rodentia > Cricetidae > Mesocricetus > Mesocricetus auratus. The sequence goes on along the minus strand of NW_024429201.1, from coordinate 25,890,449 downwards.
ACAGAATCAGAACTAGGAAATTGGCTTTGGGATAATGCTGATTGAACTACAGACTTCAATTTTTGACAGGGCTACATGTATGGGAATACATGAATGTGGCAATATTTCTATGAAGTCTGATCGTGTTTAAATCCACTTTTAATTTGGAATAGAATCCCAGTGAGAGTCCATGGCAAGATAATTTCATCCCCTTGAAAAAGGAAATCACACAATCAAAGTATCTGGGCAATTTGAGCCTGCTGCTCTAGGAAAGCTAGAAGAATTCAAATTTAGGAGAGGGATTCACTGAATCCCTTAGTTAGGGTTCTATTACTGTGGAGAGACACCAAGACACCATGATCTCGGCAACTCTTATAAAAGAAAACATCTAATTGAGTCAGTGACTTACAGTTTCAGAGATTTAGTCCATTATCATGGTGGGACATGGCAGCTGGGAATATGGCAGCATGCAGGCATAGTGCCAACTATACCTTGATCAAAAGGCCACAGGAAGTAGACTGATACTCGGCAGTATCTTGAGCTCAAAGCCTGCCCCCTTAGGGACACACTTCCTCCAACAAGGCCACATCTACTTCAACAAAGTCACACCTCCTAATAGTGCCACTCCCTATGAGATTAAGGGAACAAATTACATTCAAGCTACCACAAGGACCTTCCCATGAGCCTTTTGATTATGAAATATGAGCCATGTGCTTCCTTTTCTAGAATAGAGGGGAGGAGGAAATGAGGAAAGACCTCATCTGCCACGTTCTGAATTGTCATCTTTGGGGTAAATGTGCCACCTCAGAACTCATTATCCTTTAGTGGGGCGCTCCCTCATTATTTCTGAGGAAAATAGAGTTGGGAGTGTGAACCCAGAGCTTCAGGAGATGCTCAGAGCAATCCCTGCTCAGGGAGGTTGTTTGGTAGCTAGAGACTATTTGGAGACACTCTGTGAGGTGTGGAGCTGATGTTTTCTAAAAGGATAATTTGCTATCATGTTTTAAGTCTACTGGGTTTACCTCTCTTCTGCTGCTGTCAAACCTTCTGAGGATTTGTTCCCGCCACCATCACTTGGTGCTTGCTGTGCTTTGAGGAGTTAAGGAAGCTGTGTAGAGAGCCAATATGAAGAAAATGCTAGAAGGCACTCAGTGCAGTCTGGCTGTACATCTGTTAAAATGGGGAGTAACATGACTGCACTGAGTTCAGTACCTCCACAGGAATAAGCTTACCATCAGAACACCAGCCTCCCAAATCCAATGGCCCACACAATGTCACCATTAAGCTGTAATCTGTGAGATCCTGTCAGAAGTAAGCAGACAGACTAGATGCTGCTCATATTCCCGTCAGGTTCAATAATTCGGCTTTTTTTTCCCTACCAAAATGACCCTTAAGCTAAACTGCCAAACTCAAGTGGACATTTTTTATTTCTTATTGTTCTCTCAGCAGTGCTTAATTCAATCAATAATTCCTTCCTTAAAGATTCTGTATCAGTCAAGACTAAGTAAGAAAAAGAGAAACCACTTGATCGTTTAAGCAAAGGGGATTTAATCTAGGAACCAAATGTTTATTAAAATGCCAGGATGTGTTGCGATGCAGCAGAACCTCCAGGAATACCCATCCCAAGTGGACTGCAAGGGGCAGTGTACCTCTGTCCAAAACAAGAAGATATGGGGAGGGCTCAGAGTACCCTACTATGGCTGCAGTCTAAGCGTGAGCAAGCGGCTACCGTCACCATGACAACAAGCAGCCCCGAAGCCAGTCTGTGGAAAACTCCTATTGAAAAGTAACATAGCTCCACATTGTGCTTGCCTAAAGAATACGGTCCCGGCGACAGGACTACCCTCAGTCCCATCTTCTAAATCTAGAGTGGCGTTTATTGGTGGGCTGCGGTGTTTACCCAGGCCTGTGATTGTGTTGTCTCGAGCTGTCCGGGAAATAAAAACAGACTGAAGGTTGGGAGGTCTGGACACTGAGGGACACCCTCCCTCCTGCGCCATCTCACTCTCCGCCTGTGCCTTCCATGTGGTTTCCCCTGTATTACACCTTCCCCTTTCTCTACAGTGGAGCCCGCAGTCTCTTTCTGGGAAATTCCATCTGGTAACTATGCAAGGTTTTCAAAATCATCATCTTCAGCCACGCGCTGCCTGTTTCCCCAGTGGTAATCTCATCTCTAACCATCTATGGATTCTTTGCCTGGATATGTCTTAGGTACCCCAAAGTGAACATGCCTTAAACTAGATCGATCTGCTCCCCTCCCCAAAAGCATCCAGACTCCTGAATTCCCTATGGTAATGGCAAATGGTTAGATATAATCGAGCTAATGTCCTATGAGGGAAACCTGGGAATCACACCTAACTCCTTCTTCCCCTCACTGACCTCTAGTCAGTTGCAGAGTCATGAGAATTGTATGTATCCAATCTCATCTCTCTGCCAGACTCCTGAAAAGGCACCAGAGCTGTCCACCTAACCTCCAGCCTTACCTTCCTTCATACAGGTCTCAGAAAACCTTGCCAGAAACACAGGCCTCTCAAGTTCTCATGTTCTCCATCCTCTTAAGATGGAGTTCAGAACCATGAATATGTCTTTCAAGGATAACATCCAACCTTGTGTCTCCCTGGATTGTATTGTTTAAACATTGGATTCTTCTATACTTTGAATCCACAGCCCTACCTCCTATCAACTAGAGTTAATGCTGAGCCTTCCCTGATTGGCTGATGCTTGTGCCAGTCAGATCCTTTGAAAGACTGAGGATTGTACATTGTCATGTCATTGTTTCCACCATGAGAGAATTATCTCATGTTTGCCTCCGGAGAGTGTTGCTCAGGGATTAGGATGGATGGATAGATAGATAGATAGATAGATAGATAGATAGATAGATAGATAGATAGCACACTTGCTGAGGGTTTAAGTAATTGTTTATTGTAGAAATTACTTACAAGAGAAAACGGGCAACCCAGATGAGTCAAGTATCTTTCACCACCAAACCTGAAGCCAAAAAGAGAGAAAGCAGCTCTGCCACACAGTCTTTTATAGAACCTCTGTACACGCCTCTAGCCACGCCCAAAAGTGGGCATGGCTAGCATCGTAGTTCACCGCCCTATTATTACCACATCCGTATACATCTCTAGAGAGCCACATGGCTAATGGCACAATCCTAAATCTCCTCCTACAGATAGATGTATAGATATGTAGATATATGGTTATAGTTATATGTTATAGTTATGTAACACGAAACTAAAAAGACTCAGAGACAGATATTGGGGTTCAAGCTTCAAGCTGAAGATCAGAAAAGCAAAGCCAGCAAGCCAGTAGATCTTACCTCTACCCAGCTGAAATGGCAACCCTGTCTCCATGAATCCTCAGAGGGAAAGCCTCTCCGTTCATGTCTCCTCCTCCTTTTATTCCTTTCTCTGTCCAGCCATGTCACTCCTGTCTCCGCCTTCCCAGTGCTGAGATCAAAGGTGTGAGCTCTGTTACTCTTTTACGTGTAGCCCTGGGTGGCCATGCACTCAGAGAGATCCATCTGCCTTTATCTCCTGAGTTCTGGGATTAAAGGTGTGTGCCACCACTAACTGGCTTCTATGGCTAACTAGTATGGTTGCTTTTGATCTCCAGTGGCTTTAATAAATCATAGTTATTATTATATTATTATAATAAATCACATAATTATTTTAGTGTTCTTCATTGACCAGACCAGCTCAAAAACTCAGTGAGATCTCCTAACCACAATGGTCTCAAACCTCATGGTAAGGAGTAATGGTATCCTTGAAAGAGGCAGTGATACTCAGGGTACTCCTTGACTGGGATCTCCTGTATCAGGGCTCTCTCAGTGTTTTCCTCTCCTGGCCACATGTGACCAGCCAGGCTTCTGCTGGACCGATTCCTAGAGTGTACAGCAAAAAGTGAGAGAGGAGATGGGCATGCTTTGCTCTCTGCAGGAGCTAGTCAGGGATTCTTCACGAGCAATCTGTGCCCAAAGGGTGCTTGGGAGATCAGTGTGAAACTCATCTCTATTGAATTCTTCCATTATTGCAAGGCTTGGCTAAATCTTACCCAATGCTTACTTGGCCTGGGCATTCACCATATTAATTTAATCCCTAAAAGTGAGAGCTGATGGATAGAGAGTGCCAGCCCCACTAATGTACGTGAATTCAGTCGAGGACTACAGATATAAGGATCTCCATCTTCTAAATGAGAAAAATGGAAGTGCATGGAGGTTAAACTGAGTGACTGAGCCAAAATTCTAAGCTCCCAGCCCAGCACTTAACTGCCAGATAGAACCCCCCAGCCAACCAAGGCAAAGCATTACAGTGTTCTAATGTGCAGATTTCATGATTTAGTCAATATGGAGATATTGCACAGATAAAAATCTAAGGCAGCATAATAAGAGCTAAGAAATGTTGCTAACACAATTGTTAGTTCAGCTAATGTTGAGAGAAAATCATCTTGCAAAATACTGTTGAAGTCAGGCGAATTCTTCTCCTCTTGAGACAACTCATTATTTAATGCCCAACAATTTAGTGGGGTAATCGTTGGACAGTTTTATCAGAGCTCAGGGGCATTGTTTATCTAGTAGCAGGCACATAATTGAGCAAAAAGAGTCAAATCTATGGACACTTTGTACTATCCTTTAAATCCCTTAAGAAGAGACTGGATAATATCTGTAATCTAGTGAGTTTGGAGGATAAAATGGCATACATTTTAAATTTTGGAGTTTATGTGCTTATGAAATCATATTCATGCCTCAGTTGTTAAATATCCGTACACTGTCTCTACCTATGTCTCAAGACTTCTCTCACCATCTTCCAGTCTCTGTTCTAGCAGTTCTGGGGTCTTTAGCTCTTGAAGGTGTTGGGATCTTGTTTTCTTGGAATGCTCTTGTCCTCACCACCTCAATGGCAGTTTAAGTTTGTGCATCACTACCATTAGCTTACAAACCACTTCCTCTGATAGATCTTCCCTAACCCCTGATGGTACACCAGCAGAACCTTCTGGACAGCCCAAAGAATAAACCCCCTGCGTCATGTCTGTGGTCAGTTTGGGGGACCTGTCCTTCTTTCCAGACCTCATGCCCCATGGTGGAGAGGTGACCTCAGGACGTACCCGCAGGTCCCAGCAGAGGTGCTAGAACACACAGGTAGCTTCAGAGCTCTCAGAGGAATGAACCAGCATCTGTGTGTGCTATTTCCACTGGTAGAGAAGAAAGCCACTCCTACAGTTAAAGCGAAATGTGGAGCAAGCGTTAACGAAATACTGGCCAGGCAGATAGACTCTTTGGCCAAGTCTATCTCTGGGTTCCCAGAAAATGGCCACAGATCACAAACCTTGCAGAAACTTAAAAGGCAACCCCACAAGGCCACTGTATTTCCCATCAAGTCCAATCAAGGACAAGAATATCCTGACATATCTCCTCCACACCTACATGCAATCAGGGGCAAGTGTACTTCATGACATATTTCATGCCTGCGTGCCTCTTGCCCATGTGGTCAAGCACATCCATTGCAGGGTCAGATGGGTCCAACACACTTGTTTAGGGGAGTGAAAACATATATAGCCTGCAGCATTTAACTTTCATTCTCACACGTGTAGCTCCTCAAATCACTTTACATTTGTTGTTAAATTAATAAAGCATTAGCACATGAAGATGCTGGCCCATTCTTCTGAGAGCTCTGAGGCTCTGCTGGGTCCTGGGGATACAAACTGAGGTCACCTCTCCACTATGGGGGCATGATATAGTTCAGAAATGACAGGCCCCCAAAACTGATCACAGCGTGTTTACGTTTATCTTAAAATTGATCGTTGACATCTTCCAGAAGTTCAGGTCAAATGATTGTTTAAATGGGTTAAAATTGGGATTTGCAAACAAGGTTCATGACTTTCAGGATTTTGCTTTATCATCTTTTGGACAGTCTTATGTATCCCAAGCTGGCCTCAAACACCCTAGTAAGCTGAAGTAGGCCTTGAACCTCTAATCCTTCAGCCTCTACTTCGTGATGGTTGAGTTTGCTTGCTGGCTTTTGGTTTGGTTTGGTTTGGGCTTATTGTTTTTTGTTGTTGTTGTTGTTTTGTTTGACTGATCTCCAGTTAAACATGTCTTGAAATTATCAGACCCCAGCGTGTTTAGTGACTTCATAATGCTTCCACAGATTGTGTATCATTCACAACCTGAAGACTGGAAGGAAACCCAACTTTCAAACACAGTACCCAGTGATTTCAGCCTGAAAGGTGATATGTCTGTTTTTCTAGAATCTCCCAGTCTGTGGAATGTGCATTGGCAATACTTCTAGACCAGATTTCTGGGGGAACTGGCTCACTTGCCTCAGAGACTCAGTTAAAGACACTAAAATCTCAACAAGCCTCTTGGCTACTTCCCTTCAGATGACCAGATGGCTGCTCTGGACACAAGTGCATATATTAGCGGAGATAAGCAGGCCTCAGTCCAGGAGGAAGAGGATTGTCCCTGTGACACAGACATAAAGGTTTAAAAAGCCCATGAAGAATTCTGCCCATGCCTAAGTGGCAGAGCTCAATGCTACCTCGTTTATTCAACATTCATTTCCTGAAGGGGGAGGGAAGGGGGGGCACAGCCTCTGTTCCGGAGAAGTCTGTAGATCGGTTGCGTAGACAGATAATGGTAGGGCAGGGTGGAGGTGTCCTGTGGAAGCAGCAACCAGCCATGCTCTAGGACCTATTAGAACCAGGTTGGAAGCAAGTTGCCAACTGCGGGGGGGGGAGAGGTAAGAGAAGCTAGAGGCACAACAAGACGCCACCGCCCCACAGAGAAAGGAGACTGTGTTCCCAGCACCCCAGGAATGTAGCGTGGCGAGATGGCTTCCTCTAGAGAGCCACTGGGAACTTTACTTCAGGAACACGGTGACTTGTTTTTCATACATTGACCATAATGACCAGTGCAGCTAACATTCCTGACTCCTGGGGCCCGTTGTTAATTTTCACCGCAAACCCCATGGGAGTGATGGGCTTCATTCAAAGTCTCCAGGCTGTGTAAAAATCGACTTCCTTTTAGTCATCCAAAAATACTTCCTCAAATAGTCCCCAGCAGGGTCAGTTGTTCCTCTCTCTGCAACTGAGGTGCTTTGACACTCCTACCTAACCTCCAGGCACCACACAGATAAAGAATGGATCTGAAAGACACCATTGAAATCCTACCCTAGGAAGCCACACCCACCTAACAGCCCCAACCCACCCTCACTCACCTCCACCAAACACCCACAGGCTCCATGTTGCTTCCTTGTTACTCCTGTTGTGATGACCTCCCTTGATGCTGATGCTATTCATTTTCTTTGTTTTAAAAATAAAAGCAGAAAATCAATTTATTAATGTTGCAGTGAAAACTCCACTTGCCAAGTGACTCATGGCAGCCAGAGCTGGGATGTTCTCCCTAGGCAGCCATTAGGGATCTGAATCGGGGCTGCCGATTAGAAGGATCTAGAAGCTGAATGGCATCGGTTACAGAGAGCCCACAGTGTCCATTTCCATAGTAACATGCCCAACTCTTGGACTAGTCCAGCCTGGGCTCTGACTAGGCTTCTCCCAAGTCTGGAGTTGGTCCTACGAACATGAGACTGTAGGCTCCTTTTTCTGTCACCATAAGGACAATAGACTGTTAGGGGGAGGAAAACAAAATTTTGTAGGATAAAAAAAAAAAAAAAGATTCTGCAAACAACTTGCTTATGCCCAGAATCCTTTAAAGTTGTGTCCTGAAACGCCATGCTTTCTATCAAAGCTGGTCTGGAAGTTTTAAAGGAGGACTTTTGCAGGCTTGACATGTCTTCCTCCTGTGGGAAGAAGAGATTTACCCTGCCCCTTTCTCTATCTTTGCTTCTTGGCTCTGCTCAGCTACCCTTGTCACCATCCCTGGGTAATGTCATCCACTCCCATGGCACAGGAGAATAGAGCAAGTCTGACTCTGAATGAAGGAGAAAGCAGGGGAAGGCTGGCCAGCAATGGGAAATGGTTCAACACGGTTGCCAAGGTATCCTAGTCACACTCAGAGACTGGGAGCGACCCATGGGAAGCATGGCCCCAGTATGGATTGGAGAACACAGTAGCTGGGCCTTGTGTCAATTAATTTCCTTGATCATAGTACTCATCAGAACCTGATCCCTGAAAGATTCAATAAGCCTTTATTGAATGCAAGAATCAATGAACAACTAATCACTGCTACTAGTGACAATACTGAAATTATATGACAAACTCAGTTTCAAGAAATAAGCCTTTGAAATGGATTGTTCTGGAAATAAGCTCCACTTTCACGGCAATTTAGACTTTCGGGCTGAGTTTTTAAGACCCTAGGGGAATTGTTTCACATTAGGACAATATTCCTTCCATCAGAGTGGAGATGACATGGGCACAGAGGGACCAGAGGGAACCTGTGCTCTAGTCCTGTACTGGCCTTCAGCAAATATGGGCCAAAGGACTTAATGGATGTGAAAATGGTTTGACTGTTTCTCCAAGTCAATCCAAGCATAGACAGTCATGTGTTGTTCGTGGGTGACAAGTTAGAGGATGAAGGAGAAGTGGGAACAAGTAAGTGAAAATACAGATGTCAAGACTCCCCAAGATGTGGGGGAGGCCATGCTGTGGAAAGTGGGGCTTCAGAGAAGACAGAGTTAGTCAGAGTAGATCAGAGCTATCTAATGAGTAGGGAGGGCACTTAAACCATGGAATCTCATCCCCGTGACTTCCCATCAATTGTGCAAAGACGCCCTGGATCGACAGAATGAAATGACCAGTCATTTCCAGCTAATATTTTTCACTGGGGAAAATGTAGGCAGTTCTGTGGTTTGAAGCAGAATGTCCCAACAAAATCTGTCGATCTACTCAGGATGCTTAGAACCATGGCCCTCAAGATGTCTAAAAATGCCGAAGCCAAGTTGGCCAAGGCCCTAGGAAACATTACATGCTGCTGAGAACAATGCGTGTTGGCAGAGGCTGCTGTGTTCTGTGTGTACAGCCCAGTTCAGCCTCAGAGAACCACAGACATGCTGGGGCCTCTGTCTGGGGGCAAGAGAAGTATCCTGAGTCCCTGAATTTCATTCATTCTCATTGGACTGATTGCCAACATCAAAGAATCCAACAAGACCTGGGTTCAAAGCCAGACTCAGAAAGTAAGCTCATGGCCTTGAGCTGTTTGATGAACTATATAACCTTTTCATCTGTAAAAGGATCTTGGGAATCTTTGTCACTACTTGTTATGAAGATTTCAGGTATCACAAACCAAAGAGCCCAATAGCAGGCACATGCGCATTCAACCGACAACACTTTTTACTACAATTACTGTTGTTATATTAGCATTATTATTGCTAGCAGACATCATATATCAGACTTGGTCTTCACCAGATTATTTAGCCTCTCTGGACCTCATCTTCCTTATACTAAAATTGGAAAAAAATGTTATTTAACCTGGCATGATATCATACAAATCAGAGTTAACCTAAGAAACTGCCTAATTATGAGCCTGGATCAAATTGATACTCATAAAGGTTATCCATGAGTAGTTTGCATAGATCAAAGCAAGAATGAAAAATTACTGCTGTTGCTCCCCATAGATCAATGATGTCTAAGCATCACAAGTCCTTTGAATTATTCCGTGGGAAATAAATTCTCTTTTAAATCGGGTTGCTTTATTCTGGAGGAACCTGGGGGCCACAGAGGCCGAGCCTGGCCACAAGCCTCCTCTGTGCTCCTTGTCCCTGATCAGATCTCCCTCTCCCTGTGCACAGTCCAGGGAGACATCCCCAGCCAGCCTCAGGTCCCCTGAGGAGAGCTGCAACACTGGGCCACTATTCTTTAGGCTGCTTCTGCATTTTCAGACCATGAGACTCCTGTCTCTCCTCACTCTGGGCTGGCCCATTCCCAAGAAGCAAGCCAGCCAGGAGGTGGAGGAGGTTATAAAACCATTTTGTATCCATCCTGTTTTTAATTGATTTCACAGCAGGGGAAGAAAAATCGGAATCTTTCCTTGTAACCTTTCCATGAGGGAGGCCTTCTCTGGTCAGGAAACCCAGCTGGGGAGAGCTGGTCTCCATCTGTGTGCTCTCAGCTTTCTTTTCTGGTCTGTAAACCCCTCTCTTCCCGTGCCATGCTGCATGCCAATGGCCTCTAAGGGTCCCCTGGAGAGCCCCTTTCACACTAGCTCCTGGCAGAGACGCCTTCTGCCTCTGTGTCAATCTGCCCTGGTCCCCACCTGAGCCTGTCTGTCTCCATCTGACAACTACGCCACAGGTCTGCTGGGTGGGGCTCCCAGTGCCTTCGATCTGGGTCCTGCTCCTCTTGGCTTACACCCACAATGCATGCCCTGTGGGAACCCAAAGTCTCTGGAGGTTTTTGTGGATTTTAGGGTGGGGGCAGGGGTGGTTACCATTGTATAATTACCTTTGGTTCAAATTCTTGCATCTTGGGGCAGGAACTGGCCCTGGAAATGGTGCATGGAGTCTTTCATGTGGAGTAAGTGGTTGGAAAGTGTTGCCCCATGACTCGCCACAGAGAAAACAATGGAAACAGGCATGCTTGATTCTGTTCTTAAATGATGGTTCAGCCATCAAACCGAGGGTGAGGGAATGGATGGCTTCTTTGTTAAATATATGTCAATGTCAAGATCACCTCTAGAGAAAGAATTGGGTGACCGAGGACCCAGGACACACAGACTCTATGTGTCATCTAAACCTCCTGAATTTTGTTTTTATACATGTAATTATGTTACATGTGAAAGACCCCGGGCCGGGGGACTTTCACGGGAGGGAGACCCGAACCCAAGGAACAACGAAACCACGAGCTTGGATGCAACAGCAAGAGGCTTTATTTACACACGGGTACCCGGGCGTCTCAGTCTTGGGGGGCTGAGCGCGCCCAGCTGGGGACTCGGGGGTTCTTTTATAGCAAAAAGCGCAGTACAGAAGCGAGAAGCCTAGTTACAGGTCCCTGATTGGGCAATTTAAATGAGGCTGGAACTCAGAATTGAGGTTTTGCTTGGAACTCAAGTCTCGGCCTTGGCCCTATCTGAGGAACAATAGGTTTCTGTGTGGCTATGCAGACAGTAGACACCTGTGCCTCTGCCTGGACAGAGTTCCCTTCTGATAGTAGTGACTATTCAGCCATGAAGACCTTGAGCCGAGCTCCCTTCTGATAAAAAAAATGACTATTCAGCTGAGCTATGGGGGAAACGGAATTTTCCATAAGCCTCAGCTGCCTCCGTGTAGGCTGGGCCGGGGTCTTTCACATGTATGACCAATATATTACCATATCCTATATATTCTCTCTCCAATTCATCTAAATTGTCTTCTAGAACCTTCTTTCTACTGAGCCAATCATTAAGGGCTGATTTCAAAAAGTCTTAGTTACTTGGAAATCTAGTCGACAGTAACTCTTCTCACTTGAGCCCAGTATGTTTAGGCTAGTGTTGGGCAACATAGCACAGATTCTGTCTCTAAACATAATAAAATAATAATATAGCCATTATTAGCATTTTGTCTCTTTTCCTAATTCCTCAAGCCTCTCCAGTCCCTCTTGCCTTCTGTGAGCTCTGACAGGATCTCTAGTCAGTCTTGCTAAGGCTGGGCCTGCTCACACACCAAGTGTCTCCCTATAGCTGTTTGCTGAATGTAGCACTTACCACTTCCTCACGGGTGCAGACTCACATCACGTGGCCAAATGACAGAATGAGAGATAAGAGCGTAGGAGACAAATCTAGGGAAAGGCACAGCTAACACAGAATGTCCTTTAGAACTAAGTCAAGGTCCACCTTCATTCTCATTGCTCCCGTGACCAGTGGGATCCCAGCTGTCAATGATCCCATTACTGCGTCGGGTTTTTCCCTGAGATGCATTTTGGACCATAAATGATAGAAACTTGTAACTCTGTAGACCACTGTGAGCTGGGTGTCTAAGACCAAAACTTGAAAAGCTCATTTACTTAACTTAAAACATGTTAAGAAGAAAAAAGCCAAATAAAACATGGAGTTCATATTCTTGTCCAAACTTTCCCCTAAAAATGGTGTCCACCACCACCACCACCCCTAACCTCCTTACTCACAAAACATTGTGTATTGAAAACTCAGCTGCCAGCTGGTGGCACTCTTGAGAGGCAATTGGATCACAAGGACATTAACCCATCAGTGAAGTAGCCTCCTAAAGTTCATGGTTAAATGAGCCATTTGAAGGTGGGGCCTGGTGTCCCCGAGGGTGTGGCATTGAAGGGTCCATCTTTTCCATGGAATCTTTCTCGAGTGAGCCACTTCCCTTCACCACGTGTTCCCAGACATGATGCTCTGTCTCACTTCAGGCCCTGCAGTATCAGAGTCAAGTGACCACAGGTGACACCCTGAGACCATGAGACAAAATAAATCTTTCCTCCCTTTGCGTTGTTTCTACTACCTGTTTGCCACAATGGCCAAAAGCTAACTGGCATAACCTCCTCCAAACTGTCACCCCAGAGGGCAGGAAGCACCATGCCTTCTCTTGGCCTAATACGTGCTCAGGCTGCCACCTGGCTTGGGGACTCCCATTTCTTTCGGGACTGACCAAGACGTGGGGAGAGCACCTGGCCTCCCTCTCACCAGAGTGGCAGGCAGCTAAATCTCAAGTGTTCTTTGTTGTTTGTTTTTTTAAATGGGGTCTTGCTATGCAGCCCCTGGCTGGCCTGGAACTCCTGAACATCCTTCCTTCACCTTCCAAATGCTGGTGTTACAGTTATGAGCCACTGTCCTTAATTTGTTTTTTTCCTTCTTGTTATTTTTGAGGTTTGAGACAGGGTCTCAGTATCCAACTCAAACAGCTCCAGATCTCAAAATCCTCCAGTCTTAGCCCTCAGCTTCCTGTGTGGTGGGACTGGAGGCATGTTACCACTTCTAGAATTTGTAGAAGTAGAGGACAAAGGCAAAACAGAGGCTCAGAAAAGGACTGTGGCGATTGAAGACAAGCCAGGGAGATGATACACTGCTAGCTTTGAAGGGGCCACAGGCCAAGGAATTTGAGTAGCCTTAGAAGAGGAGAAAAGAGTATTTAGCATACCTTGACTATGCCCTAATGAGAGTCACATTAGACTTCTGAACAACAGTGCCAAGGGAATACATTCATGCTTTAATCCAGCAAGTTCATGGCAATTAGTTGCTGTAGCAAACAGGTAACTAATAGCCAAGATACCAATAGAGCAGTGGAAGCTCACACTTGAGGAAACACTCCTCTTGTCTCACTCTGCAGCTGTGGTTCCACAGCTGCCACTCTCAGGTGTGTGGTCACTCGGGCGTGTGATGTCACCAGCTGATTCCAAGAACAAGTTTCTTTATTCTAGTGTAACCATATTGTTTATCCTGATGACTTATGCGCAGACGAGACTCTCTGTCCCAAAATGAAAGTGTCCATCTCCAAAAGCCCAAATGATGGTTCTTCTTGGCAACAACTCCAACTGCAGCTCTAGCCGCCTTGGCTAAAATAACTCTTCCTCAGTGTCCCTCTCAAATGCCCTGGTAGGCTCATCAGTCACGGATGTTCTCCTCACGGTCTGTTCTGCATGCCCATCACCACTCTGAAGGGGCAGGCCAGGGCCCCCACTGGCTCAGCCAACATCCTATGCCACCTCCACCCAGAGCTAGGGTTAGGAGGAAGAGCTTTCTGGAGCCTAACCACCCTTCTGCTTATAAACATTCAATGGTTCCCATTGATGTTCAGAAAAAATACAAAATTCTTACAAGGTCTCCAATGCCCTGTGTGATTCAGCCCATGCCCACACCTATGGCTCATTTCCCCATGTGGTGAACTAGCACCCCGGAAGTTCTAGTAAGAGGGTAGATGAGGATGTTCTGGGATAGGCTATGCAAATACAGGTCCTCTTGGTTCTGTGGAGTCAAGTAGGTTGGATGTCATTGAGGCTGCCCTGCTTTGAATTGTATCACCCAAGCCAACCAAGGTCATATGTTGAAATCTGAATACCCAGTCTACAGAGATGTGACCTCCATCGGGAGTGTTCTGGACCATCATAAGTACACTGCAATCATAGGAAGTCTTAAAAGCAGGAAAGAAAGGCAGATGTAATTAGTTAGATGATGTCATTCTGGAGAACAGTAGGCTAATCCAATATGAGTGATGTCCTTATAAAAGAGAAATCTGGACACAGGCAAGCACACCAGGAGAACGCCACAAGCGGACTTGAGTTTACAGATACAAGCCAAGAACTAGCAGAGCTAGGAGAAAGATCAGGTACACACACACACACACACACACACACACCAGAGTAAGCCCCAGTCTCAGAACTGCAAGGCAGTATGTTTTCTGTTGCACAAGGTGCTTGATTGCTGGCCTGCTGTTATAGCAACCCAAGTAAACAAACAGTGGCCTCACTGCTTTCTCACTGGCTTCAGTTTCTCCACACTTGGATACTGGTGGAAGCACAGAGTTCTGGGTATGCAAATGTATATATCAAAGTGTCAATCTGTGTGAACAGTTGTCCGTAAAAATTATCAAGTGACAAATGAGACTACCAAAGCAGGCTGCTAGGAACTCATTCAGAGAAGAGACATTAATCAGTGTGCCCCATGGGAGGGCTTTGTTATCCTCCCCTCAGACACAACAGCAGAGGTGCAATAACTCAATATTCTCCAAACATTAAACGCCCCAATAAGAACAAAGCATGGTTTTAATCTCTTTGCCCCTATATCTTTCTTCCATCATTTACTCAAGCTTCGTGATCTTTTAATTAAAGCCAAGTGGACTGGACTCCTGGCAACCGGTTAAAAAGAGGTGAAGTCAGCTTGACACATCAAATGCTCATTTGAGAAAAGAATTTTGTGGGGAGTGAAGCAGTCACCACCCCCGCCCCCTAGCCAAGAGAGCTCTGGCTGGCTGGAGAGGCAGCAGGCTCACCCTCAGGTGAGTTTTTGGGAACCTTTTCCTGAGAAGAGGCAGTCAGCAGGCTTAGGAGCTCCATTTTGGTTGGGCAAGGCTCCAGCCTAGAAACCATTCAGGAACTAGCTTCAGGCATCCCAAGCCCTGAGGGCAAGCTACAGGCCCAGTGACACTCAGAGGTGGGGCTTTATGTGAAGAGGCAGCAGAGGAGATGGAGAGGAAGTTGGAGCCAAAGGAACAAAAAGGAACCAGAAGAGGCCAAAAGGAAGGGACTGCACAGAGGAAAAGAAAGCGCCACCAGTTTCCAGATCCTGTGTCCTCTGCTCAGGTCAGAGGGACTGTCTTTCAGATCCTCAGGGGAGTCCTTGCTGACATACAAACCAGAGGAGGCCCGTGTCCCAGTGAAGTCATGGAAGGACCAAGAGATGCCATGTAAGAGATGGGTGATGGCCGGTCCTTCCTCCCCCCCCCCCCCCCCATAGCTTGGAAAGGCTATTGGTTTAATCTGTGCAATAGTGTTGCCATGGTATTGTTATCTCTGTATTTCAGAAGAGGAAACTGAGGTACAGAACCTCTGGGTAGTCTGTCCACTGTCCTAAAGCTGGTAAATGGGAGAGAAAGAGTTTGAACCAGTCTGGCTGGCTCAGAAACCACATTTTCCAGCGTACCACTCCAATTTCTGAAATGAAAACCAGTACGTGGCGAATGTGCCACCAAGCTGACTGAGCCGTGAGCGGCTCTCTAATTGGGGATTTTAGGCTGGGAGTTTGTTTTGAAGATAATTAATGAGAAACATTTGGAACCTTGGCCTCAAGCGTCTCCCCCGATGTCCTCCGACTGGACTGACTAACAATTACTGTTGGCGCTCTGTGTCTCACACACATACCCTTGAGGTGGCACACAAGTCAGTAAGGTAGACGCTGCAGACCCTGGAACTGGCCTCATTACTTTATGATACAAGCTGTCAAGGCAGATTCTCTAACCACTTGTGCTATTCATCAGCTACTATTTACCCTGGGAAGCTGAACTACGTTAAAAGATAGGAAATCTAGACTGCTTGTCATTTGAATTTGTGGACCCCTTTCTCTCAGGGAAAGCTTCTAAAACTCAGTGAGATTATGTAATGGCATTAGCAACAAAAAAAACAACCATGGCAACGGTTAGAAAAGAGGCCAGTCCCCTCTCAGGCAATTGTTATGGATTGGAGTGGAAGACTACCTCTGCAAACTGCCTGCTTCCTGTTATGTTGAGGACATCGGGGCACAAAGGGGATAAGGGTCACACTGTTACTGCAAAGCAAAAATGTCCTTGCCACTGTTGCTGTTATCAACATCAAATGGCCAAACTCAGCAAGCAAGGAAAACTCCCAAATGCCAAGAAGACAATAGAAAATCAAACCTATAGCGTTGAGCAGATGCTAAAAACAAATGGTTCATAGGGATGCGGTTGCTAGGCGCAGGGGTTTAGGATCCACAGGCTCAGAGGGCTGAGCCTTGGGCTGCAAGTGACAGAAGACAGGACTGATCTTGTTGAATAGAGAGCTAAAAGCCAAATGGAGCTATCACCTCCATATAAGGACTAGAAAACTCTGTCCACTGGCGGAAGGCTGTGGCAGGAAGCTGACTGCCTGCCTGACGTTGTGGGTGGCAGAAGAGGAGACCTCCAGAAATCAAACTTCCAAAATTGTGCCATGTGTGGGTGTTTTTCAGAGTTTCTCCTAACCATAACTGAAGGAAGTTACAGTCAAAAAATAAACATGGAAATTATCTAAGAACAGAGCCAGCAGAGGGAATGTGAACCAAGTCACGCAGATGCCTGCACAAAACAGGCCCATGGGACTCCACAGGAAGTGGTTCCTACTGCAGATGCCCTCAGGGCAAAATCCATCTAACCACATGGAAAAGGAGCTACCTTGAAATCCAGTCAAAGATGACAACTCGTAAGTGTATACACTCCATAAACTATGCATAATGCAACTGGATGAAAAGGGTTTAAATGGAGACTAAAGCATTCAAAACCAGAGGGGAAGAAGGAAGGCACTGTTTGAGAAAAATTTTTGAATGCTACTTGGAAAAGAAAATGAACATTTGACAAAAGGTGAAAAGACAAACTTGCTTCATACACAGGAGGGCATAGGATCAGAAAAGTGCTAATTACTCCCAAGGTAACCTATACATGGACTTTTAAAAAATATCAACAGAAGGTTCTCTTAACTGGATAAGATGACTGTAAACTTCTTGCAGGAAAAATAAATTAGAGGGAAAAACAAAAGAATTGAGGAGGAACTCACCCTACTAGATGTTAATATACAATAAGTCACAATAATAATAGAAGTTATTAAAGGAAGAAAACTAATAATTCAGACTCTGTATCCAGAAAAAGTATCTTCAAAAGTAAAGATAGCAAACAATTTTAGGCAGTTGAAGCTGGGTACATTTATCGCTAGGGAGACTTACGGGAAAGAGGTGACAGGGGGTCATTTCCAAACAGAAGCAAGCCATGCACATAGGGACACACAGAACTGCAACTTAATCATTTAAGAAAAAAGATGTTTGTATTGTCTAAACTTCCGGGTAGCAATGCATGCAAGGTTGACGTGCGTGTAACGCGTATGACAAGGGTAATACAAAGGGTGGAAGAAAGAAGCAGAAATATAGCGCTGTGAGGGGACTATTACCTCTGAAGAGGGGTCCTGACGAGTTAACAATTCATATTGTGGCAATCACTACAAAAATGAGTTTCAAAGGGAAAGTTACAACCAATAAGCTAACAGAGGAGAAACAGTAGAGTGCATTTTTTTCTTTTGAAAGTCAATGAATCCGAAATTGGATCTCAAAAATCAAAGAAAGAACAAAGATCAATCGGGGCAACTAGAAAGCAAACAGCAAGCTATTATAATCTAACCAACTGTAATAATCGCACTGACTATAAATGACCAAACTATTGAAAGACAGTGTCAAACAAGGGAAAACACCAAGATCACAAATGTTTCCCATGGGAAGCCCCATTTCCCACTTTCAATAACAAAAAAGAAAATCTCAGAGAAGTTAAAGGCTGGATAGAAGAGAGACGTGCCAGAAAAGACATAATTGTAAGAAAATTGCTATGACTGTATTTATATTATTGTCAGGTGGAAGGGATTTTAAGACCAAAGAAACACTTCACAACGTAGTTGTCAACTTGACAAGAAGAGAGAATACTGCCAGTGTACATGGTAGTCTGTGGGTGTCTGCAGGGATTGATTCCAACATCTGCCTTTGGTTGCTCAAGCCCCTGTATGACATGAGCGATACATACACCCTGTGTGCTTTAGGTCACCTCTAGATTTATTGTAATTGCCATTAATGACAAAATTAGGATGGTTTCCTGTAGTTTCAATCTTGAGTGATCAGTGCAGATGTAGTTTTTCAGATATTTTTGATTTGTGGTTGGGTAAATCTACAGATGCATAACCCCTGGATTCCGAGGGTCAACTGTCTACCCAAATTCAGAATTTTACAAAAAGATCAACCAGGAGCTGAGGACATAACTCAGCACTCTGGCATGCTTGAGACCTGTGTTGAACCTCCACTACTGGGAGGAGGAGAGTAAAGCAAAAACTAATAAAAGAGAGAAGTCAAGACCGTGACACTTGTTCAGCAATTCACAGGAAAACAGAGATGTTGACCACACTTGACTGAAGTAGCACTTATAAATAATCACACCAAAATCATGACTGACTCTGTTGTGAATTTCACACCAATACTCACTACAGTGACAATTGTATTGGTAATACAACAAGCTGAGGCTGGCCTCAAACTCACAGAGATCTGCCTGCCTCTACCTCCTGAGTGCTGGGATTAAATAAAGGCTTGCACCACCAATGCCCACCATTAGGAAACTTTATAACTTTAAATGTTTATCTGGGGAAAAAAACCCTCAACTCTATATCGTAACTTCCATATTAAGAAGCTAAGGGCTGGGGGTGATTAAACCAAACACAGAAGAAACTAACTTAAACCAAAATAGAGTAAGTCCATTACAGTCTGTTACATTGATTATAATTAAAATTTCTGGACATGGGTAAAAGACACAATGTCTCTAAGATCCACAGAGATGAATCTCTGTGTTCTCCCCATTTTTTAAGGAATATTTTTATTCACTGACAATTTTCACACATCTACACAGTGTATCTTGATTGTATCCACCCTCAGGACATACCCTAACCCACACCCCTCCCACCTACATATACTCTTCTCATATACAACTGACCGAGTCCAGCTAATGACACCTGTATGTGCATGGGTGGGGCCGTCCACTGGAATCTGAGAAACCTACCAGTAGCCACATCCTGGAAGAAAAGCATCTTTGCCTCCTCTCATAGTCCTCAGCTACCAATAGCTCCACAGTTAGGTAAGGCCTACTGAGTGCCTCTCAAATACACGCTAAAATGTTGACCAACGTGACTTTATGTTGGTCTTGCGCAGGTCACAGCTTCTGTGAACTCAGGAGTGCGATGGTCACAGCTTCTGTGAACTCAGGAGTGTGATGGTGACAGCTTCTGTGAACTCAGGAGTGCAATGGTCACAGCTTCTGTGAACTCAGGAGTGTGATGGTGACAGCTTCTGTGAACTCAGGAGTGCAATGGTCACAGCTTCTGTGAACTCACCAGTGTGATGGTGACAGCTTCTGTGAACTCAGGAGTGCGATGGTCACATAGAGACCAGAAGACACGGTTTTACAGCATGGCTCCTCACCTACTTTGAGCCTTTCCTCTCCTTCCTCACTCTTCTCTGCAATGTCTCCTGAGCCATCAGGTTTGATATAGACGTCTCATCTAGGGCAGAGCTTCAAGCTTCATGTATTTGTAGGATCTGTTATGAGTTTCTGCATTGACTGTTGTTAAGTGTTTTCTTATTTAAAGCTTCTCTGTGGCTGGGAAGATGGCTTAGCTGTTCAGAGCACTTCTCTTGTAGAGGACCCAGATTCAATTCCCAGCACCCACGTGGTGGCTCACAACTGTCTGTAAATCTGGTTCTAGAAGATCTGACACCTTCTTCCTACATCCTCAGGTACCAGGCACATACATGTGGTACACATGTGGGACACATACATACAAGCAGGTAAAAGATTCATATGAGTAAAATATATATTAAAAATAAGCAAACAAATCTTTTTTAAGAAGATTCTCTGACCAAAGTTGATAGCAGCACCAATCTATAGGAATAACCATACATATACAGAAGGAAATTAGTTTGACAACCTATCCATTTAATAAAATACTAGTAGTGGGTTTTTTGTCTAGGTTCCGTGGCCTCCCAGCTACAGGCTTGTGGATATATTTACAGTACAGGCATGAATTTTCTACTGTGGAGTAGGCCTAAATTACAATTTTTAAAGGCTGTTGGTTACCCCAATAACAGTCATGCCACAATTGCACTGGTGTATACATATTGACCAGAAGATCAGTATTGTAGTATACAGGGTCCAGTGCCGGGTGAGACCATTCATGACCTTTACTCCCCAGCAGCCTGGATAACACTTTTTTTATGTTTGTTTGTTTTTCTTTTGGTTTTACGAGACAGGGTTTCTCTGTATTGTTTTGGAGGCTGTCAGTCCAGCCTAGCCTTGAACTCACAGAGATCCACCTGCCTCTGCCTCCCCAGTGCTGGGATTAAAGGCATGCGCCACCACCGCCCGGCTAAAATGTGTAGCCCAGGCTGGCCTCGAACTCGTGATCCTCCTGCCTCTACCTCTTTCAGCAAGTCCTACCAGTATGCACCACTACAACCAGCCACTTTTTTTTTAACCTATGAAAACTAGTCAACAGGAAGGAAGTCTACAGCTTGATTCCATTTTTTTCTGCAATGGAAGTGCATGGTGTCATCAGCAATAGGATTTTTACCCTCTGGTTACAGTGAGCAACAGAGAATGACAATAGTCTGTCATTTGGGAGGTCTCTGAGGCTTCCTGGACCAATAACTCATATGGAGGTATCCCATGCCTGGCCCTTGAATTTTCATCTAGTAACCTTTGTCTTCTGGGGAAAGGCACCTCAATGCAGGGCGCTTCCTTTCAAAATCCTCCTTCCAAAAAGTATACTTTAAGTTAGTTTGCCAATGCACTGCCATTTTCATTTGCATTCTTTTGACCTGAAGGTAGGGTCTAATCATGGTCTCTGTGGTGTCCTATGTCATGAAGGAAAAACAGAAGAATTTATGGCCAACAGATCTACCCAGAAAGAATTGCTGACAGTGACCTTTGGGCTGAAGAGAGAGGGAGGCTTGGGATGTAAACAGCAACATAAGAAAAAATTGCAGCATATATCTACGTTAGTGAAAACAGCTATGGTGTCATCAGATTTTAACACATGTATGGTTATTGAAAGGGAAAAAATCCATAAACTATACAGTAGATATTTCACTGTCTGTAGATATGAAAAGGAGAGTAAAAGGACTGATAGAATTTGAATGGGCCTGGATTTAACTTGAAATAGTGAAATGGTACCTGTTGGCTGAGTTTGATGGTTTAGGGATGAATATACAACCCCTAGAGTATCAATAGGCAAATTGAAATGAAATACTAATTATCCAAACACAGGTTAATCTAATATAATACTGAATATTCAAATAATCTAAAATAAAGTAGAAAAACAGAGGAATAAAAATGGAGTGAAAAACAGAATTCAAGAAATTTACTTTCAGCATAAAGGCAGGCAAAGGATGAGGGAAAATGCACTGAATTGAAATGGCCATGTTATCATCAAAGTGGAATTCACAGCAGGGACTATTTCAGAGATAATGAGAGACATTTCATAATAACCGTGGTTCAGTTCAATAAGAAGACAGTATAATAAAAATGGATCGCTAAAATGTGTGAAATTGGAAGTGAAGGAACCTAAAGAAGAAATGGTCAAATCTACGACGACAGTGGAGATTGCAACACCCTTTGTTTGGTTGCTCAAAGAACAGGTAGAGGGGCTGGAGAGGGGGCTCCATGATTAGGAGCACTGGCTCTTCATCCAGAGAACTGGGGTTCAAATCCCAGCACCCGCCTAGTGGCTCACAACCTTCTGCGACTCCAATAACTCCAGTTTTAGGTGGTCTGATACCTCTTCTGGCCTCAGCAGGCACCAGGTACACACATGGTACACACAGAGACAAAAATACTCATACATATAAAGTAGTAACAAGCTATTTAAAAGAAAAAAGAACTGGCAGAAAATGAGCAACGCTGTGGAAGATCTGAACTCTATCAGCCTCCTTGACTTGCGTGTTTATCTAGAACACTTCCCCAGCAACAGCACAATGGGCATTCTTGCCAAGGGTACCCAGAGCAGTCACCAAGGGCATTCTTGCCAAGTGTACTCAGAGCAGTCACCAAGACAGTCCACATCTAGATATGCCACCACCAGAAACTAGCAACGGTGACACCACTGAAACTCTGTTCAGGAAACTTTATAGAAGGGAAAACTCTTGCACGGAGCCAAACACATCAACCAATACAGACTATACGCACAGACACTGAGCCTTGGCTGGACACAGGGGACCATGTAGCCAGCTCATTAATGAAGCTGTGACCATTGACAGGCTGATTGATGAGGCTGTAATCGATTAAGTTGTCTTCTGTTTCTCACCTTGTTTTTTCTCATAAATGCTGCCTGGTCACGTTGCTGGCTGGGGTTCTCAGAACCCGCTCTGGGGCGGGAGGGGCAAGTTAGGCAGGAGCAAGGAACTGTGCTGCTGTGTCACACAGGTGCTGCAGAAATCTAGAGAAGAGGACAGCTGAGGACAGGTGTGTCTAATATAGAAATCTAGAGAAGAGGACAGCTGAGGACAGGTGTGTCTAATATAGAAATCTAGAGAAGAGGACAGCTGAGGACAGGTGTGTCTAATATAAAAATCTAGAGAAGAGGATAGCTGAGGACAGGTGTGTCTAATATAGAAATCTAGAGAAGAGGACAGCTGAGGACAGGTGTGTCTAATATAGAAATCTAGAGAAGAGGGCAGCTGAGGACAGGTGTGTCTAATATAAAAATCTAGAGAAGAGGATAGCTGAGGACAGGTGTGTTTAATATAAAAATCTAGAGAAGAGGACAGCTGAGGACAGGTGTGTTTAATATAAAAATCTAGAGAAGAGGACAGCTGAGGACAGGTGTGTCTAATATAAAAATCTAGAGAAGAGGACAGCTGAGGACAGGTGTGTCTAATATAAAAATCTAGAGAAGAGGACAGCTGAGGACAGGTGTGTTTAATATAAAAATCTAGAGAAGAGGACAGCTGAGGACAGGTGTGTCTAATATAAAAATCTAGAGAAGAGGATAGCTGAGGACAGGTGTGTCTAATATAAAAATCTAGAGAAGAGGATAGCTGAGGACAGGTGTGTCTAATATAAAAATCTAGAGAAGAGGATAGCTGAGGACAGGTGTGTCTAATATAAAAATCTAGAGAAGAGGACAGCTGAGGACAGGTGTGTCTAATATAAAAATCTAGAGAAGAGGACAGCTGAGGACAGGTGTGTTTAATATAAAAATCTAGAGAAGAGGACAGCTGAGGACAGGTGTGTCTAATATAAAAATCTAGAGAAGAGGACAGCTGAGGACAGGTGTGTCTAATATAAAAATCTAGAGAAGAGGACAGCTGAGGACAGGTGTGTCTAATATAAAAATCTAGAGAAGAGGACAGCTGAGGACAGGTGTGTCTAATATAAAAATCTAGAGAAGAGGATAGCTGAGGACAGGTGTGTCTAATATAAAAATCTAGAGAAGAGGACAGCTGAGGACAGGTGTGTCTAATATAAAAATCTAGAGAAGAGGACAGCTGAGGACAGGTGTGTTTAATATAAAAATCTAGAGAAGAGGACAGCTGAGGACAGGTGTGTCTAATATAAAAATCTAGAGAAGAGGATAGCTGAGGACAGGTGTGTCTAATATAGAAATCTAGAGAAGAGGACAGCTGAGGACAGGTGTGTCTAATATAAAAATCTAGAGAAGAGGACAGCTGAGGACAGGTGTGTTTAATATAAAAATCTAGAGAAGAGGACAGCTGAGGACAGGTGTGTCTAATATAAAAATCTAGAGAAGAGGACAGCTGAGGACAGGTGTGTCTAATATAGAAATATAGAGAAGAGGACAGCTGAGGACAGGTGTGTTTAATATAAAATTCTAGAGAAGAGGATAGCTGAGGACAGGTGTGTTTAATATAAAAATCTAGAGAAGAGGATAGCTGAGGACAGGTGTGTTTAATATAAAAATCTAGAGAAGAGGATAGCTGAGGACAGGTGTGTTTAATATAAAAATCTAGAGAAGAGGACAGCTGAGGACAGGTGTGTTTAATATAAAAATCTAGAGAAGAGGACAGCTGAGGACAGGTGTGTTTAATATAAAAATCTAGAGAAGAGGATAGCTGAGGACAGGTGTGTCTAATATAAAAATCTAGAGAAGAGGATAGCTGAGGACAGGTGTGTCTAATATAAAAATCTAGAGAAGAGGATAGCTGAGGACAGGTGTGTTTAATATAAAAATCTAGAGAAGAGGATAGCTGAGGACAGGTGTGTCTAATATAAAACATTATACAATGTGTACATATATGGAAATATCATATGGTACCCTTTAGTATATTTTTATGTGTTGGTTAAAAATAAAGATTTGAAAAGCCACCCCCCTACACACACACACACCAAAAAACCTTCTTTGGCTCTGGGAGCTGCCTAATTAGTAAATCCTTCTTGTTTTGTTGGCTTAGCTCAAACTCAATGGAACTTAATTAGTCTAGAAATGTTCCTTTCACCAGACCAATGCCTAATCTCCAAAACATCATGGGACTCATTTGGAAATCAATAATGTAAAGGCATTTTCTAAATTTATTGATTTTAAATTTTAAATTTTTCCTCAAGTATCTACCTGTTTCTGTGTCACTTTTCTTTCGGGTAGGGACATTTCACAAAGAAATTAAAACTTGAACTATTTCAAACTGACCCAAAATGAAAACTCGGTGATCATAAAACAATGACAGCCCCTTCTCATTGATAAAAGTGGGGACAGGAAAATGGAAAAGCAAACTAGAATCTCCCGCAACGTAACAGCCAACCACATGAGTGACAGAAACTCCCCGTGTATGTCATCACATTGGGAGACACAGGTCGGGGCTGTGTGTTCTGTGACACAAAATACAACATCCAAGGGCTCAATTCCACAGGAGGACGTAGAAATATTAAAAAGATGAAAAAACCTTTTAGAAAATTGCTTTCTCTCCAACAGCCTTTACCTGGCATTCCTCTTTGTGCCCACCTCATTTCTCAACCCCGCCCACGCCCTCATTTTCAGAATCTCTGCTGGAGACCGGATCATAAGTCTCCAGACACAGTGAGCATGGCTGACGCGGGCCATGGTGCTGTAGGGACCTGGTTTCCTCCCCCTTCCCCCGCAGCCCTGCCTGCTGCTCTTCACTTGGCCTCTGGTGGGTTCCACCTCAGCTCAGCAGCCTCCATTACACGGCAGAATAAACCACCTGACCCCGCTGCGAGAATGTGGGCAAAAGCTCAGTGCGTGGACTTGTTTCCTTACTTGTGAAATACAAGCACTTAGCTGCTGCACCGGTTTGTGAGGGTTAAATAAGGTGACAGGTATAAAAGTGCCTCATCATCAAAAAAAGTGTCTTAAAGATGACCCAACGCTAAAGACACCCTGGGGTAGCTGTAGCAGGGTGGTGAGCCATCTTATACTGGGAGGGATGGTGGAGACAGACAGG
Source organism: Mesocricetus auratus (assembly GCF_017639785.1). Lineage (NCBI taxonomy): Eukaryota > Metazoa > Chordata > Mammalia > Rodentia > Cricetidae > Mesocricetus > Mesocricetus auratus. Next base: position 25,864,882 of record NW_024429201.1, on the reverse strand, counting down.
GGCCATCAGAATCTCTGTCCCGCCCCCGCCACAGTGTGGAGTGGGCACTTGTAATCTAAGCACTGGGGAGGTAGAAACAGTGGTCCCCTGGGGCCTGCTGGCCAGTGAGAGAACCCTCTGAAAAGTATGGTGGCTCACGCCTTAGTCCCAGCACCCGGGAGGCACAGGCAGGTGGGGAGGTCTGTGAGCTCCAGGACAACCTGGTTTGCAGAGAGAGGGAGAGGGAGAGGGAGAGGGAGAGGGAGAGGGAGAGGGAGAGGGAGAGGGAGAGTGAGAGGGAGAGAGAGAGGGAGAGGGAGAGGGAGAGGGAGAGGGAGAGGGAGAGGGAGAGGGAGAGGGAGAGGGAGAGGGAGAGAGAGAGAGAGAGAGAGAGAGAGAGAGAGAGAGAGAGAGAGAGAGAGAGAGAGTTTCACAATAGCCAGGACTAGGACTACACAGAGAAACCCTACTTCTAAAAACATAAAAACAACAAACAGACAAAAAGTATAAGAAGGTGGACTGTGCCTGAGGAATAGCACTCTCTCTCTCTCTCTCTCTCTCTCTCTCTCTCTCTCTCTCTCTCTGTGTGTGTGTGTGTCTGTCTGTCTGTCTGTCTGTCTCTCTTTGTCTCTCTCATGTCTACCTGCACACACATGCACACATATATAAAAATTAATGTAATAACTAATAACTACACATGCTCAATCCATGTTGGTCATTATTGTTAACGTCATGGACTTAGCAGACATTATTTGAAAGTTAGTTAATTCTAGGAAAGTATTCTACTTTTATATCCCATCTCCAAGACCATTATATGTACATCAAAATAAATGCTAGAAAAGCAAACCCTTTTACAAGCTCTTAAGGTTTTTCATAGCACTTGTCTTGTTAGAATAGCCAACTAGAAAGTTTAAAAACCAAAGGTGCAGAATCAGTTCCTAAAGAGCAGGGTGTGTGGATTTAATGATAGCATGTTACTCAATTTACAATGACTCAAAAACCCAAATCACCTGTGCTCCCAAGTCCGCCGTCAAGATGGCAGATGCCAGTACCAGTCCGCTGCAGATCTAGCTGCGGCCAGCAGAGGGCAGTGCTGCACACAAACTGTCACTTTGGAAGCTCCCAGGGGGACTCTCCATTGTCCATAGTTTGGGGTCTTTCTCCCCCACCTCCTTGCTTTTAATTGCTTGTCTCTGAACGAAAAGCCATGTATTTTCAGAAATGACTGGTTTTCTTCCCAGTGCTCGGCTTTTATCTGCTGGCGATGCGTGCATTTTGTTACCCTGCCTGCTTCTGCTGGCTCAGGCTCAGGTGACATGTGGAAACACTGTAGGCTGGGAGGGTGGGGAAAGGCAGTGCAAGAGGTGTACCGTGTAAAGCGGGGAGCCTCCCAACCCCCCACCTCTTCCTCGAGTCGGCCGGTGCAGCCACCTACTCTCCTCGCCTTTTCTCGTGTCTCCTTTCAGCCACCGACTTTGCTCGCACACTGTAGTAAACCTGGGACCCCAAAGACCTCCGGTAATGCTAACTGCAAGTGTGCCTGTGCTCATTTTCAGACGCCCCTGTGTGAGACTTCGGGACGCACTGGCGAGCCCTGTAAGGGAATGTGTGCCTCTCGCCTGTCACTTCTCTTCACATTGCTCCAGCCCGGCTCTGGCACCACCGTCCCTGCAAAGCCGCTCTGGCGCTGGACTGGTGCCAGCACCCCTCCGCGATGAAGGTGACTTGATGTCAGCTCCTTAGCCCTCAGTCCTGGCATTCTTCCTCCACCGCAAGCTCTGAGGACCTCGAGGACAGAAACTGAGAGCTCTCCAGGACAGGGTGCCCTGACTCGCCTGGTGCCTGGAGGCTGAACTGAGATCCAGAAAACTTCTTTCCTGAGGACTTCTGTAGACACAGCCCCTAGCCTCTGTCTCTGAAACTCCCACTCACTCTCGGAGAGCTCGCATCTGTTTCCCTCCCATATTTCTGACCTTTTGGAGAACAGATGAGTCAGCCGCCCTGTCTAGAGTCCACAGCCACTCACTTTGTCTCCAGCCTCTCCAGATCACATGCACTGTTGACTGCATCTGACCTTCTCTCCCTTACTGTCTCCAGTGGACACATCTCGCCTGTGCTAATGCCCCAGTTTTCCCTCCTGCGGGGGCCCAGACTGTCCCCAGTCCTCCTGTGGGTAGCCCAGACTGTCCCCAGCCCTCCTGCGGGAGGCCCAGACTGTCCTCAGTCCTCCTGTGGGTAGTAGCCCAGACCGTCCGCAGTTCTGCAACCAGCCCAGACTGTCCTGCTTTCAGCCCTTGCGACGAAGTGTTGTTGCTTTTCTAACTGTGACACAAGATGAGAGTGGACTTAGCTCTAAACACAGAGTAAAATATCTTGGCCACAGCGCTGGCTTGGAGGTGGGCAGTAAGAGCAGCTAGACCGCTGTCAGTTGATTGCAGAGGCAATCGGTGGAATTGTTAGGACATAAATCGCTCCTCCTGTTGGGGGCACTAGAACAGGAGTTGTCCCCACAAAAAGTCCCAAGCCAATACAGGAAAGAATAAAAGGAAAAGGAAAGATCCTGAGTGTCAACTTCCTTGGACTTTTAAATTGCATGAACTTATATATTCCCTTTTTATTGAACAGCCTGGAGCTCCTCTATCCGGCGTTGCCTGCACCCAGACCTATTCCCTGTTCAGTGCAGGTGTAGGAGCCGCTGGTGGCCCTGTTATTTCAGCCAGATTGTCTGTCTGTGTCTCCTGTAAGCTAGACCAGTTGTGATCACTGCTGACCCATTGATCTTTGTCACTGTTCTTAACAATGCCGGGTAATGGAGTGGAAGGCAGCTGGTTAAGAAAGGCCATAAAACTCTGGTTGGGCTAGGGAACCTCCCAGGTGATTCTTGAGGTCCTCCGGGCAGCTCTCCTCCTCTGGAACACACTGTCTCCTTCCCGCCTCAGGAAGCTGGGTCTCATAACAGCCCCTGCACCAGAGCCTCTCGGGCTCTTTCCCGCCACCGTGATTAGAGTGTGACCACTGCGTTGTGCGGTTTTAATTTCAGCTCCATTAGTGTCTGTGGGAAGGAGGGGAGGGAGGAGAGCGGAAAGCGTGACGACACGGAAACCGGGAAATCTGCTTTGCTCTGGGCGCAGTGGCACGTGCCTGCTGACGTCAGCATTCAGGAAGGCTGAGGCAGGAGGATCTGGAGTCCCAGGCCGGCTTTGTGAGACCAGTGCCAGCCTTAGCTATACAGTGAGACCTGTCTCCAGAAAGGTACAGGACAGACAGACAGCTCCGAGGTGGGCACTAGCCTGGCAAATACAAGGCTCCAGTTTGATCCCTAGCACTGAAAGCAACACCCTCTTTTCATAGTGTCCTAAGCACTTGGTTGTGAAACTCCCTCTGTCCTCTCAAATTCTGAATAACTTCTCTTCTTGTGTGCTATTTTTAAAATCCAAATGGTCCCCTATTAAAAACACGAAACCTATACGACTTGTGACGCTGTTAGTCGCAAGGCTCGCACAGAATGTCATCATTCTAAACTCAAGTTTCTCCTTCTTCTGACTGTTTACCTCAGGCTGCTGCTGCTCTTTGTGTTTTGTTTGTTTTGGAGGGGGTGATTTTATTAGTTTCTTTAATAAACACTTTAAAGTCAGTGATCAGACTACAGGAACTTGACTCTCAATGGCATATCAGGGGATAATTGCTGAGGACCCTCCCAGAATTACTTAGACAAGTGGTGCCATGCTCTACCCTTCCTGGAGAAAAGCAGATGGGAAGTATCAGTAACTAGGAGAACCCTCCCCAGCAAGTGACAGAAGCCAGTGACCTGCCTTGGAGAAGGCTCTGTCTTCGCCAGACACTCTACCAAAATACAGAAACCACCACCAAAAAATCCCCACCAGACTCCCGCCTTCACTGTCTGGAAGGGTTTCTTCTGTCTAGACGTGCCTTAAGCAACTAGAAGGGTAACCACGGGTCCAGCTGGCCCACGTTTTTCTTAGAAGCCCTCTGCATTGCAGCATATTTAAAGTAGCAGCCTCTGCCTCCAGGGGATAGAAGGTCCAAGGGAACGCTGCTGTCTATCCTTGCCTCAAGCACTTATACTTGGCTAGCACTCAGACCCCACTATGGATGTGCTCTGTTAGACTGTGGGAAAAGATGCCAAAGTGTGACGCGCTGGCCCGGGAGTTCACACACTAAGAGATGGGACACCCGCCCACACATACACTCTTCCTCTCACACATGCCACATGTCAGCACCCAGAGAGACTGAGAACCATTACCAATATTGGAGCCCCACCCCAGGCAGCTAAAGGAGAAATGGCTGGATGAGTGAGGCCCAGCATGCATAGTTCTAATCATTGCCCATGATGCCCTTGGTGAGGTCCTAGAGATGGGAGAATGCTTTGAAAGCCATGACCAATCCAACTTTAGTTCAACCCCGGGACTAACCATGTAGTTCTTGGCAGAAACTTGAAAGTATCTATCATTATAAACTCTGAGTTCAGTAGTAAGCTGTATTCAAATGAGAAGTGTTGTCTCATGTCAGGGAAGTGGAATAGTCATGATTGGAGGGGGCTGGCTGGTGATGGAGTATTTGCTTCTCATGTGCAGAGCTCTGGGTTCAATTCCCAGCATCTCTAAATAAAAACAGACTCACCACTGAAATCTTCAGGAAGCAACAAGAATGATCTAGATTGTCCCCCTGACATGAATCTTTTGAGCACACTGCTGTCCAGTATAGGTGCAGGGTCCCTGCTCATGAGGCAAGCTGGACCATGGCAGCCCAGAAAAGACATTCTTAGCACTGACAGTGCTGCCTGGCTGGGGAACGAGGCTTAGTCTTGATTAAAGCTGTCTTTTAATTCCCTTTGTCTGACTGGGTTGGTTCAGCCAACACCAATTCATTGTCCAAAGGATCCTAGCCTAATCGCACTTGCAGCCAAAGTCTCCAATGCCCTGACCCTCCTCTCTAATTGTCCTACCGATATATCTGCCTATTCTTTCTGACAGTTTGAGCCTTCCAGGCCCCAAGCTCCCTCCCCATCTTCCATGCCCTGCCCTGAGTGTGATTAATTGTGAACATCAGGGGAGGTGCAGACTGGAAACTTTTGATCTGTTAGCAGTAGAAAAAGCATGACTCTAGGGTAGGAGATGCAAGCTTCCCAGTCGTTGTTCCTAAGTGTCAGGGTGGACATTTGTTCAGAGGTGGCAAGCCTTCCAGAGCTTACTCAGGGCCTACTGCTTCAGGGAACAAGAGTTTTCTCATCAGTTAAAAAGAATCCTACCCTCAGGCCAATTTAAAGAGAGACAGGCCTTCCAGAACAGTAAAGTTTTTTTTTTTTTTTGAGCATTAGTGACATGTGGTACTGCAGTCCCACACACATTGCTGACTGAGCTTCCCTGGACTGAGGGGTAAGCTCAGACCATGTGACCATCTCTGTCCTCAGGTCTCTGGCCCTGTATCCCCAAAGGTTTTCATTTCAAATGGCACTTCCAGAACCTTCTGGATTCTCCTCCAGTCAAACTCAATATTTTCCTTTCTTCACAGAGAGCTAATATGTACTAAATGCAAACATTAGCCTCCACAGGACTGTACATAGGCTGTGGGGGGGGGGGGTGGGTTACCTTAGGGACATTTGAGACAAGCATTTCCAAAGGATGATCAGATCTCCAACCTCCTGCTGCCCCACACCCTAGGCACCAGACTGGTGTGTCAGACATTTGATGTAGTCATGTCATCTATTAGCACTAAAATGAAGAAGGACAATGTGACTGAGATACCTGTGATGGCTCAATTTTAAATGTTCTGGGTACCAGAGATTCACAACATGTGAAAGTGGGATTTGACCTAGTTTAATAAGGCTAAACTTCAAGATATTGTGGCTGATAATCCCCAACTACATTCTAAACATTTGCTCTTAAGCTAATAGATAACTGTAGTCCTCACCCTTCAACAATGAAACTTCTTTGTAACAGACAGAGTCCATTATAGAAAGCCACAACCAGTGAAAATGTGGAGTTGTGGCGCCCAGTCCCTGCAGTCCCTGTGAATATGTGTGTAAAATAACTTCCACATCTAAGGCTCAGGGAGCACTGCAGAAAGGGAGGCAGAAAGATGGAAGAGCCCGAGATCAGGGAGTTTGCTGTGAGATTGTGTCTGCTGGAAATGTCAGAACCCACAAGCATAAAGCCTTACCAACATGATTGCCTCAACATGAGCTGAACAGCAAGAGAGATGCCAGAAAGGTCTGGGAAAGACCAGGAGGCCTCAACTGTACACAAAGAACTACAGTCAACTAAGGGGTCAGGAGCAGGAGAAATAGTCTTCCTCAGGGAAGAACGGACCAGCTGGTTGTCTAAAACCAAACGGACAGCCCTGAAAACATGTACAATTAACATTATACAAACTGAGCAGATTGTATATATGTATTTAGGAATATGTATGTATAAATGTATATTGTTTCATATTTAATGAAAAATGGGGCCATGAATTTGAAAGAGAACAAGGAGAGGTGTATGGGAGTGTTTGGAGGGGGAAAGGGAAGTGGGGAACGATGAAATTATATTATAATCAGAAGGAGGAGCAGGAGGAGGAGGAAGAGAAGGAGAAGAAGGGGAAGAAGAAGAGGAGGAGGAGGAGGAGCTGGCTAACAGCTTGTTTCAATGGCTGTAGGGTTTGGTGCATCCCCAGGCATAGCCCTGAGCCCAGCCAGGGTGGGCCCTGCTCTCATGCAAGCTTCAACAGTTCCGGCGCCTCCTTACTTAGAGTTTCTAATAAATCTTACGTGCTGTTCATTATGGTTTAATCAGAAATGTCCCTCTACAGGCTCTTAGTCTTCAGCTTGTGGAACTGTTTTTGAAAGACTCTGGAAACTTCAGAAAATAAGAGCCTAGCTGGCAGAAGTGAGTCACTAGGAGAGAGCCTTTGGACATGATAGCCAGCCTCTGGTCCTTGTGGCCTTTGGACATGATAGCCAGCCTCTGGTCCTTGTGGCCTTTGGATGTGATAGCCAGCCTCTGGTCCTTGTGGCCTTTGGATGTGATAGCCAGCCTCTGGTCCTTGTGGCCTTTGGATGTGATAGCCAGCCTCTGGTTCCTGTTGTGCTCTGCTTCCCCATCAACCAGAATGTGAACAACCTCAGCTACATGACATGCTTCCGCCATCTGACCCCTCATGACTAAGCATGTTTTGTTGTCAGAAGCCTTCCTTCCCAGCTTCTCTAAGGTGGAAGGAGGTCAAAACCAGACAAAGCCAGGCTGAACACCCTTCCTCTAGCCTCCCAAATGTTTCATTAGAAGATAACATTAGTTAAGCGAAAGGGAAGAACAGCTGGGGGGGGGGGGTTCAGGACTGGGATGTTTGCCTAGCATGTACAAGGTCCTGGGTTTGAATTCCCAACACTACCACACACAAAAAGAACTCATCCAAAACATTAAATCAGACATTGTGGCACACACCTGAGAGCGAGCATAGATATGAGTTCAAGGTCAGCCTGGACTTATACTCGTGTTTCCAGTAAAGTTCTTTGACATGTACCCCCATCCTTGCCAACAGAAATGCAATCAGGCCAACTTTGGCCACCCTTGGCTACCATAGCTGGCTGTTATACAGTTTGGCTTCAGCATTTGTTCAATGCACCTTCTCCTCCTCAGTCAGTATTTTGGACAAAAGTCTTAAAATGATTCTTTGACCTGGGTTGTCCATGACACACAAAAACAATTCAATTTTATTATACGAAAAAAGAACTACAGTAATTTTTCATGTTTATTTAATATGATTTTGACACTCTTGTTCTTCTAAAGATCTGTTCTTCTTTGGAGGAAAAAGAAAACAATTGCTACTTAGGTTGCCTGTCTCCAAGACAGCAAAGGCAGGGAGAAAAGAGTGACCCAGAGATCTGGGCCTCATAACCACTCAATAATCAGGTGCCTGTGACAAAAATCATTTATGTCCCCCTTTCCATTCTCTCAGTTACAGAATGGAAGATGGCATTTGCAAAGCACTTGATGTTCGGATCCATGACTGGGATAATCCAAAGCTTATTGTGAAAATCAAGTAACTCAGTGTTTGTGATGGAAGCTGGGGTTACCTGTTGGTACTTATTAATCAGGTGTGTTTGATGGTCTCCACGAAAAGAAAAATGTCTCCCTTGTTCTCTCAGTTATCATTCAGATTGACATACTGAAAGTCATTCTTTTTCTGAGAAGAATGCTCTGTAGTTCTAGGGCTGCTTCTGGAAGTCCCATTTCAGGAGGAAGCCTGGTGAGCTTCCAACGCCACATCTGCAAATCCCATCCACAGGGAAAATGTGACTCACCCAAATTACTGTGTCAAGTGTTCATGGATATTATTCAGAGAGTGGGTGTTGTCTCAGAGCCAACTCACTTGAAATCAGAATGACATCAGCCCTGTTGCTAAAAAACTGACTATATACCCACAGGAAGCAGGGAGGCGGTAGGTGAGGGGACTCCCATAAAAAGGTCACTGTCCTGGCCACTTGGGGTATTCGAGTTAATAAAGTCAAAGAATGAGGCAAAGTGTTCAGCATGGGTCAAGAAAGCCACAGAAGGTAGACCAGCAGACCCGCAATGGTGCTTTTATATATAGCCATCTCCAAGATATAAGTAATGTGACTCAAGTCCTATTGGAAGAAGATATACAAACTGGAGTTTCAGCTGCATAGATGGGAAGGGCATTACACATATGCTCTCTTCTCAATAGAGTACATCTGGCACTACTAATTGATCACTACATGGTTTGCAGATGGCATTAGATACATCTCAGATTCTTCTTGATGCAGCCCTAAGCATCTGCTATCAACCAATCCAAGATGCCAGTGCTCAAGAAACTGTCAGGCATGCCCAGTCTAAATCAGTAACCTAGCAGGTCCACACATGGCACTGGGTCATTCAGACTACATCATTATGGCTAGTGTATTTTTATTTTCCCTCCTCAGCCTTGTTTTCATCGCCATCATTGTATATGTCATCATACATATTGGAGTATTTTTCTTGAAAGACACTTTGATTTTGATGTAGAACTCTGCCATGATTTAGGAACCCTTCATTCTCTGAATTGGAGCTTCACTTTCAATGGCTAAACCTGTCTCCTAATGACTTCAGCATAGCCCTTTCCATGACTGTTCCCTAATTCCACTCAAAACCAAACGTGCTTCAAAAGAAAGAGAAGAAAGAAGACAAGCTATGAAGCTATGCCCAGTGTCCCTTTGAGTCCAGGGTCCTCTCCTATGATGGCAGCATGATATCACAAACCTACATTTTAATTTTAACGCATTTGTGAATCTGTAAGAATAGGTGAAGTGAAAGTCGACTCTAGGCAGGGAATACCTTATAGAAATTCTATAGTAAACTGCAAAGGAACTCAGCCGAAGAGTGAAGGGAAGCCTCTGGTGGGGAGAAGAGCATCCCACGGCAAGAAGGAGCATGTTCAGCAGTGAGGTTCAACATCATCTGGTTCCTCTTGGGTCTTTTGGTGAAGTCACTTGAAAGAGGCAGCAGCTGTGTACAGATGAATAATGTAGTTCCCACTGGGTAGTCGTGCTGATGTGGGACTCAGCCACAGGAAGCACACAGGCTGTGTGTGTATCCACGGTAGGCAACTTGGCCCAACCTAAATCTGAAGGAGCTTCACGAGACGCAAACAAGCAAGCAAACAAACAAACAAACAACAGCCAAACCCCACGGAGGCCAGGGTTTATCCCGACCCCCGATTTCAAAAGTACTGTGAGAAAGAAAAAACACACCCAAAGAACAGACTGTGGGCAGGGCCCAATTTTCAAGACTTCTAAATCGTAGCAAGGAACTCAGAACTGGAAGTTCCAAGCCCAAGAACCCTACTGACTCCCCAGCCCAGTTTCCGCAGGCCCCATGTTCTCAAAGTGGGGAAATCAGGACTTGAAGTGAGACGTGAAAGGGGGCAATTGACGTGATCTGTCATGCGACCCAGCCAAGCTCCTTACTTCCGTTTGTACGCTGGCTGTAAGGTACAGTGGAAAGGACCACCTCAAATACGAGGCTGAAAATGCGGTGAAGGCTTCCTTACTTCTGAGCAAAGGCAGTTTGGGTGTGCATTGGCTCGGCGTCCTGGGGCTAGACCAGTCAATGGCTCTGCTGCCTGGGGCTAGCCCAGTCAAAGGCTCTGCTTCCAGGGGCTAGACCAATCAAATAATATATCAACTCACAACGCATCTGCCAGAGACTGTTCTCTCCAGTATTAACACCGTTCAGTATTGTCAGTTTCCACAGGCCACTGACTCCTAGAGAACACTATAACACTCCACACAAGGAGATACTTAAGGGCTCCTCACACCTTACAAAAGAATAGTCTTAGTTTCCTGGAACAGGGTTAGGTGGGTTAGATGAATCTAAACAGATCTTCTGATTTTAAAGGTCTTAGATGTCACTTTCCCTCCCCTTCCCTCCCCTCCCCTCCCTTCCCCTCCCCTTCCCTCCCCTCTTCTTCTCTCTCCTTTCCTCCCCTCCCCTCCCCTCTCCTCTCCTCTCTTTACTTCTCTTCTTCCCTCCAATTCTCCCTCCCTCTCCCCTCCCCCTCTCCTCTCCCTCTCCCATCCCTCCCCTTCCCTCTCCTCTCCTTCTTTCTCTCATCTTCTAGTTGAGGTGTGTGCTTTTCCTGGATCCTCCATGAAGTCTTGTCCACTGCATAGTTATCATCAGACGTGAGACTGCTAAATTGAAGCTTGCTCCTGAGATATTCCCAAGGTCTAGCCCAGTGCTAAGCTCCCACCATGGTTCATCAGATGTTTCTGGACAGGAAAGAGATGTAGAGAGGGAAGTTCATTCAGGTTGGCTTAGGATTTCTCTGGCGTGTCCTGGGACTTGAGCAAACCAAGACAATCAAACACCTTACCAAGGATGGAGAGCAAAGGAGAAGAGAAGGGAGACAGACTGGAACGGCAGAGGAGGGAGTGAATTAAATGAAACTCAGGTGGGTCTGGGGCGGAAGCCCCTATGGGCTGACTTGGTGGCAGGCGGGATCCTCTTCCTGTAGTTGGTTTCCTCTTTTGGCTCTTTCTCTTTGGGGGCCCGCCACCCAGCTTCCAAATGAATCAGACACAGAGAGGCTTATTCTTTCTTATAAATGCTCAGCCTTAGCTTGGCTTGTCTCTTAAATCAGCCAGTCTACCTTTTGCCTCTAGACTTTCACCTTTTCCATTTCTGTTTATCTTTTCTTGCCTTCTTATTCCACATCTGGCTGTGTGGTCGGGTGGCTGGCCCCTTCTTTTCTCACTTCTTCAACTTTTCCTCCCAGATCTCCCCTCCTGTTTATTCTCTCTGTCTGCCAACCCCACCTACCCTTTCTCCTGCCTTGCTATTGACCCTTCAGCCCTTTATTAGATCAATCAGGTGTTTTAGACAGGCAAAGTAACACAACTTCATAGAGTTAAACAAACGCAACATAAAAGAACACGGCACACCTTTGCATCGTTAAACAAATGTTCCACAGCATAAACAAATAATATTCCACAACACCATCCTTCTGAAAAGATTGAAGCTGAGTGACAGGCGAGTTATTGAGACCATGGGGAGATTTGATGAGCTCATCCCTGTGAAGGAGCAAAGGGGCACTGGGCCATACTTTAACCAGTCCTAATGGAAGCCTGAGAACAGGAGCATGCTAGTGGTCTGGAAAGGATCTCTGAATAAGGTACCCTTGCTCAGATTCTACGCTAGATACTGGAAGGGCAGAGGAAATAAGAATGGGCCCTGCCTCCTGGAAGCCCAGAGGAGGCATGCTGAGGAAATGTGTCCCATGCTGCCTGTGGTGTGCCTGTGCGGGAAAGCCTGCACACACAGCTGGTACACATTGCAGCAGATGGCCCTTGGAATTGACTCACCACCCTCGGAATCGTGAAGAACAAGGTGTTTTGCCCTTGATGACAAGCCCTCTACGGGCATCCCTGCATGTGAGTAAGAGACCCATTGACTCGTGCTTCTACGGAGCACATAGGCTTTAGCCAAAGTCAGACTCGATGTCATAGACAATGGTGATCAGGAGTGGGATGATGAATTTCCACGTAGAATGACAAAAGATTTAAGGGAATTTTAGAAACAAAAGAATGGAGAAAAGCATGGGTTCTTGGTAGCAGCATTTTTCTCAGGTGTGCTCTATTTTACTAGCAACAAGCAAAGACTCACGCGGCATGCTTAAGGGAGTCTTCCTGACTCAGCATTAAAAAAAAAAAGCAAGGTTGTTTTAAGAGGCTCTGCTAACAATTAAAAGGTGTGTACGTACAGCTGGAAGTGGCAGTGACCACATCTCCAAGCATAGACTGAGGCAATGAGCTGGAGTCACGCTTATGCCCGCCATCTTGGAAAAACTGCAGTTTAAACAGCCACGGTTTTAACAGATAAGACATGTGGCCAGAAAAACAAAGATTTACAGTAAAGTCAGACTTGTATGAAGAAAAACCTCTAAAGGTTTACAGTGTGTTTAAGAATATACATAAGATTCAGAGAGAAAAAGAAACGACATAGTGGTAAATAAATAGAGAAGCCGGCTGTGGTGGCACATGTCGGTAGGATTGCTGCAGAGGCAGAGGCAGGCAGATTTCCAGAAAAACCCTGTCTCAGAGAAATAAATAAAGAAATAGAAGTAAAAGAAATAATATAGATAAATAAATAAGCCACATAAAGATGGAAAATACACAGAAAGTCTGGATACTGTATGCTATTGTGTTTTTCAGTTCTTTGATTGCTCAGGAAGGAACAACTGTTAAAGTACACTTGATTATAAATGCTGCTAAATTAATTCAACTTATATGTTTTGAAAATGCCTTGACTACAAAATTTAAGTATAAGGATATGTTACTTGGGAAAAGAGTTTTTGTTTATGTTTCTACAGAAAAATGAAAAGCTGAGGATTCCTTCCAGGCTTCTGTGGTTTGATGAACCAAGACCCCTGGAAGCAGTGGACTAGGTGTTCCAACAACTGAAACAGCTAAGATGATGCAGTCTTACAGACCATGAAACTAAGGACTTATACAGGTTTCTGAGTTTTGTCATGATCCCCATGGTATGAACAGCGCCCCCTTCCAGCACGAAGCAGTTTGGAATGAGCGACGTCCTAATTCCCGTCTTATTTATAAATCTTTGTTTTCATTTAAATGACGTTGTTTATAATTGGCTAATGATCACAGCCAATCTCTTTTTAATGGTAAAAAGGGGAATTATGGTATGGGTATGGTTTTTCATTTATTGATACAAATTGAAGGTCAATTTTGTGATATGTATATTTTTCCTCTTGATTAAGTATTGTGATTATACTGATCTTTTAAAACATAATGCATAATTAAATACAGATTATAGATAGTTACTTATAATAGTCAGAACTTATAGTTAGGTAAGTTAGGTTTTCTAGATATACAGAAATATATTTGAGATATATAGATAGTCTTCAAACCTTTCAAAGACCTTCAGAAAATGGCATTTAAAATGTTTTAGGGTTTTCTTGACAATGAGAAAGGTCTGCTTCTGGCATCATCAATTACGTCTGAGCGGAAGATGGGCATCAAAGAAACTTGTTATGGAGTTTGCTTTCAACATGGCAAGATTAGCCATTTGGCCAAGAAACTACTCTTGCCTAGACTGTTTGACTGTTGCTGTATAAACTGGATATGCAGGACCCACAGGAAAGTGACTGCTAAACTCAAACAGTCCTTCAGGGTTCCTGCTTCATGGAAGAGTCTACGAGACTTTCTACAGGACACAGAAAAATGACTGACAGACTGCTGATGCAGATGGACAGTTTGAAATTTCCTGCTTTGCTAAGAAGTCTTCCAGATACACTGTGTCCTATCGGCTGAAGATGGATGCCCCAACGTTACAGAGGAACTTTGGGTGACTGTCCAGGCAGTAACATATCTCTGTCAATCCTAGTGTTTATGTATTATCCTTCTGTGGTCTTTGATGGAGTTGAAGGCAGATAGTTATAATCATAGTTTTCTTTAGTTATGATAAAAGATAAGCTACATATAGGACTTTGGACTCCCAAGAATGGGATAGATGATATTTTCTTTAAATCTTACTAAATGTTGATAGACAAAATGTTGTAACTGTGTTCTTACTTGATAACTGTTCTGTTATATATAATTTGACTATGTTAAAGTTAAGACCTTTCTTTTTGTTTAGACAGAAAAGAGGAGATGATGGAGGAAGTCCTGTGTATATGTCAATAAAGCACTGTTGGCCGATAGGGAACCAAGATAGGTGGGACTAGAAGTCCAGGAGGACTCTGGGAAGGAGAAACACAGGAAGTCAAGATGTAACGCCATGGGGTAGGAAGCCCGGAAAGTTCTCCGGTAAGAGAAATACTTAGATTAACAATTATGGGGTAATTACTTAAGTCAGAGCTAGCTAGTAAGAAACAAGCAAGGCCAACAGCTTCATAATTAATATAGCCTCCTGTGTGTTTATTTGGGACTAATGCGGCTCTGGAACCAGGCTGGCGGGAAGGCTTCTCTTTACAATAGACAGATGGACACAAGGTCAGCAGACACCAGTAGGAGGACCAGGGAAAAGGAGGCGGTGAGATTTCCACTAAGCTGGGCACAGGTGGAGCGGATAGCCCCAGATGCCAGCCCCTGCTCTTTCCTGGGCCTCCCATTCTCTAATGCTACCAGAGCCAGTGGCCAGGCAGCTGTCCCCTAGCCTACAGACATGGCACAACAGGCCTGAGAAGCAGGGTCATGGTCCAGGTAAAATGGGCTTGATAACTTTCTGAAATAGGCCACCAACTAGAGACCCGGAAAACAGAGTGGACTACCCCATCAATCTCTTGGTTGGTCTTGAACTTCCTTGAAGTCTGACTTCCACAAGCCTGACACAGTAGCTACTGAGTTTTATTAACTATTGACAAATTTTCTTTCCTAAATCTTAACAGCTTCCCTTCCCTCCATTGCTCATGTAGGGAATGTATTACCTTACGGAATCAAATATATCTATGAGTGGTTTCCAAACAAACCAAAAAATTGTAGGACGCTCCTTCCTCCATGGATCAGAGGGAAGCAGATATGATCTGTCTTCTCAATTAAATCAGCAAACCCGAATTAAACTTCCTTTTTATCTATCTCCCTTCCTTCCCTTTCTTGTTTCTGGTTGGGGGCGGATATGACAGCGAAGCAGGACTTGTTTTCTTACTTTCAAGAATCTGCAAGGAATTGAGGTTGATTCTTGTCACAGGGAAAGGCATTGGAGCCCAGCTTAACAAGCAGACTCATAAACGAAGCCTTCCCTCGACCATCTGCCTGCTGCATGCCATGGTAAATTACTTAAACATAGCAAGCTAAGTAGGCAGGGACATGGGTGTGTGGAGTGAGGAATCAGGGAGGTGTCACAGAAAGGGGGCTTCAAGTTGAGTCTTGAAGGATACATAGGAGTGTGTTGCACACTTAACACCAACAAGGGCCCTCAGCATCCATGATTCGGATGAGTCAAGCATATGAGAAAAGAAAAACAAGTTTGTATCGGGATCGCCCTTTTAGGACAAGCACAGGGACTGGGCATCTGTCTCAGCCAGGTGAGCTTTCCTTCCAGGATGCAATTAGGATTCATGTTCCAGTTGCTGCGCTTGACAATGCCAAGAAGTCCCATGTTTGCCATTAGTAATAGAGATTTTTTTTAAGGTGAGCTAACTGCTTGTGGAAAGCATTTTATAGACCTGGGGTTAAAAACAAAGAGACCGTGGCTCTCTTCACAGTTAACTAGAAATTTCTTCACCAATGTTCATTCCCCAAGCTGGCTTGAGTTTGCTGTTCACCACACCTGGTTTCTTTCTTGCTTTGTCCATCCTTCTGTTTGCTCCAAAGCCTCCTCCACTCTGGGCTGCTGGGCTCCAGCCTCTGCCCGGCATTTTCTTGCCTGTTTCTCTCCCTTCCCGACTTCTCAGCTGTCAGGACTGACTCAGCCGGAGCTGTGTGGGAACCAGTGTGGAGTGAATCACTGAGGGGGGTTGCTGAAGGGAACTGGTCACCTGGTCACCCCCGAGACCATCAGGCACATCTTGTTCCTGCCTAGCTGACCATTTTCGTGGAAGCTATTTTTGTGAGTGAGGCCACAGCCATGGACTCCAGGCCGAGTATAAAAAGCTGGGAGCACGCGGTGTGGTTGGTCAGAATCATGTTTCCCGGGGCACTGACTGGGATTTTGACAAGACACAGCTGGCTGAGGGAGTATGCTGGAAAACTCAGCCCTGGGGTGAGGAAGAGGAGGAGGAGGGGCCCTTTAAATAGCAGGCAGCCTCGCTGTTTCTATAAATGAAAATGGTACCTTTCCACTGAGCGCTGATTACAAAGACTGTCTTTTATTAGACAGCTGCGCCAACCCATAGGCCAGCCCTTGATGCTCTAGCAGGGAAAATTTCCCTGTGGCTCATAAACATGGTTGGCTGCACCTCTGGGTTTAGTGCCGAGGCTGTTTGTTTCTCAGTTCTGCCTGTGACTTCTGTAGAAGAGTGGCCTGTTAGGGGTACAAGCAGAGTCACAGGCCAGAGCCGTGTTTCAGACACTGCCAGGCTTAATTTTTCCTTCCCGTGTGTGTGTTTACCTGAGCACAGTTTCACCCACCTCTTGGAGAGACTGAAAAGAAACCCAGGTGCACCCTGCCTGCGGGTGGGGAGGGAAGGAGAGACATGGAGAGGATGGGAAAGGCCTCCAAAGCCTGCAGCTCTCTCCATAATGGAATGCTGACTGTACCTTAATCCGCCCAGAAATCCTTCTTGCAGACGCAGAGTGAAGTGGGTGGGAATGTGAGGTATACCGCATCCCCGCCTAAGCCACACCTGCCTTTAAGCTGCCTTGTTCTTAGGAAGCTGAGCATCAGGGCTCATGGCGGGTTAAAGTGATCCCACTCACTGGACAACGTCCCTGAAACCACGGTGGCCCAAGTGGTTGACAGTCAACCTGGCTAAGTCAAAGCCTTGCAGGTCAGGTCTCCACTCTCCAATGTTGCCTCTTTATTGGGCACAAATAGTAGCAGCTAACACTTACCAAGAATCTGCGCTATGTCAGGCACCCTGATCAGTGTTTCATATTGTCTAGCTCCTCACATTTTTCTTAAAACTTTGCTTTATGTCTTCCAAATGTAACATAAACAAGAGCACGTATGCGGTCCTAAGTTCAACCCCATGGATGCAAGAGTAAAATAAACTTTACTTAACGTATAATTATTATTGCTATGGGGGGCGGAAACATATGCATGCCATAGTGTGAGTTAGAGGGCAGAGGATAAATCTGTGGAGTTGCTTCTCCCCTTCTGTCTTTAGATGTGTTCAAGATTGAACTCAGTCAATAAAACATCTTGCTTGCCCTGACCCCAACAGCTCTGTGGAATCCTTTGTATTTTCAGATCAAGCCACCAAAGAATCACGCACAGGGTCACTACTGGAAAGCGGCATGGCCAGGAATTCAAACCAAGAGGGTTGAGGTCCAGTGCTGTTACCCACCATGGTGCCTCCATTCACGCTACACTGGTTCTGTCCGTATACACCTACTGCTCATACCTAGTCTTACCTATCCATCGGTCTCAAGACTTCCCCACAAAAGTGTGGGGCTGTGGTATTATTCTTCTTGCAAATGGCAGATTTCCTTGGTTTGGTTAGCTTAGTGCGAGCTTTTCTGCTGAGGTATCTAGAGATGTAGAAACCACAAAAACGTATACAGAAGTTCTCCCCAGTCCGTCTGCCATGTGGAGAGAAGAGGTGTCTACAGGCTCACTGAAGTGAAGGAACCTCCTGCTTTGAAAGCCCAGGAGGACCCAGAGCCCCTAAAAATATCCATACCTCCCCTGTCTATTCTAAGCCCCTCTAGAAAATAGTGTAGAGGCCACCATTCAAGAAGCACCCACAAAATAAAGGACTCTCCCAAACACACTGTGGTAATCCAGTTCGTAGCTTTCACGGTAGTCCTGAAAAGACAGAAATACTGGGTCTAGAACGTGCAAGCAAATAAATCAGCTAGATGCTCCAAGTAAAGAGTCCTCAATTATAAAACTTCCCTCCTCCTCAGAGGACAGTAGGTTGGCAAAAACCCACATGTTTCAGAAGCAGGAGTCACAGGCGTCTTGCGGTATGTCCACCCCCCAGTAGGAACAGAAGGCCAGTGCATTCGCTTCCCAGATGGCTAGTGTTGGGAGACAGGGGACTGGCTGGACCCCAAGCCCTTTCCTGACCTGCTCTTGGATTGGGTACTGGGGTGGAGGCTGCTCCTCTGAGAAATGCATTGCCCTTTGCTTGCAAAACATCTTTGAGTGATTGATGATCCTGTCCCAGGGCAGAAAGGAATGGCACCAGCATCTAAAATATAGCCACTTTAAAAGAAAATACTTCACTGTTTCAGGAAGCCTCGGCTACCTGGACGGATAAGAGGATCAAAAGGGATCAGATTGCGATGGCTGTGGTAGAGACGGCACAGCCCTGCAGGATGAGTCATTGCCATGGTCATTTGTAACAAGATGAGAAATGCATTCACACAAAGCTGTGACCTCTGTTTTCTTCCTTGGCTAAATGTCCCTAGAAGCAGGTCCAGCGCCCAATAGGAACCATAACTCTTTCTCAATAGACTATGTGTGCCTTGGGAATGGGTTGGAGGCCTCTAGGCTGCAGGTGGGAAGGTCACAGACCACATTGACCCAGTGCACATGATGGCTCAGGACAGTGCCCAGCTGATGTTAACCTCTATCCTTTGACCTGGTATTCACAATTATTTCATCCATGATTAGTGGGGCTTTTAATTCTTATTATATAAAAGGCAGATATGGGCTGAATAGGACTTTTATCGGCAGTGGTATTCTGTTAGACTAAATCCTATAAGCACCTAGTAACACAGGACACACAAAGCACAGCTTCCTCAAGGCCAGAATAACACTGTAGTGAGGGTTTTTATGAGTTATGTTCCTGCTCTGCCACTTCTCATTTGTGTGACCTTGGAGAAGAATCCTAGTAATCCCTACTTCATAGAGTTATTGTAAAGACTGATGCCATCATCCATGGAGAGTGTTTCTTATGAAAGGGTTCAGTAGCATTTGCTACTACCCATTTAGCTATTATACACACATACCCCATCTCTTTGTCTCGGTTAGGAACAGGGTGTGTCTCCAAATGACCCCTGTGGTCTCAGGGTTGCATGGATCAGACTGGCGGAGACAGGGCCTGTGCCCACCTCTTAGGGGCCTGTCTAGCCTGTTGGGACACCTCAGACTCACCCTCTGCTGACCTCCCAGACTCACGCTCTGTGTTTCAGCTTCTGGGGATTCCAGAACTGAGATCCCTGCTTAGCCCTCCTCCCTCTCCCTTGCCCCGCCTTGTTCTATTATTGCCAGCATCCTGGTGGGACAATTTCACGGGGAGGTGAAGTCAGTGCATCAGAGAAAGAAATCTAAAGAGATACCATTTTCTGCCTAATCTGTTTTCTCCCCAAGGGTCAATTTGGCTGCACTTTTACTTTGAAATAAAAAGAACCTAGAAACCAGTGAGCAAACACCTCATTATTGAAAGCCATCTGCAGAAAATCCTGTGCACAGTCTCCAAGGTCAAAACTATCTGTTCTGCCTCGAGCACAAGACAACAGACAGGCAGGCCCGATGGGAACTAACAGGGTCATGAGAAGCCTGGACAAGAAAAAGCAGAGTCTGTTCGACTGACCTGCCAGTTCCCTCTGCAACCCAAATCTTCAAGTTCATGTGTGTATTTCACAGAAATATCCATGATCACTTGAAGTAAGCTGAGGGACAAGGAAAAAATTGACAGCAACCTTGAGCCTGTTCTTGGCTCTTCCCTTCTCTCTGATCCCAGATTTTCATTTTTCAGGGAGTGCCATCTGTCCTTCCTGTAACTTTCTTGTCTAAGGAAATCGTTTTGATTTTCGAAGCTGTGTGTGTTCTCTTTCATGCTCCCAGGCTGGTTATTCTGACTGCATAGGTGGGAAAGGGAGTTAAGAGGCCAATTTCTGCTATTACATCAGAGACTGACTCCCACCAGGGAAGGCCGAGCCCTAGGCTGCTGGGCTGTTGTACAGAGATAGATGGCAACAGGGGATTTGCTTTAGCAAGCTGAGAGACCTAGCCAAGGTGACAGACGTGTTCTGTCTATGGAGTCAATGCAGTAGTCAGATGTGGCTCCTTCAAGTGGGGAACTACATTTTAATTTTAATTCATTTCAATTAGCTGACCGCCTAGTATAAATGTAAATATACAGATATTTAAATATCTGACACAGTTGAAGGGTCTACACATGGGAGGGGCTTGAGGGAGTTGAGAATGTTGTGCTCAAATTCTGAACCCCAAAATCACCAAGAGGCCCATTTCGATGCAAAAGCAAAGCGTCTTTTATTGTAGATGTTTAACGAGCTAACCCCATTAGCTCAGGCCCTTCACCCTGCCATCATGGAGAATGGCTGGAGAAAAGACCCCAAGCAACCTCGAGGCAGGGATCTTAAAGGGCATCGTAAGGGGAGTGTCTAGGGGTATGAAACAGTCTCAGGATTGGTGCACTTCAAGGTTTAGACAACCTGCCCTGTGTTGATTGGTCAACTGGTTGTTATGGCCCATAGGCCTCCCCCTCCAGGGTGGTTGCTATGCTCTGCAGGTCACCGTTGTGCACTGTCCTTAAAGCACACTCAGAGCTGTAAAGCACAGCCCCGCCAGCCAACTTCTGATTGGTTCCTTGCCACGAGGAGAAGCATCTGACCTTAGTGACCAGGACAGGAGCCGCAAGGTCATACAAGCACATGTTAGCCTGTAATGGCTGCTAAAATGGGGGACTGGTCACTACAAGAAGAGCTGAGCTCCAACTGCAGTGGCTCTAGCTCACTGCCGCCCCCGCCCCTTTTCTGGCACTTTCCTGATAGATGGTCTTTCCACAAACCACCACCAACTAGTGCATGATTATAGCTTCAAACTACCATTGCTGTGTGGGCTTCCCTGATCTAACTAGACTCCTCGAATAGTCTAGAACAATAACGATAAGAAAATAATCATAAAAATAATCAAATCCAATTGTTTCATTTGAATGTTAGCTTCAGTGCAAACACTGAGGCATTTTGCTGAGGAGGAAAGGGAGTCCAGCCCCAGGTCAGAGAGAAGGATGCTGCAAAGCATCCGCATTGTCTGCAGAGGTTGGAGCCACGGGAGAACTGGTAATACCCGTTCTCACATTGTCCAATCTCATCATTGGTCTTTGTAGCTTTGCTTCAAGAACTGTTGAACTAGATTATGTCACTTATCCAGTCTGTCAAATATAGGTGCCTCTATAAAGTCTATACTTCTAAATTTATTTTACAGCAGCCTCATGTTTTCTTTCTCTTTCCCCAATATCTTTAATGTGCTAAGTCTCTTGACAGGATGACACTAAAATATATAAATAGTTTATGTATACTTTAACTTGTTGTTGGATGAAGTCTAGATTGACCAGTGAGATTTTGTTAAGTACAGAGAACCCAGCCTTCCCACAAGTTTACCACTCTGGGCTGATAGACAACAAAAACAATCAGCTCCCACTTTTCTCCAGCTCAGTTGTGGGAGAGACTTTTCCACTTGTCATTTGCTTACGTGAGTGTCATAAGCTGACATGAAAGGGGCAGGTCACACTTAGAGATGATGAAGGAAAACATGCTTAGAAGGGACAAAGGCCTTACAGATGGTCCCGAGGCTCTTTTCCTGCTTGATGCGGGGTTCCAGATTGAGACTAAGAGCAGATCCAGCATTGAGATTACATCTGACCTGTTGTTTTAACCTCGGAGTGATGGCTGCCCCCTAATCTACTGCTATTTCAGCCTGGCAATCGCAACTTCACAGTTACCTGCCTGCTTCTCTAGTGAGGGGCCTGGCCGCTCAGGAATTCTGTTCCTGCAGGCACTGGCTCTGTTGCTGCCACTAAGGGTAGCTTCAACTAAATATCTATTATCCTATTTGTAAATAACACTTGACATTCAAGGGCTGGAGTGAAAAACCTGCGGGCTCAGAGAGGTTGAGTAGCAAAAAGCTAAGCTTCTCTCTTTCCTGGCATCTCTGAAAGACCCTGCTTCCACTCCGCCAAACCAGAAAAGGCTTTGCTACTCCAAACCCCACCCTACTACTTCCTGTGTCTCTCTGTCTCTCCCAGATGGCCTCTGATGCTCTGTGATTACTTTCTGTCAACTGGTTGCTAACTCAGCCTCCTAACCGAAGGTTAATTTTTTTTTAGTCAACACAAATGCAAACTCGGGTTCACAGCGTGATGAAATATCCCCCCACACTGACCAGAAGAAGAAGAATCTGTGACAGGATGCCTGAGATGCCTCCTCTACCAGTCTGTTGAAGGCTCTGAGATTAGATGTAGAGGCTTCCCAGCTCCCACTTGCCACTGACATGGTTACCCATAAGTGACCATGACACTCAACCCTTATAAGCAGGGAGATGAGGGACAGAGGGGAGCACAGGACTTCAGTGACATGGCCTGAGATGCCACAGACAGTCCCCCAAATAATAGGCCATCTGTTGGGGAGGGAGGCAGGTGGTGATGCTTGGGTTATTTTTGTTCCTGTAGATTTTCTGTTACCAATAGGTTAATGAGACTTGTAGAAGCTGAGTCACTTGGAGCTATGGTCTGAATGTTGTGTTTCATCAGTGTTCCTGTGTGGAAATGTTGAAGCCTAACTTACAGATAGATAGAAATGGTTTTAACAGGTAAAATCTCTGGTGGATGACTAGGTCATGAGGACCCACCCTCACCAGGAATCAGGACACTTCTAACAGAGGACTAAGGAAGCCCGTTTGTCTCCTTCACCATATGAGGACTAAGCAAGAGACCACAAGAGAGCAAGCCCTCACCAGGCTTGGAACTTGATGACCTCTTGATCTTGGATTTCCCAGCCTCCAAAACTTTAAGTCATCAATTTCTGTTGTTTCCCAGACTAAGATATTTTGTTATAGCAGCAGGAACAGACCAGATACAAGCCAATAAGCAAAAAACCCAGGTCTGAATGAATGTCAAATGTCATCCTGGCTCTTGCCAGTGTGGTCCTACCTGCTGTAACTTAGTCAGGCAGAGATGAAGAGTGAAGGAGGGAGAGATGAAGTCCAGCACATTTGTAAAATGCAAACGTCGGCCTAAGAGAGTCCCGAAGGAACAAATGCCCCCAAAATACATTGTCAGGATGACATCAGCAGGCCCCGTAATGAGTGCTGGCCTTGGTTTAGCTTTGTGGCTGTCTGGTGGCAACCTAGGCCAGTTATAGTGGCTTACAGGGCCCCAGCAAGGGATGCTCAGCAAATACTTGTTAGCTGATTATCTAATTTTAAATCCTCACACACATTTACTCCCCCACCCCCCAAAGAAATTTGGCAAAGAAAACCAAAGAACTATGTCTGGCTTCTCTTTAGGTTACACTTTCTTCTGCTCGATTTTGAGCCAATACAGTAGGAATATATAATTGCATACAGCAGCTTTCTGAGCCATGAGCTTCCTTGCCACTGACATGCTCGCTCCGATGCAGATACATGAAAAGGCGATGCCGCTGGGTGGCTACATCTTTAGACGCAGTACCCTGAAGCCCTATGATTCTTTGCTTCACCCCTCCATGTCTTCCCTCTCTTCTCTGGGGTCTGGTCATATGGAACTGGAGATACAAACAGTTGTGAGTCACATGTGGGTGCGGACAACTGGAGCCAGATGTTCTGGAAGAGCAGCCAGCGCTCTTAACCACTGAGCCATCTCTCCAGGCCCCCCCCACCACACACACACACACACACACACACACACACACACACACACACACACACACACACAGAGCTTTTATTTAGTTGCTAGAGTTTGGGTCTCAGATGCCCCCAAAGACTCGAGTGTCATCTTGCTCCTTAGCTGTCAGGAAGGGATAGGAACTTTAAGCAATGGGGCATCACGAGAGGTCTTTAGGTCACTGGGAGTGTGCCCTGATGGGGACTTCATCCTTCTCTGTTCCTGTTGTGCCACTGCTCACTCCCACCACGATTTGCTCCCTCCACAAAGCAATGGGACCTTAGTCATGGATTTGAGCCTCTAAACGGTGAGCCAAGATCAACTTTCGCTGTGCATGGGCATTATCTCAGGACACAATCACATGCGTGAGTCTTTTATTGTTGCGATCACTACTAACACTTTTTAATACCTACCTCATGGCTTTTATTTTAATCATGTGTAGCATAAAATTTTAGGTTTCAGTCTCTACTGGAGTTCTTCCATTTGTGTTATTTTAAATCTCTTCTTCTAGTTGTATCTGTTTTTTAAAAATATGCTCTGAACATTCTTTAATTAGAATTCTAACTTTCTTCTAGCTTCCTATACACAAAATGTCTTATGCTTCAGTTTTTTAATTTGAAGTCTTGAGTTTCTCTCATTTTCAGCCTAATGTATTTGAATTCTTTTTCCTTCTATTGAAATGTTAAATGAAGTTGTTTGTTTGTTCATTTCACCACGAGTTTGGCTTTTAGCCCATCCCCAGCCCCTCCCTGATTCTTTTTCTTAGCCCTCTTTGTCTTTCCAATGGGAGAGGAAGGTGTGGATCCAGAAGAGCCTGAAGGGCTGATGTAGGAAGGTGACTCAACCCCAGCCAGACTGGAGGCCACTTTCTCTCCCTGCCTCTGCAGACACCTGTGTTCTCTTAACAGAGAAGCCATCTCAGGTGAGAGTTGTCTGGCGAAGGCTCTCCCACTGCCAGCCCCCCCCCCACACCCAGGCTTGAGAGAGCTTGAGAGAGCTGGGACTGTTCCCAAGCAGGGATCTCACCGTGCAGGGGAGAACTCAAGGAAACCATCTCCAGGCCTCATTTCCACCTCTTCTGAGCACAGAGGATCTTTAAGGCCTGGGATTATGTTAAATCTCCCTTTTCCCAATGTGCTTGCTCTCCCTGGGGAGACTACCATGCTTCCCTGAGAAACAAGGATTTGCTGAGGACACCTGAACCAACTCTCAGAGCCTTACTGGGTGGATGAGATGCCAGTTCTAGACAATTTGACTCCAAAATTCCATTGAGTCCCTTTGGAAGAAGTCCCAGGGCTGGCTATCTTTCTCCAGGGGCATACACCCCACTATTACATAACTCAGCACTCTGAACCCCCACCCTATTTGGAAAAAAATGTCTTCCTTGGACTTTTCCTTACCAAGAGTATGTACAGACCATCCTGGTCTCACACCAAACCTGTTGTCCATGGTAGTAAGCCTGGAAAATCTTTTGGCTCTTTTACCAGAGAGCCTTCTCCTAGTATAGCTTGCTGGTTCAGAAATTGTATGTGCCCCTTAATTTTAGAAATATTTAAACATAAGCCGGTATAGCTTAAAAGAGCTTACCTCACTAAGTCTTTTGACAATCTTCCTAGGAAAAGATGAATCAAACACAATCTAAAATCTTTGCCTACCCCATCTCAAATCTCCAGATAATCTGTACCCCAGCAAAGAAGTGAATTTAGCCTCTGGAATATTTTTGTTATCCTAGGCAGGAGCCACTCTGATAAGCAATGTCCGCAGGACTAATTTTACAAGGGTATGTTATTCTTTGGGGGAGCCAAGAGCTGAAAACATTTTTTTTCTTGGTAAATATAATAGATTTGCATTTGTTACAATCCAGCCTGCATCTGTCTGTGGCTCTGAGGAGAATGCCATGGGGTTCCACCCAGAAAACTTCATCCTGTAATCAAGAGGCCAACAGATGGGTTGGAAGGAGGTGGGATCCAGAGAACTGGGGCCATAAACATCTCTCAACTGCTATGAAATGTCATCTTTCCTAAAGCACTGACTTGCAGTACCTGTCTTCCCACAATAGGTGTCCCTTACAATGTCTAATGCCTCCTGCTGCTTAGAGCACCGAGGCAGGTTCTGTCCAGGTCCTGAGTGGGGCTATCATCAATGGAACAAGTTGGTCCTGTGAATCCAAGAGCTTTTGAGAAGACGATATTCTAAATTAAAAGGTTAATTTTTAATTTTTAAAATTATTATTATTATTATTATTAGTGTGTGTGTGCTGAGTGTGTGTGTGTGTGTGTGTGTGTGTGTGTGTGTGTGTGTGAGTGTAAGTCCCTGCACCATGGCCTGGATGTGGAGATCAGAGGGCAGCTTTGGAGAGCTGGCTGTCTCAGGGGAGTAAGTACCTCTAACCGCCCACCCCAGTCATCTCATTGGTTCCAAGACCAAGTTTTAAAGAGAAAAAGTATTGAGGGTAAATTAAGGACAATGAAGTTTATCAGCTTATCTATAATGTAGAAATAAAACAGCAGAAATGGACAAAAAGAAGTACCAAGAGGCGGGGTTTGTTGAGTTCATGCTTGTACATGCAGAACGACTGTTTCGTAGTTGTCTAACACCAGGTCTTCTCTGTCAACACAGAAATAGAGTAGATCCATTTACAAATCCAAACCAGTCATGCTTCTCGGTCTCTGAGATATGAAATTGGAAGAACCAGAGGACAAACAACAAAATGAAGAAATAATAGAGCACTGATTATAAAGTAAAATGTAAAATACATCCCAAGAAGTATTCAAAGGTAAGTCTTAGAAAGAGAAGGGACAGCTCTGGGATCCCTTGTCACTTCCGCTCTGTTCTTTGGCTCTTTAGTGTTTTCCAGATCTTTATCAGTAACCCTGACTGGGCTGTGAGTGCCTGGGTCCTGCTGCTACCAAGGTTCCTCATGGTCCCACCTCTCCTATCCAGGGATGCTGAAAGTGTTTCTAAGCTGGTCTAAAAGTTTCTAGGCCCTGTTCTTTCCCTTTCTCTACAGACACCCTACCAGCCAGAAGCTAGTCCTTCAAAGTACGGGAGGGAGGGAGCTCACCCCAGTTCACAAGATTGGAAGCAGTGACCCCGCCCATGGGAAGGGAGGAGAGATGGGAGGCTACAGAGCAGAGGTTAAGTTCAGTGTTTGGAAGCCAACTTGCCTGCAGTCATAAGTGCGGTCCTGTGATACCAGTCTTACCAGGGAACAGTAAATAAGGCACAGAAGGCGGGTGCTATTTATTGGACCGCTTCAAAACCTCAACAAATTGGTTGAATTTTATGGTTAAACAGAATGTTTACACAAAGAAGAAATGTAATAAAACACAGCCAACCTCAGTGGGAGATATGCTCCTAGCACTGCAAGCTCTTCATGGGCTTTGGGGATGGGAAATTACCCGGGCATTCAGCACTGGACTTTTAGGGGACTGGAAAACAAGCAGTAACCCCTGCAGGGCTAGCCCATTTCCAGCCCTGCTCCTTGCCGGCAGCTTAGTCCCAAGATGCTGCTGGGAGAAGCATCTGCTTCGTCTTCTCCTTGCAGCAACTCTTGGTTGCTAAGCAGATCCCTTGGGTAACTATGTGGGCATAAAACCTTTGCAGAGCTGCCAGATATCTGCTTTACCCAATTGTCAGAGTGAAAAATGAAATCATTCCTCTCACCTGTCACTACTTTGCACAAAGCTTCCATTATTGAATGGTGATGGCCCAGAATGTATTCTCACCTACTTGGGGGAATATAAATGAGTTTCACATATTCTACCTCCAAGAGAG
Organism: Mesocricetus auratus; assembly: GCF_017639785.1. Lineage (NCBI taxonomy): Eukaryota > Metazoa > Chordata > Mammalia > Rodentia > Cricetidae > Mesocricetus > Mesocricetus auratus. The sequence continues at coordinate 25,837,396 of NW_024429201.1, read as the reverse complement.
TAGGAAGGGAGAGAGGAGGTGTTGGGATCTCTGGAGGTGATACTCTGGGGATCCAGTGGCGGGGAAGAACTGGGTAGTCTAGACCAGCTCGCTCTCTACCATTGATACTTGGAACAAGTAAAGACTTCCTTGCTTTCAGATGAGCTCTCCTTAGTCTCAGTGGTGCCTGGGGACCCCTCTGACACTGAGCTACTGAATGAGTATCTCTGGGGATGAGGCCAAGGCGCTCTGCTTTCTAAAGGGATTGCTGAGATGGATCTTATAAGCACTGTTGAAGTTGGAAAACCACTGCTTTCTCTAACACATGCCTGTACACTGGTAGATGCAACGAGACATTACAGGCGCTCCAATAAAGGTCATGATGGAGTAACATGCTGTCGCTGGGGTGGCTAATTTTGACAAAATGTGGCTGCTCTGAGCCTAGGACAGAATGTCTTGGCCTCACCCAATACTGATTCAAGAGCTCAGCATCAGAGGGGTCCCAGGCTGGATCCAAGGAGGACTTATCAGAAGGAAGTCTTCACTTGTTCGACCAGATGGGACAGATGGGGTAGGGAAGGAAGTGAGGAGGGACAGAAGTGCTAACAGCAGAGGGGATGGTAAACTGGTCCAATAGGATGGGCAAGGAATGAGAGACGACCAGCAGAACTCAAGTGGGTAATGGTGGGGGAGCATGGGTGAGGATGTGGGGGGAGAGGGGTGCCAAACTGTAGACTGCGGTTAGTGAGTTTCTGCTCAGAGTGTAGGGTAAGAGAGAGCTATGACGAGATGTGCACACAAGAAAGGCAGCTGTGATCCGTGTGGTTGTGCACGGCAATCCCAGCACTTGGGAGGTGCAAGCAGGAGGGTCAGGAGTTTAAGGCTAGCCTGGGCTACCTAGTGAGTTCTGGACCTGCCTGGGGTTCCTGAAATCCACTTCAAAAAACCAAAACCAGAAAGTGTAAAGAGAGAAGCTTTCCCGCCAGCCTGGTTCCAGAGCCGCATCAGTCCCAAATAAACACAAAGGAGGCTATATTAATTATGAAGCTGTTGGCCTTGCTTGTTTCTTACTGGCTAGCTCTGACTTAAGTATTTACCCCCATAATTGTTAATCTAAGTATTTCTCTTACTGGAGAAGTTTCCGGGCTTCCTACCCCATGGCGGTTACATCTTGACTTCCTGTGTTTCTCCTACCCAGAGTCCTCCTCGACTCCTAGTCCCACCTATCTTGCTTCCCTATTGGCCGACAGTGCTTTATTGACATATACACAGGACTTCTCCAACAAGAAAGTAACAGGAAAAACAAGAGAAAGAAGGGTAATTCTAAAGGGTAATGCAGGAGGAGAACCAGAAGAAGACAGGAGGGGAGGCAGGAAGAGCTGGTTCTTCTTACAGCTCCAGGGAGGCCCAGGCTGGGCAGGCGGGCAGGGTGCAGTAGAAGGGTACAGAGGCCATGAACTCTTTCATGGTCCTATCCTCACGGCCTCTGGTACACAATATTGAGCGTGTGTGCCGTGGTATTGTTCAAAGAGTGTGCCTGTTCATTGTTTTTTAATTAAAGCATGTGGAACTTTTGATGTAGCACCAAATATGTGGATGGCATTTATTTTAAAGGATTTAAAAACAACATTTAAATTAATCTTACAAAATAAACGTCAGTTCTCAGGAGAGTTAATGAAGTTGGTGCTTTTCAAACAGGGTTTGTGACGGCGCTGAGAGTTACATAAAGCTAAGACAATTTAAAAAGTAGCTTGGGCCAGGGATGTACCTCAGTTAGGAGAGTGTTTGCCTGCCATGTGCAAAGCCCCAGCATTGCCTGGACCAAGTGTGGTAGCACACAGCTGCAGTCCTAGCAGTGGGGTATGGAGGCAGGAGGATCAGAAACTCAAGGTCATCCTTGGTTGCACACCAAGTTCGAGGCCAGCCTGGGCTACATGAGACTGTCTCAAAAGAAAACAACAGCAGCAGCAACAAAAACACTAACAAAACTCTGTGTCTTCTGCGATATACAGTTGCTTTAAAGATTAGAGAAATTGTTTCTTTTTTAAAAACATGAAACATTATACCGTGTGGAGCAGCTTGGACAGATGGCTCATTCTTTCTGGCTGTTGGCCCAGCAGGAAAATGCCAGGGTTGGATGCCATGTGATCTCTAAGGAACTCTTAGAACCCCAACCTGTAATGACTTTTACTCCTAGCTAGTTAATATCCTCATCTTTTCTCTCTAGATTTTACAGAAAGGTCTTTTTTTTCTATTTCTGTAAGGTCACCCTCTTTAATTCACATTCCCACTCCTGGCATCTTTTCTCCGGGTTCTCAGAACCTGGGAGGCCCAAGGTGGGGCCCCTCAGCCTCTGGCCTTGGTTTCTCGCTCAGTCAGCAGTATCTCCATCGTCCCCCATCCATCTTCTTAAGGGCTTATCACTCTCCTCATCCTAAGTTAGCCCTTTTCTCCTGAGAGGGGAGCCCTCCACCTTCGGTGGATGTTACCTCCATCACTGCTGGCTTGGTGTCTTTTCCCCTCACACTGAGCAGTCTCTCCCTGAACTCCCTCACTCAGAATTTGAATTATTTTGCATTCAATGACTTTTCGGCTTTTGATTTAACATTTAACAGTGTTGTCTGTCAGCCTCCCCTCCTTCCCTTCCAAATGCTGAAAGAGAACTCAGAGCTTTCCCTGCTGAAAGTCATAGCACTGCTTACAGTGCAGTTTCGCTGACATCGGAACACAAACTTGACTGATTTCATCCAGCAAGGGGGCTGAGACAGAACTCTGGTGGTTCAAGCTCATTATTTGCCCTTTCCCAAGTCTTTGACATAGACACACACATGCATATGCACACACACACACACACACACACACACACACAGCATTTTTCAAAACTTTATTTTGGGGGACTGTGTGTGTCAGGGATTGCCAAGCTTTGTTCTGCATAGAACACTGATATACAGCAAAACCCCAAAGATGAAACAAATTAATCTCTCAGTGAAGAAGAAATCACAGCAGAGTCTTCCCAGGATTGTTGCAGGACCACTCTTATTTAAATTGAAAAAAAAATTAAATCCAGAGGAGAAAATAATCCATGAAATCCTGCTTTCAGAAATCTATTTAGGTTATGAAATGCTAATTTGATCAGGAAGAACACAGAATAGTCTCACAGACAGGTTGCAAGATCCTTTAAAAAGTATCAGTGAGAAAGTTCAGTCACAAATCTTGGAAGAAAGAATTTACATTGTACTCAGAAGGTAATAACAGCAGAGTTTTCTCCAGGAGCACACAGCACTGTTCTGATCAACACCATGAATCAACAGGGGAATGCAAATTCAAACCACAAGGAGCTGCTTCAATGTCTGCTGCAGTTCCTAATCTGGAGCCCAGGCATCATTGCAAGCTGATGGGGGGAGTTCAGCAGGGTCAGCAAGCAGAGCAAAGCTAGAGGAAATGGTTTGAGTGTGTTAGGAGCACAATGGAAAGAATGTGTGTTTGCCTTCATGGTAAGAACAACAATAATTAGGACTCTCTACCACCTACTCTGGTGTACCTATCACGTCTGAAGCACTGGACTTTACATTTGCATATGTAAGTGATGTTTATCTGTGATGTGTGTGTGTGTATGTGTGTGTGTGTGTGTGTGTGTGTGTGTGTGTGTGTGTGTGAAATCAACACCTGAGCAAATCGCTTCAGGGTAAGAAGCAGTGGGATGGATATGTTTCATCACATTTCAGGACACAGACAAAGAACACATAAAAACTTTTCTATCTGCAGAGACACAACATATCCCAGAGGGAAGTTTAACTATGTTTGCAAAAGTTTTTAAGAATTTGCTCATTATCATATCAAAGGTTATTAGACAAACTGATTTGAAAATGTTAAAGGTATTTATGTAAAAACATATATGATGTGAAAAATAATTGTGATAATGAGGCCAACACGTCAGATAACAGTAGACACTGATTTGTAGACCACCATGGGGAATCCACACACGCCTGGTCAACTGACTTCTGATAAAGATACTAAGGTACCTCAGCACAGGATGGTGATTCCTCGGTGAACAATGCTAAATCAACTAGAAAGTTCTGTGCAAACCAAAAAGCCAGGTCAACCCAAGTCAGAGTTGTTCTTGCTAAGAAGAGGCACCATGACCAAGGCAACTGTGAAAAGAAAGCATTTAATTGCTGCCTTGCTGGTTTCAGAGGGTGAGTCCATGACAATTATGGCAGATAGCGCAGCAGCAGGCTGGCAAGCATGGTGCTGGAGCAGTAGCTGAGAACGTTCATCCTGATCTGCAGGCAATGGGCGGGTGGGGGTGGTGTTGGCAATCTTTTTCTGAACTTTTTGAAAGCTCAGAAGCCCACCCCCAATGACACACCTCCTCAAACAAGGCCATACCTCCTAATCCTTCCCAAACAATTCCATTAACTGTGGACAAAGCTCTCAAACATCTGAGCCTATTGGGACCGTTCTCATTCAAACCACATTCCATTCTCCGGCCCCCTAGGCTTGTAACCACATGATAAAGCAAAATGCATTCAGCCCAGTGTCACAAGTGCCATAGTCTTTCTGAAGACAGTTTCAAGGTGCAAACTTGCTTCTGAGACTCAGGACAATGGCTTAACTGTAACCCCATGTAAAAGCAAAATTAAAAAAAAAAAGATCACATTCTTCCAGCATAGAATGGCATAGAGTAGACATCACCATTCCAAAAGGGAGGAACAGTAGCACAGTGAGTAAATACTAGACCAGAGCAAGACTGAAACCCAGCAGGGCAAACTCCAAGTTCTGCATGTCCATGTCTAATATTGCAGGGTTTATTAGATGACTTCTCAGATCTACTCCTTCCAGCTTTGCTGACTACAACACACTTCTCTCTCTTAGGCAGGTTCCACCTCCACCCCCACATACAGCTCCCCTTGGCTGGTATTCCAAGGCTCTGGCATCTCTAACATCTCCAACACAATCCAGGCTTCACCTTTATACTTTCATGCAATGACCTCTCTGGGCCTCCATGCAGGGACTCCTCTGTCACATTCCCAGCCTCGGCAGCTTTCCTTCGACACAAAAGAAGTTTCCACAACTGCTTTACTTCTGCATCCTTCTTGATAAAACCAGAGCCACGTGAATGAGGCTGCCGAGCTCTGTTGCCTGCTTAGGCTGAAACCTGGCCCACTCTGTGACTTACATTTGCATAAACTTTGACTTGGTGCCTTCTAAGCAGAGACAATTTCTCAGGCTTATTCCCTTCATGGGTTGCCAGGTTAAATGGGTGGGCTCTTGCCCTGAGGACACCACTCCCTCTATTCCACTTAGCATCCGGTCTTTCTTTAAACTTTTCATCTTCTTAAGCACAAGAATTGGCTCCCACATTAAATTTCTTGGTACTCTTTTTCTCCTCACACTGTACATTTTGTATTTCTCTTTGCCCCACTTGCTCTATTTTATAGGAGATCTACATAAGAGCGACCACTAATAACCATGTGACATGCTCAATACCAGGATGCCTTGAAGTCTCTGTTGCTAACTGAATTAGTCCAGAACTTCAGCCTCTGGCAGATCTTTTTGGACAAGGGCAAAATATCTCGAGAATGGTCTTTGGAGTTATAACCCTCTAAAACCTCTTAAACTGGATCTCCACAGTCCACATTGCTCTCAGAACTACTGTCTTCCATTCTCCTACTAGGATAGCCCATTAATCCTGCTTAAAGTGGTCAACCAGAAAAAGTCCAAACAAACATCATGATCAGGCCTGTAACAGCAATACCCCAGTCCTTGATACCAACTTCTGTCTTTATGACTGTTCTACTCTGTGAAGAGATATCATGACCAAGGCAGCTGATTAAAGAAAGAATTTAATTGGGAGCTTGTAAAGGGAAGCTTTTTCCTTTGAGAGAAGCCTTCCCGCCAGCCTGGTTCTAGAGCTGCATCAGTCCCAAATAAACACACAGGAGGCTATATTAATTATGAAACAAGCCTTGCTTGTTTCTTACTGGCTAGCTCTGACTTAAGTAATTACCCCATAATTGTTAATCTAAGTATGTCTCTTACCGGAGAAGTTTCCGGGCTTCCTACCCCATGGCGTTACATCTCGACTCTCTGTTTCTCCTTCCCAGAGTCCTCCTGGACTCCTAGTCCCACCTATCTAGATTCCTATTGGCCAACAGGGCTTTATTGACATAATCACAGGACTTCCCACATCAGGAGCTTGCTTATGGTTTCAGAGGGTGAGTCCATGACAGTTGACAGGAAGCAGACAGGCATGGCGCTGGAGCAATGGATGAGGGCTATATCCTGATCTGCAAGCAGCAGGCAGAAAGGGAGAGACTGGGCCTGGCATGGGCTTCTGAGTTTTCAAAATCCCACTCCCAGTGACACCTCCTCCAACAAAGCCACACCTTTTAATCCTTCCCAAACAGTTCCACTAACTGGGGACAAAACATTCAAATATATGAACCTATGAAAATATATAAACCTATGAGGGCCATTCTCATCCATACCACTGTATTAACCAGAGTTCTCTAGAGTACCAGAATTTATAGAATGGATATATAAGGGGGAATTTATGACTTACGGGCTGTGGTCTAGCTAATCCCACAATGGCTACCTACTAACAGAAGTTTCAAGAATCCAGTAGTTGTTCAGTCCACAAGGCTTTCTGCCTCAGCTGGTCTTCAGTATACACTGGAATACTGAAGATGTAGGCTCTGATGTCAGTGAAGGAATGGATTTAGTATTGAGGCAAGAGCAAGCAGGCAAAGAGTAAAGCTTCCTTCTTTCGTGTCCTTATAGAGGCTTCCAGCAGAAGGTGTGGCCCAGATTAGAGGTGGATCTTCCCACTTCAAGTTAAGCAAAATTCCCTCACAGTTGTGCCCTTCCATTTAGGGGTTTATAGTTAATTCCAGAGGTAGTCAAGTTGACAACCAAGGGTAGCCATTACAACCACCACATAAAGTTCTACAGTTCTGGGAGAAAATGTTGTTAATTTTGAATTATTGAGTAGGGACCCAGAAAGACAAAGTTGGTGAACAAGATTTCATTAAAGTAAGATAGAAACTTTTGTTCATTAAATGATACCATGAATATCCAATGAGCAAGACCCAGGTTGAGAGGTTAATATTAAGGGATAAAAAGAATGGGGGAAAAATAGTCATCTTTGTCAGGGGTGATATTTACTTCCAGATATGAACTGGAACTAAAACAGATGCTACCATAAGTCCATGAAAATAAAAGAGCTAGAAAGACAGATTGTCACAAGGTCAAGAACCTTAAAGAGTTGAACATTTCTGTCAAGTCAGCGCTTCTCTTGAACGTGTAGATACAAATGACCTCATGAACCAGACATTCTAATCCTAGGAATTTACCCAACGGAAATAAAAGCATTTATTGTACACAGACCTGTGCATAACTGTTTGTAGCAACTGTATTTATAATAACCCAAAACAGGGAGAACCCACATGCCTGTCATACGATTTCAGAAAACACTTTACCATCTAGGATCTTTGTTTTTCTTTGTAATGTAGCCACAAATTCGTAGCGAGTGGGCTCCATCAGCCTAGGCTTTTTTCCGTTAGTCCTTACAAAGTGAGCTTTGTGGGGGAGAAACCTGGCACTTCCGTTGACTCCCGGTGACTTCTTCTTCGTGTTTATTCTTTTTTCTTCACCTTTTCCAGGAAGCCATCTCAACTCTTACAGTTCTCAATATTACTCGATCCACACATTAATTCTCTTGGCAAGAATCTTGCCCCTAGCTGGCTTGTTTACAGTGATGCCCGCAGCACGATGAGCAGTGTAGACCCTTGCAGTTTTGCCAGGGTAACACTGACTGGGCACTCCGCTCTGAACAGTGCCTATCTATATCCCCTTCTTGTAGCTGTTCATGGCCAAAGGAGCAACTCCCAGGTTTCCTAACAAGCCTAGAGAGCATACGATGCGTGCCCTTCTTCCCCCTTTGAGTTTGTCGTTTTTATGTGTTACTGGATGATGACTGCCACTGCTGAGAGGAGTAAGTGCAGTCTCTTATGTAACAGTTATATCTCTTAACATTCACAAGTGAAAAGCAGAGGACGTTTGAAGTTTGTACTAAGTTTATTGTATTTTATACATTACACGACTGGCAGTAAACTAAGAGAATTCTTTACACCGATGCTGAAGCTGTGAGTGCCTCTCTGACCTGCCTTAGTGCACTGGTGTCCCCTTGGTTATTTGGTCTCCCATCTGTACCCTCATCCCCACTGAGGTCATGAAGGACAAAAAGCGCTCAGTGAGATGGTCAGAGCTCTACATGGAGGCATGATGGTGGTTCTGCGGACTTTTTAGCTCATCATGACAGATGAAGTCTCTTGCATAAGGCATGGGCTCTATGAACCATAACCCTGTATATAACAGATCAGGAACGACACCTGACTTAGGCTGAATCGCGGCTCACAGCCCAGCAATCACTGTGTGCTCACAGAAGGGCAGCCCCCTGAGTCTTGTTCTGAGTATAAGACTCAGCAACGTCAGCACAGTCAGCATTTTCCAGGCCCTCTCTGAACACTGAAGACGGAGGAGACACAAAGCGGAGGCACTGAGAGACAGTGAGCAGTGGGGACCCATGAATGCAGGACAGAGGGGGCTCCCGTCACTTAGAATGTGGGAGGGGGGTAAGCTCTCAGAGACTCCGAACTCTAGAAAACAAAGGTCAGACACAAGTAAGCAGAACTTGCTATCATTATTCTCCACAGAAGAACATTTAACTTTTTTGTTTGTTTTTGTTTTAGAGAGTTTATTACAGGATTCATAGGTAGGAGCTTAAACAGGGGCTGGGGGTGGGGGGTGACAGGGGCCTTGACTATGCCATGTGGAAGTCAGCCAGATGGTGAACAACTCCACAGCGGGGAGGAGAGCTTTGGGAAAGAGTGAAAGACCCCAAATGCCAGAGAAAGCATACTTAAGCTCCAGGCAGCATCCGGAATGTAGGGAGACAGATGACAAGAAAAATGCAAAGTAATACCTTCCTGAGTCCTCAAGGAGGCTTGTGGAGATGTGCTGGGTGCAGGAATTCTGGGAAGGAAAAGTATAGTATGTCATTAGAGAATTAAGTGTTCCTCCCGTTCTTTTGGCAGGTGACTGGCTGGTCCACCTGGATTAACTTAATTATGAGATGACAGCATGGCATATCTCCACCCATTCTTTTGGCCAGGAGTTAATAGCTTCCCTTCAATGCAACTGTAGTATTTGCCCCTCACTTAGGAACCAGGATCAGAGCTCCTAAACACTTCCTGAATTTCAGGCTCCAGTCAGGACAGAATCAGGACATTTTTAGCTTAAAGACAAGGACATGAATTGAGGTCCCCATCCCCAATCTGCTCCCCTCATTTCTGTCTCCTGTCCTGGTTATTCCACCCTCTGGGTGGGGGAAACAGCTTCTGTTTAGGGAGTTGGGGTGATAGCTGAACCTGGCTTCCTCTTCCTGGGAGGAACCACTAGGTGTGGCAGTTGGGGTGCCCCTCCAGCAGGCCTACCAAGGAACCTTGAAATTGGTCTCACATAGCCCAGGCTGGCTTCAAACTCTCTCTGTATCCAAGAATGACTTTGAACTTCTTATGCTCCTGCCTCTACCTCCCAAGCTCTGGGATGACAGACATGTACCACCATCTTCAGTTTTTATGGTTCAGTGGTGAAACCCAGGGCTCATGTAAGCCAAGCAAGCACTCTGTCCAATGAGCTACATCTCTGGCCCCAGCAGAATATATTTAGAAGCCTCTTTATTAGGCTGTGTCTTGAGAGGTGACTTAGTTGGTATAGTGCTTGCCTCGAAAAGCACAAAGAATTGAGTTTCATCCCCAGAGCCCATATTAAAAAGCTGGGTGTGGTGTGGCAGAGTGGCACCCACTTGCAGTCTGAGGAAGCAGGGACAGGAGGATCCCTGGGGCTCACTGGCTAGCCTAGCTTAATTGACAAGATCCAGGCCAATGAAGATCCTGCCCCAAAATAAGAGTGGGTGGCTCTGACTTCTGATTAACAATAGCCAGGATGCCCTCTGGCCTCCAGGTGTGTGTGTGTGTGTGTGTGTGTGTGTGTGTGTGTGTGTGTGACACATGTACAACCAGCACCACAGAGAGAGAGGGGGAGGGGAGGAGTAAGGGTGGCAGGGGAAGAAAGAAGGAAGAGACAGAGAGAGACATACACAGAGAGAGAGAGGGAGAGAGACACACACAGAGGGAGAGAGAGGGAGAGGTAGGGAAAGAGAGACATACACACAGAGAGACATATACACACACAGAAAGAGAGATACACAGAGAAAGACACACACACAGATAAAGACACACAGAGAGAGCAGGAGAGAGAGACATACAGAGAGAGAAACACAGAGGGAGAGAGAAACACACACAGACACACACACAGAGACAGGGTGAGAGAGACACAGAGAGAGAGGGAGAGAGAGGAGACACACACACATATACACTTGTACAAACCAACACCACACACACACACATACACACACACACTTGTACAAACCAGCATCACACACACACAGAGGGAGAGAGAGACACACACATAGAAGGAGAGAGAGGGAGAGGGAGGGAGAGAGAGACATACACACAGAGAGACATATACACACACAGAAAGAGAGATACACAGAGAAAGACACACACACTTGTACAAACCAGCATCACACACACACACACACACACACACACACACACACACAGAGGGGGAGACACACAGAGAGAGCAGGAGAGAGAGACATACAGAAAAAGAAACGCACAGAGAGAGAGAAACACAGAAGGAGAGAGAAACACACACAGACACACACAGAGACAGGGTGAGAGAGACACAGAGAGAGAGGGAGAGAGAGGAGACAGAGAGAGAGAGACAGAGAGAGAGAGGGAGGGAGGGAGGGAGGGTGAGACAGACACACACAGACAGAGAGAGTCACAGAGAGAGAGAGAAGAAGGAAGAGAGATGGGGGGAGGGGGAGAGAGAGAGAAAGAAAAAGTCTGAAATAACAGACAGACCCCAAGACTATAATAAGCAAATCAAAGCAACGTTTAGTCGGAAAGGGATGAAAATGCTGAGTGGGGCCTGGGCAGTGGGGACCAGACTCTGAGGCATCATCAAAAGTTTCCCTATGGTTTCCAAGGCCTAAAGACCAAAAGAAACTTCCCTGAGTTCCAACCCATAATTTCATCACATTACCCTATCGAGACACTGGTTGTTTTCTATGATTATTCTTGTACATGTCTACTTTGTGTCCATACACTGGTTTTGAAAGACCCCCAGAGTGGGGAGACCCTCACTCAAGTCTCAGGATAAGTTGATGCCCCAATAATTCAAGAGAGACCGTTCTTGATGCAAGCACACAGGGTTTATTAAGGGAACCAGTACACTGGAGCCGCGCTCATAACCCTTGCAGGGGCAGAGGAATTCGACCCCCAGTAGCTGCAGTCGGGGTTTTTTTTAAAGAGAAAAACCATAAAGAATGGGGGAGTTTAGGCAAACACCATAAAGAATGGGGAAGTTAGGTGATAGCTCATGCCTTAATGGGAAGGTTATAGGTTATCTCAAGCAAGCATTCTTGGGGCATTGCACAGTTAAACATTGAGCAAGGCACCAGATGCATCAGGATGTGGTGAGCTAGTTCCTGGATCAGGGAGTGTCATCTTTTAAGTTTATCTTCAGGTCACTGGTTTCTCAGGAGAGGGCAGAAGAACAAGTTACTCTGTGCTGGGCTAGTTGCTAGGGGTTTAAAAATGTTGAGTTGGGGTTTCTCAGTTTCTCTAGAGATATACAAAGGTGTGGGACTACTGCTTAAAACATGAACATTTTCAAACTTTCTAGAGATTCCCAAATACTAAAATGAGTATAACCCATATCTCACAACAGTGTAAAATAACTCCTGTTGCTCTAGTCCAAGTATCTTCAGCTTGGCGGTTACTTCAACACCTCTGGGGACTAAGTGCATTTTATTTTTTCACAAATACTCCAGAACAATCCCCACTCCCCCACCTCCCGGCTTCCTTTCTGATTCACCAGTCACATGACTTATGTCTACTGAAACTTGGCAGAAAAGCCCTGTGTCACCTCCACACAGAAACTATGAGAGCCACAAGGAATTCTCTGTCTTCCTCCCCACCCCACCCCACATGCAGGACACATGAGTGATCACATTCTGCTCTGTCAGTTGGATCTTAGAACAAAGATGCCACTCAATACAGCACCGCCAACCCATAGCAGACACACAGCTAAAGCAGCCTTCAAGTGGTTGAGCTTCCCATGGGCTCTGTGGTTAAAGTATCATCTGAGAGATAAAAACAAACTCCTTCCTCCAGTCTCCTTGAAATGGAATCACTCAACCACTCAACCCTGGCAAGCCTGATCCAACAGAATGCACACATCCTACACAGCCTGTGTAGCAAGGTACTTAGCCTAAGACCACCTTTGGGCCTTCATGAAGGTTCCGGGGTGGGGGTGAGGGACTCCAGCATGGTCCCAGAATTGTCACAAATATGGCCACATCCAGGAGGCAAACCCCAGAGGGCAAGGGTGGTGATATGCCACACTTGTGAGCTCTTCTCCCACAGGATCCTGACTCAGGTTCTTATGCACTAGGGTTGTCTGTGTGGGGTAACCATGCCCCACTTTGCCCTGTGTTTTCTACACCAGGTTGCCCGTGACAACACTAGACCAATGCCTGAAGGCCAACTGTAGTAACAGTTCTTCTAGGAAGCCTTTCTGCATCCACTGTGAATGGTCCTCATTCTGGACAGCTTCTGAGACTGAGTAAGACTCATGGGCTTCCGTATTCCCCAGCACCTATCACAACAGCAAGAACAGCCTGCAACTTCTCTGTTTCCGTCCTAGCACTGACTGACCAAAGCCAATGGGGCATAAAATTTCCAATGAAGCATGGCATCAGCATCAAGATTTGCTGCTAAGTGGTGCTGATGTGGGTGCCAGCATGACTCCCAAATCCAAACATTCACAGTAACCTCCTGTCACTCAGTGTGGATTTTACATGACTCCCTGAAGACATGGGGTTCTCAGGAGGGAGTGAAGAGGAAGATTAAGCGCTTGGCTGTTACCCCAGGAAAGTGCACCATCTTCAGGTCCCCAAATCACTAAGAGCCCACAACAAAATTGATCTGTTCAGCACCTCCAAACTGCATACTTAAATGTACAGGAACACGGCTAAGATGGTGAAATTGACGTTATGTGATTTGTCTTTTACCACAGTTTGAAAAACAGTCAGGCCCAACTAGAGCCATAACGGGGCACAGGGCATTGTCAGGTGCCTGGGTCAGCTGTGTCGGTGGAGGTGGAGGGAGCTGGTATTCAACAGGCAAGAGCCTGCTGTCTTGGCCACATGTGTATATTTCCTTGTATCTACCTGGGACTCCATGGAGGGTTCTGTGACCCATAACCCACGCTTTGATCTCCCAGGGTTAGTAGAACATATAACCACCCACTGAATGATACAAGACAGGCAGCCATCCTTTTCCAGCCCTAGAAGCCAGACGTCTGCAGTGAAGATGTCCACAGGGCTGTGTTCCCTCTGGAGACTATAGGGAACCCACCCCCATCCCTCTAACCCCCTTTGTTGCTGGGGTTGGCAATCCTTGCCATCTCCTGGCAACAAATACACCCACTTTTGCCTCTATCTTGAAATGAATTTCTCTGCTGAGTTGCCTGTGTCCCCAAGTCTCTGCCCCCTTATACCAACCGTGTGACAGCAAGGACCCTTCTCGGCCTCTTGGTAACATCTACAAAGACTCTAAGCCCACATAAGGTGATGTTTGTAGGTATGGGGGTGGGTGGGGTGAGATGGGCGTGTTAGGACTTGGACACCACTTTCTCTAAGCTGCAGTCCAACCTGTCACGGGGGTGGGCGGAGTGGGGATGGCTAACTTAAAGGAGATGGGATGGGGGAGGTAGCAGAGGGTTTAAAGGAATCTTACAAATATTCACAAGATAATTGACATTCATGAAGTAAGGTGAACTTTTCTCCAAATCGTAGTGGACCAAGGCATTTCTTCCCACCATCTTGAAAAGTCACAAGGTGTGTGTGGTAGGGTGTGGGGACAAGTGGCATTATAATGCAAGTGACTATGGCATCAAATGAGCCCAGGTCTTTTGAGGACAAACCAGAGAGTTCTAGCACTTCTGTGAGGCGATTAGGGAAATGCCCAGCGATTAGTTCCCACACTGCAAGAAGAACCTGACTGTAGCTTCGAGGATGTTTAACCACCAAAGGGGCGAGGTGACCATCTGAGACAGTTCCCAGGGTTCCCGTGTCTCCCTGCCTGAATGGAGACACAGCTGATGTCATGCAGCTGCAGCTTTCCTCATTTCCCTCCTGTTGGCCCTTGACTGCCTGGTCTCAAACCTGCAGTGGTCACAGACACTTGTCTTCCCTCTTTATACGAGTGTGTAGATGTTTCCCTGAGTGTGCATGCACACCTGTGTGGTCATAAGAAGCCACCCTTGGAAGGTCAGAGACGTCCACCTTGTCTCTCGAGATACCGTCTCTCACTGGGACCCGCAGTTCACTGGTTAGAGCAGGCTGGCCACCAGAGATGCCCTTGCCTCCTCCTCCCCAGGCTGAGGTGACAAGTGCACAGAACCACACGCGCCCCTTCACAGGTGTCTGTGCTTACACTTCCATGAAAGCACTTCATTGACTGACATTTCCCCAGTCCTGCCCCAAGACATTTTCTCCCGCAAATTCGTTTGACCAGGACAAAAACTGGAAGCTTTCAAAAGTAATGTTACAAGTAAAAACTGATAAAGAACGATGGCAGCACTCACACATATACACACACAACCAGACACACATAAGCACACACATACAAACACAAATACACACAGCACATACACAAGCATACACACATACATAGACATACACACACACACTCACATACATACATATACACACAAGCACATTTTATACACATATATACATACACACAAACACACATGTACATACACAAACATATATACATATACACTCACATATATACATACCTACAATACACATGAATGTACAAACATGCACATATACATAAGCACACACATGCACATACAAACATATATACACTCACATATACACATCTACACAACACAACCTAATGCATTCATGCATACTCATATATACATATGCATACACACATATGCACATACACATACACACATACATATACAAACATACATACCCTTACATATACATATGCACACAACACAACCTACATGCATGCATAATACACAAATACACATGTACATACAAGCCTGCATATACATATATGCATAATATGCATACACATAATAGACATACACATGTATACATACACACATATATTCATGCACACATATATTCATGCACACACATATGCACATCCACACATACATACACCTGCTTAGACACATACTCACACATGTACACACATATAATACACACATACACACACATACCCACAATAAAACAAAAACATGAGAGCAGAGATGTTCCTTTAACGCTGGCCTTCATTCATCTTGCTTGCTTAGGAAGCTCCCTCAGAAGTCCGCCCTGTGGACCACCCAGGGCTCCCACAGGCAATGCTCCTGTTAAAGGCAGTGGTGTCAGATGGTGTCCCCAAAAGATTTACACCTCCACTCTTCTGCATGGGGACATTGGTGGCTCCATCACCTTCCTCATTGAGGAAGGAAGGCGCATTCCCCTAAATGCATGTGCCGATGTTTTAGA
Organism: Mesocricetus auratus; assembly: GCF_017639785.1. Taxonomy (NCBI): domain Eukaryota; kingdom Metazoa; phylum Chordata; class Mammalia; order Rodentia; family Cricetidae; genus Mesocricetus; species Mesocricetus auratus. Next base: position 25,821,702 of record NW_024429201.1, on the reverse strand, counting down.
CCCACACAAAACAGACATGAGTCCTCCTCTGAGGTCAGCCCAGGGGGCAGTGGCGACCAGCAAGCAGACAGGAGGGAGGTAGGTGCAGAGCTGTCACTGTGACCCTGGTAAGCATGTCAAAGCACAAGGCTCCATTCCCTGAGTCAGAAGGGATGTAATTTTGACTTTGCTCTGAAGAAGAAATCTCTAGCCTTGTAAAGATAAGTAGGCACCTTCCCATGAAACCCTCCATCACCATGGCAACCAAGACAGTCCCATTCTCTAACTCAGCAGGGGCCGTGTCCTGAAACCGCAGAACAGCCAGTATGGGTCCTCTGCCCTGGACTACCCTGGCTTGGCAAGGTGACCAGTCACTTAACAATCTTCATGAAGCAGGGCTCCTTTAGAGATGGGGTCCCCTGTCCTCTCAACCCTGCTTCTCCTCTTTTTAACTGAGCTAACAGGGTGAAACAGAAAGCTCTGTAGAGTGTTAAGCATTTCCCTGCGGCCATGCCCCTTCTCTACGCACCAGGAGACCCTGTGAGGCCTTGCTGCTCAGGAGCGCGTTCCTCCCAAGCCCTATGGTGTTTCCATTTTATTCTTGACCCCTGCGTGAACCTGGAAATAAGGGGCGATGATGACAGATAAAAGGAAGGGAGGACACCCGTGAACTGAAAGAGCATTGAGAACGCCTTGTTCCTTGTTGTTACCTGAATTTTGAGGCTGCAAGCACAAGAAACCACAGGTAGTCTTTGATGTTGCATTACTTTCCTTTTGTTTTTTAAAATTTTTTCATGCAATATATTTTGATCATGGTTTTCCCTCCCCCAGTTCCTCCCAGATGCCCCCTACTTCCCTACCTACCCAACTTTATGTTCTCCCTCTTTCAAAACAAAACAAGAAACAAACAAGCCATTGGTGTGGTTGCAAGGCGGGAGAAGCAGCGGCGGGCAGAGGCAGTAGGGGGCAGGTGGCAGCCTGAGCTGCAGCACAGGCAGCAGCTGCACGGTTTGTTGGATAAGTGGAAAATTGATGATAAGCCTGTAAAATTTGATAAGTGAGACGGATCAGCGGTTAAAAAAAAAACTCTTTAGATGACTCCTCCGAAAGGGTACTCCTGGAAAAATACAAGTATGTGGAGGATTTTGGTCTAATTGATGGTTGGCTCACCGTCTGTACCGTCTGCTTCTTTGCCATAGTGGCTTGGTCTGGGATTACAAGCACCCTTTTCCAGACTCCAAGCCAGTTTTGGCTTTGTGCATCATATCCTGTTTTGTGACGATGGGGATTCTGGCCATTTTATACCTCATATAAGGAGCAGAGCATCTTTCTTGTGGCCCACAGAAAAGATCCTACAGGAATAGATCGTCCAGCCTCAAAAGGTTTGACGACAAATACACCCTGGAGTTGACCTTCGTCTGTGGGAGGAAAAAAGCAGCAGCAGCAGGAAGCCAAGTTCACCAAGTCCATTGCTAAACCCTTTGATCACAGTGGGACACTGGTCAGGGTTGCATATGGACCTGAAGTCTCCAGGCTCCATGACAGTCTCACCACAGAAAGAAAAATAAAATAGCCAATTCTAAAAGCTCTCCTCTGCTGGGCCATACAAGTTACTGGTGGATAGGGAAGAAATAGAAGACTTAAACTTGGTCAAGTATGAAATGTTAAAAAAAAATGCCCCTGCTTAGTCCACTCTAGATAAATACAATTTCCTAGTGCAGGTATGCAAAGTTGTATCTTTGATGGCTGGCAGTGGCCTCCTTAGTGAGTGGGTTTTGTTGTTGTTCTTTTCCTTAAGAAGCATTTTTGTAGAAGCCGAGCGAGCGAACTTTGTCCTTTTCACGTAATAATACTTTATTTAGTGTAGCTTTGTGCCATGCAGCGTTGGAATGCTCAGTTCTTAAGAACCCCTAACCACGTAGCTAATCGTGGTGTTTAGCTACGATCCCAGCTCTTTGGAGGCTGAGGAAAGGGGGTTGAATTTGAGGCCATCCTGGACTGTGGAGCCAGGCCTTGTCTTGGGGAGTGGGAACTGCTAACTTGTTGATGACTTGGTGTGAATCCCTGCGTCATCAACTATTTCCTTCAATCCAGGATACAACTTCTGTATGACAGTCTTCTCTTACACACCATTTTGTGACTGGGGGAGAATTATTTTAAAAAATACCAAATAGCTTTTTAATTTGTTTAAAATAGGCCTGCCTGTTACAGTTTGTGCTCTTAACCAATTGAAGAAGTCAGTGTCATTTTTAGTTTTATATTCTCTGTGTTTTTCATTAGTATGTTCCTGTGGATTTGTTTGTGCCCTTTATTAACTACTTTGTAAAATTCGTTTCAATAAATGAAAGAAGATGTGAAAAACAAAACAAACAAGAGACCAATAAGATAAAAGCAGAACAAAGCAAAATTAAACAAAAAATCCACGAAAATGCTGGGTTTCATTTTTAGATTTATTTTATTTTATGCATATGAGTGTTTTGCATGCATGCATGCATGAGCACTACATGCATACCCGGTGCCTCCAGAGGCCAGAGATCCAGAGATCCTCCAGAACCAGAGTTAGAGATGGTTGTAAGCCATCACGTGTGTGCTGGGAACCAAATCTGGGTCCTTCGTAAAAGCAGCAAGTACTCTTAACTGTTGAACGATCCCTCCAGCTTCTGGGATTTTTTTATTGTCTCCTGGGACAGCTAACTTCACATCTAGATTTAAGGTCAGCAACAATCTGCGGAATGCCTGTGTAAATAGAAGAAAAATCCAGTAGTTTGTTAGAAGAAAAGTTAAATAAATATATTTGTATTTGAAAAGTGATCACGTTGGCTTCTCAGCTGCAGAGTGAGAGATTTCAAACATGCACTTACCACATGTACCTTCAGTTGGGGTATAACTCTGTGATGGTTTGTCAGTTCCTCCCAAACTTTTTAAAAAAATCAGTGTGTGTGTGTGTGGCATATGTGTGATGTATGCACAAGTGTGCTTGGGTATGTGCACAGAGTCCAGAGGGGGACATTGGATGCCAGGCTCTGTCTTTCTATGCTTTATTCCATTGAGACAGGGTTTCTCACTGGACCTGGAGCTATGCTGGTGGCTCAGCAACCCTAGCCATCTGTCTATCTCCACCTCCTTCTCCTCAGACCCCACAGCACTGGGAGTCCAGGCAAGTATCTGGGCAAGTCTAGCAATCAGGTTGCTATGCTTACACAGCAAGTGTTCTTACCAGTTTAGCCAGCTCTCCGGCTGGAATTCTGTGCATTTTAACCCACAATTCCATTTCTAGGAGCTTACTTAAAGGAAGTAATGAAATGTGCATGCAAACATTTATTAATAAGGATAGCGCCTTTGAATCATCTATAATAAAGAGAAGTTAGAGGACATATATCTCTACCAACTAGATGATTGCACATATTTGTGGTAGACTATTAGACTCTTATTTAAAACTATATTCTTGGGACTACTTAGAGATATGGAGAAAAACATAAGGATATACAAACTCATAATCTATACTAATGTTAGTCTCTGGCTTCTACTAGCAGGAAATAATTCATGGATGGATGTATTTAGCTCAGTGGTTGAGCTCTTGCCTAGCACACAGGAAGCTCTGGACTCAGCCCCAGAACTGCCTATAAATAAAGTTAGAACAGATCAAGTGTCTTAAGTACTTGTGACAAAAAGAATAGCACATGCATTGAGAAAGCAGCAGTTACGGGCTGGAGAGATGGCTCCATGGGCTAAAAACTGACTGTTCTTCCAGAGGACCTGAGCGGCGTTCCCAGCACCCACATGGTGGCTCACAACCAGCTGTTACTCCAGTTCCAGAGGATCCATAGCCCTCCTCCGGCCTCTGCGGGTATCAGGCACACACATGCAGGCAAAGCACATTAAAGACGTAGGTCTGTGGGAGGAGGAGAGGAGGAATCGAGCAGTAGCCTTTTATAAATAAGGGCTGGGTCTTTCCCACCCATAACTTAAAAGTCCATTTTGACCTTTGCCCCACACCACACACAAAAAAAATATACCATGAGCCTAATGTACATGAAAAAAAGTACACACATATAGGCTAAATGTGAAAACTGGAACAACTTTAAAAAGAAAATCTATGTTAATATTCCCATGCTCATATTAAGTTGGATATAAGAATGTCTAACCATAAAGGAAAAAAAGATAAATTGAATTTTACCAACATATAAAAAAATCTGCTTGTCATAAAACATCATTAAGATGCTAGAAATTGAAGCTGCACAAACGAGGAAAATGCTCACAAGCGCATATTCTAGAAAAGACTCACATTTAGAATAGACACTGAAATTCCGCTAAAAAGAGGAGGAAGTGCTTCTCAAAATGCATATGCTGAATACACCTGTGTGAAGGTGTTCAGTTTGCATAACTGTACAAAGGATGTAAATCTGAGCGACAGTGTGGTCCACTCCATATCCATCCATTTAAAATAAAATTGACCATCAGCAAGAACGAGAAGTGTGAAGCCGCGGGAATGCCCAGCCCCCTCTGATTGGAACAGAGTTGGGCATGGCTTTGGAGGCTCCTTGGCATGGTCCTCTAAACCGGAGCACAGACTCGACTCAGCCCCTGTCCTGTCCCCAGTGATTACCCAAAAGGAAGTGTGAGCCTCTCACAAAACATTCACGCGCAAAAGTGCTCCGAACAGAAATGCTTGCAGAGTCCAAAGCTGTTTTGTGTTCTTTTCTGAACACAAAACGTTAAAGGAAAGCTACCATGATGAGTGCAAATTTATTTAACCTGTGGAAAAATAAAAAGCAAATCGCTAAAAGATTGGTGGGCCCCAGAGTGCTAATCCGAGAGGACTCGAGGGTCCCGGCTTCAGTCATGACTCCTCCCGATGAGCTTGTACCACACGGCTTCTTGCCGTTCTGCTGAGAGGGGCAGTTTCCAATAAAGCAGAACATTGTATCCCTGAATAACTGTGTGTTCGGAGAAGCACACCACAATTTAGAGCATAATGAAATTTTCATAGCTAATATGTGGGCAGACACTTTTCAAAATATGGGGAAAGCCATTGGCATCACCAAGCAGAGGCTCCAATCACCCTTTGAGACTACTCAGTGTGGGAAAGTAACCACAGATTCGCTTAGCCTGTTCTTGAACTTTATCTGAATGGAATCACACAGTATGTGTTTTGACTTACAATTTTTTTTAACTCAGTGACACTAGGGTTCCCCACACATTCCTTGTTCCTTTCCCCTAAATGTCTTTGTCCTTGTCCCTTTTGCTCCCTTTCTGAATACTGTATCCTGTCACCCAATTCCTTTTCACACAACACCTAGCTGATCCCCCTCCAAACCAGTTTGAATTGGTACAACCCCCACCCCACTTGTGGTTTTTCCCTTTAAAACTTAATGGAACCTGTAAGGCCTGAGCACATCTCAAGCCCCCAATCTCTCTCTGTCTCTCTCCTCAGTGGCAGCTCAGATCAGCCTGTACCAGTAAGTTTTTCCCATCACTAAGTCAAGACACACACAGACACAACTTAAGGGAGGATCTATCTATCTATCTATCTATCTATCTATCTATCTATCTATCTATCTATCCATCATCTATGTATCTATCTATCATCTACCCATCTATTTATCTATCATCTATCTGTCTTCCATCCATTATCTATCTATCATCTATGTATCTACTGACTCATGCTTTCAGGATCTATCATCCGTCTGTCTGTCTGACTGTCTATTGGCTCATGCTTTCAGGTTATTTCATCCCATCTGGGCTGGGAAGAAATAACGGCTGGAAAGCTTCATGCTGTGGCAGCTGGTCCCGCCATGCAGTCAGTCACAAAGCAGATTATGGGCAGAAGCAAGGCTGCTCTGAAACCCTCAAAGACAATCCTTCAGCTGACCCTCCACCTGACAGGCTCCCAGAACAGCATGCCCTAGCCGAAACTGGGTCTACTCACGTGACCCTGTGGGTGACATTCCACATCCAAAGCACAACAGCTCAAAGAAAGTGCATCATAATCTGTTCTCCTGTTTCTCTCAGACAACAGGAAGCTTAGGACATGCAGTGGAGAGCCAGAGTGGTGGCTCCACAGTGTCACTTAGAAGCCCTCGTGCTCCCTCATGGTCAGTGTGTGACTCATCTTCAGGGTGCCAAGATGTCTGTGACACTCTGAGGCCTTGCTTCTGTAGTGTGGGAAGGGACAGGCAAAAAAAAAAAAAACAACAACAAAAAAAAAAACACAAATACCTCCAAAGAACATGCCACTAGTCTATGTCTGTGGCATATAGGTCACTTGTCACGTTAGTCACTGAACTTCTTTGCTTTTTCCTAATGCCTCCAGTGATGTGTACTAATGCTATTTTTAAAGACATCTTTGCTAATTAGATGATAAAGCAAACTCCTTCTTTAAGTTTGAACTCTGAGCCCTATGGAAATAATGCATTGGGTTTCCTGTCGGGCTGAGTAATCAGAGAATCCTTCACATTCCTCTAGGGGCAGAAAAATAGCCGGGTCCTATTCTTGAGAGGATGCAGTACCCGGGACTGCTCCATGACTCTCCTAAAATGTATAGAGAGGCCTGGTGTGTGTGTGTGTGTGTGGAGGGGGGCGTCTCTAGGTGGCGTTCTCTGGGAGCAGAGGTGTTTCTGACCTGAAATGACTTGCCAAAGAGGCAGCATCCCACACAGCCGGGTTTGCTGTGTAGGTGTCTGTCGCTGCTGCTCCACGCTCAACTGTATATTTTATCCATTTTCTGGAGCTCTGCGGGGGAGAGCTCAGCTCAGAATAATTAAGGAAAAATGCAAAGCAAGAAACAAGCTTGGTTAGAGTTTAATTCACTAAGAGAAGATGAAGTAATAGACAGTGTAAATTGTATTTCAAGACAGAGTTGATTTCCAGCAAGGTATCATTGATCAACACTTCTGAAGAAAGCCACCCTGGAAATAGCAAGAGTTTTGAGCAGACTTAAGTGTACCACCTAGCTGAATGAGAATTCTCCACCCTAGGCCTTTAATCGTTCTCTGTTAGTCATTTCCATCTGAGAAAACTTGGTTTTCGGCAAGCAAATTCCAGTGGAGCGTCTGCTTGTGGAGCAAAAGGGGGCCCTAGAAATTTCCAGAGGTAAGAAGCAGGAAGTTGATAAGCGGTAGCTTTAAATTATGAGAAAGAGAAATGGTGTTCAAAAGGAAATGATAATCTTCTCAGAATTCAGTGTCAAGCGTGTTTTTCCTTCTCACTTGGTGTGAGAGGCCTCTTCCAAAGCCTGACCTGAGCAGAGAAAACATCACTCACCACAGTGACCTTCACAACTACCCCACATGGTTGTTCCCTTCACATTCCCTTCCCAGACACCTCCACAGACACCCCAAGGTCACTGGATTAGTCAGACCCTTGATTACTAGGAGAAAACAATGCAAAAACAAACCAAAAAGAGAAGCAATGTGAGGGACAAAGGTTTGTTTTGGCTCCCAGTGCCAAAGATTTCTGCCCATCATGGTGGGAAGGGCCTGGTGGAACTGCACAGCCCACACCCTGACTCCAGGAAACAGAGAAGGGTGTGTCTGCAATCACTGGCTCTTTCCTCCCTCTAATTACAACTGGGTCCTCAGGCTAAGAAATGGAGTCACCCACACCCCTTAGTTAATCCTGTCTGGAAAGTCCTCCCAGGCACACCCAGAAGTGTGCTCCACTAGTCCTCCTAGGCATTTCCCAAACAGTCAAGTGGATAATCAAGGCTAACTATCACAGTTACCTCCCACCAGGACCTCCACCGCAAGTGGCCCCCACCAGACACGCTGCCTCAGACTTTACTTACACTTAGTGTCAGGAACAGTCTTGACCCCTCTAACTGATCAGCCTCTAGTCAGTCACTGGGCCTCGGTTTAGACATTTCTTCTAGAGACCACAGAAATCCTCTGAACTCTGCTGCCTGTATTCTCATTTAGGACTTCTCCCTTGAATAAATTTTAAAAGAACACAAAGAGACAAAAAAATAATTTGTGTCTTATGATGATTTTGTATCAATCTTGTCACTCAGTGTGATGACACAAGCTAACATTTCTTGTGCACTTATTATGTACCAGACACTGTTCTAAGTGCACAGTGCATATTAAATGCTATTCCTCACCACAGCTCAAGGAGTAGGATGAGTAGATCTATTAGTGTCACAGTTTTACAGAAGAAACTCAAGTATGAAAAGGTTGAATTGCACAGAACTGGGGAGTTACTTAGTGCAGACTCCAGAATATGCTCTCCTAGCCTAGAGCTCACCCATGAGCCTGGGGTTTGACAGACTCAAACTCACATATGTCTCCTGCTGAACCAATCTCTCTCCTCACACTGCAGTCCTTTGGGCTCAGCTCAGGAGACACCCAGGAATCCAAAGTCGAAGTGCCCTGTGGTCTGTGACTCTGCTGTTGTCTCCCCTGGGAGCCTATGGATCCCATATCACAATGATTTGGAGTCTGTTTGCTGGCTTCCTTTCTCCTTACCAGAGTTCTGCTTGAGAATGTCATCCCTGTATGTCTGTGAGACTTCCTAGCAGCTACATCTGTAACGGCTCTTACTGCATCCACTTCATTCACACACCAGAGATCTTTATTTAACTCTGCTGGGATCCAAAATCTAGGAAAAATGCTGTCACCATTTGGGCTCAAAGTATCCTTCAGTGCTGTTGTCCTATTTCATCGGTATGTGTTCCCTGCGCTGAGGAAGATGGTTTCCCAAAACATTAGTCACACTTGCTTATCTCAATTATTGCCCTATTTGGATTTCTTGATTCTTGATTGGGAGGTAGATCAGTGGTAAAGTCCTAGTCTAGCACACATGAGGCACAAATGCCACAAGTATACATTTTTTCCCTGTCTTGTCCTCATTACCACTGATTTTAATCACACACGGGACACCCCAAATGCTCTGCCCCATTCCCAACTTTTAATGGCTATGACAACAGAGTCTCACCATTCTGAACCACCCCAATTCTAATCTACATGTTTTGCTGCAGATACTTGTGTGCCTGCCATAGACTCCTTGAAGGCAAGGTGCTGTGGAATAATCCTCTGTATGGTGTGTGAATATGTGTTGCTATGATTGATTTAATAAGCAATCTAACTGGCCAATAGTTGAACAGGATAAAGTCAGGTGGGAAAGCCATGTTGAGAATGCTGGGAGAAAGAAGGATGGAGTCTGGAGTTTCCAGTCAGACACAGAGGGAGCAGGAGATGAACATGCCATGCTAATAGAGGCACTGCTGTGTGGCAGAGCGTAAGTAAGGAATATGGGTTAACAAAAGTTAGCTAGTAATAAGCCTGGGCTATAGACTGAGCATTTATAATCCATGTTCAGCCACTGAGTTGGTTATTTGGGACTGGGCAGTCAGACTGGTGGCCGAGATTGGCAAAGAAACATCCATTTACAGGAGGATCACACCTTACTCTTCTTCATTCTTGCCTTGGCTAGCTTTTGTCAACTTGACACAAGTTAGAGTCATTTTGGAAAAGGGAACCTCAACTGAGAAAATGTTCCCACCAGATTAGCCTGTGGGGGAAGCCTGTGGTATATTTTCTTGATTGATGATTAATATGGGAGGGCCCAACTCATTGTGGGCGGTGCTACCCCTGGGCTGGTGATCCTAGGTTCTGTAGGAAAGCAGGCAATTCATGAGGAGCAAGCCAGTCAGCAGTAGTACATCAGAGCCTCTGCATCAGCTCTTGCTTCCAGGTTCCTTCCCTATTTGAGTTCCTGCCCTGACTTCACTCAGTGATGGATTATGATATGAAAGTGTAAGCTAAATACACCCTTTCCTCCCCAAGTTGCTTTTGGTCATGGTGTTTAATCAAAGCAATAGAAACACTAATTAAGACAATCTAACAGAAACCAATATGGTATCCTGACATGATAGATGTAAAATACATCATTTAAGTTGAAAGTTGAATTCAATCACATTGGCTGTAAATAAAAGCTGGCATGAAACCATTCCATGACAGCATCTTACTTATTCCTCCCCAGATGTGTCTAAAAAAGTAATTAAAATTCATGTAAATATAGAAACAATATACTTTTCCATGACAAATCCAATACATACTCAGGCCAAACAATGGGGTAGGTGCCTTTTAATTTCTAGAAATGGAACTGGGGATGGAAATGATGTGTAGCATGAAGAATTAGTTGGGTAGTTTGAGATGGAATCTTCTCAGTGGACTGCATGTAAGCAAATAAAACAGACATGTGAACCCATGGCTGTTATGAGAGGTTCATCACAACAAGAGAGGTGACAATTAACTACATGGATTTATTTGCATTTTTAAAAATGTATTCAAAAGAAGAGAAGAGCCTAGGATAATACTTGTCAAACACAAACACTGGTTATCTCTGAGTGATGAAATTAAGAATAGCTTATCTTTTGTTCAAAATATTATCCTATACCTCTACAATTAGTAGAACCAGGAAAATAGTGCATTTTCTTCAGGATTTACAGTGATCATGGATAGTATGATTAATTATATGCCAAAGTAAGAAGACATTGTGGCAATCTGAGGGCTCCACTGTGTTCTGTAATTGTAACTGGATCAAGAACAGCTGTACCATCCTGAGTAAGGTAACCTAGTCACAAAAAGATAAACATGGTGTGTACTCACTCATATATGGATATTAGACATAGAGCAAAGGAGTACCAGCCTACAATCCACACTACCAGAGAAGCTAGGAAACAAGGAGGACCCTGAGAGAGAGAGACATACATGGTCCCCCAGAGAAGGGGAAAGGGACAAGATCTCCTGAGCAAATTGGGAGCATGGGGAGAAGGGGAGAGGGAGTTAGGAGAAAGAGAAGGGGAGAAGCCGAGGGGAAAGGAGGATATGAGGGAGCAGGAAGATTGAGTTGGGAGAAGAATAGAGGAGAGCAAGAAAAGAGATACCATAATAGAGGGAGTCATTATAGATTTAAAGAGAAACCTGGCACTGGGGAAATGTCCAGAGATCTACAAGGTTGACACCAACTAGCAATCTAAGCAATAGTGGAGAGTCTACCTTAAATGCTCTTCTCTGATAATGAAATTGATGACTACCTTATATGCCATCCTAGAGCCTTCATCCAGTAGCTGATGGAAGCAGAAGCAGACACCCACAGCTAAACACTGAGCTGAACTCCTGGAATCCAGTTGCAGAGAGGGAAGAGTGATGAGTAAAGAGGTCAACACCAGGCTGGAGAAACCCACAGAAACAGCTGACCTGAACAAGGGGGAGCTCATGGACCCCAGACTGATAGCTGGGAAACCCACATAGTACTGAACTAGGCCCCCTGAACATCAGTTAGGAGGCCTGGGCAATATACGGGGCCTCTAGTAGTGTATCAGTATTTATCCCTAGCACACTAATGGACTTTGGGAGCCCACTCCACATAGAGGGATACTCTCTCAGCCTAGACACACACGGGAAGGCCTAGTCTCTACTCCAAATGATATGACTTTGAAGATCCCTCATAGAAAGCCTCACCCTCCCTGGGAAGCAAAAAGGGGATGGGATGGAGGGTTGGTGGGGGCAGGGAAGGATGGGAGGGAGAGGGAACTAGGATTGACATGTAAAACTAGCTTGTTTCCAATTTAAATTTTAAAAAAGGAAAAAAAAAGATCAGCTGTATTATTTTGTGCTGGACACTCTAATAAGTGTACATATGCATGTGCATCTATGTAATGTGTATATAAATTTTCCATTTATTTGTCCTAACAACCCTTCTATCCTTTATTTTTCTTTATAAGATATATCAGTTTCTGATATTAAACAGGTTGCTTATTTATCCCCTTTACTGTCCCTACTAGTTACTTTTCTGTCACTTCGATAAACACCATGATCAAGGGCATATGTGAGCTTACAGTTCCAGAGTCCATAATGGTGGAAGAGGCATAGTACCAGGTGGCTTGAGTAGAAACAGAGATCACATCCTTAGCCGAGAACAGGAAGCAGAGAGAGTGAACGGGAAGCATTGGAGTGAGGCTACAAACTCCCAAAGTCCACCCCCAGTGACGTACTTCTGTAAGCAAGGATTCACTACCTTCCCAAGCAGTGCCACCAACTGGGGATCATGTGCTTAAATGCCTGAGTCTATGGGGACCATTTCTTATTCAAACCACCACACTGTGTATCCTCCTTTCTGGAACATGGACTAGACTCCTGGGAATAAGAATATCAGCCTGTTTGATCACTTCTGTGCCCCTACGTGCCACCACAGTTCCTGGATCCTTACACTTGGTAAAAGTTTGTTGCAGGCATGCATGAAAAACTTTATGATGCCTATGACTAGTCCCATATTGCTACAGTGAGGTCTGTAAGAGAAGCCACAGAGCTGTGAAGCAGAGCCGTAACCCCAGATGTCTGAGGTGCCAGGAGCTGAGCTCTGAGCTGCTCTCGCATCAGTTACAACCCACCTGTAGTCAATCTAAGTGAGAGACAGCAAGATGGGACGTGACAGCTCGCAGAGACGGATCCTTCTGACTAATAAGCTAGGAAGATTTGCACATAATACACCGTGTTCCATCTTCTGTAATAATCATGGAGACAGACATGAGGTTGTTCACATCAAAAGCAGGAGGCAGGGGGTCCAAAACTCACAGCAAGCATTCACTGAATGGAGGAGAAGCAGCGGTCTTAACAATGGTCTCGCTTCATCTCCTGTTCTAGTGTAGGGTATTGGACCTGGGGCCTTTTGCATAAGAGGCAAGTGCTTAACTGCCAAGTACACAGCCCGGGGTCTCTATTTAAGAAACAGACCGCTGTGAATGTGAGAACTTGGGCAGAAGAGCTAGGAATGCCCCCAAACATGAGATTTACAGGGGATCCCAGTGCCAATTCAGGAAGAACAAACACAGACAGGTGAACACAAACGTATCTGGGCCTGTAGCCGCTTGGCTCGGTAACACCCACCATGAAGATCATCCACTTGACCACCAAACAACCTTCATCAGGCCAGTGTAAGCATAAGCTAGTTCTCCAGGGTGTGTGGAAGATGAGAGGAAGGTGGTCTGAAGCAGTGTGCTGCCCAGCACCAAACCCGGTTGGAGGCTAGAGGCCATGGAGCCTGGGGGTCCTACAGAGTCAGTCCTTTGACCAGCAGATACTAGTTCTGTAGCCGCCTTGGACATTTGATTTTATACAAGTCACACAATTGGCATTCCTATTTATTAAGTTTTTATGGGTTTGCTAATGTGGGTGAGACCCAGGGACCATGACAATTTGGGGAACACTCAAATCTAGCTTCTGGGTCTTCAGCGGGAAAACTAACCCTACACTATCGTGATGATTCTGACCCTGCACTCTCCCAACCCCATTGAACACACACACTGCATACATGCACATACAGTCAGACATATTTACGCACCAGAAATGTACACACATTCACTTGCACACATGTATGGAGACTTCTGAGGTCCTGGTTTGGTCAGCCACCTCCCTCGGTGACATCTGGAACTACAAAATGGTGCAGTTGCAATGATAGGAACCCTTTGCACTTGTATTTCTCCATCTTTGGTGTTTCTGCCTTGTCAGGAAGGTCGAGCAGGCTGTTCAGCACTAATTCAGCCTGGATACAATGGTATGGCTTCCCCAGGAGTCCTAAAGCAACCAGGCTGTGGGGGCTGCTCCTTTTGAAGCAGGAAGTGAACAGGGCCACAGGGTTCCTGGGCAGAGCTGAGAGGGAGACAATGTACCTTTTCATCTCTCAGCTGACCGGAGGAGGCCTTTCTGGACCTTTCTCTGCAGGAGCAAAGGCCAGACCAAGGGGCCTTTAGGAAACCGGTGTTGAGTGTCGAGAAGCACAACCCATGTTTGTGATGTCCGTCTCTGGTGTAGTGATTCCCATCCCCCCACCACCACAATAAGCATCAATAAATGGATTGAGTTAACTGTGGCTTTCCTTTGCCATTTCCTGTTTTCCCCTTTTGTAGTTACTTCACACACTTCCCCTCACGTTTTTAAATACCTAAATAACATGTTGGCTCTTGCAGGCTGTGAAGAAAGCCTTGAGTGAACATGTAAGGAGCAGATGAAATACTGAGTGAATGTGTTTTGTTGACATGAACACAGCCATGTCAAGGACCCCACTGCTTCAGATTGTGGGAGTGGAGAAGCCTTCCCTGGGTGAGGCTCTGAGACTCAGAGGAATGGCAGAACCTTCCTCTGGTCCAAGTACCAATGCTGGCAGTGTATGTGCAACTTAGCAGCCATGATTGTCTCCTCCCGGTAACCATTCGCCTACAGAGACTTCCTAAACCTGCGTCCTCATTCAACCATGTACAATAAGCCCGCCTCCTCGATTCTGATGTATTAGATGAACAGGCTAAGGCTCGGGCTGCTGTTGTGGTTGGTGTCCTTCACCAGAGAGAGCACAGCCCGTGAGATGAAAGCTTTGCTCATGTCTCAGTGTGTCCTTTCTTTCTTCGTTTCCTCATCTCCTCCTCACCCGATATGGCAATCCCTGAAGCTGCACAGAGCCATGCAGGCTGCCACTTCTCTTTGATGTCTGCCAAGGAGTGAAGTCCTTCATAGTATTGTGGAAGCTCAACACAGCCTGGGAGGTCCACTTGGGCTAAGAACAGATCTTTGTAGTCAATCACTGGCTCTGTGAAAAACCACTAACGGAGGTGTGAGAGGAATTCTAAACCATTCGAAGAGGTAACGGCCAGATCCATCTCGGGGAGAAGAATGTCCTTGAGTGTGAGGAATAGCTCTAATACACCTTTTAGTTCTGAGCGGCCCAGGACTTGTGCGAGCTGAGAGAGGCAGAAAGAAAGAAGGCATATTTTGCTCTCAGACCATCATAAAAGATGTCTATTCTAGTGAGAGGTTTGCACGTTTTGATGTTTTCTAGTTCCACTGTCTGCCCTAAAAAAGAAACTCAAGGGAGCAGAAGCTAGAAGTGTAAAGAAGGAAGTCAAGCAGAGGGGGCGAGTCTGTTTGCTGCAGCAGGGACACAGCTGAAGACAAGGTCAGAAGGACTAGGACAAAGGTAGTACTTCACACTCAGCTGCATGCTCTGTGCTCTTTAAAAATGTCCCCTACTGGCCCCAAGTCTTTTTTTTCTGCTTTTGTTTTTGACATAGGGTCTCTCTGGCTGTCCTGGAACTCACTATGTAGTTCATGTGGGCCTTGGACTCACAGAGATCCATCTGCCTCTGCCTCCTGAGTGCTAGGATTAAAGGCGTGAGCCAGAAAGCCCAGACATACCCCCAAGTCTTCACCCAAGCCATGCCAGCCACAGCCTTGTGTTAGTGTCCTGTGAGACACTCAAAGACACCATGCCCATGCCTGGGGACAATACTGACCAAATAGGCCTAGGAAAAACGAGGTGGTGAAGTGGCCGGAGGTGAGGAAGGAGAAATCCGACAGCAGAGGAAGAATCAGAGTAAAATGTAACCATGGTCAGGAAATCTAGAAACTTGGGCTAGGAGGCAGAACACGGTGTGGTCAGTGTAGTATCTGAATCTGGATAGAAAGCAATGGGTCCTCTAAAGACGGGGAGAACAGAGCCTCCTGGATCACCCTGAGTCACAGCATTGAAAGGATGCTATCCGTTTCGGACTTCACATAGAAGCCCTCTTATCAAGTGTATTAACCCAATGTATTACATTATAACAAGTGTGCAGAGAAATGAGATGGGGTCTGCATTCGTGCCTTCTTGGCTTTCCCACTGGATGCCATGATAGGCTCCGGCATCTCTGTGGAGTGACATCCCATACCCTGGAGCAGTTTCCAGTCATGGATCTAGAACCCGCAGCAAGAGTCTGTTGGGTTTGTTGCCATTTAGGTGACTTTTTTTCTAGTGCATTCACGCACATGTACACTAGGGGTTATATTGGGGAGGATGTGTCTGTGTGAGCACAAGCACACCACACCTGCCACATGCCTGGATATCAGAGGACAACTTGTTTGGGTTGGTTTTCATTGGTCCTCTGAGGAGCAAACCCAGGACATCAGATTCAGCAGCAAGCTCACTAACCGCTGTGCCCTTATGTTGATCTTAATAACAGCATTATTGAAGCACTCCGGCAGCTGGACTCAGGGCTACAGTATCATACATTTCTAGCAGAAGCTCAGCCACTCTTAATTAAACACATGCATCTCTGCAGAGCTACTGATACTTGGGCAATGCCGTGGATCCTAACATCTGAAAACAAGTGACTTTCTACAATCTTGTAACCACTGGTCATTTCAGAAAGCAGTGTCATGGTCTGTCAGCATGACTGAGTAATGATCATTGGATATATAATTTGCACTTGGTTTTGGTAGAGCACAGGAGGCTGAGAGAGATGAATTTCAAAGGTTAGGGCTAGTTGCATAGCTAGAGTCTCACCACAAACCATCATCACCACCACAAACAAGATCTGAGCTCCTTGGTGGTGATGATTTAAGCCTGGAGACAATATGAAAGCCACGGAAGCCAACAGTGGGGGAATAAACATTCTTATAGGCTGTCATGACCCCTGTGATGCCGAGCTTTCCTCGATATGGCTATAATATATGCATGCACCTTTACCAGAAACGAACTGCCCCATGAGTGAACAGTTGGGGGCTTGAGAGTTCCCTCAGCAGCTGGACACGTGTTGATTCGTGGGTAGTGAATGCAGTGGGCTCAGAAGGGATTTCAGAAACCTGTGAGATCTCAAGAACGCTGCGCGTTTAAAGCAATGCTGTCTGGTCTTTAAAGCATTATGTTGGTTTGTGGATTTAGGGGTGACAATACTTCAGCTTTTCTGGACTCTAGGGAAATACCCCCAGAAAAACAATAGGACCATGTTCCACTCTACTCTAGTTTTGATGAAGAATATCCCACTCAGTGTTGCTAAGTGTACATATGAACACACACACACACACACACCACACACCACACACACCACACACCACACACGAGCATCATAGAAAGAGAGAAAGAAACCACAGCATTATTCCTCTTTACTCTTCTCTCACAAACTCCTTTACTAATTACATTTTTGCTAAGATGAACTGTCATGCATGTCAGAAGTAGCGTATGTTTTCATGTATGAAGCTCCCTTCAGGAAACCTCCTACCCATTGAAGTTTGTTACATGCCCACTGCTGTGTTTCATGTGGCTCCTAGAGGGACCTGCCACCCAAGTGCCCCAGATCATTGTCCATTGGAGATCTCATCCCTCTTTCTGCAGTTTCTTGACTGCCCTTCCTGGAACTACCTGCTATATGAACAGGCGATGCTGGGTTTTAGGTCTACATGTGAAGGAACCCAAACAGACAAATCTTAAAGTCCATGTGACTGCTTATACTGGTATTGTCTCTAAGCTACATTATGTCCTCATAGAAAAAATGGGGCCACTATAGGTTTGAGGAGAGATGCGGCACTAATGAGATGTCCACCAACTGGCAATCTAATCAATAGTAGAGAGGCTACCTTAAATGCCCTTCCCGATAATGTGACTAATGACTACATTGTATGCCATCTTAGAGCCTTCATTCAGTGGCTGATGGAAGCAGAGGCAGACACCCACAGCTAAACACTGAACTGAACTCCTGGAACCCAGTTGCAGAGAGAGAGGAGTGATGAGCAAAGGGTCAAGACCTGGCTGGTGAAACCCATAGAAACAGCTGAGCTGAACAAGGGGGAGCTCATGGACCCCAAACTGATGGCTGAGGGGCCAGCATGGAACCAATCCAGACCCCCTGAATCTGGGTGTCAGTGAGGAGGCCTCAGCATTCTTGGGGCCTCAGGCAATAGATCAGTATTTATCCCTGGTATCCAAATGGACTTTGGAAGCCCATACCACATGGAGGGATATTCTCTCAGCCTGGACACGTGGGGGAGGGCCTAGCCCTTGCCCTGGGACGATATGACAGACTTTGGAGATCCCCACGAAGGGCCTCACCCTCCCTGGAGAGTGAAGTTGGGATTAGGTGGGGGGGCTGGGGGGACTGGGGAGGAGGGGAGTGAGAGGGAGCTGGGATTGACATGTGAAGCAAGCTTGTTTCTAGTTTAAATTGAAAAAAACAGATTTAAAAAAAGTGAAAATACACATGGTGGCTCTCCAGTCAGAACCCAAGACAAACATTTTCAAGTTTTGAAAAGGTGAAGATTACATTCACCACAGGCAGCAGGCTATCCCTCCCATTTCACCAAGAACCAAGACAATGAGGTGATGAAGGCTTCCAAGGGGCTCTACAGGACAAGCACAAGTCCAAGCTGGATTTTCTAGCTATTGAAAACATACTTTAGGATGTATCAGAAAAAAGGGAAAATGTTATTTCTCCAGTCAAGATGATAACTGAGCCACCAACCATGGAGGCACACACTTCTAATGCCAGCACTCTTAAGGCAGAGGCAGGCGAGCTCTGAGTACGAGGCTAGCCTGGTCTACAGAGTGAATTCTAAGCTAGCCAGGACATTTTTTTTCTAAAGAAAGGAAGGAGGAAGGGAGGGAGGGAGTTAAAATAACTGAGTGTATAGTATTAAAAGAAAACCTTAAATATAATTAAGCATTCCCATCATGGAGAGCAGGACCAGTGAGCTCTGTGTGCCTTCAAGATCCAGCAATTTTGCACACATACTTTACGAACTTTCAGTATAATATCTAAAAATAATCAAGCATATTTTTTCATAAAAAGAAATGCATAACTCCTGATGGCTGACTTAATGGACAACTGTACAGGCTCCATAGAGTGAGAGCATTTTTATTTTAAAAAATTCTGTGTGCCAAACTGCCTAATGAGAACCAATAGTAGCATTGTCCCCCTGAAATGTGACAGGAATTTTCTCTCCACTGTGCCCTGGTCCAGAGATGCTGGACTAAGTTCTGTGCAATAAGTTCACACAATAGATTTTATTCTATAAGATTCTAGCCATTTATTTAACAAAATGGAAATTTCTGATGTCTAGTGCTTTTCTACATTTAAATTTTCAGAGAAGTGGGGTTTACATTCTACAGCATACATGATAAGAAAAGATTTCATTGTAAATTTAGATCAGCTAAAATATTTTCTCTAATGACTAGGACTCATTTTCCTTGAGTGAAGTAAGGTGACATTTTTCTTGTGGAAGAAGTCACACAAGATGTGCCACTAACAAAACCTCCCCTCCTCTCTGATCTGGTTCCTGGGGATTGCTTGTCCAATAACCGGCAGAAATCCATTTCTCTGGTTTTGGTTCCCAGGTCAAGTATAAGTCCTTTGAATTTAAGACACAACTCCAACTGTGAACCAAAGGGTGGAGGCTGAGTTTGCCCTTTCTCGCTCACACACTGCTCCATAAGGTCATGGGGTCCCTGGCTGTCCTCACGTGCTGACCATGGCACCCCCAGCTATCGGTAATGCAGGTGTGTGGGAGACCATCTGAGTAACACACAGCACCTGAGAGAGAGAGAGAATGGCAGCTCTCCACCCCGAACTTGAATTCTTACAAACTCTGAATGGTCAGCATCACTTGTGCCTGACAGAATCTGGGGGCTCTAAGCCCAGATGCAGAGTACATTTCCCAGGCTTCTCCAGAGCGAAGGCAGGATGTACGCCCTCGCTGAATCTATGCCTCACGATGAAGAGCAGCTGTCCACTCTCGGCATTTATGAATAGGAGTCTCTGGTTGGGGTAGTCCAGCAGAATGCCCACTCTGGCTGGACGCTCAGTCGCGTGCACCTCGCTCACAAGACCACTGTAGAAAAACGTGTACCTGAAATGAAACAGAATGAGAGATCCAATTTATAAAATCTCTGGAAGTCCTTAAGATTTGAGAAGAAAAACCACTTGGAAACAATCAAGGTCTCACTTTGTCAGTCTGGTTCCCAGTGATGAGCTGCAATAACATCGCCCTAAGTACATTTGCTGTAGGCCCTCTAGATGCTCAAATGCATAATAGCTCATCCAGCAGAGGTGTGTTTCAATCATTCCGCTCCTTCCGTACTAGGGGGCAGTCCCAGAATAACCAGCATGTGCCTCCCCTGTGATTTTTCTCCACATTCTAATTCTTTCCCAGCTGCCCACATGTTTCAACTGCCGTATTCATGGTGTGTCATTCTCTTGAATAAACTCCTTTGGCTGCCGTGTATTTAAACAGTACTGTGGGCTTGCCTTCCATACAACGCATTCATTTTACATTTTTAAAGATTTATAGGTAACTTACATAAGGGCCTTTGTGAAGTTCAAGAGCAATGCCACTAGTTTTTGCCAACTTCAAGTTTTGAATAAGCACCGCTGTGCCCCCACCCCCATGCCCAGACCGATTTCCCCCTTTTATCTCTAAGTTTTCAGCAGCCAGAGGGTGCTTTGGAGTCACTCTCCAATAGACACATACCCACGTGTTGAACAGGCGAGTCTGTGCACCTTGTTTCTCTCTAGCCCCTCTGGGGGTGTGGGGCAGACAAGCTCTCACTAGGCCATCAGGAATGGGCAGGACAGGAGTGGGTGGGGGAGGGCAGAGAAGGCAGATGGAGCAGCCTGAGAAGGAGGAGGCAGCAGAATGGGCGTGGAGGTGGAGAGAGCAGTCACCATCCGCCGGGCAGTTGGAGAGGCCACCGGCCACTGACAATAGGTCTGAGTCGTACATTCATGGTGGCAGAGACCCTAGGCCAGGCAGTTCCAGGATCCCATGGGTATTAAGAATTGGAACTCTGGGTGACTTGCTTGCATAGAGACCAGCAGTCCCAAATAGGGACAGTAGCCACTAACCACATCTGTCCACTTGAACATTTAACAATGTATAAAATCCAGATTTTCAGCCTTACCTGACACAGTTCAAGAATAGCTGTGACACCATTTTTCTATTATTGAAGAAGGTACTATTGTACAATACAGGTCTAGAGCAGTGGCTCTCAGCCTTCCTAATGCTGCGACCCTTTAATACAGTTCCTCATGTTATGGTGACACCCAACCATAACATGATTTTCATTGCTACTTCATAACTGTAATTTTGCTGCTTCACGAACCGTAAAGTTATCTGTTTTCTAATAGTCTTAGGTGACCCTGTGAAAGGGTTGTTGCCCCTCCCCCAGGGGTTGGGACCCACATGTTGAGAACCACTGGTCTAGAAGGTTCTGAATGACCCAGTGAACTGATGCCCTTTACCTGTGGCTTAGAAAGTCCCTATTCCCAGAAGGTCAGCCCCAGGCAATCCCCATCATGGGGGCAAGAGAAAAAGACATCTTTTAGAATCTTGACTCCATCAGTCCCACAGGGCATGGAGCAATTCCTACTCCTGCTGTTTCCTTCCTAGCACACCAGTCCCTCGTTTTGCTCTTAAGTGAGGACACAGATGATTGTCACAGACCCTGTCCCTTTGGGCCTCTGTGCTACAGTCATGGTCACCAGCCTGGGCTACGACCCTGGTGGATTCTCTAGGGTCTGGGATTTCATGGAAGACGGGCCACTGGGGAAGCCCTTTGAAGGGGTAGTGAGACCATGATCTCTTCCTCTTCTTTCTGCACGCCAGCCTTGATGAGGCAGTCTACCTCTGCCATGAGTTGTCACTGCCACGGTCTAGTGTGCTGTCGCTGGCCCAAAGCAACTGGGAAAAGCCAAAGTGACTGGGGAAAGAGACTCTGAGCTAAAAAGAAGCATTCCTCTGTTAGAGTTGGTTTCCTTTGGTCTTGCTTGGGGAGGATCCCACCCCACCCCCATTTGCCTCCTCCAGTCTGGGACTGCTCAAATAAGAATCAATACTCAATACTCAATACTCAATACTCAAATAAGAATCATCCATAAGCTGGATAATGACTATGGCTCTCAAACTGCCTGCCCTGGGGCTTCTATCACCCTGAACAAAGCTGACCCAGGTTCAGCCAGACCCCTTTTTATGCTGGAGACACTTCCCTCCTCCCTTAGCCTGGTCACTACTTCCTGGTTTCCTTTCTTCACTGTGTCCTGTAAGTGCCCCTCCACCCCGAGCTCTGATGCCACTAGAGATATCTGTGGCTTGACTGTAGAAGAAAATAGAGGGATACAGTGAAATAATGGGGCAGGCAGGGCCACATAGGCACAGACGGCATGGCTAGGGTGAGACCGGACGTGAAGGGCCTTGAACCAGTACAGCAAAGTTAAGAATGGAACCACTGGTGTCTCCCAAGGCCATCTTCACACTTGGGTTCAATCAAGAGCCACAGAGCTGGTTTAAAGTCAGTGAACTAGAAAACTGAGACCCACAGGAAGGCTTGCTGCGCCACTCTCCCAGAATCCTACGGGTTCGTGTGGAACCGTCCCTGTGCCACAACCACAAAGGTAGGTCTACTTGCCTCCCAGAAGCCCACACTGGGCCCGAAAGAACCAGTGACCAAAGTTACAGGAAGACCTTGTCCCCAGAATATACAGTTGTGTTTCCTACAAAGTCAGTACTGGAAATTTGTGATTGGAGAGTTGGGGGCTAGCCTTTGGTTTGTGTTCTCAAGTGTGTAGAGGATCATCACCAGTAGCCTGGCATTGGTGGCGCACACCTTTAATCCAAGCACTTGGGAGGCAGAGGCAAGATCTCTGTGAGTTCGAGGCCAGCCTGGTCTATAGAGGGAGTTCCAGGATAGGCTACAAAGCTACACAGAGAAACCATGTCTCAAACACACACACACACACACACACACACACACACACACACACACACACACACACACACGGGAGGCAGAACAGAACTTTTGGCAATGGCTCTCTCCTTCAGGAGATGGAACTTGGGTCCTTGGGCTTGCTCAGCAAGCACTTTCATCCACTGAATCATGGAAACCTGTAAAGAGTTGTTTTTTTAATGAAATTAATACCTATGTTGGGTTCCTATAATTTGCTAACTGTAAACTCTAGGTTTAAATGATTTTAAACTCTGGGCAGGGGCTGAACCCTTCAGCACAGCACAGCATTGAATATCAATTAATCATAATTGCTCTGACTTGATGAAATGTGACTTTAAATAGCACTCGGAGACGGCATCCTTGTGAACCATCTCAGAGAGTCAAACTGTCAAGTAAAATGCAGGGAAAGATGTGCAGCTGAAGATATGTAAAATCCCAGTCTGGGTGCCTTTTCTGAGAACTTACAAGCAGCAGTACCGAAGGACAGCTTCCTTCTCAAAGTCTTGCATTGGAATAATGCCTGACACTTGGGTGATATATTACAGTGCCAAAGCTCTTCCTTGTGTTTAATTTGATGTGATCCTACAACCCCAAAAAGGTAGCAGGCCAGGCCTCAACCTTACTAAGCCTATGTCAATGACTGGCAAACAAGGCCTTCTGGGATAGACTAAATGCATAAAGAATTGACCAAAGGGTTAACGAACTTGGGGAGAGTAACCAATAGGAGGCAGAATCAAGGGCCAAGCCAGGATGAAAATCAGACCATCCTGCCATGACAGCAAGTTTGCCTGAGCCCTGGAGACTAACAGAGACTAGGGTTTGGTAAACTTATCTATAAGGAGACAGGAAAAATTATCTGGGCATGTGATAGCTACTCAGTCTCTCTCCAGTTTGCCACATTGGTGCAAATGCAGCCATAGACAATACATAAACACATGAACATGACTGCTTTCTAATAAAACTTTATTTACAAAAAGTGAGCATAGGTCAGGTTTTGTCTATGTGCAATAATTTGTCAGTTTCTGCTATAAGTCAATACTGGACAGAGAGCAGGGGAACAACCTCTCTCACTCCTGCCAGTTCCTTCTCTGTAGAGGGAGCCTTTGAACATCACTGTGGTACTTCTTTCCACTAGGGATGAGTTTAGAAGAGAAAACTGCCAGATTCTTCCTTCTCCTATCTCTTCGTCTTGGCTGGTGAGGGGATAAAACATTCTTCTCTGCCTCTCCAGGGACAAGCTGAGCCCCACAGAGCAGACAGGTTGACCCCTCCGTGGATGGCTGAGTCTTCTGCATGGTCATGAGGTTGAATATAAGCCGCCCTCTTGTCTAGTTTCTGTGGTAACCGGAATGATGTTAAACTGCCACACCCTTTGTGTTCACTGTCTTACTTAGTTTGGAAACTGGGCAAGGATGTGACAAGCTCCTCATTAGGTCCCTGCCTAGACACTGTAAATGATCCTCAGATTGTGTTGGGAAAGCTTACCTCTGTGGCTCAGAGCAGTGCATGTACCATGAGGTCTCCCCTTGTCCCACGGCACCAGCCCTCACAGCTGAGCTGGAGCAGATGCCAAGTCGATAGGCCGGGCAGTCTGTGACCGTGGTTTCCCAGTAGTGCTGGCCACAGGCGGGCAGCTCCTCCCCGAGCACGGAGGGGATCCTGCAAGAAAAGTTGATCAGATGAAGGTTACCACAGGAATCACAGCCTTTACCCCATGAGCATCAACCTTACATACCCTTTAGGCAGGGGTCTATCTTCAGAAACTGCTGGCAATTGACTCAAGACACCATCTGTTCCTTATGCTCCCAACCCTGGCCAGATTTCCCCATGATTCACAAACCTCCAGCCTGAATTTGACATGAGCCCACTGTCTTATGCATGCACATAAGGTACATTGTGTTTCTTCAAAGGTCTGGGAACCAGGTGATGACTGGCATAATGGCAGGAAGGAAAAGTCATGCTATAACCTCTGCTCTCAGGAAAATGAAAGGGATATAACAGAGAAAGGTGGGAGAACATGACTTACAAAGTTTTCTTCTTCCAAAATCTGCAAAATTAAAAATGAAATCTCCAGAACTTTTCACATTTTGGATTTTTGGCACACAGGCTCACTATGTAAGACTTGTTGGCCTCAAACTCTGTGATGCACCTTGCACAGCTTTCTTGTATGTTGGGATTATGGGTGTGCACAATCAAGTTCAGCCTTTCAAACCTTCTAGAGCTGAATTCCAGCATGAGCTGACCTTCTTTGTGACAGTGACCCCGTGGAGCACAACTCTTAAATGTCCAGACATCTGGCAAGGCCAGAGCATAGAAGTGAGCAGCAGGAGCGGGGGCCTTGGGGAGGTGCTTCATAGTCTCCATGGCTGCAGGAGCTCTGGAAGGCGAGTTCAAGGCCTCTTTCTGCATGACTGGAGGTGTTTTGATAAAAAGCACAGTGAAACCGGCCTGAGCCCTTGCAACCATGGACAAGTGACCTTGTTTGCAGGGGCTGCTCAGCTTTGCTAGAAAATGGCTGAGACAGCAAGGAGGCATTTTTAACGTCATAGTGTTAATATTCAGTCAGCACTCCTTCCCTCTCCCCTTGAACAGTGAGAAGATGATTAATGCTAGTAAATGCACTTCAATTGCTCTATGTTTTTACCCAATGACTTCACCTCAGAGGAGTGCCAACTGACAAATCCTCACTCCCTGGAGTAAAGCCAGGCATCCTGACATTTATTTGCAAGCTAATTTTCATATATTAATAATAATAAACAAATTTCCATAAAATACATTCCAGTTTCAGTCAAATAGCATCTACGAACTCTTGCAACTCCAGTCTACTTCTTTGTTATTTTTTTAAAAAGAAACCCCATATATCTCTTTCTTAAGATTTATTTTTTAAATTATGTGTATGTGTTGTGTGTGCGGATATTAAACACGAGGGCAGGTGCCCACACAGGCCAGAAGAGGGCATCAGATCCCTAGGAGCTTGAGCTGCAGGCAGTTGTGAGCTGCCCAACATGAGTGCTGAGAACCTAACCCAGGTCCTCTGCAAGGGCATGCTCTTAGCCACTGATCATCTCCAGCCCCACCACTCTATTCTATGGTCACTTCTTGCACTTGTTTTCTCAGCCCACGAATGGCATAATTTTTAGCACCTATAGTGTTCTCGGGCTAGATTCTGGGAATTCAAGGAAGCTAAAACAGGGCTGCTGTTCAGCAGTTATTCATGGTTGCACAGCCTGATAGATACAGATCAGAGGTTCTGGGGAAGGCTGGCCATTTCCAGAAACGTGTAACATGTAAATCTGGCAGTGGACAGTGGAGCATCAAGACGGGACGAGAGTGTGTGCAGGTTACCAGGGACGGGAGTGAATGCTTCACTGTTGACCCTGCTGGCAGCCTACTCTGGGCATGCCAGTGTCTTCTTCAGTATATGTTTCCAAAGCTTTGCTGTAGAACAATCTTTGTACACTGTAAACATGCATTACTCTCATTGGTTAATAAAGAGCTGACTGGCTTATAGCTGGACAGGAAGAGATTGAGCAGGAGAGACAGCCTAGGAGGACCCTGGGAAGAAGAAGGGAGGAGTCTCAGGAACTGGATGAAATGCCATGAGATGCGGAGCAAGCAGGATGGGAAGTGCATAGATGAAGCAAATGAGCCCTGGGGCAGCACACAGATGGATGGAAATGGGTTAATTTAAGTTACGGGAGCTAGCTAAACACAAGCCCGCGCCATTGGCCAAGCACTCGTATTGTAAGTCTCAGTGTGGTTATTTGGGAGCAGCTGCTGGGACACAGAGAACTCAGCCTATACTTTCCCACACTTTCTCCTATTTGACTATTTCAACCATCAAGATAGCTGAGAGAGGAAGACAGAAGGAGAGGAGAGAGAGAGGGGGAGGAGGGAGGGAAGGAGGGAGGGAGGGAGGGAGGGAGGAGAGAGAGAGAGAGAGAGAGAGAGAGAGAGAGAGAGAGAGAGAGAGAGAGAGAGAGAGAGAGCAGGTGAATGCCAGGCGGTCTCCTACCCATGCCAAGCTTTTGGTTCCTGTTTTCTTTGATGTCACTGCCTTTTGTGGGAGCTGCTGGAGGACAAGATTCTGTGGCCAGAACTAAGAACTCAAGAAACCATCCCTATCCAAGTGGTGCACACCTGGGTTGACTGAAAACTAAGTCATTACAGGGTTCTGATTCTCACTGAACCAGAGGTAACACCTTAAAGCAGCCAGTGTCTCAACCAAGGCCATCTGCGCTCACGGTCCCAATAAAAATGTTGACACGGCTTCCAGTGGGTGAACAGTGCTCACTGCACGTATATCTGTAGCATAACTGAGCAAACTCATTGAAGCGAGAATTCGCGCAGTTGATAAGGTACTGGGGAAACTGATCTGCACGGCTGAGCATCAGCCCAGCTGCTTCTACTTACTCCGTCAGCCGTCTCCTCTCTGAGAAGCTGATCACGGTCCCGTTCGAGGAAATCTGGAGAGCTGGGTGAGCTGTTTCTCTCAATAAGAGAAATCTAGTTCCTATGGAAAGAAAATAAGATGACAGCATTGTCACAATGCCAAGCACTAGGCCAACCCATACATGTCAAGCGTGGGCTCCCGTTCTCCTGAAGTCAAAAGTCCTGACTTTGTACTTTCAGTCCACAAATGACACTCCATTCATGAGCAGGTGTGAATGGACGACCTGGGCTGGTCACTCCCACCTGCTGCTGCAGGTGGGGTCTATGCCAGGCCACGTGTGCTCCTTGTAGTATCCACATCACCTGGAAAGGAAGACCCTACCCTGGACCTATTGAATTTGAGTACCTACTCGGACAAAATGCTCAAAGATCTGAGTGTGCTTTAAAATGGGGGCAGATTAGAATAGCCCACAGAGGCTCCAAAGATGGATGGTGCAAGCAGTGTACTGAGATGGTGGGAAAACATTCCTGGATACTCAGCTCTCCCATCTTTTCCTCCAACTCTGGCAGGCCCTAGCAACATCGCAAACAGGGCAGAGCGCCGTGACTTAACGTGCCCCCTCATCCTGTGCCAGCGCAGACCTGGGATAAGGCAGAAGAATGTCCATCTTGCTATCCTTCATTCCTCATAATTGAAAGCTGCCAAATGTTTTTGGTTAGCGTTCTCTGAGGATGTCTCCCCAAATGTTATCACCTATTTGAATTTTTCATTTGTTCGTCCATTTGTTGTTTCACTCATCTGACAAACATTAATTAGCACAAACTAGGGTAAGAAGAACAAAACTGGAAACCTGTCACAGAGTTCAAAGGATAACAGAATGAGAAAACCGTTACACACAACCCACGCCTATAAATTACAGTGCGTGCTGAGTGAATCACAAAGCATCTGCGAAGATTTCTAAGACCACGAATGCTCCAACCCATCCCCAGATCAAACACATCCATTTCTCCGGAGTGAGACGAGGGGATCAGTGTTGCTAAGCACAGCAAATCTTCAGACCCTCTGAAGAACACAAATAAAAGAATCATCCTGACGCTGGATCAATGGGACCTCATGACAAGTCCTCTCACTGACAGCAGGCTGGAACTTTGTGAAGCTGCCTTAGGGGTCTCCTCTGCATGGCAGAAGGGGAGGCATGCAGACACCCAGACATCCCAACTCTGTGCTAAGCAGAAAGTACCTCTGGTGGAGATGAGAGCAGCTTCACTCTGCTCACTTGTCCCGAATGCATTGATGGCTCTCACATAGAAGAAGTAATTGTCATTGGGTTGGAGGTTAACTTTCAGCTGGAGACCTTTAATTCCAGAGAAAGATCTAAACACAAAAGGAAGATAATTTTGAATATGATGTCATGTGATTAATACTTCCCTTCTGTAGAGAATGGACATATTTCATTATCAACAAATAACTCATTTTCTTCCTTTCTAATTAATGGGCTAGCAAGACTTTTAAAAAAAAGGAAAGAAAAAATAGAAAAATCGCCATTGTCCACCAAGATGACTTTGCTGAATTATTTCTATTTTCAATCACCTTTTGTTCAGTATATACCTTCTAGAATATTCCTCAGTACAAAACAGACACCATTTTGAAAAACTTCAGAAAAAAAAAAAGAATACTAGTGATCCTGTGGTTAATGAGCCCCAAGAACATGTTATTTTCTTAATTGATTTTGGATGAGGTGACAGCTTTGGAGTGAGATGCTGTGAAGTCTGTTTACAACACAAAGCATCCCAATTATCTCATCAACGGATCCGAACTGTGAAAACCTCAGGGCGTATGATGATCTTGTACCTGGCCGCTCCAGTGCCACTAAGGTTAGCAAGAATACAGCTCTTCAAAGCAAACAGTATCTTTCCAAAGAAACATAATCTTGGCAAGAAAAGAGAATTCTAATTGCCACCCCCCAAAGT
Source organism: Mesocricetus auratus (assembly GCF_017639785.1). Taxonomy (NCBI): domain Eukaryota; kingdom Metazoa; phylum Chordata; class Mammalia; order Rodentia; family Cricetidae; genus Mesocricetus; species Mesocricetus auratus. Next base: position 25,792,842 of record NW_024429201.1, on the reverse strand, counting down.
CCTCAAAGCTGCTATTATTCCTAAATTGCCCATTTAAAGGGAAAGTGCACCTACATGGCATTGGCCTGCAAGTGAACTGTGGTAGCCCAGCCATCCAAACAGAGGAGAACTTGCTGAGTTTGAAGGTGGGGCTCTCTGGACTTGCCAAGGAGCTGGAGTGGGCTTCTTTCCCAGGCTCTACTCTGGGTGATACCCTGGACTAGAGTGTGGATACAAGCCCACTGGCCTCTCTCCTTCAGAACGCACTGGGAGCTGCTTGGAGACTTGCAAGGTGGCCTACTTGCTGATGGAATTACTGTTAGCCTGGCTGCTGGAGTGGAGTTCTTTTCCTGGAGGTCATGCTCTGAGTGGTCAGGAAAAACACCCTGTTCTAGCTCACTCTGGGACCATGGAGTTTGTTGCTGTTTTTATTAATGAAATGCGCTACAAAGGCATTAAACCATGATTTTCCCCCAGGGGATTTCTACAAATTTCTCTCCTTGATACCTGCTGTAGAGAATAATTACATGGAGAAGCAGAAAAAAGATAAAATACATTGTGGATTAAGAAAACAATATACTTTAGATTATTGTGTTGGGGGTTGAACCTAGGGCTCCATGCCTGTGCTCTAACCACTAAGCTAAGCTGTATCCTCAGGTCTTTCTCTGTAGACTAAGTGCCACTTACACAGCCCCAGCTGGCCTCAAACCAATTCACAATCCTCCTGGCTGCTGCCTCCTAAGTGCTAAGATTAAGGATGCTAAGATTCTAGGCTAAGACATCTGAAGCCTAACATGTCTTCAAGAAAAAAAAAATTGTATGGAATGCAATCCTGTCCCCACCCCATGACTGCAAATACAAAACTCACAGTATGGGCCTTGGGAGGGTGGGGGTAGGGAGCAGGGTTGGTTCTGCAATTCTGCTGGTCAGTGCCTGGAAAAGGTCAGCACACACTTCTCAAATGATACTGGTTGTTATTTCTGGACCTACTACCCCTCGGGGCTCCAGAGAGCAGTATATTTAGCTATGCTGAGAAAGGAGGGGTGAAATTGAGCCATTTGACCATTAATGACTAGCTGTGCTACAGTTAATTAGTGAAAACACATGTTCTACAGTGGCAAGTGTAATTCCCAGCTAATATTTTAGATTATTAGTCTGGGGCAGATGCATTGCTTGTCTTATTTAAGTTGACAGCCAAAGGAATGTTTTAAATAAACACAGATAACAATCAGTAATAAAATTATTGTTTTAATACACACACTCAGCATGAACTGAATCTTACACTTCATTTGCTTACTAAATAACTTCAGATTGATCACTTATCATTTTCACAGGACCTGTCACCCTGGATCCTGAGGGGGAAGGGGCAGGGGAAGGCGAGGAAGCTTCAGCTCTAGAGACTACACATAAAAAGCAGCCTCATTTTGTAGTGGCATGGTTGCTATATGTCAAGAATGTTTTCGGAAATCTGTCGAGGAGAGCAAATGCCACGTATGCAATTAACTTCATACCATGTGCCATCACTTGGGCAAAGTACAAAGACTATATGGTGCTGAAATCAAACCTCAGCACCCTGCCCTGCCCTGAGCACATGAGATGGCCACACAGATGTGCAGAAGGCCCTCACCCTGTCTGCAAAACACAAGCACCAAGCATAAACACAGAAGATGGAAGAGTAAATGTGGTGGCTTTTACTGTCAAAAGTCACCGTCTTCTGCTCAAGCACCAGGACAAAGGTCAGACACAAACATGCTTTGCCCTGTCTCCTTACTTACTTAGATGTCAGTTAAGTTTTCATCTCAGCCACGGCTGTTTACTACTCCCTTGCATAACTTATGACTTCATTATTACCTCAAAACCAAAACCAAAAGCTTGTCAGGATTTCCACTGAATCCACATGGAACTTGACCTACTACAGTAGAATCTAAGTTCACAGAACATGCAAACTGAAGTAAGTGACAGGGAGCACCTGGAACCACCGTAAATTGTTTGCCTTAGATAATATGGGATGCAAGCTGAGCATGGCGACACACATTTAAAAATATCAATATTCAGCAGGCTAAGATAGGAGAATCCTGAGTTCGAGTCTTGGCATGTTAGATATTGTCTCAGTGGAAGTAAGGATGGGGTTATACCAGTAAGAAAAGTGATACCGACTAAAAGTCTAGAACCAGTAATAGAATTCAAAGGATAATAAGAAATGGCTCAAATGGTCTCACTTTGGGTCCTCGAGTGTGGGATTTCTTTTTATAAGAACCATGGAGAATGGAAACGACTGAGTAGATGATGAGGCAAGATGGGGATTCTGGCATGGCAGTGAATTGACAACTGCTGGTAACCTGGAGCTAGACTCAGGATGCTGAGCCCAGTGGGTGCTCCAGGGACTCTCACCTGCTCATCTCTCCAACAGCAGCACAATTATTCCTTAGGCTCCTGAGCCATCTAGCAGAGATGGAAGAGCCCCGCTCAGCAGGCCACAGGGCTGCTTCCTGAATGAAGGACACTGTCTCCTTCTCAGTAGTGGTGGAGAGCAGCCGAGTGAAAGCCAGTAGAAAATGATGTTTAAAGTAAAGAAGGACTACCTAGATCGAACCCTATCATTCTTTACCCTTTCCTAGAAAAGACTGGGAATCCTGGCACACTCATGACTGGCAATGGAACAAAGGTCATTTTAGGTAGGACTTGAAAATGAATTTTTGGGAAGAAATCTTTATGGACATCATGTTTATGAAGGAAATTACTAAAAGCATTCCCTCTAGGTCAGAAAGAGAGAGAAGGTTAAAAACTAATTAGTAAGTAGGAGGTAAAAACTACTGCCATCTGCAGATGACTTACCTAGAAATCGGCTGAACACTCTTCCATAAGAGGATTCCATAGGACAGCTAGATATGAAACTAACGTAAGAAACTAGGGTCCACTTGCTTTGCATGCTTGAAACCCTAGGCTCCATCCCCAGTATCATCAAAACCTTCATTAAAAAATACAACCAGACAGAAGATAGGACTGAGATGGGAGAATGGCAGCAAATATGAAGGGGTGCAGGAAAATATATGAGACCCATGTTAGGGACATCTGCCGATGCTACTAAAAGAAACATGCCCTTTCTTCTGCAGGAGAATAAGGTGTCATAGAACCTTCAGTTCCCTCCGAAGATAATCTACCAATCCAGCATGCTCTCTAAAAATAACAAATTGTCTAGAGTCAGTAGATGGAGGAAGCTACACAAGCGAACTCTGAAAATAAAATACAAACTAGAAGTAGAAAAAAATATCATGGGTGGGCCACCTAACCCCCAAGGACCCTAGATAGGAAAGCTTATTGTGCCCATACTCTGAACCTTCAAAACCACCAAGAGACCAGATCCAATGCAAAAGCATTAACTCTGGTCCTCCGTCCATCTGACACAGTGGGTGGAGCAGGAGGGACCCTGAGCGGTGGTGGGGCAGGACATATATTGGAGTGTCTGGGGGTTCACCAGTTGCATAGCAACAGTCTCAGGATAGGTGCACCTCCGGACTTGGGAAGCCTGTCCTGAACTGATTGGTTGGTCAGCTGCAGCTGCAGAAAGGTTGCTGTGCCTAGAAACCATCCCAGGGCAGTTGCTTCACCCTGCATAGCAACTGATAATAGTGGTATTATCAATAAAGCACATCCAGAGCCTGCCTGCTAACTTCTGATTGGTTCCTTGCCACATGAAGGGCATCTGGCTTCCTAGCGATTAGGGCAAGGTTGGGAGCTCAACATGTGCTGAGTCAGGGGTCTATGTCTTTCTGGGTCTTTTCTGCAGCCTGTCATGGCTGCCAAAGCAGGGAGCTGGGCCCTTCAAGCTCTGCTACTAAAAGCAGTGTGGTACTTAAGCATAAGCCCACAGAGTTCAAGGTCAGGAATGGAGCCAGGCAAATAGACTCTTACGTAAGCATTTCAGATCACAGGAAGAAATAAGAACTTCATTTTGAGACAACCAGATTACCATATGAAGGAAGGTGGGAGGAAGAGAGGGAGAGAGGACAAGTGGAAGGGAAAGAGCACTGAGTTTAATGGTGCATACCTACAACCTGCAATCCAGCACTTGAGAGGCAGAAATAGGGGGCACTGCAGTAAATTCAAGGTCAGTCTGGTCTATATAGCAAGTTCCAGGCCAGACAGGGCTACACAGTGAGGTCCTGTCTCAAAATCAGTCAACCAATCAAATAAAGTTGGAATCTCTACTTCATACCTCCTACCAAAGTAATTCCAAATGATAAAATAGATTTTTAAAACAAATTTAAGAAAATGGGAGGACATGTATAATATATACATGCATATATTCAGAGAGAAGCATTTTAAAATATTACAAAAAACTGAAAGCTTTCTCAAAAGAAATTGATAAATTCAACTAAATTAACATTTTAAAATATTCATGACAAAATATGTTTTAAAAGATTTCAAACTCACACAGGAAAGCTAACTTCCTTTAAAAAAAACAAAGAAAAGGAACTATGAATAAAAAAGAAAATGTCATAATCTAACTGGGGAGAAACGGTAAGAGAAGTGAACAGCCATAGAAAAGGAAGTGTGCAACTCAGACCACAGGAAAAGGCATCAAACCAGCAACGGAGTCAAACACTTAAACTGTAGTTGTGATTTCCAGCTATCTACCTGTCAAAAGTCAGACAAGTGTGAGGAACCAGGCATTCCTATACACTGCTGGCCAGAGAATAAGCCCTGGCAATCCCTATGAAGTTGGCATATCTATCAAAATTCAAAAGATACATAGCTTTAACCAGTCTATTTTGAGAAATCTATTCCACAGATAAATTGTAAATCAGTGAACTTGTATACTCGTGGGTTGTTTCCTACAACATAGTTGGGGACAACAAGAGACTAGGTCTCCTCAACTGGTCAAATAACTTGAAGATGTCTCCTCAATTGGTAAATAAGTTGAATAACATTCTGAAAACAGAATACAATGGAATTGTTTTTAAAAACTGAGGCAGTCCCATGGGTATGAATGCTCACAGAGGTATATGTTTAAGCAAGGAAAGCAAATTGGCAGAAATACATGTAGGATTGGTGGCATTTGTTGGGAAATTATAGATGCTTTTATCTGAAAGGTTAAAAATGAATCAAATGGCAGTTAATGCCTTTAGGGACAGGAATTGAGAGATGAAGAATAGATACAAAGAAAATTAAGGTTCTCTGTCTTCCCTTTTTGTCTTTTTGTACCATAAGCACATGTAATGGGCCCAAAATTTTAAAAAATTATCTTTTAAAAGCAATATTACTAAGCAGCAAAGAGTTCAAGATCAGATTGAACCTGCTTACAGAATCTCGAAGTCTACACTTGCTTGTATTGAGGCATCTGCACTGGCTTGTCCTTGGGGTTCTGACAGGATACACCCTCAGCTGCAGCCACTAAGAAGAGCACCACCTGGGCACATTCACTTTGCTCCCTTTTAAAGGGGCCCTGCCCACCTCCCATCTTCCTGTCTCTCTTTCTTTCTTTCCCTCTTTCTGTTCCTCTCTGTCTCTCCCTTCCTCTCCCTCTCTCTCTCTCCTCCTCTTTCCTCTCTTCGGCTGCTCCTGTCTCTGGAGACCGGCCTCCCCGCTTCCCTTTCCACTTTTTATGATCCCTTTCCCTAATTAAAAAAACAAAAAAACAAAAACCTCTGCTTGAACCCTGTCACATGGCATCTTTCTCTCGTGTGCACTGCTTTTTTTAAATAACAACAACACTCATTTGAGCACTTTGAAGGAGCTTCTCGTGCGTTTGCTGATCCAATGACTTGATCCTGAGAGAAAGAACACACATGCTTAAGGTGACTAGAAAGGCGGGCAAGTGTGGGGAGTAAATATTCTCTGTACTGTTGTGTTCTGGGGAGAGGGTGGCCTGTGTACAAACAGTATGGAAGAATCCAGTGCCACCACTCCTGGAAGCAGCCTAGGGATGGTGCCATCACCACCATAGTGCACAGCAGATGGCTAAGTATGAATTGTTGTTTAAAAACACAGTTGGCTCTTACTGGCTTCCGTGTTGGCAGTACCAACATCTAACCAGCCAGTCAATACCACGTACTGTGAACTGTGAACAGAGCACATGCTGGGTCTGTGGGAGCAATGAGCAAAGCAGTTTCCCAACTGCCGGGGCATCCAAACCGGCGAGTTTGAAAAATCGTTTTTTAATTAATTCTTCTTTAGATAGGGCCTCACTGTGCAGCCCAAGCTAGCATTGCTTGCATTCACTGTGTAATTTATGTTGACCTCCAGCTCCTGGAACTCTTGCCTCAGCCCCAAGGCACTAGGATTCCAGGTATAGGCCACCACACCCAGCTTCTGGACTAGGTTCCTGAAGGGGCCAGGGCATCTGAAGTACAGTCCTGACGGTGGGAGATGGAGAGGAAAAAGAAGGAAAGGGGAAATTACATAACATAAGCAACATTACATATAAAAGAAAGCCAGAATGGTGGCTCATGGCTGTGACCGCAGTGCCTGGAAGGCTGAGGCAATAGGATTGCTGTAAGTTCCAGCCAGCTACAGCATGGGACCCTCTCTCAAAACAACAACAAAACCAAAAACAAACACAAGACACAAACTGATCAATTTGTTTATAAATCCTTAACTAATCATAAATACAGAAAAAATTTAAAATGGAAAACATCAGTTAAATCAAGGTTAAGAAAAAAAGTCTTTTTATGCTAATTTTCCACAATTAAAAAAACTTGGTAAATAAAATTTTAACAGAACCATTTTTCTTTTGATAAACAAGAGTATTATGAGACTCTGTGTTACTAAGTAGCACCATTATTTCACAACAGAGCAGAAAAACAAGGCAGGCACTACATGCTGACAACCACAGGGCACTGGCTTTCCTGTGGCTCGAATCTGTCAGCAAATCAATGTGCACCAAAGGGTCCAGGAGAAGGGGCCTGGATTTCTGTTTTCTCTGTCTGTACTCTGCAAAGCCTCAACAATACTGCTTATATTCCAGACAGAGGTTCCCAGGAGTCTTGTAATACTGCGGATCCTCCAAGCTCTCCTCTACTGCCCCCTGGTCGTCTATGTGGACAGTTACTTGAGGTCCCCAGGCCAGTCTTCTGAGAATAATGATTAACACTTATGCTTTCAGACACTGCCTGGAAATGATTAATAGGTGTGTGTGTGTGTGTGTGTGTGTGTGTGCGCGCGCGCGCGCGCACGCGCATCTCTTGTACAACTGCTCTTAAAGACCACCACTGTTACCTTAAGAGCCCTTATATAAAGATCTCCATGAAAATTCATCTCAGAGCCGAATGTCATGGAGTACAATTGTCTTAGAGGAATGCTGTGCTTCCTTTTTAAAAGAGAAAGGAGTTACATAACCTCCTTCTTCCTCTCTCTCTCCATCCCTCCCCCTCTCTCCAGTTTTTATTTAAGCTGCCAGGCAGTTCAGGTTTGAGTTTTGTCTTCCACTGATGTTCCGTTCTCGGCCTGGTCTTTCTAACAGTCTTCTCTCCCTTGCATCATTTGGTTCTTACACTCACGGAACTGTTCTGGGGCTCTGTCACTCAGGGGGGCTTCACAGCAAATGCTTTTGGAAAACTGATATAGCATACATGAAGAGGAGGACAGGTCACACCCCCACTGTCCCAGGTTCTATTGTACAACCTGGGAAGGGATATGAGGTACCCAGTACCCAGTTAAGTTAGAGTCTTTTAGGTAGAAAGACTTTTCTTAGAAAACACTGAATGTCAAGAACACTAGGGGGAACCATCACACCACGCCCCTCCCAAAGGCTTTTGCAAAGGGACCAGGAAAACTATTCACATAAACACAGCCCATTACCTCATAATCACTCAGTGAATGTGGGGTCTGCCATACATTTTGGTGATTCTCCTGTGGCCCAGAGAAGCAAGCCTGGAGCCTTTCACCCACAGGCTACAGAGAAGGCCCAAATACTAGCTGTTGACTGATGGTCAGTCATCCACCATCTATCTACTGGAAGCTTACTAAGAAAGCTTTTAAAGAGATAGAAATCGAGGTTCCTCCCGGCTGCCTATAAGGACAGAGCAGCAGGAGTTCCCAGCTGGGGCACCTGCCTCTCAGTGGCAACTCTGTCTCTGCTCTACCGTTGGCCCCACAGTTGGACACAGGAGAGCGAGCTCACAGGCCCAGCACCCATGCAGACCTTCCTGAAGGATACTCACCCTCAAGAGTATGGTCCAGAGGTAATCTCTGGATGCCACAGCCTAAGGCGGAGGCAGGGACAGGAAGCTCACCCCCAACTAATTTGTGGAGTATTGCGTCTCACAGATTTGTCATTCAATGCACAACTTCTCTGCACAACCCACACAGCTAATTCCTGTACTATATTTCTCTCAGTTTTCCTCCTCCACCTACGCTCCTGCTGACTTCTCTCTGCACCGGGGGAGACGGAGCAGCTGAGGAAACAGAGTGGTGGAAAAAAATTGAAAGTGTTTTGAGCCCACCCAAGCTGAGGAGAGCATTCAAAGAAAAACAGGAAGAGTAGGAGACCCTCCATCTCACACACAAGCCAAAGATTGTCAACTCCTCCCACTCACCTCCAGTCCCAACAGGCGCTGACTGTGTGACCAAGCTTTGGTACCCACATGAAAAAAAAAAGCAAAATTTTAGAAGAATTATGAAAGAGGCTTCACTGCTTAGCTATTTCAGATACTGTGTCATGGAGCAAGGGGGCACGGTAGGCTCACTCATTCCATTCACCCCCCCCCCCAGAATTCAACCAGCATCATTGGTCTTAAATTAGAATATCTAAGAGGTCATCACTCTGGGAGCAGGAGCACAGGTCCTCAGATGGATGACTTCATTCTGGCAGCTGATAAGACAGTGCCTCACTTAGAGCACAATCAATGAATCAGTGCCCGCCCTCCATGAGTGCAAGTGTGTATGTGTGTGTGTGTGTGTGTGTGTGTGTGCACCCACACGTGCATGTGTGAACGTGTGTGGGCATGGGTGTGGGCCAGATTCGATTATTTCTATATTACTCATTCTCCTGTCCCTTTTTTCATTTCAACTCTTTTCCTACAGTACTCCAGAGTTTTTAAGGCTCCTTCCCCCACTCCCCAAAGATCTAGGGTAGTGAAAAGACAGATATAAATATAGTTTTTGCTCCCTCTCATTTGCTGGAGATGTCAGCTAGTTAGGTGGGCAAAGACCAAAGAAATTGACTCATCCATTCACTCTCATTCATTAACAGACCTTTGATGGTGTCTATACAGATGAGTTTTCAATCCTCATTCACTTTATGATCTAGGCTCTGGTAAACAGATCCTCATGAGAAATATGTCATCTCTGGTCTACTTTTATGCTTCTTCAGGGATCTTTAAAGTAATTTTTCTACAAACTTGGAACATATGTAGGGGTTATATAATATAGCCAATGGTTAAATGGAATTCTGCATGCTTGTCTCTATCAGTGATCCACAGAAAGGTTTTCTGCTAGCAAGTTAGATTCATCTTTTCTCCTAGTTACATGTCCGAACACTGGAGTGAACTCATTCACAATCCTTCTCTACTTTGTCAGCAGTTTATTATTTTGAGATTGTCCTTAAAGCTTGTCTAACTATTCTTTTTGTCAACATTATATATTTGATGCTAGTTGATACTCATCCATTAAGGAATACATACACATTCATTGTGCAGTGCCAGGTACTGCCTCAGACACCAGGGCTACAATTGTATGTGATAATAATCCCTTTAGGAAGTCAACAAATGAAGGAGACCAGACAACACTCAGCACAGCTCCTTCCAAGAGACAACACCATCTTAACCACTGACAGCTATGCCTGAAGCCAAATGAGGTTCTAATATGATAGAAAGTAGGAATTAATAGGTAGAGGTGATAAAAACAATTATTGTTCTTTATGTATTGATTGCATGAGCTAACTGGTACAGCAAAGATTAAGCTATATATAATATAGAAAAAGAGTGTTTTACTGAGTTTTGAAATACCAGGCTTTGAAGTGATTTTCTGTCAGAAGATCTAAGACACATGGCCAATTCGAAAGAGCAGAATTTCCCTTGTCTCTTGGATTCTTAGAACAGAGAACCAAAACATGCATACTATCCTGAGTCTCAAGATTAAGGGTGAGTTATTTTGGAGTCTAGTGAAGCCAATCTGGGGCACAAAACACAAAGGCTTCGATGAGCAAGAGATGACCCTGTTGTGGTAGTTCGACAATAGACTTGGAAGAGGAGCATGGTAGCAATCTAAAGTCAAGAAAACTCTGCTTCCTCCAGAAGATTGTCTACTGTCAGATGCAGCAGAAGTCCAGACTTGGAAAGTCAGCCCTGAGCTGTGAGTGGACATTGGCTATCCTGCCACCCAAGGCCTTTGAACACCTAACTGGAAATCGGCTCTGTCTCCAACACCTCTAGATTCTCCATGTGCTCAGCAAGTGGAACTCCTCCTGATTTTTGACCTTACTAGACTTGATCCACTCTGTAACAAAGGGTCTCCATGTAGTTCTAACACTGCTGCAAACTTCTGCTTTTTCAGCCCCTCATATATTTACTTACAACAGAATAAAAAACACATTGGCAAAGTCTCAGATAAAACAAACCGATAACTAGATTTATGCTTCATTAAACTCTACTTTGGCCTCAACAAAATTGGTGTTTTGACCATTGTCTTCTCTAAAAACAGGACTGCCATCAGTCTTTTTTACTTTAACAGGAGGATTTGTTTGGAATTATTCATTATTGACAGTGACTATACCCCCTCTTGGAGAGTTTTGAGGACCCAATGCTGATCAGACAAAGGAAAAAGGTCAATGAAAGAAGATATGAATGGTGGTTCCATCATCTTTTCATATCTGATTTTTTCACAGGACAGAGAAAACTAAGGGTACACAGTGACTCCCAGGTGCCAGGGTGATGTCTCTGATAGCTCAGTGTCTGCAATGATCAGAGTTTGAAAATTGGCAGAATGAATAAAACAGACTTCATTTTGAATTTTAACCCCAAACTTAGAGTGCTTAATTTAATAGATTGCCAACCCATGTAAGATTTTCAGTTCTGATGTAATAGAAATCATTACCTACCTCACAGGATCACTGAGAGAGTTCAATAAGAGCAAACATGACTTCTGGCACCATAAAGACCCTCTATGGACACCACCTCCTCTCCCCTTTCTATTCTCTCTATAACCACACTTATGAGGTAGCAACACAATTCCCTAGATGAGATTGCTACTGGGTCTCAAGGTTTTCAGATTTTTGCTGACTGAAGTACCCAACTGTGCTGGAATGATTTATGTAAATGCCAGCTGGAGATGAATGATGAACGGCACAACAGATGAGTCATTTCAAAGCACTTCTGAACAGGCTGATATTTCCTGAGAACTGGGTTTCCTCACAGAGGGTGGGAGAGACCACCCTAGGACTCAGAGGTTCCTGAAATAGCATCTTCAGAGCATCATCAACTTTGTAGAGAGGGTTGCAGACTCCCTAAGTAATCTTACCCAGGGATTAAGGGTTTGAATGTTTAAATATGACAAATCTATGATTGAATTCTGATTGCCACTCAGTAACACCCTTGTGAGAACTAACTGAAGTGACATACCTGAAGCACCTGGGCCAGTGCCATCACAGAGGAAGTATTTAAGTCCCTTACCCTCCGTGAAGACCAGAGTTTACCTCTAAGATGTTGGCTGATGCCTAGCAACCTTCAGCAGCACAAGTGCCAAAGGAAGACTTTCTTCTTAAAGCTTTGCATTTGGGTAGCATATTACAATGCTAAACCTCTTCTCTGTCTCTGATTTCATGTGAAGGTAGCAGCCAGGCCTCTACCGTACCTGGCATTAGGTCTACATCAGGGATTGGCAAACTAAAGCCTGCTGAGATACACAAAGCGTGTGAGGATTGCACAAGGGTTAGCCAATGGAGGGTGAGTAAGCAATAGAATGCAAAATCAAGGGTGAAGCCAGGACTAAAACAAGGCTCTGGCTCAGCACAGTGCCCTCTCAGACTGTTCCATAAGCATCCTGAGATCACAACATGCTTGTCTGAGCTCTCAGGCTGACACAGATTAGTGGCTTTCCGTAGCAATCAACGAACCAACATGAAAAACTAATGTATAGTAGCATAATGATTCCTGAAGCTCACCCCCCAGCAGTCAGAACTCAAGCAGACAGGCTCCGGCTTATACATTCACCATGTTTCACTTCTGCAGAAGTGCCTGTATCCCACCCCTCCTCCTGTACCCAACCCCAACATACACGCCAATCATTATTTAGCAATGCCTGTCTTCAACCTGAAAGAAACTATAATTATTGTTCAGTCATGTGAAACCTTATATCATAACTAAATAAACAGCTGCTTGAGCAAGATGCTAATCAAGAGCTTGAATATACTTTATTAAAAGGTTGTCTAATTTCATGCCATTACTCCTAACTTCCTGCCAAAATAGTTTCTCTCAATAAATGTGGCTAAAAGAAAAATAGAAATGTTGCCTATCAAAATATAAATATCAGTTAGAGCAATCTGAATATTCATCATGGCATGTGAGGATGCTTTCTATATACAGAACTTCAGAGGTTAAGGAAATACCACCTCACAGATGGGTTAGTATTCACTAACTGCCTAACAGATGTGTGTGGTCCTTTCTTGATGCATTTTAGATCCATCATTTTAGTGAGAGAGCCTCATGTTTCTTTTATTCTAGAAGAATCTCTATATTCTTCGCATTGTTGGAGAAGCAAGTCTGTCTCTGTGATAATGTATGTGCAATTCGCTCCTTTATGTGGCCAGTATATCGTGGAGACATTCTGATTTACATCATACGTAAACTCAGTATTAGTTTCCTGGGATAGGTGGAACCTATTCTGATAGAGCTAGTAAAAATGGCACAAAACATGCATAAATCCTGACTAATGACTCAAGTTAAATATACCTCAAAGAGAGTTCCATCTTATTAAAATTCGCATATATTTTTCTTACATGGGAGTTATTACTCTGCGCTGTAGCACGTGTTTTATTATAAACACGGAGTTCATTGATGAATAGTGATGGCGCAGCAAATCAAGTCAACAGCTTAATTGGCTCAGCAGGGTTCAAGGATGCTTTTCCTGCTGGCTAAGCAGAAGCTCCCATAGCCTAGGAGTTGGAACATGGTTCCTGGGCTCCTGGCAGTTTCACAATGGAGAGGGACCCTTACCTCAGGCCCTCGCCCTCAGGAGAGTTTTGTCTGCAGTACTCCAGAGTGTAGGTCTCTGTGGCCTCAGGGTTAGCAGGCCGCCATCTGACTATGGCCGTATTCCAGCACACAGTGCAGTCTTCTGCATGAATCACAGGCGTGGAAGGTGCTGAAGAGAGAGAAAAACCAGTGGATAACAGAGATATGCCAACTCTGGAGGGAATATTTAAGTATGGTTTTATTTTTAATTTTTGCATTAAAAATTATCCTGAGCTAAAAACTCAAGAGATAAAAAAACAAACTAAAAAAAAATCACTTACATAGCTAAATGTCTCTCTCCTTCCTCAGCATTACATATTGTCAGATTCTATCTCAGCCCCAAACAGTCCCAAACAGTCGTTTTCTATAAAGCCTACCCTGTTTTCTTTATATAACTACTACAAAAACAAAACAAATATTCTTTCCCTTCTCCTTTTACCCAAAAGGTAGACATGATCTTGTCCCCAGTAGTGTCAGTACAGGTTTGGGTGGGAAGATTGTTCATTTTTGTGTTTTAGGTTATTAAGACAGGATTTCATGTAGCCCAGGTTGGCCAGGAACTTGAACTCCTGTCTCCACCTCCCAAATGCTGGGAGTATATGTATGAGTCAGCACGCTGAGCCAAATATTTGTTTTTAAAGGCAAGAAGAAAGGATACAGGACTAATGGTGGGAATAAGCTACCTCCTCCCTGAGGCAACTGTAATGATCTTAAAGGCAAGGGAGCCTTGGTCAATACTATATCTCATGTTTCAGTTCCTTGTGGAAATACATTCTCACCATGAAAATATATTTCCAGTTGAGCACCATTCTGTGTTTTCCTGCATCTGTATAATGAAGCCCAGTCTTATTAGCTTGCAAATAAAAGCTCTATATGCTAACCCTTTTTTAAACGATGTCTTTCCTTACTTTCAAGATTAAGGAATAACAAAGATCTTATAGTGCCCCACACCACAATGCATACTTCATGGCTGCTTGTTGTTTCTTTGGGAGGAATCTGCTCCAGTTAGCACATTATGTCTCACCGATCATTTGAAGCACTCTATGCAGGTGTCAGCTCTAGGGAGCCATCCCCGATCCTGCCCTTGCCCTGTCTGTCTTGGTACTCTGTTGAGTGCTCTCATGATGACCTAGACCTTTACCCAACATTCCCAATGATCTGCCTTTTTAACTGCTCAGCTTAACCCTTGTCATCTTTCAGACAAGAGCTCAGTCATGTTGCTGTTGTCATTGTACTTGAGGAATGATCCTAAGGCGTCATGCTACTGGATCCATGCTCTGCCTTGGAGCTCGCCCTAGGCCCCACCTTGGTCTTATACCCATCATTTTGCCCAACATTTAATACACAGCTAGTGCTTCCTAAATACTTAGTGGTTGATTTCAAGAGTCTGGGAAGGACTGAGTATTACCCATAATAACATCTTAGCACCTGCTTACCTGTTCTAAAAATTGCTCTTTCACTGGGCAGGCTACATCCGGTGAAGTTGATGGCCATCACCCACACTTGATAACATTGGTCAGGCTCTAAGTCTTCAAAAATGCAGTAACTTTCCTTCACAGTCAATCTGTATTCTTCTACTAGTTCTATCGTGAGACACAACCATGAGTTCAAAGGTGACTTCTAAAGTAAACTACTAGAAAAATCAGTCTATGATTTTTGCATCGGACTTGAACTGATGACTTTACAAATATTATTGTGTGATAATTATCTATGGTGATATATTATTTATGATTTATTAAAGCTTGCCTAAGGGATTCAGAAAGCAAAGTCAGCCACAGGCCATAGAAACCAGGTACACACCTTTAATCCCAGCAGCCAGAAGTTAGGAGATGGTGGTACACACCTTTAATCCTAGTACTAAGGATTAAAAGATAGACAGAACTCTCTGAGGTCAAGGACACCCAGGGATACATGAGATTGAATCAGTTTAAAAGTAATAGATCACACACCTTTAATCTCAGCACTAGAAAGGTATAAAATATAGGAGCAGGGTCATCAGTATTCAGTATGAGGCATTCATTTTCCAGGCACATGGAGGAGAGGCAGCCGGGTAAGCTCATTCAGCCTGAGGTAGTGGTAAGAGCTAGTGGCCTGCTGCTTTGTTTTTCTGAACTTCAGCTTGAAGTTTGAACCCCAACATCACTCTCTGGATCTTTTACTTTCGTGTTACAATCACCTCTTTTAGGGTGTGTAAGAAAGCAATAGAACTCTAAAAACTGATATTTAGAATGACAAAGTATTACTAGTGAACATTTTATCACAAAATAATAGCATGTTAGTACATGTCTGAGGTTCATACTCCACAATTAAAGTAACTTATTTCAAAAGCAAATATCAAACTTGTATAGTATTTATGTCACTTAAGTAATATAGTCTCAAGAAAAGCCTCAAGTTCCAGGAGTCCATCCCTGGAAAGGACAGCTAGGTACTTCTACTTAAGACTGTAGAACACCTTTATAGACTAGTTATCAAGTCTGCTACTCAGTATGGCGCTCCAGGTTTCAGATCCTGACAGTTTCTCCAGGACTTCAATGTCACCCTCTACAAGCTTTAGGGATTGGCCTAACTGGGGTGACAGGAATAAAGACATGGCTGACATATAGCCACATGTACAGAAAAGGCTGGGATTTGGTGGGGCATACATTCTGATGGAAATGCACCACCACGAGTAGCAACTGGAAACTTAGCATGTTTATTCTACACAGCTGAACAAGGAGGCAGGCTTAGCTAATAGCGGTAGGTCTTCAGAGGGGGCAGTCTCAGGCTGTAAGCATTAGGAAGAAGAAAGCTAGGGTTGATAGTTTCTTCATACACTAGTCAATCATTCCCAAACACTCATACGTGGACCACAGGAAGGCTTGGCCACCCCTCTGAGCCCCACCAAGGGAAGGCTTGGCCATCGCCAAGGGTCTGAGGCTTTGGAGGCCTTGGCATGGTTGTGCTTACGTCAACAACATGCATTCACTCAAGACTTCATTCTTTCACCCAGGCCGTCTTCCACGCCCCACATTTCAGAATCCCTTTAACTATATATTTCTACTTTTACAGGGAAATATTTAAATTTGATAGAATAAGGACCTATTACAAGAAGCTGAAATCAAGACTTTTTTCCTTTTAAAATTTCTTGAATGGTTTTACTTTAAATATTTTTATAGGGAGTATTATTAAATACTATTAAAATGCCTACCTTTTTGTCTTTTTATTTGTTAGGGGTTTGGGGCTTTTTGGTGCAGTCTAGAGACCAAATTTGCATGAAATGCAGCATTCTCCTGCCTCCTCCTCTAGTCTGGAGCTACAGGTTTAAGCTACCTATTTCATCTAGTGACACCTTACACTTTAGACCAATTTGGTTATTTTTACTGAAACGCTATCTTCCTTTAAAAGAACAGTTTTCTTTCTAAAACTTAGCATGTGATAAATTCAGCTATCCATCGGTATTGCCCTGGAATGTCACCATCTCAAAATACCTCTAGTTAAGAGCCCAGATTGCTTCCCAAAAGAAACTTAGGACTCTGGCTGCCTCTACGGAGCACGACACATCATGCTGCCCTTCAGACTTCAGCACTGGTTAAACCTCTATTCTCGTTGAAACTCTGGATCCTACATATTGAGGGCTCAAAGTCTAACCTGAATCCGAGTCTTAATTATAATATTCATGTTGACCATTGTGATGGTATTTATATGCTTTTTTTCTCATACCATTTTCTAAACTGTTCTTTCTGCTAATATTTTATTATATGGTTGTTGAGGGATTTTGTTATCATTCTTGTTTCATAACTGGCTATAAATGCTCTGTGGAAATGTACACATTTCAATGTGTATATGTGCATACGTTTCTATGCATGTATAATGTGTGTATGCTTAAGTACTTCACATGAAGATGCAGAAACACAGGCCTGCATATGTGGAGGTGTAACATCTTACCGTTTACTTCTTGGTCATCTTGAGGCTCCTCCACGCAGTACACCTGGAATGAGTCCACAACATCTTCCTTGTTCGTGCTCCAGTACACCGCAATTGTTGTGCTGGTAGCAGAGTTTGGCTCCTGAGGTTCCAGTCTAGGAGGCTGTGGAACTGGGATAGAAGCACAATTCGCTATGACTAATGCCATTTTACTGATCAATTGTTTTGTTCAAAATATGTTTAACATGTTGTTATAATTCCAACAATATAGAAATCTATGGGGTAAAGGTAGGTGCGGGGGTCCCTGTTTCCAACATACAGTCCAACTTCATTCCTTGGATACAGCCACTGTCAGGGCTGTTTTCATGTCCCTCCAGAATGTTTTCCTGGCACTTCTGTAACAGTATAAGCAACACAAATAGAAATGAACAAAAGTGGGCCCAAACTACATAACACTATTTTGTAGTCTTATACTTAGAGAAATAAATTTACAGTGACTAATGGATTATCCAGTAACTTGATTTTACTTCTTAAAATTCCCTTGAATATGCTTTAAGATAAGAAATGCTATACTGGCAATCTCTTGGTGGGCTGGACTAATTGGGAGCATGTGGGGAGGGGAGAGGGAGTTAGAAGAAAGAGAAGGGGAGAAGAGGAGGGGAGAGGAGAACAGGAGAGAGCAAGAAAAGAGATATCATAATAGAGGGAGTCATTATAGGTAAAGAGAAATCTGGTACTAGGGAAATGTCCAGAGACCTACAAGGTTGACCCCAACTAGTAATCTAAGCAATAGTGGAGAGGCTACCTTAAATGCCCTTCTCCAATAATGAGATTTATGACTACCTTATATGCTATCCTAGAACCTTCATCCAGTAGCTGATGGAAGCAGAAGCAGTCACCCACAACTAAACGCTGAGCTGAACTCTGGAATCCAGTTGCAGAGAGGGAGGAGTGATGAGCAAAGGGGTCAAGACCAGGCTGGAGAAACCTACAGAAACAGCTGACCTGAACAAGGGGTTGCTTATGGACCCAAACTGATAGCTGGGAAACCAGCATAGGATGTCAGTTTGGAGGGCTGGTTAATCTATGGAGCCTCTGGTAGTGGATCAGTATTTATCCCTAGTACACCAATGGACTTTAGGAGCCCACTCCACATAGAGTGATACACTCTCAGCCTAGACACATGGGGTAGGGTCCAGGCCTGCTCCAAATGGTATGACAGACTTTGAAGATCCCCCATGGAAGGCCTCAACCTCCCTAGGGAGCAGAAAGGGGATGGGATAGGGGGTTAGTGAGAGGCGTGGGAGGAGTGGAGGGAGAAGGAACTGGGATTGACATTAAAAGAAGCTTTTTATAATTTAAATAAAAAAGGAAAAAAAGAAATGCTATACTGTTCTATATTGACATAGTTTATAAAAATAAAAAGCCATGAGTCCTTTCCAGAAATTGTTATAGTATTTTCAAGGTGAAGAAAGGCTTTCATTAAATATTAACTAGAATTTTTAAAGCTATAATCTATCCTCTCTTTCTAACATGGTATCTCTACAGACTTTTTAAATTAAAATTTAAAAATTGACAAGGGGTAGAAGTAATCTCTTTATAGAATTACATATAAATTTAGATGTCTAATCTAATTATGTAACACTGAATTTTAAAGACAACAATATTCTCAAGTGTATTACTGGAGATTTTTTGAACTTATAATTATGTATATTGAACATTAATGCTGTATAGACCAATCTCTGAGTAATTATCTTTCTGAGCTTATTAGACATGATCATTGGACATATTTTATACATCATAGAAAAAGGTTATTCTCATAGTTGAAAAGATGTCATACTTTTAAGATTTGTGCATGTGCCTCCCCAGCCAACAATTTCCTAAGAGATAAACTTAGTGGAATAATGTAGGCCAAATTTATAGGCTGACACTCAGGGAAAGAAAACAAAGGTTAGTTCAACAATAAGGTCAAAATGAGGAACAAAATAAACGGATTTGGAGAATGGAATAAAAAGACAAATTGAAATGATTCAATAGAGATAAAGAGGTAGAGAAACAATGCAATTATTTAAAAAAAGGAGCAGACAAGAACAATCAAGTTCACAGGCTTCAGAACAAAGGCTGACTTCAGGTTAATGCAAGACACGCCCCCAGCTACCTCCATTATATTAGCCTCATTTTCTCCACTTTCAAAAAATGAATGACTAATGTCATTACATCCTAGGGTTGTTGCATGCAGCAAGACAATATGTATAAGTGTTTAATAAATGTGCCTGGCTGGAGGCAGCATTGGGATGGCAAGACAGCCTTGGCAAGAAAACAGAAAATGGAAAAGACAGCAAGAAACTCCTGACAGGGAAGGCTGAACTGGAGTCCCAGTACCTGATAAGTCATAGAAGCCACAGAGATAGGACACTCTGAGCAGGCTACATGGGAAGGTGGATACCCACCTGACCAGGCCTTTCCCCTAAAGACTGACAGTTGTATCTTCCAAGAGAGAATTAGAGCTACACTCCAAAGGTATCCATCCAGAGAGGTGATCTGACAAGTTTTCATGATGCCCAGGGTTATGGAAGAGCCAAACAAAACACTTCAACTATTCTTGGTGGTTTTGGACAGTGTGGAGAGCTTGGGGCATGAACAATGGGAATGCTCTTCTTCCCACTGTATATTACACATGGAGCTGGAGCTAATCTTGTAGAAATGGCAGCATCTTTCTATGTCCTCTTCTCTAGCACAGTTTAGCACATCACCGAATTTTAAGGTAGAGCCATTGTAGGGAATTAAGCAAAGCGTGTAGGCTACAAGTAATTTTGTTTCCAATATGCTCCTCCTAAAGAATTAAAGTTAAAATACCCGATCCTCCAAACAAGAAATGTGTTTTCTCCTGAAAATGCTCCAAAGGGAAAGAAGCCAATCCCATAGACACACTCTAATAATTATGACTATGTTTGTAACTCATATTTGTAAAACACTGGAACCCAGATTTTACATGTTAGTAATTCTTCTTACACTTTTACAGGAGTAACTTGATGTTAAAAAATACAAGGGTAATCTTGGGGCTTCTTTGCCAGAGGTCAGAGGTAGGAAGAGGAAGCACCCTGTGGAGCCCCTCTGACTGAATGCATCTGTAGAGAGTTTTCATACTCGGAGCTAAACATTAATCTGCTTGGATTTCAGTGCCTGGGGCCCAATGTAGATTCCGCTCGACCTAGCTTTCAAAATTTCCCCTCACAATACAATCATAGTGCCATGCACCTGTGATTCCAGCACTCAGAAAGCTGAAGCAGAAGCAGCATGAGTCTGATGCCAACTTGGGTTATATAGTGAGACACTTTCTCTAAAAAGCAAACACAAGTTTCCAGGAAAGCAGCATCAGTCACAATAGCCAAGAGGGGGAAACAACCCAAGTGCCCATCCATGGATAGAGAATAGATGGATGGATGATGAGTGGGTGGGTGGATGGATGGGTGGGTGGATGATGGATGGATGATGAGTGGGTGGGTGGATGGATATAACCCACAGCACAAGCATATAGAAAGTTGTGACACATGTTACAAACATGAATGAACATAGAAATATGCTAAGTGCAATAAACAAGTTATAAAAAGATACTATCTGAATTCACTATCGGGGCATTGCAAGTCATCAAACTCAGAGAAAAAAGAAAGAAGAGTGGCAATTTCTGGGGTCTAGAGAAAGAGGGAGTTAGTTTTAATGGATACTGAGATTCAGTGTTGTAAGATGAAATTCTGGGGATATATGGTGGCAATAGCTGTCAAGACTATGAGCATACTTCATGCTATATTCATACATTAAATGTATACAACTAAAGATGGTTAATATGCAGGTATGGTGGTACACACCTTTAAACTCAGCAGTAGGTGAGTAGGTAGAAGCAGGCAGATCTCTGAGTTCTAGGCTAGCCTGGTTGAGTGCCAGGCCAGCCAGTGTTTAATAATAAGACAAAAATAAATAATAAATAAAACAAAATAAAATGAGTAGTGATATAGTAAATTAGTTTTAAATATATAATGTATGTATAGGAGAGTTAGTGCCCATGACGTCCAAGAGAAAGCCCCAGATTCCATAAGGCTAGAGTTATACACAGTTGTGAGCTACCTGCTGCAAGAGCTGAGAACCGAACCCAGTCCTCTGCAAGAGCAATCCACACTCTTAACTGCTGAGCCATTTCTCCAGCCCTAATATGATAACATATGCATCTTACCACAATTAAAAACAAATCTAAGATCCAGAGTCAAGATGCCTAGCTATCACTTCACTGATGTTTTTCCTCTTTCCTTGTCATGGGGGCAGCGGATGCCGTATAAAGATTCTGAGACCAGATCCCCCATATCTCCAGCCAGCTGTGTGGCTCTGAGCAACATGATGTTTTGTTGTGTTCCTCTCTCCTCGCCTGGCCATAGGGATAATAACTAACTTTCTTGCTGGGGTTGATGTGGGAGATGAGATGACTGGTTCTGTATGTTTCACTGGGACCCAGCATCTGTGGGAACTGAATAAAAGGCAGTAGTAGCTGCTTCTCAGAGCTTATAGCAGGAGCTTGTAATCCGTGTAAGTCAGCAGGGGCCAGCTCCCCAATGGCCACAGAAATACATAGGCCCTGGGCCACATACTCTGCAAAGCAGCCACAGAGCAGCTTGGACCATTCACAGGAGTCTCTCCCAGAGTGCTTCACACCTGTAAACACACATTTCCTGGGTTGATGGCTAGCAGTCTGTAACTGTAATTCTGTGGCTTCTAAAATATACAAAAAGCCCTCTCATTGAGCATCAGGCACTCAAAACTCTAGTCTTGTAAATGGGCAGCTGTGTATAATGAAGCCTTAAAGCGGACAGCAAACACACATCCATGTGGGACAGCTCTGAAGAAAATTCATTACGGTAAATGACTGACTTGTCTACTTTATTGACAGTGTTGGGGTGTGAGTATTCTGCAGCAGGAACTTTTGGGAGGAAGCTCTCTTTTTAAAAGGCATGGCAGCTTCTGGCTGGTTCCAAAGCTAGAACCTTTCCTACAGGAATGCGGATTATAAACTCAACTGATGTCTGTGAGGTCTATCTGACAAGGGTACCTCTTGCTGAGGACATCTGAGCACCCTGTACAGTAAGCAGAACTCAATAACCAGGAAAACGGCAGCTTCGAGCCTTTAAATGTTGCACTGCCTTGTTTGCTAAAATAGAACATTAAAAAATAATTTGAAAAGCTGGCAGGATGCGCTGACAGCTGAGTGGGAGGCCCCTGGCTGCAGACCATGATGCTGAGCTGTGGGTTCTCTAAGCTAATCTGTGTGACTTGGTGGGGGAGGGGGAGTAAATAAAGAAGAAGAGGAAGGAACTGAGCTGAAGAGGGGGAAACTACTTATAAGGTAAACTGGCTCACCGAATGAGAAAGTATTGTATTCCTTTTTATTCATCTGCTGGGCTGCTGGTGTGAAGCAATTCTCTTACACAGAGGGAGAGAAATTCTAGTTAAAAAAATAGAATAAAAGAAGAGGGGACCATTCAGTTCCATTCACTTATCTCTCCTGTTCCATCTAGCAGAGTCACATAGCTTCAAAGGGAAAAGGATGACATTCCAGAGATGAACGGCTGGACCCTGCATTATTTCAGAGTCTAGCTTCAAGCCTTTACAGACCACACCCATCTTCACCCAGTTACAGAAACTTGCCAAAACAGGCAAGCAAGAGCTGCCAAGATCCATCGAGGTGAGTAACATGAAAATGCTCACCAGCCACTTGTCTCAGCATCTGGTTACCTCGCGCCGAGCTGTCATCATAGTGTTCAAAGAGCGAGAAGGCGGCGGGCATGTTCTCTAAGGAGGCCGTGCTGTCCATGGCAGAGAGCAGCCTGTCAAGGGAACAGATCTCCACTAAGTCAGGAGAGCATGGACACAGGACCAAAGCAGTCTTCCTGTTCCTGCTCGACCAGGTGGGAGCAACTGTGCTCTGTGTGAGGCAAGGTCCCCTCCCCCAAAAGCATTGGGACATGTATACATCTAAAACCAATGTATTCGTAGATTCCGTAGACACCTGGTAGATACTAGTGGTCTCATCTCCAGGCTCTCAAATTTGAAAACTTTCCAGTTATCTAGCCTTGGACCCATTTCTCATAAATGAATCCTGAACATTGCTTCATGTCCACGATTATTTTATTTCCTAAAGGGTACAATATCCCAAGCCAGTCTGGAAACTTCAATACTATGGGGATGTCCCTGTTCTCAACCCTCAATGCCAAGCTTCCGGTCAAACTAAAAATAATACTCACCTACTATGTGCCAGGCTTCCAGTCAAACTAAAAATAATATTCACCTACTATGTGCCAGGCTCTGCTGTAGGGCCTGGGGGTAAAGCTGTGAGAGCGAGGCCAGCCATCTTAGGAGACAGGCCTCAGCTTCCAAAGGGACGGGTTCTGGAGACCCAAGTCCTTCTCAAAGAGGGCGCCCACTCTCACTGAGCACTTGGAGTCCAGGTACAGCACAGAAGCATGCATACATACAGAACAGAAACGGGTTCGCCCTGGAGGGGAAAGACGCCGGGGCGTTTACAAAATGAGCTGTCTTTAGCCAGAAGGGCCTCAGATGGCCAGGGCTCCTTCTCCAGTGCTCTCACACAGGCCTGGAATGCTCTTCTAGCAAGGAAGTCAACTTTGAGGAGCTGCGCTGGCTTCCTTCTCTGCACGCATAGTATCCCAGCAGCAGATCCACGCTGGGGCCTTGGCACTAGCTTCTGGTGCCCTCTCCTCCCAGATACAGTGCCTTCCTTCACTTAGCTCAGCTCTCTGTTCAAATGTCCCCGCTGTAGAGAGAGGCTGCGGATCAGACAAGGCCTGTCCCTGCCAGCCTCACTGAAGCCCCTTTCCCTGTAAATTTGTTATCATGGCTACATTCTTTCACTGTCAACTTTACCAAAATAGAATTTGCATGCAGGAAAAGACTGTCTTATTCATTACTTATGCTTTACTTGATGTACCATAGGCACTTAGTAAATATACCTTGATTTAATAAGATTCCATGAGAATTTAGTAATGGTTTAATCTGTGTAGAAATCGGGATCTCAGGTATAGTAAATCTGGTGTTACAATAAGGGGGAAAGATCATGAAATAGTTAGAAAGTCCCTTCTATGCTTACTATTGTTAAATGTGATAAAATTCACTATTATTTGATTTGGAGGACATGCTCCAGCGAGGACTCCAGGGCATTAAGAATTAGCAGGGATTTCTGAGGCACAGAGAGCGTACAGTTATTGCAGATGGGAAAAGGGCTTGAGCACAGACCAGCGATGCCAAGGGATACGGCTAACCAGAGAGTAGGGCACATCATGGGTGTTGGGAAGCAGGGACAGATATGAAAGGGAAAGTGTTTTTGACTCGATGGAGAAGAGCCTTTCACACACACTGAAAATTTCTGTTTTATCTCTTCAGATAAGCGCAATCACAGAATTGTTTACATAAGGGAAATGCAGACAACCCTGACTAGCAGCTGGGGAAAGATGGGAGCCAGTACACAAGCTAAGCAGTCCCCACAGAGGCTGGACCAATGAAGCAAGCACACAGAGCCAGTCACCTCATCTCCACAGCAACCCCAGGAGGAAGGGTTAGTTATTATCCCTACTGACAGGCAAGGAGACAGGGAACACAATAAAACATCATGTTGGGAGGCCCCCACACTGCTCTAGATAGCGGAAGATTAAAAGCCTACATTAAGGTGTTGGGGGTGCGGAATATGGGAAGAATAGACTAGGAATTATTATTTTAAAGTGATCAGGGTTGGAGAGTGACTTAGCAGTTAAGATCACTTGTTGCTATTGCAGAGGAGCAAGACTTGATTCCCAGCATTTGCATAGTGGCTCGCAACACAGTTCCAGGGGATCCCAGTGTCCTCTTCTGATCTTGGGCATCAGGCATGCATGTTATACACAAACATATATGCAGGCAAAGCACCCATACCAAAATAATAAATAAGCAAATATAAAAATGTGGCCAGTATAGACACCGAGCTTTCTCAATACATTTCACTGACTAACTCCTCCACAAAAGCTGGCTGTAGATGCCACAGTAAAACATCTGAGTTTTAACTTGTACACCAACCCATTCAATTTTAACAGCAAGTTGATATCCTTTTACAAGTCAGTCCTACAATGGCTGAGAATCTCCTGTTCACTATTATAATACAGAAGGACAAAACACAGAGGGAAATGCATCTGCTTAACATAACAGCATTTGTAAAGCAAAAATGTGTTGTTCAAGATATGCAAATGTTGGGTCTAAATATGCTTGACAGCATTCCTTAATTTAAGCATTTTAGTGCTGAGAAAAATCAATTAATATAAAAGCACTGTCTTCAGAGATACAGTATGAAGTCAGGAAAAAAGCAGGGAAGAAACAAATAAGAGAAAATAAACCAGACAGCACTTCCTATAGAAAGGAAGTAGAAGTTGTCTTGAAGACTTTAAGTTGTGTGTGTGTGCGCACCTGTGCACACTCTCATGTTTATAGAGCTTTCTTTAGCTGCTCATATTTCTCACCAAATCCAAGGGTTGTGTTGTCCTTTATTTCACTACATAAAAATATTGGTCATCCCAACACCTGCACAACTCATTGAACATGGAGATGTCAAATCGATGCCTACATAGAGTCTCCATCCCTACATTCTAGTGCCTTTGGTACAGGAGTGTACTCTGAACACTACCAAAAGAGAAATATAAACACCAACCCAGCCATGAACCTTTGATCCACAATGGTATCCAGCCTGCAGGATATACTAGGGCAATGGTGGCACAAAGCCTGTGAGAGTAACCAACCAATATTTGATGTGACTTAAAGCACAAGCTCTCATACCCAACACTGCGTGGGTGACCAAGAACTACTGACTAGATAGCCCAGGGCTCTAGGATGAAGCCAAATAATACTGATCTAAAACCAAGGGGGAAAAAAAACCAAAAATGCAGTGATAAAATGCCTCCTAAAGATATTCTGCTATATTGATGGATCAGTGCCTTACTCAGCCATCATCAGAGCAGCTTCTTCCTGCAGCAGATGGGAACAAATGCAGAGACCCACAGCCAGACATCATGCAGAGAGAGGGGGGGGAGGGAGAGAGAGAGAGAGAGAGACCTTGTAATATTCAGCCCTAAATGGGATGTCTCCACCAAATCCCTTCCCTCAGAAGTCAGGGAACCCCAAAGAAGAGGAGGCAGAGAGAGTTAAGAGCCAGAGGGGATGGCGGACACCAAGAAAACAAAGCCTCCTAAATCAAGAAGAGCAAAAGTTCTTGTGAACTCAGAGAGACTGAAGCAGCATGCACAGGGCCTGCATGGGTCTCTATCAGGTCCTAAGTGCATGTCTTATGGATTCCAGTCTAGTGTTTTTATGGGATCCCTGAGTGTGTGAGCAAGTGGGTCTTCATTCTTGTGCCTTCTCTTGGGCTCTTTTCCTTCTGTTGTTGGTTTGTCATGTCCAACTTTGATATGATAGTTTCTATTTTATCTTATTATATTTTATTTTGCTGTTTTTTTAAATGAGTGAATGAATGAATGCAAAACTAACCACTAGGGCAAAGGTTAACAACTGAACTGTCATTTATACCTTCTGGGAGAGGGAAAATCAGTTTTCTCCAACGGAGTGACACTGGGTATATCAACCATTCCAGGACAGGCCTTATGATCAAGAGCAGTTAACCAACATATAATAGACACCACTGTTTTTTGTGTGTGCTTTTATTTGGTTACAGCTTGGTGTTTTATTTTTTTTTCTTGTTTCTTTCTGTTTGGGTGTTGTTTTATTTTATTCTCTTGGTTGGGGGTTGTTATATGGAGTTTTTGTTTGTTTGAGAAAGAACTTAAAGTTAGGTGGGTAGGGTAGGGAGGGGGAGAGGATCTGGAAGGATTTGAGGGAGAGCAAGAATATGATTGACATATACTTAAATTTAAAATTTATTTTAAATAATAAAAAGAAAAATATTGATTATCCCAAGTATATTCCCTTGTGATATGCAGCAGTAGTAAAGATTAATTCATTGTCAATTGGGAGTGAAAAAGAAATTAATTAAAATGACATGCAAATTACCAAGTTAAAGCATAAAACCAAAGGAATGGCATTTAGTATGCAATGGCTGTCTATTCATATTAGTGGTAACCAAGTATTCAGAAAAATCCTTCAGCATTTTTAAAGTAAAAGCATTTATAAATTTTCACTGATCAAGACCCCCTGAATGTGGGTGTCAGTGAGGAGGCGTAGGTAATCTATTGAGGCTTGGGCAGCAGATCAGTACCCATCCCGAGTATACACATGGACTTTGGACTCCCATCCAACAATGTGAGGTGCACTCTCACCCTGAACTCTTGGGGGGAGGGTCTAGGCCCTGCCCTGTATGAAATGACAGACTATGGACACCCCCATGGAGGGCCTCACCCTCCCTGGGGAAATGAGGGGATAATGGGGGGGTTGGGGGAGGGCACAGGAGGAGGGGAGGGAAAGGGAGAGGGACCTGGAACTGACTTGTGAAGCAACCTTGTTTCTTATCTAAATTTAAACTGAAAAATAAATTTTAAAAAAAAGAATGCAAAAAAAATTTCACTGACCAAATTTTCTTCCTGATCATTATCTTACACATATGGATGGGATAAAAATAATTAAATATGCATCTATATTGTCCAGTGTATATGAAATAGCACTTAAGTCCACATATTTTTAACTTCAAAAATTATTATATTACTCATCTTTAAGTTTAAAAATATATGGATCACTGCTTGGGTGTGAGTTTCTGAAACTCACCCATGGGAACTGGTAAAAAGCCTCACACTTACCTGCAAATCCCTGAGGAGAGGGGGGTGAGGCTCCAGGGTCTGGGGCATACTGTCATCCGGGGATTCAAGCACTGTCAGTTTTGGAAACTGCTCTCACCCAGAGGTTCAGTCTGCCTGTCCATTACAATCACCCAGGAAGTTCTGAAAATGCTCAGGCCACACTTCAAACCAATGAAGTCCCAGTGTTAGGACTTAAGAATCAGACAGCATCAGCAGGTTTTGGGATTTTGTTTTGTTTTGTTTGTTTTTCATGACAGGGTTTCTCTGTGTAGTCCAAGCCCTCCTGGAACTCACTTTGTAGACTGGGCTGGCCTTGAACTCAGAGATTAGCCTGCTTCTACCTCTGGAACACTGGGATTAAAGGCATGTGCTATCGCACCCATCTTACAGATGGTGTGTTTTAACACTCCTCAATTAACTATTCACAGGACAGCCACTGTTTTAAAACTCTGGTCAACTAGTGCCAACACTAATATATAAACAGCCCTTATAAAGTATATTGGCACTGTATTACAACCAAATAAGATTCATTCCTGTGGCTTCAGTTATCTGAAAAACATCAGGTTTATATGTCCCAGATAAATACTTCTTATTTTAGTAGTAGCTGTCTACTCTCTGCCATTGAACTTAAATAGAAATAAGCAACATTAATAACTTAGAAATGGGCATTTATGATCCCACTAACATGATAAAACCTTGGGCCCAACTGGCAGGAAAGGTCACAAGTTCTTGCTGTGGGGCAAAAGGAAAGGGGTGAGATCAGAGTCGGGACGTCAGCAGCAGATGGTCCAGAAGACAAACTTAATCTGATGTCTGTGTCTGCACGGACAGCACTTTCCAATCAGGAGCATCATCAAAACAAAACACAATCAATAGGGTAAGACTCATCAGGTTAGCTGAGCAGAGAGAGCTACCTTCTGAATGAGTGAACATGCCACCAGGACAGACATGAGTACTAAAATTGTCCATTGCAGCAAAGAATGATTGCTTCAAGTGCTCATATTTAACCAATAAGCCTAATAATTTATAATCTTTTTTTTTAAATTCAGAAGTGGGAAAGATGGTTGAGATTAGATCAGAAATACAGGCCACGTCTCAGAAAGGTGTTAAAAGCTACACTATAATTGTTATTTAGCCAAAGCACATGCAATTTTCTTCTGAAGCTGTCATTTAATGCTTAGAAGCACTATGTCTAAGAGTGGAATCCTAGCAGCTCCCTCGATGTGTTTTTAATTGGCATCTCAGCCCCCAGCCCCTCAACCCCACCCCAAGCACCCCACCAGGCTCTCCTCAGTCTTCACACCATGTTACATATACCTTTCATTGATTTCCTCAAAGGACTTGAGTTGGGAGAGGAGGAGGAGGAAGAAGAGGAGAGAGAGAGAGAGAGAGACTAATTAACAACAGAAAGTAAAAGCAACCAGGAGCATTAAGATCAAACATGCTAAACAATCTTTACCCCAGGCATCCCTGAGACCATTTGTCTTTGGGTCTTTAGGTGGAATAGCAGGGAAAGTGTACTCAGAGGGGGTGAGAACTGTGTGGAGGAGGGAGGGGCCTTAATTTACAGTTTGTCTTGCTCTCTTTGATGGGCCAGAGACAGTGCGCTGTTGTATTCTACTTCTATGTATTAACAAATATTTTAGAATTCCGTGCAGCAAGGGAAAAAAATGACTGAAATTTGTTCAGTGTGGGCTTTACATTATGATGAAGTCAGCAGTTATCTTTGAGGGTTATCTTCTCTCTACTTCCAACATTCTCCACCTTTTCTAGAGTGGATAAATATCACCACCAATGGCATAAACAAATGTTAATAGCTGTCCTCCTAGAGAGAAAGAAATATTCTCATCAAAGATTACAGTGCAGCACAAAGTGCCTTATTAATGTTATACCTCATTAGAGGGTCCTAACTTTAAAATTTTAAAGCTTTGCTTTAATTAGACATAAAGCCACCTAATGATTTTTAAATTCTCCATTGAGGATGGCTATATGCACTTGATCTAAATTCGCCCTGGCCAGAGGTGTCCCCAGAGGCCAATCATGAGCTTTTATAATGCCTATTTTTATAATGCCTAGTAATGCCTTACTTCAATGGAAGTTCTAAGAAGACAGGGAACTTTGAAAGAGGGGTCCCCTCTCAGCACTGGTAGAGATTTCCCATTTGACAATTAGGCTTGTGTCTGTCCTCTGGGAAAACATCTGTATTACTCCTGGTTAAACATGAGTGTGTAGAGAGCCAGCATCCTCTGGAACATTCTAGGGATTCCCGAGGAACAAAACTAAGGTGCACCCAAGAGAGGATTGCTCTCCAACCAGTGCTGTGTTTGAATTAATGAATCTTGTCGTGAGGAAGCTGCTTCTTGCAATATCCCTGTCCTATTTGAGGAAGGTGCCCCCAATGAAGTCTCCCATATACATCAAAAAGGGAACAAGAAAGTTACTGCCATCTGCTTGGTAAGGGCATATGGACTGGTTCATAGGAGAGGGCAGCTCAGATGAGAGAGCTCATATGCAGGCCAGAGACCAGTGTGTAGATGCTAGACAACGGGAGGCCATGCTGGCCCTCGGAGGAAAGGCATGGCATAAACAGGCTGTCAGGGGGCTCTCCAATCAACCTTCTGTTATGTGACTAGAGGATAGCCCCGCCCCCTTCCATGAATCTCTTGGGGACCTAGGAAATTGGACCATTAGGATTTCCAGGGCCTTTTCTACAGTGTAGGCATCAAGAGTACCCAAAGAATTTTGAAATGTCAGAATTGTGTGAATTTCATACTGAGAGACAGAACTTTCTGGGTTTGATTTGGAGTTTCTCCTTGCCCTTTTTTGGGGGGGTAGTTTTTTCAAGATGGGGGCGGGGAGGTTGTTTCACTATGCAGCCTTGGCTATCCTGGAACTCACTCTGTAGACCAGGCTGGCCTGGAACTCACAGAGATCCACCTGCCTCTGCCTCCCGAGTGCTGGGACTAAAGGTGTGCATCACCACCACATCCCACTGCTTTGAGAGCCAGCGTCTTGAGGTATAGAACAGACAGGACTTGTACCTGTGGTTGTGCTGCCCCGGTTTCCCAAGTGCTGTGATTACGGGGCTGTGCCTCTGGAGCCAGTTTATAAACTAATTTAGTGAGTCTTAAAATTAGACTTGTGTCAGCATCAGCACCGGGTATCGGTACTTACTGCTTCCTATGGTACTTACAGCCAGGAAAACCGTCTCATCAAGCTCCTCTGCCTCTCTCACAATGGTCTCCAAGGTATCCTTGGCTGCGTCCATGCTCTGCAGAAAGTGGACCATCTGGTCGTGCAGGAATTCCATCTTCTTCCTCTTCACTTCCTCGAAGCCTTGGGCTTTCTCATCATACCGTGCCAAGACCTTCTTCATCATTTCCTCATTCTGCTCTTCTAGGCGTTTCTCATTTTTGCTACAGTTTTCCTAGAGGGTCAGGACAAAGGCATTTCTAAATAAACAGAGAAGTACTTCCTCTGTTTGCCCCTCATCTTTTTTCCTTTGGAAGAACTGGCCTCTGACAGGCCAGCAAAACAGTCAAATGTTAAGAACATGGTCCAAACCTCCAGCTTCTATATCTGTTTTGCTGTAATTAGTTCTGCGATGGAAATCACTGTAAGAGTACCATCAAGAAGGAACAGAAATATCAAAATTTAAAAAGGAAGAAAAGAAAATCATGTCTGGGGAGGATCCTGGCCATCAGGACATGGAAATGACTTGTGTGATTTTCATTGTACCAGTGTTCTTCTGGGAGGGGCAGTTTTGCCACAGTGGAAGGAACGTCACTATCCATTTGGACAAAACTGGTGGTTAGTATCCTCACCAGAGAGCCTGGGGAAGGGGACAATAAAACAAAGTTCACTAATTCATAGTGGCAGCAAGAAGGCCTCTTCACTCCTGATTGACAGCCACAGGGATCTGGGCCACCTCTAGCTAAGGACAGAACGTTCCTACCCACTCTCTTCACAGTGAAGGGGCAGAAGCTAACAGCCAGAAGTGTGTGTGTTCAGAGGTGCTCTGAGACACCACTGGCCCCTACCATAAGGCTCAAGTCAGTGACAAGAACATTTCTGGAGGCCAAGCAGCGAGAGACAAGAAAGAAGAGCAGAAGACTCAGTCCCAGTCTCTCAACCAAGCAATGGAAGCAGTAACACCTCTTAGTGACTGTCTGACGCTTCACTTTCAGAAATCATCCGCTTTAGCATGCCAGGGCCCCAAGAAGTGAGCATCTCTAGGGAAAAGTCCTTTATCCTTAAACAGAAAGCAGTCTCATTGCTCGCAGTGAGGGAAGACTATAAGAACCCTCACTTTGAATAAAGATAACCAACAATGTAAACTAAACACACAAACACACACACTATACATCACATATACTATATATCACACACATAGATATAAACTATATAATACACACTCTATACCACACACACACACACACCATATTATACCACACACAGAGACAAACATTATGAACCACATATACATATACATGTAGTTAGTCTTGTCAGACTTTCTTTGGGCCACCAAGCCCCAAATAATAACACAGGACTTATTAATTATGAAAGCTTGGCCTTAGCTTAGGCTTGTCTCTCTAGCTCTTATAACTCAAATTAACCCATTTCTATTAATCTAAGTTCTTCCATGTGGCTTTACCTCTCCTCCATTTTGTACATCCAACTCCCTCCATATCTCACTGGCTAATCTCCATGCCTAGATTCATCCCCTGAGTTCCTCTCTCTGCCCAGAAGTCCTGCCTAACTTCTCCTATCTAGCTATTAGCTGTTTGGCTTTTTATTAAACCAGTCACAATGACACATCTTCATACAGTGTAACAAATATACCACAACACATATACACACACATATACTATACTCCACACATACACATACATACACACTACATACTACACCCTCCCCACACACAAACACTATATATCATACACACCACATATTACACACATGCACACACACTATATACAACACACACACATCACACATACTATACACCACATGCACATTACAATACACACACCAATTCAGTTCAAAGTCACTTACTGTTGACACAACGAATAAAGGGGGAAAAAGTAGAAAAAGTTTGCTAACTTACCTCAACAGTGTTAAAAAAGGATTCAATCTCACTAACAAAAGCTTCAATCCTCAAGGATTTTTCTTGTAGGTTCTCAAGAAATTCTCCTAATTGAACCTGAAGGGAAGAATTAAAGTGTCTTTACTGTATAATATTAGGGGAAACATTTCACTCAGTGGATTCTGGCTTCCTTCATGTGTCTGTGGAGATTTAATATACCATATTCACCAACAAATCAAATTTTAGGGATTTTTGTGCTTCTCCTAAATGGATTGGACACAGTTATGTATGACAGACAGTTACATTTCATGGGGCTGGAGAAGTAGCTGAGTTGGCATACTACCTACTTTGCAAGCATGAGGACATGAGCTTGCTCCTCAGAACCAATGTAAAACCAGCTATTCATGCTGGTGCATGCTTGTAATCCAGAAATGTGGAGGTAGAGACACACGGATTTCTGGCTCTCTAGGCAGCCAGCCTTGCCTACTCAGCAAGTTCCAGGAAAGGGAGAGACCCTGTCAAAAGTTTTGTTTTGTTTTTTTAAAGTGGATAGTGTCTGAGCCGGGCGGTGGTGGTGCACGCCTTTAATCCCAGCACTCGGGAGGCAGAGGCAGGTGGATGGATCTCTGTGAGTTAGAAGCCAGGCTGGACCGACAGCCTCCAAAACAATACAGAGAAACCCTGTCTCATAAAACCAAAAAAAAAAGTGGATAGTGTGAAGAAAAATAATTGAGGGTTTTCTCTGACTGCCACATGAATGTAAGCACACATATGCAAAGATATTCTCGTTTAATAAATGAGATTTGAATTACTACTGTTCATAAGGCCTGGAGCTTTTGTACAGTCTGAAGTAGAACTCTGTGCTGTTGGTCATCAGTTTGACAAGCTCTAGAATCGCCTGTAAACAGACTGTAGATACAATGTGACCCCCTGCCTCTAACTCCTGCCAACATGACTTTTCCATGGTAGGCTATACACTTGATTTTGAAACCAAAATAACCCCCTACCCCATTCCTTCCTTAAGTTACTCGTGCCAGGCATTTTCACAGTAACGTGCGCAGCCTTTTGGCTGAACTGACCACCATGCCTCCATTGAGTCTTCACATGAGCATGCACAACCCCAGTGTGCCTGGCAGAGCTGAAAGGGTGATCAGGGTACCACCAGGCAACACAGCAGCACACCAAGTGATACAGAGGACTGTCTACTAAATCTCAAGATTATAACCGCTTTGAAACAGTTAAGGTTGCTAAGTAGCAACCAAGTAGAAAATTTATGGAGTGGCAGATGAGAATAGACCCTACTTCACCCATAGTTCTAAGCCAATGGTATCCTGGCCCGATAGACATAATAATAAAAACAAAACTGAACAACAGAACTTCGGTGACAATGATACATGATGAAGCCTCTTCAAGAGGCCTCTAATTCCCAGTAGGTCTCAGCTCCTAAAACCCCACCTCCCAGATCCCTAGGCTCCTGTCACACAGCTGTATCTTTTTATAGTTTCTTCTCACATTTGTGCTTTCCCTATAGTTTCCATTTCTAGAATGTTCTCTCCACTACTGACTAATGGACAATCTCTACTTCATCAAGGCTCAGCCAAGCTTCAGCTTTTAGAGACTCTTTCCTCGGTCCTCCCAGTACCCCACCCCCAACTGATGAACTCCCAAAAGCTTAGTCTCTCAGCATCCTGTACTGCTAAAGCATCCTCTATATTGCTAAAGCCAGCACTGATCTGAGGAACCTCCAAGTCCATCTCCTCACTTCCCTCTCTTTCTTTCTCACTCCCAGTGACTGGCATCCTTCCTGACATAGAACAGGAGATCAATAAACACTGAAAGCAGGAAAGAAGTGAACCAAGGATGAAGATGAGTTAACAAGGACAATCACCATGATGGAGAGTAGGGAAAGGAGGAAGCTCTGGGGCTTCAGGAAACCGCAGCCAATGGTCTGCAAATGTCCACCTACAGACCTTACAACTTTTTGTGGTATCTTAGATTCACTAATCCATGTACGTGAGTGTTTTGTCTACATGTGTGTACGTGCACTACGTGCCTGACT
Organism: Mesocricetus auratus; assembly: GCF_017639785.1. NCBI lineage: Eukaryota > Metazoa > Chordata > Mammalia > Rodentia > Cricetidae > Mesocricetus > Mesocricetus auratus. Next base: position 25,757,820 of record NW_024429201.1, on the reverse strand, counting down.
GCACAAGAGGGCATTGGGGTCCCTGGAATGGAGCTACAGATGGCTGTGAGCCACCATGTGGGTGCTGGAAAACGAACCCAGGTCCCCTGAAAGAGCAGGAAATGCTCTTGGCTGCCGAGTCATCTCTGTAGCCCCGGCTTTTCTTTTCTTTTTCTCTTTCTTTTTTCCCTTTTCTTTTCTTTTTTTCTTTTTTCTTTTTTTTTTTTTGAAAGTTGCCTCCAACTCTTAATTTTCATGGGTAATTTAATAAAAAAAAAAGCAAGCCTTCCTGGATTTAGTCAGTGGCTCTTACTTTTCTCCTTCTCACATTCCTTAAACAACATCAAACAAACAACATAAAAAGCCCTTAAAATGTTCTTTTAAAGATGACACAATACTCCTACTTTTGAATTGTTTTTTAAAAATTGAAAGATTTATATGATCTAAAGAGATCAGAGTATTATTTTGGGACTTTTGAAATTGTCAACATTTTGGCAAAACTTAGATAAAAACAAAACATAATTAGTAAAAGGGTATGGAAAACTTAGCAGACAGTGACCAGTAAGTCAATCTTCAAAGAAAATGTAATCCTAAAATGAAACATATTTCAGCAGAGTTAATGCACCTGAGATGTGACATTTCACAACAGAGGTTGCCTTGTCCCTTCCTCCCAACTTTAACCAGAAAAATGTCAATGAAATCTCACCCTAGAGAAATAAAAGGGAATTAGTTTGATTGGAAAAAATATTCAGATTCTAAAATGCAATCATATTTAATCAAAATTATCCTGAAAACTGTTTAACAGCAACTCCATTGAAGGACTGTTTGAGAGCCACTGATAGCTAGGCACTGAGCCAAACAGTATGGACATACAGCCAACAGCATAAGCGCCAGTGTCGGGCCAACCTGGGTCTCAGTCCCCGCTTTGTCTCGAGACCTCAGCAAACACTAACTCCCCGAGCCCATTCCATTATCTGTAAACTGTGATGGCAAGCTGTGAGAATTAAAATGTACTTTGTATACAAAGAACTCAGCACAGGCCTGGCATAGAGAAGTGCTCAGATTTTGTTATTATTTGCTAATTTGGACATCATTCTGGCTGCTAGATGTAGACAGGGAAGAGAACTGGGTGACTGAGAGGTAGGTGGACACTCAGACTCCATGCTTCTCAACAGCATCCTGGGGAGGTGGGACATGGTGAAAAGAAAAATTAAGATCTTAGTGCTTCAAGAATCTTTAACACTTAGAAGAGAATTGGTCAGTGCAGTAGACACATATTTAAAGGAAAATATTATTGATGACAGAAAGTAACTCGCTCTATTTGCAAGTGTATAATTACTGAGATTAAAACATTTTACACTTTTATAACATTAAGGATCTTTGCTATGAGATAGTAAGCTCCTTGGTGGCAATGACCCCATTTTATTTCTTGATATTGAGAACCTAGAAAAATGCCTGTAAGAATAATAAATAAGATAGTCTTAACTAAATTCTTAGTGAAATAGTTGCACTTTTTTTCAGAACCTTTTGCTTAAAATGACTGTCAAATCTTGGTCATTTTAAAGAAAATGTGAAAGCAAACCCAGTATGTGTAATTTGTGTGGGTTAAGTTGGTTTACCTTCACAGCACTTATAGCTGTGTCAAGTGCTGAAACCTCATGGTCTTTGTGAATGTCCAACACCTTGTCCATTTCAGAGACTGGGCTTTTGCAGGTGTAGCAGTAAGAGTCAACCTGGACCTTTGTCTTATCTGTAACTGGCTCCGGTGCAGACTGGCCATTTTCTGTCCTCCTTTTGTGCAACTCTTTCTGTTCGGCAGACGTACTTGGTTCCTCCTCATTCATGAATTCATGTTCCTTAACATGCTTGGAGTATTCTGGTTCTTGAGATAACGCATTTTCAGGTGTGGATTCTGAAGATGGTTCTTCTGGTAAGATGCCTCGACTGACCATTTCTTGATTCAGAGAGTCAATGAACTCGTACTCATCCTGTACAGGAGTATTGTGGAACCTCTCTTTACGTGGCTCAGATGGGATGAGCTCTTCTTGTGGTATTTCTGAAGCGTAAGTGGCACCAGCTGCAAACTCTTCCTCTGGGAAAGACACTTGCACTGGGACGTTCAGGTGGACCTCTGGGCTGGCATTTCCTGCTTCATTACCCTGGCTGCTGGGTTCATCTACACTCTCTAGAACGTGGCAGGTGTCTTCGAATGGAACCGCATAGCTCATCTTCTGGGTGACTGCTCTGACCTCCTCTGTAATGGGAACTTTCTGCTCCATGGCCACTTCATCACAGGTCTCCCCGTGGCCCACAGAGGCACCTTCCCTGTCAACAGCCGTGTGTTGTTCTCCCACATTCTTCTCCCAAAAACTAGTTCCAGGCTTTCTCTCAATTCCTCTTTCTGCAACTCTCTGTCGATGTGAGACATCCTCACCAACTGGCTTTTCTTCCAGGCCGTGGCCTTGATCCTCCTGAGTTACAGATGTGCCATGCAGAATGTCATCTCTGAGTATATACTTCTCAAAATACATACCTGCTCCATCATCAGTGTCAGAGTGTCTCCTTGGAAACGATGCCTCGGAATCTACACTACCTCCTTCAGAAGCCGTCTCCCTTTCATTTTTCTCCCCAAACGCCTCTTCATACAGGTCCTTATATAAAAACGCAAGTGCGGGTGGTTCCTCTAGAAGCTCTGGGTTAACAGCCTTGGCGGTGGTAGGAAATACCTGGCTTCTTACTAGAACTCCTTCCTCCACATCAAACAAAGGCATCCCAGGTAATCTGGAGTCCACGTCTCTACCAACATCCTTCGCAACATTTCTATCATCTGGCTTCTGGATGACCAAAGACTCTTGCATCTCCGCATGAGATAGTTCGCTGTAGTCCTTTTCTAGCCCGTAAAAGCTTTCATCCAACTTTACTAAGTCATATTCTTGTCCTAGGATGCATTCATCTGAACGTTCTTGGAAAGAAGCTGCTGCTTCCGTGGTTTCCTTTGAGACTCCTTCAACAGTTAATTTCTGCTTTTCTGAGTCTAGGGAGAGGTTATAATCAATCAAAGTGTATTTTTCAAAATAATCCTCTTCAGTGGAAACCGTGGGTTGAATAAAAGTGAAGTCGCCTGTTTCTGACTCTGTGGCTATCTCCTCTTTTGTTTTATGAGTTTCCTTTGGCTCGTTTTCTGTCAGTGACGTGACTTTCCTATCAGAATCTTCTAAGTTGACATTCTGTGTTGTATGGGAAGCGACTGCCTCACTCTCATCATGCAGCGATATAGTTTTAAACGAGGTTTTCTTCTCCAAATACTGTAACTTATCTTGCATTTGTTCACTTTCTTCCTGATCCACGGAAGGGATGAAAGCGGGCGCATGGATATTCAGTATCTCACAGCCTTCGGAAATGATGCTAAAGGCACTCTTCTGATCCTCCGAAAGTCCGGCTGGCTTGCTGGTTACTGCAAATTCTTCGTCTCTCACGGAGGTGCCTTCGAGCTCCTTGGGTGATCCTCTCATAGGTGTAGTTCCCTCAGCACTGATTGCTGATGCATTAAGCATAAACTGAGTGTAGTTGCTTGATGCTGAAGAGAGTGGATCGTTTCTGTATGCGTCCTCCACAGCTTCCGAGTGATGCTTTGTAACGAGCTCTTTAGATGTCTGGATAGTGTGGACTGTAGGCCTCTCTGACAATGTTTCTGGTTTCTTCACTGTATGTTCCAGAGAAGCCCCTGAAACAAGGGTTTGTGGTTCTACGGATGACAGCCGAGTGGGTGGTGTTCTCAAATGCTCTGTTTCACCAGGAACGTGCTTAGATAGAGATCTTGACAGCACACCTTCATCCACAGCTGCCAGTGACGCATCGGTGGACAGCGCTGTCTCTATGAACCGTCTCCTCTCCTCTTCCAGTGTCGCTCTGTTCTTACTGGACTTCTCCAACTCCAGAGTCCCGCCCTGAGTCACAGGGTGGCCAACCATTGCCTCCCTGTGGGGAGGCTCCACACTGGAAGACTTGTTTTTTTCTACTAAAATTTTCCTTTCTTCCAGAGGATGCAGTTGGGTTTCTGCTGCCTTTCTCTCCCTAATTTCTGGGTATACCTCCATGAATATGCATTCTGGTTGTTCCGTAGCTGGTGGTGCCTTAACAAATGAAGGTGAGGGTGGCTGGGCTTCACCCAAAGACGTGGCTGATGCTTCAGGCACAGGTATGGCTGTGGTTGGAGAGTAGGGCCTGTGTCCCTGCTTCTTTCCTCCTGAAAAGGCCGGTGTCTCCTCTTCCTTTCCTCTCCTCCTCTCCAAAGCAAGAGTCACTCCGGGTTTTTCCATAAGTTCTTCACTTGGAGAGATGTGCTGTTCCAGCCTCTCAGCGGCTTTTGGTTCTTCCAACTCAAAAGGTCGAGCTTCCGGCATCATTTGCAACTTTCCTGCCGCCTCATTTTCCCTAAGCTCTGAGGGAGCTGTGATTTCTTGTTTCTCTGCCAGCTCCCTCTTCTCTGCCAGGGAAAATGATCTAGTTTCCCAGCTATCCTTCTCCTCGGTTGGACGTTTGACATCCTCTTCACGATGTTTCAAAGCAATGGGTTTTGGCATTTCTTTTCTTAGTCTGTCTTCACCAAGCTCAATTAAAATGCCTTTTGATTCTACTGGCAAAATCACTGGCGCCATCTTCTCTGATTCCTTCACGCATGTGAAGTGGGATGGAGCTGATTTTGGCTGTTGTGACACTTTATCTTCTATGTCAGGTGACAAGAGCAATGTTTCATTGTGATCTTCCTTAAGAGCCGAAATCCTCCACGTCGATGGAGGAGAGATTTGTGGCTTCTGGTGTCTTTGGCTCTCAGTAACATGAAGAGCAACAGTATATGGGGCTTCTTCCATAACCAGTTTCTCACCCAAGGGAGAACAAGGTTCAGTTCCAAGAGATTCATCACCAGCTGATGTAGCTGAGCTCACACCCATTCCCTCCGAATAGTCTGGAGATTCTTTCTTCCCGTGATTTTCAGTGTTGGATTCTGGCTGGCTTAAAACGTCTGTGTCTGATAAAGATGTGAGTTTTTCTTTGAGGTCTTGACTTTCGCTCACTTTAACTGGCACACCCTTGGGTTCTCCAGCCTGTTTAACTGTGTTAACCTCAGCGGGAACTGCACCTTTTGGCTCTAGGGCAGCTGCTGTTTTCTCTGCAGAGAGACTCTGCTGGGCTTCTAAGTCTTCTTTACCGCTGACCTTGTTATCTGGAGTGCTTGATCCAAACAATAAACTAGACATCCATGATTTGAAGGATGACATTCCCTTCTTCCCCTTCTCTGCAGGAAGACCTTGCTCAGCCACCAATGACTTCTCAGGTGGCTTTTGTGTTGCCTCCTGTGTCTCCGGGGGTTGAGGTATAACCTGTGCTGTGACCGCAGGGACAGATTTACTTGGGGTGGACACTTTCTGGTCAGGGGATGGCTTTCTCCTTTCACCAGCATCCTCTGCAGTCTTTGACTGGACCCATTTGAGTTCTTGAGATGGCTTCTCACCAGACACTGGCACTGTGCTTGCTTCTTGGTCTTTGCCCAGTGTAGGTTCTGCAACTTCGGCGGGGAAACGTGTTGCTCTGGCAGGAATCGGGGGAGTTTCTGCCTTTACCTTTTCCATGGATGGGCCAGGCTCTGATTTCTGGAGAGTTCTTTCAAGAGGTAGTTTGACTTCCTCCTGGGTTTCTTCTTTGCAGGGCCTGGGAAAGTCTGCATTAGCTTTCTCTGATATTGGACTTTCACTCTGTGTGAAATAATTGATCTGCTTCCCCTCTGCTCTGCCTCTCTCCACCTTTCTAGCTGGAACCATGGGCTGTGGTTCCTGAGGCAGGTTTATCTCTTCAGAAAGGGGAGTATTAGTGGAGGAGGTTTCTATCCTGCCACTGGATACGTGAAGGGTAGATTCTTGTTCTTGCCATGGTAAATGGGGTTCTTCCATATCTTGGGGTAGAACTTGCTTTCTGATTCCAGATGTGTGGTCTGTATCCAATGGAGCAGCCTCGAGTTTCCCTGGCAACAGATCATTGCTGTTAGACAACTCCAGCCACCCAGATCCTGATTTTCTATCTTCATGCTCATTGGCCAAGTTGTCTGGTTTTTGCAGCATCCAGGTGTTATCCTTTGGAGAAAAGAGAGTCTCCTTCACATTTGTTCCTGTAACATTGGCAGGCTCAGTTGCCATACATGATTTGGATTGCTCCAAATTCTCTTTCCTGTCTGAGAATTGTTGAATAGCCAGATCTGGTTTATCTGCGAAAGAGCTGTTCGTATCAGGCACCTTAACAGTTTGCCCCTCAAGTAGGGATTTTTCAAGCTCTGTTTGCCCTATAGGGAGGTCAGAAGAGGCAGTCTCTAATGGAGACGAGGCAGGTGCAAGAAACTCCCTGTTTTCTTCTTCTTTTCCTCTGCCCCTAAGCACAGTGGGGCTCTTTTCTAAGACAGAAGACCCTGGCTCCGTTACAGGAGGCTTTACTAGTTCTATACCTAAGGATCCACTTCTATCTCTACTACCAGTGAGTTCTGACCCAGCATCTGGTGCTTGTGATAACTGTTCTTCTTTCTCCTCAGGCTCTGCGGGGAGCCTTATGAGCTCTCGCTTTCCTGACAGGAAACCCCCCAGCACTGAGGAAGATGTCTCCTCTGGTTGTTTGTTCACCTCATCCCTGAGGGCCGGTAACGATGGGGCTAAATCATCTGACATAAAATCTTCAGACTCAGGAGACCTTATTATCTCCTCAGGTTTGTCACTTGGAACTGTGTGTTTGGGTGCAAGTGACATCTGTGACAGAAGAAGCTCACTGTCTTCTTTCTTTACTTCACCACCTAAGCTGATGGGAAGTTTGGGTTGAGGCTTTGACACCTCTGAGGCAGACACCAAGTTCTTTTTCTGTGATAAATTTGAGCGTTCAGAATCGAGACCTGGAGAGAGTGGAAGGCCTTGTGTGTCTTCTGCCCTGGCTCCCCCAGACACATCTGCTGGCGCTTTGGAAACTGGCAACCCAGGTTTAACATCTTCAGTTTCTACTTTTGACCAAACAGAATGCTCCAACATCGATGAGAGACTCGGAGACGAATCTAACTTTGTTTCTTTCTCTGCTCCTGGCCAAGCTGAACCTCTGGATAAAGAGCTGTCGATGACAACAGCAGCACCTTTAGTTGGTTCTTTCTCTCCCCCTATGAGTCCTGAGTGCTCAGCTGTGGATGTGATGAGTGGTGGCGAGCCTCTTCCTAATTCACTCTTCCCTACTGGCTTTAAGCCGGGGTGTCCCTCAGGGCTGATGCGAGATGAATCTGTCAGGGTTTCAGCTCTGCCTGATTCGGTTAAATTAGAATCATGCTTAGTTATTGGCACTGTGGTGGCTGAAAAGCTGGCTTTGGTTTCTTTCTGCAAGTCTTCTGACAAAGCTGAAAATGCCGGTGGTACAGGTGGGCGATGCTCAGCTTCCCTTTCTACTACGGATGAAGCTGCAGGAAGTTCCCTGGTTATCCTGGAGTCCTGCTTCACTTCCGTTTTCACCCCAGACAAAGCCTCATGTCCAGAAATAGATGTTTCCTCTGGAGGCGAATATGGTTTTGCCACTTCAGGCTCACTCTTTGACAACATTCTGTGTTCTAGTTCAGAAATCACAGTTGGAGCTAAATTGGGTTCGACATCCACCTTTGGCTCCTCTACCGAGTCAGACAAAACTGAGTATTGCATCCCAGACCCTGGAACATTTGGGGGCTGAGGCTCTGGTGTTGGATCCTGTGACGTGTGTGCTGCCGCTTCTTGAGAACCCAGCACAGTTTCTTCCCTCCTGACTTTTGGCAAAGCCATCTGTTCCTGTGCAGACTTTAGAGTTAGTGATGCTTTGGGTTCCCGTTCTGTCTTAAGGACACGGGCTGACTCAGGTGGAATTGAGGACTGAGATGTGGGCAAAACGGGCTCGGCTTCCTCCTTCACCACCGACGACGGTGCAGACGAAGAAGCAGCTGTCGCAACCGCTGCTGAACTACTCTTAACATCCCCCTTCTCCCATCCACTGGTAAAAGGTGGTGATGGTGCCACACCTTCAGCCGCGGGTTCCAGGGATGCTTGGGTCTTCCGCTGCTGGGCCAGGATGAGATATTCGGATACAGATGTTGAAATTGTTGGAGCATCTGGCATAGTTTCTGCTTGGCCTGTTTTATTTGCTGAGGGTGGCAGGCTCAGGTCTTCAGGAACAGGCATGAACTGGGGGGGCTCAGCCTTTCGTTCCTGTAATGGATCAAAATACTCGGGCACTGGCGTGAGCACTGGTGATCCTGACACTTCCTCCTCTGCTTCTGAGAAGTAGGGATATTCTGGAGTAGACCTCACAGTTAGTGATGAGTCTGCCTGGATCTCGTTTTGCTCTGTTTCTAGGATTCTGTATGGCGGGATGGAAACTTGTGATGCTGAATCTGGAGAAAAAAGCTCAGCCTCTTCCGTGTCCTCATCTGACAAAATAGTGTGCTCAGATGGTGATGTCAAGCACAGTGGAGAATCACGTCCCAGCTCTCTCGTCTCTATTTCCTGAGCTGGATAGGGTGAGAATGAGAATTCTGACACAAATGCGGAATCAGGGGAGAAGGGCCCGATGTCTCCCTCTTCCTGCTCTTGCTCTGATAGATCTGTGGGTGAGGTGGCACCTTTCAGAAGCAGAGGGGATGTGTGAACAACCTCTTCCTCCTGGGACTCTGGTGTTACAGATGGCGTTGATACTGAGCGTTCAGAAGCAGGTGTGGAGGGAAGCGGGTACTGCTGGCCCCCTGTGATCCCTTCTTCCGGGAGGACCACATGTTCAGATGTGGTGACTGAAGGCAGTAGGGCCTGGCATTCAGAAAGTATCTCAGCTACGTGTGGTGGGACAGCGTGTGCTGCAGACACCACATCTGCTGAAGATGATCCAACATCTCCCTTTTCTTCTTCTAACAGAGTCACTGATTCAGAAATGCCTTTTGGTTTGAATTGGGGCATGCCATCAATTGTTTTGGGGAGAGATTCCTGTGTTTCATTTTGTGGAGTTGAGGATTTAAATGTCAGTTTTGAATGTGAGGTGGCATGTTCACTTTCTAGATCCCCATCTTCTGAAACTGCTGCATGTCTCAGTGTGGCAGTCAGGGGTGGTGGCGGGAAGTGGCGTTCAGAACCCTTCTCAGTTAGCAATGGAGAATGAGAGGATTCAGAAGTAGCATCCAGGTCTGGGGGGTGTGGCCCAGTGTCCTCTCTCTCTTCTTCTGTAAGAATCATGGGCTCAGAAACATCTTGGGACTTTAATGGTGGCTTGTGGTCACCTGTCTTCGCCAGCAACTCTTGTGCATCATGCGCTGAAACCGAATACTCAGTAACAGATGCAGACCCTGGTGTGTGACACCTACTCTCTGAGGCCTCATCTCCAGACGGGACCAGATGGCCCGGTGTGACCGGTGACGGGGCCTGGGATGCAGATGTCTTCTCAATGGTGAATGGAGAGAGAGAGTGCTCAGATTCAGATGCCACAGCTGGTGAATAAGACTCGTGTTCGTCATCCTCCTCTGAGAAAACTGCAGGTTCAGGGCTGGATTTCACGTCAGAGAGAGAAACTGCCTCAGCTTCTTGTTTCTCTAGTTCACTGTTCAAATCCCGTGGGACCGAATACTCAGATACAAAAGCGGAATCAGTAGAAACAGACTCGTTTTCCTCTCTTTCCTCCTCAGACAAAGAGACATGTTCTGGTGGGAATGTCATCTGTGATGGAAGAACAGGCTCTTCTCTGCGCTCCACTTTAGGGGACCAAGGTGATGGGAAAGGCTCCTCAGAAACTAACAGACTTTCTGGATAATCAAGTTCTATGATCTCTTCTTCTAGACTAGAATCTTCAGGTTCGGTGGTATTGGTGATTTCCACTCCCTTCTCTAGTTCCTGTGATGCTCCAGAGTCAGGTGGCTCAGGCGCATGCTCCTCCTCTCTATGGACTACAAGCTCAGGCACATGCTCCTCCTCTCTATGGACTACAAGCTCAGGCACATGCTCCTCCACTTTGTGGACTGTGGGTTCAGGCTCATGCTCCTTCTCTTTGTGGACTATGGGTTCAGGCGCATGCTCCTTCTCTTTGTGGACTATGGGTTCAGGCGCATGCTCCTTCTCTTTGTGGACTATGGGTTCAAGCGCATGCTCCTTCTCTTTGTGGACTATGGGTTCAGGCGCATGCTCCTCCTCTCTATGTATTACAGGCTCAGGCACATGCTCCTCCTCTTTGTGGACTATGGGTTCAGGCGCATGCTCCTCCTCTCTATGTATTACAGGCTCAGGCACATGCTCCTTCTCTTTGTGGACTATGGGTTCAGGCGCATGCTCCTCCACTCTGTGGACTATGGGCTCAGGCGCATGCTCCTCCTCTCTATGAACCACAGGCTCAGGCACATGCTCCTTCTCTTTGTGGACTATGGGTTCAGGCGCATGCTCCTCCACTCTGTGGACTACGGGCTCAGGCACATGCTCCTCCTCTCTGTGGACTATGGGCTCAGGCACATGCTCCTCCTCTCTATGAACCACAGGCTCAGGCACATGCTCCTCCTCTCTATGAACCACAGGCTCAGGCACATGCTCCTCCTCTCTATGAACCACAGGCTCAGGCACATGCTCCTTCTCTTTGTGGACTATGGGTTCAGGCGCATGCTCCTCCTCTCTATGTATTACAGGCTCAGGCACATGCTCCTCCACTCTGTGGACTACAGGCTCAGGCACATGTTCCTCCTCTCTGTGGACTATGGGCTCAGGCGCATGCTCCTTCTCTTTGTGGACTATGGGTTCAGGCGCATGCTCCTCCTCTCTATGTATTACAGGCTCAGGCACATGCTCCTCCACTCTGTGGACTACAGGCTCAGGCACATGCTCCTCCTCTCTGTGGACTATGGGCTCAGGCGCATGCTCCTCCTCTCTGTGGACTACAGGCTCAGGCGCATGCTCCTCCTCTTTATGGACTACAAGCTCAGGCGCATGCTCCTCCTCTTTATGGACTACAAGCTCAGGCGCATGCTCCTCCTCTCTGTGGACTACAAGTTCAGGCGCATGCTCCTTCTCTCTATGAACCACAGGCTCAGGCTCAGGCGCATGCTCCTCCTCTCTATAGACTACAGGTTCAGGCGCATGCTCCTCTCTATGGACTATGGGCTCAGGCGCATGCTCCTCCTCTCTATAGACTACAGGTTCAGGCGCATGCTCCTCCTCTCCATGGACTACAGGCTCAAGTGAGGTTAGGTGTTCAAAGGCTGATTCTGTCTTTTCTGCTGAAGTCGGTTCTAGCTCTTCCTTGTCTGGCTCAAACCTTTCTAGGATGGATGGTGGCAGTCTTGGTGGTCCTGTCTTCAAAGACTCCTCTGCCTCCCATGACAAGGAATGGTTGACAGATACCATGCCCTCCTGTTCTATATCAGCAGCTGAGCCTGAGAACACTGAAGCATCATTCCCTGAATTTTCCATTCCTTGTGAGTCTGGTTCAAATTCTTCCTTTGCTTTTTCGAGGAATGTAGTTGCTGGTGTGCTGGGTGGCTCTATTCTTTGGGTCTTCAATTCATCAGCTGGGTGCTGTGACGTTGTGTGTGAAGGTCTTGGGTATTCTTGATCGGTTGTGTCATTTCTGGAATATGAGGACAATGTGTGCTCGGTTGCAGCCGTGGCATTTAAGGGGGACTCGACATACATTTTCTTTTGCTCTTCATGACTAAATAGTGAGGTCATGGACTTTGACCCTTTGGAAAGGGCACCTCTCCAGGGCGGAGCAAGCTCTCTTGCCGTATTATCTTCTGGGCTTTGGGCTGCTAATTTACTTCTTTGGGAAACTATGTTAGAACCACTGTTGCTCAAATCCGGCTCTAGACTAATGGATGCATCTTTCCCTTTCCTGTAATGTATTTCCTTAATTACATAACCTTTTGGCAATGTCCCATAAAATTGTAGAGGAATTAATTCTTCTTTAACTGAATTGAACATCTTAATTTTGTATTGTACTGTTCCTATGTAGACTGGCCTCAACACTAGTGGCTTGTGCTCTTTGTATATTGCCCCAGTGATGGGAGGTGTATTGGATGTTGTCTTCTTTCTTCTTGCTTTATCATAAATGCCAATAGGTGACTTCTCGTTCTCAGTATTGAGCATTTGGCTTTCTGACATTAAAGGACCATCTTCCTTGTTTGCCAGAACATCTTGCGATTCCAGGGAAGTTCGTTTTTTGCTGCCTTTCCGACGCAATGATGGAGAACCACGCTTGGACTTATGAGTTCTTTTCCGTGGCTTTTTAACTTCATCCACAATAAAGGAAACATTCCCTGGAGGAGAATTCAAAGCTGACCCTTCCAAGCTACATATACCAGAAGTTTGGCTTTCTTCTGAAGCCCAAGGAGTGGATGATCTACTTGAATTGGTCTCCCAGTTTATTCCACTGTCTTCCCGTTGGACTGTCACCATGGAAAAGGAGGGGTCAGAGATGATACACTGTTGCTTGGTCTTGCCCTCTTCATCCTCATCTGATAACCTATAGTGAATGATATCAATAATTATGTTACAATAGTAAAACACTATATTAATTATTAGAATAAGTAAATGTAAAGATATAGAAGTCAATATGCCATCTACCTCAAATATAAGGCTCAATATAAAATAAAGTTAAAAAATTAAAGTCAGGATAGCCAATGCAGTCACATATCTAGGACACTCAACAGCCTTTAAATTAAAAGTAAGGCAAAGGTCATTTTTGTGTCTTCCCTCTCCTGGGTTGTCCTCCTGGTCCTCCCACATTCCCCAGTCACTAAGACTTCCTTGACTCAACAGGACCCTCACTGTGACTCTCGCCTCAGTGCTCTTTGTTCCCACAGTTGCCACCAATCCCTGCTTTGGACCACCCACTCCATCTGCTTCCTAAAGGACCAGAGGTCTCATGCTTGCCTCTTTTATTTGCCCATTCTCAGCCCCTCCTATTTTCCTTCCAGACTAGCTTTATTAAGCTTTCATTATCACACTACTCATTAAAATAAATCTCAATAAACTCTTTTTACTCACAAAATAGGAAGATCAGACTCCTTGGCTCCCCAGTCCCTATCTGACTTTATTTCCTAGTACCTGTTGCTGCCTCCTCTTACACGAGTAACTTCTATTATAACTACAATCATGAATCACGGAATGGTGTTTGGTTAACTGTGGACCACTTAAATAACCATGGTCCAAGGAGATGAGAATGGGTCTGGGGACTTCCTTTTGCTAGCGTCACTGTAGTCATCATGACATCATAGCTCAACAAATTATTTACATGTTTGTGATGACACTGGAAAGAAACCCTAATACAGTTCCAATTGTATTAAAGCATAACGCAATCACATAAAGTATAAAATGCTTGATAATGAATAAGCTATCTTACTAGTTTACACTACACACTGTTAATTTTAAAATTTATTTCTAAAAATAACAACAAAAACAAAAAAATGGCATTTGTCTAGCACATGAAAGACTGTAGGCTTGATTCCCAGAACCATAAAGAAAGGTTTATGTAAGACTGTATGCCATGGCATGATATGCCAGCAGTTGCTTGTCCCATATTTGCTGTGCCTCCTAGTTGTGTCTGAAGACTACAGTCAATGTTGTCCTCTACCACCTAGTACCAGTACATGCTATGATGCTTAGGGAACTATTAAATCACCGCCCAATGCATTTCTTGGAGCATGTTCTTGTAGTTAATGCATCTAATTCACTATCTAGTAAAGATTTCATGGGAACTCAGTTATAAGAAGCAAAGTCAAATGCCAGCCTACAGCGCTTCACTTTCATCATCTGTAGAATAAGGATAATAATAGAATGCATTATGGAGTTGTAAGGATTAGTTGATACATAAACAGAATGCTAAGAAAGCATGCCTGGTGTGTAGCTGGTGCTCAATAAATACTATTTGAGGTTAAGTTTTCCAGAAATTAAATAAACTTAGACCCAGTTGTTTTCAGTGGTACAGATATTTGGAAGGACTGAGTGCTTAGCCTATTCCTATGTATCCTCCTGGACAACTGGCTCAGACTGCCCCTGCAGCTGCCATCATGCCCAGCATCAGGCTCTGTGGCACTTTTCTCTGGATTTTCCTTCTTCCTCTCCTTTACTTTTGCTGTTTCTCACTTTGGACTGCTCCTCCCCCCCCCCGCTACCCTACCTCTTATGCATGTCTACATTCTATCTACCTAGCAAGGCTTATGCTTAAGACTTCTGCTGTGACTACTCCTGACTGATTTAAGTGGCTATGTTGGAATCTCCAGGAGTCTCCTTTCCTAGGAATGTAGCTATCATTTGAGATAATTCCAAAATGCTGATTGCTCTGTTTTGCTCTTATACAACAAAAGAAACAAAAGTATACAACCATTAAGTGTAAATGTTAAACATTTCTCTAAAGAAAGACATATCAAATTTAGGCCCCTTATTAACTTTTAAAAGATCATATCTCTGCCCCTGTGACTGGCTCTAGACCCCGGAGTACTGCTGAAACACCTGTAGGGAGCCTTGGGAACACACTAACACCACCCACACCTCTGCAGAGTCTGGTTTTACTCTTTAGGCCAGCATCTGGGCATTGATATACTTTTGCTTGAAAGCTCTGGGCAACTTCAGTATGCTCAGAATTGTGAAGCACTTGCCTGAACAAACCCACCACTGAAACTTACAAGTCTTTCTTGCTCTGACCCCGTCCTGATGTGCTGGACTTTGTTGAGGAACAGAGGACTGGAAGTGCCTACAGGTATGCCCACCCACCTGTGCTAAACTTCAGTATCCCCGGATGTCATGGCAAAGGGCATGGCTATGCTTAGCTCTTACCTCCTCAGTGACTAACACAGTGGGACGTTAGGGACATTAGCCTCTTCCCTTGCTCTAGTCTGCTATAAATAACAGAAAGTTCTGCAGATTCCTTTGGAGGAAAAGCCTGGGAAGAAGTTGTTTTTCCTTTTTCCTGGCAACTCTGCTGTCCTTTACTTGTTTTGGTTCTAAACCACTAAACTTGATTAGGAATTAATTTTGGTCCTAGACTGATTATTTTTTAAACTCTTTTACATATGCAATTGAGGTTATTCCTCAAAACGCTCAACTCATGCTGTTCTTTCTCTAACTTGTCACTCAACAGAAACAGGATGGAATTAGGAATGAAGGTTATGCCACAAATTTGGAAGTCAGTGTTGGGAATGCCTGTGAATGTAGTAGCATTATAAAAGCAATTAGAAATTCAATTTAGAGTTCATTATTGATTGTAAATTCAGTGTACTCAAGCAGAGACAGTTTCATTACTAGCTAGAATGAGTTTAGGAGTGCTGAACAGAGCACCCAAAAGGTAGTAATAAGAAAACAGAGCCCTGCTGAGAAAGATCCACCAAACCAATCACTGGTGTGCTCATTTACTAATTATCTCTACCCTTAATAAACTTTTATTAAGTTTAGATAGTAAGAAATATAAAATGTCTCCCCATCCAATTATAGAGGTCAAACCCAGGCCTCTAGAGGTGCATTCTGGGCAAGGAAGCTACCTCAGACCTGCATCTCCAGCCTGGGACCATACTCAAGAAATTCAAATCTACTACAGTGTAATAAATACTATTAAGGGATTAAGGAATGTTCAGTGAAGACAAGAGGGGAGATTTCTCAAAACAAAGATGCTTTTGTCCAGAGCCAGTTTACAGAAGACATGGGAGCTTGGGAATGGATGAGAAATTGAGGTGTTATGAATAGGGTAGAACTTATTCCAGGAAAGGGCCACAGCATGTGGAGACTGCATATGTGAATAAGCAGCCTGGCTCACTGAGAGACCACGTTGAATTACCAGCAATGTCTTAGTCACTATTCTAATGCTGTAAAAAGACACCATGACTAAGACAACTCTTATGAGAGAAAACATTTAATTGGGGCTGGCTTACAGGTTCAAAGGTTTAGTTCATTATCATCATGGTGGGAAGCATGGTGTCTGCAGGCTGGCACTCAGACAGACATGATGCTGCAGAAGTAGTTGAGAGTTCCTCATCCATACCCACAGGCAGCAGGATGAATGAGATACGACACACTTCCTTCAGCAAGGCCACACCTACTAATCTTTTCAAATAGTGCCATTCCCTAATGATCTAGCCTTCAAATCTGTGAGTCTATAGGGGCCTTATTCAAACCACCACAAGAAGCAACCAAGAATGTAATTTTCCATCTAAAGAAACTGTGTTAACAGCAGAGAAAATGTCTCCAGAGAGTTCAGGGAAGTTCCTAGGGTTGTTTCTCATTGTGCAGCACACGTGTTTGCATTCAGATATTATCTGCTTTGCACAATTAAAGGTATTGGCTCTGAATATCATCTCTTCTGTTCCTCTCCACTGCATTCTTACAAAGCAACGTTCTGATCATTTCTTAGCCTCCCACTTAGACTTAGGTAATAGTGTGAGGTGAACACCCCTTCAGAGTTGGGCAAGAGAGAGATTCAACAGGTGTGCGTCAAGTCAAGAACACAATAAACCAATATCAGAGGCGAAACCTGAAGGCTCCTTCTGAGGACTGCCTTATCTATCTAAGGAGGTTTTTTATTGCCTTTGCTGAGACTGTTCTCTAAACAATATGAATCAATGTCAATTTCATTAAAACAGTTTTATGTGACTACAGACATAATCATCTTATATCTTTTATCTTGCTCATGTGAATTACAGTGACCAATACACAGAAACCAACCTTGATATCCTGAATTGCAAAAAAAAAAAAAATGCTGGATTTGGTTTTACTACATGTTGAGGAATTTTTCTTTTTTTTTCATGAATGACACTGAACTGAAATATCCTTGCTTATAATGTGTTTTTTCAAATTTCATATCAAGATCAGGTTGCTTCATAAAACCAATTGGAACTTATTCCTTCATGTATTATTCTCTGGAGGAATTTGTTGCATTATTTCTTATTCAACTATTTGGTAAAATTTCTTGCAGTCTTTCAGATCTGAGTTTTTATTTTTCATGGTAAGGTATTTATTAAATTATTTATTTGTTTTGGTTTTTGGAAATGGAGTCCCTGGGTATAACTCAGACTCAATTCCAACTTGTTATGCTCCTGTCTCAGCCTCCCAAGTTCTGGGATTAAAGGCGTGCACCACCACTGCTTGGCTTGTTGATATTTTCTATCTTATGACTGCCTTCTCTTTTTTACTTTCTTCAATTATCCTTAGATTTAATTGGCAATATTTTTCTAACTTCTTAAGATAAATTCTTATATCATTAATTTCTGAACCTTCTTATTTTCTGACATGTAAAGTCAACGTTGTACGCAACTTTATAGCTTCGGTTATTTCATGAGGCAGTTTTTATGCAGCATTTATTATTATAAAATATTTTAAAATATTCTTTGTCATTTATTTGGTCCATATGTTTCATATAAATCTGTTTCTCAATTTCAAAATGTATGAGGATTTCTTTTTCATCTTTTCATTAGTACTTTGTAGTTTGATTGCATTATGGTTGTATGATTAATTTTGTATTATGGTATACTTTTAACTCTGTTGAAACTTTATTTCTGTATGGTCATATTGGAATGTCTTTGTGCTCATAAAAGAGCTAATGTATTACAGATTTTCAGCAATGTGTTTCATATGTCAACAAAACTAGTCTGATTGGCTGTGCTTCCAAGTTGTTTTTGTCCTTAGTGATATTTTTATCTGCTTATTCTAACACTAGAGAGAGATGTCAATGTCCTCTACTAAAATTGCATGAACTTTTTCAAGCTCTGTAATTTTATTAGCTTTTGGTTTATGTGTTCTAAAACTGTACTGATAGATAAAAATGAGTTTAGAACACTCATATCATCCTAGAAATTTAAGTTTAATATTAATAAAATGCCCCTTTTGTGTGTGTGTGGTGAATTTTTTCCTAATCTATCAAAATATTGATACTAATAAGCCTTGCTTTGATTATTAATAAGTCTATATCAGATATACTTTGTCTCCATGATTATCTTGTAGCATTTAAATTTTTTTAGTTATCCTAAATCCTTGTTGTAGTGGTTTGAATGAGAATGGCCTCATAAGCTCATGTGTTTGAATACTTGGTCCCCAGATGGTAGAACTATTTGGGAAGGATTAAGAGGTGTGACCTTGTTGGAGGAGATGTGTCAATGGGGCTTGGCTTTGAGGTTTCAAAAACCCATGTCATCCTCAGTGTGTTCTCTCGGCCTGGTGCTTGTGTTTTAAGATGTGGGCTCTCAGCTACTGCTCCAGCACCATGCCTGCCTGTCTGCTGCCATGCTCCCTGACAAGATGGAACTATGAACCCCAAATAAACTCTTCTATAAGTTGCCTTGGTCATGGTGTCTTATCACAGCAACAGAAAAATAACTAAGGCATTGTGTTTTATATATGTCTCTTACAAGAAATATATGAATATTTTAAAAACCCATTCTGATAACTCACATAGAACACTGATTCATTTAAACATATTTGTAGCTACAATTAATCTTACTGTTTACTATTTGTATGACCTATGACCCTTTATCTCCCCTTTCTTGATTTATTTTGCACTGAATATTTTTATTGTTAAGTTTCCCTCTCTATTAGTCTGTAAGTTTTATTCTATTTTACTATTCTTATAGTGCTGACCCTAGAAATTTCAACATGCCCCTTGACTAATTAATGTCTAGCATAAATTGGTACTTTCACTTTTTCTTAAACAATGGAAATACCATGAATCACTTTAATTTCAACTTACAGGCCACTATAATTATATAGTTTAAGTCTATAGGTATTTTTAAGTTTCACAAGGCATAATTACATTTGCTTTTTAGAACTGTCAATATTTACTTAGCTTTACCTACACCCTGAGCATCATACTTCCTTTGTGTCCAGTACTCCCTGGAATCATTTCTGTCCTCCCCAAAGAGGGCCTCTTGCTAGTTCCTCTGTTGTAAATTTCCTGATGACAAACTCTTAACACAATTCATAAATTTTCATGAAAGGTCTTTTACACCCTTCTTCTTAAAGAAATTTTCTAGATTAAGTGCTTTAAATCGTCATTTCAATATCTTCTGTCTTCCATTGTTTCTGTGGATAAACTAGCTGTCAGTTTGTTAACTAATTCTCTAAGCAATGTGAACTTTTCCCCCAACCAACCTTCTTTGGAAAATTTGATACTGTCTTTCATTTCCAGAAGTTATTTTCAAATGTCTAGCTATATGTCTCAGACTTAGTATGAGATCTCAGATATGTACAATAATGTCTTTCATCATTGCTGACATATTCTTAGCTCCACTTCTTTTCAAATACTGCTTTTGCTGTATTATCTCTCATCTCTATTAATACTCCACATTTTCATAAATTATGTCCTCACTGTTCTCATTATATCCTATTTGTGCTTTGTTTGGCTGCTTTCTCACCAACTATGCTAATTCTGTATTTGATCATGTCTGAACTGCTTACTAAATCATCAAACATATTATTGTGTGCTGTGATACTTTTCAGCTCTAGAATTTCCGTTTCTTTGTTTCTAGTTCTCTGACAAAATCCTGCCCTGTCGTTTATTTCTGTTCACTCAACTCCATAAATAACTTAAGCTTTGCATAAGCACCATTGTACTACAGAAAGCCCTCCCTTCCTATAGCAGTCTAGCTGTGGCCTGAATAAATATTGCTCTTTGTAGAATGACAGCGTAGAGGTCTGAGCATACTCTACTGCTCCGTGTCCAAGCTTTCCCCAATGAACTAATTCATCTTTCTCTATGTGGCCACTCCCCATAGGGAAAAGGTATGTTGGTCTCTAAATGGTGTTTTATGTTGCTGTGATATTTTTTTCACTTTTTATTATTTTACAATTTTATAGATGTATATAATTAATTATAGCCATTTTCACCTCTATTACCTGCTCTTACCTCTCCCACGGGCACCCTTCTTCTCGGTGAGCCCCCTCCTACTTTCCCGTCTTTTCATATGTGGGCTTACTTACCCCAGCATGAAGCAAGGGCAGTGCATCTGTGGATACACCACCGGAGAAAGTGACATCTCTCCCCCAACTAGCATTAATTGCTAATAGTTTTTTTGGAAGGGTGGGTTCTAATGGGCCCTCCCTTCATCCATGATGTAATATTGATGGGTCAGTCTTGTGCAAGTCTTGTGGAGATAAACCACAGCTTCACTGAGTTCATGCGTTCAAGGCCCTGTCATGCCCAGAAGATCCCTTTCATGTTATCTGTCTTTCCATCCTCAGCTCTTACTCTTTCTGAGCCCTCTTTCACAATGTAGTTTGAACTTTATGGGGGTGTTATAGCTGTCCCACCTGTGGCAGAGTACCCCCACCTGTCACTTATTCTAGGCACTTTGCCTAGTTTTGGGTTTTTGCGTTAACCACCACCTGCTACAGGAAGAAGCCTCTCTGATGCAGTCTGGTCACAGCATTAATCTATGGGCACACATGTGAGTGTTTAGAAGGCAGCATAACTACATGACTGTTTAGCAGCACAATGGCGATAGGCCCTATGATTCCCCCAAAGCAAAGACTCTTGACCAGGCTTACAGAAACAGATCTGATCCATGGGCAAATCTCAAATCCTATTGGAAAGCAGTTGGTTACCTCCATAACAGTCACCCCACCATTGCACTGGAGAGCGCATCGTTCTTGGTAAGTCATTATTGTGGCTCACAGGGTACATGACTAAGTTAAAACTGTCAGTGACTTTTATCCATTAGTAGCCTGCATAGCGATTTCTGGGACCATGCAGCCTGTTGTTATGGAAGAAACTTGCAGCTAGCACCAGCTTGATTTCTCTTATTACCTGGAACCAAAGTGTGTGATATGTTTAGTAATGGGAGTCTGACTATCAATCTAGTGGTCAACCAAGAGAAGTGGCAATAGCCTATATTGTTTGGTGGGGCTTCCGGGGCCTCTTATACTCAACAGCTCATAGGGAAATATCCCACACCTGATGCTGGGATTTTGTTTAATAGCCCAAGGCTTTGGGGAGGAGCTTTATTCAACTTGGAGGGTATGTCCATTCAACACGCCCCTCTTTTTGGATTGTATTTTTAACATAATTCTTTCTTGATTCTTTGGGAATTCCACATCATGAACCCCAACCCCACTCATTTCCCAGTTCCTCCGTATCTGCCCTTCACCCTTGTAGCACCCCCATGTCGCATTTTTAGTAAACTTGTGAAATAGTGGGTTTCTATGTGGTTTCTTCATATATCCTGGGTTTGGCTTCTTCTCCTTCTCCTTCTCCTTCTCCTCCTCCTTCTCCTCCTTCTCCTTCTCCTCCTTCTCCTCCTCCTTCTCCTTCTCCTTCTCCTTCTCCTCCTTCTCCTTCTCCTCCTTCTCCTTCTCCTCCTTCTCCTTCTCCTTCTCCTTCTCCTCCTTCTCCTCCTCCTCCTCCTCCTCCTCCTCCTCCTCCTCCTCCTCCTCCTCCTTCTCCTCCTCCTCCTCCTCCTCCTCCTTCTCCTTCTTCTTCTTCTTCTTCTTCTTCTTCTTCTTCTTCTTCTTCTTCTTCTTCTTCTTCTTCTTCTTCCTCCTCCTCCTCCTCTTCCTCCCTGTCCTCCCATCTCCCCGTTTTGACCTTTCTAGCCTCAGTACTCCTCCTCAACTATCATGACTCACCTGTTCCACTATCAGTGACCCCTCCTGTGGACAGCTCTTCTGTCATTCTGGATTTTATGCTGGTAATAGTCCTGAATCTCACTGTTATAATGCCATTTTGTTTTTGTAAGCAATATTAACTTAAACCAGATGATTTCACTAAAGGTGTGAAAAATATAATATCTGACATTCTAAAATGATCAAGTTTGGAATATAAAGATCACATCAAAATTTTCCATCTTTTCTGCTCAGGTTTTTGTGGCTTTTCCTGGGTATACCTTCTGTCTGTTTCTTCTCCTTCCACTTTAGCTGAAACAGAACTAGTACCTTATTTAAAATGAAGTTATTAATGATCATGAGGACTGGGGAGATGGCTGAGTGGGTAACAGGAGCATGGGGACCTCAGTTCAGATCCCCAGAACCCAAACAAAATCTGGGTGTGGTCATGTACATCTGTGCAGTATCAGGGAGACAGGAAGATGATGGGGCCTGCTGGCCAGTCCACCTATTCACAAGACACTCTGTCTTAAAAGAATAAGGCAGGCAGTGATTTGAAGGACAGCCATCATCCTGTTCTGGCCTCCACATGTATATACACGGGTGCATGCCCCAGCACACACATGTGTATACACACATGTAACACCAAAACCAGAAAAGAATTGTGAATGTAAAGAGTCCAGGACCAGAGAGATGGCTCAGAGGTCAAGAGCACTGGATGTTCTTCCAGAGGACCCAGGTTCGATTCTAAGCACCCACACAGCAGCTCACAGCTCACAGTTCCAGAGTATCTGACATTCTCTTCTGGCTTCTGTGAGCATTATGCATGAGCAGGCAAAACACTCATACACATAAAAAATAATATTTGTAACATAGGAAACAAAGGAGGGGGAATACTTATATCCAAATAGAAAGTCTTAAAAGGAGAAGTGTATCAAAGTACAGCTGCCAAAATAATGATCTTTACTTTGTGGTCACTATCTTTGTTTAGAATTGTTACTCTCCACTCATTGCTTAAAGCACCATACAGTAAACAAATGGAAAAGGTCCTCGAATGACTTTGTTTCTATTGGCATCTAAACTTATCTTCTAGGAATGTGCAGTTCCTTTCTCTGATAAGCAGTAAGGTTCAATTAAAGTTCTCTGTAGGAATATAATTATGAACAATACATTGTATTTTCATGACTATTTCACATGCAAACCATGTACTAACAGGAAATGTATTAAGTAAAAGAATGCAGTGGGCTATCTTTTCCCAACTAAAACTTTAAAATACATCAAATATCTATTTTAATAACATAACAATTGGAAAGTCACATGTGATCTTTATGCTACAAACTTTGAAAATTGTATTTTGAAGCATAACATTATTTTGAAGCAAGCTTGCAACCTTCTAATAAAATGTTTAATATTTTGTGCCCCTCATTTAAAAAATCAAAAATTCTTAAGACAATCGGTGATTCTGTAGTTTTCATTTCATTAAGAATTTGACAACCTGCCAGGTGTGATGGAACACTTCTTTAATCCCGACACTAACTAGGGAGGTAGAGACAGGAGGATTTCTGTGAGTTTGAGGCCATCCTGATCTACATAGTGAGTTCCAGGATAGCCAGGCTTTGAAGAGAGACCCTGACTCAAAACAACAGCAACAAAAAAGAATTTAACATCCATGTCCTCAGTAGAAAAAATAATGTTACTTAAACAAAAGAAATATAAAATTGTTAAGTTTAAAACCAGTTTGTTAGTCACTGAGGAGATAGGAAAAAGTATGAAAAAGTGAACACAAAAACAGACACAAGAAAAATTATGAATAAATGAGTGAAGAAATAATGCCATAAGAAAAAGCTTTTAAAAAGAGAAAAAGAAAAAGAAAAAGCTCTTATAGATATCCCAAAGGCTAATCAGGTTCATTGTGGGTGGAAAGAGTACATATCCTGTTTTCATGATGACCAGATAGTTCTGAGACCTGGGAACCAGGGCCTTCTGCCATTGGAAACCCAGTTCATGCCTTCATGAACTGTGATGCAACCACACGGGGGTCTTGCCCTCCAGTTCCCTGTGTTGCTGTTGGTTTCTTTCCCTCCAGGTCCCGCCGTCCTTCAACCCCAAATAAACACACAGACGCTATATTAATTATAAAACTGTTGGTCGCTGGCTTGGACTTCTTATTGGCTGACTCTCTCTAAATTATTAATCCATATCTGTTAATCTGTGTATTGCCACGAGGCTGTGGGTAACCCATAATCTGGCATGTTACTCCTTTGGCAGCATCACATTCTCTGTTGGCCTCTCTCTCTCTCTCTCTCTCTCTCTCTCTCTCTCTCTCTCTCTCTCTCTCTCTCTCTCTCTCTCTCTCTCTCTCTGCCTACCTTTCCCAGAATTCTCCTCATCTCCTAGTCCCGCTATCTCCCTGCCTCTATTGGCCACAGTGTTTAATTCACCAACCAATAAGAGAAACATATATACAGAAGGACATCCCCCATCACCCCTGTTTACATCATTCTCTTCTCTTGCAAATGGTTCATCTCTGTACAGATTACCAGTTCTTTCTTTAGAGGCCAGCTCCTATAGCAACCTCTCCATGGAACTGACAGAGTCTGCAAGCCAATGCAGTGTCCTTCCTCTCAGCTCCTAGAATCTGGATGTTGTTGTCTCAGATGTCATTTGTCATCCTACATTCAAGTTCTGTTTACACATCCCCAAGCTCCTCTCTAGCACTCTAAACTAGTTCTGAGTGGGGACCATGTGTGTGTGTGTGTGTGTGTGTGTGTGTGTGTGTGTGTGTGTGCTACAGTATACATGTAGAAGTCAGAGGACAACTTGAAAGAGTAGGTTCTCTCCTTCCACCATGTGGGTTCTTGCAATCTAACTCAGGTCATGTTGCCATGTTTGGTAGCAAGTGCCTTTTATATTGAGTAATCTGGCTGACCCCTAGAGATATTTCTTCAATATTATTCTTTTCTAAATCTTCCAAATCATTCAACTTTATTTTCAGAGGTTCTTGGGCTCACATGTCACCAGCTTAAGTAAAATTTAATTGTGTTGTATACAAAAGTTCAGGAGCAACATCTAATGACATATTAGAAACAGAACTTATGGTGAAGGGATGGTTCAGAGGCTAAGATGCAAACTGCTCTTGCAAAGGACCTGAGTTTGATGCTTCAACACTCACATCAGCAGGCTTAGAACCACTATAACGCCAACTCCAGGGGGACCTGACACCCCCTTCTGGCCTCTTTGGGCCCTGCACTTACATGCACAAACATGCACACAAAAAAGTAGACATTAGAAATAAATCTTTAAAACAAATACAACTTAAAATAATATGTGTTATTGAAGGGAAATCTGCTAAGTAAAATAGTTAGCTTGCCTTGAGCACCAGTATTTTCTGTAGGGAAAATGGAGAGTTCTGGTAATTCCATTAGGTTTAGTTCAGTGGCTTAGACATGCCTTTCTCTTCATTGCTGGTGTCCATTCATTGGTGTTTACCCCTGTACAGTGTCTGCTACAAGTGTAACTGTAAGACTTCTGCGATCCACAGTGGCTTCCAGCTGACTTCTGAAAGGTGGAGAGCCATTCATTCAACAAATCTTTATTAAATCAGATTATGTGCTGATGCTATTTTGAGCATGGCTTTATAGCAAGATCACATTGTTCAGTGAAATTTTTCTAAAAGTTCTTAAGAGTTCACTTAGAATTAAGCAATGTTGACTGAGCTACAGATTTTAGAAGAAATATAATTTTGTCATGCCTCCATCTTCTGAAACTTAGGGCATATTTGAATGAAGCTACTAGAGGCAGCTCCATAGTAAAGCAAGCTGGGCATTTGCCTAAGCCTTCATTGGTACAAGAATGTCACTAGACACAACATTCTCCTAGCTGAGCTTGAGAACACTGTTTCATGCTCCATCTGTACAATAGTATAGGAATAAAATGTGTGATGTAAAGATTTACATCTTCTTAGAGATTTTAAAGGAGCATTTTATCTGTAAAATATCTTAAAATACATGATATCAAGTTACTTAAAATAATCAGTCGGGACACTGATTTCTTATTCCAAATGTTTCTTTTCGTGTACAAATATGTTTGTTAGCATGGCTACCCTGGTCTAACTTCCTTTTCTCACTCTTCCCCAGTTTGCTGTACTGCTCATGCTATGGCTTAGACAAGAAAAGGCTTGTGGTTCTCTGTGTCTGGATGCTTACATCTGTCTAGCTCTAAAACTTGCTTTTAGAAAGTACATTGCTGTCCTAGATACCCAAGCCATACTCTCTGATATCAGCTTTGTCAGTTAACAAAGGTGGCAAATTTACCTTTATCTCCATACCTTTGATTTGCCTATCCATTGTTGGAGAACTTAGAGAAGGAGAGAGGGTCTCATGTTGTAATTCTCCTTGCCAAGTCCCAATGCAATGACAGCAGCTGGTAAAACCTGAAGGATGCTCCTTGATAGCAAGCACGGTTGTGATACCTAATCCAGATGCTTGTGAGTATGCACCACACACTGATATGATAAGCTGCCAGACCAAGAAATACCCACCAGTCAGAAATCAGCAATACCCAATCTTCTGCAGGCTTCACCCAGACACCCACACGGCCTCATCATGCACACGCTTTAAACGTTTCAGAACTGTGGTGCCTGTCATAATACTTCAGAGGCAACACAGATCAGTTTGAAAGGTGTGTTACCTGTGATCAATGATGAATAATGTATATGCTGAAAAAAATAGCTATTAAGTTGGAAAGACTTGACTTGGAAACCTGAATTTAATAGTGGAGGAGAATTAGATTTGGTATTCTTTTTTAAATGTTTTTTGAGACAGGGTTTCTCTGTGTAAACAGTCCTGGCTGTCCCAGAACTCACTTTGTAGACCAGGCTGTCCTCGAGCTTACATCCACTTGCCTCTTCCTTCCAAGTGCTGGGATCAAAGGCATGCACCATCACTGCCTGGAAAACTTGGTATTTTTAAAGGAAACAACTTAGGTCATTTTATCCTCAGAACTATATGACCATGTGATAACATCAGTAGAAATCTGAAATTTGGTTCTCTGGGCGCTCACCACTTGTTACACTTGTGAACTACTTAATGGTTTTCTAAATACTTTTACATATATAATTTCCTTTATCTATAAATTCACTGTCCTGGCTAGTTTTGTGACAACCTGACACAAGTTAAAGTCAAATGAGAGGAGGGAAACTCAATTGAGAAATGCCTCTATAAGGTTAGGATGTAGGGAAGCAAGCCTATAAGACATTTTCTTAACCAGTGATGGGAACATTCCTGGGCTTGTAGTCCTGGCTTCTATAAGAAAGAAGGTTGAGAAAAAGCAGAACTCCTCCATGATCTCTGTCTGCATCAGCACCTTCCTCCAGGTTCCCTCCCTATTTGAGTTCCTGCCTTGACTGCCTTAGTGGTGAACTGTGATATGAAAGTGTAGGCAAAACAAACCCTTTCTTCTCCAAATTATTTTTGTCATGGTATTTCATCACAGCAGTAGAAAGTCTAAGACATTCACCATTCAGTTTCTTGAACAAAACTTAACACCTAATACATTTCAGACTTAGTCCATGAAAATACAGCAGGAAATGAACAGCCACTCTCCTGTTGCTTAATTTTGAAAAGATAAGTGCAAAGAAGAAAATTAAAGGTGTGAAAGGGATGGGAGACAATGGCTATGAGTTAGAGCACCATAACATATATGTGATCAAGGAAGCCATCTCGACGAAAGAGATATCTGAACAGAGCCATGAAAGCAGAGGGATTAAAACATGGAGAACACAGCAAAGACAACCAAGGTGCAGAAACGGCACTGGACTCACCATGGGTGAGAAAGGGCAGGGTTGGGAGTGAGCTGGAGCAGAAAAGAATGTCTAAGATGAGGCCAGAGCTATAGACAGGAACCAACCCACCAGGGCCTGTAGGAGGCTTGAGTTTTACTATGTGTGAGAAGCAAGCGGCTGAACCACCAGCCTTGCCATCTTCTAGTGAGTCAGAGATAGACAGCTACTCAGGCTAGGATATCTGGGGGCTCAGTCACCATTAAACATCTTACCCCACCCCTGAGCATCCATGCTCCTGACCCTCTATACTCCTTATGCACATGTACAAACATATAACTTTAATTGCACAGGGAAACAAACACATTCTTGTTATAAATATGTAATTTAGCATCTAGAAAGACTTTTCTTAATTGCCACTACTTTAACCTCTGTCCTGTACCACAGATAACTCAATTAATAAATGACATTTTTACAAAATTAAAAAAAGCAAATGTAAGAACTGAGCCTGGGAAAAATAAATCATAGAAATTTTCCTTTTGAGTTCTAATAAAAGAGAACTTCCAATGTGCTAAATCATGGCAACAAAAAGAGGAGTCACATAGTTCCTTCCTTCCTGGAATGTGGAGACTAACATGGAGTCATGACTGCAAACCCACCCTTGCAATACAGCGTGACATCAAGTGCAACCGAAAGAGGGCAATCTCCACTGAGATAAAAAACCTTTTATCTTGGGAGGAAGCTCACTGAGACAAGATGTTCATAAGGGGCGGGGATCAGCCGAGTAAAACCAACATTCCATCCTAGAGGGACTCTCCTTAAGCTCAGGAGTTGAACAACTCAAAGGCTTCAGGAAGTACCTGAAACTGACCAAATTCACTAGGGTCTTCCTTCCCGAGGATATATGAACAGTAAGGACTGCTGAGAGACACTCTTCTGGTAAGTTAAGATGTCTAGAAGAAACAGAGATCAGTCAAGCTACCTGGAAAAGACAGGTCCACCTGTTGAATTCCCTGCAATGTGCACCAGCTTTTGTGAGCTGTCACCCATGCTGGTGTAGGTTTTTGGTGATGTAGATGTCTTTGAATCATTTCTGTTCCTGTAAGAAACCATTTAACCCACGTCCTGGAACTGCCCCCAATAAAACATACTGGTTCACCAGTTAGACTTGGTGTCATCCTTGTTTTAGCATGTTGTCAGTTCCCTATCTGTGGTTAGTAGATGCCTGTTCATGTGTCTCCAGGAATAATGTCACACAGCAGCCAAAGGCACCAGATATGGTGGTACATAAATGGCAGGTTTGTCTTTTAACCTTTGAGATCCAATGGGACAACCTATAGGTATGAAAGGTGAGGTGTAGACTATAATACAGAATATAAAAAAGAACGTAAGATTTTACAGATTAAAAATGAGTTTTCCAGGTGGACCAGGTTGCAGGAATTAGAAGTAGTTCAGGTAAAAGGACCAGCATGTGCTGGAAGGGTAAAGGTGTGAAGGAACAAAATGGTGCCTGGTGTGCTTTGGGGCAACTCCATAAATAGTCCATCATCATCTTGAAAGTTGTAGCTCTGGGACAGAAATGTTAGCATTCTACAGGTGCTCACCGACGCTATTCTAAGGAGCATGCCTCCTGGAAAGTCCCTACCCCAAGGCTTTATGGGGGGCTACTGCTTAACAGCCTAGATAACCTGATTCATCACACACTTAAGACGTGTGTGCATCTTGCCAAAGAAAATGTTTTGTAAAGTGCTTACCATACAAACATGAGGGCCTGAGTGTGACCTTCCAAAAACAGGAGTGGCACTGTGCACCTGTAACCCCAGTGCTGGGAGAGAAAGCAGAGACAGCAGGCTCTCTAGGGTTTGCTGGCCTGCTATTCAAATAGGAATCAGTGAGCTCTAGGATCATTGAGAGTCCCTGTTTCAAACAATAAAGTAGAGAAGGCGCTGAGGTGGGAGATGTCCTGAGGAACATACCCCACATTTCCCTTTGACCTCCACTCCCACACGTGAGATCGCATTTTAACATGCACACACACACACATACACACACACACACACATTTACTTTTAACTATGTAAGTTTAAAACATTTTATAAAAAGTTTCATCTATAGAGCTGGGTTTGTAGTCCAGGGCTAGTAGGCATGTGGTCATGCCCAGGCTCCGAGTTCAATCCCTAGCGTATGCATGTACACACACACACACACACACACACACACACACACACACACACACACACACACACAATCTAACACAGACAAAGCCTCTTTCAATTACCACCACCCCATCTCTGCTCTATCACTAGAGAAGGACTTCTTCCCAGCTCTTTAATCAGGTTTAAAAACAAAAAACAAAAACTATATTTATAACTCTCTAAAAGCATGGATTATGAATTATAATTCGTGCAAAAAACATAGGACCAGATTAATAAGTGATCCATTAGAAACTATTAAGTTTCAAAATAGTGGCTAGCTTCCTTTTTTCCCCCAAACAAGATCCCGTAGGTGTAGCTCAGGCTAGCCTCTAACTCACAATTCTTGTATCTCAGCCCCCTGAGTAATGAAATTACAGGTGTGGACACTGACCCAACTGTATTCTTCATTTAGTGCAAGTAGGATATGTCTAGTTTACAGTGGTAGTGACCCACATGGAACTTTAAAGCTGTGTGAGTCACTTAGGCATCCAGAGTTAAGAGTGAAGTTTAGCATTAGCTGTCAATGCATACTCAAGGAGTATCTATTCAAAGGCTGGACATGGGCTATGTATATGACTCAGTTACATATACTGCAAGGAAATGCTCGTGTCTGCTGGTGAAAAGGAAAAAGGCTTACCAATTCCCGGGCACAGTGGAACACCTGTGCAATCTCAGAAGTCAGAAGGAGTCAGAGTTTGTGACCAGCCTGGGCTATGTATACACAACGGGCACCTGGAGGCCCTATCTCAGAAACCAAGGGCAGGGGATACAGCTCAGTGGGGGGGGGGATATTTTAGCATGCACAGGGTCTGGATTTTATCTCTAGCACTATCAAACAAACAACAACAAAAAACCCTCATCCATCAACTTTTCCACTATTATTAGAAACTAGAGGATTAAAAACACTCCAGGGGTGGTAGTCCACACCTGCATCCCTCGTTTCTCTGGAAGCCAAAGTCAAAGGAGTGCAAATTCAAGTCCAGCCTGGACAACTTAAGTGAGACCTGCCTCACAATGAAATAAAAACAGGAGGAGTTGGAGGGAGGAGTCAATGATCTAAATACAGCACTCCTATATGAAATTCCTTTCTAAAAAATTAAGGCTGAACATAGCTTGCTGGCAGAGCCCGTCTGCCTAACGTGCACAAAGGCTTAGGTTCAATCCCAGAAATGGAGAAATCAACATCCAAACAGCACCAAAAGCACCAGGGTTGGTTCACAATGTAATAACTGCTGAAGCTTATACATGGACAAGTCAGTTATTTGTGATCTTGGGAGCCGGGGACTCCTCCACAGTGACACTCCCAGCACTAGGACTGGCCAGCTCTGCAGTAGGGAGCTGTCCTGTGTGCTCAGATGCTCCAGTGTCATTCCTGGTCTCCATCTACTAGATGCCAGTAGGACCCCAAGTCCAGCTGGGCCATCAGGAATGTCTTCAGATCTACACTAGCTGAGAACCTCTGGTATAGACCTAAGAATGAAAAAAAAAACAGGAAACAAGTAGGTACAGAACAAACAAAACAATGGAAAATAAGAACAGCCAAGGAGTTAAAAACAGGCTGAACTGTGAGCCCTGGCATTCTTCAACAACCGCTGAGTATTAGCTCAGAGCAGAATCTCCCGCAACCCCTGCTGAGAGACTCCTGAGCATGCCTAGTGCTGGTTACTAAGAGACAGGATGCTTCATCTGTCAGGTTGGGAGCTTTTGAATCACTCACCAAGCCAGGATAGACTTCTTGACTGCTGTGTTTTTTTAAATCTACAATTTGTGACTGAAGCATGAGAGAGAATTTATCCAAAAAGCAGGAGAAATCTGGTGAGCTTTCTATGGTGGCCCTCCAGTAATTTTTCTTGATAAATTTGCAACAAAGAACCCACGCATAGTGGACCTTGAAAACACTGCTATTAATAATAGCCTGGGGGGAAAAAACATTTCAGCTATCAGATAGTCCACGGGTTAAGCTTGGTTGTCAGCTTGATTGGATCTGAAGTTATCAAAGAGACATTCCTTTGGGGAGGTCTGTGGAGTATTTTCTGGGAGGAAGACCCACCCCCAGAGTGGGCAATAGCAGTTCAGATACAAAGTGTCCTGGGGGAAGCAGGGCTCTCCTTGTTGGCCTTCTTTCCTGCTGCTGTGTCTGCCCTCAGAAGCCCCTTCTCCAGTGAACTCAAGACCAGGGCTTCTCCAGGACAGTCCAGGCCTCTTGCACCAGAATAAGACATCCAAGGCATTCAGTCCCATGCACTGAGGCAGTTCTCATCCTCTCTAGCACACAGCTAGTCATTGTTTGACTACCCAGCATGCTTTGTGTAAGCCATTCTAACAAATCCCCACTGTAATACATATTCATTCTATCGTTCTATTCCTCTACAGACCATGGCTGGTACATGCGGTCAGGATTTGTCTATGTGTATATTTGGGTGTAGTGGGTCAGAGCTCCTAGGTTTGTTTAGATAAGCCGCAGAGAGAAGAGTCTCACTGGAGTCCCAGGGGCCACTCTTCTACAATGGAAAAAAGTGCCCCAGAGCTTACACTAAAAATTGTTACAGATCACAACCATTCACATTCTCTTTAATTCCAAGTGTTCCTTCACTGAATCCTTAAGTAGTTCTATAGCTATGCTGCCAGCAATCCATTCAGGGAAATTAATCATATTGTTGTAGTTACTGACAACTCTTTGGATATTTTCTGTAGATCAGCTCCAGATGCTAGATCACTAAGATCATTAGTTTTGTGTTTTCTGCAAGTACAGAATGAGAAATATGCTCAATTGTATATAGGAGATAGCTCAGTAAAGTGTTTGCTATGCTAAAGGACCTAAGTTCAGTCCCCAGCATTCATATAAAAAGTCAGGCATGGTAGTACATCCTTAGAATCCCACCATTGGGAAGATAGAGACACACATACCCCTGGGGCTCACTGGCCAAGCAGCCTATTCCAGTTAGTAAGTCCTGGGGAGAGACCCTGTCTCCATTTAAAAAGTGGACAGTGTTCCTGAGGAATGACACGCTAGGTTGACCTGTGGCCTATGACCTATTAATGTGCAAGCACACACACACACACACACACACACACGAGAGAGAGAGAGAGAGAGAGAGAGAGAGAGAGAGAGAGAGAGAGAGAGAGAGAGAGAGAGAGAGAGAGAGAATTATATTCTTCATTCTTTTGAGACAGGGTTTCTCTGTATTACTTTGGAGCCTGTCCTGGCACTCACTCTGTAGACCAGGCTGGCCTGGAACTCACAGAGATCCACCTGCCTCTGCACTAGGATTAAAGGCATTCTTCATTCTTTTGTTTGTTTGTTTTGTTTTTTTGGTTTTTTGTTTGTTTGTTTGTTTGTTTTGTTTTTTCGAGGAGGCTGTCGGTTCAGCCCAGCCTAGAACTCACAGAGATCCGCCTGCCTCTGCCTCCCGAGTGCTGGGATTAAAGGCGTGCACCACCACCGCCCGGCCCGCATTCTTCATTCTTGAAGTAATAATCTACAATGTATGTGTGCCAAAGTTCCTCATTTTTGAAAGCAGGTGGTTTTCTTCTCCAATGTAGAGAACTGGAATCTAGAAGATTTCTGTCTGAAGAACAGCATCAAAAGTCTGTTGACCACTAAACTTTGTATCATTCTCTTCAACTTACCCAGAATGTCCAGGGATTTTACATTCCTACTCACTTTCTACCATTTTTAAATGATGATAACCTTAGGTCAAATAGTACCTTTAGGCTAGTTGCAGGGGGACCTGGTTCCTATGGAAACAGGTTCAACCAAGTTGCCAAGTGGAGCTGATGGTCCTACCAGCAGGCTGAAGAAAAAGAACAGAAGAATGTAGTGGCATCTTGCTTTGCCAGTAAACTTTTGGTGGTGACCACATCCTGGGGGTGTGGCTTCGTGTGTGCAGACATGACTCCTAATAAGGAAGGGGCTGAGTGGCTCTCTTGGGTTGTGGTGAGAGCATCAGAAGGGCAGAGACTGCATCTTCGGGAGCAGGAAGACTGTGGTAGTTATTTACTATTATTCGTGTAAGCGCTTCCCTAATAAATACCTGTTTGTCATTTATCTTGGGTTTGGTGGACTCATTTAAACCATGCCTTCAGTAGAGCTCTCATGCTTAAAACCCAGCAGGCAGCAAAGCCAGGCTCTAGGGAGTCTCACAAGAACCAGACTGAATACAGCCCTGGTTGGCTGTTGGCACACTAGGAAGCAACTTGTTAGTGGGTTGTCCTCTCAAGCTTGAAAGTCTGTACAGTAAGTCCATCCATTTAACTTGTTCTTGTGAAGAGTACTGTTGGGATAAACGGGATTACTGTAAAAACTCTACATCCCCCAAGTCAACTTTATGAGACATGAAGCTGCCTGGATATCTCTGAGGTAGTTCTAAAAATTAAATTGAATTTCCCATAATATCTCTTCTTAAACACCCACAAAAGAAGTTTAAAAAGCTTCAGTTAAAAAAAATTTTGCATTTCATCCAGTGAAATGTTTTTAAAAGCCTAACACAGACCTTGGGAATTACTTTTCCTCTGACTTTCAGATCACTGTGGGCATTTTCTTTATCCTACACAGAACTTGGAACTAGTGGTCCAACAGCTGCTCCATGGAACACGAGATTATCCATGAGTTTTTTTTCTACACTTTATATTCCTATGGGAGCAAGAGTAGCAAATGTGAATGCGGTCTAGAACACTGTGAAAATGGTTTTGACCTTGTGTGTGATAGAAGGGACATCTTCCGGGAAATGCGGCTCACTCTGTCATACTCGGTGACATTTGACTTACCCAGTGCCCTTCTGGACCTGTAGATGGTTTCCATGTTATAAGAAAGGCTGCTGTGAGCTGCGCATGTTGGCACCTGCCCATACCCCCAGCACTAGGGAGGCTGTAGCAGGAGGATCATAAGTTCAGGGCAAGCCTGGGTTATACAGTGAGCTCTGTTTTTTTTTTTTTTTTAATACAGGTTTTCTAGCAAAAATCTTTGTAGACACAACTTCCTACACATTTTTTCATGGAATAATGCTTTAGGAAATAGAATTTTAAGATCAAAAGCAAAATTATTTTTCCAGCCTTTTAGACATATTTTCCAAGTTTTCAAAGTGGATAGCACTTCCATCAGCAGTGTGAGGAACCCCACATTTTTCCTATGCCCTTGTCAACACTCCCTGTGAGTCCTGTCTGGATAGCTGGTTTTAGAAAATGATCAGGTTGGGTCTCAGTGAGCTCAGCCGTGACAGTGAACTGCGGTTCTTGAGGGTTCCTAGAACCCAGTGCTGCCTTGGTAATCCTACCCTAGTGTTTATTGAGCTACTTTGTATCGTTATTAATTTTTCCCTGTGTCTCTATCTGACAGGAAGTCTTGAGAGGGAGACTTCCTTCTCTCTTTACAACATGGATGGTATAAGAAACAGCATCTTTACTTCCAAAAGTCTCGGGCTTGAGTCCTAGCTTTACCACTTACGCTGTATGCAGTCTGAACGTGTCCCAGAAATAAAAGAAAATTAATCAGCAATTGACCATGTTGAGAGGGTAAGGTAACTGGGTCCTGAGGATGGAGTCCTCATGAACAGGGGTCAGAACCCTTGAGAGTGAGTGAAGGGTCTTCTAGCTCCTCCCAGCATGAGTGGAGTCAACAAGAAGGTACAATCTCTCACAAGCCGCCACATGTGTGGCATTTTGCTCACTCGCTTCCCAGACCCCAGAGCTGTGGACAATAAGGTTCTGCTGATTATACGTTACCCAGCCTCAGCTATTTTGCTATAGCAGGGCAGGCAGACTAAGACTTTGTAGAAATGAAAGTTATTTCCCCAGCCTTTTCCTGGGCTTGAAGGTTAAACAGGAATCTAACACCATTTTGTAGTAAGTATAAAATGTCCCAGTCTCAGGTAGTCAATGGTTTGACTTACAGTTTTTCAAACATATGACGTTGTGAAAGCAATGAGCATTCACTATAAACTATACTTCATGTTTTGAATTTTTATCTTTTCCTGATCCAATACTCTGCCTCAGTGCTGGGAAGCAGCATCAGGCTACAGTCAACCAGGCTATGGACCACGAGGGTAAATGACTGACACTCTTTGCACACTCTGCTGCTGAGCAACGATGGCCACTATATTATCTGTATTAAATGCACTTTGACTTACCATGTTTTGAGCTTACCAGGGGTTTACCAGAACGTTAAGCCCAATATAGACTGAGGGACATCTGAATGTTCTATTCTAACATATGTTCTGGACGTTTGCTCTCTCACTTTGTCCTTTCCGCGGTTGGACTTAGCTCTGAAGACCTGCACATCCACTCTAATGAATCAATAAGGCCATAATCAAGACAGACAACATCTCTTTCATAACGATTGCCTCTGGAAAGTGTAACTAAGTGAAACTGATCCACTTGCCATTAGTCTTCTCAATAGCATGCATTCATCATTCATTCATTTAAAGCAGAGATTTCTGATAGAATCCAAATGGCCAGAGTATGTCCAGGCCTTACAGGGGCAGGGAGCAGGAAACCCAAAAGGAGTTAAGAAAGCTGTTCTCTCTCTCTGCTTCTCTCTACACATCCTCCTTCCCTCATCACCCTTTCCTCTTCCTCCTCTTCTTTCTCCTTCCTCTTCCTCACCCATTCCCACCCACAAATACACACTCAACACAACTATCCCCAAATGACAGCCCCAGTCCAGAATTGTGTTGGAGTCCTCATTTTAGGTGGGGGATGTTCTTTGTTGTTGTTTGGCATAGAAAATTATTTTCATGAAGATTAAGAATTAAACTAAGAACAAAGGAAGAGGCACTTTTCCAAGAAAAAGATTATTTTCTGCTCTCCCTTCGCCTAATCTCTGTCTCCCAGGAAAGGCATGGAGAAGCAGTACACCCTCGAGCCTGTGTGCCGCATGCCTTCTGTTTCGAGGTGTGGAGACTGGCCTGGAAGGTAGGATAGGCTCAAGCAGTGCTCAGACCCTGAAACTAGAGGGTTTGCTTGCAGACTTCTGAGCAAGGGGGAATGCCTTGCGGGTAGCCTGTATGAGGAAGACTGCTTTACGGTTTTATAAACAGACTTGGATGTGAGTCCTCTCTCAGACCCTGTCTCATGTTATCTCCTACACACACACACACACACACACACACACACACACACACACACACACACACACCAGTTTGTGTGCTTTGGGATTCCTCTCCTAACAAACAATTTTTGTTTAACATTAAATACCTTCTCTTTTGCTGAACACCATCTTATATGCCAAAGTATTCCCAGAAATTTTAGCTAATGTTATTCTCTTAAAAACCCACTTTGAATAATAGCCAGAACCTGTAATCAACCTAGATGCCCCTCAACTGAAGAGTGGATAGAGAAAATGTGGGACATTTACACAATGGAGTACTATTCAGCGGAAAAAAACAATGGAATCTTGAAATTTGCAGGCAAATGGATGGCACTAGAAGAAACCATACTGAGTGAAGTAACCCAGTCACAAATGGTGTGTATTCACTCATTTATGGATTTTAGATATGAATCAGGGGAGTGCCAGCATACAATCCCACTGCCATAGATTCTAGGAAACAGAACCTTCATCCAGCGACTGATGAAAGCAGAGGCAGATACCCACAGACAAACACTGAACTGAACTCCTGGAATCCGGTGACAGAAAGAGAGAACTGATGGGCAAAAGAGTTAAGAGTGGGCTGGTTTAACCCCCAGAAACAGCTGATCTGACAAGGGTTGGCTCTTGAATCCCAGACTGATGGCTGGGTGGACAGCATGGAACTGCTCCAGACCCCTTGAATGTGGGTGTCAATGAGGAGGTCTAGGCAACCTATAGGGCCTTAGGTAGTATTTACCCCTGGCATACAAATAGACTTTGAGTGCCCATGCCCCAATATTGGAGGCTCTCTCAGCCTGGACTCTTGGGGGAGGGCCTAGGACCTGCCCTGGATGAAATGACAGTTACTGGTGATCCACCATGGAGGGCCTCACCCTCCTTGGTGATCGGAGTGGAGATCAGGTGGGGAACTGGGGGACCTGTGGGGAGGGCTGGGGAGGAGGGGAGGGAGAGGGACATGTGAAACAAAATTGTTTCTAACCTAAATTTAAAAAAAAAACACTTTGAGCTGAGCGTTGGTGGCACATGCCTTTAATCCCAGCACTCAGGAGGCAGAGGCAGGAGGATCTCTGTGAGTTTGAGATCAGCCTGGTCTACAGATTGAGTGCTAGGACAGCCTTTAGAGCTACACAGAGAAACCATGTCTTGGAAAAAAACACTTTGAATAGTTTATAGAATATATTTAATATCTTTTAAAGACGTGTGTGTATATTGTGTGTGTGTATCTGTGTGAGTGTGTGTGTATCTGTGTGAGTGTGTGTATCTGTGTGTGTGTGTGTGTATCAGTGTGAGTGTGTGTGGGTGCCTGTGGAAGCCATAAGAGGCCTTAAGATCCTCTGGAGCAGAGTTACAGGCAGCTACAAGTCAACTAACATGAGTTCTGGGAAACAATGTTGTCCTCTGAAAAAGCAGAAAGGACTCTAAGCCACCGACCCATCTTCCCTGCGCTATATTCACCACTTTTTTACTAGTAAAATTAGCTGATAATTTTCAAAGATAAAAACAAATACCTTATAATACAATAGTGCCAAAAAAGCAAAATAAAGTTGAGCAAGTCTCTCAAATGTTGACACTTGAACCATGTCCCCCCAAGCAAATGGGAGCTGACTTCCTATGT
This sequence comes from Mesocricetus auratus, assembly GCF_017639785.1. Taxonomy (NCBI): domain Eukaryota; kingdom Metazoa; phylum Chordata; class Mammalia; order Rodentia; family Cricetidae; genus Mesocricetus; species Mesocricetus auratus. Next base: position 25,719,591 of record NW_024429201.1, on the reverse strand, counting down.
CCATGTTAACCTAGAAGAGAGTTGACACCACTTGAGTCCTATTTCTACCCACTGCAGATCTTCTCTAAGCCGTGGTGTTATCCGCACCATGAGTGGAAGCACCATTCTCCAGACAGGGACTGGCTGGTAGCTAACTATAAGGATTAGAAGGGATTCACTTTCGGACAATACCAGATAGTCAAGGGATTCACTGGCGCTCTGAAGGCCCAAAGCAGACACCGTCATGTCTAAGACAGTGTGGTGTGTTAAGCAGCCCCTCCTAGATGCTTTTACTGTGAAATGGAAACTTCATGCTAGAACACAGTGCAAACAGTCAGGTACTTGGTGAGGAAAGTACTTCAGATGGCTGGATTTGCTTGCTGCTGACTGTTTTTCAAAGTGACTTTGAGATGAACTAACTAGTTAGTTCCATTGTTTCAATAACATGTAAAATATCTACAGAAAGAGCAGACTCTGCTAGGTCATACGCTAAATGAGCCGAGGAGGAGGAATGAGCCTGAAGAACGCTCACCTGGTGCCTCTGCTGCTTCCCTTGTCCCCCAACTCCTCCCGGCAGTCTAGCAACTGATCTCTCTCCCCATTCAGAGGATCCCTCACTTGGGAGCTTCTGGGGAGACAGGTTTGGCAGTGCTGGATGCTGCCCCTGGGGTGTGCTCACACACTGCTCACACTCAGGATAGGGCTGGTGGCTCTCCTGGTTCCCTAGGATAGCAGTAGAAATTACAGTTGCTGCAATGTAGGACTGCAGGAATGGAAGCCGCAACAGGCAACCTGGCGTCTAGTGACCAGTAATAACTGAAAATCTCTTTACCAAGCTTCTAACAGCGTGTGCACACTCGTGTGTGTGTGTGTGTGTGTGTGTGTGTGTGCGCGCGCGCGCGCACGCGCACGCACATGTGGAGACCAAAGGTTGATTCTGAATGTCTTCTTCAATTACTTCCCCACAAATGTGGTGGCAAACACCACATTTTTATCTCAGTGCTAGGCAACCACTAATACCCTTTCTGTCTCTGTGCTTTGGATATTCTGGATATTTTATGTAAATGGAATCACAAAATATATGCTTTTTAATGTCTGGCTTCTCTTACTTAGTCTGCTACTTCCAAAGTTCGTCCATACTGTAGCATGTAAGAATGCTTAGTTCCTGTTCATGTTGGAGTAACATTCTCCTGCACGGGCCACATTTCCTTTATCTGTTCATTAGTTGGTATATATCTGAGCTGTCACCCTCACCAGAGCTCATTATCTTGTGGCTTTAATTTGCATTTTTCCAATGGTTAACAACAGTGAGCATGTTTTCTTATGTTCACTGGACTTTGTCTGTTCTCTTTGGGAAGCCATCTATTTGGATCCTTTTCCAATTTTAAACTGGCTGCATGGTTTGAGGAGCTATTCCCAGTCATTCAAAGTCCCATCTTCTCCCTTCCCAGGAGCCTCTGCTCTACCAAATCATCTTCCACTTACATTGTTCAGTTAGCTTCTATTTCAACTCACAGCCTCAGGTGACAAAAATTCAGCACACTCATCTAGAGACCATAACCTAGGTGAGGCTCTATTAGCAATATGAAATCTGTTCAGTAGCTATTCTGTGCCCAAAGTCCAGGTTTCTGAGTTGTGATTCTAAGCAGTTAAATGGCAGAGGTCAGTGTAAGGAAACCTAGGGGAGTGACAAGCACAAACAGGCAGGCTGAGCAGAGTTGTGAACTGCAGCAGAAAGGAATAGAAAATCCAAGCAGCAGCTGCTCTTTCTTGCCATTTTCTTCTAAGATAAGATAGATCACTCATCCTGATGACCCCCTTTTCCCCAACTGTGACCTCATCCTTCTGCCAACTTAAGTTGGTGTCCCAAGCCTAAAAGTCAGGTATATAAAGTAGGGAGCCTAATTCCATCAGACAATCGATTTAATCACACATGCGGTTGCCAGCAGGTTTAGTTTACATCTCCACATATGTAACTAACTCTGTACATGTTATTTCTCCTCCCTTTAACCTTAGTTTATTTTTTTAGGACTCTAGGAAGCAAGAATGTCATTTTCCCTGGAGACAAGGGTTTGGAAGCTGTTTTCTGCAGCTTCCTGGAAGGTGCCCCGTGTGCACACCTGTCAGCAACAAAGATGGGGCACAATTGCACAGCCACAAATGGGGCCCACTCATGGCTAAGAGCCAACTTTCCCTTTTAGGGTCCTCTGTCACAGGACCATGCCGAGGTGACATACCTGCTACCCCAGCTCTTGGGAAGGTGAGGCAGGAGAATTGTTATGAGTTTGAGGCTAGCTTGGGCTACATGTGAGTTCTAGGTCAGCTTGAGCTACAGTATGAGACCCTAGCTCAAAAAAAAAAAAAAAAAGAAAGAAAGAAAGAAAGAAAGAAAGAAAGAAAGAAAGAAAGAAAAAGTATGTGGGGAGTATATCTGGAGGAGTTAGGGGAGGAATGAGGGAGTGAATATGATGAAAATACATTACATGCATACATAAAATTCTCAAAGAAATTAATAAAAATATTTTTAAAAATCCAAAGAAGGCTGGGCATTGGTGGTGCATGTCTTTAATCCCAGCACTAGGGAAGCAGAGGTAGGCGGATCTCTGTGAGTTCGAGGCCAGCATGGACTACAAGAGCAAGTTCCAGGACAGCCTACAAAGCAATACAAAGAAACCCTGTCTCGAAAAACAAAAAAAAAAAAAAAGAAAAGAAAGAAAGAAAGAAAGAAAGAAAGAAAAAGAAAGACTGAAAAACTTAAAGATTTACCACCCTACACTTAACATAAATTCTGTCTTTAAAGAAAGTATCAGAATTTCATGGAAGTTATGGTCAATTCCCACTGAATGTGTATCATGTGGTCCTATATGGCATGTCGAGGAATGTTTTGGTGTTGCTAGCTTTGACCTTATGAAACCCAAGTACACTGAGTTGCCTAATGTCTATTTTTAAATGTAAGACTGACTCTATTACACAGTAAGAAACTTAATATAGCAAAAGTACTGGTCAGGGTTAGTGACTACTCTCTGGGCGTTTTATTTTTTGCTTTTTATTTTTTTTTAAGTAAACTTAAATAATCATTTTAAAATAGTAAAATTGGGATTGGAGAGAGGGCCTTAGAAGTTGAGAGCACATGTTCTTGGAGAGGACATGAGTTTGGGTCCAACACCCAGGTTGGGTAACTCACACCACCTGTAACTCCAGCTCCAGGGAATCCAATACCCTCTTCTGGCCTCTGCTGCCTCCTACATACATGTGTGCATAACCACAAACAAACAAATGCATATACACATATTTTTAAATAATAAAAAATAAATCTTAAAATACTGAAGTTATGCTCAGATAAAAAGAAGCTGGCTGATGGCACACAGCGTCTGTTTAATAAACATCATGGAGTGCATGTCTTTACACGAATTGCCTATTGTATGCTGTGCATGCACAATCTGAAGAGAAACAGGAGAGTTCCAGTAATTATTCTTCTAAAGGCCATGCAAGTATCCTTGTATGTATTCTGCAAGCTGCTGAAATTATCAAAATTATTCAGTATTTTTATCCTACAGTTTCTCTCTCACAAAGTAAGGGTGAAAGCAAAGCCTGTGCTGTTGAACTATTATTTAAACAAACAAACAAAAAAACCCAATGCTCAAGATAACAAGTGGCAGTGCTCAGAACAAGTTAGGTGTCCCTTGATCCAGTGTTGAGTTCCCTTCCCTTCCATGGGCCTCTGTCACTGGTCCCCAACATAAGAGGGTCAGGGAGATGACATCAAAGTGTTCTTCTAGGCTGCCAGGCCCTCCTGCCAAGTCAATGACAAGACAGTGACCAGTTTTTGCTGCGGGTGGAGGGAGGAGGATTGGCGTCAGGGACCCAGAGACTAAAAGAAAACCATAAGGGGTCTAAACAGACCCTTACCTCAGCCTAGGATCAACCCACCTCACCGTGAAGTGACTTTGGTGACAGACACCTATCTACTCCCTCTAGAGTTTAGAGCAGATGGAAACGTTGCCTCTTGTTCATTCTGTGTTTATATACCTGGCACAGAGTACACTCTAGTAAACACCTGTTGAAGGATAAGCCTCTTCACTTACTATGGGTGCTTTTCTGCAAGGGGAGGGGATTATTCTACCTACAAATCAGTAATTCTAAATATCCTAATGAGATCAGTCATTAAGAGGGACTCTGTGGTGAATGTACATGTCTTACATTTTTTAAATTTACAAATAAAAATTAGAAATACTTGTGGTCCAGAATGATGACTGATTTTTAGCACATGAGTTTTCTTGAAGAATTCACACACAAATGGAGCATAGGAGGTCTGTGGGTTTGATGGTTAGCTTGGTAGATAGAGCAGTGTTGACTAATCTTCCCACATGTATTGACTTTACCAGATCAATGGGTAGAATTTTTGAAGACATTCCAGTTGGCTTCAAAGAGAATTCTTCTTTGAGAAAAAAGCAAAAGCTGTTCTTATCCCTCATCCATGATGTCTCAGGGGTCAGTCTAGAGCAGCGGTTCTCAGTCTTCCTAATGTTGCAACCCTTTAGCACAGTTCCTCATGTTGTGGTGAGCCCCTAACCAGAAAATTATTTCATTGCTCCTTCATAATTGTAATTTTACTACTGTTGTGAATCATAACACAAATATATGACATGCAGGATATTTGGTAGATGTCCCCCAAAGGGGTTGCAACCTACAGGTTGAGAACCACTGGTCTAGGGGCAGCTTTGGGACAAGTCACAGAAGACAGAGATGTTCCTTGAAGACAGCATAACTGAACCTCCTTTAGTGCTTATCACTGTCCCCTACCAGCTACTGGATCTAGAGTCACTGAGCATTGTCAATCCCTGGCTAGACAAGTGGTCAGTAACCAGCAATGTTCTAGTGATCGTATCCCAGTTACGTCTCTTCACTCACTCGTCCACTTATACATTCACTTAATCAACACATAGTCTCAACGCTGGCTGGGTGACTCTGGATGATATGATGGTTACAGCAGCCCAAGAAGTGGGCGTGGAACCTTGAGGTGTATTGAGCTGCGCATCATGTTTGGTTGACCTTTCTCCAGCTAGTGTGGCTCGACCAAACCTTCCCAACTCTAACTTAGGAAAATAGTCTTTTTATCTGTTCTTTGATGGACTACCTTTGTGTAATGAGTCTGACATTGCGTTGAAGGTCACTGCTTCCCCTCCCCAGGCTGTGAACTCCTTGACGCTATCATTTTAATGTCCCTGATATCTGACGCAGGCTCTGGCATACACTCTGAGCACTCAATGAAGCAGTTGTTCCATGGCTTCCATGAAGCTAGATAATTTCTATGTGCTATCAGGTGTGCAGTGTTCTATTTGATTGCCACTGCTTACATGTGGTTACAGAGCCCTTGAAATGTGTGTGGTCGGGGAAGGACATCTGATATGTACTCTAAAGTAAAATTTAGCCAGCGTTCCAAGACAGTGCAAAATAATATAAGCTCTCTAAAGACTATAGTTTACAAATATGTATTACAAGTAGGACCTTGACTATTGGATTAAATAAAATACATTATTAAAATTACTACTATCTGTTTCTCTGTATAAACTTTAGTGGCTACTTAAATGTTTAATTATCGCTGGGTGGTGGTGGCACATGCCTTTCCAGGGAAACCCTATCTCAAAAAAAAAAAAAAAAGAAAGAAAGAAAGAAAAAGAGTTGAATTATCTATATGGTTGACACTGTTTTTCTATTGGTTAACGATGGACTACACAAAACATTGTTTTCATGTACAGCTGGTCTCTTGCATCTAAGTTTTCTTGACATGGAAGAAGGATTTGGTTCTAATGTCTGAGTGACACCACACTTTCCCTAAACCCACTCTCAGAACAGCCAAGAACATAACAATTTTGCTGCTGCTGATTTCTCAGTATGCCCTACACTTTAGTAGGTTTGCTGTTTTCAAGGAAAACAATTTAATTCCAATTCTTGAATTTTTCCTCGCTATTCAGTCAGAGTCTCACCAAGGGCATTCAAAAGTCACACAGCCGACACTTCAGCAGCTCCTAGCATTCCGGTTCCAAGGGCCTGGTTTTGTCCTCTCTCCTCCCTCAGCCTCTGGCATCCTAGGCAGCCAGCACCCCCACCGCCAGCACTTTCCACTGACCTCAGGAGAGGGCTAGCTCAAATAACACACTGGTCAGAACACCTTGGTAAGCAAGCCAGTGAAAGACACCATGCGGATAGACATGTGGCACAGCGTGCTCTCCGCTAACCTGCATCTCCCAAACCTTACTTCTCTATGATGACTTACATCAGAATGCCGTTAGGAGACAGAATTCTATCAGCCCAGACTGGCATGCTTTACACAGGCCCTGCTCTCTGCAATGGAAGGGGATTTGTAAGTTTTAGGCTCTGCTGTAACACCTTCTCCCCCATGCTTCCAGAGAGAAAATTAACCATGGGAGTAAAGCAGAGATAGCTGAAGGTTCCTGAGTGATTGTGGGAAAGGCTGAAGAAATGGGCTCCGTCAGAAACCAACAGAAACACAGGAAACCTGAGTGCGTTGACACATCTCTCTGCACACAGGGGACTGCGGGTTTGAAACACAACAGTGCTTGTGCCTGGTAGGTGTGCTAAAAACTTAGATGAACGACAATGTGAACTTACTGGTATTTTGTCTTTAAGGAAGTGCTGTGACCACTACTTCTAAAAATGCTTTGTTTTGACTCCCAAATGACATGTTAGAGAGAACACAGTGTTTTCATTTTACAGAGAATAAAACCTAAGTCCTGGCCGCCACTTGCGACATGTGTGGTGTGAGGATGTGTGGTAGGGGGTGGGTGTCTGCTCGTGTGTGTTCTGGGAGAAGCCAGAAATCAGTATTTGGTGTCTTCCTAAGTGGCTCCTGTGGTGATATATTGTTTATGATCTAATAAAGCTTGCCTGGAGATCAGAATGCAAAGCTAGCTACAACCACGGAGGCCAGGCAGTGGTGGCACACACCTTCATTCCCAGCAGCCACATTGTTAGCCATGGAAGCTGGGCAGTGGTGGTGCACACCTTTAATGCCAGTACTAGAGAGGAATATACAACAGGAACTGGGTCTCAGAGCTGGCAGTTAGTCTCCAGCCACGTTGCAGACAGGATCACCCCAGTCTTGGTAGAGGTTAAGAGAGGTCTCTGGTGGCTTGGCTGCTTTGCTTTTCTGATCTTCAGCTTGAATCCCAATATCTGTCACTTAGGTTTTATATATCACCACAGGCTCCTTATATATTAAAGCAAAATATTCCACTTGAACCCAGAGCTCAAAGATCTGGCTAGTCTAGCTAGCCAGCTTGCTCTAGGGACTCCGCGTCTCATCTGCCCAGCACGGATGACAGGCAGGCCATGGATATATGCTGGAGACTCCAACTCACTCCCCACACTTCCGGGACCAGTGCTGAGCCTGCTGAGCCTCCTCCCCAGCCCCAGATCTGCAGCCCGGGTCTCTTGCACTCACCCTTGGCGATCTTCGCTTTGCTCGCTCCACTCCTGCAGCCTCACCTCCATGTGCTCCCAAGCCAGACACACATCCCACCCAGTGCCTTCGCGCCGCTCTTCTCAAGCCAGCTTGCCACCTTTACCACGCCTTTGGCGTCCGGGGAACTCACATCTGCCTGGGACGTTGTAGGTTATCTGTTTCCTTGTTTCCAAACTGGAAAGCCAGTCTCGGGGGTGCGCCTTATTCTCTCCACCCACTGCTTCGTCTTTGGGCCTAGGGAGGACCAGGCACACTGTGGGAGTCTGGGAGGATCGGTAGATGTAGCAAACTGGTGAGCATTAGGCTAGGGTCCAGACACCTGGGGTCTGGTCTAAGTTCTACCAAATGAAAAGCAGTTCCGCTTTGGAAAAACTGTCCCTTGACACTAGATTTTTGAATCTGTAAAATGATTGGCTGGGAACAAATCCCCTGGCTCTAAGATCTTTAGGTTTTACGGATTTGCTTTGGCAGGTGATCTTGGATAAAATTTTAGCAACACAGTTTTCTTTTCCTATGCATGAAATACAAGCCTTCTATGACAGCTCATTAGGACCCAAAATCCTCTTCCGGGGTGCAGCTTCTCCAGTTCTCCCTGCATGCTAGGATGGAGTCTAGGATTCCCTCCACCCTTTGGGGTGTTTCAAACAAAACCTCCCCTTCAATCCTTTCAATGGTTAATAACATAACTGTGGTTTTCCATCACTCTACCCAAATACGAGTTCCTTGAGGACAGTAGTAAATTCTTGATGACTTTGTCTGCAGCAGGTGTCACAGTCCCTGGCTCTCCACAAACATCTCCCGCATGAACACAGATAAACTCCCCTGGGACAGACGGAGCCTCTGCTCAGCTGAAAGCTGGTACCACCTCTTACCCTCATTAATGAATGGCAGGCCAAAGTAGGGTTTTGCTTCTGGTAAGGGCCTATCTGAGGGCTGCTAAACTAAAAACAACTACAGTCAGGTAGGCCCTCACACTTTCTCAGTTTATTTAATCCTTAGAGCAGCCTAATAATTAGGAGCCGGTGCTGTCCTGTGGCTAGCAGCACAGCCCACTGGCCGAGCACTTGCCTAGCACGGGAGACAGCAAGCAGCAGCCAGGAAAAGAATGGACCCCTTAAATGATGAGGATGAGCTTTCTCAACTCAAAAAGCATTTTTGTCGTTAGAAGGGATAGTGTGGAATATTCCTTCATACTGTGTGAATACATGCCACTGTGATTGGTTCAAAAAAGAAGCTAACTGGCCAATAGCTAGACAGGCGGCTAGGTGGGAGAGCCAAATTGAGAGAACACTGGGAAGAAGGAGGCCGAGTCTGAGGAGTCTCAGGCAGACACAGAGAAAAGCAAAACGGGAATGGCGACCTGAGAAAAGGTACCAAGCCACGTGGCAAAATGTAGATAGATAAGGAATATGGGTTAATTAAAATGTAGATAAGGAATATGGGTTAATTAAAATGTGGGAGTTAGCCAGTAACAAGCCTCAGCTTCAACTAAGCATTTATAATTAATATTAAGCTTCCATGTAGTTATTTGGGAACTGACTGGCAGCACAAAAAACTCTGCCTCCAGGATATTTTTTATCAACCATAAAGGTAGATAATTCTACATATTATAATTGGAAGGGTAAAGAACATTTAGATTAGTTTGCTTTAATTTTAACAGTAAAGTTTTCTTGATAATACCATGTACTATGTATTCACTGAAAGAAAAAAAACTGAAAGTTAAAGTAAATTTCTACTTATTATCTCAGAACTTGGAAACAATCACTATCAACCTTGTTAAGCCTTAATCTTTTAAGCTTTCTCTAGAATATTCATTTACTGGTTGACATCTGCCCTACTTTATTCTCTGCTGCTGTGGTAAACAACCCTTTACTGATTGCACTCCATCTTTGAGGGCACGCGGCGCAGGAACCAGGCAGAGACCACACAGGGATGCTGCTACTGGCTTTCTTCTGACAATTCAGCACCACCTTGCCATCCCTCAATCATCAATCAAAAAAATGTCTAGTCTGAGAGAGGGGTTTTCTGAACTGAGTCTCCCTCTTTCTACATAGCCTGACCTTTTGTTAAGGTGACACAACTTTAACCAGTACAACATCATTTTATATCATAAAATAATTGTATTGTGGCTTAGTAAATAGACGCACCATCCACCATTGTCAACGCTCCTTGGAGTATTTTTACTTTTAAACTCGTATATGCTTTTCAATTTTAAAAATTAGTTTATAATGCTAGGGAGGTAGTTCAGTTGCTAAAATGCCAGAAATGTAAGTGTGAGCTCCTCACTTCAGATCTCTAGCCTCCACAGAAAAGCCAGTCACAGCAATGTCACCTGTCACTCTAGCATTGGGGGTGGGGAGAAGCTGAGACAAATGAATCCCTGGAGCTCATTGGCAAAGGATCAGTGAACTCCGGGTTCAGTGAGAGACCCTGTCTCAAAGCATAAGGTATGATCAAGAAATCCAACAGTGACCTCTGGCCTCTACCCTCACTCAATTCGTTTGTGACTGTAGTTTCTGGCCTTTCAGAAAACCTAAACAATGTCTGGGCAAAACAAAACAAAAAGCCCACTGTGGTGCAGAATCTAAGTCTTCCCTTTTTCTCTCGTGGCTTCTCAAAGTAAAAGCTAAGCAGATTTAGCTCTCCCTGGAGAAGGAGGGACCCCTCCTCAAAACAACGAATGGTCAAAGTCCCATGACTTGCTGTGTGCACACACTGCATCTTACGATTTCTTGTTTTGTTTGTTTTTTATCCCCAGTGAATGATATGGGGCTCCAGTTTTCTCTTCCAGAACAGACAGTGGCCTTGCCATCCTGCTGGGAGGGTTTAACATAAGACAACAAAGGTAAACATAAGGCCCTCTGCTGAGTGTCAGCCTCCTGTGCAGGAGTTCAAAGAAGGAGGACGATATATGATTCTCACCTCCCATCTATTAGCGCCTATTCCAAATTCTCATTTCCTTTCTCCAAGGAACACAGAGCTTCAGGCCATGTTACTAAACTCACACACAATGAAGTGGTTTGATTCCTGACCACACTGAGGTGAGAGAGAGCTCCCATCCCCTTCCAATTACCCCCAAACAGTCCACGCTCTAGCGAACACTTCTTTCTGCTGCCTTCCTCACAGAAACTCTGCTGACATTCACCTTCCCAGCCTGCCTGTCAATGCTGTTCTCCGAGTCGAGTCTCTTCTCTCAAACCCTGTTCAGAAGCTTGCTCATCATCCAGGTCAAAACTGGCAGTTTTCCAGGTCTCCATCACCACCTACCCATCCCGACTTGTTTCCCTGCAGAGTCTACTTTACCATCTACAGTCGGGACAGGCTGAAGTTTACCTCAGATGAATTATATCCACGAGGTGCAAGTCAGTGAGCAGCACCCTCCACGGTCTCTGCATAGCTCCTGCCTCCAGGATCCTGTCCTGTTAGAGTTCCTGTCCTGACTTCCTTCAGTGAAGAACAGCAATGCTGAAGTGTCAGCCAAATAAACCCTTTCCTCCCCAGCCTGCTTTTGGGTCAAGGTGTTTTGCTGCAGCAATAGAAACCCTAACTAAGATACCATGTTTTTGAAAGTCCAACCTCTTTAGCATATAGTCATGTACTCCTCATAATTTTTTCTCTCAAGTTCTTGATAACAAAAGCTGTTTTCTTCTTGGTAGTTGGCTTGGTAAGCATGTAAGCTATGAGTCAAGATTTTTAACTGTTTTCCCTTATCAGTGTCACCCTATGTGTACACACGGACTACATCTATATGCATGTGGAGACCTTCCTCACATTCAATACAATGGGCATAGTAAAACATGCCTTTTAGACATGTAAAAAAAGGCTTAGTCAGGATCTCCACTACATCCAAGGCTGCCCCTGGTAACCAGTGACATCACTCACTCAAGATAACCAGACAGTCCTAGACCCCATGATGCCCACTGGACAGTATTTAAGCAGTATCTGCACATCTGGAGAGATCTGCCCTGCAGCTGGAGAGTCTCCTCCAGGATCAGGACCCTCCAGATCAGAGACTTCTGTTAGAGGCTGGACCTGACCTCCAGCTAAGATATGTTGCACAGGTGAGCAGCCTTGGGGAGATAGGCTTAGGACCATAGTTAGGAACTTAGAGTGTGAATCTTATGTGATGACTCTCAGCATAATAAAACTTTTGTTATACGATGAGTATCTACCTGTTTTGCTTGCAACATACTTCTTTTTTTGAAAGACAGTCTCTTTTTTTTTTTTTTTTTGGTTTTTTGAGACAGGGTTTCTCTGTGGCTTTGGAGGCTGTCCTGGAACTTGCTCTGTAGACCAGACTGGCCTCGAACTCATAGAGATCCGCCTGCCTCTGCCTCCCGAGTGCTGGGATTAAAGGCGTGTGTCACCAACAAACTGCCGTCACTGCCCTGGAACTCACTAAATAGGTGAGGTTGATGGACAGTGAGCCCCAGGGATTCTGTCTGTTTCCAACTCCCCAATATGGAGAATACAGGCCTTACAAGCCACCATGTTGGGCTTTTTATCGGTGTTTGGGTATTGAACACAGGTAGTGGGGAATGAACTTCTGTCCTTGTGCTTACAATACAAACACTTTGCCACCTCCCCAGGCTTCTGTGTCACTTTTGGGCTACCGAACTTTAGCTCTTCTGGCCTCAGTGGGGCATTCTCAAATGGTACACAGTCGCTTGCCTCCCCCACCCCCAAAGCCTTCTGATAGCAGTAGCCAGGACGAGCTATCATTGATTAACACAAGCTTAGGATAAAACAAGACATCCATACCACTATTCTCATTTCAGACCTGCATGAAAAGGGACCAAGCGGAGAGAGTCCCACTTTTCAATACCGTGTCACTTAATCTCATTCACCTTATTGATAAGTAGATGTTTAGGATCAGAAAGACTATTAGGACAGAAATTGTCGAAACAGCTCTCGATATAGCCCAGCCGGCCTTGAAATCACGGTCTTCCTGCTTCTGCCTTTCTAACATTGGAATCATGGGGTGGGCCATCACACCTGGCCTTCATGGTTCTAAGAAATGTATGGGGTGTTTGCACCAAACTGAAGTTTCCATACAGCAAACTAGTCCAGTGCTAGAACTCCAGGAGGCCACCATATCTTTGAAGGTAATGAACGCACCTAGCTTTCTCTGCCTCCAGACCCTTCCCCACGCTTAGGCAGGCAAGATTGATCCGGCGGGGAGAGCAGGAGGCAAGCATTCCAGCACAGTTTTGCAGTTAGGCAGAACCCCAAGTAAGTATCCAAGAATAACCAAGCAAGTCACAAGGAGGCGGGGGTGAGGGTGGGGGCTGACTGTGAACTTTGCTGCAGGCGGACCTGTCACTCCAGCTGACAGCAAGAACCTTCTACCTTCAAGTTTTTAAAGAAGGCGGGGCGCCCCAGACAGAGAGACTGACTGCAGGGAAGTGAACTCCTCAGGTTGTAAAAAAAAAAAAAAAAAAAAAAAAAAAAAGGAAAAGGCCCGGGGGTGGCTAGCGAGACACCTGTGGGATGGGCAGCTTTGCCAGGCCCGAGGCGGTGCCTGGGATCCAGCACAACATGCTCAGGCTACCTGGCGTCGGGCTCCTCCTCTGACTCGGCCTCCTCATCTTCACCCTCCGAAGACTCCTCGGTCTCCAGCTCCTGGGCCGCCGCCTCGTCCGTACCCCAGCCTAGGAAGCCCTCGGCGGAAAGTCTGCTGTCACCGCTCGCCATCCTGCCTGCCCCGACCAGAGTAGGAGCTGCCCGCGCCGCCCCCGATGTTCTCCGTCTGACTGTGCTTTACCCGGACTCGCGGGGCTGCTCGGGTTCCCGGCGCGCGGGGCGGGGGCGCCCAAAGCCTTTAAATAGAAGGTGTCAAGATAGTTTCACCACTGAGCTTCTAGGGCCCGGGGCCCGGGCTCAGCTATCCCTGGTCCCAGTCGCCTGCCAACTGCCCTGCCCGTTTTGGCAGATCTTCAGCGGCCTTTGGGACCAGGACAGATTGCAGTGCTGAGGGCTGCACCTGGCTGTCAAGAGAAGGGCCAGCCCAGCCTTCCAGCCAGTGATCTTGGGGGTTTTACACTTCCAGCTGAGCTGCTGGATGGTTCCTTTATGCCAAATGAGGCAGCACTCAGCCAGGGACTCGCTTCCCTTATATCTGATGTTATGGTGCCAGTGTGTAAATAGTTTAAGGTCCCACTGCTAGTAAGGTAACAATGGGAAACTTGGTAGACGTGCTGGATACAGGGGCTCACTTTCCAACCACCAGACTGTTCCAGAGAACCTCTTTCTGCCTTACACCCACACTACCCAAAGACTCGGTGTCCAGGGGACTGAGATCTCACTGGATCATGTAAAGCCAGTGCTTAACCTCTCAAATACAGCTCTAGGACTAAAGCCCAAGACTCTGTGAGTTCAAATCCTGACTAATCCACTTTCAGAAATCGGTATTTGCACCATATCAAATAGATCGCCTTCTGCCTCAAAGGCCCAGCCTACTAATTGTTCAAGATCACCACCTTTCTCTGAAATGTTTTGAAATCGCTGCTCCTCTCCAGGACCTCAAAGCGGCCCACTAAGTATGTTGACAGCAGACTGTTCTTTATCTTTGCCCCATCACCGTTTTTTAGAAGCCCTTAGGCTGGCCAAATACCTAAGGCAAACCACGGTGGCCTATTGTACTTCTTCACTGTAAGTATTCTTTCCCGAGAAAGGTTTGGACTAGGACGCCAAACCTTTATTTTTAATCACAACAGATTCTACTAATAGTTTGTAAAGGAGTCATTAAGGTAGGGTATTATTCTCCAGCTACAACAGCATGTATGCTATACATTGGGTCTGTGAACAAAGTGTAGACCAGCAGGCTATTTTACCATTAATTTTGTCAAGATACTATTTCAAATAACCCAAAACTTCTAACACTAACAATACTTTAACACCACATAGTATAGAAATGGAGCAACCAACGCACACAAAATAAAATGTAGTATTCACACAAAATTGAAATTGAGAATAATTTCCATCTAGCTCAATTGCCTAGGAGGCAAGGGCTGAGTTCAAGCCCCAACACTGAAAATAAATTTTAAAAACCATCTCATGGGTTAACAGCCCACTTACCTAATACGCTGGACTGTCACAAGTACATGATCTTTGGTGTTGGTCCATTAGTGCCAGGATGTAAATGTATTGGTTGTTACAACAAATCGGTTCAAAAGTAGGGTGGGGCCACTGCAAACTGATAACACGGTGGTGATGCAAGAGTCCACACTGCGGTTAATTCTGAGGCTTTATTAAATGTCATAATGCTGCAAAGCAGAACACCATCCCTACGTGACCACTATTTACACATACTACCTGGGAGCATATTCAATGCATGAGAAAGAGCTGCACAGCGTGGAGATCTCAGGAACATTTCCAAGAAAAAAGAATTCATATATAAAACGCTTAACTGTATCAAAAGTACTACAGATCAGCCGTCTAAAAAACCCACCCACGTGGACAGCTTTAAACCTAATAAAGCCGGAGAAATACGGTGGTTAGCAGGTTTAACCACAGAGTTGGATTCAGATCAGTTCAGATAAGTACAGCCCCAATTTCATTACAAAACCAATGACTTTCACAGAAAAATTACACAATAACAATTTCCAGATATAAACTTTATTCCATTTGATAGCATACAAAAATTTAAACTTAAAAACAAAGTACGCACCCTTTATAAGTCAAAGAAAGTGAATGCTTAGTTTTTTAATTGGTCTGCAAAAAAATGGTTTAGTGGTACAAACTGTGCCACCACAGGCCTACAAGAAGTTTGCAATCTTTGAAAAAGTTAAAACTGTCTTCAAGATTACTTTTATTTAAATTTACAGGTACTGACCAATTTACAAATATTTACATAAACTAAAAACAGTCTTAATAAACAGAATAGCTTGTATCTGAAGCTACTATTTTATGTGGAAAAGAAATATTAAAAAAGAATTTTGTATAAACATTAAACTTTTATTTATAATTTTATTGTCTTATCTAAAACACTTTGTAGTGGCTTAGTGCCTAAAAATTCCAGTTTAGATTATAATCCACAGAAATCTGATTCTACAAATAGGATATAATCTTAACTTTGATGTTTCAGTTTTCTGCTGTTTTCTATCATGAAGAAAATAACATCAGGAAAACGGAGGTAAAGCAACAGTGCACACTGCACTATGCTATCAGAAAGCATAGGAAACTTCATTTTTCCAAAGTGTCTAAGTCAGAGACTTTCTAACAGTTCAGTAAGCAAGTCACTAACTGCTGTTAGTGCTCTGCTGCAACAGTGCAAAATGTATTGTTTCAACACCAATCCAAAGCAACCTCCAGAGTCTATCAAAGCAAGGTGTGACGTGCTAATGGAACACCAGTGCAGACACATGTCAAAGACAGGCTGGCCCAGGGACTCAAGTGAAGACTTAAGGCAATCGTCCAGCATTTCAAGACTCCACAGTGATGCCACTGAATGAAAAATTTCATTTGCTTCAAGTAACTGAATAACTGACTTGAATCTTCCCTTGACTAGAACTGAGCTAGACAAATGTCTACTGCCGGTTACACTGTAAATATGTATTACTTAGATCCTTTGCAAAATTCCACATGGTTCTTCAGTATTAGCATGTGGTACAATTACCCAAAATTATATCAAAACCTTATTAGTTCAGGTAATTTCTCAAAATATACTTTATGCTGAAAAGTCATGCCATAGTACTACTAATCATCAATGTAAACATTTTCAAAAATACATTTTTAAATCAAACAGTTTATTAGGAAATGTCATAATAAAATATGCAATCTTTATATAAGTATGTCCTTTTAAAAATAAAACAAAAACAATAACAACATTAAAAATAAACCATGATGGAGGTAAACAAATGCATTATGATATAACTATTGTTCTTTATTTCTTGGAAGAATTTAAGAATTAGAGGCCAGCTATCTCTTCAGGGTAGCAGCCCTCAAAGGCAGAACACTGTTCAGATCTTTCTTGTTTTTCAATCTGTGCCATGACTAGAAAAGGGAAAAAAAAAAAAAAATCAATGTCCAAATACGAACTATACACAGAACAAAGACCAAATTTTAAAATCTTAAAAGAGTATTAGTAGTGGTTCTCTCTATGTAGAAGTTTAGATTATTTTTCTATATTTTTATTTCCCAAGATATGTTATTATCACCAGAAAAAACAATTATTTAATATTCTATGCATTAATTTTTTAAAAAATGGATACATAGGTGGCAAAAAAGCTATAAGTGGCAATAATAATGTAACTTACAGATTGAATTATTTTATCTAAAATAGCAAAGTACTCAATTTGAATTTAAGAAGGGAAGATAACCTTGTTTTCTAGCTTTTTCAATCAAAACAGTATTTTTATGAAGGCAAGAGTAAATGTAAAATTGTGCATGCCCTGGAAAATAGCGAAAGAGTTTATATGAAAAGATATTGCAATTCTTGTTCATAGGCTAAAAATCCAGGTCACAATTCTATGAAGACATCAGATGTTCAAGTAGCTAAAAGTGTTGGTTTTACTGTCAGATAATCCTAAAGGAAGCTCACCCAGTACCAAGAACAAGTGAGCAATAAATAAGAAAACCAGTGTTCCACTTTGCTTGCTGTGAGGCAAGGACTAGTCTGAAGAGAGCCTGCAGCACACTACTTGCATTTTAGTTACATGAAAGTCTGTCCGTCTGTCCCAATAATGAAAACATTATATCCAAAGTACGCTCAGTTTTCTGACCCTCCCCTCCTATGAAGCTTTCCCTCCTAGTTCTATCAATGCATTTTCACACTGCCATTCATTGCTGGCAGGTACCTCATCTAGCAAAACTACTGATGAATAAACTAATACTATAGACACAAACACATAAATACATCTTTAGAGCCAATATGATATACTGTTTACCTTTAAAAACTGATCCTTGATCATATCAAACTTCTGCTTTTCATGCACAGCTCTGGCGGTATTAGTTCCATCAAATGGTTCTGCATCATGAAACGTACAGGAAAAGAAATTAGTGCAATGGAGTTTTACTTTTTTCCCACCCCCCGCATTGGGATCAAACCTAGGGTCTCATATATACTAGACAAGTGTTCTACCACCGACTTATGGCCCCAGCCTAAGAACACTTTTACATTAGGTCCAATTATATGAAACTGTCAGTATGTCACAGCCTCTGACTTACAAAAACAGTAAGTTCATATGGCTTAGCCTAATATTTTTACTGTACTACACACACACACACACACACACACACACACACACACACACACACACACACACACACACACAAGTTTGATCTAGCTATGGAATTCAAGTCAGAGGAATGATAGAAATGATCAGAAGTGCAACTGAGTGGATGAGATTTCTAAAGGTTTACAGATGGCCAAGGACCTATCCTTAGGAGAATCAAAAGTTACATAAACATGAAGCACTACATTTAAGAGAGGGGCACAGTGCCAGATGTTACAGAAGGGTAAGCATGAACATAATTTTAATTTAAAATTATGTCCCAAAAGGAAAAGGTCAGAAACCTCTGAGGAGAGCAATGGTTCTCAACATTCCTAACTCTGCAACCCCTTAATACAGCTCCTCATGCTGTAGTGTCCCCCAACAATAAAATTAATTTTGTTGCAACTTTATAACTATAATTTTGCTACTGTTGTGAGAGTCTTTGTATACTGAAAGGGGTTGTGACCCACAGGTTCACAACCTAGAGGAGATGTTCAACACTGAAGAGAACGGAAGACAGTACTGCATGTTATGGTGTGAATGGATGTTTAGAAACTAGAGTGAGAGCCAGTGAGAATAATATCTACCCATGAGGAATCCGACAGTGAAAAGGGAAAAATAATTCTAAGCAGAGAAGACGGGAGGAAACCAAGTACTTGTGTGTGCTCCCTATCTTGTCCTCTGTGTTTGTACCGCCACCCTGGTTAGTAGCTCTCACCCACAGTACACAGCACAAGAGGCCATACAGAGACAAGGAAGGGTGGAAGGACACACACACAGATTAAGTTGCTTGTTTTGCTTAAAGCTGAAAGGGAGGAATGAAAGTAAAAAAAAAAATCAATTTAGTTGCTGAATAGTAGCTAAGAGTAAAAACCTGGGAAACCCAAAGAAAGCAAATGAAAGAAGAAAGAAATACAACGGAGAGGTTGACTTTATTCATATAACCTAAGCAGGCTCATACTTCTAAAAACGCCCTAGTTTGTATTGTTTAGCAGTTTGTTTTGTGTATGCCTATATATGTGGGTGCAGGTAAGGTATGCCATGGAATACGTGCAGTCAGAAGACAACTGCCTCTACGTGGGTCCTGGGGACAGACCGCAGGTTGGCAGGCTTGGCAGCAAGTGCCCTTACCTTCCGAACCATCTCACAGGTCCTCTTATTCTATTCTATTCTACTCTGTATTACTTAGGAAAGCTGTTTAAAAGGACTTCCAAGTATAGTGGAGCTTTTTTGTTGTGTTTTCAGGTTTCAGTAGAATAAGGCTCTATGACACATTGTATGGGATCACATCATATAACACTTTATTAAAATGTTTAATTTTCAAGAACAAAAGTAACTAAATATATACTCATTGTGCAACACCAGTAAACTAAACACCAAAGAAGATTTAAATTCAGTCATGTATCCTTTTAAAATGTTGCAAAAAAAAAAGGTTAAAATATTCTCAGTGTAATATTTACTACAAATGTTGGCTTTCTAAATTCTTCTTCACTTCAACATTTACAAAATGTTTCAATTTGCATTAAGAAAGCAAAATTTACTTTTGTTTGTCAGAGGCACAATTAGTGCTGGAGATCCAACTCAGGGCCCAGCATATGAGGTAGGACTTTGGAAATTACTGTCCCACTGAGTCAAAGAACACGTCTCAAGAATGTTACTACATGTTAACTACATTTACACTTATTTTAGAAAACAGAATTGTTTTCAGACCAATTTTTAAGGTTAAAACAACTTTGTAAATATATAACACAAATATTACAGTTTCAATCAACTATAGTACGAATAATGAATGAATTGCTCAAATCTTACCAACTAAAATGTTCAAATTCACATTTAGTATTTCTCACAACTAAAGAACTTTAAATGCTTTTCCAAATTAAAAATGTAAAGGTAACCATATAAATCACCTCACAACATAAATACATGATTTTAGCAGAAATAAAAGTCAGTACAATGATGGTAATTAGATGGCAGATAGCGGTAAGAGGAAACCTACCTTCAACACAGATGTATTTATTTCTCCATTCAATATCATCAGGTCTTGGGATGGCTTTGGCTTCACGAACTGAAATCATCTGAGTGTTCCAGCTAAAGGGAGAAAACAAAAAAGAATTGGCTGCTTTCCTAATTTCTCTTTGATTTCAACAGTTGGAAAGTTGACCATGACTGCCTGACAAAACACTAAACCTTGGCTCCACCCCTCAGCACCAGTCCTCCAGGTCCCATGTTTCTATTATGTGTGATTCCGCATACCTCTCCCAGGCAGAGGTTAAGTTCCAGGACACTGAGAACGTCTTTAGTTATTCAGCTAGTTCCTCAGTATACACTAGATATGAATACACATTTACTAACAAAGGAAATAGTACGAAAAAATTCTTTAAAGTTCAAATAAGTAAAACACTGTCTACTGCTAATACCTCAATAAGAATTTTTCATTGGTTGTGAGGTAATCTTGTGGCATTTTCTTTTTCTGATAACTGCATAATTTTCTTCAGGTACATCTTATAGGATTTGGGATAAATTTTTGAAAGTAGCTAGCAGAAGCAAGGAAGAAAACAAAATTAATGGTTTCTGTTTTATTATATAAGCAGCAGCAGTAGTTAACAGTACTATAAGACAAGATTTCATGTAGCCCAGGCTACCTGAATTTGCTATGTACCCAAGAGGACCGCGTACTTTTTTCTTTCTGTTTCTCTGGCCTTCACCTCCCAACATCAATTTTTGTAGTGCTGGGAACAGAACCTAGAGCTTTGTGCAATTTACCAGCTGAGTTATATATACCCAGCATCCAATAGGCAAATTTTTTGAATGAAACAATTTTTGTCTACATATTTGAATATAAACCTTATCTGTTCTATAGTATCTACTAATTTTATAGTTTTTAAAAGATTATAAACACTTATTTGTATTTCTGAGTTTTAATAAATAAAAGCCCCCCAAGGAATATTCCAAAGCACATGAGCACTCAGCTGGTATACAAGAGAAAAATAAAGTTGAGGATGAGGTAAAAATCAATTTGGCTTTCTCTATCATATTAGCAAGCCAAGAAAGACCATGGCTTGGGGCCCACCAACACCCAAGCTACTCTTGCTCTATGTATCAGAAAATCGCTAAGAACAAAATCATGGGTCCTATATGAAAGGCTTCAGGAAACAGGATTACTTTTCAATTTTAAATAGGTAAGGCATAATCTGCTGTTTGTGAAGTTCAATCATTGGAAAGAATTCTCTAAGCATAGTCTTCTAATCCTGCTTTGATTAAGAGCTGTGCAGAGTATAGGATGGTAGCATGCACCTATAACCCCAGCACTCAGAAAGCAGAAACAGGCAGATTGCAAGTTCAAAGCCTGCCCAGGATAGAAAGACCCTGTCTCCAAAGATAAAGGACCAAGGATATATATCAGTGGCAGAATGTTTGCCTGGCATGAACAAGGCCTTGGATTTGAATCTAGGCAAGGGAGGAGGGTTGGGAAAGACAACTAGTGTGGAAATACATGGTCAACAGAGTTTACATTCTTTAAGCATACATATGTATCTATACACCAATATATATATATCATGTAAATGGGTTGTCAGTGGAGACACTCTGACACTGGTTGTTGCTTACAACATATGTAATAGATGCTTCAAGTACTGTGGTTCTGTAAGTTCCAAACAGAAAAGGAGGACTTTGCTCTATTACTATAAGTGCTTTCAATACTTTTCTTTAAAAATAAAAAATTTAATGAGAAAAATGAGTACATACTGAACCAAATATGATTATAATAGTACATTTGCATCACTTTAATTTTTGCCGTTCAAGATCTTTTTTGTTTTGTTTTGTTTTTATGACAAGGTCTTACAAAGCTCAGCCTAGCTATGTAGTAGCTTGCTATGTAGCCAGGGACAATCCTTGAAATTCTGATCCTCCTGCCTCCATCTTATGTGTACTGGGAATGTATGTATATGCCACCATGTCTGACGCTAAAAGCTGTAGCCCACAGGCTGTCCTCAAACTTGTGATCCTCCTGCCTCATCCTTTCTAGCATATTAGCTTGTGTGCGGGCACTACAACCAGTAGAAACTTTTACTAATTCATCTTTATTTTTTTTTTGTTTTGTTTTAAGAGAGTATAGCTGTATTACAGAGACTGACCCTTAACTTCTAAACTTAGACAATTCTTGTTTCAGAGACCAAGACTTAGCAAAAATAAATAAATAAATAAACAAAAAACAAACGAGTAATTTTTAAATGGTCATATAAAACTACAAAATGTACTTTATATACTCAAACATCCCTTAGCAGACAGTTATTTTTTGGCTTTCAAGTAAAGAGGATGCTTTTAATTGAATAAAATTCAGAAGAAATCCTTACAAACATTTTAGCAGCTGCCAAAACCTTTTAAATGGTACCTAATTTATTACTTTGATCATATTCTTGGCTGAGTTCCCCACAGTTAGCTATGTGGAATTATCTTGCAAAAAATAATGTACTTGGCAAAAGTACTATATAATGAAGTCTTCAAATCTCTTTTCAAACATTGTAATCTCAGCTAGTATCATTTGACCCAGCAAACTATTTTCTACTAATGTTAAACTAGCACAAAAGCCTTTCCATTTACCATATGTGTCAATTCAACAAAGCACCTACATACAGAAGAAACCCCTTTTCTTCAGTGAACCTTCTCCCTTAACATTACCAAATGTCTAACTTATACAACAATAGATACTGTCAATAAAGAATGTGGGTGCGAGGACTAGGGAGATAGCTCATCATGTAAGACACCTGACACCAAGCCTGAGGACCTGAATTTTATCCCTGGGATCCACAGGGTAAAAAAGAGAAAAGTAACTCATGTTTCAGCTTTACATCTTTTGTCAATCTTTTCTCATTAACATTGCTTGACAATTTTTAATCTGGATTGTTAATTTTTTAATGTTTTTTTTTTCTTTTGAGACAGGGTTTCTCTGTGTAGTCCTGGAACTCTTCCCATAGACCAGGCTGGCCTTGAACTCAGAAACCTACCTGCCTCTGTCTCATAAGGGCAGGGACTAAAGGCATATGCCACCATGCCTGGCTAATCTGGATTATTTTAACTTTGTTCTTATTCAGCTTTCTTCTAGCACTTTTCCAACTTCTTTCTTTAACTTCCTTCAGTAACTTTTAAGTTACTTTAAGGATCTCTGATCCACATTAAAAACCTCACAACCTCACCCTCTGCACCAAAACTATAACAAACATTTTACTCTCTAGCACTGGGCAAGGTGCTGAGGTCATTACTACAAATGAAAGACATACAGAAACCACTTGTTAGACTTGAATTGTATTTCTTCTTTCATGTCCTATGTTTCAAATAGACATTAGAGTTGCCTGCATGATGTCAAAAAAGGCAGCCCCAATTACATATTTACATAAATTACAGCTAAATGTGCATTTTGGAGTCAAATTATCTGAAATCATTAACCACACTAGCTATAAATTCTTTGGACATATTGCTTCATCTCTCTTACTGAATCCTTCTGTGACTCACTGGCAAAATGCAAGGCAGCACAGGTTCACACGGCGATGACAGAGCCTGAGTGAGGCAACAGACCCGCTATTCACAAGCCCTTTGTCTCCTAGCGGGGCTATCGGTGCTATCACTCCCCTCCCTCACTAACGACTCTCCCCTCCTTCAGACTCTCTAGAATGACCAGAGGACTGGGAACCACCAGCCTTACTCTACCTGGACTTACAACTTCCCAAAGAAGTTCTGTGTCTGATTGTACATCGTTTCATGCTTATATATTGCCTTCAAATCAAAGAAAAGATGTATTTTTTATTTTCATTTCATTCTAATAACTATTCAGATATTGACCTTTTTTTTTTTAAATCCCAAGTTTTTCTTGGTTGTGTTTTGTTTTTTAAACTATAAAATTAAAATTCCTAGAAAACAGACGTTCCAACTACATATCACCTACACAGAACTAAAACACAAGACCCACCTAGGCCCTACTAGAGAGTCATCAACATAACACAGAATCACAAATTAAATAAAACAAAGCCCGGGCATTCTCTGGGCTGGAGAAATGGATCAGAGGTTAAGAGCATGTACGGCTCTTGAAGAGGACCCAAGGTCTGTACCCAGCACCCATACCAAGCAGCTCACAATTGCAAGTAACGCCAGGGGATCCAGCTCCCTCTGCTGGATGCCATGAGCACTGCACCCACACCAAACATGTTTTTAAAAACCTGAATCTTAAAATTAGGCTTATGCAACTGAATGTTTTTATTATCAAAGAATAGAAACTTGAACATGAGTTGCCATTAATAAACTGAAATTAATTGCTACTAATTAACTGTTAGGTGCTCTATCTCATGAACCTACATTCAGCACTGAAATTAACAAATTCAGTTCCTCTAAATCTAGAGCAGTCACTTACGTATAAAAAGACAAAAACAATTTCAAGTTTTACTCACTCAAATTCTGTAGCATAATATTTAAGAAAGCCCAGTAAGAGGTCCCCAAGACTTGATTCATTCTTTGAGAGGTAAGGAGGAATATTACATGGAGCATGATGTACAAGGTGCAGCTGTACAGAAGTACTAAAAGATTCCTGTTCAAAGAGAAAGGGAAAAAGACACAAAGCCATTTAAAACATACACTAACAACTCTTATCAATCTTTATCTAGGTTCTTTCAAGTCAGAAGCTTCTTTTTGTGCTGGCAATTGAAGACTTTCTTTCACTAAAGGTCTCACCAGTAGTACCTGGAGTAAGGTAGAAAGTACATAAAAAACTAAGATATTGTAGTTCTTGGCTTGAGTAGCAAAATACAGTAGCAAAATAATTCAAGCATAATTGAAACTTTATTATACAAACCATGATCCTCCCTAAAGACAAATATTAATAAATACACCTTCCTAATTATTTCTACAGGGAAGTTGTACCTTATGTAAGAAGGAGATATCAAGTACAAGGCAACAACTTTTTCCAACTGCTACTTAACACTCCTCTCAAAGGCAACAAAAGCTTCAATATACAAATAGTACAGGGTTTTTTTTGATACTTTCAAAACTGATTTTGCTGTTATTTTAAGGGGAAATAGAAAGACTGCTGTTCCAGGTGACCTGAACTTGAAAAGATTATGGGAGGGAAAAGATAGAATACATACAAACAACAAATATTCAGCATATTTATGTATGAAGGAGTTATTAGCTATGTGATCTAGGTCTAAATAAGGCATCTATTAGAAAGAGTATGAATGGATGCTTTCTGTACTAAAGCTTAAGACAGTATTCACCTTCATATCTGACCTTTCTTCTACTACAGCAAGTTCTGGATTTTAAAAGGTGATTTTCAAGTTATATATAAAGATCCCCCCTTTTTAAATGTAGGCTCTCTAACCCAGGCTAGCCTCAAACTCAGCATGTAGCTGAGGATGACCTTGAATTTCCAATCCTCCTACCTTTATGTCCTAAGAGGTGCGATTATAGGTATGCACTACCACACCCACTTTTTAAAATGCGGTGTTAGGGTACAAATCAGGGCCTTGTGCATACTAGGAAGGTGCTTGCAGCTCTAAACTCAAACCTCTCTTAATTGTCTAGCTGAAGATGGGAAATGTGAGGAGACAGAAAGGCAGCTCTATTTTCCAGTAGAGATTCAAGAAGAAACAGCAAATGTATCGTCTCTACCCCAGTGTCTTTTACTTCATAGGTAAGCAGATGGGCTTTGGGAAAATATTATTTAGAACTGAAAAACAAATGTAATAAAGGTAGTAGGTACAATTTTTTTGTCAACTATAAAGAAAAACAAGCCCTTGATGAACAACTCCTGCTCTGAAAGCTTTGTACTAATTTTGACTCCTACCATGTATCACTATAAACACCTGATTCAAAACAGAACACACATTTCTTTATAGTGTTTGACGTGTCAGTAATCTAAAGAAAAAGACCAGCAATTTAAAGATTAAACTAAAGAGACACGAGACCTATTCTATTAAAATACTGAATGGTCTGGAACAACAATATGGCCAGTCTTATTTCTATTGTTCCTTTTAGTATGACTTTATGTAAGAGTCACAAAATGCTGACAGAAAAAAGCTAAAGGAGAAAGTGAAACTTAAAAGGACACACCACACCTAAAAGAAGCTACAAGCATATAGGAATTAAATTCATCTGTAGAAATCTTCAGCTTGGGGTAATAATCCACACTATAGAAAGATTCTCTTGCTTAGAAAAAATACACATTACTCTAAATTGTTAAGCAGGTGAAGAACTTAGGTTAATGTGTTAGCACAAAGAGTAGTACAAAATCACAGGGAAAAGCTGCCTCAAAATTACACACTGCCATCAACGGGAAAGCAATTCAACCAATTACACGGTTCCTGTGAGTAGATTTTCCAGATTAACATTTACTGCTGCTAATCTTTTCTTAGTTTAAGAAAGGTTTCCTCATTACACTGTTAGGACATTCTTATTTTGAACTTCAAATACAAAATGTGTGATGATTTTCTAATTCCTGAGAATATTTTTCAAATAATAAATAAATGCTAACTTTTTGGATGAATATAATCTCCCATTTGTCTTTCATCAATGCCAGCTTAAAATAAATATAAAGGCAAACCATGAGAAATATCTAACAGTTCTTTTGTAACTGCCTCCCAATAAGAGCAAAAATATCTGAGCCACACCCCATCATCTGAACTTTGTCACAGATTTTATCATTTAGGCTGCTTTTCCTTTAGTTAAAGTATTAACCCTCTTATAATACAGCTTTTGGAGGTAATGGTATGCTTATAGTCTCTCATCCTTTTTCTGTCACATTCAGTATCACAAGTGAACTGAAATATATCAGTTTTCAAAATTACTTTACCTCAGGAACTGAGGCACTAGCTTGAGGACATGAATTCAATCCTCAGAGCACAAGCCACAAAGCAAAGTGAAAGCCAGCCTGGGAAGTACTGACTAAGGCAAAAATGAAACAAAAGGGAGTATATTTTATTATAGTTCCTGAGAAATAGGAAAAAATTATTCCATTGTAAAATAACAATTTTTATCAATGCAAACTTTTAAATCATTTGTAAGTTAAGAATCTGCCATGTTTTTCTTCTTGAAGTTTCATATAGGAATAGGAGCCGTACACTAATACAATAGAATGCAACACACTACTAGTTATACTAGTGAATGCTACAGTAATCTTCTAGGAAACATAATACTGGAGGAAATGCCAGCTCCTGAATCATAGCTTGATCAATTATGAAAGCCCTTTCCATCACTGACGTAGGCATCAATCATACACGTGTGTTTGTTTGGGATTAAATAAAATTTGCACACTCAGCAAGTGATGGTTATTACTAGTAAATAAGGTGATTTGTTTGTTCTATCAGCTAGACCATTGAAAAAGTGTTCTGCTGAACAATACATAGATTTCATATAAAAACAAACCCTCTATAAGAGGGGGCAGTAAATTCTTATGAACTTAAACATGAATCTCACAGCAAATATAACAGTGTATTTAAATAGTTAATCTGAATGCAGATTAGGCCATTCATACTCTAGGGGGTTTTACAATTAGTTTTTGTCTTTTGTTTCAGTCTGGCCCTACTTGCTTCCTCTTGCCTCTGTCTACCACACACTGGATACCTATATGTTCCTTCCTTACCAAGTACACTTTAGTATCATTTAAGGCTGTGGAACGAAGTTAATAATATTAAGTTTATTTACCCATCACAGTCATAGAAATAGGATTATTAGCAGAAGAAGAATGGAGAGCATAGAACCACAAAAAAAAAAAAAATGAATGTGATGAGAACTCAGGACTCTATTACAAAGAAAAAGTAAAATAATTAGAAAAAATGAAACACAGAAGTAAAAGCCTGGTGGTGTTGGTGGCGCACGCCTTTAATCTCAGCACTCGGGAGACAGAGGCAGGCGGATCTCTGTGAGTTTGAGGCCAGCCCCGTCTACAGAGTGAGTTCCAGGTCAGGCTCCAAAGCTAGAGAGAAACCTGTCTCGAAACAAAACAAAACAAAACAAAACACCAGAGCGTTTACTGTCTCTTCCACCACAAGCACACACAGTGCAGTAAACTGATGTCTCTCTATTATTAGTACAAAGGACTTTACATAGCACAGAACAGCAAGTGAGATTTCCATAGACATACTTTCAATATACAACAAAAAAAAACTTTTATTTTTTTGAGACAGGAACTTTTGATATAGTTTAGGCTAATGTCAAACTCATAATCCTCCTGGCTTAGTCTCTCAAACAATGGGTCAGATAATGTGCCATCATAACCAATTAAGTCTTTTAGATCTAAGCACTAGATTCTTTGTATGCTGAAACATGGCACTCTTTTTACATCAAAAACTGGGCCTTAAAAAAAAATAAAGCTGAAGCCGGGCGGTGGTGGCACATGCCTTTAATCCCAGCACTCGGGAGGCAGAGGCAGGCGGATCTCTGTGAGTTCAAGGCCAGCCTGGTCTACAAGAGCTAGTTCCAGGACAGCCTCCAAGACAATACAGAGAAACCCTGTCTCGAAAAAAAACAAAAACAAAAAAAATAAAGCTGAAACAATAAAATAAACACACAAACATTATTTTAGACCATTCAGTATGAGCTAAAGTATAAAACATTTGTGAAAAGAGAAAGCATTCACTAATAAATGTTTGTGAGAATTAAGTGACAAGTCACTGCCAAGCAGTGTCACTTGTTAAGCTGGTTTACTTGTCTTGCTATTATGACATTTCATTTTGAAAGAGGCTTTGTGTTGTAGCTAACTGTTCAAGTCTGGTACTGACTGCTGTTCACTAAACATTAAATTTATGTAATAGGAGTTTCTTGCTGTCCCCCAGAAATGGTGGGAATGCTCAGATTTGTATATTCCCTAAAGTATATTAAAATAAGAACTATTGATACTATTTTAAAAAGAATGACAAAAAGTTAAATAAGCTACTTTTCGTTCTATACTTGACATTTTCATTTTTTATATTTAAGAGCATCAACACTGATTCGTAACTACATTAAAAGCCCATGAGAATAATTCTTCACCAGAGCAGAAATTGGTCTTAAAAAAGAGAACGGCCAGAGGTTCTTATCATACTTTGTTCTAGCAGATGATCCACAGGATACTGGGAGGTCCTATTATACTACTTGTGAAACCTTTATCAGGCACACGTCACATTTGTGCATCGCAACAACTAATACTGAAATATAAGGGTCAGTTTACCTCACTTATCACAGATCCAATTAAACTGATGTTATATGTCAAGCATACTTGTTGTAATTTATGTGCAACAGTGATTAACTTCTTTGAAAACCCAGCATACAAGCTGCAAGTCTATTCTCCTTTTTAATATACCCATTAAGCTTTTTAAAACATCGTTTATGCATGAATTATATATATATACATATATATGCATGTCTATGAATGCATAAAACTAACATGTATGAAACAGGCCAACATATTTTGTTTATAGTTTTGTATATTTTGTATTTAGTTTTAGAAGGTTGACCAAACTTTCTAAAGAAGCAGCTTAACTATTGTTTTAAAGCAAATTATGAACAATGTTGACAACAGAGTAAAGAAAAATTGTGGAGAAAGAATATGAGAACAATGAAAAAGCACCAAAACGCCTATAAATTATAACTACGGACATTACTCCATCTGGGTTTGTCTCAACCAAATTGAGACAAACGTAAATTTCTGTTACGACGCACACTTCATTTTCTTTTAATTTCATCAGAAATCTTAGCATCACACAAACACAACAGTGTACTACTGTTACCTTTTGGTGTACTGCTTAACAAATGATGTGAAATGTGAAAGGATTATCCAATTGCTCAACTTAATTTTTCCCTCTTTTCAAAACACAAACACACTAAGATGAAATTTTTCTGAAAAACTAACACAAATGCTGTAAAATTATATAAAATAGTATAAAGAAAACTAGAGTAAGGCCAAATGGGTCTTTACCAACTGAGTATATGGGATCCATATTAGTGATAATCATGCATATCATGCAAGAAAAATTCAAACATCAACATAACTGACCAGATTATGTATTAATGACCAAAAAGTACCAGAACTTTCTGAAAAAGTGAACAAAATATTTAAATGTTCTAGAGGCCAATGCTTCAGTCTATATATAAAATGTTATATATTTAGCTTTATAACTTCTATATTCACATTAATACTGTATATAAAAATTTTATATAAAATTGACATAATATGTGTTATAATAAATTTATAAGAAACACTTACTGGGTAAATTTTTTGGAGGGATGGAAGGATGGGTTCAGGTAGGGCTATAAAAAGAAAAAGTTTAAAGCTTCTGTGATTCACATGGTTCATATTACAATGCAAATGTTGTCAGCTACACCCCAGTTATGAGACCACAAGGGCTGATACTAAAATTCAAATTTTCACGTATTTCATGAAATATAGTTCCTAACATTTTAAATTCATTTAAATTGACAATCTAAGGATTTGTTAAATGAACTACGTATCTTCCTATGTAAATCAATGTTTCCTACAAAGTTTAAGAGTAGAAGTATACCAATAATGATACACAAGTCATTCAATTAAACATCAAACACAAATAAAATAAGCAAGACAGATCCTTCTACAGATTTTGAATGGACATTAAGATTAACTACCATCAATTCAATGTTCCTGTATCATTAGAGAAAACTGTCATCATTACTGTCCCTTCATCATTTAATTTCTATTAATAAGCAATACTAAAATTATGAAAAGAAAATCGAGCTATTTAAAAAATCATAACTGAAGTCACCTTCAACTTCATAACATAGCTTAAAGAACACCTCAATAAAGATTAGAAATCTAAACCAGGAGATTTGCACAGTCATCCTAAAAATACAAATTATATCATAAGTGAACCATCCTGTTGCTCTCATTTAAAATTAAATTTCTTTTCTTCCTTTTAGGCAAGGCCTCACAAAAATCAGCTGGGTCTCAAACTCACTATTTAACTGAAGATGACCTTGAATTTTGGGTCTTCAGACCTCCACCTCCCAAGAGCTACAATCACAGAAGTACGCCAACATGTCTCCCTGTTCTGTAGTGCTGGGAATAAAACCTATGGCTTCATGCATGCTAGGAAAACTCTCTACCAATAGAGCAACATCTTCAGGAAATTCACGATTCAATGTTTTTTTTAAAGTAAGCCTAATCTCAATAAATGCATAAACTATAATAATCTCACATCATTATAAATGTAATGTAAAAGACAAGATACTTGTTATTCACAATATAACTCTAAATTATGTGGAGTATGATAAAACACAAGTGCTTTAATTCCAAGATATCTTTCATATTAGCAAGCAAATACAGTAGTACACAATAAAGTTTGTAATTAAGAATAAGATTTATATATAATTGAAGCTCAGTAACAAAGAATGCCTAATACGTAGCTACCTAGTGAAAAACTTAAATGATTTCTGTACTACATTTACAAGCATGTAATCAAGTATTAAGGCTAACTTATATGGCCTCCAATTCACTTATTTCTAAAATGTAGTATAGAATAGGACAAATATATTTTAAATTCCCCTTTTGTATGCTTCATTACTAACTTGAAAATTTCAGTTAAATAAAATTTTGCAATATGAATATGTGCAGAGTATGAGATTATAAAGAAAAATATTAATTTACTACTTACCAAATATCACCCTTACGTGTAATGATATATTCACATTCAGTCACATATACTTTCCCCAGAGGCATTCAGACATTTATCATTCTACAAGACCCTCCAAATAAACTCAAGTCCACACACTTAAATTCTAAATGTTTATATTTTTATAACACTTTTAAAGCTTTCTAATAAATTTCATTATAACTCATAAGTAAAATTGTGACTCTCTTACCAGAAATTAGTTTACTTAAAATTCCTTCCATTAAATATTTCACAAATTAAAATTATTATAAAACAAAAGATGAAGACAATAAATTCAGAGAATTTTTCTTATCACATTCTAGAATCGTTATTTGGAATGACAAGGGGGGAAAACTACCAACCCCTGGGCTCAGAGTCATTCAAAAACATAAGAACCTTAAAAATTAGGAATTTAGAAGGTTTGGAAGCAAAGATATCATGGTGGTTTGAGTGAAAATGGTCTCTAAAGACTTCTCTGTTTGAGTTTGTCCCCACTCGTTGGAAGTGTTGGGAAGGATTGGGAAGTATGCTCTTGTTGGAGGGGTATGTCACATGGGTGGGCTTTTGTAAGTCTGTGTTCCTGCTGCAATGCTTTTACTATTATGAACTATAACCCTCTGAAACCAGAAGTCCAATTAATTGCTTTCTTTTATAAATTACCTTGGTTATGGACTTTTGTCACTGCAGTAGAAAAGCAACTAAGACAGAAATTGGCACCAGGGAGTGAGCTATTGATGTGACAGACCTGAGCATATGGGTTTTTTGGGAGGAATATGGATTTGGGACTTAGATCCAGGAAAGTGATTTGATGCTCTAAGTAGAACTATCTTAATGAACCATCCTATCACGATCTTGGAAGACAGTAGTGCTGAGAGCTACCCTAAGGGTGAAGGTCCAGGAGGTTTCAGAGCTGAACAGTATTAGCAACTAGGCTCCAGACCACTCTTATCTTTTGGCAAAGAATGTGGCTACTGTTCCTTGTCCTATGAATTCTCTTGAGACTAAATAATAAAGTAACAGACTAATTTCTTTGGCAGAGATTTCAAAACAGCCTAATATTGACTCTGATATCACTCTTACATAGTTCTACAATGAAAAAGAACATTTGGAGCAACAAGAAATACAAAATATACAGTTGAAGGGGAAAATGAGCACCAGGAAAGTTAGTGTTGGAGCTAAGGCTATGCTGAAAGAGATGAAAATATCAAAGAGAGGCTTGATATGGAATGGAATAAACGGAAGACCCCAACCAGCTAAACTTACAATTTATAAAAAGGGAAGACCTAAGGAATTTTCTGCTTCTAAAAACTAAGAACAAAGGAAAACTGCAAATGTGATTCAAAAGAACCTGGCTCTACCCCAAGCAGGCAGTCAAACTTGGCAGTGTTGTCTACATGGTCCTGGCTTTAGAATCAGGAAGGATGCATGAGTAAAAGCAGTTAAGTTGAGCCGCTAATCCCAAGCTTGTCCCAGGGAGTCCCTGCATGGAGGCCTGGAGAGACCACTCACAAAGCTAGCAACCAGAAGACAGGAGTGCATTGGAGACCCCAAGATGCTGGAGAAACCAGAACCAAGAGACTGCCAAGGAGAACTGCAGGTAATGAATGTAACCAGCCCAAGAGAGAGATGGATGTCAGGCAGCAAAGAAAGAAGGGCAGAGGCATGCAGGCCCTTTGACATCAAAAACAAAGTTACAGGGTTTGAGTTTGCTCTGCTGGGTTTCAGTCCAGTTTGTCCTTGCTTTGATCCAGTATTTCCTCACTATGTCCCCATTCTTCCCTTTTGGAATGGTAATACATATTCTATGTCAGTCTATGTTGGAAGTATGTAATTTGTTTTTTGAAAATGCAGAACAATTTAAAAATGGATTTTGGGAAGTTCTGCCCCAGAAACATGCTAGCTGATCAGACATTCTTATTTCTACCCAACTGATGATTTTAGTTCAGTAACTCATAGTCTTAGATTGTCTTTAGAATCTATTCTCAGTAGTTTTTCTTCTTATGCTTTGATAAGTCATTTACCAAACATATGTAGTCTATTACTGACTACTAACATACATAAGAAATGCTATGGTCTTTTTAATCTTTCAATATCCAGAACAACTGTTTCCTTCATGGCAGAAAAAGTATGTATTAGAACACTTAGAAAGTTAAATTATAATCTCTTATCCAACAACTTATATTATAGGTAAGAATATGAAGGTCAAAGAGATGATATAGTATCAACAGCACAAAAACTAGTCCCCTATGCCAATGCTGAACCACTCAAAAAAAAAATCTTCAGTCTGTTGCAGGCCATTTTTCCTACCAAAAAAGGAGATAACAACGAAGAAAACAATTACCTATCTCATCAATAATTTGGAATGGAGAGGCAGTAGTGGCTTAGCTTAAGTTGGCCAATAGTGTAATACATCATATAACTGTTTTTACCTACAAATAGCTAATAGTGTCATTAAACACGAACCACTTTCAGCAAGAAATCAAATCTTAAAGTAATTTCATTATCCTAGCATATTAATTTTTGATGAATTTTCAATTTGTTTTACAAATCACCTTACAGTGCCTCTGCTTACAGTACATTTTAGTAAACCAGTCAGCCAATTAAAATTTTAATGTGATAGTAAGAATGGGGGACAGGGCATGTATCAGAGATAATCATGCATGCATGTGAGACAGTAAATATAACTTTTTAATTACTACCAAAATTAAAATGATTCAACTCTGGATGATATGATTCCTATATTGTTTTTTATAGTATATGTAAGAAATCCTTTGAGTCTTTAATAAAATGAATTGTGATGCAAAAGACAATAGCATTCCCAAAAAAACTTATCTAAGAGATGATACAATTAGAAAATTGGAAAAAATGACTAGTGAAAATGATATACAGAGTAGACTAAAATTATACACACATCACATTCCAAGTAATTTAAAATGAACAAACCCATCATCAAATCAATACATAACCAAGAGAGATCAGCAATAAACACCATTTGTGATCAGCTTAAGATGCTCTAACAGGAGAGAACAATATCAAGCCTTCTGATGACTCACCTAGAAAATGATGTACTTAAACAATTTTAAGTCTTTCTATAACTCAAAAAAATTCTTTTGATTTCTATATTCAAAGAAGGATGACTATCTTGCTTAATATAGAAAACACCTAATATACACTAAATATTAGATAGAAGTTCTAATTTTTTACTAAAAATTGGCAAAATTTTGACACATACCTTTCTAGTATTTGTGTACATATGAATATGTATACAAACATAGTTATTATTTAAATAAAAGTATTGGCCTTATGTTGTATAAGACATTATGTCAAGAGTATCCATCTTTAAAAACAAATCTTAGCTGGGCGGTGGTGGAGCACACCTTTACTCCCAGCACTTGGGAGGCAGAGGCAGGCGGGTCTCTGTGAGTCCGAGACCAGCCTGGTCTTCAAAGAGGTAGTTCCAGGACAGCCTCCAAAGCCACAGAGAAACCCTGTCTCAAAAAACCAAAACCCAAAACAAACAAAACAAAAAACCAAATCTTAAAAACATGATGGTATTGACTATAGTTTTCATACTTAATTTAACCATTCCATTCATGAAAGCTCAGATTCCTTCTTTTATTATTTCAATAAATACTAAGAAAATATTTTTATATGTAAATCTGTTGATCGTTGTCTCTGGGGAAAAAAAAACCCCAAGTCAAAATATATGAACTGTTATCTCCTTCAGAATCTAACTGCAGAAAGCACCAAGTAACACAATAAAGCTTTTTCTAAATCACTACACTGGAACAGTTGGTTAAGACTACATGATACTGATAATGATCTGTCAGTAACTCCCACAGGCAACAACTTTTTTTTTTCATTTATTTTGCCTGGCAACCAGATTTTCCTCCCTGAAACAGAAATTTTTAAAATAACGTAAACTGGAGATGAGCAAAAAAGATACTACAATGAGTTTTATCTGAACTTCAGTTTTAAAAAGTGAAAAAACTTATATAATACTTACTTTGTAAGTAGTGCAAAACCATCAATACAAGACTGTAGCTGCTCAAAGTACCACGACTGGCATCATTTATCTCATGGTGATTTGCCCATTTCTTAATCACCAGCACTAATGGACGAACTCGATTTTCAACTGCAAGTAAAATAAACACTTAAAAATGGTATCACAATTTTTTTGAAAATGTATATACTTTCCTAATTCTATGCCAGTAAGAAGCACAGCTTCCCTCCACACTAAAGGTAGAGCTCACTCTCAATGTGTTACTTATAAGCTTACCTTGCTACCTTTAAACTATCATTCACTTAAAAACATTTGATTCGTCTATAACAGCATGATTTTACTATAGTAACATATTACCCAAAAAATTAAGATAACATACAAAAGTAATTGGTATTGCTATTTACTGTGAACACAGTTGAAAGGCCACAGAGAATACAGGAAAAACAGAAGCTGATGGTTATTTAGAAAGGAACAAAAACTTACGGTAGGCATACGTTCTGAGAAGGAATGTGTTTCTAATTCCAACGGTATTGTTTACATTTAAGTCAAATTCCACACAACTATTTAAAAGAAAAAAGGAAAACACACTTTAGTACAAGAACAAAAATTTCACTCTTTTTATTAACTAAATTGATTCCAATCCATCCACTGATGAAACATGGACTGAAAGCCATAGACTGTGTTTTGTTTTGTTCTTTATATCTATCTATCTATCTATCTATCTATCTATCTATCTATCTATCTACCTATCTACCTATCTATCTACTTATTTATTTATTTAATGTGCTATGTCTGCATGTATGCCTTCATGCCAGAAGGCATCAGATGCCACTACAGATAGTTGTGAACCACCATATGATTGCTGGGAATTGAACTCAGGACCTCTAGCACAACAGCCAGTGCTCTTAACTTCTGAACCATCTCTCCAGCCCAATAGACTGTGTTTTTAAAACAAATCATTAAGAAGGAAAAATATATAGTGTATCATTTAAAGTTGTTTGGCATATATTAAAAATATAAACTAGGATTACTATTTAAAAGAGCCATAATACACTGATGTTTCTAATTACTCCAAATAAAGTTTTAAATCTTGTAATGTTTTCTAGATAAACAAAATCACATGACCAAAATATTCTTGTGTAAGGAATATCTTCTCAAAGCACAAGTATGCCAAACAATACAAACAAAAAGCCAAATACAAAAGCAAGTTTAAAAAAAAAAGCTGTAGCCGGGCGGTGGTGGCGCACGCCTTTAATCCCAGCACTCGGGAGGCAGAGGCAGGCGGATCTCTGTGAGTTCGAGGCCGGGCTGGACCGATAGCCTCCTAAACAATACAGAGAAACCCTGTCTCGTAAAAACAAAAAAAAAAAACAAAAAAACAAAACAAAACAAAAAAAAGCTGTATCCATACATCATATTCCCTCTAAAATGGCTAGAAAATTCTATGTCAAATGCAGGGGCCGATGATGTAGTGATGCAATATTCAAAACATCACCAATGGCATGTTTCTTTGATGCAAAGATACCCAACTCGCAACTTAGAAAACAGGGCAATTATTAGAATCTACAAACAAGGAAGAAATACTTTATATAAGTTAGCTCCATTTATGCTCATCTTCTATTGGGTCTAATTTCTTTGAATACTACATTTTTCTATGAGAAGACTACTAAAAGGGTAGCAAGATGATCAGCAAGTAAAGGTGCTGTTCACCACCAAGACTGACAACTTAAGTTCAATCCCTAAGACCCACATGACAGGAGAAAACAGAGAAGTATGCTTTGCAAACATACCATAGTATACTACACATGCCTGCATACTACACATACACATACACTAAATAAATGCCCCCAAAACTATTATCAAAAATAATGCAGGCCTCTGACCTAACACTTGGGAAGCCAAGGCAGAATTAAAAATCTGAGATCAGTCTGAGCCATATGCGAGATCTTATCCCAAAAAACTTAAAAATCTCCAAAAAAAAGTCCATGAATTAATTAACTAAAATAATTCCATTCTATGTTATTAGAAAACCGGAACTTATGTTTTTCCTTTGGAGGGAAGCAAAAAAGAATTTTACCAGCATTCCTTCATTTCTATTCACAGTAGTAGATAGTGGTGTTAGTGCTGCTGAGATATAATAAGCAGCTGGCTTTGGGAAACTTATGCTGACAATTACAATCTTTGTTTGCGTATGGAACACCAAAGACAATTTATATACCTTCTGCCTAACTCAACAAAACCATGTAGGTAGAGAGACCTGTAGAATTTAGTCTTTTGAAAAGGGGCTAAAGAAACATGTCAGCAGTAGATTACTTACTTAGTAGATTACACACCTAGCTCCCTATGCAAACATTCTCCAGCACTAGCAGGAAAATAATTTTCCAAAAATATGAAGTGAATATCCATTTATCATGCTTCCTCCACAGGACATATCACAGGTTTCTCATGAACTACTAGAAAACTAAGTTTAAGACCACTGCAAACAGTGAAAAAGTACTAACTAGACTATGACAAAGGGCATTTTGTCTGCAGTATGAGAAAGCTAAACAAGAAGGCAGAATGTCACCTTATTATTAAACTAGCCCCAATTTTTGCCACATCCTGAACAATATAGAACGAGAAGGAAAAAAACTTAAGAAAACAATTCTTGCATGTAAAATCCATAAATAAGCTCGATTCTGTATATTCACATGCATATAATTTTAGTATTACCACTATAAACAGCAAGAAAAGTAAGCATGCTTTATCATAATCCGATGTTTATAAAAGTTTGTAAATCTTTTCAACAAACCAAATATCAATCCACACTTAACTTTTCTTCTGCTTGCATGTTCATTTGTTCTGAGACAGATACTCAGTAAGTAGTAGCCCACACTGTACTTAAACTTATCCATTCAGTCTTCAACTCCCAGGTCCATGATTATAACACTTGATTGTACCATTTATATTCTTATCTATAAATATTTGTAAGGCATTCTAATACAATAATCTTAAGAAATTAGAACCCAGGCTAGGAGAATATAAAGAAAAAACTAAAATTTTGAAATTGAATAAGTGTTTTTACAGCTTTTATGTATATTATTCCCAGTAATCTGTATCTTTCTCTAACTGAAATAAAATTTGTTTGGTGACACTTAAAGTTAGAACAAACCCTTTAGATATAAATACACACTGAATTTTATCAAAGAAGATATGCTTTGGGGAAAGAATTATTTGTCCCAAAGACGTGAAATCTTTCAATTTTAAACAAGGCCCTCACTATATAACCCTGTTTGGCCTGGATCTCATTGTACATACCAGTGGTTCTCAACCTGTAAGTCACAAACCCTTTGTGATGATCTAAGACCATCTGCATATAAGATATTTATATTATGATTCATACAGTAGCAAAACTGCAGTTATGAAGTAGCAACAAAAAAAATTTATCATTGGGGCTTGCCACATCAAGAGGAACTATATTAAAGGATCACAGCACTAAAAAGGTTGAGGACCACTGGTATAGACCAAGCTGGGCTCTAACTCCGAGTTAAGTGTGTGCCATCAAGCTGGACTACAAGAAGACCATTTTAAAACCCAAATACTTTTTATATTGAATAGTCCCAAATACTCAAAAATCAAGCAGAGTAGATATAGCTAGTTAAGAATGAAGACTGCCTAGATTATGTAAAAACAGTAATTTAAAAGACAATGGGTGTTTTGGCATCCAAGTACAATCCCAGCACTCATGAAGAGTAAGCAGAAGAATCCAAAGTTCAGAGCTGTCCCAGCTATACAACAAATTCACAGCCTGCCTAATTCATGAGACTGTCTCAAAAAAAAAAAAAAAAAGGGAAAGAAAATTTTGTAAAACCTTGAAGATAAGCTACTGTTCTATAAACTGTAGCTACTGTGGTATAAACCTGATTTCTTGGCTCTCCACACTAGATGACTATCCAAGGTTAATCTAAAGCACTGAAAAAGAGGGATTGATAATTATTTACCTGACTTTATCCCTGAACTTCACAATTGGCACTTTTGCACGAATCAGCTGAGGTCTTTCAATGTAGCCAGCTGAAGGAGAAAAGATCATGTGAACATCTACCAATGTTTTTTCCCACTCACAATATTCTAATGTACAGTTTTAAAATAAACCAACTTAAAACATGCTGTCCTTGAAAAAGAAAGTCAAGAATAAGGGAGAGGGAGGGGAGGAAGGAAGGGCAAAGTGAAGGGAAGGAAAAGGAGGGGAGAAGGAAAGACAGACAGATGTCAAGTCCCTCTAAAGGTCAAGTCTACACTATTTAAAAGGCTTTAAGGTTTCTTCTTTCAAAAGTATAATCTAGTATATAATAGTAGCTATAAAGATATTTATTAGAACATTTGAGTGAAAAAATAGCTAAAAGTAAGGAAATAGCTAAATTCTGGTATGACTCAGTAAGAAATAGTAGCCATAGAAATCTGTTGTAATATGCAAGGCTTGCAACTTGGTAAGACAAATCACGTATTTTTAGTTTCATCAAAGGTATAAAAATGTATTATAGAAACTGCAGAAAATTAGGAACTTATAGAAAGAATTAAAGCTAGAAAGATAGCTCGGCGGTTAAGAGCACATACTACTCTTCCAAAGGAATTGAGTTCAGACACCCCCCCCATAGAAGGCAGCTCCTAACAGTCTGCAACTATAGCTCCAGAGGATCCAACACCCTTTTCTGGTCTCCACAGCACCTGCTCTGTGCACATGCTCACACACAGGCACATAATTACAAACAAAAGAGAAATCATTTTTTTAAAAATCTGTAAAACTTTATCACGGGAGCAATATTCTAATGTTTAACTATAGGAAAAGACAATACCTTTGTTAGAGTTTTTGGTAGAAGGGAAAGTTTCATGTTTTCCTCCATATATATAAAGTAAACATGCATGTAAGTTCATGTGTCCAGAGGTCAAAATCCAGTATCTTCCTCTTTCTCCAACTTATTTTTGAGATAACCTCAATGAACCCAATACTCAATTACTGGGTAGAATGGATGGTCAGAGCTAGGATCCCCATCTCTGGCCCACCCCTGGCCCTTAGTGCTGGGTTATACACATAAACTACCACACCCAGCATTTTTACATGGGTGCTAGAGATCTGATCGAGTACTCATGTTTTTACATTAAGCCATGCCTCGCCTCTAGACTCAAGCATGCGCGTTTACAGGCTTCCTCTAAAATCCCTACTGCATCAGGCAAGCCACCTGACTGTGACAGAGAAAGCAGAACAAAACAAAACACAGGGACAGACTATTCCCAAATGGGGCCAATGCTACTCATGTCACACTCTTGGTTTTGGTTTAACTTTCTAAAAATTTCATTAAAATATAACTCTTATCTCTGTATTTGTAAAACTACTGTTTAAATGCTCTGTACCTCATGATTTGCAAGTATATTGGATATGATTAAAATATTTAACTTAAAATTTTTAACAATGGGGTTGGTAGTTAAAAAACTACAGATAGGTAATCTTAAAA
This sequence comes from Mesocricetus auratus, assembly GCF_017639785.1. NCBI lineage: Eukaryota > Metazoa > Chordata > Mammalia > Rodentia > Cricetidae > Mesocricetus > Mesocricetus auratus. The sequence continues at coordinate 25,678,780 of NW_024429201.1, read as the reverse complement.
GAAACATGTGACTTGCTCAAGAAACCCTATATAAAGCCTGTCTCCCACTCAGATCTCTGCTGCTTCTCTCCAAGAAAAGGTAGCTACTCTCCTGTGTTCTTTCCAATAAGCAGTGGACTTTCTGGTATTCCGTAACTTTCAACTGATAGGATACCTTTCCCCAAAGAGTTGGAACTCTTACACCTATAAGACTACATGTATCATGCTTTGATTCTCAAATAAGATACTTGCCTTACAGCTAGCTGTTCATTCATGCCTATTTTCCTAAAGGCCTTTTGAGAGAGAAAGAAGGGAAACTTATATACCTTCAAATCTCAAAATGTATTCAATAGAATATTTTTCAAGTAAGTTCAATAATAATTTGCTAAATCATGCTTTTTAACCAAAAGTTAAAAGAAACTAAAACCGAAGCGAAGATGGGTATGATGGTAACACACCCATCATTCCAGAACTCAGGAAGCAGAGGCACGAGGATCACAAGTTCAAGGCCAGTCTTGGCTACATATGTTTATATATAGCAAGATCCTATCTTAAAAAGAAGTTCAAAATAATTTAGTTAGAAGAAAACAATCCACATTAAAACTATTCTCATCAGAAAATAAGTGATTCTTACCAGAAAAGTTAAGTGACCAACATTTGAAATACTAGCTATGTCAGAGGCATGTGAGACTTACACAGTCTAGTACAGAAGTGCTTATAGACTAAGGTGAGTATATGGCGTGCTTCAGTCTTCTGATTGACCTGAAAAAAACACTGAAAAGTTAAGGTGTTTTTTCATTATTTTTTTCTTAGGTTAGTGTTTGATTTTTTTTTAAAGTAACAAAACAGCAAAAACACAAAACATATTTTTCTTTCAAATTTTTAGAAATATACACTACAGAAAAAGTCAATTCTCAGTGCAATCTTTCAGATCCACATTTCAGAATCAAATAATCTTACCTGAAAACAACAATGTCATTTTTCTCTTTCGTATACATGGTGTTAAAAAAAAACACAAAAGTCTCCTCCAACAAAATTTTAAAAAATTAGCAACATTTTATTTCTTTATCAAGAAGAAGTGCTTATGAATTATGTAGAGTCAATCTGAGTGTAAGCTGTGGCAACATGGCTTACGCATGTGATATTAAAGACCATAGAGCTAGTAAACATGACTGCATGCAGTGTAGTTGCCAAGGCTTGCAATATCCATTACACTGACATTTAAAGGGTTCTTTGGTCTACTTGTTTCTTTTCCCTTTTCTTTTCTTTACATTATCTCAAAACACAGAAAATCCTTTCCTGGAATAAACCTGTTTCTCTTTTACAACAACCAGGAGAATAAAATTATTATTATAATTTAAAAGATTTTGTTTTGCCTTTTTTTGTTTGTTTGTTTTGGTTTTTTGAGACAAGGGTTTTTCTTTGTAGCCCAGGTTGTTTTAAAACTTTGTAGACCAGGCTGGTCTTGAAATCACAGAGATCAACCTGTTTCTGCCTCCCAAGTGCTTGCGCTAAAAAAATCGTGCCCCAACATGCCTGGCTTGTTTTGCATTTTTAAGCCTATAAAGCAAAGCATAAAATATTAAAATTACACCCAATTTAATCAAAAAGTTTGGTAGTTTTAAGAGACCTCAACAACTACAAAAGGCTGCATTAAGTAAGTTTACTGAATACTTAGAATTCATACTGAATAAAATATATCAAGAATACTGCTATATGCTTTGCTGTACTGCACCCTGTAAACACTCAAGCCACCTAGTTACATTTCATAGTTAGAAGAAACACTAAAAACCACACACTTCAAAGCTAGCTCACTTCAACAGCTCAGGACTACTAGAGCTGCTCTTAAGTATACCATGCTGGTGTCTGCGTGTGGGGGGCAGCGATGTGGAACTAGAGGAAACAGAAAATTCAAATAATTAATTACAATCACTCAGGTTCTATTCCTTAATTGACACAGCATGAGAATGGGTTTGGAATAATGTCTCATTACTTACTGGTTCTTCTTTAACAACTAAGCATAAATCGCCATCACTGCTCCGGGCACCAAATCCATTTAAAGATGATCCAACTAAGAAAAGTCTGCTTTCTAGAGGAGCAGAAGAAAGCAGTAAGAAACTAACAGTGCATCTGTAAACTGGAATGTACAGCCAGGAAAAGCATGCACAGTAGGCAGACGTACGTGGGAATAGCAGCTGGATCTCTCTCTGCAGCTGGGCTCTACAGAGTTCTTTCTTCTTCAAGTCACTCATCTGCTGCTGACAAGTTTCAAACAACTCTAGTATCTGCTGACTCAACTTGAATGCACCACAAAAGAAAACAAAAACAAAACAAAGCTATTGTTACTTACACACAAAGAATGACTTGAGAAACTATACATAAATTAAAAAAAATAAAATACACTTAAATGACAGAAAAATAGTCAGGTAATCCATATAATTACAGCTCAGCAAATTAAAACCCTTTTGTCACTGTGCTTTCATGTGGACTGTGAATAAGTTTTATACTTCTAAGAGTCACAATCACAAGTGAATAAGAATATGCAAAATAAATATGAAGCAGAAACCATAGAAACATGACTTATTCTCAAATATTTACTCTAGGTCTCTTTCAAGAAGTTTACCTCTAGTGGTCTTACTGATGAGTGCCACACACAACAGGTTTTAGAGAGTTCCTGTTTTCTGTATTCACACAAACCACCCTCCAGTCCATTATTATAACTTTCTCTGAACCCTGGCTTCTTCATATGAGGTTGCCATCTGCTGATCGCTCTTGTTTAGATTAATGTTGTAGCTAACATTTCCCTCTACCCCAACTCTCACCGCTACCACAGGATGATAAGATAAAGGATAACTTTATCTGTAGTAAGCCACACTTTTCACAATATACTCTTTTGAAATTCTTTCACTGTTTTTCATTGCTGTACTCTCATGGCTGTGAGCCCTGATATTTTAAATTCTGATATACTACTTCAGCTTTAATTTCCTGTTCAACTCACTGTCTTATCACCCCACCTCTAATGTATCTGCTCCCTTTTCTTCCAACCCATCAGTACCTACTATCCCAGAATGCATCTCCCAAATCATTCTCTTTCATCACATCTTAGAAACTTTATCCCGCAGGCTCTAATGTCTGTGCTACAAAATCCTCACCCGAAGGCAATGGAAACACTACTTTCCCTCTAAAACTAAACCTAAGGTACTAACAGACAAAACTGAAAAGCTTTTTGGAAAGTTGAGTCTTCCAAATATTTGGTGTAAGGGTTAGCCTAGCTTAGTGTCCTTAGCATCACTCCCAGCCTTTATTTACTCTTCTGTTTAAATAATGTTCCCATTTTTCACTATTCCATTCCAAAATGCTTACTGCCTTCTTCAAGGCCCCTAAACTTACTTTCTCTTGCAGATAAGATCATATTAAAACTTTTCTAAGAAAAGCCAAACGGAGTGGTGCACATCTGCAAATCCCAGCACTCAAGAGGACGGAGGTAGGAGGATCAGGAGTTCAAGGCCATCCTTGGCTTCATAGGGGGTTCCAGGACAGCCTAAGCTACATGAGATCCTGTCTCAAAAAAGAAAAAGAAAGAGGGGGAAAAAAACTAAGAAAATTAAAAATACCAGATACAATTCCTCATCTTGCTATAACATATAAAGTAACAGTCCTGACGGAAATCTCACCTCTTTCCTTCTGTTAAGACACAGTGTCCTTTTGCTATGGCCCTCTACCAATATCTTTTTGTCCAAGCTTGCTGTTCACCTCAGGAGCACATACACTTTCATCCATTCTTCAATCTCTTTTGTATTTTCAGTTTTTCCTTAAGCCTCCCCAAAGTCTATAGACCAGACAAAAGTCTCACTCATCATTTAAGATGTTATATTTTAAACCATATTCAGAATATTTAAGAAGGTTCAAGAGCTGTTGATAATCACAAAACAGGCTCAATTTAAAAAAAAAAATCTGTAATTACTTGCCCCACAAAAAGAGAAACAGCAACTATGAGAATAGAACCTATCAAACTAAACCAAAACCAAACACTGACAACAAAAACAACACAACTGACTCAGTATTCTTCATGAACCCCAAATCTAACCAGTTAGGGACAAACACTAATACCGAAATGGCACAGTATCAAAGCAGTAAGAGGAAAGGAAAAAAGCATTTTAGGAGAGCACTACAATCAGACACAACAGTCTCTAGATACTACCTTTCGCTTCTTTCCCTCCAAACTGAGGGTTCCTTCTTGATGTAGACCAGTATACAATTTTATAAGCAAACACAGAAGAACACTAAAAGTTCAGAGACATCAAACATAAAGGAAACTGCTGTCTAAAACAAACAAACAAACACACCAACAAAAACTGTCAGGCCCTGAAATTTAAACAAGGCAGGGCTGTGAGAGGCAAAGGAAAGGTCTAGAATGACTCTGACTATTTTGGGTACCATAACAGGAATAGAGTATGTAACTGACACTGAAGGACCAGGGATACAGCTAATCATCTTACAAGACACAGGTAACTGCCCCTCTGGCAATGTTTGATCTAAAAGCATCAATAACGCGAAAGTAAAACTCTTGGTCTAGACAAAACTCGGGTAAGAAGTAAAGCAGAAGAGGAGACCTAGAGTCATGAGGTTAGCCTGCCTAGTCTGCCCCATCTAAAAGGAGCACAAATAAAGGAGCAGTCTCACTCAAACACAAATAACAGAAGAAGAAAAAAGAACTAAAATCTCAAAAAGAATGAATTTCAAAAAGGAATAAAACCAAAACAAAACAAAAAAGGCTTAGGAAAATACCTGAAAAGTTATGAAATAATTCCCATAATGTTTTGTAAGAAAAGAATTAATAGAGAAACCCTGCTAAGATGAAGCACATTTCCATGGAGACATGAGGGCATTTTAACATGTTTTAAAAGGCCCTTTCGCACTTTAACTTTTAACTTTTGGGTGGTTCAAGACAGGGTTTCTCTGTGTCTTTGGAGGCTGTCCTGGAACTAGCTCTTGTAGACCAGGCTGGTCTCGAACTCAGAGATCCGCCTGCCTCTGCCTCCTGAGTGCTGGGATTACAGATATGTGCCGCCACCATCCAGTCTTTTAAATTTAACAAGAGAAATTCATTCTGAAAAAACTGATGACAACAGCAAACTGTATAACACTACTGACAAGTGTATTTTCCAAAAGCTATGCAGGATTTATAGGCTGAAATTTACAAAAATACTGATATAAGAGACATCTAAATATGAAGAGGTAAGTCTGGTATGTTCATGCCAGTAAACCCAGCATGAGGGAGGTGAAGGCAGGACTGGTATGAGTCTAAGGTCTATATCGTCTATAGAGCAAGACCCTATCTCAAAACAAAAATAATAGACATACCATGTTAACAGATCAGAAAACTATTGGTTAAACATCAGTTCTCCTGAAACAGGTATGTAGAGTCAAGATAATTAGAACAGTCAGAAGCCTTCTTTGTAAAAATTAAGAAAATGGGTTGTATTTGGAAATCAAAAATAGGAGGAGAAAAAGAAGCTAAATTAACAGAGATACAGTTGCATTGCCCCCCCAAAAAGAAAAAAAAAACAGAAATACGCATATATTCATGAGGTATACTGAACAACTGGAAACTGATCCAAACCAAAAAGAAGGGAGGTATGCATTAAATTAAAATTGGCCATACGATTGGTCATATGTTGGTACATTATGGTCATATAATGTTGGAATGATTAAATTAATACTTGGAAGTTTAATAACACCATTGTTTACACTTTACATACAAAGTATACTATTTGCCAGAAAAAAGAAGATATATGAACCCAAGTTTGTAATAAATTCAAGAAAAATGATTAATGTAAAAATTAAATGTCATGTAAAGGTTATACTTTATTTTATTCACCCAGAAGGATAGACAATCTAGGACCCACAAGACAAATACAACTTCTAGTCTGTTATGTAAATATTGAATATTTTCACATTTTATTAAGTGGAGAAAAAAAAGAGCCAATAACTCAAATAACTTGAACACCTAAAATATTTACTACCTGGTCCTTTAGAGAAAGAAAACATTTGTTGTTATGGAATATTCCTTTACACTGTGTGAAGATATGTCACTATGACTGGTTTAATAAAAAGCTAAATGGCCAATATCCAGACAGGATTTCCAGGACAGAGAGAATGTTAGGAAAAAGGTCGGAGAAGCCAAACAGACACAGATTGAGTTGGACACACAAAATGAGATAGAGGTAAAAGCCATATGGTAGAAGATAGATTAATAAAAATATGTGTTAATTTAAGCTGTAAGATTTAGTTAGGAACAAGCCTAAGCCATCACCCAAGCTCTCATAATTAATACGTCTCTATGTCATGATTTGGAGGGACAGAGAAAGACTCAGAACAGTTTGTCAACTGAAGTAGAACAATCCCAGACATCATAATAGGTACTAAATATCCATTGTATCACAAAATAAGGAAATTGCAACAATATTTAAATGAAATCCATTACATGTGGGCCATAATAGTACACACTTATAATCCTAGCACTTGGGAAACTGAGGCTGGAGGATTGTGAATTTGCGATCAACCTGAGCCACAAAGCAAAACCCTATCTACCCATCTTCCTTATATACTATTTCACAGACAATTTGTACTATCATCTGTCACAACTTAATGCAGATACATTAGTAACCTTTAAAATGACTGTCCACTTTCAAGGCCACCTCATTCCAAACCAAACAACTCTGTTCTGCAAAAACCTATCCTTTCCCCAAAATACAGGTCATTATGTTATTTCAGTTATTCAAACACTTTCAATGCCATTGGACCATGCATTCAAGGGCCCAAATCACTACCTATTTATCTCACATCAGATATTGTGTTCACTATATACTTAGAGTTTATAGTACAGTAATTGTCGATCACATTCTTGGCAGCAACAGACACTCAGTAAAATTGTTAGTTCTTATCATCACAGATCATGTGATGTTAAAGCCAGGCCTCACAGTGTGGTCTCTCTATCCTAGACTTTAGTACATTAAATTCCCCCTCTTTGTATTTTCAGAGACAGTTGTTAAATCTTGCTTGGTAGACATGACTTTGAGCAACTTATTTACCTTAATTTAAGACCATAGCTATATGCCACTAGGTTGTTGAAACAGTAAATAATATAACATGCATAAATGTCTAAAGAGCAAGCATATCAATGAATAGTAGTCTTCTTGAAAAGACAGCATTTAAGCCAGGCATGGTGGCACACATCTGTAATATGAGCTTTCAGAAAGTAGAACCAAGAAGATCATGAGTTCAAAGTCAGGCTGAGCTACACAGTGAGATCCTGTCTCCAAAAATAAAGCGTTCACTTAAAAGAACAAACAAAAGCACTTTCTTTCTTTCTCTTACAATAAGAAGAAATAAATATCGCTCGAAAAAACTAGTTCAACTACAAAATCTATTTTTACTTTTCTGGGGGAAATGCCTTAATTCCAAAGACAGTACATTTAGGAGAAATGTTTCTATATGACTAAGCAAAGAGAGATATGGAATCATATCTTATCAGATGCTTATTATGAATATTAATTATACATTATTAAATTTATAGAATCAACATATGCCTAAGCTATATGTAAAAATCAGTTCTTTGGTTAGCTCTACTAGTTAACTACAAACATAAATATATACAAAAATGTATTTCCACGTCTGAGTAATAAACCCATTTTAAATGTCCTCCTAGCACACATACATTAAAACCCATATATAGTAATTATTTATATGTCTATTCAGAGAATTCACCTCATTGGCTTTCACATCAGGACATAGGGGTTAAACTCGGAAAGCAAAGAAGGAGCAGAGGAATGAAGAAGAAAAAGCACCGGAGCACCCCACGATGTTTTTCTAATTCTGCTTTGCTTTCTCCTGTTTCCCATTGATAATGTCTAATTGTGCCTAAGGAAAATGTTGGCAGAGAAGGGATAATTTTTTTTTATAAAAATCCTGGGACAAATGAACCAACAGTAGGAGAACATAGCTGGAGCCTACTTCCCACCATATACATCAATTAATTAAAAATGGATCAAAGTCCTAAATGTAAGAACTAAAAGTAAAAATTCTTAGAATACATTCTAGCACTCAGGAGGTTTATGTGAGTTCAAGAGGGCTGGAGATGGCTCAGTCGTTAAAGACTAGGCTCACAACCAAAAATGTGAGTTCAAGAATAGCTTAGTCTACATATCAAGTTTCAGGTCAGCCAGAGCTGTATAATGAGGCCCTGTCTCAAAATAAGTAAGTAAACTAATCCTTTAACACATAGGTATCAATACTCAAGACACTGTACTGAGAAGTGGTTTCTGAGATGCAACACTAATAGCACAAGCAACCAAAGAAAAACTAACTGGAATACATCAAAATTAAAAGTTTTTATGCTTTAGAGGGGGCATCAACAAAAAAATCTAAAAATAAAAATCACAGAAAGGACGAAACATTTGCAAATCATCTATCTATAAAGGCTAATAATAAGAATATATAAAATAACTCTTATAATTCAGCAATCAGAAGACAAGTAACCTACTAAAATCTGGACAAAGAATCTGAATGGATCTCTCTCCAAAAGACATACAAATGTCCAACAGGCAAATGACATTAGGGAATGAAAACAGAAACAGTTCTCATACCAGAATGGCTCCAATAAAAAGAGAAAAGGTAAGGGTGAACCTCAACAGTAGTTCAGTATTTGCTTAGCCTGTTAAAAGCCCTGGGTTCCATCTCTAGTACTGCAAGGAACTGAAGAGAGAATCACCAATAAATGTCACAAGTATTGACAGGAATGTAATGAGAGTAGAACATCAGTATACATATAATATCTATTTTCCAGAACATTTTGGCAGTTCCTAAAAGGTTAAGCATATATTACCATATTTCCAAACAATTTCACTTATGTTTATGTATCAAGAGAGTAAAAACATATATCCATGCAAAATGTTGTACGTGAGACACTTAAACAGCACCATTATTCACAATTGCCAGAATTAAAAACCTAAAAGTCCATCAGGCTGATATTTTTGGCCATAGGTCAAAGTATTCTACCTACGGGAAGCAAGAAGGAAAGTAAATGCTGTTGAGGTACAAACTCTCTTGGGAGTGTTGACTATGTTTTAGAAATAGATTTCCACAACTTTGTGAACTTTCTCCCTGAGTTCTGGGTCACCCTGGTCTACAGAATGAGGTACAGGATAGCCAGAGATATGTAGAGACTATCTCAAAAAAATAACGACCACTAAAAATTAACTACTAATGAATTTGAGCAAGAACAGTTATAAGAGAATTCTCTACAATTAAAAAAATCAAATATTTTAGGCTTTGTAAGTCAGCAAAAGCTGGTCATGATAGATGTACTTATGACAGGAAAAAAAATCAGTGATATTTTAAAAGAACTTTAAACATTCAAAAAAAAAAGGACACATTCTGAATGCAGAAATTAGGTTTTCCTTATCCTTTTAGTATATTCTTTATATGAAATTTCCAAAAGGCAATCTGAAATTCTGAATTATAATTACCTTATCTTTGGCCTCAGGCAGTGTGATTTCTCTAGGTTCTAATAGTGGAATTTCTCGAAGAGGTGGAACACATCTTACTATATCTGGTACATAGTGTGTGTGAAACAATGGCGGCATGGAATATCTTCGGTCACCTGATAAAGGCACTATCTGGTTAATTATAGTTGGCTCTTGGTGGGGTGAATGGAAACGCTGCCGTTTACCATCAAGAGGAAAGTTTTTTTCATCGCTAATTCTCCTGAAAACAAGCAAATATACCTTAGTGACAAAAGACACAACTTTCTGACAACAGAAGCATACAAATATAGAAACAGATGATAATAGCACTGTGACTCTTTGGATAGAGTTACATTATTAAGTCTCTAGTGGACTTTAATATTCATTTTCAGCATAAGAGATGTCTTCTAATGTCTTACAAAAACAAAGATAATTAATGGTATGCTTTTGAATTACCAAAATGAGTCATCACCACATTGAAAGCAATATAGAAAAATGCCTACTTACAGGATTATACAAGCACGAAGAAAGATAAATTCTAACAAAAGTAAAAGTAAATTGAGGTGTGTGTGTGTGTGTGTATTTTAAAGATTCTTTGAATATACTTATATTTTGGCTCATCACTGATAAAACAAAATTGACATTTTTATAAAAGCTATAAGGGTATTAGACAACACTTGAAAACAAGCTGCATTTCAGATAATATTAACATAAATGTCTTGAGCATGATTAAAGTATTCTGGTAACATAGGAGAATGTCTTCATTTTTATAAGGAAAAGACTAAGGTGTTTTGGAATGAAGCAATAATGTCAACAAATTCCTTTTATCTAACTTGGGGGAAATATGTGTGAGTGAGAAGAGAAACAAAAACAAGCATAGCTAAACTTTGCAACTAATGAATCAAGAGCAAAAGTATATATTATACTATCTTTTACATTTTTCATAAGGTTTGAAATTTTTCAAAATAACAAGAAAAATAATTAGGCCAGCACAGAGAGCGTCAAGCACCTGTGAAGTCCCAGGTTCAAACCCCAGTACCAGGAAAAGTAGAGACCAGTAATTTGATGGGGAAAATGATATTTATTTCACTGGCATACTAGAGTGTTCACATGAAATATTTTGTTGCAGAAAATGGCCCAGTTCCTTTCAAGCTCTAAAATCCTATGGGCAATGCCACCTTAAGGTTTTTATCACCACCCTGATCTTCAGGGATTATTCTAACTCTTCTCTCTTTGCAGATCCACAAAGTAAGTAGAACTCCTACTCTTAAGTAAAAATATACAGGACTAGACACATAAAAGTACAGTTGTTTTCTTAAATCTGAAAGTAATTACAGCATATATACTGAGTATCTTCGATTAAAAATATCAAATTTAATTTCTAATATCTGTTTCTATGAACTAATGCAACTCATGAGTTGCCAATTGGCTACTAAGGCAATTTCAAAACACACACACACACACAAATAAAACTAACAAGTCAATATTCTTAGAATCATTATATAACTTTCCCAATAACAAGACAGAAAAACTTATGTTTATCGTAAGTCTTGGTTCTAGAATTTCAAATAGCAGCTATACCATCGCTGCTTGGACAACAATAAGACTTAATGATATATCATTTTAAAGTTTTTAGAACACTACATTTTAAATTTCTTTTTTTTTCCCCCCCAAGACAGGGCTTCTCTGTATTGTCCTGGAACTCTCTCTGTAGACCAGCCTGTCCTCAGACTCACAGAGATCCAAATGCCTCTGCTTCCTGAGTGCTAGGATTAAAGGCATGAGACACCAACTCCTGGACTAAATTTCTATTATTTCTAACTAAACATAGAAATTATAAATTGATTAGATAGGTTTTAAAAGGTATGTTGTCATACAAATACCAAATGTTATTTTAGAAAGTACCTCTGAAATTCTATTATAATTATTTTGTAATAAATTCATTTATTTTAAAATTGGTTTCTGAAATGATTATAGAAAGCCTTATACCAGCCAGGTATGGTAGCACATGCCTTTAATTTCAACACTAGAGAGGCAGAGGCAGGTGAATCTCTGTGAGTTCCAGGTCACCCTGGTCTACATAAAACCTGAAAAACTTTAAAAGGTATTCTAAAAATTAAAGAACAGAGTCAAGCATGGCTTCTTTGTAGCAGCATTTTCTCTGGTGGGCTCTGTTTGCTAGAGACAAGAAGAGGCTTGAAGCTCCTTTAAGAGAGGCTTACTGACTCAGCATAAGTAGCCCTGTTACCAAACAGGTAAATGGTGTGTCCAAGCAGCTGACAGCCAAGACTACACAAAGAAACTCTGACTTGAAAAACAAATAAACAAAGATATTTTATGAGAAAACTTTTCAAAAGGTAATTAAGTATACCTGGGCTGCCAAGGGACCCTAATCTATTATAACAGGCATCCTTGAAGAGATGAGATCACCAATAAGGAAAGAAAATGGACAATACAAGAACAGGAATCTAGCCGGGCATTGGTGGTGCACACCTTTAATCCCAGCACTCGGGAGGCAGAGGCAGGCGGATCTCTGTGAGCTCGAGGCCAGGTTAGACCGACAGCCTCGAAAACAATACAGAGAAACCCTGTCTTGTAAAAACAAAAACAAAAACAAAAAAAACCAAACAAACAAAACAAGACAAAAAACAAAACAAAACAAAACAAAAAAACAGGAATCTATATGCCAGTGAAGGGCTTCAAAGGAAGCCAGACTTCCTGAGTATGATGTGGATTTTTAGCCTCTTTATGTTATCAAGTATCAGTTTACAGTACATTGCTGTAGTAATTCTAGTAAGTTCATAAAGAAGACATCTGATGTAGCTAAAGTTCTCAATTGAAGAACACAGCTTTATTCCATCTAAAACCTACAGTGGCAGAAATAAAGCAATACAAGATTCATTAAAGCTGGGCATTGGTGGCGCACGCCTTTAATCCCAGCACTCGGGAGGCAGAGGCAGGCAGATCTCTGTGATTTCAAGGCCAGCCTGGTCTACAAAGCGAGTTCCAGGACAGACTCCAAAACAATACAGAGAAACCCTGTCTTGAAAAACCAAAAAAATAAATAAATAAAAATAAAAAAAAGATTCATTAAAATGTTTGAACTCAGAGAAGTTTTTAAATTCTATGACTGATCTAACTGCATAGTTATCAGAAAACAAAACCTAGGCCCACACTGTCCAAACAATTTTATACAACTGTTAAACAGTTCTTTGAACTTTTAGGAAACAACTGAGATATACTTACTTCCTTCCTCGAAATAATGGGGATGTCGAGGTCTGTATTGGACTGACAGCTCCATATGCCAGGGGCTGTAAGGTCACCGCTCTAGACAAGCTACCAAAACCAGAGAATAGTGACATAAATACTTTTCTTTAGAACCAAAAATTCCACACAAGCTAAAAACTAGTCAAAAGAAAACAAGGCTTAACAATATTTTCTCTGCTTTCATACTGAATACAAAAACATACCAAAGAGAAAACAGAACGTAATAACACTGTCCAATATAATACCATACTTACTCTACATTTTGAAAGTTGTATTGTGCATCAATAAGTTGCTGGTGTGAATAAAGAGTTGGTGAGAGAGCAAAGAAATTATTATGCTGTTGGTGGTTTGGGGTGAAGGGTGGACGACCCAAAATGGAGTTTGGGAACATGCTCTTGTTCACTGAAGGTGAACATGTATTCTTCTTCCTATAATTTAAAAAGAATACTAAATTATAGCTTAAAGTCATGGAACTCTTTGATAAGTATGATCTACTACTTAAAACAATCATCTATCAAATTAGTCATTTCATTTGCAAAGTTATTTCTGAAATTCTACTATGGGCAACAAATCACTAATAATTAATTTAAAATCTAAACCACATTCAACTGCTTTCAATAGTATTCATGTTTTAAATTTTCTAATGAATATGTTAATAAATTGACCTTAATAGCAACACAATTTTTGCCACCACTATTCTAACAAAAATAACCAAGAGATTTAATTAAATTGCTCAGATCCTTACATTTATTCACAACCTAACTCATACCTAAGAATTATATTATCTGAAGAAATAAGACAGTCTTGCTCCATAAAGGAAAAAAAAAACTGAAGAGGACAATCAGAACTGTCACTAACCTAGAAAGACACTAGATGTTCCTCTTAAATTTTGTTCCATGACTAAGCAAAGCTAGTCTTCAAAAGGGTGGGTAAGGTAGCATACCAAAGCCAAGGAAACAAATTAAAAATGATACTCCCTGGTTAGCTTTTTAAAACAATTAGAAAATTCCTAACTGAGAAACATTGTACAATATAACAATAAGCAAAACAACAGAACATAGTAAAAGTTAAGGGTCTACCACCAGAACTTAACAGAAGTACTTGCCCAGCCTCCCTATGAGAAATGCAAACAGCTGCCAGGTACCATTCATATATAAGCAGCTTTCGTTTAGACTTCTAGTAGCTCATACTTAAAATAAGGCACCCACAGAACACCAAAGTGGGAAGAAAAGGAACAGGGAATACGGAGAAACTGTAGCAAATCAACATTCAAAGAAAAATGCCTAGAGAGCCCAAGTAATCCAACATTTAGTCCTTGAAAAACAGAAAACACACAAAAAGGAAAAATCACTAAACAAATAAAAGAAAAAATGTCCTGGACTAAAAAATCACACACATACACAGATGGAATTTTAGAATATCCAAAGAAAACAAGTTTATCAATATTCCAGAGGAGGAAATATTATAAAGTTGGAGATCAAAATGTCTTTGGACTTTCTAATAACAATAGTGGAAGACACAAGACACAAATTAATGCCTTTAAAGCTTTAAAGTTTAAGTAAAATGTTAAACCGTAAGACTATCCAAGTCTATACTAAGGGAAAATGAAAATATTTGTAAATGCGAATGGTAAAAAGAGAGAGATGGGTTGGGTGGCACACACTAGTAGTCCCATTATTCAGGAGACTGAGGTGGAAGGTGAAAAATTGTTTTCAGCCAGCAGTGGTGACAGAGGCAGGCAGATCACCATGAGCTCAAGGCCAGCCTGGTATATATGAGAGTCTCAAGTCAGTGAGGTAACATAGTGAACCTGTCTCAAAATAAAGAGAGAAAATCCAGATTAGGGCAAATTCCCAGAATGATAGGAAAGGGAAGTTAACAGTTGCTCAAAGTCAAAGCAGAAAGATGGTCTCAAGATGATACTCAAGAAATACAAATCAAAACAACTTTGAGATAGCATCTTAATCCAGCCAGAATGGCAAAGATCAACAAAACAACCAATAACAAACACTGGAGGTGCTGTGGGAAAGGGTATCCTCATTCATTCACTGTTGGTGGGACTGCAAACTAGTCTGTCCACTCTGAAACTCAGTGTGGGTAAATCCTCCAAACTAAAAACAATGTCAGGCGTTGGTGGCACACGCCTTTAATCCCAGGACTCAGGAGGCAGAGGCAGGCAGATCTCTGTGAGTTCAAGGCCAGCCTGGTCTACAGAGCAAGTGACAGGACAGGCTCCAAAGCTACACAGAGAAACCCTGCCTCAAGACAAACAAACAAACAAAACAAAACAAAAACCTAAAAATAAATCTACCATATAACCAGCTCCCCTCCTTGGCATATGCCCAAAAGACTCAACATCCTACTCTACAGATATCTGCTCAGTCATGTTCACGTCTCTATTTACAATAGCTAGGAAATGGAAACAACATAAGTGTCCTTCAACTGAGGAATGTACAAAGAAAAATGTGGCATGTTCTCTCTATTCAGAAGTTCCTATCTTCAAATCTTCAGATGTGGACACATTCTGGAGTTACTGCAGAAACCAGGAAAGAGGGACCACTGCTGAGGCACATGGGTGGAGGAACAGAGAGGTCAATAGCAGGGTCCAAGTTATCTGATCCAGGAAATGGGAAGGGGAAAGGCTCCAATTAGGAAGGGGGGCAGAAATAAATTATAGGAGGGGGAGGAGGAGGAGGGAAGGTTAAATAACAGTAAGGATGCTTGAAAAAGTCATAAGGAATCATGCTATTAACTACCTAAAACAACAAAAACTCTAACAAACTTCTATGGTGCATGCACATGCGCATGATAGCATGCACACATACACACACACAAATAATTTTCTCATTTGGGCTGACAATGCCCCTGCCAAGAACCAATGACTAACAAAAACCCCAATACCAAGCATAAGAAGCCCTTTTGAATTGTTGGTCAAAGCTGTCAGACTCCCAAAGTATTACAGGCCTTTAGTTCCCCAAGGGGTGGAAGGTTAAGTCCCTATTCCTGAAGATACCATGCACTTAAGACACAGCGTCCAGAGGCCTGAGCTGAACTGACCTGAATGCCCCCTCCCGAAGATTGGATTAGCTTTCGTGGTACCTGAAGATATCATGAAAGCTTCCAAAGGAGAGAAGTAACCAACAGTTCTGAGCTACGATGCCTACAAACCACAATGACCAGCATTGCATGGTAAAACTAAGGGTGCAGCAGTGCCACGCATACCTTGGCAGTAATCAAGAGCTCTTTAATTGGACTTAAAACCCACTCACCTAGAGAGTCATGTCTGGTACAGAAAACCAACCTAGCTAAGAGAACTAATAAAGTCATAGATCTTAGAGGAAAACCTACAACCATCACTTGACTAAACCAACATCCCTAACCACATTCTAAATAGTTGTCCTTATATCTACAGATTAATGCAGTTCTCACCTCTCAAGGAAAATTCTCTTTTCAATAAACAGAAACCATCACAAGAACCACAACCAATCAAACTACAGTCACATGGCCGAGTCCCAAAGGATACATCTACAATACAATTTCCACACCTAAGGATGGGGAACACTATGGGAAGAGGAAGCAGAAAGATCTAAGAGTCAGAGGATCAGGAAGTTTGTTGTGAGACTGCATCTCCTAGTAATGTGAGATGCTATACTCCTAAGTCTCACTAGCATGACTTCCTAACCATGAGCTGCTCAACAAGGACAATAACAGGCATGTTAAGGTGAACTGGGGAACGACTACAAGGCCTCAGCCCTACACAAATACAGTCAACCAAGGATGCCGATAGTGGGAGAAATAGTCTTCTCCAGGGAAGAGACAACAACTGCTATCCAAAACCAAATGGTCAGCACTAAAATAATACATACAAGTACCATCACACAAACTGAGCAGATTATATTTAGGAATATGCTGTGAATATAATACAGGCATGTAATAATTTTTAAAAAGGCTGTGAATTCAAAAGAAAGCAAGAAAGGGCAAATGGAAGGGTATGAAGAAAATAAAGAGAAAGAGAAATGATGTAATTATAGTCTCAAAGTTAGAAAATAATAGCAGTACTGATAAAAGTCATTACACGGAAGGACACGTAAAACAACAACAACAACAAAGCACTCGGGAGGCAGAGGCAGGCAGATCTTCCAGACCAGCCTGGTCTACACAGCGAGTTCCAGGACAGCCTCCAAAGCCACAGAGAAACCCTGTCTCGAAAACCAAAAACAAACAAACAAAAAAAAACAAAAAAAAAGAAAAGCTTTGTGGATCATCCTAAGAATTTGATCAGGGTGTTTTTCTAAGATATTTGTTTTTTGTTTTGTTTGATTTGGGGTTTTTTGAAACAAGATTTCTCTGTGTACCCGTGGCTGTCCCTGAACTCACTTTATAGACCAGAATGGCCTCAAATTCAGAGATCCATCCACCTGCCTCTGTCTTCCAAGTGTTGGGATTAAAGGCATGAGCCACCACACACTGCCTGGGGATATTTGGTTCTTATGATAATATAACCATTAAATATACCAACTTAAACAAAAGTTGCTATCTTTGTTATATATCATTTACTATATGTTACATAGTATTTGTATTTACATATTTATGTTCTGAATTTATATACTGATATGGACGTTTAATGTGTATATATTATTATGCAAAGGATATTCAGGTTACAAAAGGTGCTCAATTTTCTTGTCTATAGGAAATAAGTGTCAAATTCCTCCAGGAAGTCTGTACTTCCTTTTTTATTTTAATTATTTTTATGAGTATTTGCTGACCTGTTCTCTCTGAATTTCATTGCACAGAAGTTTCAAAATGGTGGTTAAGAGTTGGTTTCCTTTACTCCACTTCCCTGAACTAACTTCTCATTTAAAAAGTGTTTTTCATGGGGGTTATATAAAAAAAAGTCATTAAGTGGTTAGCTATAATGAATTTTGCTTGGCATTTCATTTTGCTGAACTATAGAAACTATGGATCTAAGTAAAAGAAGCCATCTATACTTAGAAAAATTAAAACCAAAAAATTCTATTTCAAGTCATGCATAGTGGCACACACCTGGAATCCAGCCCTTGGGAGGACAAGGGAGGATGGATGGTCAGCAGTTTGAGACTAGCTGGAAAGACAGCAAATTCAAACCCAACCTGGGCATAAGAACATTGTCTCAAAAAACACAACACAGAAGTTCTTTTTCAAAGATAGAAATGGTGGTGTAAGCCTGAAATCTCAAAATTAAGGAGGCTCAGGCAGGTAGACCTGAAGTTTAAGTACAGCCTGGGTGCCATAGGAGTGAAAACCCATTTCTAAAAGCACACAAGAGGGCTGGAGTGCGCAGCAGTCAAGAGTACTGACTGCTCCCTCAGAGGACCCGGTATGGTTCTCAGCACCACGTGGTGACTCACAACTATCTGTAACTCCAGTTCCAGGAAACCCAAAGCCTTCTGCTGACCTTCCTGAGCACCAGGCATGCACATAAAATAATAGATACATCTGAAAAAAATAAAATAAAAACAATAATACTATTTCAGGTTCATTTACAGAAGTCCATTGTTCAACACCTAGATAATTTATACCAATAAATAAACTGTCGTTTTCTTCTGGACCCAAATAAGGCCCTATATGTCTGCATTCAGACTTAAAGATGCAAAAAATGCTAATACACCTCTCATTTTAATGCTATCCCATTACACAATCAAATCCAAACTAAGTAGAAGTTGAAAGATACGTTACCCAGAACTACTCTACAACATTAAAACCAAATGATTCTATACTTAAAAGCTTAGAAACCTAGAATGATTTCAGACTCAAAAATTTACTCTAGTGTATATACCTAGTTCCACATGATCAAATGTAAAATGAGCAGCATACTCAGATGCAAAATGAACATTAATTTCTATTTTATTATTTTATTGAGAAAGGGTCTCACTGTGTTATGCTGGCTGGCCTGGAACATTCTGTGCACAGAGATTGGCCTGCCTCTGAGAAGAAGCCATTCTTGTGCAGTCCCTCTAAGATAAAATACCAGTCAGACTATCTCAGGAATCTTGACCCTCCAGTCAAACTCTTAACTGGGCAGTCTTCAACACAGAACCATTCCTAGGAAATTTAACAAATAGTACTCGATGTTCAACCCTATAAGTAGACATTAAATTCTTTTTCTAATATACTTCAATCATGATTGTCATAATATTGAAACAATGATCTATTGCGAAATTACAAGGGAACCAGGTGTGGTGGCACACACCTTTGATGCCAGCACTCAAAGGGCAGAGGCAGGCTGATCTCTGTGAGCTCAAGGCCTGCCTGGACCAGTAAGCAAATGCTAGACTAGCCAAGGCTGTAAGTGAGGTTCTGACTCAACAGCAAAACAAAATACGAGGAATCCTTATAAAACAGTTATATGAAATAGGGCCAAATGAAACTACCACTACACTAGAACTTTATAAAATTTCAACTATTTTCTTTCTAGTCTTAATGAAGCTTCCTTAACCAAAGACTATCTGTCTGTAAGAAGTTACTCCATGTTATCTGTAGTGATATGAATTTGATAGCATCCTCCTTTTCTTACCTCAAAAAGTTGCTGGCTTTTTAATATGTACTCAACAGTGAAAGAGAATAATCTAGGTAAAATCTATACTGTTTTTAAAACCATTATGCTGGTTCTTGCCTTGAGAAAAGACCTTTAAAGCCTACTTTGTCCAATATGCTTAAACCATGAAAGATTAAAACAGGGTTATGTGCAAATGAGCATACATGAGACAAAATAGTAACAGTTTAGAAAGTATTTCTAGTGGTAACAGCATTAGGTCTTTTAATTTGCAACTGGAATTAATGTCCTCAAATCGATCTCTTCTACAAATTATAGAACACTCATGTTTACATAATGGTCTCTTCATCAAAACTCCTTGGAAATTAACATCTACCTAATACAAACAAGCTAGATCAAGTTCTCTGTTTACTTTATCTAAGTGTCTCTAATCCCCTAAAATGTTCAGTTCTATTCTCCACAACAGAAAAAGTCTAACTCCTAAATCCTGCTCACCCACTGTCAAAACCGCCTTCAGGTTTTAACAACACATTCCTTTTTTTATTAAAAATTAAATTCCATCCAAGAATTAAAAGAAAAATCTAGCAACAAGGCTCCAAATGGACATTTCTCAAATGACTGAAAGCTGGCCCATTTCACACGGAGTCTATGTACTTAACAGGACTTTTCTAGATCACATATAACTGGGGCTATTCACACCTACCAAGTAATGCTTCTGTTAACGGTAATTAGTCAGTACAAATTAAGAGTATTATAGTGGTTAGCACACCATAGCCTGGCAGTACTGAACAATATAATATGATGGTAGTGTATCTGTATATAAACAGAAGCCACAAAAAACATACACTTAATTTTCCAACCAGACTTGCGCAATTTCTTTCTCTTCCTTTTATCAATAATCTTAATTTAAACAAAGCTGAAGGAGGCAAAATAAGAAAGAACACTTAAATACCCTTCTCTTTCTTTAATCGACGATCTAATTATTGTAAACAAAGCTTAAAGAGGCGAAAACAACGGAGGGAACTTAAATCAAAGTCTGGGAAAACATAAGCCCCTCTTGTGTTCTTAGCCAGATAAAAAGATAGAGAATCTGGCCGCAAAATCTGACAAAAGTGCATTCGACCCGCCAGTCCCGACCTCTGTGTGTGTGTGTGTGTGTGTGTGTGTGTGTGTGTGTGTGTGTGTGTGTGTGTGTGTGTGTGTGTGTGTGTGTGTGTTTTACCATGGAGACTTCACGCTACTTAACCAAAATGTCTTAAAAGATAAGATGCCTTCCACGGTGATTAACTTAATTTACCTTAGTTCTCCCCCTGCCTTTTGGAATACCAGGAGGAAGGATCTAAGACAGTCTTACTCTTTCGGTCTGGGGAGTGAAGACGGAGCGGGAGGCGACGGGAGAACTAGAGAGAAGACGTAATGGGAGAGAAGCCGGCGGCGCCAACATTCTTCCCCCAGCGCAGCGCCCGGGGAACGCCCCTAGTCTGGGCAGCTGCGGGACAGCGCCGGGCTCCCCGCGCAAAGCGCAACGCCAGCTTCAGAAAAGTTCCGCGCGCCCGGCCCTGCTCACGTGCATCCCCCACCCACCCCCGAGCCCCTCCACTCACCGGCGTCCACGCCAAAGAGCCGAGCAGGGCCCAGCGGCACCGCCCGCCAACACGCTCCCGGGCCCGAGCTGCCGCCCGAGCCGGCCGAGGGAGGAGCAGCACGGCGAGGCCCAGCTCGCGCGGGTGACCCGGGACCGGCCGGGCGGCGGAGAGGCGAGGGCCGGTGCGGTCCTGGCACGCGCGGGCGTGGAAGGTAAGGGGGCGGCGACAATAAAGAGAAAGGAAAAAAAAAAGCGGAAGACCAGAAAGTCGCCGAAAAGGCGGCGTAGAAGGCCCTGTCAGAGATACCCGGAAGATCGGCGTGACCCCGGATGGGAATATGCAGCGGGAGCGAAAGGTCAGACTTCCGGCAGCCGCCGCTGGTGAGCGCGTTTGCGGAGCCGCGCAGGCGCAGGGCTTGCCCGGCTCGGGACGGCCTGGGCGACGCCGGCCCGGCAGCGGGGACGGAAGGGAACGACGAAGGCTGCCTGCGGGGCCGTGGCCCCCTCCGAGGTCTCCTGCGGCTTCTCTTCGGTCAGCCATTTCCTGCCGGCCTGTTCTTCCAGGAGATGGTGGAAAACCAACCTCACCTCGCCCTTCCTGGAAAGATCAGCATTGAGCTTTAAGTGGTTCTCTCCTCCGAAAAACAGGTTTTTGGAGACAAAAAAATGTCCATGATGCCCAAAGCCCACACAGCACCCTGCCCTTAACAGCTAGCACTCCCTTGCCCACCAGGCGTTTTAGCATCTTCTGAAACTGTCTATAGACTGCTTGATTTACTGATGTAAATCTGTTAACAATAGTCCTGGTATTGTCCTGGCAGGAAGTATAACAATGTGACTGCTCCCATTCCTGAAATTAATAATTGTCGGTTTGCTTATTGCTTTTTTGGTTTTCTAGTTGTTTCTTTGTTATTTCTCATGCTTTTAGTTATTAAATTTTTAATTTTCCACTTAACTCACAAACTGAGGTCATCATTGTGATACAATCATTTAATAACTTACTATATACTGATAACCATATTACTATATGCTGTTTACTGATTATATATGTACTGTTACTGATGATGTATATTATATATACTATATTCTATACTATATCTTACTATGTAGTATACTATATACTAATTTAGCTGAATTCCTCCTATTTTTTCTTTTTTTCTTTTTTATTTATTTTTAAGTTTAAATTTAGATTAGAAACAAGGTTGCTTCACAAGTCAGTTCCAGGTCCCTCTCCGTTTCCCTCCCTCCTCCCGTGCCCTCCCCCCAATTCCTGCCAATATCCCCTCATTTCCCCAGGGAAGGTGAGGCCCTCCATGGGGGTGTCCACAGTCTGTCATTTCATTCAGGGTAGGACCCGACCCTCCCCGAATCCCTCCTATTTTGATAAAATGAGTTTTCTCTTGATCTGAAAATCCTTTATAATTTCCCTGTTATTTCTTCTTTGGCCTGTGGGTGCTTTATAAGTGTATAGTAATGTCTGAAATTAAATATTTCTGAATAGCTTCCTGTTCATAATTTCTAATTTAATACCATTATAATCAGATATTATAATTTAAATCATTTTAAATGTGTTAAAAACCTGTCATGTGGGTCCAAATATGGATGTGATAAATGTTCATTGTGCATTAGAAATAAAGTATATTCTAGAATTATTGAGTAGCATGTTTTACAAATGTTAGTCAAGTCTGGTCAGTTGATATTATTACTCAGATCCTCAACATTTCCTGCCTTGGTTATCCTCTTAGGTATAAGTTGGTGGCAAACGCCTTTAATCCCAGCACTCGGGAGGCAGAGGCAGGCGGATCTCTGTGAGTTCGAGACCAGCCTGGTCTACAGAGTGAGTTCCAGGACAGCCTCGAAAACAATACAGAGAAACCCTGTCTCAAAAAAAAAAAAGAAAGAAAGGCATATTGACAGGCTGGGACTGTAGGACAGTAGTTCAGCCTGTTGTGTGAGACCCTGGGTTCAATACCCAGTGCTGAAAAAGTACTGAAATATGACTATAACTGTGGCGCAGTCTGCATTTCCTGTGTGTCGATCAGTTGTTACTGTCGGTACTCACCTCCTCTAAAAGTTTTATTAGTGTGGAATGTTCCTCCTGGGAAAACGATCAGTTCTTTGCTCTTTTTATTTTCACTCTTTTGCTCTATCTGACCATAATGCAGCTGTTCCAGCTATGTGTTTTATAGAAATAATGTACTTTTTTTTTTTTTTGGTTTTTACGAGACAGGGTTTCTCTGTATTGTTTTAGAGGCTGTCGGTCCAGCCCAGCCTCGAACTCACAGAGATCTGCCTGTCTCTGCCTCCCGAGTGCTGGGATTAAAGGCGTGTGCTACCACTGCCCAGCTCTAATATACATTTTAAAGGGAAATTTGTTACTTTTCTTCTTTTTGTGACCAAAATATCTGACAGAAAGAAGCAAAGAAAGGTTTTTGTTGGCTCGTGGCTTCAGAAGGTTCAGTGCGTCATAATAGAAAGGCATGGCGGAGTTCATGGCAGCAACAGCCTGCTCACTCTTGGCTGTACCAAACCACACACCTCCTTGAACTTCTTATCCATTACCATGGCCATTCCGAACCATGAAGCCTCACTTTGGGCTTCACATTTTCACTATCAATTGCATTTGTACACACTTAACCACTACACACACATAAAGCCAACTATGATAGAGTTGAACTCTGACTCGTGTGTCTCTTTGCCTGTGTTTTGTCTTTCCTCATCCCCTAACTCTACCCTTCATTTCTAAATTATATGCTGTTAGCATCCAGGCACACCTTAGCCCCGCCCCTTGGGGACCTGGCAGAGTGTGTCACCCCTGCAGGCATGGCAGGCAGAACCCTGGCTCTGTAAAAAAGGGATACAAAAGGCCCCTTTTTAATCCTAGCACTTGTATACACTTAACCACTGGAGTAGGAAAGTACTTTATGAATAGGACTTCATTAGCACAAGATCAAGCCCCAGGTATCCACAGACGGGACTATGTGTAACTAAACAATTCCTGCAAAGCAAATACAAAAACAAAACTATACACAGAGCAAACAACCCACAGAACAGAGAAAATCTACTCTAGCTGTACTTAAGACAGGGCTAATGTCCAGAATTTATAAGGGATTGCAAAAATGAAACACCAAGAAATTCAAACTGCCAATCAACAGTCAGGATATTGAACAGATGGTTTACAAAAGAAACACAATTACTATTTTATTTATTTATTTATTTATTTATTTATTTATTTATTTATTTGGTTTTTCGAGACAAGGTTTCTCTGTGGCTTTTGGAGGCTGTCCTGGAACTCACTCTGTAGACCGGGCTGGCCTCAAACTCACAGAGATCCGCCTGCCTCTGCCTCCGGAGTGCTGGGATTAAATGCGTTCTCCACCAACGCCCGGCTCACAATTACTTTTTTAAAACTGTTAAACATGCCTAGTCATCAGAGACATGTAGAAATTGCATTGACACACCATCTCACTCCAGTCAGAATGCTATCA
Source organism: Mesocricetus auratus (assembly GCF_017639785.1). Lineage (NCBI taxonomy): Eukaryota > Metazoa > Chordata > Mammalia > Rodentia > Cricetidae > Mesocricetus > Mesocricetus auratus. Next base: position 25,654,402 of record NW_024429201.1, on the reverse strand, counting down.
AGAAATCTGACAACGAATGTTGAAGAGGATGTAGGGTGTGATCTGGCACCATCATACCAAGTGCTGTCCAAGGTTTCTAGACCCAGGTACCAGAGAGAGGAAAGATAACAGCTCCCACCATGCCTTGCAGCTGGGCAGGAAGGACTCAGCCAAGAGCCTTGTCTCAGGGCAGTCAGCACCATTATGGTGGGAGGGTTCAGGATGGGGAGGTGGGAGACAGAGGTGGGATGGTGCTTGGGCTGGGAAGAGAAACAGAACTGGAGAGGTCAGGGTGGTGAGGAAAGGGCTGACACAAATGGCCTGCTGGCCACCCGAGTCAAGGCGATGTCCAGGCCTGGGCTATGGCCAAGGGTGGAGTCTTGGTCTGGGGCCCTGGAGCAGCTGAGGGGAGCCTGTGTTGATGTCTGGTTCTTATCACTGCTGGACGCCATTCAGGGGCCTATGGTTGGATCAGCCACCTGAAACCATGTTGGTGCCCAAGGGCCATGCTGCCACCGGGGCCATACTGATCTGGGTGGCAACATCCTGGCCTGAGCTGCTGTCTGGGCCCATGGTCCTGCTGGGGTCTGTGATGATGTCCATGGCTCATGTTAGCACAAGGGGACATAGGAAGCATGCTGTGCTGAGCCGACCCCACCCTTCACTGGCCCAGTGATAGCTGATAGCACCACCTCACTGAATACTGCAGCAGGAGAGCTGGGGCTACCCCTCGGGAGAGCTTGACCTGCACGGGAAAGATGACCCCATCCCTCACCACAGGCTTCTGCCTTATCTGGGCAGCACACTAGAGCTAACCCTGTGATCAGAGATGCAGAGGAGACAACCCTGAGGGCATGAGAGCAGGAGAGGTGACCCTGCTCCCCCCACTTGTCTGACATATGGTGGCATGGGTGAGAGAAAGATACCCTCCCCCTCACGTTACCACCTGAGGCACGTAAGAGAGCTGGCCCGGGGATCACAAGAATGAGAGAGCTAGCCTTGACCCTCACTGGTTACAAACACAGGAAAGCAGGCTCTGCTTCCAGTTTGGGCAGCACACTAGAGCTGATCCTGTTGTCAGGTATGCAGGTGAGCCAGCCCTGAGGGCGTGAGAACAGGAGAGCTGAATAACACACACACACACACACACACACACACACACACACACACACACACACCCATATGTCCCTTACAGCAATCTGGAGAAAGGGCTTTGCCTGGGCAAAACAGTAGAGGTGGCCGTGGTGGTGTGAGTGTGGATGACCAGGATCTGAAGCCCTGAGAGCAGCAGAACTGACCCACCCCTTGCTGCAGGCTGCATTGGGTGAGCTAGCCAAGGCAGTGCTGGAGAGGTCACCCCTTTAGTGGTGATGAGGGAATGCTAGGGAGCTGACTATCCCAGTTACCACCCAAGCCCAGAACCAGGGTTATGAGTTGGCCCCCTTGTCTACGAACTGTTGGAGCATGTGAAGGGGACGAACCTACAGATCCAAAACAGCAGGATCGCAACAACACAGGACAACATCAGGCTATCCAAGGGGAGCCCCAGTGAGAGCCCATTGTCAGTGGTAGAGGAGAAACCAGAGGCCTGCAGCTAGACCAATGACTCACAGCAATGAACATTTGCAAGTAAAGAAGAATGGGCTAAAGGGAAACTGAGACTCAACGGCCACACTACAGCTTCGATGACATGATTCTTCTTTCGGGCCCATAAAATTTTGTTTTGTTTCTTTGTTTTTTTTTGGTTTTTCTTTTAAATTTGTTTTTGCTTGGGGATGGGGAGTTGCAAGGGCAGAGGGTGGATGTGACCAAGACAATTCAGAGATTTCTGAGAACATGTGTTTAAAATCAGTGCTCCACAAAACTGGAAATCTAAAAGAAATGGATAAATTTCCATAGATATATAAAACCAACCCAAAATGCTTAGTGAAATAGAAGCTGTGTAGCACGAATTCTAATCGGTATTAATGATAAAAAACCCAGAGTCAGATATGGGGTGAGGGGGCTGAGAGACCAGAGAAGCAAAACAGCCAGCCACTAGCTCTTACCTCTACCTCAGATCCAATGGACAATCCTGTCTGCACAAATCCTCAGCCTGAATGCTCAGACTAACTGCCTAGACTGCCATGTGACCCATCTCCTCCCACTTTATATTCCTCTCTCCACCCAGCCATATTACTCTTGTCTCCACTGTTGGGCTCCAGCCCCCACAGAGTCTCTGTGAGTTGCTTGTCAGCCAATAGCCATAGGTGCATCCTGTTTTCTAGTCCTGGCTTACAGCCCCGGCCTTGCCCCACTAGCATCAACCTCTAATTATGAAAACACTAACTCTCACACCTGGGGTTTCTTCACTGTGCTGTAAGTCTGTATATAAGGCTGCTCCCTCCTTGCAATAAAGACACACACACAAACAACCGGACATCTTGTCTTTTCATTTAAATCCAGGCTTACATTAAACTTGCTCATGGCACAGGCACCACACTCCACCTCCTTAGTGCTGGGATTAAAGGCCGGTCACTCCATGGGCTGTGATCACCTTTGTGTGAGCTTTTTTAACTGAATCAATTTAATGTAGCCCAAGGTAACTTGAACTAACAAATATCCATCTGCCTCTGTCTCCCAAGTGCTGGGATGTGTGCATCACCACTGCTTGGCCTGTATGGCTGACTAGCGTGGCTATTTTTACACTCTGATCTTCAGGCAAGCTTTATTAAATAATAAACAAAATATCACCACAAAGCTGTAATTAAAAGTCTTTCAACCAAAATAACCCAGAGCCAGATGGATTCAGTGCAGAATTTTACCAGACATTCCAAGAAGAATTACCACCAATACTCCCCAAATTATTCTACAAAGTAAAAACTGAAGGAACAGTTCCTAATTTTTTTACAAGAACAATATTACCTTGATACCAAAACCACACAAAGATACAACAACAAAGATATTATAGATGAATATCCCTTATGAACATAGATGAAACTATTCTCAATAAAATACTTGCAAACTGAATCCAAGAACAAATCAAAACAGTTACCCACCATAATCAAGTTGGCTTCATCCCAGATATGCAGGGGTGGTTCAACATATGTAAATTAATAAATGGAACCCACACATAAACAGACTGAAAGACAAAAACCACATGATCATCATCTCATTGGAAAAGGCCTTTGACAAAATCCAGTATCCCTCTGTAATAAAAGTCCTGATGAGATTAGGGATACAAAGGGCATAAATCAATATAATAAAGGTGGTTTACAGGAAGCCCACAGCCAGTGTCTACCTAAGTGGAGAGTAAAGAAAAGCATTTGCATTGAAATCAGGAAGAAGACAAGGATGTCCACTTTCTCCAAATCTATTCAATGTAGAATTTGAAGTCCTAGCTAGATCAATAAGACCACTGAAGAAGATCAGGGGATGCAAATAGGAATGGAAGAAGTCAAAGTATCGTTATTTTCAGGCGATATGATTTTACAGATAAAAGACCCTAAAAACTTCACCAGGAAACTTCTACAGCTGATTAACCACTTTCAGCAAAGTAGCAGGATACAAAATTAAGTCACAAAAATCAGTAGCCTTCCTGTATACAAATGACAAACAAACTGAGAAAGAAATCAGGGAAACAATATCTTTCACAGTGGCTTCAAAATACATATATATAATCTTGGGAAACTCTAACCAAGAAAATTAAAGACTTGTGTAATAAAAACCTAAGACATTGAGGAAAGCAATTGGAGATGATACCAGAAGTTGGGAAAATCTCCCATGCTCAAGGAACAGTAGGACTAATACAGTGAAAATTGCCCTCCTACCAAAAGTAATTTACAGATAAATGCAATTCCTTTGGAAATCCCAACACAATTCTTCACAGAAATTGACAAAACAATCTTTAACTTTATAGAAAAATGCATAAACCCAGGATAGCTAAAAAAAAAACAAAAAAACAAATCCTAGATAATAAAAGAACTGCTTGAGGTATTACTGTGCCAGATTTCAAGTCGTATTACAGATCTACAGGCATAAAAGTAGCAGCATGTTGGCATGGAAACAGACACTTTGATCATTGGAATCAAATTGGTCTGTTTTCTTTGGCTTTTGTTTCTACTTTTTTTGTTTCCTTTTAGAAGAGAGAACAGAGTTGAGTGGGTAAGGAGGTTAGAAGGAACTGAGGAGGAAAACAGGTGATGGAAAGAGGGCCTGGAGAGAGGTCATTAAGAGCAATTACTTAATGTGAGTTCCTAGCACCCACATCAGGCATCTCACAACCACCAGTAACTCCAGCTCCAGGAGATGGGGAAGTTCTAGCTTTCGGGGGAATCTGCACTCACATGCTGTGGAAAAATCCTTTTGTACACTGTGAAGATTTGTCACTCAGGAGATGCCAGCAGATGCAGAGGCAGGAGGATGTGTACAAAAATGAAGTAACACATCATGAGCCATGTGGTAGAACTTAGATAAGAAATATGGGTTAATTAAAGTTGTAATAGTTAGTTAGTAATAAGCCTGAGTCGCTGGCTGAGCATTTGTAATTAATATAAGCCTCAGTGTGTTTATTTGGGAGCTGCTAGGGGAACAGAAACTTCTGCCTACAATCAGAAGCCCAAAATCACTTGCAAACTTACACATCTTCACATAATTAAAGTAACAAAAATAAATATTAAAAAGGAAAATGAACCCTTTTCCTCATTGACCATCCTGAAGGCAAGGTAGTTGCCAACAGCTCTTCTGTAGTCACTTGGGAAGTTAGGATAGGGTTCTTGCTCTTGCCTGGTCTGTTCAAACCACCATGATCTGATCTGGAAATATGGGCTGAACATGTATTTAGTGTTCTGTCAGTGTGGAAAGTTCAGAGACTTCATGAAGCCGAGCTAAGTGACCTTTCTTGAATAGATGATTTAAGGCCATCAACCCAGTGGGAAAGATCGTGCTAGTCTTTGTACAAAAACAAAAAAAGTAAGACCTTAAAAGACAGAAAAGAAAATGAAAAGACATGCCTAACATAGATAAACATATTTTCAAATCACCCACTAAAGAACTTTTTGCTTAAAATGTGTTCTTAAAACAGTCATAGCTCAATAATAAAATAATAAACAAAGAGCAAAATGTATAATGTATAATTCACACTAAAGTCAAATGAATGGCAAAGAAACACAGAAGGATACAACATTATTAAGGACACACAGTACATAAATACAGACACATACATGCATGAAAAATATGTTATTTCGTAATGGGAAAATAAAAAGTGCTAACCAGACGTGGAGATCTATTCAGTGGCAGAGCAATTGCTTAGGTGCACAAGGACTAATCATACCAGAAAGTGTTAGTGAGACTAAAACTCTCATGTAGTACTATTGGAAACACAAAATGATATAACTGCCTTGTAAAACATCTTGACAGTTTCTTTAAATGATCAGTATGCAGTTCAAGCATATTGGTACATTTGTGTAATTCCAGCCCTTGGAAGGCAAAGGCAATAGGATCAAGAGTTCAAGTCCGGGATAGGCTATATGACTAAATGATGAGTGCTAAGCCAGCCTGCCCTATATGTCTTTAAAGTGAGTTAATTTGTGTTAGTATGGGTTCCTATGACGTTGAACACAAAGTGCACAAGTATACCAAAATTTATGCACAAATATTCCCAGCAACTGTATCTGTAATAGCCAAATATTGGAAAAACACAAAGTGTCTATTCACAAGCAAATGGTTTTTAAAAAATCATAATTTATCCAATCAGTGGAATACTTCTCAGAATAGAAACAAACTACTGTTACTTGTAGCAACATGGATCACTGAAAGAAACCAGACTAAACCCAAATGCTTACAGACAGTGATTGTCAAAGCATGCCGTGGTAGCCTGGTAGATGGAGTAAGAGCAGGGAAAGGAAGGTGGGGGAGATTGCAGAGGATTATGATGGAGCTTTCTGAGAGCACTATTCATGTTCATTAACGTGATCATCATAGTTTGTGTGTGTATTTGTGTGTAAGAACACATGCAACCTATCATCTTTCAAATGTACCCCAAAATGCTGTTAAAATTACAAAGACGGTCTTGGTCTGTGTTGCAATTAGACTAAATCTCTGTGAATGGTTTTGTAATATGGGTTCACTGAGTTATGAAGTTATTTCCTGAGAGGACTAATTGAGGAGACAATATTCATCCTGAATGTGAGAAGCACCCATCCCATTGTCTGGGTACCTGTGCTGAACATAAAGAGCACCTCATTTTCTTTCCCTGTGTCCTAGTGTACCAACATGTGAGAAGCCCTAGACATATGCTACCACCACCACAAATCCCACCATGATAAACACTGCCATTTCAAATTGTGAGCCGAAAGGAAGCCTTCCTCCGTAAGTTGCTGGTTGTCAGATATTTAGTTATAATGCCAAGGAAAGTAACTAAATCAAACAGGCTATTTAGACAGATGCTAATAATCCCTAACTTGCAAGTATTTCTTGTATCAAATGAGGAAATGAGTCATAATATACCCATAGAAGAAACCAGAAGGAATTTATCACAGGATGAAGAGTTCTTCCTTCCTTCTTTCTTTCTTTCTTTCTTTCTTTCTTTCTTTCTTTCTTTCTTTCTTTCTTTCTGTCCTTCCTTTCTTGATGGGGGAAGTCCTTCTGTGTATATGTAAATAAAGCACTGTTGGCCAATAGGGAAGCAAGTTAGGTGGGGCTAGGAGTCTAGGAGGATTCTGGGAAATGTAGAGAAGAGAGTCAATGGGATGTGATCACGGGGAGAGGACACATGAGGCTATGTCCTTGGAAAGATAAGTCCTTATAAAAATATATATTAGTAATTATTGGTTAATAATTAAGTCAGATCTAGCTGATTAGAACCCATAGCAAACCGCCAACAGCTTCATAATTAATGTAGCGTCTTGTGTGTTATTTGGGGGCTAAAGTGGCAACGGGACCGAGGACGGATCCTGCAACACTTTCTCCCTTTCTTTCTTTTTTTGTGTCAGGGTCTCTCTACATAAACCCAGCTGTCCAAGAGCTCACTATGTAGGCCATGCTGGCCTTGAACTCACCGAGATCTGGTTGCTCTGTCTCCTGAATGCTGGTTTTAAAGACATGGGCCATCATGCCCATCTTAAAAGCTCTTTCTTCACGTATGAGTTATGTTAGTCCAGCCAAAATCCATCTTCAGAGCTTCTCCACATTTCATTGAGCTTGCTAGTGAGAGGGGAAGCAGATCAGAGCAATGACAGGTTTCTAGTAGTCCCAGTCAGGGATCAGGTTTTAGTTTTGGTTTACTGGAGGCTCAAGCTGAGCAAGCAGTTCTTGGGAAAAACACAGCTCAGGGGCAACCAATCAGCAGGTGCCCCCACAGCCTTATGCTAACTCAGTAGACACCTCACAGCCTTTTGCTAGCTAAAGATAATTTTCCATACCCTGCCACTGCAAAGTTGCTAACCCCTAGAGCCACCTACTAATCCTATGAGCTTTTTGTTTAAACCCTCCAATCAGCCCCTAGACTAAGATCTCCTCCCTGGAATTCCCCTAAGCCTGCTTACAAGGAGCCTTTGAGCTTCTATGATCATTGCCATCTGCCACCCCAACATGTTGGAAGTTCTTAATAAATGCTCTTGCTGATTTGCATGTGTGTCTAGTGATCTTTTATGGGACTCCTCATGGACCCTAACACTAATATGTTAAAAATAAAGATGCTTCAGAGAAATTAACATTAATATTTAACCTGTAATTTTTACTTCAGTGTAAGATTAATTTGAATAATACATTAATGTAGCAGACAACAGAAAGAGTAGATATAAATAATAACCACTCTATGCTAGTAATCCTAGCAGGCAGAGAGGCAAGAGAGGCAAATGTTCAAAGGCTATCTGGTCTACACAATGAATTCAAAGCCAGCCCATGATACATACTGAGACTCTGTCTCACAAAAGCAAAGGTCACCCAAACAACAACAAACACAGACTAGAGGTTGTGGTTCAGTGATAGAATTTTTGCCAAGCATGCTGTGAGGTCCCAAATCGCAGCCCTATGAAAAATAACATTCACAATAATAATAACTATTAATATATCTTGTTGCAGAGGTTCCTTCCCTCCAGTCTGCCACCCTTGAGCCCCAAATAAGCATACAGGTGCTATATTAATTATAAAACTGCTGGCCAGTAACTAGTGCTTCTTATTGGCCAATTCTGTCTTAATTATTAACCCATTTCTATTAATCTATATATTGACACGAGGCTGTGGCTTACCTGGTAATGCCCTGGCATGTTGTTATTCCTTTGGCAGTAACGCAACACTCTGGCAGGCTCCATCTGCCTACCACTACCAGAATTCTCCTTGTCCAAGTCCCGCCTATCTTCCTGCCTTATAGGTCACAGTATCTTAATCATTAACAAATAAGAGAAACATATATACAGAAGATATTCCCCATCAGTATCTTGTACCTATTAGTGCCTCTCATGCAATTGAAGATGGACAGATGAATAAGATTGACCTAGTAATTATCTTTATATACCTTCTTGTTAAAGAGGGAGGCAGGAGCTTTTTAATATTTAGAAGACATTTGTTTTCATGATAATAATAGAAAAAAGGAAAACATATTTTACTATAAAAATAAATAACTAGAGAAACTAACCTGTTACAGAAGGCAAGGTGGCCACACCTATGTGCTACTCAGAGCTCCTAAGTGGAGGGTGCAGCTGACTGACAAGCCAAGCTGCTGTGTCTTTGAATTTACCAGCTAATGACTGAGCATGTGTTGTGTGACATTATTCCTATGGAGGCATTATTAATAAATGTCTACTCACACTAGATAGGGAACTCATGACAGACTCAAGTAAAATCACCATCAAAGTACAGGTGAGGGGAATTATTTACAGGAGGAGAAATGACTCTGATAGCTGCATCACCAAAAGCCCCCCCAGCAATGGCGGCAGTTCACAAAATCTGGAAACCTAGAGGTTCTTACTGCTTACATATTCAGGGGAGGGAGAAGCCTAGTGGATCTGATTGGTTTCAGGGACTTCCTGGAAATCTAGTTGTTTACCTCCTGAGCTTAACCAGCATCCATGTAGTATAGAATGTTTTAGAACATCCGTTATTTCACCTCCCTTTTAACATTCTGAGTTATATCAAGCTTCCCTCCAAAATGGAAGCTTTTAATTGGGAAGAAATTGCTGCACAACACCATGGCAGGGACACTGGTGTTAGCTCATTTCTGCATGATGCAGAATGCATAATCTGGCTAAGGAATTTCCCACTGACCTAACAACAGTGTCGCAGGTCTTCTTATAGTCAGTCTCCTCCCTTCTTCCTCTCTTTAGTAGATCTCTCTCTCTCTCTCTCTCTCTCTCTCTCTCTCTCTCTCTCTCTCTCTCTCTCACACACACACACACACACACACACACTTCATACACACACACGCACAGAACACACACACACACACTTCATACACATACACACACACACACAGAACATAATTAAAACAAAATAGGAAGTCTTTTTAAAATAAGTCCAAATTGTCTCAATTTTCTGCTCCTTTTTTTCCTTTTGGCATCAAGGCATATCTGCAAAATGTGTGATTCCATATGGACAAACCAATATCATTGCTCTTAGCTTTCATTACTTTGAAAACTATAAAAACCAATGCAAAATAGCATTCTGGGCAATATTTAGAATGTAAAATAATATTAAAATATAACAGATTTTACAAATGGAAGATCAATTTGCTAGTAAATGAGATCTACAATAATGTCTCAGTGGTAGATTCCAAATAGCTGGAGAGAATAACTGTAATTAAATGCGTTAATTAGAAAAAAAATTTTACTGAGCCAACAGTCATATTTTAAATTTGTGTGGGTTTTTTTGAGCCAAGAGCTGAAAATATATATGTGTGGACTTTTCACATCTTTGTACAAGTTAGTAAAGGCTAAGGCAATGTAAAAATGTAACATTATAAAAAAATTTCTCTTTATTTCATGGTTCTTCTACTTTAATTATCATACGTATATCAATATTGAAAACAATATTTGATATGCACTTACTAATATATAAATTTATAATACAACCTTTTAGGCTTATTCAGCGTTGCTCACATGGATACATTTTTGAGCTGACTGATTGTGTTTAAAACACCTCTCAGGAGCTTACTGTCTGGAAAAAACTGGTCCTCCTCTCTCAGCAGCCATTAGTTACCTATAGCTCTTCATCTAGAGTATTTCCTTCTAAGATTTCCCCCGGCCACACTGACATGTGAATTTGGTGTTGTCATTTGTTTAGATGTAAAGATTTCTTTACAATATTTATGGGTAAGTATATAGTCCACATTAATCTTCTTCCATACCTCTTTGCTCCCTGATTAGGTTTTCATTCATTCATTCATTCATTCATTCATTCATTTATTCATCTATGCATCTATACAACCATATATTTAACATCCTCTGTTTACCAGATTCTGCTCTGGGTAAATAGTCTTGATAAGGATGTCACCATTTGAGAGATGGACTTGGGCTTAATGAATGTCTGAATAGAAGAAACAGCTGCACAGAAAAGGAGCCCAAAATTCAAGACTAGACAAGCTATAAGTGAGCAAGATTCGAAAATTTTCTGTGAAGCCTCTTCTCAAAAGAAAATATAAATAGCAGAAAAATAAATTTATCATATAGGAAGATAATACCCATAGACATCAGAATGCAAAGCTTAGTTTCTAGATTTTTCTATTTGAATTATGCCTTGCTTTATACCATACTTCTTCCTATATTTTTTTCTTAAGAAACTTCCACTGAGAGCATTTTTCAGGGTGATGCTAACCAGATGGCTTTTTCTAATCTTTCACAGGAAAAAAATGCAAAGCAGGGTTTGAAACTGGCATTGCCACCTACAAGTAAGTACTTTGAAAAGAAAAAAGATTGAAATACCAGTCATCTGGGTATTTGTCCAAGCTGCCAGAAAACTAAGAATAGGCCTCTGGAGTGGGGCTTCTGGTTTATAGAAAACAGAAATTTGTTTGAAATAAAATAAGAAAAGAAAAAGAACTTCAAAGTTTTGGCATTATTCAAAAGCATAAAGTCTAATTTGCCTATGTCTTTCATCTTTATTTTAGCTTTGTCATTCCACTCACTGCTTGGGTCTTAGGCAAGTTACCTTTCTTTCTGGTGTGTGTGTGTGTGTGTGTGTGTGTGTGTGTGTGTGTGTGTGTGTGTGTGTTCAGCTCATTTGTGTGTGGAGGGGGGAGGGAGCATACATGTAGCACAGCATATGTGTCTGAGTCATGGGACAACCTAGGGGTCAGTCCTCAGCTTCCACCTTGTTTGGGACAGTATTTTTCATGCTAACTGTTATATATGCCTGGCTAGCTAGTTTGCAAACTTCTAGGGATTCTCCAGTTTCTACTTCCTGTCTTCCAGTAGGGGCAAATTTAAGTTTCCCTATTTGAATGGAGATACCAGAATTATCTCTTTGTTGGGGTGAGGAAATTTTTAGTACTATTGAAAGCTTAAAATGATAAATATTAATGTGTATTGTTATTAGTGCCATTAGAACTTTAAGTAGGATGCTATTATCAAATATTTGAAGTTTATTAACAATAGTGGGATTTTAGCTCAACTGCCTATTTCAAATTTTTTTTGCCATATGACCTTCTCCATTATTAACTACTTTACCACCTACCAGTGACCTCCACAAAAAAGCCAAGCAGGGATTTGTGTAAAATGCTCTTATACACAGGGTCAACGGATGGGAGGTTTTCTCTGGTTGATTCTGAAATGTGCCCTTACATGGCTTGATGAACCCCACGTGGGATTTCAGCATTGATACTGATATGGTAGATCTAAAAGAAATGTCTACCAAACTGAACTTTTAAATTTTAGTTTCTGCAATTGCATAATCCACCAGGTGACTCCAAATTCTAAACACAAGGCAAAGTATGGATCCTGATGCTAAGTCACATGACAAGCATTAGAGCTCTGCCTTGATTCAGGTACCACAGCAAGATCATCCAGGAAACAACTCAGTGTTGGGGAGGTGTGTGTGTCACAGGGAAGGAGCAGAAGAATGGGGCCGGTGTGTGGCTGAGAGGGCACCAGGATGATGATTAAATAGATCTGAATACCATCCCACAGTTTGCTCAGCATCTGAGAGGCAGTTCATTTTAACCCCGTAGATGAAAAGCATGGGCCAGGAAGGGAAGTAATGAAGAGAGACTTGCAAAGTGTAATCAGAAAAGGGTTTATTTTAATGTGTTCTGTCATCTGTAGAATGACATGTCTGAAATATTTAAGCACTTCTGGTGACTTTGTCCATTGTTCAAAACCATTTTTGAAAAAAAAAAAGGCAGCACTTCAAAATAAAACTGAGTGTATAATCTAGCAAATCCATGCCTAAATACACCCATGAGATGTTTCCCGTTAAGAAATGAAGCATCAGGAGGTGTTTCAAAAGTAATGTAAATAAATACGTCACACAAATAGTCACAAGCGGATGAACGAAGGGCTGGGGATATAATTCTGGGAAACTGCACTTATAGTTAGAACATGCATGGGACCCTGGGTTCACTTCCTGGGACTGCCACCACCCCCACCAAAAAAAAAAAGAAATAATGGGGCTTGCTCATAAAATCATCGAATGGAAGGTAATGCTGAAGCGAAAATTAATTTCAACACCATACGTCCATATGGATGAATTTCATAAACTTGAGATAAGGGGCTAGACTGGGAAAATAACGATATCTCAGTTACAGACAAGACATGCGAAATGAAATGATTTGTACTTCGTTTTTTGAGATGATAAGAGTTTAATTTGGACGTGTTGTTTTGTTAAAATGTCTTCTCTCCACGTAGGGTGAAAGGGTAGAATAGGGTGGAAGGATGTGGAGTTTAAGACCAGTTTAGTAGTGTCAGGCATGGGTTCCGTCTCATGGGATGGACCTTAAATCCAATCAGAAAGTGGTTGGTCACTCTCATAGTTATGCCACTATTGTACAGTGAGCTGCAAGCAGGTCATCAGGATAGGCCACAAGGTGTTTAGCTGGGAGATATTGGTGATTACCATTTTCCTCCAGTAGTGTGCAGAATACCTTCCAATACCATCAGTGCCTGTCAGTACAGGTGAAATGTTTCACGAGTAATAAAAACCCAGAGACAGCTATTGGGGTTAAAGTTGAAGGTTAGAGAAGCAAAAGAGCCAGCCACTAGCTCTTATCTCTACCTGAGACTGAAAGGGTGATCCTGGCTGAATGCAATGAGCTCTTGTCTCCTCTCACCTTATATTGCTATCTCTGCCCAGCCACATCACTCCTGTCTCCACCTCCCTAGTGCTGGGATTAAAGGTGTGAGCTCTGTTTCTCTTTTAGACTGATTCACTTTCTTGTAGCCCAGGGTGGCCTCGAACTCACAGAGATCTATCTGTCTGTCTTCCAAGTGCTAGAATTAAAGGTGTGGCCACCATTGACTGACCTCTAAGGCTGTGGCTAGCTTTGCACTCTGATATTCATGCAAGCTTTATTTGCCATATCATAAACAAAATATCACCACAGCAAAGTTTCTAGTTTGGCACCAGCTCAATTTCTTCATGTTCAGTGACGTAAGTTTTGTATTCTGTAATAGGGCCTTACCCTCAGGTTGTGGAGAGTAACAGAAAGCCCTTGCATAGCCTATTGTGTTTATGGGTTTCCATGAGGGCTCTTTTGGCCAATAACTCAACAAGATAGAATCCATTCTTGGCACTGGAGGTTTCTCTCGGAGGCATAAGATGTCTAGTTGGGACAATGTCTCCCCTATTATTTGGTGAATGTATTTAGATTCCTTTCATAGAAGGCTTCCATGGAGTTTTTCAAATGAATTTGGTGTGAGTTGTCCTTCCCCATATTCCCATTTTTACCCTTCTCTTCCAACCCCCTTCCTATTTAACCCTCCTTTTCTAGTTTCCCCTTTGTCTTTCCATAACAACATATTCTATTGCCCTTTCCTTGGGAGGTTGCCTTCTCCCGCCTAGTCCCTTACAAGGTACCTAATCTCTGTTATTCTGATTGCAGAACATATGTCAAAGGCTTAGAAGCTATCGTCCACATGTAAGAGAATACAAAACATATTTATCTTTTGGGGTCTGAGTTACTTTGTTCATCCATTTTTTTTCTTACCCCATCTATTTGCTTGTTGACTTTATTTTTCTAAACAGTTAGATTACATTCCATTGTGTAAATGTACCACATTTTCATTATTCATTCATCAGTTCATTGATATCTAGATTGTTTCCAATTTATGGGTATCATAAACAGAGCAGCAATAAACATGGATGAGCAAGTATCTCTGTAGTAGGATGTAGAGTCCTTTGAGTTCAAGAGTGGTAGAGCTGGATCTTGAGACAGACCAATTCTTACCTTCTGAGGACCCACCACACTGATTTCCATAGTGACTATACAAGTTTGCACTCCCAGCAGCAATAAACAAGTATTCCCCTTCCCCAGCAGCCTCATCAGCATGTGCTATCATAATTTATTGCTCCTGACCATTCTGACCATTCTAAGATGAAATCTCAAAGCAGTTTTGATGTACATTTTCCTGATGCCAAGTGTGGTGGCTTAAATGAGAGTGGCCATCATAAGCTCATATGTTTGAATGTTGGGTTCCAGTTAGTGGAACTGTTTCAGAGGGATTGGGAGGTGTGACCTTGTTGGAGATGGTGTGGCACAGGGGTTGGTCTTTGAAGTTTCAAAACCCTACAAAACCCCATGTTAGACCCAGTCTCTCTCTCTCTCTCTCTCTCTCTCTCTCTCTCTCTCTCTCTCTCTCTCTCTCTCTCTCTCTCTCTCTGTGTCTCTCTCTCCCTCTCTCCCTCTCTCCCTCTCTCCCTCTCTCTCTCTCTCTCTCTCTCTCTCTCTCTCTCTCTCTCTCTCTCTCTCTCTCTCTCTCTCTCTCTCTCTCTCTCTCTCTCTCTCTCTGCCTGCCATCAGGATGTAATATTTCTGCCTGCTGCCATGCTTCCTCCCATGCTGATAATGGACTAATCCCTGAGACTATAAGCAAGCCTCCAATTAAATGTTTTATTTGAGTTTCCTTGGCCATGGTGTCTCTTCACAGCAACAGAGCAGTAACTATAACACTAAAGATGATGAACATTTCTTTAAGTGTTTCTCAGGAAGTTGTGTTTTATCTTGAGAACTCTCTGTTTAGTTTCTTAACCCCATTTAAAAACTGTGTAACTGGTTTGTTTTGGCTTTTTTATGTCAAGTTTTCCCCTACTCTTTCAGGTATTTTATATAATGACTATCTATGAGATAATTGGCAAAGATTTTCCCCATTCTGTATACTTCTGTCCTTTGCCATACAGAAACTTTTAAATTTCGTTAAGTCCCATTTATTGTTAGTTTTAGTGCCCACATTGTCAGTGTCCTATTCCAAAAGTCCTTTCTTGTATTGATGAGTTGATGCCTGTTCCCCACTTTATTTTCTATTAGACTCAAGGCATTTGGTCTTACGTCGAGTTCCTTGATTCATTTGGTATTATTTTGTTTACTGTGACAAGTACGGATCTACTTAGAGTCTTCTACATGCAGACATCCAGTTTGACTAGCACTATGTGTTGAAGATGCTGTCTCTTCTGCAGTATGCATTTTGGGCTTTTTAACAAAAAATCAGGTATCCATATTTGTGTGGACTTCTGTCTAAGTCTCCAATTCAGTTCCATTGATCAAAGTGATTTGTGCCCATGCCATGCTCTTTTTATTAATATAGCTCTATAGCACAATTTTAAATTTAGGATGCCGATACCTCCAGTAATTCTTTCTTTTTTTTTTACTCAGTGTCATTTTTAGCTCTTCTGGGTTCTTTATGTTTTCTTAAGAAGTAGAAAATTAAATTATTGATTTCTGTGTGTTCTGCCCTTTAAATATATTGTATCATATAGTGCATTTTGTCCCATCAAGAATTTTCTGCTTTGCTCTATTACCAGCACCATTTATTTATTATAAAGTATTTACTGAGTGTCTAGTATTCTGCCATAGTTATTGAGTCAAACAGAGTTTGACAAAAGGCTTCTGGGAGACAGAAGTATCTCTGTTTTCGCAGAGAACCATTGATTTATTAACAAATAGTTACAGATAAGTCTCTCTTTCTCTCTCTCTCTCTCTCTCACACACACACACACACACACACACACACACACACACACACACACACACACTCATTGTAAGGCTCAGGGAATACCAAAAAGTAGGGGCAGAAAGAACACAAGATCAAAAGAATGGGAAGTGGCGCCTGCCAAATGTCTCCTGAACATGACATGGCCATTGCACTCATGGGCTCATGGCAGCTACAAGATCAAGTCAGCTAAGAATTTTAGCAGGGGTAGGAGAAGGGCTCAGGAGGCTCCACTCCTGTCTGAGAAACTATTAGCATTTGATGGTCATTAGGGGATGGGAAACCATTTTTCTTTAGAGGTATGGCCACTGGTAAGCTGCCCATGTTCTTGAAGGCAACAATAACTGGACTCAGTAGGAAAAGAAGGGGGGCACTTCTTGAGTACGTCTTAGGGGAGAGGAGTTGGGATGGATATGATTAAAATATATTGCATATATCCATGAAATTGACAACAAATATGTATATATGTACATAAATATGTACATGCGTGTGTGCATATATATATATATATAAGAAAGGGGCTAGTAAGGTTGCTCAGTAGTTAAAGACACTTGCTACTAAGCCTGGTGACTTGAATTCAATTCAATCCCTGGCACCCATATGGTAGAAAGAGGGAGCCAATTTCTGCAGATTGTCTTCTGACCTCTATGTGCATGTCATGGCATACACACACACACACACACACACACACACACACACACACACTGTAAAAAGAAAAACAGAAAGGAAGGAGGGGAAGGAAGGGAAGGGGAGTCAATCAAGAATGTTTCTGGATCCTAGTTTTATAACTATGCTAGCTTATAATTATGAGCAATTAATTCATCAATGTAATGTGAGCATCGTCAGATACTTTTTTGTTTTGTTGATTTTTGTTTGGTTTTCTAGAAAGGGTTTCTCTGTTGGAACAGCTCTGGCTGTTCTGGAACTTGCTCTGTAGACCAGGCTGGCCTGGAACTCACAGTGATCCACCAGCCTCTGCTTCCAGATCTGAGTGCTGGGATTAAAGGAGTGTCCTGTGACTGGCCGGCTTGTCAGCTGTTTTAAGTTCCTTGGTTTTTTTTCCTCAAAAAGATTCATTGGAGTCTGTTCCCTGGCATTTCTGAATGTGGCTTTATCTGAAGGTAGAGTCTTTACAGAATTAAAAGGAGGCAGAAAGTCAGGCCCCAGTGTATCTGAACTCTTGGTATAACGGAAGTCACACGGGAAGAGGACCACGTGTGAAGCTGAAGGCAAAACTCCAGATGATGCTTCTGTGAGCCAAGGATTGCCAGGGATTGCTGGCAAACTACCAGAAGTTAAAAGAGAGGTGTGGGGCAGACGCATCCTCTCAGCTCTCAGATTAGATAGAATAGGTGCACAAACCAGAAATGACCTCATCTGGGTTAAATACGAGAGATAGCAGATGGTTCTGGGGTGGCTTCACCCAGTTTCTAGTAACCCATTCTTGTTGCTGTCAAGTTGCATAAGGTGGACAGGATTCTATTGATGCAAAGTGCAAGTGGTAAATGAATGGAAAGGACACACTTCTCTGGCTTAAGTGGCCTAACTTCCTGCAATCCATTGCTTTTAATGATACCCAAAGTTGCAAGGGTCCTACTGTAGTGGAATTGGTGATCCCTTTTCATGGGCTTCTGGCTCGTGCACTGCCTGCTCACTTCTCCAAGCTGTTGTTTTGTCTTATTCCCTAAGTTCTGCTTTTGTTTCTAGCCTGACACTGACTTCCTCCAGGGCACTTCCTCTGGAAATCTTTGGCCCCAACCAGAGTGTTGAGCACACACATAATGGACTTTCAGTTAGTACTATAGGACCAGTGTAACGCTCTAAGATAGCTAAAGAATCCATTTAAAACATCCTAGGTAGGAAGGTACAAGGTGAGCCATATAAGCTGGGGTCCACATGCTTCTTCTCTTCCAGTCTCAAGCATTCCACCCTTGGGTTACAATTATTACTGGGTGGCTGTACAATTTTTTCCAGGCATTTTTAAGTGCATAGGCATGCTGATTTTAAAGTTTTTTCCATACATATATTAAAAGGCAAAATTATAACTAATCTAGGTATGGTACTAGTAAAAGGTTTTGTGTCTGTTCTTGTTTTCTCCAAAGAAAGAATTCAGCCAAGAAAGAACTACCAGTTTAAGCAGAAGTTGATTTAGTGAAGCATAATATATACTGCAAAGACTGAACTAAGCTGACCTGAAGGGAGGTGGGCTCTGCATTTATACCTTAAAGAAGTTCTTATGAATGTTTTTAAGGTGGGTGGTATGTTCATGGTGTTATGGTCACCCTTTTGCCTTCCACGTTAAGGTAGATGAGATCTCCCTTTTATGGTATTTCTTCCCATGAGCCTCTTGAAAAACTTACAAGGCAATAGGGTATCAAAGCCACAATGCAAATGAGATTATAATGAAGCCAAAGTCTTTCGGAATGCAGATACACCATTAGTGGGTACGTGTGGCAATTAGAAAATTCATCAGTATGATAGTTCTGGGAAATAAGCAATAACATAATTGCAGTGTCAAGGATGTTTAACCACCAAGGGGGTATTCTGACTATCAGGAAACAGTTTCCGAGAGGCAACTGCAGTTTGTCTTGGTCCCTTCATGTCTAATTCGGTGCCTAACCAGGAGACATCACTACTACCATGCAGATACATATTTTCTTGGGTTACCTCATACCTAACTCCTCACCTAGTAGGCCTAAGATAGCCAACTGTATTTTATTTGAGATTCATGAATGGGGCAATTTCTAATCTACAAAACAAAATGAGAACCAACACCCAGAAGTGCCAGAACAATAGATTTCATTGAGACAAGTCTATTGAAAAATACTGAATAGGATGGGGTGGTCATCAGGATATAGCTCAGTCTGCAAAGTGCTTACCTTGCAAACATGAGGACACAGTATTCAGCTCCCATGTCACAAGAAGCCAGGTGTGAGCATGTACTCCAGTAATCTCAGTAGTAGGACATAGAGACAGGCAAATCACAAAGGCTCACCAGTTAGTCAGCCTAGCCTCTTTAGCAAGTTTCAAGTTTGACACTGTCTCAAAAAAAAAAGGTGTACAGCACACCTCAGAGCAACACCTAAGGCTGCATTCTGGCTTACACCTCCCCCACACATACGTTAATCATTGGCAGGTGGCAGGTTACATTTAAGTATCTAAGCAGAGGGCATGGACTCAGCCTGTAATACTCTACTTTGGGATCTGTTTCCTTAAAGTTTCAGTTTAATCAAATTGAATGTAGAATCTGGCTTGGGTGACACCATTTTGGTTTGGTCTGGTCAGCTGAGGTCAGTGCAAAACTCAGTCCAAACACTAGCCTCAAGGGTCCTGAGATGGCTCAGCAGTTAGAGGCGCTTGTCACCCAGAAATACAAGCCTGACAACCTGAGTTGAGTCTTATGTAGTAACCAATATAAAGATGGAAGGGGGAAACCAACTCCACAAAGCTGTCCTCTGACCTCTACATGCACACCTTGATAATTTAAAACTAGTTTCCATAATTTATTTTTCCCTTTAATATTGAACATATCTAGCTACTGCCATTGTTACTACACACACACACACACACACACACACACACACACACACGTATGTGGTTTCATATAGTTGCTTAGTCACAACTTATGTCAGATATCTACACTGGGATATTCAGGTTGTCTTCAAAGTTTACCATTGTAAATAAAGATACAATACTTTGTGCACATTTTTTGCATATTTTGGAGTGCTTTTATTGGCTAATAATCTAAATGTGCAATTACCAGGGAACATTGTATGTTCAGCAAAGGACATTCAGGAAGACTCAAGTTGTAGTATTAACTGTCACTACTACTTTGTGAAACTCTAAGCAGGTCATTTCAAGTCTCTGAAATTCTGTTATTTCCAAGTCTGTGAGTTTGTGAATGTCAAATGACAAAAAATGCATCATGGTTGTTTTATGCACATGCTCAGGGCATTTGATTTCAGGGTATACACCCCTCATTTTGTTTGTTGTTTTAATTTCTTTCCCTCCTCCTCCACCCCTGGTTTTCCTCCTCTTCTTTCTCCTCCCCTCCTCCTTCTCTTCCTCTTACATCCTCCTCCTCCTCCTGCTGCTGCTCTTCTTCTTGTGGGTTTCCAGGGATCAAACCAAGGACCTATCTAACACATGCACGCAAGGACAAATCACTCTACCACGGAGCTGTAGCCATTTCCCAGTTACCTTTAATAGGAGTGTCACCTTAGCTACTTCATGGTCTGCTAAATCTTATTAAAGGGCATGAAAAGTTTAGTGGTTGACTGGAACTTTGACTATCTAACATGGAATCAAGTAGGAGAGTATTATTGAAATTAAAAAATTGGAAGGGTAAGCTCAGGATCTTACTTTTGATTATCTTTAGAAAAACATGGAAGTGGCTTATAGAAATCTATTGCTATGTTATATAATAATATGCAGAATGCCTTAGTCCCAGCACTAAAGAAAATAATGCAGTGCATTGGTCTTTCTTTGCTGTTAGAATGAAATGTTTGCAACAGTTAACTTATTGAACAAAAATTTAAATATTATGAATATGTAATGTATCACAGCCAAACTGAGGCAGCCAACAACAAGGAAAACATGTTATCCTAGTACATTCTACACCATCCACAAGCTAGTGTTCCCCTGCCTTGGCCTCCTGAGTACTGGGATTGCAGGTGGGTGATACCACACCAGGACTGAGTATGTATGCTTTATGTGCACAAAAAGCACAAGGAAAAACACAACAAGCAGTTATGTATTCACTGTCTCAAATCAGCAATTATTACTCCTCTATCCTATCCTTCTTAAAAACTTATTTTAAAATATCTTACATTTTAAATCAGTTTTTAATTGACATAAAGACTCTGTGTGTCTCTGTGTGTGTTGCTATGTAGTAGTTTGATATATATTTGATGTTCAAATCAAAACAAACTTCTCTTCCTCAAATATTATTATTTTTGTGGTAAAAAACATTCAAAATTCTTTTTCCTGCTTTGTAAAATACAGTATATTAGATATATTACCATTGTCTGTGGTCAAACCACTGTGTGATAGAACATCAGAACTTATTTTCCCCAGGTACCGCATAGTACTCACTGACCAAACAAAACACATTTTCAAAACCACACAAGAGAAATAGACTCTTTGCTCACATGTTTAGTCCTAAACCTTTCCCACTCACCAGGAGCTACCAAAGTGTGTGATGAATCTTCCCAGTCTTTTAAAAATTCTTACACATATATGAGTATTGTAAAAACAAAACGCAGAGTTTTCATAGATGTTTACATTTTTCATGCATGACATCATGTCTACATATCGTGAAACTTACCTTCTCTACTCATCATTGCTTTGTTTCAACATTTTCCTGTTTAAGTAGGTACAGTAATCAGGATTCTCTAGAGCAGCAGAACTTACAGAATGCCTCTCTTTCTATATATGAAAAGGGGTTTACTAGAACGACCTACAGGGGCCAGTCTAGCTAATCCAACAATGACCGCCTATGCAAGCAAAATCCAAGAGTCCAGTAGTTAGTTCTTCAGCCCATGAGGCCAGATGTCTTGGCTGGTCTTCGATATGCCCTGGAATCCGAAGAAGCAGGCTCTAATGCCAATGAAGAAATGGTCTTGCTAACAAGGCAAAAGCGAGCAGGCAAACAGCAAAGGCTTCCCTCTTCCATGTCCTCATACATGCTTTAGCAAAAGGCATAGCCCAGATTAAAGGTCCATGTCTTCCTGCCTCAAGATATAGATTAAAGAATTGTGTTTTCCTACCTCAAAGGTCCAGATTAGAAGTGAATCTACCTACATCAAATTAAGCAAGAAATCCCTCACAGGTGTGCCCTCCATTTTTGGATTTCAGTTAAATCCAGATATAGTCAAGTTGACCACCAAGAACAGCCATTACAGTAGGTCACTTTTAGTTTGCCTACCAATGGAGCTTGTCTCCTAAATTATCAATCAATGCTATAGGTAAATCTTAGTAAATGCTTTTGATGATGTCACATTGGGCATATATACACGAGTTACTCTACAGCTATGCTTCTCTGATAATTTGACCCTGGCCCAGTGAGCTCTTTATCACTGTGACTGGTTTCCTCTTTGGAGATCAATCACAAGTCTGTTGGGAAGCCAAAGTTTCTGAGACAAGTGCTTATCTGTTCTAATGAATGGCCTGTGGATACTACCTGGTTTCTTTCTTTCTTTTTTTTTTTTTTTTGGTTTTTCAAGTGTGTAGCTTTGGAGCCTATCCTGGCACTCACTCTGTAGACCTCAAACTCACAGAGATCCACCTGCCTCTGCCTCCTGAGTGCTGGGATTAAAGGCATGTGCCACCAGTGCCCAGCCTGATGCTACCTGTTTTTAGTCCATGTCATTTTAAGTTCTACTTTTTAAAGGAGTCTCACTGGGGATACCAAACCACTCTTAAGGGTAGGCCCATGTACAGCAGTAGATGGTCAACACAAAAAGATGGTATCTTTGGAGGTTCTTTGTCAAAATGCTTAGGCAGGACATTTATTTATTTACTTTAAAAACAATTATTATTATTATTATTTCCCTTACAAGTCCTTTTCATACATATGGCTTCTAGTTTTATGTTTTTATGGAATTCCTACATATGCCTCTACATCTACATATGTTTTTTTTGTGCTTTTTCATTGGTTCTTTTTCTGTTGTTTTGTTCTGTTGCAATTTTTTGTTTTATTATTGTTTTTAGATGCCAGCTTGTTTTCTATGAGAAATAGAAAGGTGGTGGATTTGGGTGGGGTGTGGATAGGGGGGAGGTGGGGGTGTCAGGGGCAGGGGGTAAGAATCTTGGTAGAGTTGGAGGAAGGAAAACTTTCATCAGAATATATTCTGGGGGAATCTATATTCAATAAGAGAAAATTTTAAAAAATTAAAAACTTGATTTGTAACAACTGGAACTGCATTTGGCAGGTTATCTATTTTTTTAAAATTACATATATTTATGTTGTGTGTGTGTGCATGTGTGTGTCAGGTGTAGGTGTGGAGGTCAGTGCACAGCTTACAGAAATCACTTTTCTCCTCCCCAGTGTGGACTCTGAGGGTTAAGCCCGGGCCATCAGGTGGGACAGCAAGCACTGTCCCCCCCCTAAACCACCCTGAGACTGGGTCACACAGAAACTGAGTGCTACTTTTCTTTAGAAGAAATTATTTTGCTACCACTGTTAAGTTATAATTATTAATGCATGCTAATTTTACATATTAGTGGGTTTCATTGTGACATCTCTGTACATACATATATATCAAGATTTGATTGTATCTACCCTCCCCTGCTACTTTTACCCTTCCCCAGTAGTCCCCCAATTACTTTTAGCTCATTTTTGTTTTCATTTCAGTTCCTACTTATGAGAGGAAAGAAATGTCTTCCTGTATCTGGCTTGTTTAATTCAGTCTATATTATTCCAGATTGCTAACTAATCTGATTTTTAGACCAGCTATCAGGAGCCACTATCATTGTGGTCCTATCTGTAGTCTTCAAAACAGTCTTCAAAGATTGGAGCCATGTAGCTCATTATATAGCATGCTTGCTTAGCTGGTGTGAAGACTAGATCTGATTCACAGACCACACAAATCAGGGATGGTAGCACGTGACTGTGATCCAGCACTTGGGAGATACCAAATTCAAAGCCAGTCTGGAATAGTGAAGCCCTGCCTCAATTGGGGAGGGAGAAGGGAAGAAAGGAGGGAGGGAAAGAAGGAAAGAAGGAAGGCAGGGAGGAAGGGAGGGAGGGGGAGGTTGGAGGAAGGGAGGGAGGAAAATAACCTTTGAAGGTCTATATCTTTATAATGGTATATGCAGGTTACAGATTATGGCAGTTTAAGCTTTACAAAATTTTGCAAAAGTCTTTTCATAGTACTTGTATCAATTCACACTTCTCCCATCAAGGTATGAGATTCCATTTTCCTATAGTGGCATCTACGATCAGTATTGCCAATTTTTTTCACTTTTGTCATACTTGTTTAAGGGTTGATAGATGCAGACATGCATGAGTGTGTTACTATTTTGCATGAGAGGCACAAATGTGAATGGGAAATATCTCTTATGCAGGTCCTCACTTGGTAGAATGCTCATTTGGCTAATGTGTCATTGCTGAGTGTCTTGTAAAATGCAATAATTAAGTGAATTCCCTCACGATTTCCAGGAGCCTCTGGAACGAAGCCAGACTGATCTGACAGGTTCCCCTGGTTTTCCCAAGGACCACTTCCCTTAAGCCCTCTCCTCCCCTACTGCTCTCTGATTCTCAGGAGCCACTTACTCTCCTGCCACAGAGAACATGAGATAATCCCATGAAAATTGCTACATCCAGCCCTGGTCTATAAACACACTTCTACCTCTCATCCTCTCCTTTCATTAGGGTATGGGTGTGTGACTTTGACACAATCCCTAAAGACAATTGATAAAGGCATTTGGAGGCAAGGTCCTTGGGAGAAAGGGTGACACTTTCATGACTGTATTAGTGGACCCATAAAAAGATGAAGAGGACAGATTCAATGTACTCCCCATCAAAATCCCAACACAATTCTTCACAGACCTTGAAAGAACAATACTCAACTTCACATGGAAAAACAAAAACTCAGGATAGCTAAAACAATCCTGTATAATAAAGGAACTCTCAGAGCTATAATCATCCCTGACTTCATGCTCTACTATAGACCTATAGTAATAAAAACAGTATGGTGCTGGCATAAAAACAGACAGGTGGACCACTGGAATTGAATTGAAGACCCTGATGTAAATCCACACACCTATGAACACCTATGATAAAGGAGACAAAATTATACAATGAAAAAAAGAAAGCATCTTCAATAAATGGTGCTGGCATAACTGAATGTTCAAATACAGAAGAATGCAAATAGTTTCATATCCATCACTCTTCGCAAAACTCAAGTACAAGTAGGTCAAAGAACTAAACATAATCCAGTTATACTGAACCTCATAGAAAAGAAAATGGGAAGTAGCCTTGAACACATTGGCACAGGAGACAACTTCCTTAATATAACACCCAGTAGCACAGACACTGAGATTGAGAATTAATAAATGCGACCTCCTGAGACTGAAAAGCTTCTGAAAGGCAAAGGACATTGTCAATAAGACAAAATGGCAATCTACAGAATGGGAAAAGATCTTCACCAACACCACATCTGACAGAGGGATGACTTCCAAAATGTATAAAGAGCTCAAGAAACTAGACATCAAAATACCAAATAATCCAATTTAAAAATGGAATATAGATCTAAACAGAGAATCCTCAACAGAAGAATCTCAAACAGTTGAGAAACACTTAAAGAATTGTTCAACACCCTTAGTTATCAGGGAAATGCAAATTAAAACAACCCTGAGATACCATCTTATACCTGTTAGAGTGGCTAAGATCAAAAACACCGATGACAGCCTGTGTTGAAGAGGATGTGGAGTAAGGGGAACACTCCTCCACTGCTGGTGGAAATGCAAACTTGTACAGCCACTTTGGAAATCAGTATGGCGTTTCTTAGAAAATTGGGGGCCAATCTACCTCACAACCCAGCATTACCACTCTTGAGCATATACCCAAGGGATACTCAGTAATACTACAAGGACACTTGCCCAATTATGTTCCTAGCAACATTGTTCATAATAGGCAGAACCTGGAAACAACCTAGATGCCCCTCAACCAAAGAATGGATAAAGAAAATGTGGTACATTTACACAATGGAGTATTGCTCAGTGGTAAAAACAAAAACAAAAGCTAAAAACAATGACATCATGAAATTTGCAGACAAATGGATGGAACTAGAAAAAAAAATCATCCTGAGTAAGATAACCCAGACCCAGAAAGACAAACATGGCATGTACTCACTCATAAGTGGATATTAGATCTAAAGCAAAGGATAACCAGGGTATAATTAACAGCCCCAGAGAAGTTAGGTAACAAGGAGGACCCTAAGGAACACTTCCTTTTCTAGAATAAGAAGCAAGAGGGGAAAATTCAAACAGCCAATATTGTTGCTAACGACAGTCCTGATAAAAAGAAGTGGCAGGGGCACAAGCTCAGTGTAGACCACCTGCTTAGCATACTCAAGGCCCTAGGTTCTATCCTGAGTATCCCCCTCCTCCACGAAAAAGCAGTGAAGACTTTAGAATCCATAAAGGAAGAAGCTATCACTTATAGCTCCATCCATTTGTTGTGATTGTTTTCTCCTGATCTTTTTCTGGCATGACAACACTTGTACACACAGTTTCGCAGGAAAGTGTTTTACTGAGCATTCATGTTTGGTCAGGTACAGGCTACATACCTTATTTGCTTTATCCCATTTGATGCGGTTTCCTTTAAGCCCAAGAGGACAATCATCCCCTTCCATGACAATGAGTCTTCATTGTCAATCTGACTCAGTGTAGAAACACAACGGAAGCTCGCCGATGAGTGTGTCCTGGGCACTTCCAGAAAGGCTTAACTGAGAAGGAAGACCCAATCTGAATGTGGGTGGCACTTAATAAACATGAGACAGGGAGCCAAGCAGACTGCAGACAGACAAACTGACTAGTTGCCTTGCCCTCCTGATGGCCTTAATGGACAATGCCCTCTACTGAGTTGTGCTTTCTGTGGCATATTTTATCGCAGCAATGAGAAAAGTAACTAAAATATACTCTAAAATTAAATGATAGGCCAAAGCAATCAAGTGCACCAGGAAAAATGAATATTACAGGATAAGAAAGCTCAAAGACCCATTACAATACATATGGGGTTTTTTTGTTTTTTTGTTTTTTTGTTTTGTTTTGTTTTTGGTTACAGTTAGGCTGTAGGTCCTCTCTAGTCTATATGACACTCAAAGGCTCCAGGCCCCCACACAAACTCCTCTTACCTGTTTCTGTTTCTTCCCTCTCATCTCCTCTTCACTGTCAATCTGACTCCCCATCTCACCTCTTCCCTCCCCTACTCTTTTCCACCTTTCACTTAATCTGATCACTCTCTGCCTTTTCATTTTTCTCCTGTTATCTTTTACACCCATCAACAGCTTCACTGTTCTTTGAAACCCCAATGAGCACCGATCCCTTGTCCAAGCTAGAGTGAAAGCAAACACAGGGAGATGCTTCCTTTGCTTCTCCTGTGCTAGAATGAACATTTGGCATGAAGTCCCACATACTCATCAGGCTTTTGGCTTCTCGGGAGCTAATGACAGCCTCCCCTGAGCAATTCCCAACATCTGAAGTTCTCATGTCTCCATGTGCAGTAAATGAGTTGTAACCTGGGGACTTGGTGTGTTATCACAGGATGAGATGCTGAGGAACAAAGTTTCCTGAGACTTGGACTGCAAGAACGGATATGCCGTGCCGAC
Source organism: Mesocricetus auratus (assembly GCF_017639785.1). NCBI lineage: Eukaryota > Metazoa > Chordata > Mammalia > Rodentia > Cricetidae > Mesocricetus > Mesocricetus auratus. The sequence goes on along the minus strand of NW_024429201.1, from coordinate 25,626,978 downwards.
ATCTGAAAGTAGCACCGTGCGGAAAATCCAAGTCCTGTAAGTCTGCCTGCTTGTTAGGGCTGAGAGTGCAAGGTCTGCTTTGGAAACATCAACCTAGATAATGAGCAAAGGAAGCTCCCCTTAGGGTGAATGTTCAAGCCACGACAGGCACCTCCACTAAAATCTCCCTTCTGCACAGCTGAGACAGATCCCAAAGAGAAATTATTTCTCTGATTCTATTTGAAGAAAAGGATATTGATCTATTTACCAAACTTCTTGGGTGCCTTCTGAATATCAGAACTGATATTTAAACAAGCCATGCCTTGGAGATGAAACAGATGCTATAAATCATGAGACTCATTTGCCTCTCCCTCTCCCTGCCAAATAGGCAGTAAAGAAAATTAGCGTTGAAGAACAGAGTTGGTGGGTAGGTGGTTTATAGCTGTGGCTAATGATCTGACAGCATTTTATGAGAGTTTTTGCTGACTGACAAAAATCAGTGAAGTTACTAAATGCTGGGAGACTTGCTATGAGTACTTAAGGAGCAAAGTACTGTTTCTGGAAATAAGAGCAATGTTTCAAATCTACAGTCTTATGTCTTTCACCTCTCTTGGGGACAAATAGTTCTTCCTTTCATAAAGAAGTCTCCTTGATAACTAACAAAAACTAAAAAGTATCTAGATCCCTGCCAAGACATCTTCCTTCCTTCATCAAACTCCAGCACCCTGAATTGATTGCACACTTGGTCTGCTAAGTCTTGGTGTCATTTCAATGCATATATTATTCCAGTGATAGAGTATTCAATCTCTGCTTAGGGAATGCTAAGGTTGCACTTTGGAGATGAGAAAGTGAGTCACCCAATTGGTTTAAGAAAATAATTGCTAGCTTTTATTTGGAAGAGAAGAGGGAAGGAAGAAAGGACAAAGGGAGGAAAAAAGAGAGAAGTGGGGGAGAATAAGAATGTATGAGAGTTCCCCTGGTGCCTAAATCTTAAAAGAATTTTTCATTCCCCACTGTACTTTCTGGAATAAAACAGCTGTGGCTATTTTAAGGAAGTTTTGCAAATTTGCACTCCCAAAAAGACCACTGCCTGAGCTTTTCTGGCTAGCTGCACGTAACTGGTTCAATAAATGAACTTGGCTCGGTTGGGGGTGAAAGAGAACAAGGACTCTTTCTCACTGCAGTGCTTTCAAACCCTCAAAGCATCCTTCTGTGCTCTTGTATACACTCTCAAGAAGAGTCGAGTGGTGTCGGGACACACACCCCCGCCCCGCCCCGCCCCGCCCCGCCCCGCCCCGCCCCACGCGCTGCTGCCTCTGGTCAGTACCACCCAATACCATGGAGAATCAAAAGCTTATGCTCTCACTTGAGTCAAAGCTGTTCTCCACGCCTCTGCTCCCTTTCCCTCTACTCTCAGAACTGAATCAATCCTGTAAACCTAAACATGGGAAATGTCAGGTGGGGGGAGTAGCACAGGATGGTGTGCCTCTTTCTAGGGTGTCCACCTTTTAAACTTTTAACCGCTATTTATAGCTCTCTCGCACTCCAATAGGGCTGTGTGTGTCATTTAAATGAGAACAAAAAATAACATTTTTAAAAGTTTCCATTGTGCATCTGAAGAACTATAAAATAATATTATTAGTATCTTAGAAGTTTCTTTTATGTTCCTACTTGATGCCCCTTTCCTTCCTTTCTAGGTAACTAATACAGTGAAACTTTCTTAATCACTTTTTATTTCTAATTGTTTCTTATATATGTACCCCTGTGTAACTGTTACCTAGTTCTGCCTATCTTTGCAATGAGTGGGATTATATATAACTTGTTCGTTGTGTTAGTTCTTCAACCACTGATACACAAAAGTGTAATTCATTTGGCTTTCCTATTTCATAGTATTCGGCACTGTGAGCAGACCATTGTCTAGTTACCCACCATACTGCTGGTGAATATTTAAACTGTTGTTTCTTGATGAGCAATACTGCTGTAGACATTTCTATGCATGGCTCTTGGTGTGTGTATGGACACATTCTAGAGTACAAACCTAGAAATTGGGAGTTTTAGTTCTTATCAAAATAGTTTTTCAATTAGACAGAAGGAGTAAGTATTGGAGCTATTGTGCAATATGGTAACTACAGTTAGTATACTTGAGTATTAGTGAGACTTTTAAAACATTCTAGTCACAAAAGTATCGGTTTATGAGACAGTGCATGTGCCCATCACGTGATTCATCCTTTCTCAAAGCAATGCAAACTACAGTGTTCCCAGAACATACATTTGGTGGTCACAATGATGATTTCCTTGCTGAACACTGATTCAATAAGAAGAGTACAAGCAATCATGCTGTCTGGACTATAGGCCATTACTTAATATCTATTACTCGAGGAAGACATTCGAGAAACTTCATCCAAGCTTCCTGGTTTCTATGTGTGACGCAAAACTGGAATGATGCAATATTTATCAAAGATGGCAGACATTTGACAAGGGATGCTATTGAAAAGGAACTGAGCAGGTGCTAGATTAGAGAAAGAAGTTTGACTTCAAGGAAACCTCTGTTTGCAGTGTGTGTGTGTGTGTTTGTGTATGTGTGTTGATGGGAACTGAGCCCAGCACCACTATGCTCTACCACCATGCTGCAAGTCCAACCTCTGCTCTGTCCCTATTTATGAGTGGATGTGATACTAGATAAATTGGGTTTCTCTCTGAGTCTCAGTGTTCATGTCCAAATGTATGAAGTGTGGGTTTGATGACCTCTGGGTCACTTTGAGCAATGACAGTCTGATTCAGTGATTTCAGAACATTCCGGGAAATAACAGTTTTGTATGCCCCCTCGTGGTGTCCTTTGGCATTGCAACTAGGGAAACAAACTTTAAAATGGTGGTTACTGACTCAATTTTCTCTGAGCTAGAAATAATTTAGCCATTAAAATTAAACAGTATGAAAATCAAAGACATTTTGAAGTTTTAAGTTTTTGAAAACACATTGAAACTAAAAGTTTTTGTTTCACATAAGCATGTTTTAAATACAGTTGCGAGTTTTGCATTTACTTTTGCTGAAAACACAACTTCTTGTGGTATTTGGGATCAAACTGGCATTCTGTATTATGTGGTACAGGGCCCTGAATATTCTAAGCAGGAGCTCTACCACTAAAATACACCCTCTACCCTCTTTTTCTAATGCAAATTTACTGTTAACTTACATGAAACCATACAAATTATGGGGTACTATGTGATGTTTTGACATGTGTACATATTGTTAAATGTGTATCCACTAATATTTATAGTTTTATAGTAAAATATTCAAAAATCTTTCCTTGTAGCTTTTTGAGATATGCAGCAATATTTTCATTCTACAGTCCCCCGACTGCCATAGCACACCAGGGCATCTTAACTCTAATTGCAACTCAGTACGCTCTGATCAGCCTTTCTCCATCTCTCCCTCCTCCTACCCTCCCATTTCTGGCAACTACCATTCTACTCTCCGGGGGAGGGGGGGAGCGGAGCGGCGCATGCAGATGCTCATGATCAACATCCCATAAATTTCCTCAGGTGTTCTCCATCTTTTGAGACAGGGTTTCTTATCAAGCTGGAAACTTGCTGATACGGTTAAGCTGGCTAGCCAATCAGCTTCAGGGAGCTCCCTGTCTCCACCCACCCAGGTCTCAGATTACAGGAGCATGGGGCCCTTTCTCCTTTTACTGCTTCTACTCGGATTCTGGGAACCCAACTCCGGTTCTCATACTTGCAAGTTGGGCACTTTATAGACCAGGCTATTTCCCCAGCCTGTGATCAGATTTTCATATTTCACATAGGGGTGAGACCATACGGTATTTGTCTTTATGCACCTGGCTTATTTCACTTCACATACTGATCTTCAATCTCATCCACGTTGCCACAAATTACAGGAATTGATCATTTCTCCTAAGGAGAATATTCCATAGGGTATGTGTACCACATTTTCTGTATCTATTCATCGACTGATGAACACTTTGGTTGTTTCCGTTTCCTGGTCGTTGTGGTGAGTGCTGAGTAAGCAGAAGAATGCAGGCATATTTTGAAGGCACTGAGTTCACTTCCCTCAGATACATGCCTAGGAATAGAACTGCTAGATCATTTGGAACTTCTTTTTATTTATTCTTATTGTATGTGTATGTCACCTGCGTATATGTATATGTACCATGTATGCACCTGCTGCTTCTGGAGGCCGGAAGAAGGTATTAGATCCCTGTAACTGAGTTATGTATGATAGTGAGCTGCCATGTGGGTCCTGGGAACCAAAGCCAGGTCCTCCGGAAGAGCAGTAAGTGCCTTTAACAGCTAACTCTCCAGTTCCTCGTGTAGAATTTCGGTGACTTTCCGAGGAGCTTTTACAGTTTTCCACAACAGTCACATTAATGAAGCCTCACCAGCAGTGTTGTGGTTCTTTTCCTTCCCGTCCTTCCAGGAACTTGTTATATTTCATCACAGCGATTCTTACTGGAGGTGATATCTCATTATGGTTTAAACGGTGTCTCCCCAGTTATTAGTGATGTTGAGTTCTTTTCCATACACGGTTCATCAAATGTATGTCATCTGCCGAGAAATATCTACTATTGTCTGTTTTACAATTGGGCTGTTTTGCGGGGGTGCTCTTGAGTTGTTTTTATATTCCCTTCATATTCACCCAGGATACGAAGGATATAGTTTCAGTTTACTCTGTTGTAGGCTGTCTCTGATTGTTTCTTCTGTTGTGAGATTTCGGTTAGTGCACTTCATTTTCTACTTTTGCTTTTCTTTCCCGTGCTTTGGGAATCTTGTAAGAAAAAAAAAAAACCCTTGCCCTCTGCAATATTCTGAAGTGTTTCTGTTTTGCTTTCTCCGGGTAGTTTCATGGTTTCAGGTCTCAGCTTTGAACCGATAGCCGTTTTGAGTTTACCGCTGTACCTCACGTGAAACAGGAGACCCGCCTTTTCTCTTCTGCCCACCTGTGTCTCTTTTCTCCAACACCATTTATTCAAAGGCACTGTGCATTTTTTCTTTGAGGTAGACTATCACTGTGCAGCCTACACTAGCCTCGGATTTACGGTGCTCCTTCCTCTGCCTCCCCAGGGCTCAGGTGACACGTGTGGCCCACTTATTTTCAGTACACTCAAGGGAAATATTCAGGACACCTAACCCTAAGATCTTAAAAGAACAATATATCTCCTTTATTAATTTAACTCAACACATTCCTGAGGATTAAACAAAATGGCTCAAGTAGTGCCCAGCCCTTGGCAGACTTTCAATATGACTAAATGAATATGGCTCTGCATTTGAAAAACAAAATGACAGTGACACTTTTTAAGTTGAAATGTGGGCTCAAGGAAAAGATATTTATCTTGTAAAAAGCTATTGGAACAGAGAAACCCTGTCTTGAAAAACAGAAACAAAAAAAGAAAAAAGCTATTGGAAATAGGCTGAAGCACTCTAAGACTGAATTTCTCTATTTACAAGGAGGGAGTAAAAAATCTCACATCTGTTGAAATGCCCAGGCTAGAGTAAAGATTAGGTAGTCTGGTGTGCTAGAGCACACTGTGTTCCTTAGATGACTCGTGTTATATGAAGGTGCAGCTCAGCATCACTAGAAGCTGGCTATAGGGGCTACACCATACATTATAGATGTCTCCTAGCTTAGAGCAGAGTTCTGGCCCAATAAACCCATTGCATTCATCTCATTTTTCTTTTATTTTTAGCTTGGAGTATAAAGAAATGAGATGTACTCATCAGTGGGGTACCATGTTATATTTCCATACATGCAATTCAATGTATTTCAATGACATTACATTCTGTAACACTTAAAGTGAATTAAATCCATCTATCACTGCTTGCAGTACATGGGGTGAATCTGGGACCACATGCAGGTGAATGCTCTCTATCACTGGCTACCGTCTCGACCCATAAAAATACACTTAATGTACTGAGGCTATCAAGGGGTGTAGCTTAGCAACATGGTACGCTAAGGGGGATTGGTTGTTTGCTCTGGGAATTGCAACCCTGCCCTATACCAAGAGGAAGTATTGACCTACACATCACTAATCCAGAAAAAGGTCAAGATTCAAAGTTCAGTGTTTCCTTGATCTGTATTATCTCATCATTATAAAGTGGGACACTGTAAGGCAAATATCATAAGCCACTGACTGACTATACAGAAATTGGGTGGCTGTCTACCATTTTTAAAATAAAAATTCCCCAAAGAAAAAAATAACCATTTTCACAAAACATAAAACATTTTCTTTAGATAGGAAGATAAGAAAAATGAAGATAATAGCTTTGAATTTAATACAAAATCAATACATGAAAAAAATCAAGTTCCAAGTTGGGATATTTATATATTCCAATATTTTAGTTTTCTTAGTATTTTGGTGAATAAAATATGCATTTAATTATATTTAGAATAAAATATGATATTTTTATCATTTTATTTGCTTTTCCATTTTTTCTTTGCCTTTTTTACAGTTCTGCTGCCTTGGGAAATTTCTTTCTACACTCCTTATTGGCTCATTTGATTGTCTGATTGTCAAGGAGACAGCTCAGCAGTGGGGGAGGACGGGTTCCAAGCCAGAGAATACAAGCTGAGTGCTGCCCCGCCTTGGGAATTATGGCCCTGGGCAAGTCACTTCTGCTAAGAGACCTGTCCCCCACAGAATGGGGGTTTTAAGCAGTCGCTCTCTTTAGAAACTGTGATTACCACCAAACTTTAATGATTTTCATGTTGATCCTCCCTTTTTTATTTGTCCACACAAATCTGTCCATCTTGCTTTCATCAATCACCAAGGCTTGCTGGATTTCCTGGGCTCTCATCTCCAGCTCCTGATAGATCCCCACCACTCTTCCACCCCAGACTCCAGACATTGCTTCCTTCCTACTGTCTGATGACATGTGTCTGAGCAATCAGGCCTTCTCAGTTTGTATTCACAGTCTGGGATCCTGCTTGCCTGGTCACCTTCTCCTGCAGGTTCTTGCTTGCACTCCACAGACTCACAATTCAAAGCTGTATTATTCCTAGAGTCTATACTAGTACACTCATTTATCATTCTTCAAACTGACTCAGAATCTCCACAACGATGTCCCCACAGAGGGTTCTTGCTGACCACACCCTGTGTAGTTTTCACAACCCAAGTCTAAGTGTCCTCCTGCTCTTTCTGATCTTTGATGAAACTCTTCTCCGTACCTGCTGTGTCCCCTTCAGGTGAAGAGTCCTAAGGAGAGGAGATCAAAGGCAGGCATGGTGGTGAGTGCGACAATCTCAGCCAGCACTCAGGAGCCTGTGTCAGCAGAACTGCATATTCCGGGACAGTCTGAAGTACCTTGTAGTCAAAGCAAACAAACCACTAACAAATGTGGCGCAAGTCTTTTCAAACTGCCAACTCATCGTTAGGACAACACCTGTGTGTAGGTAGTCAGTGTTACATAGGTGGACATTTTCTGGTCTTGTCAATCTTTGGGCTTAGTTCTTACCTTTAGATTTCCACAACACAGATTTTTTTTTTTTAGCATAGCTCCATGCGTGTGAGCATACATGCGTACGTGCTTGTGCATGTGTGCGTGCGTGCATATGTGTGTGTGTGCTCTACATCTGAACTTCACCCGCCACCTATTGAGCGTCCTTTTTTCAATATCCTTGGTGGTAGTTATGATAACCATCTCTTGGGGCATCATTATTGCATCAAATATGTATTGCTTAAGTCAAGGTTTCTACAATTAGAAAGAACAGAGAATGACTCAACATACTCGAGGGAGATGATGAGAGGAGGCGGGGTGTGTTTAAGACACTGCAGAGACATTGTGGGCATCCAAGCGCAGGCAGCCTCATGGGAAATGGTGCTGCTTCCTGGTCTCTTGCTGTGCCCTGGCATCTTCCCATACAAGTATGCCAGTCCCTTCTGTCAGCCCCATCAGGTTTCAACTGCCTGACCACTTGTCCATTAGACTTGTTGCAATTTGAGCCCCTGACATTTCCAGTCAGCCCCTATTGCTTCCTTTCTTGTTCTCAAACATCAGGTCTACAAAAGAATGCCCTAAATGACAGAGCTCATCCATTTGGGCCAAGTCATATTTATTTATTTATTCATCAAATATTTATGGGGTACCTAGTGTATGCTAAGTACATTCCTACGTGCTGGCATATAAGTGTCAAGAAAGATAGATGAAAATGTCTGGCTCTGGGTAGTTTACCTTTGGCTGGCTTCCAGGAAGTCACTAAATGCAGTATGTGAGCAAGAAACCACCCTTAGGCATCATACTCTGAGGTTGGGAGTAGGGAAGCAATGTCATGTAGTAGGAAACATGGCTGCCACTTGTTCAGCAAAGGTGAGCTGGGCAGACTCCCAAAAGGGCTATGAGGGCAGGTATGTAGCTATTTTAGCATAATAATCACTTGGAAATTTCTGCACACTAATCCCTTCCTTCCCATGTATCTCCTATGTGTTTTTAAAACATTATTTACTTTGTACGTGGCGGAGTGTGACCTGTGCATGTAGGCATGCATGTACAAGCTAGAGGACAATACTGTCATCTTCAGAAATGCCATCTACCTCTTCTTGAGACAGGGTCTCTCATTTGGGTTGGAGTTCAACAATTAGGCTACACTGGCTGGTCAGTGGGCCCCCAGGGTTCCTCCAGTCTCTCCCCTTACTAGCTTTAGGATTAGAAGTGCATACTGCCACATCCTGTATTTTCATGTGTGTCCTCATGCTTGGGAGACTTTATGGTTAAACTGGCTCCCTAGCCCCTCAACACACTTTAACCCTTACATTCTTGGGTCAATTCAAGGACTCAGTATTTGAATGCATTATTACATCTTCTAAGTCAGTATCATATTGTAATTGGGAAAGACTTCACTTAAAGAAAATCTAGGGTTGGAGATGCATTTCTAACTCCTAATGAGTATTATCCATGGCAAAAAGGACAACATACTTCAGACATGATAATACTGGCTCACTTTGCAAATACTAGATGTTGTGATTTCCATATGTCTATAGTTGAAGAGGAAAAAGAAATTACTTTGAAAACCGTTCTTAACCCTAAAAGCCATTCAATTATGCATCTACTTTTCTTTCTGAGATCATTGTATGCCCAGGGATGAATGTGAATGTCAACAATAATAGCTTAGCCATAGACCCAAGTTGGAAGTGAAGTTCATTCTCTCTCTCTCTCTCTCTCTCTCTCTCTCTCTCTCTCTCTCTCTCTCTCTCTCTCTCTCTCTCTCTCTCTCTCTCTCTCCCTCCCTCTTTCTCTCACTTTCTCTCTTTTCTTGTAATAGCAATGAATCCAAGGCCTTGAACATGCTAGGCAAGAGCTCGCCATTGAGCTATATTCCCAATTAGAAGGCATCTTGCAGAAGTAAATAACTGCAATCAAATGAAGCCTTTTAAATTAAAACTCCATCAGTAAACTATGTATGGATAGCGCACACCTGTCATCCCACCATTCGTGAAGCTGTGACGGGGGGGGGGGGGGTTATGAGTTTGAAGCCAGTCTGGGCTACCATCATAGCAAGGTCCTGTCTAAAAAAATCAATCAAACAAGCAAAACCTCAAATTACTGAAATGAGTAAGTCATTATACAAAATTCATAATGATGACAGACATGAAATTTTTATTAGAATGTGATCATGATACATGGCACTGTCAAGGGAATCAAACACTTTCCATTGTCAATCAAGAGTCTTGCTTGCTGGCCTTTCACTTAACTATAGCAGAATGCTCTGCTCTATGAACCTCTTTTTTGGTTAAATCAGGCTTCCTCAGGTACATACAGTTTAAATCTGCAAGAGTCAAGTGTATTCTGGAGGCCTGGCTGCAGAACAATGGAACCTTGGAGCAACATTTTACAGAAACTAATGAATTAATCCTTGTAGGCAGTTCTTACTCCACTTTTAAACCTGGAGTGGACTTACAGCTTACAAAGAAGCAAGCAAGCTTACAAAGTCGCTACTTCCTGACTTTTCCTTATCTTTTCAGTGTCATAGCAAAGGGTGTGGGTGAGGGGAGGGGACAGTGAGTGCTCAAAGACCTGAATGGAAACCCTGAATGATCCTCTCCACCAGCCAGCAAGTCTGCAGCCCTTACCCATTTCATACCTTTTATCCGAGCCTTGGACCTGACTTTATGCCTACACTTGCTATCTATTATCAATGTTTTCTAAATGGATTTAATGGAATGACAGGGTGTGTGTGTGTGTGTGTGTGTGTGTACATGCCTACGCTAGGGATTGAACCCAGAGCCTTGGGCATGACCACATGCCTACTAGCCCTGGACTACAAACCCAGCTCTATAGATGATACTTTTTATAAGATGTTTTTAATTTACATAGTTAAAAGTGTGTGTGTGTGTGTGTGTGTGTGTGTGTGTGTGTGTGTGTGTTTACTCTTTTACTCTTTCGGGGCCTGCCACCAAGCTTCCAAATAAATACACAGAGTCTTATTCTTGTTTATGAATTCCTGGCCCTAGCTTGGCTTGTTTCTAGACAGCCTTTCTTAACTTAAATTATCCACTCTATCTTTTGCCTCTGGGCTTTTATCTTTATTCTATATACCTTTCTTTACTTCTTACTCCATGGCTTGCTATGTAGCTGAGTGGCTGAGCCCTGATGTCCTCCTCCCCTTCTCCTTTTGTCTTTTCCTTGATCTCTTCTCTTACGTATTCTCTCTGCCTGCCAGGCCTGGCTATTTCTCGCTCCTGCCTAGCTATTATCTCTTCAGCTCTTTATTAGACAGGCAAAGTAACACAGCTTCACAGGGTTAAGCAATTGCAACATAAAAGAATGCCACGCATCTTTGCATCATTAAACAAATATTCCACAATATAAAAGGATGTAATACATCTTTAACATTCTACAACATGTGTGTGTACATGCTCACATGTGTGCAGATCTGTATGTGAGTGGAGGTCAGGGATCAATGTTGGCTTCCTCAATCACATTCCACTTCAATTTTTAGAGACAAGATCTTTCACTGATCCTGGAGCTTACTGATTTGTCTAGACTACATGGCTGGACAAACCCCCACAATCCTGTCTCTGTTTCCCCGGACAGTATACTGTGCCTGGCCTTCTACTCAGGTCCTCATGCCTGCACAGCAAGCACTTTGCATTCCCAACATTAATTTTTTCCTTCTTAGTAAGACAGGCTTTTAAAGTGGTATCAGACATCCTTCCTCCTGTTTCTTCTAAAATATGTTTGCAACATTTTTAAACAAACAGAAACGCTTTTCAAACTTGCTCTAGACTTAGCAAACACCTATTGCACTTCTACTAGCCCTAGACACTGGGAACACAGTTTAATAAAATGTACAGCAACCTGCTCCATGGCACTTGTACCTGGTGGAGCAAACGACTAACAGTGATGTGGTATGGGGGAAGTGAGATGCTACATGGACGAAATGAACACAAGCAGAAGCAGACAGTAGGGACTGTGATATGGAATACGTAGTTACGTAGGCTGAGCCATCTGGAATGGCTTCATGCTTTCTCTTCTTGATTTGAAAAGGAGAGACATGTCAATTTATAATCCTCCCACTCTACAAAGGTGAAGTACTGCTCTTAATTCCTTTTCATCTTCTATAGTCATCATTAACTATTTTATTGTAGATCTAGAAAAAGAAAATAAAATCCTCAACAGGTCTCAAGTTTCGCTCTCTTCCTGCTCCTGGGCGGCGCCCTCCTTTCTGGGTGGACTGAGGACAATCAGGTGCCAACAGATACGATCCCCGGGGTGGTGACTGCACAAAACCAAGAGTCTGCTGGAGCATCCAGGGCTCAGACGTTCTGGCTGTCTGAATCTAGGCATGCTGGACTAATGCACGAAGCGCTCACGTGCTGCTGCACTTCAGATACAACAGATAACTACAATTGAGTGTTTGTGAGATCATTTTTGCTTCCTCATGTTGCTGTTTGCCATCCTTGGGCATCACCTCATTAGCCACAAGTCCACGGGTCGTCACTTTGATTTCTAGTCCGCCAATTCAGTGGCACTACTCTGCCTGTGGCCCAGGTCATCTTTGAAAACCCCTGATGTCTGGGCCCCTGTTCCAAGTAAATTTCTAGGCATAGGTCCAGACCTCAGGAATCACAGGAGTGTCTGCTGTCTGTCTGTGTTTCCTATATTCCTACTCCTATTATCTCCTTTCTTGTTTGTCTTTTCTATTATAGCTCATTTGTTCACATATTTCCTCATACAAGCTTAAAATTTTAAACAAAGGCGTGTCATTGTAACCCATATAATTTTTTTAAGTTCCATTTATATAGGAGATTCAGTGGATTTGGGGAGCAAGAACATCTGAGCTTCACCTGTGAGTCCTTCGCAGCCTCCAGCCCAGCACCTCTGAGAGTCTCTCAGGCTTACTGGTGGTTTGTTACTTCTGCATGCCTCCGCTTTTGTCCGGCTCTGCTAACAATCCCGTTGCTCTTTCCTTGTTCTTCTTTTCCCCTTCTCGTCTGCTTCGGCCAGAGTCCAGATGACAGAGCCTGCCATGATTGTGTGACCCTGTGACGCAACTGAGATCTAGTCACCCAGAGAGTGCCCACTCATCACACAGGGCCTCTTCACACAGGGCCAGGTGGCTGCTCTCCACAGCTGGTGCTGCACTTAGGGTCAGCTTCACGGGAGCGTGCTTTGACCTCAAGCATGGCCCTTAGATGTCCTGTCTAACATCAGACTCATGCACCCAAGTGTGCTCTTGGTACCCAAGTCATCTTACCCTCTGGTGCCTTTCCTCTTTCCCATCCTCCTTCCCACCACTGCTATCACAGTTCTGCTTACACACACACACACACACACACACACACACACACACACGCACACACGCACACGCACACACGCACACATGCACACACACGCACACACACGCGCGCACACACACGTGCACACTGCAAGGACAGAACTGAGAAGCTGTGACATGGGCCGTATGCGTCACAAAAGCAGAAATATTCCCATCTACAGAAAGAGTATGATAATCCCTGCTCTGAAAGAGTCTGGTCATCATGCTCCAGCAGAATGACAGTATAAGCCATACAGCTGATTTTACAGTTGGTAGTAGAGCTCCATCTTCGTTAGAAATGGCACAGTCTTTACAGTGTTTGCTTCCCATACTTAAGGACCTGAATTTGATTAAAAAAAAAAACAGCCAGGCATTGGTGGTGCACGTCTTTAATCCCAGCACTTGGGAGGCTGAGGCAGGCAGATCTCTGTGAGTTCAAGGCCAGCCTGGTCTACAGAGAGAGTTCCAGGACAGTCTCCAAAGCAATACGGAGAAACCCTGTCTTGAAAGACCAAAAACCAAACCAAAACAAAACAAAAAACCCAGGCTCCATAGTGTGCTCACCTGCAATCCCAGTACTGGGGGAGACAGGAGGACCCTGAGGCTTGCTGGGCAGCTGCTCTAGTCAAATTTGTGCGCTCTCGGGTCACTGACAGACTTTGTCTCAAAGGAGTGAGGAAAGAACTGGAGAGTTGACTCAAATGTTAAGAGCACTTTCCACTCTTGCAAGGACCCAGGTTTGGTTCCCAGAACACACATGGCATTTCACAACCATCTGTAACTCCACTTCCAGGAGACCTCACACCTGACCTCCAAGGGCACCAGGCACACATATAGTGCACATGCACACACACAGACAAAACACTCATATGCATAAAAGACATCTGATTTTTATTTTTATTGACAATAATATTCTTCAGACAGTAGTTAGCAATCAAGGGACATACCCAATACTGATTTCTGGCCTCTACACATGTGTGCATGCACACCCACACACAATGGCACATAATATGCACTTATATACACATATCCCAATAATGATACATTTGTTAGTAACTACATTAAAAATTAAACAGATAAAAACAATGCTTTATTTAACCCAGTTATGACAAGTTGTTATTTTGAAATGTAATGCTGAAAGTATGCATGAGTGTGGCATCTTATACCCTCATTCAGGTACTAGGTCTTTGAAAGCCTATCTATTTTTTTTTTGGTTTTATGAGACAGGGTTTCTCTGTATTGTTTTGGAGGCTGTCGGTCCAGTCTGGCCTCGAACTCACAGAGATCCGCCTGCTTCTGCCTCCCGAGTGCTGGGATTAAAGGCGTGCGCCACCAACACCCGGCCCCTATCTATTTTTGATCATTTGGAATAGCTCCATTTTAAGTATTCAGTAGATACATGTATGCTAATGACTATGCTATTGGATAATTCCATATCTATACTTGAATATATGATCTGGAGGTGACTAGTTTCAAGTAACACATTAGAAGACTCTTATCCTTAGTGCGGTGTGTCTTCCAAGCTCATATTACCTTCACAGTGTGTTCATGGAGGAGACACAGCACGATATAGTTTCTAATTCTGCATAGGTATTACTAGGTTGTATGACTCCAGGATATCTCTTTGCTTCTCAAGATTCCATTCCTACATCTTTAGAATAAAGCCATTGGACTGGATGACTTTAAGCTGTAATGCCACTGAGAATCAAACAGCTGACTTATAACCCAGCACGCACTGCAGTTACGGATCCAAAAATCCCATTCCTAACAAGCTAGGATTAAATATGAACTTCAAGTTCGTACTGGTGCCACCATAACCTGAGGAAATGTTTTAGAGGTGAGAAGTCATGACAGCCAGTCCATTCAAATCCATGCTGTAATGACACATTTGGCACAGAGTGTTCACAACACCATTGCTCTATTCCCAGGGTATTCTGAAGATGACCCGAGAGGGCCACTGCTGAGCAGGGAAGGATAGCATCTGTATGGGCAGCAGAATGGCTTCCTCTAATGTTATATGACACTCAGACACACTGACATCGCTCAACACACACTGAAGTTACTGTGCCCCAAAACCCTGTTCCTAAGGGGGCTCGGGGTGAATACTGAAATAACATCTTGGGTAACAAATAACATCTTTAGTAATAAAACATATTACTAATTTTTTTCTATTTCTTCTCATCTGGCAAATTTAAAGTCACTAATATGGCTTGTATTATCCAGCAACAGGGACACAGGGAATGGAGAGGAAATGGACCTAGCAACACATCAGTGGGCAATTAGGAGACTAGGGACTGTAATCAAGATGAGGTGATCAAATTTCATTTTGTAAGTAGAAAATGTTATGATAAAATCAATATCTTTATTAAGCTTGCACTGTAAATCATAGAAGAAACAACATGTAGGAGAAAAACGAAATTGAAGCTAGTCAGGCACCAAAACTTTTGGGAAAAGTTTGCCTACATTACTGTGTTCGCTTTCAACACATTCCATCTCCTGCCCACTCCTCATAAGACCAGTTCTTGCCTTCAGGGAATAAAAATCATAGTAAGGGGTGAGAGGCACTTGCTATGGACACAAGTCAGATATTGGTAGGTGCCCTGTATCCTCTTAGATAAAGTTTTATGGCTCAGGGGCAAGTTTGTACCCCAGCTCCCATCTATGCAAAGTGTGCAAATGCGACACCATGGTTTGAAGATAAAATAAGGCAACAGACAGAAAAGTTCTTAAGTAGAGCAGGTATCACAGGCTAGACTCTAAGGCAATCTAGGCTATTATGCCCATTCTGAAATAGGATTCAAGAGGCAGGAGCGTACTATGTCCATGCCTGCAGCTCAGAACTTATCCACCATGTTTATGGATGTATTGGTGGTAATATTAAATTGAAAATATTTATATGAGTGCAACTCTAAAGCATTCTTACCATGCCACAAAATACTCAGTGTCAGTAATGCCTCAAGATCAGTGACTGGGCACCGAGGGATGATGATGATAGGTCTCCTAGAGAATCCTGCTAGGCATTTTGCTTTTGCTACTTGACAGTTACACCTTTCAGGATTCTAAACCTGAGATTTGTTTATGGAAGTGTTTCACTTTGAAAAGTTGCTGGGCGGTGGCGGTGCATGACTTTAATACCAACATTTAGGAGGCAGAGGCAGGTGGATCTTTGTGAGTCTGGTCTACAGAGTAAGTTCCAGGACAGGCAGGACTTTTTCACAGAGAAACCCTGTGGTGATATTTTGTTTATGATCTAATAAATAAAGCTTGCCTGAAGATCAGAATGCAAAGCTAAGTAAGCCACACTAGCCATAGAGGCCAGGCAGTAGTGGCACATACCTTTAATCCCAGCACTTGTGAGACAGAGGCAGATAGATCTCTATATAGTATAGTCAGGCTATACAAGATTGAATCTGTCTAAAAGAGAAACTGAGTTCACACAAAGGTGATCCCAGCACTTGAGATCACACGCCTTTAATCTCAGCACTAAAGAGGTGGAGACAGGAGCGATATGGCTGGGTGGAGAAAGGTATATAAGGAGGAGGAGACAAGAAGAGAGATGCAGTCTGAGATTTCACAGAGATGGATGCAGTCTAGGCAGTCGGTCTAAGGCAGGCAGTCTGAAGTAGTTGGAGGAGGCAGTCTGAGGACAGGATTGTCCTTTTGGTCTGAGTATTGGCAGAGGTAAAAACTCTAGTGGCTGGTCACTCTGCTTCTCTGATCCTTCCATTTTCACACACACACACCCATAGCTGACTCTGTATTTTTATTATTAAGACCAAAGAGAATTCACGCTACAAAAACGTCTTGAAAAAAAAAAGCGTGTGTGTTGTTGAGTGTGTGCATGCACATATGAAAGCACGCATGCAAAAGGTCAGAGGTTGTTGTTACCATTCTTCAACTGCCACTCCATCTTATGTTTGAGGCAAGGCCTCTCACAAAACCTAGAGGTCACTGATTCAACTAGACTGGCTGGCCATGAAGTCCCACTGTCCTCCTATCTCCACCTTCCCAGCATGGGGATGGGGATTACAGGCACACGCTGCCACGCCTGCCTTTTTCACATGGGAGCTGGGGAGCAAACTCAGGTCCTTATGTTTGCAGAAGAGGCATTGAAATTGAGCCATCTCCCCGTACTCCCCTACAAGCTGCTTTTTAAGTGGTTTTTGTTCACCTTCCATCACCCTGGGGAAACGCACTAGAATTTAATTGGTTTTTAGTTTATATCCTATGTGGG
This sequence comes from Mesocricetus auratus, assembly GCF_017639785.1. NCBI lineage: Eukaryota > Metazoa > Chordata > Mammalia > Rodentia > Cricetidae > Mesocricetus > Mesocricetus auratus. Next base: position 25,609,997 of record NW_024429201.1, on the reverse strand, counting down.
AAACTTGCCTACCAGTATCAAGTGACTTCATGAAACAATCTTTTCATTTGTCCAGATAAAAGATTGTAAGTGCCTTGGATTTGTTTTGTCCCTTAAGAGATCATGTGACTGAAGTTCAATCCCTAGTGTGGTGGTACCTTTTAAAAGCTGGAGAATAGTTGAAAGTCAATAGGCCATGGGAACTTCCTCATGAATGGACTAATGAATGCTGTCTCACAGGAGTGGGCCAGATCTCACTAGCTGGACTAGCTCCCTCAAAAGATGGGATTATAAACAAGCAGTTCTGGCCTCTCTCAATCTCTTGGCATGTGCTTCTGCCATATGATGCCATTTACCAGAGTCGATATGGTTAGAAGGTCCTCACCAGAGCCAAGCAGATGGGGTTGCTCAATCTTGATTTTTAAGGCTCCAGTATTGTGGGCTAAATAAGCCACTTTTCTTGATGAAACGTAAGCCTCAGGTATTTTGTTATAGCAACACAGAAAGGACTAAGACCGGTAGTTCTCTTCCTCTTGATCCATCCATTGTGTTTTCTATTTCCTGTGAAATGGATTCGACTTGGCACATGTTTGGAATCATTGGCTGGAGACCAAGCTGATGGCCCTGCGCTCCTTCTTGATGCCTTTCTCAAGGAAAAAAGTCAGTTCTTTAGAGAAAGCAGGTTGATTTTGAATCAGCTATCTGTTATATTTGAACCAGGCAGTTGTCATTTGCCCTGTAATTTAGACATTTCAAGGAAACAATAATAACATCTAACATTTAATAGCTTTAAAGGCACTGCTAGTGTATTTTGCTAGCTCATTTTGTCCTACCAACCAGTGCACAGAGCATGTACTGCTAGTTTTCATCATCCCTATTTACAGACAAGGGGAGGGCAAAGGGTTAAGCAACTGCCCTAGATAACACAGAGAGTAAACAGTGGGGCCTGGGCTGAAACCCAGGTGAATGGGTCAGAATCTGTGGCCTCATTTCCCTGTGTCACTATGGGGAGTGTGGCAGTATTCAAGTCAGAAGGGCCTTGTATTTGACCAACTTCTTGATGTAATTGCAAACATGCAGATTTTACAGTCTATTTTATTCATCAGAATTACTAGTAGTAAATGATTTTTATAGTACGGTGCAAGAATTTGAATCCAGAGTCTCTTCCAGCAGGCCATGTGTTAAGGGCTTGTGCTGCTATTGGGAGACAGTGGAACCTGTAGCAGATGGGGCTTAGTTAAAAAAAATAATAAACTAGGGTCAATGGAGGTATGCCCTGGAAGGGGACTTGGGGACTTTGGTCTTTTCTTCTTCCTCTCTTCTTTTGCTTCTAGGCCACTCTGAGGCAAATCAATCTCCTTTACCACACTGGTATATGGCCCTAAAGACATGGGGTCAAACAACCATGGTCTAGGAGAGGAATTAAAACATCCTTCATCCTCATACATTATCTCGGATATTTTTCAGAGCAAAAGACAGCTAGCACACACAGAAATGTGGGTTCTTTTCAGGGCTTTAGTTTGAAAAAATGTGGAATTAGAGTGTGTTTTATTTATGAATAAAGAATAAGGAAACCAACATCCAATGCGTTGTTTTAATGTAAGGATAAAACATATTTTAAATTAAAAATAAAGCAAGAAGGCCACTGAGACAGCTTGGCATTGGTAAGGTACTTGCTGTGCAATTCTGACAACCCAAGTTTAAGTGTGAGCCCCAGAATCCACATGAAGGTGAGGAAGAAAATCCTCTGACCTCCACACACACACCCTGGCATACATGTGGCAACACACACACTCACACTCATTCACACACATATGAGCACGCACGCGCGCACACACACACACACGCTCATTCACACACATGAGCACGCATGCGCACACACAGACACACACACACACACACACACACACACACACACACACCACAAATAAGATGAGAAGGAGCTAGTCTACCCTTCCTTGCCTTCGTGCTGCATTGCACTGCAGTCATCCTTCAGAATTCACTGAGTATGCGTCACCCCTGATGTGAAGCCTGAAGGGCTAAATTCTTCTTCTCCTGCCACCAGAGCTTACTCATTATCTATCATTGCCCTGGTCATGTTGCATTGCAATTATTTATGGATCTGAGCTGCGATCATCTAGTTGACAGGAATACCTAAACATAAAATCTATATCTGATTCCTGTATGCGTTTGTGCATTAAAGCCAATAAACAAGTATTTGCTGAACTATGTTTCAAGAGAAGCATTCATATTTAAATGTTTCTTTTATTTGGCGTTTCTTTATTCTTATAGATTGTCAGGAATGTTTAACATGAAAGAAAGTCCTAAAGGCACAGGATCACTGACACATATGTTTATTTACTATTTTGAGTTTTTGAGACAGAGTCTCACGATGTAGACCAGGCTGATTTTGAACTCATGAGCTCCACCTGCTTCTGACCCTCAAGTGCTATACCCTGCCTGGAAATAGCTGTTTTTAAAGAATTCTTATTTGAAATAACTTAGCTATATTTATCCCAGGGAATTATAGTCTAGAGATCATGGAATATTTGTGATCCATTCTAACACCTATAACTGTGATGCTATTTACATTGATTTTTTTCATTTATCCTAAAATCTTCTGGGATCCAAGTTTTAATGAGTTTCATGAAATTGACTTTTGATTTATTTTTTACTATTTGACTTGTATCCTATTTATTATAATTATAAAACACATAATAGCATTTTGTTTTCTATTTCCTGTCATTTCTGTCATTATGATTTGTAGGAGGATAAAACCACTGTTTATATCATAAGACTAATGAGATACACATAGACTAGATTGTAGTTGAAAAAATGAAGAGTAAAAAACTACAGCTCAATTATGCATGTAAAAACAAATCCATTTGCAAAACAGCTTAAATCTCACCATTAAAATAAGATAAAAGCAATTATGTGGCATTATTTTTTATTAAAATTTGTTGGAAACTGATATAGTTCTAACATGCTATAGGTCTCCTAGGAATCAATGTTATCAATCACATTTCTAAACCCCAAATTTAGGTAATTTCTGCCACTGACCACTTATTAAGCCTGAATTAAAGCCTATGCTATTTCTGATAATTTCCTGACTTTTTTACAAGCTCTTTTTACCTCCCATGCTCATGGAATGGCAGAATCAGCAGTTGAAAATAGCTTTATTATGAAAGCAGTCTACAGGTTCCATGCAGTCTCCATCAAAACCCAATCAAATTCTTTACAGAACTAGGAAAAAAAAGTCCAGAATTTCATACAGAAGGACAAAAGACCCTGACTAGTCACAGCAATCCTTAGCAAAAGGAAACCATGCTGGAGACATTGTAATACTTGATTTCAAATTGTATTACAGAGCTGTAGTAACAAAAACAAACACAAAGACTAATGCAATAGAACAGAGGTTACAGAAATGAATGCACCCAACCATGAGCATCAAATTTTATAAAGGCGCCGTGTGTGTGTGTGTGTGTGTGTGTGTGTGTGTGTGTGTGTGTGTGTGTACATGATTCAACAGATGATGCTAGGCAAACTGGAAATCTGTATGTAGAATAATGAAACTAGATCACTATCTCTCACTTGTACAAAAAAACAATTCAAAATGGGTCGATGTCCTTAGTTAAGACCTGAAACTCTAAAGCTGCCAAGGGAAAACAATTTAAGTTATAGGCACAGGCAAAGACTTTCTGGAAAGGATGCCAGCCACTCAGGAAATATAGAAAGAACTGATTAATAGGATGCCATGAAATCAAAAACACTTCTGCCTAGCAAAGGAAATAAGTGAAACCAGTAGAATGGAAAAAAAATCTCTTTCCAGTAGTATAATTCACAAATGATTACTCTCTAGAACATATTGATACTAAAAAAATTAAGCATTCAATCAACAAGTGTGTAAATTAATTAGTCTTAAAAGACAAAGTACAAATGGCCAATAAATACATGGAAAATTATTCAATATCCTTAGCCATTGAGAAAATGCAAGTGAAAATGATACTGAGAACCAGGTGTGATGGTGCACACATATAATCCCAGGATGTGAGGGTTGAAAGATCAGTACTTTTATTTACTATTTGGGGGTAGGCAAAGAACTAATAGAAAGAGGGGAGTATGATGGTATAGATACAGAAAATATTAATCATAATTAAGCTCGTTTTATAGAGTAACTAGAGATAATAAGAGCTCATTTCACTAAAGTATTTTGGAATCAAGGTTTGGAAATTGTCATTCTTCAATATATTCAAATTATAAACATGTTGGTGTTCACAATCTATTATAAACACAACAGACTCTTGACCAAAGATTCTCTAGGCACAAGTGGGAATCTATGGTAAATATTTAACAAAGAATATAAAGCTGCTTTTTTAAAAATCTCAATCCTTATTATTTCCAGAGGGATACCATTTAGTCCATCATATTCAACCTGTATTCCCACAAGGTAATGCCACAAGGGATACAACAGATTCATGAACTCTCATTACGGACAGGTGTGTGGAGCCCACTGAGACAGCTCAAACAAGCAGAAACTCACAGGATGCCAACAGTCATTCTGATATTACATTCAGGCGTGGGTTAGTAAACAACAACACTTTCTTGCAAACGTAATAGATTTTTTTTCATATGTTTTTTCTGAGGTGGAAAAAAAACTGTAGCTTTGTGTTATTTTCGTGTGTGTATTTGAGATGGCATCTAACTACATTGCTCAGGTTGATCTCAAACTCCTGAGCTCATCGTCCCACCTCTAAGTCTGGAGTGTAAAGACTACAGGCACGTGACACTGCACATGGCTTACCTACTTAAAATGTACTTATTTTATGTGCGTGTCTGTGAACCGTGTGCATGCCGGTGTTCACAGAGGCCGGAAGAGGGTGTGAGATGCCCTAGAATTGCGGTTATATAGGTGGTTGTGAGCCACCTTGTGGATGCTGGGAATCAAAGCCAGGTTCTCTGGAAGAGCTGTTAACTGCTGAGTCATCTCTCCAGCCCACTTTGTTTTTTGTTTGTTTGTTTTGTTCCTATCCTTTTATATTCTGGTAGAAAGTTCAATTTACATATGACTAGATAGTAGCATTATATATAACTTTCATAATCTCATAGTTTTCTCTTCCCATATACACATACATCAAGCATTTTAACAAGTATGAGACTGGAGGAAGGAAACTAAGTAAAGGAAAAATAATCACTCCCTTTAAAATGGCTTTTTTTCTTTTGAGACAGAGTTTCTCTGTGTAGCCCTGGCTGTCCTGGAACTCACTTTGTGAGGCTGGCCTAGAACTTGCAAATATCTGTTGGCTTCTGCCTCCTGAAAGCAGGGATTAAAGGTGTGTGCCACCACCATCCAGCCTTGAAATAGCTCTTTTAACACCTCTTATACAAACAGTCTGCACCTCTTGTGCTTTGGTCTCAACAGTAAATACCAAAGCTAACTCTGGTCATTACTTGTACTTCCTTTTGTGAAGTCAGGTTGACCTTGTTCAACTATGTTCAAGCCGTTTTCGATGATTTTTCTCTGGGGCTTGGAGTGCATTCAACGCTCATGTGGACTTTTGATTTATTGGTCACAAACAAAGGCTAAAAATCTTACAGGAGGCTAAAACTCATCTTTGTTTCAGCTTATGTTAGGAGGAAGAGTTGCTTCAGTCCCACGGAGACTCTGCCTTTATTTTGAACTTATTGCCTGGTGCTTCCAAGCAGTGAGATCAATATTTGGAGTCGTTTTATCAAGCCCTACAGTTCCAAACTGACTTTAGCTGGGCTAAAACTTCATTCGGCTTAAACAGCTCAAGCCTTCAACATTTTTTTCCCAGTGTTTCAGAGTCAATCAACCTACTAACTCATTAATGAACGTGCAATTTGTTTAAAGTGTACCTTGGCACGGTACGTTTATTACTGTAGTGTAAGCTCACTATAAAATAATTAAAACAGGGCTTAGATGGCAAATAAAGGTGCTTGCTGTTCAAGCCTGGAGACCTGAGTTCAATCCCTGGAACCCGTGTAAAGGTGGAAGGAAAGAACTGACTCCACAAAATTGGCCTCTGACTTCCACATATATGCTGTGGTACGCGCACACATGCTTGCACACACACGCACACACCATGTACATGTGTATACACAATAATAACAAAATTTAAATAAAATTTAAATGTTAAAAACTGTAGAAAATTAAACTTTTATATGGACAGCCATTGTTAAGAATAGAATAGTATGGCCAGGCTTGGTGGTGCATGCCTTTAATTCTAGCACTTGGAAGGCAAAGGCAGCTGGATCTCTGTGAGCTCAAGGCCAGCTTGGTCTACAAATCAAGTTCCAGACATCCAGGGCTGTTACACAGAGAAACCCTCTCGAAAAACAAAACAAACAAAACAAAAAGAATGAAATAGTATATTTCCTGAGGTCTATCACATATCACTATAAAGATAGATTTTTTTTTATTCAGTGGCTCATTGACCATCATTAGACAGGTCTTAGAAATACACTAATACATTATAGGTTTTTTTGCATATTCTGACTATCATTTAATATCTCTTTGCCATCTCTCTATGTTAGCATTTATAAAGCTTATTTCATTCTTAGGATTGGCCACAGACAATTCTGTGTTATAGAGATATCATAATTCACTTAAATGAATTATCTGGGTTTGTTTTGTTTCACCATACCAAAGTTTCAGTGGCTATTTTAAAAATACACCTGTATATAGATACAGTTGGAAACCAGTGTACTTAAACAATTCAAGAAGTAATGGGCCAGCCCCATGGCTCAGCAGGCACAAGACTTGCTGCCAAGCCTGACAACCTGAGTTCAATCCCCAGCAATATACCTATACGGTAGAAGGTGAGAACTATCACAAGTTGTCCTTTAATGTTCATGTGTGCTCATACATATACCTACACAAATATATGTTTATGTATATATACATATGTATATGTATATATATATAACTTTTAAACATTTTAAAGAAGCAATGGAATGGTACTATTTGATTGTATCTCATTCTTGTTAGCACCTCAACTCACTATGGGAGTAGGCCAATTTTTCAACAAATGGCATTTCAAAAATTTCACTAATCCTTTTAGTTCTTAAACATAAGTGTATTCTTATATAATTTGAGACTATTGTCCTACAGATGACCCTCCAACATGTTCTTCTATGAATCACTGAATGAAAGTAACAATTCTTTGAGCAGTATATACCTTTTCAGAGTACAAGGCACTTTCACATATGATCTCCTCTGTTTCTCACATTGCTGTGATGCACATAGGATGTTTTTATAGGATAAAAATGGTGCTGACTTGGAAATTCACGATGCTCGAGGTAACTATTTAGAGAGTAGACCCTTTGTTCTGCTAACTCTGGACTACTGGTCTGAAAGGAGTGCTATATCATCCTGGTGCCTTAATGTGAAGAGTACTCATGTGTCACTCCAATAATTGAAGTTGCTAATTTGCTATCCAGTCTTCAGGCATTTATATTTAATTATTTGATATCTAGAGATTAGACTCACCAGGCGTTTATTAGCAAAGTGCCTGAGTAATTGTCGCTCTCCTGAATAAAGCATTTAAAAGACGTTTTGCAGTAGCTGTTAATGGCTGGTGAGTTTCAATCCTTCTTTTCCTCATTTGGAATTGGAAGACGGGGAGGAATGGTGGGAAAGATCACAGGATGTAGCACCAGCCAAGGGGCCTGAAATTAGAAATTCCTATCCCCACACAGCATTACTTCTTATCCCAAGGAACTTCCCTTTACAAAGAGCCTGCAATGGTTGGCGTATTCTTCCTTCATTCCCCACAGTCCCCAGAGGAAGCAAGAGCCTGCTCAGGGAGAGGAAATCATTGTTTTGCTGTCTTCCCCTTTGGGAAAGGAAGCATATGAATGATATCATTGTTGCCATAGCTGCATCTTTAAGTTGGCTCATTAACAGACCTAACTCCACCCTTGGTTGAAACCGAGAAGGTACTTCTGAACTTCCTCTTCCATGCATCTACTGTAACAAGGGCCTCAACAATCAGTTCTGAAATCTCCCAGGACCCTGTCTCCTATTGAAATCATTGAATGTTAAACATGTCAGTAATTTTTAATCAACTATGACTTTGCTGAGTAGTTACACTAATACTTAAACAAAATCTGAAACTCCAGTGCTCTGTTCTCATCTATCACCAAGGTTACAGGAGCGTGGTCTGCCCTCATCCCACCTGCCCATCAGGTCACAGCACACTTGGCTGTCAAGTCAAACTGTCTCTTCCTTACCTACGCAATTGCTAGCACCTTACCACTTCTCTGCTTTTTTATAGTGTTGCTTTCCCCTTAAGCAAATTACATCTGGGTCTGTTTTGTTTCACCACACCAAAGTTTTGTTTTTTGCACGTCTGAATTCTAATCAATTTGAAGAACAGGCCCTCAAGTCGTACAAAAGCCTTCCCTGATATGACATCCTACTGTATGTGTGCCTTCTCACACTCTCCTTCTGATGTCTTTCCTTTTCAATTTGTAGTTGAATCACCAAATGAGTATGCTTGAGAATCAAGCTTTTTAAATCTCTTTTGGTTTTTTTTGAGACAGAGTTATTCTATGTACCATTCCCATGTACTGCTAGAGCTAACTCTTACTGTCAGTGGTCTATAGACTTGGTATATAGTAAATAAAATCCAACTTCCCTCATCTGTACATTTCCCCATGTGGTTCAGAGGCAAAGTTTTAGGGATGGGAGCATGGGAAAGACATACTCTGCTTATGCCTACTGTGATTATCTCAAACTCCATACCATCACTGTACTTAAAAGCTTGATTCTTACCTGGACATGGTGGCGCACGCCTTTAATCCCAGCAGTCTGGAGGCAGAGGCAGGTGGATCTCTGTGAGTCTGAGGCCAGTCTGGTCTAGAGAGCTAGTTCTAGGATAGCTAAGGCTACATAGAGAAACCCCATCTCAAAATAAATAAACAAATAAATAAGTTACAAGAAGTAATTCGTATCTTGAGAGTAAGCATTTCCTATGACAATTTTATCTCACATAAAACTTGCCTCATTCCATGGCCCACCTTATCTAACTTAACATTTAAAGTTTCACATTGCATGTTAATGTTTAATGTGTTGATCATAAACCCCTCAAGGATGAGAACATGATGAGAGTGACTTGCACCTCTCCTGGCTCTTAGTATAATTCTGAGTATAGCACAAGATGCTACGTCATCTTCCAAAACTAGTTTTTGAGCTCCAATTCAATAGGCTTTAAGTAAGAAATGGTAAAGCAATGTAATTTACAGAAAGAAATAAAATCCATTCTATGTAGTTTGAAAAAGGAGAGTTAAATGAAATGACCACACAAATATGCCTAGGCAAGGTTAAGAACACAAAAAATTCATTGTAAGCTACTCAAGGGCAGGCCATAAAAGGAGAACCCTAATTTTACCTGGAGTTGAAGGAAAGCAAAGAAAATAGAACCCAGGGGGGTACAGTGGTGCACACCTGTAATCACAGCCCTCAGGAGACAGGCAGGAGGAGGGCCATGGCTTCTTGGCCCCTGTATTAAAAATAGAAAACAACAAAACTCCAGAGAAACAGAGAAAAGACATAACTCGAGGAAGAAAGAAGACACTGGAGTCAGAAGGACCCAGTGAGTGCTGGCATGAAGTGGAATGGAAGAATGGCCTGGCTGCTGGGGGAAATGGGTGCCAAAGTCAGAGCTTGGGGAAATCTCATCTGCACCTTGAGACGGCCCATGCACTCCTGCTCAAAAACAGCTCTAGTGGCTGAGCCAGCAAATTTCAGCTTCAGAACATGGGGAGCAGGAAAGAAAAGGTGGAGGAGAATACAAGTAGGATGACATGGGCAGGGCTGGGCAGAATTGGAAAGGTAGCTGGCGCAGCGTCTGTGATAAACAGAGACAAAAAAGGGCGGAATCATTATGGAACAGGAGATGCCAGGAAACCCAAAAGTCATGTGAGTGAACTAAAGTCTAACAGCGGAATTTAGATCTTAACATGATGTTGATTTTCTTCACTAAATCTCTCTGAATATGGAGGATGAATGTCCTGCTTTGGTCAAAGATTTGTTTTCCAACAATAAGCCTGGAAATGAATATGCATACCAATCGCTCCAACACAATGAATAAGGTCCAATGATGGGCATAACTGTCACCATACCTGGATGTGGGGGCTACCCACCTACTGAGCACCTCCATTTTAGGTTTGTTTTTAAGTTGTTGGTTTTTCTTTTTCTTTTTCTTTTTTTAGTTTGGGTTCTGTAAATATTTATTTACTAATTTCATTTAGTAAATTTAAATATTATTTAGTAGAAAAGAGAAGAAATATTTATTTCTGTGGGAAAGGATAGTTACTAGAAACATCAAACCATTCTCCTTATGTTTAAATTTTACTTTAAATTTAGCTTATTATTTGTCACTATAGCTTCATGCCATTGGTGACCATATAGGGGGCAGTAAATAGTCACATAAATGGAATCACAGGACTAAAGACACAAAGGCCTTGTAATCTACTGTGTTCTCAAAAAATTAAACAGGCCCTCCCAGGAAAATTCTCTTTGTCAGGCAGCTTGTATGGCAGAGCCAGACCAGGAAAATCAGCATCCAAACTCAGTTACCCAAAGTTCTAGAAATGCCTGATTTATTTCTTACTAAGTTGACAAAGAAGAGAGTGGTTAAAGTCAAACTTATGGAATTAGGCAGATTGAGGCTCAAATCTAGCTGGCCCTTAGACCAATGATAATTCCCTCTTGATACTCCATTTCTTCCCTTGTAAACAGAGATGATTAAACTGGAGGTGGGAATGAAAAAAAAATGTTCAACTACTTTGTACAGCAGCTTGGCAGTTTCTTGAAAAGCTAAGCATACATCTACATGTGATCTGCCATTTCACTTGCAGTATCACATAAAAGACAATAAAATACATATTCCTACAAAGACACATACACGAATGAGCAGTGTTGTCTATAATAATTCCAAACTCTAAGTCACTAGCTGCTCACCCACAGATTAACAGATAAACAAGACGTGGCAAACCCATACAACAGAAAAGTTAATTCAAATGTGCAATAGTATGAATGGATCCTAACCATTACGCTGTGTGAAACAAAACTCTAGAGGATGCAATTTAACCCACAGAGAAAGAAAGTAGACAGTGTTTATCTGGGGATGAGGTACTTTAAAATAAACAAAATTAAATACGAGGTGATTACATAACATCTATTCTGTTAGGAAAATACACATAAAATGTTTAGCATAATGTTTGGCATGTTGTAGCCATCCAATAAATCCAAGGTACAGCAGGCTGATTACAATATTGTTTTACTTTTCTTTTGGGAAACTAAAGAAGCTAGTATCAGAGAGGCACGATGCAGGGAGCATCAAACCAAGAAGAGCACCTTTATGTCAAGCGGAAGAGTCAAAGCAGAAAGTCCGGGAAGCTGCAGGGAAGAACAGAGGTGGAGAAGGTTACAAAGAAGATACCAGAATAAAGGAATCATTTTCTCTCTCCATCTTCACTAAAGCAGCATGGGTTTTACTTTCAAATTACATACGTTATAAAATTAATACCTTTTCAGCAGTTTTACAGATAAATTTCCATTTGACTCACAGAAACTGATATTATTGTACTCAATAAAAAGCTGAAGGCATCTGAAAATCACTAAGTACTTTATAGCACCAAGGGGATCTATGTCTTATGATTAAATAGTAAGAGATACTCACGACCTACTTAATACACTGGAAGAAAAGGAATTGCATAACTGTTATATCTTGGTTTAAATATATATATGATAAACCAGCAAGTGCTGCCAGGCGGTGGTGGTGCAGACTGAGGTGGCACACGCCTTTAATCCCAGCAGTCGGGAGGCAGAGGCAGGTGGATCTCTGTGAGTTCGAGACCAGCCTGCTCTACAAGAGCTAGTTCCAGGACAGCCTCCAAAGCCACAGAGAAACCCTGTTTCGCACCCCCCCCAAAAAAATCCCCAAAATCAGCAAGTGCTTTACAAGCTGTTAGGGCAGACTCTCCAGTGGGCGGAGACATCGCCTACCTGAATTCTAAGAGAAGAAATGCATGGATGGCTGTGGAGGCTTGCAGATAGCACTGCAGAGTGCTGGGTAAACCAGCTGAACCTGTAATTAAAGGACGGGGTCACTGAAAAATATGCAAGCAACCTTAGCATGTGAGAAGTTTATACTGAAATACCATGAGCACTTGGGGAAATAATGACCATTATATTTAAGGAAGAGCCAGTCGACGAAATGTGTGAGTGTAAGACTTTCCCAACTTCAGCACTCCGAGAGCGGAAGCAGGAGAGTCAAGATCATCTTTAGCTACACAGTAAGCTCAAGGTCAGCCCGGGCTACAGGAAACTCTGTCTCAAACAAAACAAAACAAGTCCTCGTATGAAAAGGTATTTCCTAGTGCTAAACATGACATTTCAAAAACGATGTCATCATTGGAGTGACAATATTTAAACAATATGGGAAGGAAACTGGATTTATACACATAAAAAAGCTTAATTAATGAAGAACTACAGAAAGTAGAGTTCAGAGGTTCCTCTCTGCTGGGACATGTGGATTTAATACTTCTGCTTATAATCCAGGAGATAGAACTCCAGGTATGGGGTTTAGTGCTGGCCATCAACAACCGGGTATCTCTGTGAGCAATTACCTAGATTAGGATAGCCTCTGGGTACCCCTGAGAGGACTGTCTGGTTTAGGATAACCAAGGTGGGAGGACCCACCTTAACTGTGAGTGGTGCCTTCTCACTGACAGGGGTCCTGGAGGGAATAAAAAGGATGAAATAAGATGAACATTGGCATTCATCTTTTCTGCTTCCTGACTACGGATGGGATGTGCGCAGCTGCATGCCGCCGTGACTTCCCTGACAGGATGCACTACATCCTTGGACTCTGATCAAAATAAATCCTTCTTTTCCTTAATGTGATTCTTATCAGATATTTTGTCTTAGCAACAAGTAACTAATCCACCAAGTTTGCCCTTGATCTTGAGTTCCTTCAAATAGAAAATGCCAACAACAGTAATGAAGGGTGGGGGGGCATTGATTTGGGTAGGTAGCTCTGGAGTGTTGACCCCTTTCTCAGGCAAGAAGACCTCAGAGATGCTTTAGCTACAGGGCTACCATAGTGGAGTGGAAGACTCCATGAAGTTGAAGACTCAATGCTCATTCATTTTCAACTAGGTATGCAGAGGGCTAAGGATAGAAGTGGCCCATTTTCTCGCTGGATCTATACTGGAGGATGTTTCGTTGTTCTAAAGAAGTCTTCCTGTGGGAGTTGGGTGGGCAGAGCTATGAATATAGACTTTCTCCTTGAGGGTGGCTGTTTTGTGAGGATTGGCTAAAAATCTTAGGTGACCTAATAAACTGAGAAAGGGTCTCCCCATGTAGCTTTCACTAGCCTCAAATCTGCTATACAGACCAGATTAATCACCCACCAGCCTCCTGAGTGCTGGGATTACAGGCTACCTCCTAATATACTAGTAAACAGTCTCTTAACTTCTGTGCAATCTTTGAAGCTGATTTTGAGGTCTGCAAAGGCCTTTGGAGGGTGACACAGCTTGTGTGAAGGGAAGTGAATTCTTAACAGGCTAGGAATTTACCTCAGCACCCATGTGATACATAAATAGAAGACTAGAATGTGGTAGAGCAGTGAATTCAAATACCAAGAAAGATGCATAAAAGGCTTTGTTTGGGTGTTACAGACCCTTCACTTTGCTTCCCCTCTGTGTCTGAGATCACAGAGCTGCTGTGGATGCCTCTGCAGAAAAAGCCCACGAGGTCTGGAGGCTTCAAAGGAGAAGAATGCATTTGGGAAGCATTTAAAAGGTCTGTTTCCTGCCTCTCTAACAGTTCCTTTTGTTTTGAGGTAGTGGGGCTGGAGTCTAGGTCATCTCACATGATAGACAAGTTCTAGACCACTTGGCTACCCTCTTGACACTATCACTTGCTCTAAACAGGCGTGCATAGAAAACAGTTTTCACAAGAGTAAAAAATAACAAAACCATACCAGAAAATGTATTTTCAAATATAAAGAGCTAGTGCATAAACGTCCAGGGCTTACACATCACTTAATTATTTTAGTGAGCCCCGTGGGTACCATTATTAGGCACATATTAGGATCTCAGAAACCGAGGGTCACAGATATTAAATAATTTACTCAGTGCTACCTGACTCAACCATGTTGATTCAAACTCAAAATATCTGCCAGTCTCCAGTTTGTTTGTTTGTCTGAGATAGTTTCTCTGTGTTAACAGCTCTGGCTGGCCTGGAACTTGCTCTGTAGACCAGGCTGGCCTTGAACCCACAGTGATCTGCTTGCCTCTGCCTCCCAAGTGCTGAGATTGAAGGCATGTGTCACCACCACCAGGCCTCCATGTTCTTAATGTCCCTGTTTGATGTAACAATCTTGAAGTTCATGCAGGTATTTGAATGTGATTTTATTAAAATAACAAAAGGCAGTTCCATTAAAATACCCTTTCATCTTCATCACCATCTCCAATTTAATAATATTTGCATCTTATTCTTTACTCGGCACACCTTGATCTTGCTAGTACAACATCCACAATTACAGACTGTAAAAACTATTCATGTGTTGAGGCCGGTGATTTCACATAAATTTGTCTTGTGGTGCCTATTCTATTGCATTTTTGAGTAGGTTATAAATCTTGTTAAAATCAATAAAAACATAATTTCGAATGTTTCAAAAGCAATCTCCTATGCCACGAAGTCTCACATCCTTTCTGTTCTCCTCCCTTCTTGTCCAGTACAGGAAGGATTCTGATAAAAATACTTATACTTTTAAAGACAATAATTAGAAAAGTAATACACCATCATCTGAAAGAATTTAAAATATATATAAAGATATTCCATTATCTCAAGATTAAATGATGAACATTTTAATTTTCTTCCTTTAAATGTTTGAAATTAAAATGTTAACTGCTTTATTTTAAAGTGTGGTATAGGAATTTCAAGAAGTTAAAAATTACACATACATATTCATCTAAGATATGTTAAAATTTCAAATGTGCTTTTACTAAATTTAATGCAATTCTCCATAGTAATTCTGAAATGTTATTAACAATGAAAACTTTATTAATTTATTGAGTTGAAAAATATACTGAGAATTATATACTGAAGTTTTAATGTTTATATATTTAACTCGACTTTTGTTTACAATAATAGTCACTGTATAATGATAAAATTATATATAAAAAGTTTTTTTTTTTTTTTGGTTTTTCCAGACAGGGTTTCTCTGTGGCTTTCGAGGCTGTCCTGGAACTCGCTTGGCAGTCCAGACTGGTCTCGAACTCACAGAGATCCACCTGCCTCTGCCTCCCGAGTGCTGGGATTAAAGGCGTGCGCCACCAACACCCGGTTTACATATAAAAAGTTTAAAAAAATATATGACATTCTTTGAATGCTTCCATGTGCCAGGCACTATTCTCAGGATTTTGCCGGTACTTATTTACTAACTCTTTCCAACAATGGCATAAGGCAGAGACTATTATTTATCATGCCTTTTGTAAAAATGTAGACTTCAAGAGGCTTATTTAATTGGAGGGTTGATTTACCAAGGCAAAGAATAATGGTGAACTAAGATGGCTTTTGTATGTTCACTGGATTATTGTAATGATCTGAGTGCTTTGTGTAAGAATGGACCCCATAGGCTCGTATATTTGAATGCTTAGTCATCAGGGAGTAGTGCTATTTGAAAGGATTAGAAGGATTTGAAAGTGTGGCCTTGTTGGAGGAAGTGTGTCACTGGAGGTGGACTTTGAGGCTTCAAAGGTCCACCCAAGGCCAGTGACTCCCCACTTACCTGTGCCTGCTCAGCCTTTACTCCAGTGCCATATGTGCCATCATGCTTCCTGTCGTGATGATAATGGACTAACCCTCAGGAAACATAAGCATGCCCCCAATTAAATGCTTCCTTTTATAAGAGTTGCTCTGGTCACGGTGTCTCTTTCCAGCATTAGAACAGTGACTAAGACAGTGGGTAAATGAAACTGATAATTAGAACTTTGTCCTGGAAAGAAAGTATTGGGACACAGAATGAATAGATAGCTTTATTTCAGACAAGTGTAAAAGGAGTTCTTAATTGGTCTAGATAATAAAAGGTCAGAGTCAGATATAGAGGGAAATGTTAAAAGATTTGAGAGAAGGAGCAAGCCACAGCACACCTTACCTCCTAAGCATCTCCGCAGAGAAGAGAGCAATTTCCTGTTCATCTCTGCTTATATACTGTTACTGCCCAGCTATGTAACTTCCTGCCTGTCTGTATAGACCTCCAGACCTCTATGGTTAGCTAGTGGCAAGCTCCATTCTTTGATCCCCCGGACAGACATTATTTGTGCAAGAAAGATACCACCACAGAGAAGGATAGCCTCAGATGATGTTCTTGTGGATCGAGAACGAGGATGAGGTCTTGAACCGACAGGGCATGTTGGTCAATCAGTATAAAAGACATATAGTTGGTAAATAGCAGAGCTACTATCTAAGTCCAGGGAGGGCATCACCAAAGCCTACACTTTACCACTACCCAGACTGCCCTAAGAAGTACAAAGAAAAAGGCATTGCAAAGTGTAAAGGGAGGCTTTTCTTTTGAGAGAAGCCTTCCCGCCAGCCTGGTTCTAGAGCCGCATCAGTCCCAAATAAACACACAGGAGGCTATATTAATTATGAAGCTGTTGGCCTTGCTTGTTTCTTACTGGCTAGCTCTGACTTAAGTAATTACCCCATAATTGTTAATCTAAGTATGTCTCTTACCAGAGAAGTTTCCAGGCTTCCTACCCCATGGCATTACATCTTGACTCCTGTGTTTCTCCTTCCCAGAGTTCTCCTGGACTCCTAGTCCCACCAATCTAGATTCCTATTGGCCAGCAGTACTTGATTGACAAATGCACAGGACTTTCCCCCAATAGCAAAGCAAGTAAAAGTCCTCCTGCTCCACAGCCCAGTGCTAACAGCTGCCATTATATTGATACACATCTTTTGAAACCCTCTTTTCACGCAGGGTTTCCATGAAGTCAGTAAGCTTTGGTAGACTGGTATGTGGTCCTCATGGAACACGAAACCATAGAAGACATGTGAAGAACCACTTCAAGGGCATTTCTTACTTGCCTCCTGGTGTTTTTAAAAAGTGTGTAAGACCATCTCTTGTCTCCTGGAATCTGAGGAGGTTTCCATGAGCGTTTTCCTTTTCACTCATAAAACAAGTATTTGAACTCCAAAATTGGGTCAAATTTCACATACTACAGGGATGATCCTCCACAAGATTGCCCTCATTACAGGTACTGGTTCCAAGATCAGGAGTTCCCAGACAAAACACATTTCTGGCTAACTATCTGCAAATTTAAGGATTTCCATCATAATTCACTGGAATGATTTAGAGAATTAAGGAAAGTTTGTACTCAAGATTATAGTTTTATTATAAAAGGTACAAATCAGGCCCAGTGAGAAGCTTATCTGGTAGAAAGCACCATGGAAATGTGGAAGGACAAAACCAATTCCACAAAATTGTCCTTTATTCTTTATACATGCACTGAGACACACGTGTGCCAACACACCCACACACACCCACACACCCACCCACCCACACACCCAAATACCCTCCACACACATCAGAGGCAGGCATTTGAAGAGATGCATACATCAAGGCATGTAAGGCTCTCCAAAATGAAGTACCCGTGTACTGCTTCCCAGAACATTACTGTCTGTTTTCTACCCCCTACTAGCACAACACATTCTCCACCCAAACATGACCATCTGTGTTCTCCACACATGACCATCTGTGTTCTCTACATATCACCATCTGTGTTCTCCACATCATCATCTGAGTCCTCCACACATGACCATCTGTGTTCTCCACACATCACCATCTGTGTTCTCCACATTACCATCTGTGTTCTCATTGTCTGGAATTTTTATTTGGAATACTACATAGTGATTACTGATGGATCATGTGACCCCAAACCCATTTTATCAGTTAATTCTTTTTTGTTTGTTTGTTTGGTTTTTTTTTTTTGTTTTTTTGTTTTACGAGACAGGGTTTCTCTGTATTGTTTTGGAGGCTGCCGGTCCAGCCTGGACTGGAACTCACAGAGATCTGCCTGCCTCTGCCTCCTGAGTGCTCGGATTAAAGGTGTGCGCCACCACCGCCCGGCTTATCAGTTAATTCTTGGCTCTGTGACCAAACACCTGAAAGGGAAGCAACTTTAAAGAATGAAATACTCATCTTAGCTCATGGTTTGGGAGGTACAGTTCATGAGCAGGGCAGGTACGGTGGCAAACAGCTCTGTATCAGTAGAAGCTTGCAGCAGCTGTGTACTCCGTCATCTCTGGGTGGACCGTGAAGACTGGGGTGCATCTGGAGATAAAACCTGAAAGATTGCCCCATAGTGATCCACATCCTGGAGCTGGGCCACACCTCCTAAAAGTCCCATAACCTCACCAAACAGTACCACTGCCATCCTTGGGCTCCACAGCCTCATGGTCATCTCATAACGTAAAATGTAAAACTTCCAAAGTATTACAGTCTTCCAGTTCTGATGTTGTCCAAAGTCCCTTCTTAGACACAAATTGCAGGCTCAGCTCCAAGTACCTGTAGGATCAAAGTTTCATGCTTTTCAATAAACATGAGCACAGAGTAAATATTCAGGTTTCGAAAGAAATGTGGACACAGCAAAGAAAGCAGACCGAAGCAGGACCAGCCTCACCAGGACAGACATCAGACCCTGCAGCTCCGCGTCAGGCTTCTGGGGCTCACCGTGAAATGTCTATGCTCTAACAAGTTTGGGTAAGCCCTCTCCAGACGAGCCTGCAGCACAAGTGGCCTCTCTCCTGGATAGCCTGGATTTTTTGAAATCTCCAGTGCGCTGGGTCTCAATTACAATTTGGGTTTGCACTTCACAGCTTCACACTCAGGCGCTCCTTACAGGGAGCCCTGCTACATAATTGTTGGGCTTTGGTGGTTTTGTGAAACCTTGGTAAAAGCTTCTATGATCCCTTCCCTCTTGCAATTTGCATGATTGCATAACTAACATATGTGACTAGTACCAAATACTGCTACTAGCTGTAGCCTAGCTCTACTGGATCACAGATATAGAGGCCTCTTTCCAGGGGAAGACATAAACAATGTCTACCTCTTCTACAACAACAAACCAAGGCATGATTCCACCAATTCACTCTGGGCATCCTAAGTTTATCAGGCCTCCTTAGAGAGCACAGATGAGAAGTTACTTAGAGGGGTGTGAGTGGTCCTTCCCCAACGAGCCACATCTGAAAAGCTTTATGCGAGTTGGTTCCACGGTGTAAGGGTTAGCACTCTGGACTCTGAAAAGCCTTATGCAGCAGGGATGAGGGGTTCCTCACAGCTGCAGAGATGGAGCTAGCCTTCCTTACCATCATCTTCCCCAGCCTCTATATGCTCCAGTACCTCTCCCAGGTCTCGTGCAGAGTTGCCATGTGGTATGAGCAGTGGGCTACTCAAGTAAAACTCTCATGCCCTTCCATGTGGTGGTCTCAACCTTCAGCAAGTACAGCTGGTATGATCTTTGGCAAGGGGCACAGCTGAATGCTTAGCTCAGAAGATGGTCACTCAACAGCCCATAAGGCTGAGTCTGTGAAATCACTTCCCTAGGAGACCTAGATAGATCAGAAAATGCTGGAGTGTTTTCCAATGAAAAATTCCAAATGACTTTGCACTATTATGCCTAGGAGTTCTCAAAGGTTAGGCTCTTGTCCCCAAGGCATCTTTTCTGTTGTCCGAGTGGACAATAGAAAGCCTTCAACTTGAGGTTTCTTCTTAGTTACACTAATCTCTTTAATAATTACATCTGTGTTGTCTGAACCTGTCTGTTCATTCTGTCTTTAAACCACATTCAATCTCCTGCTAAACTATGTTTTTCATATTCTGTTCTGCTTTCTGCTGTTTCACTGTAAGTCTGGGTAAAAGCAGTGAGTATTAACCATGCCAGTAGTAACAGCCTGAATGTTACACTGTTTTGAAATTTCCTCTAATAGTGTAGTCCATTACTCTTTAATTCAACCTCACTCAGAATTTCAAGGCATCGGTGGAATTCCGTCAGCTCCTTTGCCAGCATACACCACAAATGGCACTAGTGCAATTCCAGTCAAAGTCTTTCTTCCTGTTAGAAATCCAAGGAGGCCAACCTTTACTTTCCACATTCCTGTCAACACTCTGGTCTTCTGTATCAGGACTGCCCATTAATTCTGCTTATAGCATGGAGGCTGCAGCTTCAAACTCTTTCACTCTCTTCCTGCAAACCACTTCTGGAGGCATATGAATCAGATGGTCAAGATTATCACAGCAATGACCCTATTATTGGTATCACATTCTATTTTCATTACTTTTTTTGGAGAAACCAAATATGTGGAAAGAAGTAATGAAAAGGAATAAGGATTTATTATTGCTCAGTTTGAAGGGATACAGTTTATGGTAAGGAAGGGATGGCAACTCTGTGACATAGGGTGTAGGGTTTCTTGGACCACCAGCCCCCAAATCATGACACAGAGACTTATTACTAGTTATGAGTTTGTCCCGCCAGCTCTTATAAGTTAATTTAACCTGTTTCTCTTCATCTACGTTTTGTCTCAGGACTTTTTAACCTTTCTT
Organism: Mesocricetus auratus; assembly: GCF_017639785.1. NCBI lineage: Eukaryota > Metazoa > Chordata > Mammalia > Rodentia > Cricetidae > Mesocricetus > Mesocricetus auratus. Next base: position 25,589,376 of record NW_024429201.1, on the reverse strand, counting down.
TCCTTCTGTATGTCCCAATTTCCTGCTTCTTCTGTGTCTGTCGTCTGTCTGTCTGTCTGCCTGTCTGCCTGCCTGTCTGTCTGTCTGTCTGTCAGCTTCCTGGTCCCTGGCATCATCCACAATCTCTCCCTTATTCTTTCTTGAGCCCAGCTTCCTTCTCCTACTTATTTCCTCTGTCTGCCAGCCCTGCCTATCTCTTTACTGTCTAGCTATTGGCCATTCAGCTTTTTATTAGACCAAGCAGGTGTCTTAAGCAGGGAAGGTGAAACAGCAACACATCTTTACATAGTTGAACAAATGCATATAATAAACAAATGTAATGCATCCTTACATAGTTAGAGTAACATTCCACAATAATTCGGAGCCTAGGGAAGCTGCTTGATCATATCTGGGTAGATCAGGGCTTAAAGAAAGGAAAGCACAGAGTTAGGCTACAAAGTGGCTCCATGACACACTTCCTTCAGCTAGGCCTGACTTTCTAAAGGTTCAACAAACTTCCCAACTCAGCAAGGAAATAAGGGTTCAAATAGATGAGCCTATGGGGGACAATTCACATTCAAACCATAACAATCATCAAAAATAATAAAGGCACTTCTACATTTTGGGAATTCTAGAGATTTTGCTTTCCTTCTAGGAGCCAGGAACAAAGGCCAGCCAAAGTCTTTATTAAATGATATTTTCTCCCACTGTTAGCTATAATTGTAGTCTATTAAACTGCTCAGTTGCAACATGGAATTGGCTCCTTAGCAACAGGGCATTGTCACCAAATCCCTTTTGTCTCTCTGTGGTCCAATAGGACAAGGGACATGGCAACTTTGCTGTGCTTTCTTTTAACTCTATAAATAATAAATTGGATGACGTTTTAGAAGGGCTTATTGTTTCTCAATCAGTCAAATATGTTAGCCTTTCTTGGCTTGTCATGCATAGAAGTAAGAAAAATTTCAAAGGGACAAATGAGGGAAATTAAATTATTCACTTTGCTTTAGAAATTTGACTTTTAGGGGCATTGTGATGGAAGCTGGCATAGTGGCCCATGCTTGTAAGTCCCAGCTCTTAGGAGGACAGAACAGAAGGATCACAAGTTTGCGGTCAGCTGAGGCTCTGCAGGAAGTTCTAGGCTAGCCTGGGCTACTCTGTCTCAAAAAATAAAAAGTAAAACCAAGGAGATAAATCAACAAACAAAAGCATGCAAATGTACCTCTTCAGCAGGCCACCTATGAAACACAAACACTGGGCTGGAGAGATGGCTCAGCCGTTAAAGGTTAGGCTCACAACCAAAGTATGAAGCACAAGCATGTAAGTTGGATATTGGTTATGGCCAATGGTACTATAGGAGAGGAAGATTTCTTGGAAGGATAAGATACAGAGACGCTAATAGGAAGGGACTGTTGTGGTGTTTGCTCAGACTTGTCAGAAACTCTCTTAATAAAAATGATTTTGGGAGTGTTTAGCTTTGATGAAAGCATTTTTCCTACATCATCCTAACAAAGTCTTACAAGTTGCTGCTTCAGTGAATCTAAAACATAAAAGACAGGCAATGACTCCAAGGACAACCAATTCTATTGATACAGATCTAATCATTTTTGTATTCTTTCTCATAGGAAGCTGAGACTTGTCTTCTAATAATCTTTGCTATTGATCTGTCACTATTTCATGGAAGGTGTATTCACATAGCTATTAGCTACGCTTTGTGACAGACCCTCTATGAAGTCACCCAGTTTAAACGCATGCTTTCATCCACGTTCACACAGCCTTCTCTTGGTACTCGCCACTTTATTCTGCTATCTCATCAGCGTCTCTCATAAACAGGATACACAGCTCCAATTTCATCAGTGAAGAGCACAATGAGATTGTTTCTAATAAGATAGGTTATATCATTTTCTTCCCTTTATAAATGTATTTTGTAAACTTACAATGTCTTTTTCAAAGAATGGTATGAGGGAGAAAGGAAATTGTAATGTCTATTAATGTCTCATTCTATTGTAGTATAATTGAATTTTACACATTGATTTGAGTCGGGATCTGGATCTCAGTATTCAGCATGGCCTCAAACTTGTAATTCTTCTGCCTCCCATTTTCAGGCATCACTACATGCATTTTTTCTTTTTCCTGTGTGTGTGTGTGTGTGTGTGTGTGTGTGTGTGTGTGTGTAGATGAGAGTGCATGTCTATATATGTGGATGTGGAAGCCTGAAGTTGAGTTTTCCCTCAATCACTTTCCACCTTATTATTATTATTTTGTTTGTTTCTTGTTTCTTGATACAGGGTATCATTATGTAGCCCTGGATGGCCTGGAACTGTCTATGTAGACCATGTTGGCCTTGAACTCACAGAGATCTACTTGTCTCTGCCTCCTGAGTGCTGCTAGTGAAGACACACATCACCACGCCCAGCTTTCTACCTTATTCAATAAGACAGGGTCATTCACTGTTCCTGGAGACTGCAGATTCAAGTAGACAGTCTGGCCAAAGAAATCCAAAAAACCCTTCTGACTTTGCCTCCCCAGCACTGGGATCATACACCACGATCAGTGTTTGATATGGGTGATGGGGATTAAACTCAGGTCCTAAGCTTGGCTCTTTATCCACTGGGCTATCATTTTAGGCTCACATATGTATCTTTAATAACATTTAAAATAATTGGACTCGGTGTTATGATTAAAATAATACAAGCTCACTATAAAAAGAATTCAAACAACACAGATAGTATTAGGGGAAAAAACAGAAACAAAAAACTTCATCCTTAACTCTCAAATCTATATTCACATGTCCTAAAGGCAACCACAGTTTTTTGTCCATCCAGAATTTCCTTCTGTATTAGGCATCTTTCCATATCAGCACTCAGGAGTTACCTTAGCCTTTTCAGAGAGTTGTATTTTATTGCAAATGTCATGGCATCATTTATTTAGATAATTCTATATAGATGGACAAAGTTAAATCCTTTTTCATTTTAAAGCAAGACAAAAAAATCTTTGCACGTGTTACTTTGAACACCGAAGAAAATACAGCTGTAAAGTGAATTCCTTGAAGTAGCCCTGCTACGTCAAACTTTACCTGTCTTCAAAAGCATATCAATTTATTTTCCTACTGTGAGGACGAACTTGTCTTTCTGTGTGCTGAACTAGAAACTAACCCATTTCTTATGACTGGCAAGTGGGATGCCATGTGGACCGACTGTCTTCTCTCTGTCCCTCCAGATTCACCCTGCACTCTTCCTTGCCCCAGGATGACAATCACAGGCTCTGCCTGTAGCTTCCTGTCTGCCAGCTCTAAGAGGGAACAAAGTAGAGAGAGGACTGGGTAATGAGGTTGACTGACCACTGATCAGATCTCTGTGTGATGGCTGTGCCCTATAAGCAGTTGCTCAGGAAGCTGTGTCTGTCTCTGGGTCCCAGTCCCCGCTTTCTTTCCCTGGCCTTTCAGACATAGAGAGGGTGGTCTATCTTGCAAGGCCAAGTCCTGACCTGTTTTTTTTTTTTAACCTAACCCAACTTTGTAAAGGCCAATGTCCTTGTTAAGTGCTCCTCAGAGTACCCAGTTTTCTGGTTCCTGGAACTTCAGCCTCCTAAGTTTTCCTGAGCTATGTATGACTTTCTAACTTCCTGCAGTCTAGCTACTCTAGATTCTGTTGTTTCTCTAAATGGTTGAGACCTGACACAATTATTTTCTGCTTAAGGATAGCAGAAAGTGGTAATTAATTCAGCATATAACAATACAATGGAGCACCTATTGTGTGCTAGACATTGTCTTGCTATAGGCTCTGAAGAGGAGATGGGCAAGGTTCCTGAGAGTTAGGGGTGTGGTTAGGGTGTGTGTGTGTGTGTGTGTGTGTGTGTGTGTGGTGTGTAGTGTGTTGAGCATGTTTCTGGTGTCTATGCCCATATGTGTGCACATGGAGGGCAGAGGGTGACATGAGGTACCGTCTTCTAACACTCTCCACATTTAAAAAATTATTAATTTTATGCACATGGGTATTTTGTCTGCATGTAGGTCTATGCACCATGCATGTGCCCAGTGCCTGCGGAGGTCAGAGAATCAGATACCCTGGGGACTGGAGTTACAGACAGTTGTGACCTGCCACGTGGGTGCTGGGTATTGAACCTGGGTCCAACCGGTCTGAGAGAGCGGTTAGTGCTCTGAACTCTGGAGCCATCTCTCTAGACAATCTTATTTATCTTTGAGGCAGGGTCTTTCACTTAATCTGAAATTCAACCAATTGGATAGACTAGCTGACCAGTGAGTCCCTGACATCCATCTATCTCTACTTCTAGAGATACAGAATTACAGGGTACACTGCCAAGCCCGACTTACATGCATGCTGGTATCCAAATTCAAGTCCTCATGCTTATGCAGTAAGCATGTGAGTGACTGAGCCGTCTCCCAAGTCCAGTTTTTCATCTCTTGAGATGTCATCTCATTTGATCATTTATTGATTGGATCGTTAGTTTTTCTATTTTTCAATGGGTCTTCTCAAATTCTAGCTACTAAGGTCCTATCAGATGTCCACCAGGCAAAGATCTCCTTCTGTCCTCTAGGCTGCCTCTTCAAGAGCATGCTTGTTTTCCAGATCGTTCAATCCTATTATCAGTCACTACTTTTATTTCCTGAGCTGTCAGGGCTCTCTTTGGGAAGCCTCTGGCTGTGCTTGTATCCTGAAGTGCTTTCCTGTAGCAGCTGCAGCTTCAGGCCTTACAGTAAAGTCTTTAACACTTCTTGAATTTATTTTTATACAGGGGAGAGATAGGAATATAGCTTCACTGCTCTACATGTGGATATCATTTTCCTAGAACTACTTGTTGAAGAGCCTGTCTTTTTCCCTAATCAATGTGTGTTTTGGGTAATTCTGTCCAAAATGAGTTGGCTGTTGTTATGTAGATTTACTTTGGGGCACCCAATTCTATTCCATTGGATTATGTGTTTTTGTTCCAATGCCATGCTATTTTTGTGGCTATGACTCTGTAGTATAAAGTTCAGTATTCTGATATCTCTAACATTGATTTTTCCCCCCTTAGGATTGCCTTGATTATTTGGGGTCTTTAGTGCTGTGTCATGAAACTTGGGATTGTTTTCTCTAGATCTGTGAAGAAGGTCTTTGGAATTCTGATGGGGATTGCATTGGGCAAATCCAGCTACATTATCTATGTTAATTCTGAAACTTTACAAGCAAAGAGGTCTTTCCAGTTTTAGCATCGTTTATCCATTTTTCTTCAATGTTTTAAAGTTTTCATTGTGAGACTAGAGAGATGACTCAGTGGCTGAGAGAAGTTGCTGTGAAAGCAAGAGGGCCCAAATCAAATTTCCAGTACCCGTGTAAAAGTTGGGATGCTATTCATGCCTATAAGGCCAGAGTTGGTTGGCAAAGACAATGATCCAAGCTGATGAGCTTCAGATTCAGTGAGATAGTCTCCTCACTACACAGATGTGCACTCCCAACACACATGTGTGCACACAGCATGCACCTCACATACAAACACATAAAAGATGACTTTTTCATTGTGCAAATTTTCTTATCATTAGTTTGCTTTAGTCCTAGGTATTTCTTACATACATGTGGTTGGCTTTCCAACAGGCACTGACCCTTCTGCTTTGCTGCAAGATGTCTAATTTTGTTCATACAACACACAGAGGGATGAATTATCATTTCTAACCTAGTAATGAAAATCCAGTTCCAAATAGTCTGTGATACAGGCACAGGTATACAATCTAGTTTTGACTAAAAAGACATGAAAAAGAATTTGGGGATGACATTATGAAAAGTTTTTTTCCTGACAAGTAAGAGTCAAGGGGGAAAGATGCATGTTTCCTCCTCCTTTCTCTCTTTGGAAGCTCCTTGTCTGAATAGGAAGTCTGGAAATACAACTATCTGACAAAGATGAGATAGTAAACCAGACTCAGAAGACAACACGGGAAGACAGCAATGTGAAGGGATGGAAAGCAGGCCGACCGTGGAGTTTTAGAACCAACTGAAGGATGACCTAGACCCAGATCTCCCACTACGCTCATAAGGAAAAACAAACAATGCGTGTCTAGCGCCTCACCATTACTTGGACTTTGTGTTCTTACAGCTGATAACAAATCAGCCCACACACTGGGCAATGATCTTCAACTTAACAGAGGAGAAACAGGAGCCACAATCATGTAGTTTCTCTTTGGGTAAGACATATGAAATCCGGGTTTCCTTCGAAGTATTAATCGATACTAGCAGGTACTTGATCAATACAGGAAATACACTTTTATCAAATGTAAAATATGAGAAAAGAATAATATATTATTAAAATAATAGATGTCGTGATGGTCAGTGTTAGGTGTAAGCTTGATGGAATTAAGGGACACCTAACTGGTAAATCATTAGTTATGGGAATCTAAGGCATATATAAAGAGACCCACATTTAAATCAGTGGTCTTACTAAAAAAGATCCACCCTCACCAGGCACCATCTAACTGTGTATGCTCCGAGTAGAACAAGACAGAGGGAAGAATGCTTTTCTACATTGAAGTTTGGGCAATCATCCCTACCCACAGACACCATAATCACAGGTTCTCAGGGGTTTAAGTCTGACCTAAGTGGTGCTTTTGGCTTCTCTGGTTCTCCAGTCTTTTTGGCTGAAATTGAATCATTATGCCAGCCCCTTGGTTCTCCAATGTGCAGATTGGGGACTTTTTTAGTTTCCATAAACTATGAGCACCAGATCCTATAACAAATGTCCCTGTGTCATCTGTCTAGTACGTGTGTATATATATCCTTTTGGTTTTGCTTCCCTAGAGAACGCTAATTGCAATGTAACATTTAGAGCAATTACTATCTGATGGGATCTGTCTGACCGTTTATGCAGGAGAAAGCCTTTAACAGAGGTTCTGGGTGTCAGCTGCAGGCATGTCAGAGCCCTCACCAATTACATGCAGCTTCAGCCTCATTTCTTTGACAAGAAGGCGATTTCCTTTTACAAGCATGGCTGTCCTGAATACCTTGGGTGCCGTTTTTATCCTCGCTGGCACAAGAGTCACAAAACGAGGTAGCTCATTTAAAATATTTTCCTCATGGTTGTTCTGTTTCCCCATTCAGGAAAAAGATTATTGGTTACCATGGCAATCAGCTTCCATAGCATTCCATTCTAAGTAGCTCCACAGGTGCAGCTTTACTCCACAGTCTTGACTGTAGTCCCCTGAAGATCTGCACAGCTTCCCAGCCTGTTCTCTGTGACTGCTGCTTAAAACGTCCAACAGGACAAAGTTAAGCCTGATAATTTTTGAAAAGCACTACAGCCCATGGATGTTAAAAAAACAGACCGCACATCAATTTCCTCTAATTGTGAAATTATTATGATCAATTCCCCTCTCCTGTTCAGGTGCTCAACAGCACCTGACTGTAAACCTTTTGGAATCTTCTTTTTTAAGCGTAATATGCTTTTCACTTCTCTGACCACACTTGGAAAATCAGCAATGAGATTACAATAAAAATCAAGGCAGGGAGCGTGCCAAGAGATTTATTTCCCATGTTCTGCAGCATAGTTTTCCTATGGGTAATGCTTCAATCTTTCTCCCTCTACAACTCACAAACCATTCTATTTAAGTGGGGGTGGGGAGCAAGTGTGGATGCTCTCAGATGAGTAAATCTGTCCGGAAGACTTTGCCCTGGAGTAGCCAAACACCTACATTCCCACTCTTGAGGCGGTTTCATACTTTTTAAATTGAGAGTCCTTTGAAAAGACTTTTCAACTACTCTATTTCTATTGAGAATAAGCTTAGTGATAAAAATAAGGACGGCTCTATACAAGCCAACTCAAGTTAATGATGGCCTGGGTGTGCTAAATCATGGAGCATGTGGACTGAAACGTTTAGCATCCACTAGAAAAAAATTTACTTTTTCATTCTTTCTTATTATTACTTTTAGTTTTTGAGGGCTACTTAGTTTCTATTTAATTATTTGTCTTAAGCTAGTAGGATTTCTATTGCTGGGGAGCTATTTATGTATTATTTCTGCTCATGACTTGATTTGAAGTCAGTTGTATTTTGTGATTAAAAACATGATACTCCAAAGGGAGTTGCTATTACCTAATGTTAGTCAATTAAAAATAAATCCTGGCTTTAACTCCCTTTTCTGAAATTTTTCTAGCTCATGAATGACTTTCCATTAAAAAAGGCCCATCTCATGACAGATCTATGAACATCCCATTGGAGGCTGCCATCTCCTGCTAAGGGCATGAAAGTAAACTCAGAAACTGAGACAGATGCTTTCGCCCACAGATTCTAAAATCAGAGGGTATTCATAAACCGCCCCACATATCTGAGAGCATAGTGGGAAACAGGAACTGTTAAAAAATTGAAATGCTACTGAAGTACTTTCTTCCATTTCCGGTGAGAGAAATTCATTCCTTTCTAGGAAGTTCAGTACTTATAAAACAAAACAAACCAGAAATTGGAATTTATGGTATGGCAGCTCATTTTAGGGGGGAAAGATATTTACTGCCAGACGAAAAGTTCTATAATGGTTCTCCGATTCCTCTCATAGATGTACAGGAATTGTTTCAAAGTTGGGGAAGCACAGCATTTATTTCTCCGAGAATGTCTCATATCGTGTTTCAAGGTTTTACTTACCCCCTTGGCTATATACATTGTATGAATACAACTACTTCCTGATAATGGGAATCACACACAAATGGGAAAGAAAAACAAAACTGGCCAAATATAGTTTGAGTTTACTAGAATATGAGGTTGACATAGTTATGTTCATTTTGAGCAGTTATATCACACTGAACCATCAGATTTATGTACAAAAAAAGTTGTTCTCTTTCAACTGACAAGAGGCAGCTGAGAAGAAACCCTGCCACTGTGAAAAGCAGACAGGGAGGAAGGGCTGGTGTTCTAAAGGCACAGAAGCAGCTCCCGGACTGTCTAGGCAGTTCTGTAAAAATCAGCTCACTAAAGAATACAAATGGGAGGAAGTTGTAATCATAAGCTTGAATGAAGTGTTTGAAAATGGCAAAATAAGAGTTAGTTAATACGGAAAGACCCAGAAAGAGAAAATTAGTTCTGAGGGGAAGTGTTTTTTAAAGAAAAATATTTTTTTGCATTTTAGAGAGTAATAACAATTTACATTTTAATTTGCAGGGATCAAAAGATGACATTATTTGAAGAATGGCAGTTTCACTTTTTTCATATTTTATATTTAAGTAGAAAACTCAGTTTGTCTGAAATGTACCAGTTTCTATAAGTATGATTATAATACATATTAGATAACCTGGCAACCTTTCATTATGATGCTTAAAAACCAGTACGCTTTAGTTAATCACACAAGTGTGAAGATGAGAGCTGGGATCCCCAACATCCATGCATGTGCTGGGTAGGATGTCCAGCACTGGAAAGGCAAAGACTGGATGCTCAGAGCAAGCTGGGTAATTAGATTAGCTCTACTGATGAGCTGTGAGTTTAGGAGAGGGAGAGAGAGGGAGGCAGGGTGGGAAGGAGGGAAGGAGAGGGGGAGGGAGGAAGGGAGGGAGGGAGGGGGGAGGGAGGGAAGGACAGGGGGAGGGAGAGAGGGAGAGAGGGAGAGAGTCTTAGGTCAGCTTGGGCTAAATATTGAGACCCTGTCTCAATCAAAACAAAAAACCACTAGTCCTGGCATAGTCTATAGAGTTTTAGTTGATTTTATTTTGAACTGCATTGGTATTGATTTATTATTCTTCTAAGGACAACTGCATGGTTTGGTAATATTATTATGTGCTGGATTTTCCAGGCCACTTCAGATTTTGAATATTCTGTTTAATGTCAAAAGACTTTAGTTTGTAAAATATGGTCACTGAATTTATAGAGTAACTGAAGTAATAGCCTTCAGCAGTATAGTATGCAGCAATTCTATTTCTGGGCCATGATTGTCAAGTTAAATCAAATAAAAGTTAAGTCCAGCCTGTGAATCAACCTAATAAACGGCTATCTTAGGATAATGAGGCCATTTTAAAACACGATGATTTTAAAAACACGATTTTCACGTATGTAGCTATAGAATTATAGATGGCTAATCATCCTTGCCATATAGAAAATGAAAATTACTTGAGAGTTATTGTGGTTACAAGACTCAAAAATGTAACCCTAATGTATGTTTACTAATTAAAAGGTCTTTGCTCCCAGACTGTAACTGATATTCTTGGTAGGTCAGAACTGAAGGGATTCATTGGCATTTGCGATGCTGCGGAACGATTATTATCTGAGGGAATCTAAGTTTTACTTTAATGAATTTGATTCATTATGCCATGCCGAACCATGGTTATGTTGTGAAAGGCAACGTTTAGAACCCCCTCTGCTTTAATTACTGTCCTTTGTAACAAGTTTGTTTCTAACTCCACTTAAAAAAAATCCGTGCCATGGAAGGAGGGGTAGTTTAAAAGTTACCTATGTTCAGATTGGTATTTAGGACTCCTAAAATTAACGGAGATTTCCCCCAAGTCTACCAGTAGTGATCACTCTCCCTCCCACGTTGGAATGTGAGCAGCCCGGGGATGCTGCTGCAAACCCAGTGGGAGAGGGAGACAGGACATTACCGGCGACACTTCGGCACTGTTGCTAAGAGTGATTCACTCGCGTTTGGCACATTTGTGCCAGCCAAGGAAACCTCCTCCCGCCGCTTCCTTCTCCGAGCTCTCCTCCGACTGTCTCCGGCGCTTTGGCCTTTAAGAGGCGAGAGCAGGTGGGCACACAGCAGCTCGCCCAGCCCTCCTCCCCCTGCGCCTTCCCTAATTTAGCAGTACTTCCGGCCGCGTGACATCATCCCCCGCACAGGGTGACGTGAGCGGAGGGTGACGTGTGTGCGGAGAGAAGCGCGCTGACGTTGCTATTTAAAGGTCCTCCTGCGGGGAGGATGGAGACACAGCGAGAGCACCCGGCGTGCGGAGCGGAGGAGGCCGCGGTGGCCCGGAGTCAGCGCGGGAGTCGAGCACGTCGCTCGCCCGCCGCCGCCGGCCGCTAGGGGAGGGGAAGGAAAAAGGGACGGACCGACGGACCGGCCGGCTAATCCCCTCCGGGCTGGTCCCTTACCTCCTAGCTCCGAGCCCGGGCCCCGCCTCCGCCGCGCCCCACCTCCTCCGCCGGCCTGCGGCGGCGGCGGCGCTCCACCCCTCGAGCCGGGAGGGCCGCGCTCTCCGCCCCGCCCCGCCCCGCCCCCTCCCCTCTCCCGCTCGGCTGCCGTGCTCGCCTCACGCCGGCGGCGCGGACCGGGAAGCGGCGCCGTCAGCTGCGCTCGTTTGGGAGCCGCTCTGTGAGGGCAGAGCAGGCAGCGACGGGTGCCAGGCCGCCCGGGGCCGGCGGAGGCTGCCGCTGAGGGGAGTGTGAGGAGGCAGCGGCGGCCCGGGGCATGTGAGGCGGCACGGAGCCGGAGAGACGAGCCGGGGTGGGGGGAACGAGCCGCGGCTGCCGTGCCTCGGACGAGCCGCGTGCCTCTCGCCTCAGCGCGCGGCCGCCGGGAGCTGGGGGCTGGGTGCCGGGGACCGAGCGGGGCTGGGTTCTCTCTGATTCATTCATTCTCCGCCGCCTGGAGCCCGAGGCCGCCGGTGCTGCGAGGAGAGGCGGGAAGAGGGGGCGGCCGCGAGCGAGCGGGGCTCCATTGTGCTCGGCGGGGGCCGGGAAGCCGAGGGAGGTGGGCTTGGGCCCCCTGCGCTGCTCCCCGGCGGCGGCTGCGCCCCCAGCTCGCCGCCAGCCTGGAAATGGCTCCGCTGATGCTCCTCGAGAGAACGAATCGATCCTCCCCAGCCTTCTCTGCCTGCTCTCCACCTCCTCTCCGCTCCGAGTCTTAGGAGGACGAACATTCAAAGGACAGATTCCAATGTGGTGTGCCGTGCACATCGCGAGCGGCCGCGGTTTGCACTTCGAGATTTTTTCTATATAATTTTTTTTTTAAATGTAAGCGAAGGCAGACAGCGGCATTGCTGCCTGTAGGATTTTTATTAAAGTGCACGTCGCGTTGGGTTGCACGCTCCACCCCTAGGGACCTGGTGTGGTGAAATTTGAACCCACCGCCTTAGCCCAGAGAAGGCCGAGTTCCCTGGCTCCTGGAGGCGACGTGAGCGAAATGACCAGCGAACTCGTTTTTTATAAGACTCGGTGAAGCTGGGTTTTGCGTTTTCCTACGCGTACACTGATTTTGTGGAATAGTTGAGTGCTATATTCTCCGCGCAACCTTTTCAAATTCCAAATAAGCAAATGTTTGAACGCTTTGGTATCAGCGCGAGTGAAGTCCTTTTACCCACAAGAACTAACTGAATTGTCAGCATCGTTGAATTACCTCCGGAAAAGATCTCGGGGGTGAAAAAGCAGCTGCAAAATAACAGACGGAGAAAATTCCTTGGAAGTTATTTCTGTAGCATAAGAGCAGAAACTTCAGAGCAAGTTTTCATTGGGCAAAATGGGGTAAGGATTTTGTGCTTACCACAGCTTCAAACCTGTTTGTGCGTGTGTGCAGTCGAGTGGTGGTGGTGACTGTTTTTAAATTCTACCTCTTGCTAAAAGGGTACTACTTTAAAAAATAGATTATATTTGTATTATTGTAGAGCGACGCCAGAGGTCCTAATTAGAACGTGTAATGTTGTTTGTAACTCAGTTATAGTCTTATTGATGATGTGTATGAAGACAATGCACTAAGTCTACCCTGAGCCTCTTAATTGATGAAACCGCTGTGTAGGTTACCAAAATCTTGCCATCTTTTGGTTGACCGGTATCGCTCAAAGAGAAGGGCTGCATTCTTCTAGTACTTTGTAGAAATAATCAGTTGCACAAAGGGACGATTGTAATGACTAGTTAGACTACCGTCCTTAAAACTGATCCCTTGTAAGTTGTCGCCCTCACTGTGCCTGTGTTTTATCCTTGAACATCCGAAGCTAAATGTACAGCATTGGTTTATTGGGCATGAAAATGAGAATCTCAGTGTCTCACTGTTGGGGTTTCCACAGTGTGGTTGCTAGAGAGAGAAAGCTTTTGGTTGAAGGAACTTGGTCACTTTTTCTGGTTTTCTCTTTTAAGCTTAGACTTTTAGCTTGTGTCAGCAGTGCCAGATTTATGTCTTCGTCATAAGCCAGCCAAGAGTGCATTTTCCAAACTTTTCGTTCTAATGCTAGGAGCTCTTCTTTATTTAAGCTGGAAACAGAGTGAGTGGTGATCTGTTCATTTCTTCAGTGGATGGTCGATGCTGTCTCTGCATTCTTCCCATGGTCGAATTAACAGCGGTAAATATGTAGTTGAGGGACAAGGTTTGGAGCGATGGATTCTGAGATTCATTGTGATGCTTTATTAGCAGCACACAATTTTCTTTAAAGTTCTCGAGTAGTTCCTTTTTCTCCTGGCAGTTAAAATTTGAAGTTTATTAGCTTATACAACTTTGAAAATGTAGAACACGTGTCACAGGAGTCCTTCCTCAGAAATTAATTATGAGTTGATAATTATGTTTAATACTTAAATGACAAGGATAAAAATGTAATTAAAATACCTTCTTTTATTTCTGGTGCTGCTAGTAGCTTGGTGACCTGCAAATTATTTAACCTTTATGGATTGTATTCTTATCTGTAAAATAAGGAGTATAGAAGTTTTCCAACCTGTAAAAATGAATTTTTTTCCTCATTCCCTCATTTAATAGTCATTAGCTGGCTTTTTTCTTCTAAATGCTAGGAAATAATGGTGTTTGAAAATATTTTGAATTAATTGCATCAATTTTTAAATGAGAAAATACTAAAAGATGTTAATATTGGAAGCCTTTGAAGTATGGCTTCCTGTGACTATATGCAGCTCCACAGTTTAAAATGCATTGTTTAAGTAATGTTGGAGTGTTACATGCACTCACCCACACACAAAATCAAGTGACAGTTTTTCATCGAGAAGGCTGCATTCTCCAGACTGGAGTTGCAGCAGCATCATGGAAGAGAATCAATTTTCTGCGTCTCTTATATTACATGAGTGTCTACTGTTTCACCAAGTGAAGAGTGAGATTAATTTAATACTAAAGGAGACTAATGTTTGAAATGTGAATCTAAGCTACTTACATGAAACACATTTAGACACTTAGCATAATTTGTCTATAAACAACTCACTAGCCTTTTGTTAAAAAATATTTTAAGAGGCTAGAGAGATGGCTCAGGGGTGAAAAGCTCTTTCAGAGAATCTGGGTTCAATTCTCAGCACCCACATAGGGGTTCACAACCCTCTGTAACTCCAGTTCCCAGGGATCTGATACCCTTTTCTGACCACCACAGGCGCTACGATTGCAAGTGGTGCACATACATATATGCAGGCAAAACACTGATAATGCACAGAAGTTAAAATGTAAAAAATAAATAAAATTTAAAAAATGACATATAAAATAAGGCTGTAATAGAGTCGAGACTGGTGAGTGCTATGATTTGAATTTACCCCTCCAAAATTCAGGTGCCAAAACTCCACGGCCAATGTGATGATAGCTGAGTATTGAGAGATCTAGAAAGAATGGCTGGAGAGATGGCTCAGCAGTTAAGAGCGCTTACTGTTATTTCCCCCAAATCTATATTTGAGAATGTAACCCTTTCTTGTTGAGGATAACTTGGTTTATCTGTGTTGTTGAAAGATGAAGGATTGGTGGAAATAGAAGAGAATGTCATTCATACCACAAAGGCATTTGCAGAAGTTTCTACCCTTTGTAAGTGAGTAAGCATAGCCATCTGGGCCTCTTTGAAACATAAGTTAATATTATATGACCTTTAAAGTTTTCCCAGGCAGTTCTAAATTACTGTACTTGGACGAATATCCAAAATTTCACATGGATAAGGAAGTTTATATACTACAGATGGGTTTTTGGTGAATGTTAAGTTATAATAGGATTGACATTAGCTTTAATTGTAGGTGTGATTAAGGAGTAAAGGAATTGTTTTCTTAAACTAAAATAAATGATTAGGCAGGAAAAAAATGACTTTTGTAATACTAGTTTATGAACTGTGGAAAAGGAAAAGAACAGCTGAAACCAGCAGTTGGCAGAGTCTGTCAAAGTTGCATGCACTGTTTTTAATTAGAATGAGGTCAGCTCAAGTATGGCTGTGTAAAAATAGGTATGTCTTACAAATAAACAATTGTATATGTAAGATGAAACCCATGAGCGTCTCAGTGAGGAATACCTGTTAGGTTGTGCACCCCCAGGAGCAAGCATATCATAATGTCTTCAGTGAGTCTGGAGCTCTTCCAGAACACTTGCAAGGCAACCACATCACGTCACTTCAGCCAGTTATTTTGAGCTACCTTTTGTTTTTACTTAGTTTAGTAATGCTGACTCTATTAAGGGATAGTTATGTACAAAGTGGGGGCTTCCCTACTAATGGATGATGAGATTTTTGTTTGTTTTTCTGGTATCTACCCGACTTTGCAAACTTTGAGCCTTTTCTTTTTGCCTTAAACTCTTGAAGAATGGAAATGACTGCTGCTACATTGTTACCTCGAGTTGCTTCTTTGCTGACAGATGAGAACTGAGTCCATTTTTACTTAAGGCTCCAGGGGTGGTAGCAAAAATGTGGCAATGTCAATCCACTCACAGTCAGAGTGCACTTTGTAAAGGCAACCATCTTACTATTCTTAACAATTTAAGTCCTTAGTTCTTTGTTAATTTTACCAAATGTTCAACAACAATTATGTGGCTTGTACTCAGCTGAGTGTGTTGAACAGTCAGTGAAATGTACTTCTCCCTAAAGGAGCTCTTAGGTTAGAACTGGGGAATCGTGGTTAAAGTAGATGGGAGATGATGAAAGAGCAGTAAAGGGGGCGTTTGTAGATGCACATAGTATGTTTTTACGAGGGGACATTTGCTACTATAGGAGGGAGAACAAGACTTTGAAGCAGGTGGTATGATAGTAAATGCTAAAAGGTGAGTACAGGTAGGCCTTGTAGGCCAGTTGGATAGCATTTAGGTAGAACAGTGATTGACAGAACCCTGCATAAATAAAATCTTTGTTTGCATGGACTCCTTAGGATATAGAGGAGTGAGTCTCCAGAACTTTAGCCAGCACCAGGTTAGAGTCAGTGAAAGACCAGTTATGCTGTAGACCAGTTTTTAAAACTTAAGAGAGATGATGTGGTATGCCCTACACATGTAGTCCTTGGAAAACTGAGGCAGGAGGATCTGGAGTTTGAGGCCAGCCTGGGCTATAGAAAGGGTCTGCTATAAAAAAAAAAAAGCAGACAATTTTAAAAGCAGAATATACCCACTGGAAGCATACATTTTTATGCTGTGACCTAGTATTCTCATATTTAAATGATAAAATGACACAAAATACTATCCTTTATATGATGCAGTTTGATACTTTCTATTCAATTATATTTCATTTCATTTGCAAGAAGAGATGATAGTGAAGACCCACTACTTAGATTTAACAAACCCATGGTAGCAACTGGCAGTTTGAAAAAGCATTGCTCTTGGTGGTATGATAGGAACAATAGAAGCACCAAGCTAAAACAATGAACTCTGCTGGGTAAAGGAAGTGATTAATTGGACAGTCTCTTGGAAGTTCCACCGTGGAGAGGGAGTGGTTGAGAAGTGTGTCGTTGGCCATTAGAGTCAGACTTTAGAACTAGTAGTTTTCAAGGACAGGGGTAGAAATGTTAGAAACTGCATGGTGTGCTCAAAGAAGAGTAGGCACTCATCGTACTGAGGGGACTGTGAAAGAATGAATTAGAGTTAACAGGGGATACTGAACTGCCCTTGTACTTATTTTGTTGGCTTATGTTACTGACAGTCGAGATTAAAAGGCATTAACGTTCAAAAGATCAGATCTCTGTTCTGCCGTTTGAGTTTTCTCTCTGTGTTGGATATTGCTAACTGAATAGAAGAACAGGAATCCCAAATATTTAGTATTATCTGGAATCGTCAGTTCCTACTATAAGGTGTAAGTGACTGTTTTAGGTAGCCTAAGTATGTTTGGTTAGGACCTGTCCAGTCAAATAGGCCTTTGTTTGTGTTACTTATTTTTAATATCTTATGATTTGTGACTTATGTACTTAGTGGTGACAGTGCAGTTTACAAGATGCATTATGTTTGTAGAAGAAACAAGATTTTCCTGGAGGTCAGAAAGATTTTTTTTTAACTGAGTGATTTTGAGGTATTGTAAGTGTTCAAGTTAATTACAGAAGAGCTTGTATGTAATAAGGTAATTTTAAGTATGTTTAATCCGTGAATAAGAATGGAGAATGAAACAAACAAAATAATTCAGATCTTTTTTTCCTGAAGACACAGGGTCTTGCTAAGTAGCTCAGATTGACTAGCCCAGAGTACTGGCATTACAGGTGTGTACTCCACACCCCATAAAACCTTCAACCCTTCCTGAATGATATAGGAGTATAGACAAAGCTCAACAACAAAAACCCAGTCAGCAGTGTATGCATAAAATTGTGTATCCAGAATCTTTCTTTTAGGTCAAAAAATCTTAGAGTATATACCCCATTTTCTCCTCACTCCAACATCTTCCTTCTGTCCTTCCTCTTTCCCTCTCTTCCTTCCCCTCTCCAGTCTCCTCCTGCATGCCAGAAGATTATCATGTAGCCCAGGCAGCCCTGAACTCTGTGGTCCATAGCATTCACCCTCAGTCCTTGAGTGCTGGGAGTGTGCTGTGGCACTCAGCTTGGATTTATGTTCTCAATTTAACAGTTCATACCTACTGATAGTCTTCCCTGTTCATTGTGAATCTAGCATGTTGATCCATTTTGTGTTCCTAGGTGTCTAAGGGATGGGGGAACTAACCCTTGTTTTGGTTCTTATATATTTTTGAGAAAAGAGGATGGAGTAATTGGCATGCATATCTTTTAAATATTTTGACTTTTTCCTCCATTTTCACTTTATTTTTTTATGTTGTTTTTATACTTGCCAGAAACTACAATAATGAATCTTAAATCCAT
This sequence comes from Mesocricetus auratus, assembly GCF_017639785.1. NCBI lineage: Eukaryota > Metazoa > Chordata > Mammalia > Rodentia > Cricetidae > Mesocricetus > Mesocricetus auratus. The sequence continues at coordinate 25,571,495 of NW_024429201.1, read as the reverse complement.
TATGGCTTTTGTATAGCAAAAATAATTTTTAATGCATAAAACTGAATTTCATTTATACTTAACTATCTTTTCTCTTTTTAAGGTGGGCCGATCATTTTTCCTCATTTTTTATTACAAAATAAAATTGTTTATGAAATCTAGAAAATGTCTAATCAGTGTTTTATCCTCATAATATGATTAACCCTTGCAGTTTTTCCAACTTTTGAGAACCTCTGTATTAACTAATATTGTCATAAAATTAACCCTGCCCTAGGGGAATTTTTTTAAAGTGAACGTGTGTGTGTGTGTGTGTGTGTGTGTGTGTGTGTGTGTGTGTGTGTTTGTATGTCTTCAGGAAAGGTGTGTGTCTGGGTTCACAAAATTGTGTGGTGGTGTACTTGTAGAGGCCTGAGGTTGTATCAGGGTCTTTCCTGATAGCTCTCTACCTAAGAGTGCCACAGGATCTCTTGCTGAACCTGGAGCTCCTTGGTTTTGGCTAGTCTGCTAGCCAGCTTGCTTTAGGGATTCCGTCTCCTTTTTCCCTCCCAAGTTCTGGAGTTATCCCACCCACCTTGTTTTTACGTGGGTCCTGGGGATGCTGGGCAAGCCTTTAACCCATGGGACCATCTCTCTAGCTCTGGATATTTTCTTTTAGTATTCAATAAAGCATGAAGAGCTCCTCCACATTATCTGTGAAATGAAAGGGTTAAGGCAGAAAGGTTGTAAGAATTGACATCTTTTTGTAAAACTACCAAGCAAGAATTAGAATGGAAGTGAAAATCAAACGAAAACTGTGTTTTAGAATCATGGATAATGTGCAGTTTTCATCACTGTACAGAGTTGTTTAAAACCATTGTTACCATGTCTTATGTTTAATGGCGTATCTGGACCCATGTGTTCACATGCTGCACTCCAAAGGACTAAAAGGGATCGTCCTTGACTCTATCGTAGAAAGACTTGCGCCTGGTTCCATACTGACTTTAGTTGTTGAGTCTTAATAAAATAGTGTGCAGAGGTCCTGGGAGTATAGCCCAGTGGTGGAGCAACTTGCCCAGCAAGCTGAGGTCCTGGATCCAGTTCTTCCGCTACTGTAACCTTAAGGAGACAGCGCTGGCAGCCTTAGCACTGACAAGTGTTTTCACAGGTAAAAGTGCATTGTGCTCCATTCAGATGAGTTTGTAACACAGCACCACATTTGCACAATTAGCTGAAAGGATTTGAGTGAATTAAGTCCCATTCTTAGTATACAGAAAAAGCCTGTTTCTAGTAGTTTGAATATGTCAGGAATTATTTTTTATATAGGTAGATTTTTTTTGTGCTTAAGTATGCCTCAGGTTTACTTGAGAACTTTTTATTTCTTTCCTGTTTTTATTACATATTTGTGAGAAGCCTAAGGGTTATTCTGTAAGATATTTCTGTAATTTGGAATTTTCATCCTCCTATTAGACTCTCAGTAATGATCACTAGTAAATCTTGAATTAACTCTTAAAGATCTCAACATCTCAGCTTAGAAATTGTTATCCATGTCCTCCCATATTCCTTAACTTAGGGCAGTTATTTTGAACCTACCATTCCTTTAGCTTTTTGTGGGCTGCTTTTTTGTGTGTTCTTTTGTAAAATGGTGTTGTTTCCTATCTTACTCTGTTGTTGAAATATCCTTCTTTTGGCCTTTAGCATGGAAATGTGTGTGGTTTGTTTAACTCCCCTGCCAGCTTCCATCATACCACTTAGTAAGGACTCCACCTACTCATATTACCAGGGATCACTGTGTAGGTTCAACTGAGAAGAGCTAGGCGTGATGGCACATGGCTTTAGTCCCTGTACTAAGGAGAGAGATCTCTGAGTTCAAGGCCAGCCTGGTCTATAGAGTGAGTCCCAGGGCTACACAGAGAAACCTTTACTCAAAACAAAAACAAAAAGCCTGAGTGAGAAGACTTTCATTACCCTTTAACCCAATTTTCTTAAGTCTTCACTGATTAAAAAAAACAAGAATAGTTCTGGATCTTTCAGGAGGCCCCTTTAACCTTCTCTGCTGATAATCAAGTTGTTATTTTGTTAAATCTTTGGTAAGTTTGTGCATGTATACAATGTATTATGAATTATGAACATATTCACCCCATTGCCCTTTCCAGTATCCTTCCTTCTCTTATAGACAGCCTCCCCCTTCCCAACTAGTTCCCTCCTGTTTTCATGTCGTGTGTGTGTGTGTGTGTGTGTGTGTGTGTGTGTGTGTGTGTGTGTATAGCATGCAGGCAGACATAGCTGCTGTGTGTTTATTCTTACTGAGATTGCCCTTGTTATATCTAGAAAGTGGCGTTTTGTAGGACCTCTATTCTCAAGCACAGTGCTTCTCAACCTTCCCAGTGCTGCGACTCTTATAGTTCCTCATGTTGTGCTGACCCCCAACCATAACATTATTTTTGTTGCTACTTCATAACTGTAATTTTGCTGTTATAAACAATAATGTAAATATTTTTGGAAATAAGGGTTCTCAGAGAAGTTGAGAAGAACAGTTTGTGAATCACTTTCTAGCACGCAACACTGTTTCTGCTCCCCTTTCCTCAATGTTCCCTGAGTCTTGGAGGGGAGGATCTACCGTTTAGGGCTGCACATTTAACTGTTAAGAGTCTCTGGGTTGAATGTCAGCCATTGTAAAAAAGGATGCTTCTCTGACCAAGGTGGACAGCAGTGTTAATCTAAGGATATAGCTATAAACATTTAGAAGGCAGTTTGGTTACATAGCTATTTAGCTTAATATAAATAATCTACAGAATTGTAATTGTGGCTTTTCATTTCTTTTATTTGGCATTTTGTTAACGTTAAATATATGTGTATGCGTTACTATTTCAATGTTAATCTAAGATAAAGTATAGAATATTAATGACAGTGTATTCTGAATAATCAGTATTTAATCCATAGGTGAAATTTCAGGTTTTTAATGTGGCAGGAAGCTAGTCTAAAGAATATTTTCAAGGATGATGGAGTTTGCCATGGTGCAAAAGTATACAATGGAGCTGGAGAGATGGCTCAGTGGTTAAGAGCACTGGCTGCAGCCGGGCGGTGGTGGTGCACGCCTTTAATCCCAGCACTCGGGAGGCAGAGGCAGGCGGATCTCTGTGAGTTCGAGGCCGGGCTGGACTGACAGCCTCTAAAACAATACAGAGAAATCCTGTCTTGTAAAACCAAAAAAAAAAAAAAAAAAAAAAAGCCCACTGGCTGCTCTTCCAAGAGGACCTGGGTTCTATTCCCAACACCTGCAGGCAGTTCACAGTTATCTATAACTCCAGTTTAGGGGATCTGATGTTTTCTGCTGGCCTCTGGGCACCAGGCATGCATGTAGTGTACAAACAGGCATGCAGGCAAACATATGAAGTAATTAAATAAATAAAGTGTACAAGAGTGTATATGTTTTAGGACAGCATGCATAAAGTAGTTTGCATATACAAAAAAAGAAAAGAATGTTTTTGAGTCTTTCTAAGTTGTTCAGTTTCTCTAAAATGAGTACACTTAACTTTTAATGTTTTCTCTTTGGATTTAAGAGTGAAAGTATTTAAACAATGTTAATATCTATAGTACAATACAACTACAGTCAGTAACTGTTCATATGTATAATTTTATAGGCATTTGTATCGGTTTTAGCTTTTACATATAAAATCTTTCATGTAGTTTATTATTATTTTCAAGATTAACTAAAGAAGTAGTTGCCCTGCTTGTCCAGCAAAAACTGTTTTAAATATAAGGATTATTCTGTTGACAGTTATCAGAATATTAATGCTGTCTCCATCCTTATGGAGAAAGAGCTCCAAAGGAACATTTGACTAATGGAACGTTCTACAACTGTGAAATGGTAGAGCATGTGTTGAATCTTGCAGCTGCCGGGAGCTCTTGTCATTAGTTCAGGGAACCTAAATGGATGCTCAGTACTTGCTTTCGAAAGCTGTGTCTAATCCTTCATAGCTCTTCTAGAAAATTCAAATTTAGTGCAAGCTTGCTTCTTGGTGAGTTCCTTAAATGTATGTTTCTTGTCTTTAAGATGATGAAAACCTTGCATTTTACTTTTATTGTATTTAAATCTGCTTAATGCATTATATTTTAGAAATATTGAAGTACTTAAAGTTTTGACATCATCATCATACAGGTTTGGTATAATATTTCCACTGTTGACTTTAAATTGAAAATTTTATAAGCTAACTCTCCTTGTAGTTATTGGGCACTTCAGTCTCTGGAATACTTGGGTGGATAGAATCTGTTTCTCTGAAAATGTCAGACTGGTCGGGGGAGGAGGGACACTTGAGATGTTATTTTAGAGTATTTTTTCCTGTGCATAAAATTACAGACCTACAAGTGAGGGCCAGGATATAGCCTATTGAAGTTTCTGTTACTTGATTTTCTACTCTATAAGAAAACTGTACCAGATTTAAATTTGTCATTATTCTTTTTATTTTTATTTCATGTATGTGAACGTCTGGCTGCATGAACACATGCACACCACACACTTACCTGGTGCCCGTGGAGGCCAGAAGAGGGATTCCTTGTAACTCAAGTTACAGACTGTTGTCAGCTGCTATGTGGGTTCTGGGAAAAGAATCATCAGGTCCTCTAAGAGCAGCACATGCTCTGAAGTGCTGAGCCATCTCTCTAGCCCCCAAATTTGTCCTTTTGGAATTCTTCCTAAATTCTAATGCAGTCATCAGCTAATCGGAATGGCGTGTGATGGTGTAGGGTAAAAGGAGTTGAGATTAGTGAGGACTGTGAGAAAGTCAGGAGAACATGTACTTCCTAAACACAGTGTTCTAAAAACCTTCCAGTCATGGAAACATATCTCTAGCCTGATCTCTTATTTATTCTACAAGCTTCTTTTTATTAAAGCAAGTGTGACATGTTAGCTAGGCAAGATACAGTTTTCAAATGCATTACCTGTTAGCTACAGCAACAAGACGACTAGATCATAGTATGATACTGACAGATATTAATACTAGATTAGTTGTTCTCAATTGTGAGCCTATATCAGCACCACCTAAAGGGCTTGTTAGAAAGAAAACACAGATGGCTGTGTTTCCTTTACTATCAAATTTTTATTCATTGTGTCTTACGAGTGGGCACACAACTTGTTCTAATGAATTTGCAGGTGATGATGTTGCTGCTGAGGGATGCTTACTGAGAAATGCTACCATTCCATCAGTGAAGCTCACAAAAGTGAAAACTTGTCTATCTAGAAAGCTTACCTGATTCGTAAAGTGCCTCTGTCTCCCATTGCCTCCCAGGCTCCTTTCCTTAGGCATGACCCTCACATTTTAAAGTTAGAAAAACTATGATACAAACTGGGGGCAGAAACACCTGATTTAGCTGCAGACCTATTCTTTTTTTTTTTTTTTTTTTTTTTTTTTTTTACGAGACAGGGTTTCTCTGTATTGTTTTGGAGGCTATCGGTCCAGCCCAGCCTCGAACTCACAGAGATCCGCTTGCCTCTGCCTCCCGAGTGCTGGGATTAAAGGCGTGCGCCACCACCGCCCGGCTTTTCTTTTCTTTTCTTTTTTCTTTTGGAAGACCTATTCTTTATAAGCTAGAAAATCCTGGACAGTCTGAAATGGATCCCTCTGAACCTGATTGATTTTAGCCACACTTACCAGGTATGACCATTTCCTATTCAAAGTTTCTTCTGCTTTCTGTCATTTTTTCCCCCCAAGACAAGGTTTCTCTGTGGCTTTGGAGGCTCTTGTAGACCAAACTGGTCTCGAACTCACAGAGATCCACCTGCCTCTGCCTCCCAAGTGCTGGGATTAAAGGTGTGAGCCACCACCACCCGGCTTGCTTTCTGGCATTTTTAAATGTATTGTTCTTAAAACTACCTGAGATGTCTACGATTTCTGAAGTTTTCTGCTTTAAGAGAAAATAAGATTTCATTCTAAATTACTGATTTTGCTTAGATTTTTTTCTTTTTTAGGCTTTTATTGTTGTGTGACAAAATAGGAAGATTTTACTGGCTTAAAACAACACCTATTTGTTATCTAGAAGTTTCTGTGGGCTAAGAGTCTAAGCATTGGCAATTAGCTGAATCTTCCTCATTAGGCAATCCAGGTGGAAGCTAGGATCAGTATTATAGACATTTTCTCTTGTATATTTGTGGTTTTCAGGAGAGTTAATTTCTTTGCTTGCTGTGTGTCTTTCAAACCAGCCAAGGAAAACCTCCTTTGGATTGACCATTTACGATAAGAATCTTCCTTTTGGTTAATTCAGGGTCAGCAAATGTGTCATCTGTCATTTGTGTGCACCCCCTACTCAGGTCAGCTGTTCACCTACTCTCTAGAACGGCAGTTTTCAACCTTCCTAACGCTTCAACCCTTCAACACAGTTCCTCATGCTGTGGTGATCCCCAACGATAAAATTATTTTCGTTGCTGCTTCATAACTGTCATTTTGCTGCTGTTATGAATCATAATGTAAATGCTTGTGTTTTCCAGTGGTCTTAGACGACCTCTGTGAAGTGGCCCTTTTATCTCCAGTTTGAGAACCACTGCTCTAGAGGATTATGCAGAAAGTGTCCATCTTGGAGGCCATCTTAAATTTGGCATATTCTGTCAAGTACCCATGGTTCTTTTTTCCAGGACTTTAACTTTTAAGAATAGCCTTCTATACTCCTACTTCTATATGGACTGGATACTCTTTATGCATCCCAGATCTTCCCTTATAATTTTATCTCATTTACTGGATACTATGTTTTTGTGTTTTAACAACACATTTTTCTATAATTTCTTATCAAGGGCTAGATAGAATATAACTTTTTTTTCAGACACTATATTATGTGTGAAATTGTTCTTTCCTAGTTGTTGGGTTTATTTATATAGAAAGACAAACAAACAGCTTCCTGTGCTCTGTTAGTTGTCAGTGATATCGAACCTGATTGTTTCTGCTTCTTGTTTCTTGATGTGTCCTACTGACCTCTGAACCTTTGTGATGACATTACAAGGGGTGCTTTTCTTCAGTGCTCTTGTTTATTTATCTGTTTATTTGCAGTGCTGTGAATTGAACCCAGGGCCTCCTACAGGCTGGGCAAGTGCTCTGCCCTGGGCTGTATCCCCAGCTCTGCTTTTATTTTACTTTCTAATCCTTTGTTCTTTAGTAGTCCAGTGGGTTCTTGAAAACCTGGCACTCACTTCCCAAAATTTGGAGAGTTCCTTGTATTTTTAAGGGATAATCCCCCCTCGCTTTCTCCCTACTTCCCATGCCAAGTTCTTACTCTAAAGTCCATGCTTTAAATTCTCCTGCCTCGGCCTTCTAAGTGCTGGGATTATAGATATGTGCAGCCAAGCCTGGCTAGAAATATTTTCTTGCCCATTTTCTCCTTGCTCTTTATCTTTTGCCTGTTTGTTGAATGATAACCCTCTTCTCATTCTTGCATGCTATTTTAATTTCTTTAAAGAAGATTTATTGCACACACATACTCATACCTTGTAGCATTCTGAGATAAGGTAAATATGTTTCCCATTACATGCATGGGGGGAGGGTTTTTGTTTTGTTTTGGGGGAACCTGGGTCCATCTGTAGCCTTTTCTCTTAATGCTCGTGTTTCAGGTACTGCTCCTGTTTGTGGGAAAGGTAGTTAAAAGATAGAACTGAAGTAGAGAGCCCATTGCTCTCTATTAAAATTCCAGTCAACACCTAGTTTTAAGTCCCACACCTGTGTAATCACCTAGCTGCTGTTATGGCCAGAGGTTGTTCAGTTAGCTCTGTCTTTGCAGATACTGTCACACTTCCGTGTTTTGCCAACTTAGGTACTCTGTAATTTGTTTCCCATTCTTGAAAAATTTACTTTCTGTTTTTTGGTATTATGGGTTTATACTTTCTTTTCCCTTCATTTTGGCTTAAATGGAATTTTAGAAAAGGAAAATATATGTGTGTCATTAGTTTACCATGCTTGATCAGAATCGCTGAGCCTTCAGGTCTTGAATTTATATAAGCTATCTTTCAGAATGTTTTTACTATTGAGTAATTGATTGGAGTTTGTTTGGAAGATGACAAAAATACTTTCTAAAAATCTCTGACTAACAGCAGAAAACTCAAGCATAATTTCAGTACATTCTAAAATTAAAAACTTAAAATTGGGGCATGGAGTGATGGCTTAGTGGTTAAGAGCACTTGTTGATCTTTCAAAGGTCCTCTCTTAGAGCACCTGGGTTCATTCCCAGCAGCCATGTGATGACTCACAACCAGCAATCACTCCCAGGGGGTCTGATGCCCTCTTCTGGTCTCCTTGGGTACCAGAAGATACACACATGGTGCATGGACATGTTTGAAAGCAAAACACTCATACACATAAAATAAAATAAAAATAATTTAGAGAGAGAAAGAACATACACTACCATGCTTAACTATTTAAAACAAAACAAAAACTGAAAACAGCCCTCAACATTAAGAGTACTTGTTCTCCCTGCTAAGTTAGACTAACCAAAGTTCCGGTTGCCCTCTAACTCTGCTTCTCGAGCACTTGTTTAAAAAAATAAACACTTAGATTGTATCATGAGTCATGCTAGGTACTGGCAGTAAGTACAAAGAGGAGTAGATAGGCATGTAAACAAGAAATTATATTACTATGACTTAAATGCTGCAATAGAGGTGTACACTGAGTTTGAGCATGCAGAGAGGGAAACTCCTTGGATGGTCAGGTGTTTCATATAGTCAGCTAAGTTTGAGTTGAGACTTGAAAAACACAAAACCACAGAGCGGTTAGGTCTTTTCAGGTGGGAAGTCACAAGAGTAGTTTCAGCGTATGTGTGCGCTTGTTAGAAAGAAGGTGGTTAAGAGAGATGTGAGTAGAAAGCTGCCTGGGCCAGTGCATGACTGCCATGTTAAGAAGATTGTACACTTCCCTTAGGTTTGTGCTTCTCATGTATTTTTATGTGCCCATATACACAGAAGCTTTGAAGCGTCTTCCTTCATGCATATATATATATGTTATATTCCTATATGTGTGTGTATATATAAGTATATTTTGTATAGTAGGCACATTACTTATATAATAGGGATATTTATATGTAATAAAACATAAAAGGAGACATGAAAAAAGAGGAAAACTAAAGCTATTGCTTTAAGTAGTGGTGACCAGAAGAACAATTACCAAATACTTATTGCCAGCCTTGCATTTTAGGTTAGCCATTCAGACTACATTGTGGGCAAGTGTTATTTTTGGCAGGGTGTGTGTGTAAGAATTAACTGGGATCGAAAGACACTTAAATTTAATTCCAAAGTAGGTTAGTTACAGCAGTTTAGTCAGGCATAATTGTTTGAATTAAAACACTGTCTTAGGGCATGGCCTCAAGAGATTTAAGTAGTGACTATCTCTTAGAGTTGGCATAAACTAGATAGATTTGAAGGATAGGGGGGTAAAGGAGTTTACTTTAGTAACCATGAATTGAGGTAGAGTACCAGGGGGAAACAGGGGGTGATTGATGAAAAGTCGATGTATTTATGGTCATCTGCATTGGGGATATCTTATAATTGGATATTCAAGTCTGACATTTAGTAAAAACCAAACTTGGCTAGGGTTTGAGTTTTGCGAATCATTACACTGTATATGTATTGGTTGATGCTGTGAATGTGGATGAGTTTATTCAGGGTATTTATAGAACAGAACAGGCTAGGCTTCTCTTGGAATCATCATTTTAGGAGTAGGCAGAGGAACTGAGAGAACTGTCAGGTGAGAGAACATGTCACACAAATTAAGAAAATGAACTTGAAGAAAGGAGTACCTGGGACCATATGAGTATAACGACCAAATGAGGTAAGGGGTATCGGGGTTTGGTCTGATAGTTTTTAAAGGCTTCAAAACTGTGAATCCTACAGAATGAGGGGGCAGGATGAAGCAAATTAGAAACCTAGACATCTACTTCAAGGGAAAGAAATGGGGCTAGGAAGGTGGTTGTGATAAGTGCATTTACCCAAGGGCCTGAGTTCAAATCCTCAGCATCATATGAAAAGCCTAGTTTACAGGGCTCCTGGGCTTGCTGGCAAACAGCTGGTTCCAGGTTCAGTGAGAGATCAAGGGAACAAAGCAGAACATGAAAGAGCAGAACATACACCACACATGCATTCTCTCTCTCTCTCTCTCTCTCTCTCTCTCTCTCTCTCTCTCTCTCTCTCTCTCTCTCTCTCTCTCACACACACACACACACAAGTCAAGAATATCTGTGAAATAGCATAGCTTCAAAGTTCTCTAAGGTTCCAGAAGTTGATTCTTATTCACAGAAATATGGACAAACATTCTTTGAGGAGGAATAACTAGGATAGTTGTTGTCAAAAGGTGGAGCAGGATGTGATGTTGCACACAGGTGAAGTAGTTAACTGTTAGTGAGAGAGAGGTCTTCATCATAAACTGGAGAGATGGGCAAGGAAGGCATGGCTGTACTGTTTGTACCCTGAAGGAGAAGGACAGGAATCCCTTGGGAGTGCTTTAGTTGATAGTCTCCATTTTCTCAATTTGTTTACTGGTTCATCTAACAAATAACGTGTCAGGCACTGTTCTAAATATATGAGATCCATCTATAAACAAAGCCTTGCCTTTATGAGTGTTAAATTCTAGTCACTAGAATCTAGTGAATGATAAATGACACAGCCATGTGCCGAATGTAGATAATATAGTTATTCAGAGCTTTGGAAAGAGAGGAAAGCCCGGGAGAGATTGCTAGCCATGGCCAGTGGGTAGCTCAAAGGGACCAAGTGAGGTAAGTGGCCATAGGTTTTGGTGATCTTTGAAAGCAGTGTAAGTGTAGGTCTGCTCTACCCAAGCAGGTGGAAGAGTTTTCATGATTTCCATTCTATTAAAGCATGAAAGGACTGTGTCTAATTTTTTAGTGTTCTATCCAGGATTTTTGTTTTGGTTTGTGGCTTGAGACAGGGTAACTGGGTGGCCTGGAATTTTACTATATAGGTGAGGCTGGTCTCAAACTCATAGAAATGTGCCTGCTTCTGTCCCCCATTTGCTGGGTTAAAGGTATGGGTTACCACACCTAACCTCAACTTTATTTTACTATTTTCCCTTTAGTTGCCTGATTTCTTCTTAGAGAACATTCTGTAATCTTGAAAGATCAACTTCATAAGTAATAGAGTCTGCTGGAAAAATGTCATCCCCTTCTTTCCTTCCTTCCTCTTTCCCACTCTCCCCCATCCTCAGCCCCCAGGTACTGGGGACTGAACCCAGTGTTTCACACAGACTAGGAAAGCTCACTGCCTCTGAGCTAAACCCTAAACTAGCCAGCCACCAGTTGAAGCACCCTGAAACCAAGTCCTGTAAAAGTCTTAAAGCTCTTTGGCGGCTGAGGCCATATTTAATATTCAGCACGTTTACTCCTGGTGGATAAAAGCATGTAACACTACGAGTAAGGCTTTTGCTTTCCTATCTAGGAAGCTCTGAAGGTCATCAATGTAGTGCTTAAATGATGCTCTGACTCCTACTGAGAACTCAGTAGGAGTTATGTTAGAAACCTTTCCAAATTGTCCTGTCTTTCTTTTTCTTGGTAAGTATTTTCAGTTCTTTTATGGATAAGGTAAACCTTAACTTTCTTTCTAAATCACTCCAAGAACTTGTATTCTGTACTAATTCTGATCTTACCATGATAGCTTGGATAGTGTTTTACTTTTGTGATGGGCTGGCATGCTAAAGGAGTACATGGTAACTCGTCATTGTTAAATCAATAGTAAAGAGATAGAGGCTTTATATTATTGAAGAGTTTATTGTTTGCTCTATAAAAACAATTTCATTGTGAAGCTTCTAACGCACCATCTCTTTTTAAATCTTGGATAGGGATTTAGGTTACCTAAGCTGTAATTGCAGAGTAGCATACTGCAGACTTACTGGTTTAGCAAACAGATGAGGTTTCCAGAGTTAGAGAGTAGCACTGTGATCTTGAGCAAGTTATCTAAGTATTGTGTGCCTCAGTTTTCATATCTGTAAATGGGGAAAGAATTATGAAGACAAATGGATAAAGTTTTTAAAAGGTTGTTAAAACAATAGTTATTAAATACTTATTAATGACTAACGATAGCTGTTATTACTCTGTGATTTTTAGTTTTCACTGTAGGGTGTTTTTTTTTTTGTTGTTGTTTGTCGTTTGCACTTGAAGAGAACAGTAGAGGAAGCCGTTCTAGCTCTCCTTCATGAATAAGGAAAAGTATGGGGGCTGGTGAGGTGGTTCAGAAGGTAAAAGCATTTGTTGTGGGGCCTGATACCTTGAGCCCATATAAAGGTGGAAGGAGAGAACCATTTTCACAGAGTTGTCCTTTGAGCTCCATATCTGTGCTCTGGCCCGTGTGCACAGACACATGCTCACAATAATAACTAACTTTAAAAATATTTATATGGGTGTTTCCCATGCATATTTGGAGGCCATGGAAGAGGGCATTAGATCCCTGGGACTGAGTTATAGATGGTTGTGAACTGCAGTGTGGATGCTGGGAATTGAACCCAGGTCCTCTGGAAGAGCAGCCAGTGCTGTTAACTGCTAAGACATCTTTCCAGCCATCCCTCCCCCCCCCTTTTAAAGAAAGGTTTGTTTTGTAGTATTGGTGTGCTGAAGACCAAAAATAAAATTAATGGAATTAAAGAAGTATTTATTGTGTGTGAATGGGGACTCTCACGTGAAGCTCCTTCCATGGTTTCCAGGGATTGAACTCAGTTTGTCAGCCTTGTGTGCAAACTCCTTTTTACCTACTAAGCCACTTTGCCTGCCAAATTTATAAAACATATGCACCCTCTTCCAGTCAAATATTCATGTAAAAATTTTGTGATCTGTACCTGCCTCTAAGCCTGATGGCCTAAGTTCAATCCCCACCTGGTTCAAGAAGAGAACTGATTTCTCACAAGTTGTCCTCTGGCCTCCACACATGTGCCCTAGGTACACATTTGTGCCTCTCCAGAATTAAAGATATTAGGCACTAGAATTATTGCACATGGACTCAACATAGACTGTATATTGAAGTTGGTAATGCAAACTACAGTAATTTACTTAATATACATTTCCCAAGACTTTGGCTCAGTAAGGCTTTGAATTCTTGACTTAGCCTTAACTTACTTACATGACCTTTTTGGTTGACCTCATTCCCTCAGTTAGAAAATGGGAATATATGCCTCATTCAGCTTTAAGATTTAGGTGAAAAGCATAAAGGAGATCAAGAACCACTGAGAGTGCTAGAGGCGCTACCCGGCCCCATCTCGTGAAACCCCTGTTCTAACTTGTAGTTGCCTGCTTCTGGGTATCATGCTCATGAAGGAAAGAGCAAAACACTGGAGAAGTTTTATACCTAGTCATTATTTATCAACTTTTTACAACATTACCTTTGTTAGATTTGGAGAGCTTAGACACATTCCTAAATTTTTAGAATTTAAGTTTTGTATTATAAATGTTGTGACTAATTTAGGCATACAAAAACCAAAAGATGATTATATGTTTAACACCTATACATCCATTTAGCTAGCTTCAGTAATTAACATATAATCCACATGGTTTCATCTATATTGTTTGTCCTTCTCTGAATTGGTTTATTTATTTGTTTATTTTGTTTTATTTTATTTATTTTTTTGAGATAGGGTCTCTATTATGTTGTCCTGGAACTTACTGTGTAGAGCAGACTGACCTTGAACACAGAGATCCACCTGCTTCTGCCTCCCAAGTACTGGGATTAAAGGAGTATGTCACCACACCTGGTCAATGGATTATTTTCTATTTTAAAGCATATCTAAACATATTATATTTCATCTATAAATAACTAGGTATATGATCATTAAGTTACAAGTGTTCTTTAAAATAAAAATTTTCATAATGCTATAGTACCAAAAAAAGTCCAGCATTCTTACAGATTCTTAATATCTAATAAATATATAACATGATTATAAAATATCATGGGCTGGAGAGATGGCTCAGAGGTTAAGAGCACTGACTGTTCTTCCAGAGGTCCTGAGTTCAATTCCTGGCAACTACATGGTGTCTCACAACCACCTTGAATGAGATCTGGTGTCCTTTGCTGGCATGCAGGCAGAAGATTGTATACATAATAAATAAAATATTAAAAAACATCATCTGTCCTGGTTGCTGGTGGTGTTGCACTAGTGCAATTGTTTTCGATCTTTCTGTTCTAATCACATGTACTTTGAAGTTTCTGGGCCTGTTAAGTAGTTGTCAGCCTCAAGATCTTGGCAAATTGTTTCCATTTATTGCTTGCTGTATTACAAATGATCCCAGAATTTAGTAGCTTAAATATTTGCAGCCATTTATTTAGTTTATGAATTTGGAACTTGGGAAGGACTTTTGGGGGATGGTTTGCTTCTATCCTATATGGTTTTGGCTGGGCTGTGGAGTTACTCCTGTGCATGGTAAGCTAGTTTTGACTCTCAGCTAGGCAGTCAGCTGGGCATGGAGCCTTGATTTCTTGTTGCTTGGCTTGCTACACAGTGTAGTGGCTGGGTCCTTAAAAAAGGAAAAAAAACAAAACAAAAACAACAAACAGGCTGGAGTTGGTTAGCCTATTGTAGCCCAACCTCAGAAGTACCCTCTGCCACTTTTGCCATCTTATTTGATGAGTCACTAAAGGCTCATCCAGTTTTCCACTTTCTGATAGTGAGATGGCATGGTTTCAGAAGAGGGAACAGAGATGATTGTTTTAGCTGCCTTGAGACATTGCACATGCTGTTATTTGAATTAGAATTGCAAATATTTCACAGATTCTCTCTCCTCTGCTAATTAGGTTCTCCTTCTTCTGTTCTTACTGTGCTGTCTTTGGCATGAGGATTAGATCCTGTCATATATTCAGTACCTGATACTGTACCTGTTGAAATAGTGAAATGTTCTAGGCATGGTGGAGCATGCCTTTAATCCCAGCACCTAAGAGGCAGGGGCAGGTAGATAGATGTCTGTCTGAGTTGAGGCTAGTGAGTTCCAGGACAGCCAGGACTATTCAGGGAAACCCTGCCTCAAAACACCAAAAGAAAAAAATATTAAAGTGTATTTTTTATTTATTTAGAAATCCAAACACTTTGTTTCACTTGCATAACAGACACAATAGAAACCTATTTCTTAACTCAGGGCAAAGATGAGGTGGAGAGGCGAAACAGTTGGAGAGGGGATCTGTGTCTGGAGGTAGGATGGGGTTCATAGCTCATTGTGGGTAGAGTGCTTGCCTAATGTTTGTGAGTCTCTAGGCTTCATCTAAAGTACTGCTTTTAGGGAAAAGGAACCTTCCAGTTAAATAGATTTTTTTTTTGAAATTTATTTTGAACATTCAGATCTCTACCTACTTATGCTTTCCTTTGCCTTCCTAAAATGTAAATTATACCTCTAATACTATTTCGGTCCTTGTTTGCTAACCTGTCATCTGTTATGTGTCTATTGGTTGACTTTATCTTTCTTTTTTGCTTATTGTGGGTTGTATTTTATTTACTCTTCATCAAATGTCCTGAACACTCCTGAGCTGTGGACACAAGAACAGCCCTCTACATACCCAGAGTGTCCTTTCTCTGCAGCTCTCCTCTGTGGCTAGCTCTCTCCTCTTATACTTGGTCCTGTTACATCTAGTTGCTTTGTCTTTCCAACTTCTTGTCCTGCCCTAAACATGGGGCACTGTAAATTTCTGTGTGCGAAATGTCTGCAGACCTTCTCCAATGAGTGGGAGTGTTCCTTTGTCCCAGGAATCACTGTGCCACTCTGCCTGCTGTCAGGGTCTGAAAATACACTTCTTGTGTTTTACCCAGTATTATAGCATTTAGATGGGAGGATAGAGCCAGTCCCTGCGCTTCCATCAAGGTCTGGGAGTGGGACCCTTGAGACCCTTAAATACGTGTAGAGATTGTTTTCTAAGTGATTGAGACGTGTCACTAAAGTGAAGTTTATCTGGGGTCTGATGAAGGTAGACGAGCAGTGAGGAAGACAGATGGGGACAGGTTTTAGATAAATAGCCATCATAAGTGATTCATAATTAGCTAGACTACTTTGCTTTATGTGTAGTAAACAGAACTGATGATGCTTGTCGTTTGAATTTTCTTTTAATCATTCTTTCAGGATAGTTGTCACAATTGTGACTCTTGATTATTCAGTAATGTCTCTTTTCTCCTGGACAGTTTGAAGAGATTGCCTTGTCTATTTAGCTTGTCATTGTGCTTAACAATGCCAGAATATAGTACATGCTAATAAACGTGGGTGAAGGAATGAATAAGATGCTCTCATGTTTCATATTTAAAGGTTATCAAAAGGAAATTTCATTCACATTGAGAAGGTTGGAACTGTTGTGAAAGGGCCTCATTAAAGAAGTTTGGCTTATTTGGTTCATAATTCTCTCTGCGGGAATATTGTTGACAGAAATGTGATAGCCCAGCAATGTAACTTCAGTTATTGTGTATGCTAAACACTTTTTAAAAAGTAAATTAAGGGGCCAAGTGTTGGAGGCACACACCTTTAATTCCAATATTTGGGAGGCAGAGACAGGCGGATCTCTGAGTTCAAGGCCAGCCTGGTCTACAGAGTAAGTTCTAGGACAGCTTCTAAAAACAATACAGAGGAACCCTGTCTCGAAAAACAAACAAAAAACAAACAAACAAAAAAACCCAAAAAAGTAAATTAAGGGTTTCATAAGATCTTTGTGCACTGATAGACTTTTACTTGTATTTTTGAAGGCAGTTCTTACTTCAGTATTGAATTGGATTAGTAGTATGGTTTGGAAGAACCAAAAAACTTACTTTTAGTTATAACAGTGATCATAGAGTTTCCTTCCTTCTGCAATGGAAACTCTCATTTGAATTTTGAAAGAATGATTTTACTTCCGCAACAGAATAAAAAAGGTAAGTAAATAAAAACAGTAGTGTTATCCTATGGAGATGTCTATATGTACTTAGACCAAAGTGTCCCATATCTGCTTCAACCATTGGTTGGATTTCATGACATGTCTGAAAATTATAACATGATAGGAGGAATATGCATATTTTGTTTAAAAATAAGCTTTATATATGTAACAGTGCTTTCTAATTTTACCATCACTATTTTTCCTACTTTGATTTTATTTCTTCCTGGCAAAAACACCAAGAGTTTACTCTCCCAGCATTTATTGAATACCACTCCCTCCCCCTAGGAAAGGTACAGATTTGATGACAACAGCAAATTCAGGTTTCTATTATAATTCTTCCATCGAGTATATGGCTTTAGAACCAGACTGTATGTGAATGTTGGTGATACAACGTAGCCAGCTAATTGCATACCCTCTTCATCCATACTTACCTCATCTTCATGTGGGGGTAATGGTAACTACTTACAAAGGTAGAAAGGATTATTTAAAATAGTGTTCAGAATCATGTGTGTTCAAGTAGAAAATCTGGAAATTGTTCACTGTTACCAAATAATTTATCACATCTTGTAAATGCAGGCTGTTCTATTGTTCATAGCACCTTCATTGTTTAATTAACGCATTCCTCATTTAATAATTTATTTTTCTCAAGTGTTCCAAAAGAACACAGGACTGAGACTTAAGAGTTCTTTTTTTTTTTTTTTTTTTTTTTTTTTTTGCTTTTTATGAGACAGGGTTTCTCTGTATTGTTTTAGAGGCTGTCGGTCTAGCTCGGCCTCGAACTCACAGAGATCCGCCTGCCTCTGCCTCCCGAGTGCTGGGATTAAAGGCATGCGCCACCACCGCCCGGCAAGAGTTCTTTTTTTAATAACTTTGTCACAAGGTAAAATTAAAGCATAGATATTACTACTTTATTTAGTCTCCAGTGTATGGATTTTATGGATCTAAAAATAACTTTTTGAAATGGTTAGATGAGATAACTTCAGTTGGGGTTTGGATAATATTTAAATGTTCTAGAATGCCTGCCAGGCTTAAAGGCTTTAGAAGAAATGATGCTTTTCCTTATAAATTGGTTAAACAAGTATCTGCACTTAGTTAAATCATCATCTTCTACACTGTGTTTACTTGAGGGCTGGTCTGGAAACCCTCTCTAGTTTTAGATGATTGCTTTGCTTGCTTTCTTCTTAAGTGGTTGGTTTTCTTACTGGTTGTGGCATCCCTTAGGGTGAGCTTGCAGGTTACAGCTAGTCGTAGAAGCAGCAGTAGACTTCTTGTTGGGTAGGGTAGTGCTAGCTTTGTTATAATTCTGAGATGGCAGAATTGATGGGAAAGGCTTTTATCAATGAAGACTTTGGGATGGTTTCTTTGGGAAACATTTTATAGGTAAGAGTGTCTTCAAGTCTTTTTTTTCTTGATGAATCTAATAACCCTAGAGCTACAATATTTTTAATTGGGATTAATTTTAAAAATTAAGACATTTTCGCTAGGCAGTGGTGGCACATGACTTTAATCCCAGCACTCGGGAGGCAGAGGCAGGTGGATCGACAGCCTCCAAAACAATACAGAAAAACCCTGTCTCGTAAAACCAAAAAAAAAAAAAAATTAAGACATTTTCTATTTTGTCAAGTCGAAAATCTCTTAACTTAGATTTACCTTTTTTTTATGTGTGTGTATACATATGTGTGTGCGTGTATGTATGTGTGTGTGCATAATATATATATTCACAGAGACAACATTATTTCTGGTTGTTTTTAAACACATGAATAAATTGTTGAACTTGTTTGCTGAAGCATTTTTTCTTATAAAAAATGAGATGAGTCAAATTACTTGTAATCTCACCACCGAGAAGTCTTAAGCTTTGGTGTGTGATATTTTATTCGCCTACTAAGTATTTTCCATATCCCTGATGTATCTTAAGTTGCTGGGGGCTCAGTAATTAAAATCCTTTTCCTTGAGAGAAAAAGAGGAGTTATGATTTTTAATACAGATACTAGGTATGTCATCACTGAGAGGGTAGCATCTTACCAAAGGTCTGGAGGAGACATAGGAAGATGCTGGGAGGATCTGAGGGAAAAGGGCACTTTAAACAGTCCTTAGGTAGGAGGGTGCATGTATTGAAGGAGAGGGTTAGTGTGTCTAAAACATCAAGAGGGGCAAATGAAGTTGAGGGTGTGGTAGTTTGTGTGAGATTGCCCCTCGAAGGCTTGTACATTTGAATGTTTGATTACTTGTTTGGGAAGGCCTGGGAGGTATGGTCTTGTTGGTGGAGACTTGTCGTTTGAGGTAGGCTTTGAGGTCTTTGAGGTCTCAGAAGCTGAGTCCAGGCCTGGCCTTGGCTCTCTCTGCCTGCTTCTTGTGAATCAGATGTAAGCTCTTAGCTGCTGTTCCAGCGCCTTGCCTTCCTCCCTGCCTGCCTGCCTGCCTGGTTATTGCCACGCTTCCAGCCATGATGATCATGGACTAGCCTTTACTCTGAAAATGTAAGCCAGCCCAGTTAAATGTTTGCTTTTATAAGTCACCTTCATCATCATGTCTCCTTATAGAACTGTAGGAGCTGGAGACACATCCAGTGGGAGCTCTTCCTCTTAGCAGCATATGACAATGACCTTGGAGCCTTAAATCCATTAGCTGGTGCTGTGCTGCAAGGAGGCCAGTTTCTATTGTGCAACCAGATTGAGAAATAGTAGCAAAAAATCACTGGGTCACACTAAGAAATGAGATGTTGAAGCTGATGGAGAGTTTGGAGAAATTGTTCTTCTGTCTCTGGTTTTCTTATTTTAAGCCAGTATGTATTATGAAATCTCCCAGACCCAGAAAAGTAGGTACTAACTATTTTAATAGCCATCTGCATGTTACCACATTTGCTGATTTTATTTTGTCCCCTTTCCCTACCCTTTTCTCTAGAATATCTTAATGCTAGTTTGTTTGTTTTTATTTGGTTGTTTTTGGTTTTTCAAGAAAGGGTTTTTCTGTAGCTTTGGAGTCTGTTCTGGAACTTGCTCTGTAGATGAGGCTGGCCTCAAACTCACAGAGGCCTCTGCCTCCTGAATGCTGGGATTAAAGACTAGCTCTTACCTCTACCTCAGGCTGATTTGCTTTTCTGATTTTCAGCTTGAAGTTTGAACCTCAATATCAGTCTCTGGGTCTTTTATTTTTCATGCTACATCTCTGTGATTAGTTATGTAAGGTAAATTACTTGGATAAAATTGCTTTGTTAAAGGGTACATACAGAAATCTAAAAGCTTTGAAATGTATTGTCAAATGTTTTCCAGAAAGACTGCACCTACTGACTGCTTCTGAAAGTGTCTCTTCCCTTTAACTCTCACACTGAATTTTGTCAGGTGTTTATTTGTTTGCTTTTAAATGTTTTGATAGGTGAAAAGCAATTCATGGCTCCATTTGCAGTTCTTCTATTTCTAATGAGATAGACTTAAGTTCTCTCTTATTTACATTAAAAATAATTATATCAGTTGCTGGCTGTGTGACCTTAAGTCACTTAGGACCTTCGTTTTTATCTTGTACACCTGCTTCATAGGCTATTCATGAATATTAAAGCTTTTTTAAAATGGAGAGTTTTAAACTTTTTGACTGTGGTACATAGTTTTTTTGTAACCAAAAGTTTCATGGAGCAACACATATCCCCTTATCAAGTCTGAATTGTTTTGAGAGTTTATACTCATATTCATTTTTATAAATTCTTTACTGACCATTATTGAACACAACCTTTTGGTTGTAGCCTCGAGTTTGCAAAACACTGCTCTAAGTTATGTCCTGCTGGGTCTTGTATCTGTTGTCATCACCCAGTACCTCAGAAGTTAGCTTCCCTTTATGGCAGTAAACCACTTCCAGTAGAACTGTATTCTTGAAATAAATAATAAATACATTTGAGTCTATAGTGCTGTACTGACCAAACCATTAATATTGCTGCTGGGAGATGTAGCTAATGTATGTGAGCAGAAATAACACATTACAGGGATTATATTTGCAGAGTCCATAACTGAGAAACATTATTGATAAAAGAATCTCATATGTAATTTTTGTTACTGTAAAATATGACAAAAGTGATCAACAACACTTGATTTTAACATAGCCCCATTTAAACAGAGAAAGAAGAATGAGAGCTGGGTGTGCTAGGAAGTAGGAAGTTAAGGATGTGACTGCCTTATAGAAAGGACCAGATATTCACTGTGGACTTGCAGTGAGTGAGGATGGAGTAGAGATGGGTATTATTTGAAAACTACTTGGTAGTATCCCTGGTCAGTAGTACAACAGTGTGTTTACTCTTGATGTGTAGGTTAAGTATGTTTTGCCTAAAAGAACCCAATGGTGTGAGCATTTTAAAGATTAAGGTAAGAACTTAGGCATTTACCATTCTCCCACTGTTCCACATTGAAAAAGTTTAGAGGACTGCTACAAGGCTCACTGTATAAAAACAAAAACTTTTATATTGAAGGAACAATTTTTCCTTGGGAAAGGAGCAGAGTATATCTGTCCTATCTACACTATATTGCAGTGGTTCTCAGCCTGTGGGTCGTGACCTCTTTGGGAGTGGCATATCAGATATCCTGCATATCAGATATTTACATTACAATTCATATCACTAGCAAAATTACAGTTAGAAAGTAGCAATGAAATAATTTTATGGTCACTACCACATAAAGAACTGTGTTAATGATCCCAGCCTTAGGAAGGTTGAGAACCACTGCTACATTGGTTTTTAAACAGATGCCACCAAATTAGAAAAATAAGGTACTCAGCCCTACTCTTGTGAGTATTGGTCTTAATTACTGTCTTTATAATAAATAGAATTAATAATACATATATGAGATTTCCATATATATGGCCAGAGGTTGCTTTAGATTCTGAATTTTAAAATAGGAATCTAAACAAGCTTAGAAATGGGTGGAGAAATCCGTTGACCCAAATAACCCATAAGTATATGAAGAACTGTTTAAACTCACTGTCATCAGGGACATGCAAACTTAAAGCAGCTTTGAAATGCCATTTCATTCCCATCAAGTTGGCAAAAATTAAATCTGTTTCTTGGACACTACCAAATGTTGGTAGAGTGCAGTATGGACCTATCAGTATAAATTGGTACAAATGCTATGAAGATTAATTTGGATAGTGCATATCTCGTGTCAGGAATTCTGCTTCTGGAATGTGCACAAGAAAACACAGGGAAACAGTGAAAAAATTGGAGCAACTTGTATGTCTTATCAGTAAGGAAATGGCTACTTACAGTATTGTCTAGTACAGCTAGATATATGATGTGAGTTATGTCATCTTAATTCACTTTTGAAGTTCAAAACAAAACCAGTTTCAGTGTATTTTGAGACACTACATTAAACATGTAATTAGTGCAAAAACAAAAATATGAGTTTTGAAATCTATTATGTGCATTTAGTGCACATTTCTATTCAGCTGTTTTCATTGGAAGTATTTCATCTGAATTTAAATTTCATGAAATTTATTGTTGGGGAAAAAAAATCCATACCAAAGGTGTTCCTTGCATTTTTTTTTCTGGTAACTGAAATGAATATGACAGTTTAAACGTAACCTCAGTAGTACTATTCTTCAAATGCTCAGTAGTAGTATGACTAGTGTCTACCACAATCTGATCATTGTAGGGGTACTGGTATGTGACAGTTAAATTGCCTGCATATGTATAAAATGAAATATACATAATTCAGTTTTGCAATGTGAATAAAACGAGAGAAATGGTGAGAGATTTTATTACTTGAGTAATTTGAAACATTTTTTATTTGTGTGTGTGCATAATACCTGTGTCTCCACTGATCAATTTAATATAGTTGACAATTATCTTTTTCCTTGAAGGTGCTTTAAGCGGCCTTTTAATGTTTCAGTCATTTTTAAAGTTTAAAGAACTGAATGTCTACCGAGAAATCTTCTCAGATTTCCCTGGGGCATACTGTTAGTTCTCTGAATTTTGCTTTATTTTGAGGAAATCTTTAGGCCAGGAAAGAACATGTAAAGTATAATAAAACTGATAATACCAATTTTATACATAGCTCTAAATGTTACTAACTCCTGATGCATTTTAAACCCATGATATTTTAATTGTTTCTAAGTAGAGAAAATTTCAAATAAGTGGAGAAGCAGAGACAACAGTTGGCAGTGCCACCTTTTAAGTCTGTTTATCTCCCTCTTGTGTGGCAAGGTCATGTTGTAATTTTGTATTTGCCACATAGTAACTTGCAGGTTTTATGAAGCACTACCTGCTGTGTGTTTGGTTCATCACTAGATGGAGTTCTTACAGTATAACTGTGTTGCGTAGGCATTGGTTGAGTCGTTTTCTTCAAAGTAGACTTTTTTTTAGTAGAACATTCCTTAAATAAGGAAACGCCAGCTAAACACATAACATAGCAATAAGAGTTCTTTTTTTGTGGGGAGGGGGAGGTTTCGAGACAGGGTTTCTCTGTGTAGTTTTGGAGCCTGTCCTGGCACTCATAATCTGTAGACTAGGCTAGCCTCAAACTCACAGAGATCCACCTGCCTCTGTCTCCTAAGTGCTGGGATTGAAGGTATGCGCCACCCCGCCTGGCTGCAGTAAGAGTTCTTATGTGATACTTTTTTCTTGGTTTGTACAAAAAACACCACACATTTTCATCAAGATTTTTGTTAGGTATGTTGGGGTAGGAGAAGGGGATAAATTGAGATTTAGGCCTATAGATAAGCAGTTTATATATAAGTTTGGAAAGATAAATCTTCTTAGAAATGTCAGTGCTTGTGTTCCTGCTTGACGGAGGCAAGCTGTGCTAGCCACCTCAGGTACGCCCTGAGTCTGTTCTCAGACCTGCAGTAAGTTAATGCACGTTAGACAGCATCTGTCCTTACCTTGACTTAGCCTTGTGCTTGTTCTGAGTTTTACTCTCACCTATGCCATTCTTCTCTTGCTGCATCAGATAAAGTCCAAACTAGAAATTTTGTTTTGTTATTTTACTCTAATCAATGGGGGCATTTTTTTGTCAGAAGTTGGGTATACCTTTTTTACTTCAGTCATGCTGTCAGGCAGGTTTAAGTTTCTGCTCCTTTACTTTCCTTTTTTTCTTCATTGTGAATAATAGACTTTTTTGCCAGATACTCCAAAGTCCATCAGACTCTAAGGTGCTAAAAATGGCCATTCACTGGTTCTTTGGTAGTCTTTGAAAATGTTCTCTAAAGCATCCTTTTCTCAAGTTACATAAATGTAACTTTTCCACAATGACATTTTTTAAAAGATACTGTAGTACTTCTGCAAAGTTAGGAAAATTCAATAGTAGTTAAAGGAATATAAACAAAAGTAGTTAGTTCACTGTCCCACACCCTCCCTCATCTAGCCCCGTCACCAGGGCAGCTGCTTTTTACAGTTCCAGTACTTATTTCTTTTGGTGGTTGTCCTTGCATAGCTCTTATGCTGCTGTGTTCTGATTAATAGTTTTGGGTGTTAAATCTCTGTGATAGAAAATCAACTGGGAGTAGACAGTGGCAACATTCTACATTCTCCTTTCTACTTCTTCCTCCTTCCTCCCCGTTAATTTCAGAGCAGTTATAACTTTAGCTATTGAGGTATACTACAATTTTAAACAGGATCCCCCAAATCATATGTACTGTGGGGTGGTTAAGAAGATAATGAACAGTTGTTAGTCTGTATGTAGTTAGCCAGGCTGGAATTGTGCATGATCAGTAATCATATTGAAGCAGAAAGGGGTGAAACAAGTTACTGTAGCTCATTTATATATTAACCTCTTCCATTCATATTTGTGTGTATTTTAAGAAGCAACTATTTCACTCAGGAAACCTGTTTTTTCACAGCAGAAGCCTGAAGGTAGGCTGACTCATTTCTTTAGTGACACAATGAAAGAACTAGATTCTTTGATTTCCAATGTAGTATTAGTGAAGAATGTTGTCCATGTGTGTAGTTGTGTTTCCCTTATAATGTTAGGATGACTTCTTCAGATATAGTTGGTATATGTCTGTAGTGTTTAAGACAAGACTCTTTCTTATGTGTTATCTCTTGGTGAGTATCCTTAGAAACCTCCAGCAAACTTCTGAGTTATTTCATTGACCATAATCATTGCTTCATTGCTTTAGAGATCCATTTATTGATCAACTTCTGGCAAGAATGGAATTATAGAGGCAGGTGTGTAGCACAAATTCTCTTTGGTCAATAAAAACTCAAGAGTTAGCTATCAGGGGATGAAAGCTGAAAGATCAGCAATGCAGAACGACCAGCCACTAGAGTTTGTACCTCTACCAATACTCAGACCAAAGGAGCAATCCTGTCCTCAGACTGCATCCTCAAACTGACTGCTCAGACTGTCATGAGCTCCTTGTCTCCTCCCACCTTATATTCTTTTCTCCGCCCAGTCATATGACTCTTATCTCCACCTCCCTAGTGTTGGGATTAAAGGTGTGTGATCCCAAGTGCTGGGATCACCTTTGTGTGAGCTTTGTTTCTCTTTTAGACAGATTCAATCTTGTGTAGCTCAGGGTGGCCTTAAACTAACAAGAGATCCATCTGCCTCTGTCTCCTGAGTGCTAGGATTAAAGGTGTGGGTCATCACTGCCTGACCTTTATTGCTAACTAGTGTGGCTAGCTCTGCACTCTGATCTTCAGGCAAGCTTTCTTTGTTATAGCATAAACAAAATGTCACTACATTTCCCCTTTTTTTGCCTAAAATAAAAAAGACTATAACTAATATAAGAAAAACTATATACAGAAAGTACAAGTAAATACAATAGCTATATACAGTATATACAGACAATAAATACATCAACAGTGTCTAGTCCATTTCTTTTGACAAACTCAGAGAAAATGCTCCATTATCCTGTCTTGATGAGTCCAAAGTCTTGCACCTAATTTACTTTCTTTCATAACTTACATTACCATTCAAAATTATTTTTTGATATCTTTCAACCTCATACACTTTACACCTCTTTAGTGAGTTTCTTTTCTGCATCTGGGAAACAAAAAAACTATAATTATCTAGTCTTCAACTCCCTCAGAGACCTGAAAAGAAAATAATATTAACTGAGTAAGCAGGAAGTGCAGACAAGTGACTTCCAAAAAATGCAAGAAATGACTAAACAAAACAAAACAAAAAAACAGCTGGCTCTCTGGATAGTCACCGAAGGTTCCTCTGCAATGTTGGGGCATCTATCTTTTACCTACAGGCTTAGGATATTCAAAAGACTTTGCTATGAAGCAGGATTTTTTGAAGGACTGTCCTGCCTCGTTTTGACAAGGTGTGGCAGTCACTTTCTTTTGTGTCCTGCTTGTCCAGTTAGGACAGCATCCTGTCAGCAGTCGAGTTATGAGCACTTTCTTGCTCAGTGGCTTACCTTTGCCACAAAGGAAGTAAACTTCATGTGAGTTTCTTCGATGTCCATCATCTTCTGAAGTAGATTGGTGCTGCCAGGAGCAGACAAGTTTCATTGTCATAAAATAAAGAACCACCGCCGGGCATTGGTGGCGCACGCCTTTAATCCCAGCACTCGGGAGGCAGAGGCAGGCGGATCTCTGTGAGTTCGAGGCTGGGCTGGACCGACAGCCTCCAAAACAATACAGAGAAACCCTGTCTCATAAAACCAAAAAAAATAAAAATAAAATAAAGACCCTATGTTATTAAAACATCTTAAGTGCCATACTTTGTAGATCTCTGAAGTGTTTGAAGGTGACCTGTCTATCTAAACTATATCTTTTGACTTTGAAAACATACCTAATATGACTAAAAGTTTAATTGTAAGAGGTGGCTAATTATTAATCTGTGTTTCCTTATTATCCTGAGTTGGTAATAACTTTCAAGAACTAGAAATTCGCATTACATTGTTAAATGAGCTGCATAGATACAATACCTTGAGCAAGATTAGAAATGTATGTACAGTATGTTTTAACAAAATTAATCTCAAATTTATATCAGTATACAAATATTATATACAATATACAAAAATCTAATCCAATGTTTGTTTTGTTCATTTTAAATGCGTGTTTCTTATTGCACAGGTGTTTGAGATCTAGATATAATAATTGTCAACTCCTGTGAATTTGAATAAGACTTGTTTTTATAGCAATATTATAGTTTTTTTTTTAAATGTCCTGTCTCAGGTGTCTTCTACTTTCAGGTCCCCATGTCTGTATTTAAAGTTTTAGAATCTATCACTGAATATAAAACTGTAACAGCTTTTTAATTGTTACAATATATAGCATTTTAGAATTATTTTCATACTAGTTTACTAAAATAATTGAGTGAACCAACAGAAAAACACTCCAGTAAGCTGTTGTTATATTAATACACTGCTTTTTAACCACTGTTCTTGTTACAGATGTGTAAGAAATTATCAAGTACCCTAGGCATATCTCTAGGATTGACATTTTGCTTATGTATATGTATGAATCTGTGTGTGTGTATATAGTTTTGCTTTTCTAAACTAGTTTAAAGCATTTCATGGTGGGTCTGTTAGCTATTTAATTTGAGGTTGATGTTGTTTCTTAGAATGGTTAGTTTGTATGTTCTTAGCAAGTATCTACTTAAATAATACTGCAGTCATTACTAAACCCTCAATTATGTATTGTCTGCATATATACATATTTCCTAGTGACCAGTACTACATAAGTATAATTGATAACATCAGTAACAATGTCAAATATCAATACCAATTTTCAATGAGCTGATAATGTATACCTCAAAATTTGTGTTTTATTTTTATACTGTGTATATAAATACAAGTCCTAGCATGAGGAAGAGACCAGAGATAATATAATTGTGTACTGAATTAAAGGTATATGAATTTCTTTATTGCAGAACTTATTAGGATCTTTATTCTTCAAATTTACATAGTAGATACTTTAGAATTGGATCTGACTCAGTGTTTGCAAAATGTATTTTATAATGGAACTCCTTTTTCTCAGTTTCATAAAATAGTCAGAAAAACACTATTTGATTCAGTTACTATTTTTGTGAGTTATTGTGAAGGTAGTAAAATGATGAACCTTTACTAATAATTGCTATCTAGTTTATTAGAAAAAGTATTGTGTTTATCATCTGGGTACTTGACAGTCAGTTTGAGATGCATTTTAAGTCATTCTAAAGATGAGACATAATATTCTGGTTATATTCTCTCTGTCACTTCTTCCACAGCTTTTCTCTAAGGAAGTTTATTAACATGCACAGTGTTGAAGCATATTTTAAATTGCATGGCTACAAGACTGGTGATTTCCCTAAACCTTGCATTCTACATGGTTTTCTCTTCTAATTAGATTTTCTAACCTGACAGATCTACATGCCTATTCTTACTCATCTGAATTTGGTCAAGATTGAGATCTACTTCTCATCTTCCAGTGTCAAATCCTCTGTTCTGTTTACTACCCTGGCTAACAGTACTGTTATTTTTCAGTCCCCCAAAATAGAAATCCAGGAAACTCAGGTTCCTCTTTTATCAGGATTTGTATCACACCATTGACATAAGTATTTGCTATCCTATACATTGTAGTTGTTTAATAGCATTCTGTCTGTTACCCACTATATAGCAACAGGAGCCCCCCCTCCCCAAGAACTGAACCTAAAGCTTTATTCATTTCCTGGCTGATAGGTAAGAGTAATGTTGCCAACTTTATATCTTCCTCAAAGCGCACAGTTATGTTCTGCCTAATTTCAGTTGCTTCCAGTGGAGATCCCCAAACTTTTCTATTTCTTCATTCTTAGGTCTTGTATACTTGTTAAAATTCTTATTTAATTAAAAAATATGGGTGTGATTGTTTTGAAACACATGTGTGCATGCCCTAGGAGACCAGCAGAAGGTGTCAGATCCCCTGGATCTTGAATTATAGGTAGTTATGATCCGCCATGTGGGTGCTGTAAATTGAGCCCCATCTTCTGGAAGAGCAGCCAGTGCTCTTAACCACTGAGCCATCTCTCCAGCCCTCTCATTAAAGTTCTTGCTAAACACACAGTGTACTATGTCTTCTTCCCAATTGTCCTATGATTGTTTTCTCCATGAGAGCCCTCCTTTTAGCATTTTTCAGATAATCTATCATGCTGAAGAACGTTTTATTTTTAAAGTGTCTCCAGCCTCTAGACTGGTTCTTGGCATGTAATAGATATTTTTAATCTTGTGCTTGTATGCTATATCAGATGTTGTAGTGGTGTCATTAGTTCTATGAATTTTCCTTTGTATTAGTGACCATTGTTTCTCTAGTCTATATCATCCATTTAAGTTGACTTTTGACCACAAAAATCTTATTTTGAACTTTTATTTAGAATATTGAACAAAGCACATACTTAGTTGATACTCAAATGTCTTTTGCTTATGAGATAATTGGGTAGCAGATGTTACTGAAGGAATTAATGTAAATTGAGGAAGTTAATGTATGGAAAGTCTTTACTCTATTTAAGACATTGTATTTCCAGTGAATATAGATTTGTCAATTGATAGAAAGCTTAATGGGACAGTATCATTATTTTAATTACTCATTTAGTTTCTTAGAAAATGTTTATTAGCATATATTTCTATAATCACTAGTCTGAACTATAAGTTTTCTCCTATCAGTTGTAAACAACAAAAAATCCAGTCAATAGGGTGGTGATGATGCATACCTTTAATCTCAGCACTTGGGAGGCAGAGGCAGGTGGATCTCTGTGAGTTCAAGGACGGGTAGGGCTACCTGTCCTAAACTACCCTAGCCTAAAGGGGGCTGGAATTCTAGTCCATATAATGTCTCAGCTCCCTTCTCCATAAACCTTCATAAAGTTGTGTGTGACTCACTTTCCGTGCGTGTTGGAGCTAGCCATGGTCAGGTCAACTGTACTTTAGTCTGTAGCTTTAAGGAAAAGATGAAAAAGGGGAGACGGGGGCTGCAGAGCTTTTGACAAATAGGTTTTGTTGTAAGGCCAGCTTCCCCATGAACACAGGACTGAACATGCCAAAGAGGGAATGTGTAAGACCATACCAGTTCAAGATTCTCCATGCACCGCCTTGCCGGACCAGCACATCTCAGTTAAGGGAACCCATCCAATACCAGTTACACTTTGTTTTTTAGGGACGGCACAAACGTATTACTCCTTTAAAAAAATGCTTTAATAAAAGTGGGGGCCTGGTGTTATTTCCAGAAATAAAGCTTGGAAAGGGGCAGCTTACCTGCAGGGAAGGAACCTTTTCTCACCAACACTGTAAGTGCTAAAGTGGACAGAGGGGAGACATGCTGTCCCATTCATGAGGTTCAGTCTGAAGAAACGTTCCTGTCACCACTTTGTTCACTTCCTTGTTTTTCTTTTCCTATACTCTGTTTTCTTTACACTTACTCTTTAAAAAATACTTTAAATTATTTAAAATAAATTTGATTTATTTAGATTTAAACATTAAATATTCCCAATTAAAAGGTTAACATTTTGAGCCAGCATGGTGGCTCAGCACTCAGGAGGCTAGGGCAGGAGGATCTTGAGTTCAAGACTAGCCTGGGCTACATTCTCCATAGATAGATAGGAATGTACGCACACAATACATACATACATACATATGTACATACATACATGCATGCATATATACATACTGTTGTTTGGACTAAGGGAAAAAGAGCAGCAAAGACAACGTGGTGTTATTTCCAAAGCAAGTTTATACAAAACTTGGCAATTTTGGGCTATAGTTCTCCTGTTGTGAGCAGATTGCCCTGTGCCTTCTTTTCTACCTTGTAATAGTGTTTTGAGTAGTGATTCGTGTTTGTTCTTTCTAGTTGTAAAACCTTCTCGTACATTGTTAAGATCCTACTTGATTTAAGAAAGTATTGACAATGGTTTTGAGTACCTCCTATATACTTTCCTGTATAACTCAAGAAAGGATATTATATTGAATGGCTTCGTTCAGTTATTACAGAATGAGGTAGTTCTAAGTGCATAAAATGTTAGAGTTAGAGTCAAATAGAAGGATTCTTTTTTTTATTTTTTTTGGATTCTTTTATTTTTATAGTTTTTTACATTTCTTTTATGTGTTTACTTATTTATTTATAGACATGGTCTTGTTATGTTTGCACCTCAGTTTTATATTTGCAGTTCAGTTTGGCCTTGAACTTACAAGATACCCTATCACTGCTTCCCAATTGCTAAGATTGTAGGTATTCCACAGTACACTCAGTTAATGTGTAATTCCCTTTATTATTATCACTGTTTTAATATTGTGAACATGTGACCAATTATAGCGTGACTTGTGCCTGAGTCAAGCTTATCTAACACCCATTTTTCTTCATAAGGCACATTAACTTTGCATCTATGAGTATATAACACTTAGGAACACTTCAGCATTATACTGAGAGGCCATTTTAAGCAGTAAAAACATCTATAATAGCACAGCAGTGCAAAAACCGTGGCACTAAACAGACCACTAAAAAGACACCTGCTTGTATAGTCTGAGTGCTAAAACAAGACAATGTTGTCTTGTTCATCTTCAGGTGGACAAGTGCATGTGTTCAGTGATTCACATTTTTCTATAGCTCTGTAAGATGGTGGCTGGGTGGGGGTGTCTATTATATTGGTTCTCTATTGCTGTGATGAAACAATAACCAAAAGCTTGAGGAAGAAATTTGTTTATTTGGCTTAAGCTTCCAGTCCATTATTAAGGAAAGCCAGGGCAGGCACTGAAAGCAGAATCCAGAATCCACAGATGATTAGTATTTACTGACTGGCCCAGCTTGCTACAACCCAGGACCACAGTCAACAGTGGGCCTCTCCCTCCTCCCCCTCAATCATCAATCAAGAAAATTCCTCAGAGACATGGCCAAAGGACATTCTGATGCATGCAGTTCCTCAGTTGAGGTTCTCTTCCCAGGTGATTCGAGTGTGTGTCAAGTTGGCAGAAACCCACACAGCGTCACTAATGACTTCTAGTGAGTAGCTAAATCATGAGTGCAGAATCTCTGAGTATTGAGAATTGGCTATAATTGATTTAAAGAAGCTTATAATGGTATAGTTACACTATTCATATTGGAAAGAAAGGTTCGTTGTTTGTGGGTATGTGTAAGTTTCTAGTAATGCAGTCACCTTTATGTTTTTTTTGTGTCCTCTTGTCTAATGAAATACAACTGTTTTCAGTTATTCTTTTTCTTTCTTTGCTCAGGGAACAACCTATCTTCAGCACTCGAGCTCATGTCTTCCAGATTGACCCTAACACAAAGAAGAACTGGGTACCCACCAGCAAGCATGCAGTTACTGTATCTTATTTTTATGACAGCACAAGAAATGTGTATAGGATAATCAGTTTAGATGGCTCAAAGGTAAGTCACATTTACTTCAGGTAATCTTACTCCCTTGCTTTGTTAAATTTCAATTTCTTTCATATTTTTATTTTCATGAAAATATTCCTTTTTGAATTATTGAAGTTTAACTTTAAGAAACAAAAAGTGGTCATTCTTAGAGTAGCAACATCAAGGGTTTTGAATAAATTAACTCCCTTATTATATTGAGTTTTATGAGGAAACGTATTCTCCAGATTTATGGTGGATTAGTTTATTTAATGAGTATTCCTTGTATCTCTGTGTTGTATTTATGTTAAATAATAAGAAAATATTGGTGAACAGTGGATTTCCATATTAGTCATTTTTTTTCATTATTGTAACAATGCTAGTTATTGGTTACTTGTGGAGAAAAAGATTTATTTAGCTTACAGTTTTGAAGGCTAGATTGTTCCATGACCTACAGGGCATTCATGTACACATACACATAATATAAACACATTTTTGAGTAGCAACAACAACAAAAAAGTATAATGTTTATGGCAATTGCTGTACATATACTTATTATTAATATTACTAGGCTAATAATTTTACATACAACATAGTATGGTTTGAGGACTAAAAGTTCATTTAATTTGATGCTAAATTTGTAGTTTGAATTTTCATTATGCTCATTCTTAGGGAGGGTGGAGGAGTACCATGCGTAAAGCCTCTGCTCAGTGTCAATCACCACTACTACCACAAAGAAAGAGAAGGCGGGCAGGGATAATATATTTATTTCAGGAGCAGACCTTATGTTGGAGTCTTACTAGATTATAGGACCTCAGGGCTATATGTACTTTGTGTCTTACATATAAGTGATTAATCTGTGTTTCTCCAAATAATTGGTCTTAAAAGGCTTGAGATGATGATAGTTCCTTTCTGTGAAGTGTTACTTAATGAAGAGGAGCTGCTTATAACTATTGGTTTAGTGAAGTACAGCAGATATTAAATGTTATCTCAGGCTGTAGACTGCTAATTTATTTCCCCTACTTGAACTTTCAGTTTCTGTAATATGTGTGTCACTTGGCCTAAACTACAAGTATAATGTACTTTTTATTGGATAGGGTTTAAAAAGGGTTAAATGCAAATAGAGGACAACTGATGTAGTCCACATGTAAGGAGAAAAACTGACGTAATGAACTTGAGTTTTTCCAAGTTTTCTGCTATCCCATCTCCATCTCTCTGTTTCATGATTGCTTCAAAAAGCCCAGAGTGCCCTAAGTAGAAAATGTTCATTTGTTCTTTCTTTGTGCTTGAGCTGTGAATGTTAAACAGGGTTTTTTTCTTTGTTTTTGTTCTCTATGTCTCTGCCTCTCTCTCTGACACTCTGTCTCTGTCTCTCTCGCCATGAACTCAAAATTCTCCTGGCTCTGCCTCCCAAATGCAGGGACTAAAGTTGTGTAGCAACATCGTATTGCTTTAGTTTTCTCATCATGGTATAGAGACCCTAGCTTGGCCTAGCCAGGTTCAAAGCATTCCTGATTCGAAATGACACACTTTCCTGCTTCTTTACCTTAAAAGGGCAAAAACTCCAGATTTGAGAATTGTTATTTTAAAGCACTAACTTTTTTCTTTTAAAAAATTCTTAATGAAAGGATAAAAAAGCGTGGTGGTGCATGACTTTAACCCCAGCACTTGGGAGGCAGAGGCAGGCAGATATCTAAGCTCAAGGCCAGCCTGGTCTACTGACTTCCCAGATAGCCAGGGATACACAGAGAAACTCTGCCTCATAAAACCAAAAGTATTCTTTGTTGTGTTCTAGCCAAAAAATGTAAGAAATAGATTTTCAAGCATAGGATTCCTTAACGTTTTTCTTCAGTGACTGAAGGACTAATGATACAGAAACAAGAATACAGATTAGAATGGATCTCTTTAACAAGACACAATGAAGTTAATTTGAAATGAGCCCTAGTGTCCAGCATCACACTGGTCAGTTTTTCTTGTTGCTTATTAAATGTAGTATCACCACCTTTTAGAGTTACAGGGTCTGATGCCAAATGCTCTTTTGCCCTTGGTTAACGCTTAGGTCCTTCCTTAAACGTTTCTTGGAGAACACTGAAAAATCACCTAATCTAGAACAATGCTTGTTGGTCTTCATTTGCTTTCCTTCATTCTCTGTCATATCCTTTTAGGGGCCTCACAGCTATGGCATGCCGTGAAATTCCACTGTTAGCTATTTCTTTACTTTGCCCTAACCAACTCCTATAGAATTAACTGCATTGCCTCTCTTAATGTTGTATCTCAAATATTTAGAGTTGTGCGTGGTAGCTAGTAGGTACTCAGAGAACATCAAACAAATCAATGATCTTTCATTGTTTGTAATCTTCTTTTTAGTTAGTCCTTCTTTAATTTTTTAAGATTATTTTATTTTATATATTATTTTGCCTGCATGTGTGTATGTATACCATGTGCTTGCCTTGTGCCTGAAGAGGACAGATGAGAGCCTCAGATCCCCTGTTACTGGAGTTATATGGTTGTAAGCTGTGGGTGCTGGGAATCAAACCAAGGTCCTTTGCAAGAGCAGTGATCTGCTTACCCATCTCTCCAGCCCCAGTCTGATGACTGCTCCACAAGTTAAAATGATCATTAGCATGGTTTACATACCTAAAATGATCTGCTAGTGGAAGCTATTTTGAACTAAATGGTGAGGGAGCTCTGGAAATACACATATAGAAACTATACAAAGATAAAACTCTCATACCACAATAGATAACATCCGTTTCCTGTGAGAAAGGAGATAGCTAGTGTCTGTTGTACCAGCTTCTTTGTCTTTAGCAGGACATATGTGTCCGTATGTCCTTGCTAAAACTTCATCAGCTCCCCATAGTACGTAAACATTTATATTTGTAGCGTTTCACTTGGTAAATAAATTTAAACTTTTTTTCAGAAAAGGCTGGACATTTACTAGTTTGCTAGATGATAATTTCAAGTTTAACAACATAAATGCTTTTGTTATTGGTGCAATTATAGTTCTTAGTTTTAGGGGGCACCAGATTACCCAACTGTAAATGACCCTTTCATTTCCAACACTGGCAGAGAACATGAATTAATATGTTATAATAACTGCAGTGTGTTAAGATCTCCAGAGTTAATCTTTATTAACATGCTAAAAATGCTATGTTTTCTAAGAAATTATGTGTGAAATAGAAATGGTGTTGCCACCAATCCGCATTTTATGAGAAAAAAAAGTGAAAATACTTCTTAGGAATTTGTTGTTTCCTTGAGTAGAGAAAAGGACTGCTAAGTTGCTGAAAGTCTTTTTTTTTTTTTGCATGAAAATATATTTTGTGTAAATAGATTGTAAAAAGCTTGACTATACATTAAAATATCGAAATCATTTATATTCATACATTATTTGTTTTGATTTAATTTTGTTTTATATATGTGGGTGTTTTGCCTGCATTCATGCCAGTGCACCACATTCATGTTGGCTGCTTGGAAACTCAAATAGAAGGTGTCAGCTCCCCTGGAACCGGAGTCACAGACATTGTGAGCTGCTAATGTAGGTGCTTGAAATAGAACCCAGGTCTTTTGGAAAAGTAGCCAGTTCTCTTAACGCTCTTAGCTACTTAGATATTTTTCCAGACCCTTCTAATTTTTTTTGAAAGATTCTGTTAAGAGTAAAGCCTGTTTGTTTCCAGGGAATATTAATAAATATTGATCCTCAACATTGAAAGGGAAGAAGTTGACCACATTCAAAACTGTTTGAAGGCTCAGTGGTTGAGCACTTGCCTAGTATATGCAAGGTCCTAAGTTTGATGGCCACTCTTCCAAAATGGGCCAGTTGCACTAAAAGCAAGATAAAAGTAGCTACTAACATGTGTCCATTATCAGCTTGTAAAAATGGTAGATTTACAGGATGCATCTTTGGGGACTTGGGTGCTAGCTCAATTAGTAAAGTGCTTCCTTGTGCAGACATGAGGATCTGAGTTCTGTCCCCAGCATCCATGTAAAAAAGCTGGACCTGGTGGTATGTGCTTGTAATCTTAGCACTGGGAAGGTAGAGACAGGTAAATTTCTTAGCCTTGCTATCCAGCCAAATTAACCTAGTGGGAGACACTGTTTCAAAAATCAAGTTTAATAGCGTTTGAGGAATAACATCTGAGGCTGTTTATCCTGCACAGGCACATACACATGTATGTACACACACGAGCATGCAGACACACACACACACATACACACACACCCTTACTCCAACAAATACACACAAAAATCTTTGAAGCTTTTGCATCATTTAAAATATATCTATAGTTCTATATATTTCTATATTGCTACCACTGCAATTATCTTTATGTGTTTGTAGGTTACAAGTGACCCTGTTTTTATGTAGCTGAAATGGTCATATATTTAAATGCCCATTTGCTTATTTTGCCTAGTGACTTTTGTTTTATTTTTCAGGCAATAATAAATAGCACCATCACTCCAAACATGACATTTACTAAAACATCTCAAAAGTTTGGCCAGTGGGCTGACAGCCGGGCAAACACTGTTTATGGATTGGGATTCTCCTCTGAGCATCATCTTTCCAAAGTAAGTTATTTCAGTAGTCTCTAAGAAATTCTTCATCTCTAAATTATGTATCCTACATATGTAATAGCAATTGGAGAATGCAAAATATAGAGAAACCTGTTTAATGTCTATAATGAGAGAACTATAGTGACTTTAAAATACAAATATTAATATAATATTAAATGTTATATAAATAAGTATAAGTATAATATTAACATAAAAATATCACTGGATTTATTCTTCATAATTTTTCATGAAGATTTATTGTATACATCCAGAATAGTCATCACTGGTTAGTAAGGCTTCTTGTAGTGAATTATCTGTGTGGCAGGAAGTAAAAGTAGGAATTATCTCTCCAGAAAAGATTTTGCTGAAAAAAAAATTTAGTACCCTTCATTTGGAGATGATCTTCAAGATAAGCAAACTCTTCCAAATTGTGAAAATACAGTTGATAGGAATATAGATTTCAAGTGGATTTCTTGTTGTTTGTTCCTTAATATGAAAATAGTCATATGTAAGTTGTTTGTTGAGAAAACTGTGATTTGCTTGAATGTAGACTCTCTGAATGTCAGCACCAAGGGATTTCTGGGATAATGCTGATCAAATGAATTACGATGGCCAGAAAGACTTATAAAATGCAGAGCATCACCAGGCTAAATGCTAGAAATAAACAATTGTCCTGCCTATAAAGAAAGCTACCCCATGCTTACATCAGGGCCATCTTGAGTTCTTGTGTGTATTACACAGAAAGAATGGCTATAAAGAGTTGGAAAAGTACTCGGGAAAGACATAATCACAAGATACTAAGGTGATTAGTGTAGCACGAATTCTAGTTGGTCTTAATAATTAAAAACCCAGCTACAGATACTGTAATTAAAGCTGAAGACCAGAGAAGCAAAGCCCCTAGAGTTCTCACTTCTACCAGTGCTCAGACCAAAAGGGGCAATCCTGTCCTCAGACTGCATCTCCAGACTGCATCTGTCTCCACCAGACCTCAGACTCCACTGAGCTCCTGTCTCCTCTTGCCTTATATTCCTCTCTAGTTCAGGGATTAAAGGTGTGGGAACCCAGGTGCTGATGAGATCACCTTTGTGTGAGCTCAGGGTGGCCTTGAACTCAGAGATCTGTCTACCTCTGTCTCCCAAGTGTTGGAATTAAAGGTGTGTGCCACCACTGCCTGACCTCTATAGCTTACTAGTGTGACTAACTTAGCACTCTGATCTTCAGACAAGCTTTATTTTTTATCATAAATAAAATATCACCACAGATTTATGGTGATTATTACCCTACTCTCTAGATTCAGTGTCCACAAGGCATAAAGATTTATGCTAAAGCTTCTGTGTTAACTAGTCTTTTTAAAGGGTTTGCCCTTTTGACAGAATTTCAGATGCTTTCATGAGGTTTAGTATAAACAGCATCTGGAAATTAAATTATTTGAATGCAAGGTAAACAGATTCTTGTAGATAGATGTAGTTCATATACACATTAAACCTTAAGCTTATTAATTGTATAAATTGTTGAGATCCTTTAAGATGAGTTACTTTAAATGTCTTACACCTTTGTGAATATTTATTGATTTGATTTATAATTAGATAGTTTAGTAGTTTAAATTATCTACTTGGTTTTCTTGTATTTTAGTTGTGAACATTCCTTTTTATTTTCAGTATAAATTAAAGTTTAAGGCTCAGATTTTGAAGCTGTTTTAACTATTTGTGATTATAAACCATTCTCTATAAAATGCTTATAGTTGTGTGTGTGGCCTGATAGGATTGCTCTTAGCTAGTCTTACTTTCTAAATATATTTTTGAACTGTGGAATAGGTATGAGTTTTAAATAAGAGTTTCTCATATAGCAATCCAGTAGAATATTAAACTTCCAGAAATGATCTCCTTGAAAAGTTATATGCATACTCTAACATGTTAGTGATTGGTAAATCAGACACTTTATAGAATGTTCTTTGCTAATGGAGAGAAATCATAAATAATACAATGAATTTCATGATCTTTCACAACAGTGCTAAATTATTGATTTCTGAAACAAACTTTCATGAAATGTCTTTTAAGCTTAAGTAATTTTGTCAATAAATTAAATCCTTCATTACATATTTCCAAGTTACTGAGTAGCTGGCAAATATAGTAAAGGAATAGTCATTTAAAACCTGTCAATCATACTGTCTTATCTTACCTCTTCTTGTTTATTTGGGGTGTGTGTCTGGGAATGGCTTTTATGTTTTAAGTTTTTTTTCCCTCTTTAAGTTATAATATATTTACTAGTTGTAACCCCTAGCATTTTTGAGTTTTGATTGAATGTGGAATAATGTGATATATAGTTCATATTTTTTTATTGCCAACTCCAACAGGTGTTTTAAGTTATATGGAGAATTAAGTTTTCAGGTTTATTTTGTAGCCCACCTTACTCCATCTGAATATAGTGATAGAATAGCTCCCATATCCCAAACAAATAGGCACTGTGTGTGACAGTGTCCTAAGGGTTTCTAAGAATTAGCATTTCGTGAATACTTTCTTAATAGCCTTTTATGTTATTCTTTTTCGTTTTTAGCTTTATATTGTTGCTTTCTGCTACTGAATTGACTGTTTAGAATTCTTTGCTAATGAGTTTTTAGTTGTTAGTGATAATCACAAATGTGATATATAATGTCTGTATAACTTACATAACATGAGAATTATTTATTATTCTATTAATAGTTAAAAGCTTTTTCTTAGTGTTTTGATGTACAAGTAGACTCTTAAATGATTTCATTTACTTAGTAATTTAAAAAAGCATAGTGTATGCCTGTCTACCGACTCTATCACTCATGTGAGTCTTAATTGTTTGTTAATGATCAGAGGAGAATATAGATAAACCAGCTTGCCAAATTCTAATTTCTTTATGTGGTGATATTTAAATAAGATTTATCACATTACTTACGTACAATGTTTGGGGTTTACGCTTCTTTTCCCATCATTTTCATATTTCAAACTGTACTTGTTTGGAGACTGTGCTACTTATGTAAGAGTCAGTTCAGAACATAAAGGAAAATGGGCTCTGTGACATACTGCTACTTGGTTAATGTGTATAGTCTCTGCGTTCAGTTTGCAGAAAAGTTTCAGGAATTTAAAGAAGCTGCTCGTCTTGCGAAGGAGAAGTCGCAGGAGAAAATGGAACTGACCAGTACACCATCACAGGTGGGTGTCCTTGACCTGTTCGCATGTGTGAGCCTTGATCACTGCAGACCTTCGTATCCGCTATGCCTGAGTGAAATTTGCAATAACGGCAAGATTAACTGCCAAAGTCATTACAGAAGTACACTGTTTAATTATTCTCTGACAGAAAGTATGTCATCGTCTACAAGGATAACTTTAAAAATCAATATTAACCCAGATAGCCTTTATGTACCTGTCTTAGTTTGAGTTTCTGTTGCTGCGAAGAGACACCATGACCAACTATTAAAAAGTAAAACATTTAATTGAAGTGGCTCACTTACAGTTTCAGAGGTTCAGTCCATTGTCATGGTGGGGAATACGGGGGGCGTGTAGGCAGACGTGGTGCTTGTTCTTGAAACCTCTTGAATGATCTCCGATAGTTCAAATAACTATAATCTTCCATGGTTTTGCTATTATGGCCCATTATTCTACTGCTTTCCAAACTCAAAAGTACAGAAGTCTAAATTCCTCTAAACAAACATATGGTCAGGCCTGTAACAGTAATACTCCACTCCTGGTATCAACTTCTGTCTTAGTTTGAGTTTTTATTGTGAAAAGACACCATGACCCCCAGCAACTCTTAAGAATTAAAACATTTAGTTGAGGAGCTCACTTACAGTTTCAGAGGTTCAGTCTTACAGTGGGGAGCATGGTGGCCTGCAGGCAAATGGGCTGGAGCTGAGAGTCCTACATCTTTCAGGCAACAGGAAGTCAACTGAATGTCACACTGAGAGAAGCTTGGGCAAGGAGACCTCAAAGCCCCACCCTCACAGTGACACTTTCTCCAGCAAGGAAGCATCTCCTAATAGTGCCATTCCCTTTAGGGGCCATCTTCTTTCAAACCACACAATACCTAACAAAGAAGAGCAAAAGCAGGAGATGAGCACCCTGTGTTTTTGTCCATGTTCTTTATACAGGCAATGGTAAGCCAAATTTGGCCACTAAAGGAGAGGCTCAGAAAACAAACAAAAAATGCATTCATGTCCCAGAAGCTAGGTGTAACACACCAAGCAGACCCACAAGGGAAAGCCCGAAGGGAGTAGTTAGAGGCAGAAAGAGCAAAGGAAATCTATGCCAGACTTACTATTGGGATTTCATGGGGAAAGTGGAGGAACAATAAAATAGTTTAGGATTGGCTAGTTTGATCAGTTTCATTGGCTCTCAGTTTCTGTTGGCTCTAATCTGGCTCTGGAGTGATTAATACTAAGAAATATGTTTCTGAAATACTAGGCCAAATAAAACTGCTTTGTTTGTTACTAGCATGGCTAGTTTTATATCAA
Organism: Mesocricetus auratus; assembly: GCF_017639785.1. Classification (NCBI taxonomy): domain Eukaryota; kingdom Metazoa; phylum Chordata; class Mammalia; order Rodentia; family Cricetidae; genus Mesocricetus; species Mesocricetus auratus. The sequence goes on along the minus strand of NW_024429201.1, from coordinate 25,530,446 downwards.
AGCTTTGTTCCCCTTTAGGCTCCTAGTTTCTCTAAATATTAGCCAGTTCTAGGGGAGAGAAGTAGTTTGTCTAGCCAAAATGTTACAACATATTGCATAGTTGTGATGAGTAGAGTTGCTTATGTACGAGCATGACAACCTGAGTTCTCTCCCCAGAACTCACAAAGTGATAGGAGAGGACCAACATCCATGTCGTCTGCACCCTACATGCTCGCCATAGCTTATGCACCCCCAACACCCATGTCTTCTGACCCCACACACCTGCTAGCTTGTGCGTCCCCCACCATAACAACAACAATAATTTAAAATTCAAAACATTACAAAATATAAAACATTCTTCCGGATCTTAAAATCTACTTACATCTATTTGTAAGCCTCACTAAGTATAAAGAGTTCATTTTTATTTTCATTAGGAGAGTTCTGCTAAATGTGCTTTCCTCACAGACTACATATTTACTGTGAGAAACCAAAGCCCATTCTTCCTCAGTTGTAGTGACCTGGGGTAATGTGGGTGATTTTGTGAAACTGTGTTGCATGTTTTTTTCAAATGCTCTGCTACTCCAGTGATTCCTTTAAGCATAAAAGCCACTTAAAATTATGTGCCAGTATGTATTGGGAGTTCTAATTCTTTAGGAGGATGCTTTTGTTGTTACCAAAAGATACAACAAAAAGCAATTTCAGTAAGTAAATACACAAACATATCAATAAAATTATAGTGAATGATACATTGTCATTGTATTTAATTACCATTTTCTAGTTATAACTTAACATTGTGTTTAATTGCTTGTCAACTATTATAAGTTATTAAGCTAATTTCTTGTCTTTGGTGGAAGGTATGTCTTTAAGCATTTGCTTTGATCAAACAGACATAGAAAAGATGATCATACTTGAAAAATGCTATGATATAAAAAGAATGAATATTCTTAATTTGATCAGCATTTGAGATACAGGTCTTAATTTATCTTTTCAAATATTTGAAGTCTATTAACTTATTATGTAGAAGTCAGAGAGAAAAGTAGAAAAAGCAATTTCTCCTTCCTCCTCTTCCGTGCATTTGTGACAAATCTAATGCTTCCGTTTTGTTTGAATGGAATAATTTAAATGGAATAACTGGTGAAAGTAGATGGTCAAACCGTTATTTTTGAGGTGGTATGCTACATTCGTTAAGAATATTTAAGTGTGGGATGGGAATATAGCTCAGTGATAGAGAGAGACCCCTTGCATATCAGACTCTAGGCTGGATGACCAGCACCACAAAACAAACGACATGGGGAGCCCAAGATAGCTCAGCATATGAATTCATGAGCTGTGCAAGCCTGATAGCCTAGAACTGATCCCCAAAATCACAGGGTGGAAGGAGAGACCCAACTCTTGATCCTATTGCTGTAACATTCATGTACCCTTGTCTTCTTTATTCCCTCCACTTCTCTGGCCCTCTGAACTTTCCTTCCACTTCTACCTCAACAAATATACAACAAACAATAAAGTAAAATCCAAAACCAAAGCAAAAACACTTTCAAGTCAGACATCATTAGTATTTTCTTCTGTCACTGGAGGAGTTGCATAACTCAAGAATGTTCATACATCTTAGCATGAGTGTTATATCACTTTATTCAAAGAGGTGAGTATGATAAGGATAATGGCAACTCATGGTTAGTGAATGATGTGCACTCTAGAGCTGGGCTTGAATCTTGGCACTAACCCTTATTAGCTTTATGAATTAGGTGAGTAAGTGGGGTTGGGGAATTGCACATGACAAATGGGAATGAGACCAACATACTCTCAGGGCTGTTGTGAGACTTCAGTAAGGATTAGAAAATGCTTATATATAGTAAATTCTTAGGAAATATAGGCACCAGTTTCTGTGGTTATGATGGTGAGGATAATAATTACAAAGTCTTTAAATAGTGCCTGACACATAACAGTTGTTAGGAAAACATAGATGTATGTGTAGTGCTTTGGTAAAGCCATGACTAAAAGCAACTTGCAGAGGAGAGCATTTATTTGGTTGACATATCCCAGGTCACAGTCCATTGAGGGAAGCCAAGGCAGGAACCTGGAGGCAGGAACTGAAGCAGAAGCCATGGAGGGGTGCTGCTTATTGGCTTGTTCCTAATAATGTACTCAACTTGCTTTCTTGTATAACCCAGGACCACCTGCTTAGAGTTGGCACTGCCCATGGTGGGATAGACACTCCCACATCAATTATTAATCAAGAAAATGCCTCTCAGGCTTGCCTACAGGCCAGTCTGATTGAGGCAATTCCTTAATCGAGATCCCCTCTTCTCAAAAGACTAGGCTGTGTTAAGTTGACAAAGAACAACCAGCACAACATACATCAGAATTCTCTTGAAGCCTTATTAAAACACACTCCAGCTTCTTATTTAAGGTCAGAGATAGAGCCCAGATATTTGTATTTCTGATTCCTTTTCAGGAAATACTGATGCAGTTGGTTAATGTATGGAATGCTGTAAATAAACAAGTCATTCCATCTACCTTCAAACCCTGAAATGAAAGGAATCTGGCATTTAGACAGAAGTTAGCCACTTCATATTCTTATAGTCTTGAACTATATAAAGCTATGTAGACTTCTGAATTAGTATGGAGAGAGTTAAAGCCAGCGTGAGCCTGACAGAGTAGCACTGTCACTGTTAGTTAAGTCTGTATGGGCTATAGTAAGTCTAGGTGAGGTCTAGAACCGTGGAAAGGGAGTGGAACTGATTGGACAGCAGGAGACTGAAGGGTCAGGTTCTTTTTGTCTGTTGGAATCAAAACCAACAGTTGATCTATTAATCAGGAAAGAGAGCTAGGGCTTGAAGAACAAGTCTGTAATCCCAAGTACTCTGGGGGTTGAGGCAGGGGGATTGTGAAGTATGCCTGGGCTGCAGACTGAGTTTAGAGACAGTCTGGAGAACTTAAATAAGTGGGATCCTATCTTGACATAGCAGTAATTGAAAAACAGGATTGAGCCGTAGCTTAGTGATCCAGTGCTTGCTGAATACACAAGAGGTCCTATCAGTCCCCATTGTTGCGGAAAAATGTGAGGAAGCATTTTAAAGGATTCTTACTTAAAATTTTTATGTTAGCATTCAATAATTTAATTCTCCAATATTTTAATCTAAAACCTTTCAATACACTTTGACTTGAATCCTAAATTTATCTTCTGTGTTTTAATTCTAATAGATTAAGTAAACCAACGGTTAGTTGTTGTGGGAGATCTCTGCAGAGTGAGGGAAGAATGAAACTGAATCCTGGTGAGGGAAGAATGAAACTCAGTGCAGCCCGGTTTAGGTAACCAGTGCTGGGCCAAGATTCTTGGAGTCTGGCATCAGCTCATATATTTTTGCCATATTTAAGCATAGCACAATTTTGGAAAAACTTTTCAGACAACAATTAACTCATTCCCCTGGGTACATAGAACTCAAGATGTTTACATTGAAACTTTGCAAAGTACATACAGCTTCATCCCTGAAATAGATTCTGTTGACTTAGACACAGTGTTCAAGATAAAGTCTAGGGAGAATGATTAAAGTAAACAATCCCCATGGGAGTCAGGAGGCCCTAACATAACATAGACGTCACTTGGGCACTTGTAAAGTACAAATGACATCTCTCACGAGGATGAGTTTTATGGCCTAGAAGCAATGCTCAAGGCTTTAGGGGGAAAGGTCTGGGATTAACAAACATAATATTCTGAGCAATACGGGCAGAACCTGGTTCAAGGATCACCAGGTTGTTAAATGCATGTTCCCCAGCATTCTGGGAGAATAGCCAAGTATCTTTTCCCTCTGAAGAGATCAATGTGACCTTAACTTTCCTGGCTTCTCCAGTGTTCATCTATGCACACAAGGACCTTTTCGCCCTCTACAAGTTTGCTTCAGTTTTGAGGTTGGCTTTTTGCTATCCTTTTTTTGTTTGTTTGTTTGTTTGTTTTTAAGGGTGGGTTTATTTTGGCTTGCAATTTTGCAATTCAAAGGGATATATGTTCATTATGGCAGAGGATGTAAGGCTGCTGGACACATTGCATCTGAAGTCAGGAGGCAGAGAGATGAATTGGAGGTTGCTAATAAAGCTAAACCTTGGCAGTTGCAAAGATATCTGAATATTTTGTATCATTTCTCTAATATTTGGTAGTATATATGATATTATGTAAAAGATACAGTGTATTATATATAAATTTAATTCACCTGTGAATTTTACTTTATAACCATTTGCTTTTCAGCCATTTTAAAGCATTTCATTTGGTTTTAAATAAAATAACCACTCTAGTTTTGCTTTCAAATTCCATAAATTCACATAGTTTAATCTAATTATTAATTATCTAAGTACAGTCGGCATAAACAGTCTTGAAGGCAAATACTGCTGACTCCTGTTAGGTATTTAATGCAGTTACTGGGTGCAAAATTATATTAGCAGAATGAAGATTGACCTGTTAGTCATGAGCTTCAGTTAGTACATCTTACAATATTAATTAGGCCTGGAGAGGTGGCTCTGCAGTTAAGAGCACTTAATTGTTCTTACAGAGGGCCAGAGTTCAGTTCCCAGCACCTATGTCAAGGAGCTTGCAACCCCGAGTAACTTCAGCTCCAGGGATACAGCAATCTCTTCTGGCCTCTGTGGGCACATGGATACACTCATACAAACATATATACTTACATATAAATTAGGAAATAAATCTTTTTTAAAAAATAATATGGGTTAGTTCAGATTCAGATTTTATTTTTCTTTTCCTTTCTATTCCTCTTCTTTCCCTTTTTTTTTTGTGGAGGGGAGGTGCATATTGTTTACAAATGCTTACTATTTTGCTAATCTTTAGTGTTGACATAGAATTATAAAAGGCCTTTAACATAATTAAAAGTTTGTTAATCTTCTAGACTCTATGTTTAGAATTCGATAGAAAAAGCTCCATGAAAAGTATGAATTTCAGCACTCACAGAAGCAGTCTCTTGAAATTAAAGGTGGCCCCTGTCAGATAGGATCAGAGGAAACCCATGGCCTTGCTCCATGCTGGGCACACACTGTGCCCTGTGTAAGAACTGTTATAGTTGTCAGGAATTAGGATTTCAGAGATGGTGGCTTAATGGTGACAGAACATAGGGAATAATTTACACCAGAGGATAGCAGGATGCTTGCCAGAAATCTTAACTCTATCTTCTTTATGTACCAAATCATGAAGTTTCTCCCCTAGATTTCCCTGTCAAACTTGTGCACAGTAAAGAGAGGTATTGACAGTTTTACTGAAGTATGAATGAGGCAGAATGAGCCTTTCATGAATGTTTGTTAAATAATAAAGGGCCTGTTTTGGTTTAGCTAAAGGATGAAACTAAGGAAATTTCATTTCAGGCTTTATTAGAATTAGTATGGTCTGGTGAGGAAGGATAGAGCTACTAGTGCCCCCCCCCCAGAGTAGATGGTACTATTCTTTTGTTTTCTTGAGACAGTGTCTCCCTGTGCTGCTCAGCTGGTCTTAAGTTACTTTCCTCCTGCCACATCATCCTCTTGAGTGCTGGGATGCAGGCAAACACCACCCCATCCAGTTGCCATTTCGCATTCTGAAGTAATTCTGTGTGTGTCATTTATTCTGTTTAGACCAGATACTTTCTGAATTGTTATCTTTATACTTTTAAATTATATTTTGGTTAATTTTCTTATCAGTTGCTTTCCTGCAAAAATAATTGTCTTTCTTCAAAATCTAATTCAAATTTCAGTTGCTATTTGATTCATCATAAGCAATTCATTTAGATGACATTGTGTGTCTAAACATAAGTGTAACGGTTTTTTAAAAGTCTCTTACTCTCTTCTTTTCTTTTAAAGGAATCAGCAGGCGGAGATCTTCAGTCTCCTTTAACACCAGAAAGCATCAATGGGACAGATGATGAAAGAACACCTGATGTGACACAGAACTCAGAGCCAAGGGCTGAACCAGCTCAGAATGCATTGCCATTTGCACATAGGTACACGTTCAATTCAGCAATCATGATTCAATAAGATGTATAATGTAGAAGCTTACTTGGTTTCAGAGACTCTTGAAGTTGCAACCTTTGAGTGAAAAATACCAGGTCAGACTTCTTTAATTTACTGTTTTTGGTTGCCTGAATGAATATTTCCATTATTTGTGGAAAAGGGGATATTGAGTTAGTTAAAGGAGAAACATTTTTAATAGAACAAAACATAAAACCCTTCTATTTTTTAAAGACTCCGTTTATTAACCAGTTTTCTGTCTTCACATATGTAACTTAAGACTTATGCATTGTAATTGGAAGCAATAGGATCCCTACTCTAAAGTTAAGCTTTACCATAGTCCTAGAGATGTCATAGCATGGTTTCACAGAAGTTGGTAGACCAGACATGCGGCTAGGAACAGTAATGGCAGATTGTTTTGTTTACCAACAAGAGAAACAGCGTGAATTGCTTCTGAATTTTTAAAAGAATTCTGCATTCTAAAAGATACAGTGTATTCTAAATGTATTATAAACTAGTTATATCAATTATTGACCACACTGGTATTAATAGACTGTAGAGAGGAATGTGAAATGGTACTATTGAAAATAATTTTTTTAACAAAGGTTATCTGCAATCTGCCTTAACATAAATGTTAATTTTTACTCTTATTTGAATGCTTTTACTAAGTAGTTTATGTAAAATTAAGAAAATAGTTTTTGTTTTACTGCACATTTGTGGAAGGACCGAGTTTTAGAAAATTAAATTCTTGACAGATTAAAAGTTACAAAGTGAGATATTTCAAGCTGTTTTAAGTGAATTTTAATTTTGATTGAACTGTATTAAATAATAGGGACATAGGATTAAACATACTAAATGAGTACTGAGGAATCATATCAGGCTGAGGTGGAAGGAAATCAGGAATAAATGGGAAATTTTGAATTAATGATGCACTAATACTAATTCTACGTAGGATAGTAAGTTGAAGTAAGTTACAGGTGCTTTCTTTCTCTAGCTCTACAGATAGCCAAACTCAGGAAAACCTCCATTCTCACAATCTGATGACCAGACATTCATGTTGATTTAGTGAGTAGTCTTTTAACAAGACTGCAACTCTTTGATAACATCACAAAAATTACATTATTTAATTATAAAAAATGATACTGTAGGATAGAATTTTTAAATATTTTAACTATTTAGGAGAGGAAAAATTTCCTTTCTATTAAGTAATATATAACATTTCCTTAAAAGACTGAACTACACTGATCATAATTTTATACTAAATTTAACACCTATATTGAACCATCTATACTGAATACTATGGCATTTAGAAATAAGAACTTTTAAATTTAACATTTGTAGAAACTACTTCTAGTTTATAAACCTAAAATTTTCTAAATGCTTGCTGTTTTACTAATATCCCTTAATATTGATATTGCTTCCCTAGAATTGACTCTCATCTACTTTTTTCCCTGTGTTCTTGAGTGTCTGTTGAGAATCACTTTTCCCTTACAGACACTGCTTCTGTGACCTCCATGACTTGTCATGGAGGATTTGACAGTGTTCTAAATAGAAAACCTAGGAGATTAATTTAATCTTATAATAAGGTATTTTATAATCATAGTTTTTTTATTATTTTAAGAATATCCAACTATAGGATTTTATAAAAGTATTTCTTTGAGTTCAATGATATATGATTCAACATTCATCTACTTCTTTGGCTGAAGTAAGGATTTTCATTGGAGGTAGGTTATTTACAGCTACTGAAAGAATTCAGATTGTCAAGAATATAGAAGTCCTCAGAGATGGTATTAGTCAAGATTTCCCCAAGTATAGTAGTTTCAAATCAGCTTTATAGGTTTTTCATGGCTTCTGAAAAAGAAGACAAGTAGAAAACATCAGTAAAGCTCACTGTAGTGGTTCAGTGTTATGCGTGTGTGTGTGTGTGTGTGTGCGCGCCTTTGGCTTATGAGAAAAACTAAACCACCAATTTAGTTTATGTGTCCTAAGTTTAATTACTCATTAGTAATGACTTTGATTTGACAGCCCAATTCTTCTGACCTTGCCCTAATATGTATGTATGTATACATATCATAATATATACACAATAATTTAAAAAATATTTTAGGGGTGTTTTGCATGCAGGCAAATCATGCCTGGTACCCACAGAAGCCAGAAGAGGTGTGTCAGATCTCTTAGAACTGTAGTTATAGATGGTTGTGAGTCACCATGTAGGTGTTGGGATGTGAATCTTGGTCCTCTACGAGAGCAACAAATGCTCTTAAGCACTGAGGTAACTCCCTAGCCTCCATTGTATTATTTTAAAAGCAAATCCTAGATACATAATTTCATCCACATTAGTTTCTTAAAACTATCTTGAACTTTTAAGGAAATATAATTAATCTGTGACAGTTTTTGTTTTATTTAATTCAGTGGCATAATTCCCTGCCTTGAATCATTTACTACTTTCTTTGGTTTTTAAGAACTATACTCTTAAAATGTAAGCATATGGGCTCTTATGTACTCTTTAGTTAAGTGTTATAGTACTGTTTTATGTCCCTGTCATATTCTATGCAATAATAGTCTAATCAGATAAGTTTTGAGGAATGAACACTCAGGTGTACTTCTTTAAATGTGTTCAAAAGCTTAGGAGATATAAAACAGGAAGAGTGTGAGAGTAAACGTTTGCTAATTTCTTTGAGGGTATGTTATTAAATATTTTCTAAATTGCTTTTTTCTTTAAAAATATTTTTAACTTAAATGATAATATCCTTTTAGGGTTGAACAAAAATTCATTGACAATCTGAAGTGACTTTTTAGGGTGTAATTTGAGACTGTAGTCTTAAACTAGCTGGAACTAAAATGTAGTTAGATCCTAATAGACTCACCTGTATGTGTGCATTTTTTAAAAAAGTTGTCTTCTCTCATTCAAGGTAATTGTTTGCTTCCTGGTGTCATTTGTGTGGGATTCTAGAATGTGTCATCTCTAACAATAAGTGGTTGGATTTTAAGATTTAAGACAACCTAAATTCTCTCAGAAGTAGTTAGTTTTATATTATTGTAGTGCTGTTGGAATGTGATACTGAAATACACTACTGAAAATTAAAATTTTTATTTTGTTAATTATAACTGATTCTCAGAGATGCAGTGTTATATTAGTATATTAATAAACAACTGCTATCATCTTTTTGAGAGTTCAGAACAAATATCAGCAGTTTGTGAAGCTATTTTTGTACTGACAAATTTTGATAAGTTTGGCTACTGTAATGGAAAATAGGCTCTTTCAAGCACTAATTATATTTGAATTCTTCTAATGTTTGGATAATATATTCTCATGGTGCTGATGGACTTTATGCATTTTGGCGGTACTGCATGTATCTTCTGTTCTGTTAGAGACTTTTCTGTCACTTGTGTGTTCGAAACAACTCATTAAAAGGTATATGCAGAAATGTTTTCTAGTATATTTCTTTTTGCTATAAAACAGTATTATAATAATAAACACCAGGATTAGTCCACTCCATTTATATGTATTATCTTAGCTTCAGAAAGGGACTAGATTGCTAGAAGTTTTTGTACAATTTCAAAACTAAATTTCATTGGATATTTTAGGTAATATTTTAATCAATTTATTAAAAATTAAAGTATATTTAAGTGAGCTAAAGTAACCAAAATGTACTTTTTATAAATTAAATACAGTTTGTACTTATTTGCAGATGTTACAAATCAGAAAAGACTAAATAGCGTTAAGTGGTCTAAGTACCACCTGGTGTGCTGGCACACACCTTTAATCCTAGCACTCTGGAGGCAGAGGCAGACAGATCTTTGTAAGTTCCAGACCAGCCTGGGTTACGTAGTAGGACATTGTCTCAAAAAGGGGTCTAACTTATCACATATTATGTACATCCAGGCATTTGTTTCTCTCTTTTTAAAGAAGTAAACAGAACTTAGAAGGCTATAGTTAAGAGCTAAAGTAAAAATAATTGCTGTAGATAATTTTTGTTTGGATAAATCTATAAAGCTTGGATTTAATTTCATAAGTGATTTTTATCACTGATAAATTTATAGACAAAAATTTTATGTTGTACAGTTCCCTTAACTGCTACAGTTATGACTTTGCATTGTCAAACCTTAAAAACTACACTAGATTTTTCAAAATTAATATGAAAACTAAGGTAACTTGAGATCATAATGCAGCAATTTAGATGATACAGAATTTACCATAATCGTGAAAGGGTTGCATCTTATAACAAATGCCTTCTTGTTAATTTGCTACTTAATTCTGATCTGCATTTTCTGTAAGCTGAGAATCAATTTATGTCTTTTTAAAAAAAATGCAGCAAAGAATATAGTTTATCGACCAAGATTGTTAAGTAGTTTTCTGAATAGATACACCTAATTTTCTCTCTTAAATTTTTGGAAAACTACTTTTCAATTTCTGAAGTCATCCAAGATTTTGTGGACATGTTGAAATTTGCCAAAGCCTTTTGTGAGGTATTCTCACTCAGTATTGGTTATTTATAAGAAAAAAAAAATGACTCTGTGAGATCCAGACATTTCTTTTTTTTTTTTTTTTTTGGTTTTTACAAGACAGGGTTTCTCTGTATTGTTTTGGAGGCTGTCGGTCCAGCCTGGCCTCAAACTCACAGAGATCCACCTGCCTCTGCCTCCCGAGTGCTGGGATTAAAGGCGTGCGCCACCACCGCCCGGCAATCCAGACATTTCTAAACTACTTCCAGTCTGGGTTTTCGTCCCTGCTGTTACTGGTAGTGAAGAAAGGTATTGAGTAGTTCACCTCCCGTGGCTGTCAGCTTCTTTTTACAGCTATGTAGCTGGAGTTAGCTATGTGGTAACTGGCCATGGATGAGATTGATCTAGATTACTCTCTCTTCCTGTGGAGGACTTTTCAAAACTCCCCCCTCTTTCTGTTCTTAGCAAACCACTGTGTGGATTCCATTCGAGAGAGGTTTGCGATTTGGACAAGTCTGCTCTTGCATATAAGGAAGATGCTTTTATTTCTATTTGACTCTTCTTTTAACAGTATTAAGGGTTAAGACCAAGATATAACAACCCTAGAGAGGCAGGCAAGCCACATACATAGGTGAAATTTGTGGTATCGGTGATTGTAAAGAATAATGAGGTCTATGGTTAAGTAGGGTATGCAAGATAATGAAGTTTTTAGAAGTGAAGCTACAGGGATGTCATCTCGTGGCCAGCTGATTTCTCATCCAGACTTTTGAAGCCAGCCTGCAAGGGTCAGACAGATGCTTGTTTCTTACATTAGTCTCCCATCATATGAAAATAAAACGACAGTTTGCTAAAGTATGTTGAAAGTATGATCTAGCAGCAGGCTTCCTTATGAAGTATAGAAAGTATAGGTATGAAATTGTTGAAATGACCATACCCTGCATTCATTTATATCAGTTTGCCATTTTTCCATTTACAGTTTAGCTTGTTGACTAAAAAGTTAATTTTTATGGCTTTTCCCATGTTGAAGTTTAAAATATTAGGACTGTGGAGATAGAAGGCACTTTGGCTGTTGTGTAGTTTGGACACCACTTCATTTTACAGAGGTGGAACCGGAATCAGCGTGTTGTGTAACCGTATCTGCTGAATGACTAGATTGCATCAGAGAGATCTCCACAAGTTTGGACCACTAGAGTCTAATCTGACCAAGGGAGTTCTCTCTGTATAAACTATAAGCGTGTCACTTTTCAAACTCACCCTCCTCAGTTTTATTATTGTTCAACAAGTTTGCCTCTGCATGTTTAACTCCCTACTAGGGACTTCCCAACCTCCGAACTAGGCCTCATTGGCCTGAATTTCTAACTATCCTTCATATATTTCTACTTATTTTAGATAAACAATAAATAATGAATAGGTTTTTTGAACAAATAAATGACCTTTTGCTTTTCCTGTTATTAACTGAGATCATTTAACAAGGTGCATCAAGGTGGTTCAACTTGTTATTAACATATGCACACACATTTAGTAGAACTAGCAAAGATACATATTTGAAGAGTAATCAGCTTAATGTCATAACTCTAACAAAAGGCTGTTAATATTCCCTTTACTACTTATTTATTTATTTCTGCAGACCAGGTTGTCCTGGAACTCACTCTGTAGACCAGGCTGTCCTCGAAGTTACAAAGATCTGTCTGCCTCTGCCTCCTGAGTGATGAGATTAAAGGCATGCACCATGACCACCAGGTTCCCTTTACTATATTTTTTAAATTTTTATTAATTATATATGCAGTATTCTGCCTGCATGTATGCCTGCAGGCCAGAGGAGGACACCAGATCTCATTATAGATGCTTGTGAGCCGTGATGCGTTTGCTGGGAATTGGACTCAGAACCTCTGGAAGAATAGCCAGTGCTCTTAACCTGTGAGTCATCTCTCCAGACCCATTTTACTATTTTTAGTGGCAGTTTTTTAGAGAAAGAATTCACATGCTAAACAATATTGAATATGCTGTTTAATATTCACATATTACAATGTACAATTCAGTAGTTTTAATATATTCACATAGTCATACATCCTTAAGTATAATGAATTTTTACCACTCTTCCTGTATCCAATCAGGAATTCCCTGCTTTGCTTACACATACATATTCTCTTTCATCTGCAGCACTAAAGTCATGAATCTACTCTGCCTGTGTGGGCTTCTTTCTATACATTTCATGTAATAACTCATAATGTACACTGAGGGATATGTTCATTCAGTGGAAATGCTTTGGAGGGATCGCCAGATGGTTGTGGCAAGCAGCTGCACTGATTTGCTCATTCTTCTCCAGATTATGAGGGTTCTTTTCTTTACATAGCACCAGGACTTGTTACTCTTTGTCTTCTTCTATCCTCCCCGTGCTGGCTTTGAACCCAGAGCCCCAAGTGTGTTGAGTCAGCACTGCACGGAGCAACACCTTCTCCCTCATCTCTTTTTGAGTGCCATCCTCTGGGATGCATTTGTATTTATTGTGATTTTGATTTCCTTAATGGCATCTTTGGTATGCCTGTAGACCACTTGTGTATCTACAGAGAAATGCCACTCAGCTCCTCTACCCATTTTCAGTTGAGATTTGTCTCTTTATTTTTGACTTGTAGGAGTCCTTTATATGTATAGTCTAGATATTAAACTCTTACTATGTAAATAATTTGCCAATGATTTCTCAGTAGGTTGTTTCTTTTTTGATGTGCTTTGCCATATAAAAGTTTTAATATTTATTTATTTCTGATTTTATTTATATTTTTTCTTTAGTTGCTTCTGTTTTTGATGCCATATACTAAGAAATCACTGACTCGTCTGAGGTCAAAAGATTTGCAACACATACATTCTTCTGAGTTTCAGCTCTTCAGTTTTAATCTGTGATTCATTTTTTACATGTGATATGAGGTAGAGACTTGCCTTCATTCTTTTATGTGATTATCTAGTTTTCTTAGCACTATTTTTTTTAAAGACCATTCTTTCTGTATTGAAAATATCTTGGCATTCTGAACAAAGACCATAAAAATGGAAATTTATTTCTGGGCTATTAGTTCTGGCCCATTGATACGTTCTATCCTTATACCGGTATTACATTGCCTTCATTATATTAGCTTTGATTAATCTTAAAAATTGGGAAATATGAGTTGATTAGCTTTTTTCATCTTTTTAAATGGTGACTCTTGAGTCCCTAAAATTTGTAAGTGAAGTTTATCCTATAGAAAGTCCCTCTAAACCTAGGTTAAAAAAAGAGGACCCTAAGAAAGACATATATGGTTCCGCCTAGGAAGGGGGAAAAAGACAAAACCTCCTGAGTACATTTGGGGCATAGGGGACAGGGTAGGGTGGAAGGGGAGATGGGAGAAAGGGACTGGGAAAACTGTGTATCTCAACTTTTAAAAAAATAATAAAAATACACACGCATACATACATACATGCATATATAAACATTTTTTAAAAAAAGAAATTCCCTCTAGATTCCTACAGAGAAACTGGAATTCTGATAAGGTTTTATCAAAATTAATTTAGTAGTTTTAGGGTTGATTCCTTAGGATTTTCTATGGATAAAAATTTAATTTTCTGCCAATCGGTACAGCTTTATTGTATTATCGTTCATCTAGGTGCCTTGTATTTCACTTTCCTGACTACTGGCCCTAGCAAGTACAGTATTAAGTATTAAGAACAGTGGAAGCCCTTTCCTTGTTTCTGATCCTAGGGGAAACATTCAGTCTTTCACCAAATTTCAGCTGTAAAGTTTTTGTAGATACTCTTTATTGGGTTAAACAAGTTCCCCTCTATTCCTAGATTTTTAGCATTTTTCCATCATACTAATTGCTGTTAATGATTTCTTTGCTTATGCCTCCACAATGTTATGGTTTTACTATTTTATACGTTAGTAAAGGCAGCAATATCCATGGGTTATTTCAAAGGAAAAAAAGAAACTTGATAGGAAAAATTCTTATAAAAATAATATTTTTAAAGAATGTAATACTAGGCATCACTTTTACTGTGTTCAAAGGTGAAGATTTCCTGTCTTCTTTTTCTCTCTCCATCATATAGGAAATACCTCTTATATAGAGAGAATATAAATAGAGTTCACTTGCTACCTGATTTTTAAGGTGCATTGTTGCTTTGTATATTAAAGTTATTCATTTCAGATCATTGATTTCTACTATAATTGTTGCTCTACAAATGTTTTTTTATTGCACTATGTCAGCTGGGTGTCTTATGATCATTTATATGATCGATACTTTTTTTCTTGTTGTACTCTATCAGGTGGTTGTTTTAAATGGTCACTTGTATGATCAATACTTACTTTTTTTGACAGTGTTTCACTGGTCTGCTTTGGAGGGTTTGTGTTTTGGAGCACAGGCATTTAAAAAATTTAGTAAACTGCATTTATTTATTTATTTATTTATTTATTTATTTATTTATTTATTTTGGTTTTTCAAGACAGGGTTTCTCTGTATTGTTTTGGAGGCTGTCGGTCCAGCCCGGCCTCGAACTCACAGAGATCCACCTGCCTCTGCCTCCCAAGTGCTGGGATTAAAGGCATGCGCCACAAACGCCCGGCAACTGCATTTATTTTTAAGCAATGCAGGAATACAATAGTTATGTCATAAGACTTTTTAAAAGCATTGCATGCATAGTGGGATAGGACGTCCTAAAGAAATTAACGATAAAAACTTTTACTTGAGACCCCAAAGGGCTTTGTTTAAATTTTCAACAATAAAAGTAGTCCATGACACTCTTAAACTGCAATGTTAGACATAGTTCTGCAACATGCTTTCTTAATCCAAGGTTATAACTTTGGTGTCTATAAATTTGAGGTTAATGTCTTTGCTCATTAGAAAATGTGTTTTTAGAAAACATGGCATAGTACATTTTTATAACTAAATTTTTCTAAGGTATGCTTATTTATAAGCTAAATTATTATTAAAGGACTTTCTCATGCTCTATAAAATACAGTACCCCCCATCCAATACAGAGAATGTGTAGTTTTAATTTGTTATGTAATGAAACAAATTCTGTGCGTTGTCTAATGCCAAGCACACTGCTGTTGTACATACCCTTTGCTTTGCTTTGCTTTGCTTTGTTTTGTGAGACAGGATCTGGCTGTGTGGCTCAGCTGACCTTGAATTTTCTATGTCTTGGCTTCCCAAGTGCTGGAATTACAGGAGTTTACCCACACCCAGCTGGTAGTCCTACCTCTTTCAAGAGGTAGTAACTGTCTTGTCACCATTACATGTGGCCACAAAGTCATAGGTTCCATGACAAAGAAAGAGAAAGATCTTTAATGGGATTTTAGAGGCCTTACACATACAGGCTCTGCTAGTAGTGGAGCCCTGGTCTCATACTAATCAATGGAGCATATTTGGGTTTTACTGCTAGTGAGAAATAAATACAAAACATCACATATTTAAATAGATTCCTATACTTTTCCCTAACTACCACTTTTAAAATAAATTCTACTTGATTATTTTTTTTTCTTTTTATGGAAAAGTTGGACTCTTTATTCCCTTTCATCCTATACGTACTGGATGGTAGTTTTTTTCAAGTTAAAAAAAATCAGTTCTCCAAGATGGACGTTTTTCCCCACTGTGAAGACAGCCAATTTTCCTTGCTGGAGAACTTCTTTGGCCCTGGTTATTTTTTAACATAGTCCCGATTTCCCTTGGAAGAAGAGGATCTGCAGTTTACTCTAATTGAAAAGATACAAATGATCCCTGACTGAGAGAAGCTCCTGAAAGAAACATGACAGTTTAAAAGACCCAGCCATGCAATTTTACCATTGAAGATTGAAAAGAAAGTAGTTCTTTTAAAGAAGACTCCTGCTTGAATTCTGTGTGGTGAGAACATCTAAACTGTTGCCACCTAGAGAAAGAAGAGCGGGACTTGGGAAGACATTTCATGTTTTAGAACTTTGGAAAATACCATAATACCTGTTTCAGAAGACTCAAAAGCCCTTGATGGAGGGGGGAAAATCTGTTGAAAATCAAAGTAGCTTCCTGATGGAATTTGTTAAAAGAAAAAAAAAAAAACAAGCAACCTGGTTTTCTTGGACTTCTAAATAAAACTGATTCATAGGCGTTATTTCTTTTGGAACTTAGCATATATAACAACTTTTTTATATGTAATATTGGCACATGTAACATTGCTCACGTACATATGTTGTCATGAACCCCCCCTTCCCCCACCTCACAGGGATGTTGTGAGGCAAATTTTAAGTCTTCCCAAGAAATGTCTATAAATAGTAATTCATGCCTATCTCTTTGTTGATAGTTTCTGTTTATTTAAAAAATTGTAAGTGCTTTATTATATCTATGAATGAATATTCGGTAACCTTTTGGAAGATAATGGCATTGTATTTGATTCATCAGTGAACATCCTTGTGTAAAGAATAGTTTGGCTGCTTAAAGGATTAAATTGATTCTTTTACAAATGAGCTTTTATACAATAATAAAGCTATAGTAAAAATGTCTGGGTTCCCCTTTTATTTAATTGGTATTACTATACAAATAAAAATTTGATTAGTACTTCATACTATAGAGAAAGAAAATTTGTATCTATTAAATCAGGGAAATCAGGGGGTGAATTGAAGGATTCAAGCTTATACACTGATATTTGTAAACAAATAAAAATTCTTTCTATATGATTATATCATTGAAATACTTATTTTATGACTAAACCTACGTGCCATAAAAAAGGAAACAAACATACCTCTAGGGCAGTGGCTCTCAACCTACAGGTTGTGACCTCTTGGGATCAAACAACTCTTTCACAGGAGTAGCCTAAGGCCATTGGAAAATACAGTATTTACATTAAAATTCATAGCTGGAAAAATTACTCTTATGAAGTAGTAACAAAATGGTTGGGGCTCACCACAACATGAGGGACTGTATTAAAAGGCCGCAGCATTAGGAAAGTTGAGAACCACTGCAGTACTTCACTGCTCTGGGGGAAGAGTGTTGAAGGTGGTGGTCTGGTTGTTTGGTTGGTTTTGTAGTGCTGGGGAGGTGTGACCCAGTAGGTCCCATGTGCTAGGCAGGCACTCCTGACACTGAGACATACCCGTGTCCATAACACCTTTCAATAAATTTTACAGCCTTCACTAGAAACCTACTACCTAACTATCCTATACTCCATAGATCACTCAAAGGATGCACATGTAGGAACGGAAGCTATAGAAGGGACGGTTCTTTGCTGACTCAGTTTAGTGAAAAAAAATCAATTTCCCCCCTCCTGTTCCATTCTCTCCCCAAACCCCTGTGTGTGCATGTGTGTATTTCTTTGTTTGCTTTTGTTTTTGCAGTGCTGAGAATCAAACCTAGGACCTTTACATGTTCAGTAAGCTTTCTACCAATGAACCTTGTCCACAGTTTGATTGCTCATTTAATAGTTTTATGATCCACAGTCATTTAAGCATTTTATGTGTATCTGTTGATGTAAGTAGGCAAAAGTGGTCCATACTGTAGTTTTCCATATCAAGTTTAGTATACACATTTGAATACTAAAACAAGCATATTTGAGGAAATTTTGTTCTCTTACTAAAAATTATGTAAGCAGTGAACTATACAATGAATTTGAGAACACTTCATGAGATCATTGATACAACTATAAGAATTAATAAAGCCTCAAAATTAATCTGAACCTTGCTTTTTATATGCCAAAAATGTTATCTTAACTCTAAGAGGTCAGTTATTGCTTAAGATACTTGTTTAAAAAGTATCCCAGGACTGAAGAGATGGCTCAGAGGTAAAAGCACTGACTGCTCTTCCAGAGTTCCTGAGTTCAAAGCCCAGCAACCACATGGTGGCTCACAACCATCTGTAATGAGATCTGGTGCTCTCTTCTGAATGCAGGCATACATGCAGGCAGAACACTGTATACATAATAAATAAATAAATATTTTAAAAACTCGATTTGAAAAAATATATCCCTCATAATACATCTAACATATGCTTGCTTTTCTAGTTGATGTGTTTTGGAAACAAGTATTAAAGTTTATGAACATGTACTTCAGAAAAAATGGAGACATACAATAGTACTGATCACTACCTTAATAGTGTTAATTTGTCTAATATTTAAAACAGTGCTTTCTTCCACCTGCTTTATCATTTATAGGATGCATCATGAACCTAATTTAATTCAAAAAGGAATTTTATGGAAAAATATGAAATTAGAGTGAATATCCTTGATTAAGAATTTTGGAATATAAAATACTTACAAATCTGGAACTTTTTTCAAGTGTCAATATTGATGCCACAAACTGAGAATTATGCATCTGACCACATGTGGTAACTCATAGTCAACATTCAGGCAAACCAAAAATCCTGTGTAAAATTATCTTCTGTCTGCATGTAAAATGTATATAAACATAAATGACTTTCATTCCCAAAAATACCCCATTGTGTGTATGAGAATCATTATGTATATGGAAAATGTTTTAAATCTGAAACACTTGTAGTTCCAAGTAGTTTAAAGAAGGATACTTTAACCTGTCATGTAAGGTTTTGCCATCATTTTGTTCTCTGAAGATGCAGACTGTTCTTAACCATTTCAAAACTGTAGGGACTGTACTTGGGTTCTTCTGGTTCAGCCACCTGTTCTGTTCACATAAACAAATGACTTTGTCTCTCTGTGCAACAGTTCTCATCTGTTAGGTAAAAGGGGAAGGACTTGATTATTTTAATGTGACCCCGTCTTTAGTCAAGAGATGACTGTCTTCTGTGGCTGTGCCTGAGATTCAGTACTGGCTTTATAATTGTTAAGCCATGCAATGTTGCTGTGCTATATAAAGGAACCCTTCTCATACAGCAAGTTAGCTAACTCTGCCTTTAAATATAACATTAGGAAAAAGTAGTATCCTATGCTTTGGCATAATGTGCACATATATTTGAAATTATTTAAATTCCTCCCAGATGGCACTACAGATTCAAAATGTAAAATACATCTTTTCAACAGTAGATTCATGTAAAATTAAAGCACTAGCCTAAGATATGGGATGAATTCCTAAGCTCCTGGAATTGACTATTATAATAAGTTTCAGAGACATTGCTATCTGGTAACTAGACTGAAAGATTGAAACAAGGTTGATAAATAGCTTGTAGGTTGAATTAAATCTCCTACACTTGCAAGTTTGGAGTTTAGCAGTATTAGTAATAGGTTCAGAATGTTGTTCAGTGAAGTCATGACTAAGTATGTTCAATCCTAAGCATATGCGTGTGCTCCCCCACACAAATAAATAATTGGCCAGCTGTAAATAAATTTGCTCCCTAAAGTGACTTTCACCAATCTATGGAAAACAGTGGTGTCACATACACATTCTTTGGGCAAACCAGATGTAAACCTTCAATGAGTGATGCATTACTATATCTGGAAAAGTAGTATAGACTTTAGCACCCTAAAATTTGTTAATTGATACTACATGTAAGTCATACCTACCTGTCCAGCACAAGTTCTAGACTAGTTTATAGAAGTAAAGTATTTTACACAAGGGCCAACAAAGGTCACCCTTTGCATTCAATTTACTGAAATTTTGTAATATCAAATGAAATGCCTTTTTTAAAAAAATTTTCTTCCTGGAGAGATATTTTGTAATGACTTATTTATGAATGCTAGTATCAGAGTCTGGTTGCCAGGTTCTTTTAAAGACTAAGTAATGGAGTATGTGGAAATCTACTTATTAAAGAGTAGCCAGATTTATATTTATCCTGTGGGTTTATAAAATTTTGTTTTCTGTTGTTTCATGAAAAATAGAATAGATACCATTACCCATTTTTTTTCCCAGAGGAAAAAAATCTGAAGCATAGAGGTGTTAGGGATTTAAAAGAAACTAACCCAAATATTATTTTTTTTATTCTTAGAACATTTCATACATGTATACAATGTATCCTAGTCATATCAACCCCAAATTCCTCCTTCATGCCTTCTGTCTCCCTTCCTCCCTACTTCCTTTCTTTCCTTCCTTCCTTCCAACACACTGAGTCCAGTTCATGCAGACTGTGAGCATGGCTGTAGGACCATCTATAGGAGCCTGGGCAGCCTACCACTAGCCATATCCAGGTTAGGGAACTTTTACAAAGGAATCAGAATTAGAACTTTGACTAACCCTCTATGTCTCTGTTTAGTCTTTTCCTTGGTCTGTTGTGAAGAAATTTCAAGTCTCTAAAGGAGACCAAACTTCAAAAATATTAATAAACAGAATTTAGTCATTATTTGGCACAAAAATAGATTAGGATTGCCTGAAAAGTACAGTTGAAGAGCAGTGAGTGTTGAGTCTGTAGACATTTACTCATTTGAGGACATGATGTGCATTTAGGTTAAACCCATATGGTCATGTTCATTTATTTAATCATTTTTTATTCTTGGCAGTTAATGCATTTGATCATGTCTGCCTTCATCCCTTTCTCTCAGCCCCACCCTCATCTCTCTGGAGCCCTTCTTCCCAGTTCTTTCCCTTCTACTTTCTGGGCTGTTTGCTTTCTTCAAGGGTCCTACAAAACTCAGTAAGGGGTGTTTGCATGTGCTTGGGTATCATGTTATTGACTAGATCATGGGCAGTTTACCAGGGGCTACGCCCCTGAGGAAAAATGCCTTGTCCACCCCCTAGCAGCCATTAACTCCTTAGCTAAGGGGGTTGCCTCAATATGTTCTTCCCCCGTCCATCCTGGAATGTTGGCAGACCCTATTTTGTGCAGATAACCATAACTGCTGTTGAATTCATGAGGCAGTAGCCATGCAATGTGCAGAAGACATTTCACAATACTATTCCCCATCTTCTGTCTCTTAAATTATTTTCTATTCCCCTTCTTTAATGTTAACTGACTCTTAATGGAGGGGAGGTGAAAAGAGGTTCCATTTAGAGCTGAACACTCAGCAGTTACTCCCAGCACCATGACCAGATGAGTTCTGCCTTAACCACTGCCCACTGCAAAAAGAAACATGTCTGTGTAAGGTTGAGAACAGCATTAATCTCTGGGTATAAACAAATATTTTAAAAGGCTTGGCATCATGTTCATTTTGTAATTGTAAGTGACATGTGTCTTAGAGTCTAGTGCATATGCTTTTCTGTTTGTAGCCATAGTAGTCTTGATTATTGGTTTATATTTTCAGAGAATTATTAGGGGATCTTTGGACAATTTATGAGAGTGTAGGCCACAGTAAATGTCCTTTTATGTGATTTCTTTGCTCTATGATTAGGTAATTAGTACTAAGACTACATTCTGTATATTGGCCAAGTAGCTAGCTGTTAATCTTCGATCTTAGTTTAAATCTTAGCGTAGAGCTAAGTGATATGTTCCTGAAATCATCATAGGATTGGCAGACTTTGGCACACATGTCCTAAGAGTTCTCAGATTTTCATGTAAGCATATTGCAACCAAGAGTAGCTAGAGAGGCACTGTAAGAAGTTGAATCTTCCAACAAAGCTGCAAAGGTATTTTGCAGATTGAGCATATCTAGAAATTATGGGTATCTGGAAGGCACAATAATGTTTGTGTAGTATTTAATATGTTTGTGTGTATATATAACTTCATGCACTGGGTATCTTTTGACATGCCATGAGTGCAAAGTCATTATCTATACTGCTTACATATTCTACTGCCCTCATGTTGCTCCTAAGAACAATCTCATCTGCCTTCATAGATGCTTGGTACATGATTCCTAACAAATAAGTATTGAGACAGATGAATGGATGCTGCCAGAAAGACCTGTTCATGCTTGACTTGAACAGTGTAGTATATTTGTGTAGGTTCAACATAGTTTTGCCTTCATCTTGAGATCGTAGAAATGACACATCTGGAAAGATAAAGACTTGGAAGAAGTGCAAATTCTTTCCTGCTTAGCTTTAAGAGTAAGAGAATAGGAAGAAATATGCAGTTTTAGTTTTCTATCCTCTGAAGTTTCTTGAGGACCTTTGTCATGCTTACCCATCCTTGACTCTCCCTGCCTGCTGTGGTACATGACACATTGTGGAGGCATAATAAACATCTGTTGAGCAGGTGACTGGTTGTTTCTTTTATATTATGTCTTTTTCTTCTTCCCTGTTAAGGTAGAAAGCCCTTAAGGATGATGGAAATATCTTACACCTAGAAAATGCTATTGACTTAACTAATTTAATACATTGACTGCTTGAATTAAGTTTGTAAAATATGTAAATTGGCTACGTAGTAATCATCAAAATGTAACATCACGTATCTCAATAAATAGCATGGTGCTCAAATGCATATTGAGTAGTTAAGAGTTATTTGAACTTTAAATACATTAGTTTTAATCCTTCCAACATCAGTAGGAATGTATGTAGTTTGTAATAAGTAGTGTTGTTGCCACTTTACAAACAGGAGAACTTGCAGAACAGAGTATAAGTCATTTATCCAGAATCATCCTGGAAATTGCAAACAGAAACTTCCATTTCAGTCCATCTTTTTAACTGAATTATAGGTGCTAAGGAAATGCACTTGAAGGGATGAAAGCATTCATTTTCCTTTTTGTTTTCAGGTACAGAGTAATCTATTGAAGTCATCATTTTTATTTTCCTCCCATACTTGATGTTTTTGTATTTACAAGCCTAAGTCTAGATCTCTGTACAATTTCAGCTTGCATTGCCATTGTCGAAGTGTGGGGCAGGGAAAGAATGAAGGAGACGAAAGGAGTGGGGGGAGGAAGGAGGGAAAGGCAGGTTGCTTGGCCGACATACTGTTCTCAGGACTATGTTAAAATAACTGAAGGATTTTTATTCACCACGTGAAAGTGTATAGTCTGTCACGTCAGGGACAGCACAGCTGCAGAAATAGCTCAGGACACGGGTATAGCCTGGCCCTAAGCCACCCTGTGCTCCTTCCCAGCAGTCTGCTCTCTCCAGCTCTGCCCCTCCCCTTAAGGATCCCCAAAGCAGAAGCACCAGCTGGAAAGCAAGTATTCAAATACACAAGTCCAAGGGGAACAATGAGTTCACACCATAGCATTCAGGCCATCTCCTAATGCAATGGCATTCAGTTCAACTTCTGAAGGTTCTGTACTGCAGTTCCAGTCTGCTGAGACTTAAGGCGGACTTAGCTGTGAGGCCCTGTTAAATAAAAAAATCAAGTTACCTGCTGGGAATATACAGTGGCCTAGAGTAGACATTCCTATTCTACAAAGAGAATTGGGGCATACCCAGGAAGACTGAAAACCAGCAGGACAAACACCAAACTCTGCAGCATCCTTATCACCCATTGCAACCCCCTGGTAATAGCATCTTGACTCCCAGGAGGCTTTGACAGCATGTTCTTTCCTTCTAAGATGCAAATCTTAAAGGTAGATACTAACTGAGCTAAACTCATATAAAACTCAGAAGCCAAAAATACATAAATGCCCAATTTTTGTCAAATTTGTCAGACAATCCTAAGTTGCTGGAACTTTGGGAGATAGAAGCACTTCTGATTATATTAAGCTCTGAATGCCACTTAGCACTGTTGAGGTCTTCTGTGGGTATGCTATAAGTAGTATCAGTACCATCTAAAGTAAGTTTATCTTCTTGCATTTCTTTATTCTCTTTTATGAAAAATGTGTCTGAAAGTGTAATTTTACTTTCAAAAGATAAATGCTTTTGTTGTGCAGAGTTCGTGACAGAGCACCTGCCCGCACACATGAGCCCCTGGGTTTAAGTTGCATGTTCTTGAAGAACCAGGTCTGCATTCATCTAGTTTCACCTAAAATGGTAGTTATAAAGGTACAGTTTACCTGATGAGAAGTAAGCAGTCAGTTGTCACCAGCATAAACTCGAAGGTGTTCATCCCAGCAGGCTGTTTATATAGATGAATACCATCTAGGAAGGTTTCTCATAGGCTTGGAATATGTGGGTTTTGGGATGCTTTTTGAAAGATGCTAAGTAAACCTCTGAATCTATGTTTAGTAGTAAGCTCTTAGTTTTACCACAGCCTTCATTCATCCATAGAAACCAGCCTACAAGTGTTATTAGAAGTAAAATAGCACTATGAGCAGTCTGCATTCAAATGTATTGTAAAACTTTTAACTTCCATGTAAATATCTGCATATTTTGCAGCCCATTTCTACAATGTAAAGTCTTCAAACTACTTAAGAATTCCATCTCAGAGGCTGGAAAGATAGCCCAGGTTTAAAAGCACTGCCCACCCTTCCAAAGGACCCAGGTCCAATTTCCTCCACCTACATGGCAGCTCCTAACAGTCTGTAATTCCAGTTTCTAGGGGATCCAGCCCCCTCCTCTGGCCTTCTGGGCAGCAGGTATGCTGACATACGTGCAGGCAGAACACCTATGCACATAAAATAAATTTTAAAAGCAAAGATAATTTCACCCCAACTTTAATATTTTTATTTTTGACCAGCATACTCTAATCTTATTTTTACTGATCTGTATCCTAAATTCATTGGAAAGTAGTTGTTTTTCAGTGATTTCTGCATAGCATTCATTCTCAGTACCCTACCATATGACTACATACAACCAATTATAGATGACCTTTTAGTCAATGAAACAAAGAGAAGTTATGGCTCAGTGGGAGAAACTGTAAAACAGGAGCCTAGTTCAAGTCCTTGCCTTTCAGCATATCTGAAGGTTGGCCCTCGTCAGCCTTTGCATATGATAATCTGTATTAATTGAAATTAATAGTATTGAAACTTAGTTGTAATGTGATTGTGTCATGTGAAGAATTCTTTGAAAAGGTAAACATGGTGGCACATATCTTTAATCCCAGTACTTAGAAGGCAGAGTATGTGGATCTCTGATTTTGAGACCAGTCTGTTCTATGTAAGAGTACCGGGTCAGCCAGGGCTCGCAGTGAGACCCTGTCTCAAAAACAAAACAACCCCCCAAATCAGACAAACAAAAGAAGTTCTTTAAAAAAAAATCACAGATTACTAAAAGAATTATTTAGATTAAGGAAAAGAATTTTGTCACTGTTAACAACAAAGAAAAATTTCCCTGGCATATCAGTTGTATATTATCGGACAGCTGAAATATTGACTCTTGCTAAACTAACTTGGGGTGGAACCAGTGTGCCATCACCTTGGCAATTAAAGTAAGCTATAGAGGCTTTGCCAGCTATAGAGGCTTTTGCCGCTGCCCAGGCTGATCAGGGAGGCTTAAGCATACAAACAAAAAAGCTGCCCTTGATACTAATAGCATCCAGTAATAAACTAAGCTATTATTAATTCTCTTATCATTTACCCTTAGGGTCAGTTGCATAGTGCCTTGATCAATGCTCTTAGCTTTGCATATTATTTACATAGCTTAAATGTGCACTCACAGTTGGTGATAATGAATCTGCCTTAATGACAACAGAAACAGACTTTTGTTCATACCATCACTCAAGCATTAACTAGTTTTGACTTTTGATTATAGCCTCCTCAAAAGCAAAATTAGGTTGTCAATGTTTCTGATTCTGAATACCAAATAATGGCCATTAAAGTATTGGCTACTACTAGGTCCAAAAGATAAAACATTTTCATGGCAAAATATTAGGAAACAGATTTTACTATAAAATATCCATTTTCTTCCACCCAATTATGGCTTTGACAAAATCTCTGTTAATGCTGTCTCTATTTCTGCCAGTGCCATTAACGGCTGAGCCACTCTTCAGTCCCACCAAACAGTTTTAACAGTGCTTTTTTTCCTTAAGGACCTGCTTTGCAAGGAAGTTGATCTTCGTGTCCTCTGCAAGCTAAATCAGCATGTAGTTAAAATGTTTATTTGATTTTGAATAGGTTATGATTATATATTATAATCTAACAAACAGAGGACAGGCTTGAATTTAGTAGACCTCACTTTTGCAAAAGATAGATACATATTCATAAGAGTTGAAAGAAGCATCGTTTTTCACCCAATAACTAAAGCCTATGACCTGGAGACCTCCTCAGTAGAGCACTTTGGGGGAAAGTCTCTAAAGAAGGCCTTAGTAAATACTTGTTTTGTTGTTTGTTTGTTTTCTAAAGGTAAATCAACATAAACACTGGCTTGTATTAATATAATAGATTAGTAATTTGTAGTATCAGGTTGGCCCAAATCTTTTTTAGTCTCTGCTACAAGTTACCAATGAATCGAGTGATTAGTTACCCTCTTTTGTGTGGGTCCTCAATCCTCTAAATGTAATGATACAGGAAAACTATTTTTATGTTAAGGTATTTAAAATACTTATTTAAAATGTGGCCTTTTATAAGCAAACATGATTGAGAAAGAATTTAGTGCTCATATCTGGTTCCTTACAGAAAATAGACTGTTGTAAATTTTCCTAGGAATCTCTGTGGGATTTAATACCTGATATTAGAGCCAGCAGTGAGACTAGAAAGTGACCATAAAATTGGGACTTCCTATGGCCTTTGAGTTGTATGTCTTTCCTCAGCCACAGCCACATTACGACAGAAAGCTCTAGTCACAGGAGGCTAAGACCAGAAGTGTACAGATGTGGTACATATCTGTACTGCATGTCTTGAGATCTATGTAGAAACATTTACAGAGCGCAATTAGGGGATCCAGGACATTTCTGAGAGCCACCATGAATGCCTCCATCTTAGTGAAAATGGAGCAAGAACTAGGAAGCTGCACAGTAGTTCTGAATGTTTTATGAGCTGAACACATAATTCAGATTTGGGTTTCCCTGTGTCTCCCCTCTCACCATCAGAAATCAACCACAGGCCGTGCTTCTGACAACGAGTTCTGTTCTCTTATTTTCTTACTCCTTCATTAATTTGATGAAGTTATTGAGGTCTGCACCAAAGGTTTAGACTTGTCATAATTTATAGTACCAAGGAAGGAAGCTTAAATCATTCAGTGAGTACCAAATGTTGTTTTGAATTATATCTATTTTGGTCATTTACATCACTGATCAAAAAGAGTCCCTTTGAAATATTTAACATTAAATCCTTAGCTTTTCTTAGCTCATTGAAGATGCTTTTTTTATTGCTTATTCATATTGGGAAAGTCCCAGTGTTTTGAACATCCTTTATATATTTCATACAGACTACTTACTCCTGAGAATTAGCCTATGAAGATAGTTTTTGTTAATCCCTGTTTTACAGATGAAACAGTGAGGCTAAGTGATGAACCCAGGACCTTACAACTGACTAGTGGATATTGGAGCCATCAAACTCCAAAGCCTGTGCTTGACCCACAAGTTTCAACACCAATATTTTTTGAGACAGGGTTTCTCTGTATTGTTTTGGAGCCTGTCTCGAACTCACAGTGATCCGCCTGTCTCTGCCTCCCGAGTGCTGGGATTAAAGGCGTGCACCACCAAGCCCGGCTCATAAATATATATTTTATAATCAAAGGCATCTTAGAGATCAGCTAAAATAAAAACTTACTTAGCTTTTGTAAAGACAGTAAAATATCACTGGCCATAAGGAACTTACAAAATTAATAAAGTTGTTTCCAAATGTACAAGGAGGGCCTTTGTATCAGTTTTAAAATATTTCTGAGCTGTGAAGAATATACACAGCAGGCAAGAACTGACTTGTATGCCTGGGTGTACATGCACATGTGTGCATACGGAGGCCAAACATTTATATTCTTTGTCTTCCTCTTTTGTTTTCCAGCTAAATTTTTGACAGACTTTCACTGAACTAGGCCAGGTTTTGGCTAGATTAGCCAGCCAAGGAGTTGAGGCCAGCCTGGTCTACATAGTGAGTTTCACAGGACAGCCAGGGCTGTGTAGAGAGATCTTGTCTCAAAAAAAGAATGAAAGGGAAGAAAGAAAGGGGTGAGGAGGGGAAGGAGGGAGGGAGGGAAGGAGGAAGGAAGAAAGGAAGGAAGGAAGGAAGGATCGATACTGACTCTAAACTCTTGAATGTATCTTTTTGTTGTTTTTAAGTGGAACTATCTTGGGGTCAATAGTCAGCACAAAAACACCCAGCCCAGCAAGAACACAGCATGCTTGGATCAGGATTTGTCACCTCCATTCTCCATTCGGCATGGGTTGTGAAGAACAAATGGTGGGCAGTGCAGTGGGGGGCGTCCACTGGGCACTGGCCTGGCCTCACTCTTGATACAGAGAACACATTTTTTTAAAACAAGGCTGTTTGCACCCTATTTTTAAGCATTTTGGAAAAAGATGATATAATTAGTTTTCTTAGTGCTACATTATTAAAGGTAGAGTTCAGGCAAGGGGTGACCATTTTAGAGACTCCAGTGACAGATCCAGACTCCTGGAGCCCTGTCTTCAAACTTGCAAGTAATCATCCATTGGCTTATTCAGAGGTTAAATAAATAAACACACTGTTTATGCATCATGCTTTCATTTTTTGAAGTATTTTTCTCCTTGATTTATATTAATGTAATACTTTAATGAAGCTTAATACTTTCCTCACAAAACTTTGACTTTAAATAAAGAGAAACTGAATTTGAAATCAAGCATAAGGAAACTTGGCTTGTAGATCTGAAGCCAAGAGAAAATTAGCTGGTCCTTTGTGAAGGGAAACTTTACACAACAACCAGAAGCAAACACAAGAATGAAGAATTATTTTGCCTTATCCTAGCATTCATAGTGTTTCGGTTGTCTCTAATCATTGAACAAATTTGCTTTCTCCTGAGTAGTTAAGATTTAACTTTCAAAACTGTGTCTATGGTAAAAGACCAGATCATCCCCAAGAACACCCGCAATGTTTTTGTACTGGTGAAAATCAGACTCAGGCCCTGCATATGCAAGGCAGGGAGCAACCTCCCCAACATTTTTAAAACAGGTTTTTCTGAAATGTAAAATGCCAACTTAAAATTACACTGCTCAAGTTAATCCAAAGATACTAGTTACTTCTAAATATCTTAGAGCGGAATATAAAGGAACATACTTCTTTCAAAATTGGGAAAATTATCAAAACATTTACATGTACATAAGAATCAAGATAACTCATTTGTAGAATTCTCTTTAGTATGACAATCCTTGGTATCTATGGAAGTCATTATAATAGAAGTATTTACCTACTTGGTAGCCAAAAGAATATGTGTATAGCCACAGGAGGAAAACAAAAACTGATAAGCACATGCACTAAATTGTATTTCACTGTGCCTTAAAAATGTGATGACCCAAGGAATAGCTCAAAGAAGAGGAAATAGGAATGTTCTCTGAATAACTCAGATTTACCATGGGGTAAATTTTGGCTAGTGGGCAAATAACTCTTAGATCATGCATTCATTTACCTTTTAATCGGTGTAAGAAAATGTAGACACTGGGGGCTGGAGAGATGGCTCGGCAGTTAAGAGCGCTGGATGCTCTTCCAGAGGAGCCTGGTTTGATTCTCAGCACCCATATGGCAGCTCACTATAATGCCAGTTCCAGGGGATCCAGCACTTCCAAGTGGTGCACAGGCATACATCTATCATACACATAAGACAATAAAATAAAGAAGAAGATGTAAAAATACAAAAACTTAATACTAAACTGCTTCCCTATAGTGTTCATTCCAGGCTCATTGTGTACTGTGGCCTTATGCACTGTACTGTGTTTTGGGGTCCTGAAGAGTAAAAAAAGTAAAATCCCTTAGACGTCTTGACAGTGTCAGGGCTCACTGTTAAGTACACTGGGACTCAAAGGCATACTCATGGAAACAAACAAGTACACTAAGGGACTGGGTACCTTCAACCTTTGCTGTCCTGTTTCTGTGATCTTGCTTCAGTTTCTTGCCACCCCACGCACTTGCTCTTTGTGCCTTGTCTGTGTCACTTTTCTCTTGCATTTCCCTGATGCTTTAATCCTTCTCCACCCATGTATTTCTTATCACCATCTCCTGTGGCGGGTACACCCCCTTTTCTTATCCTGTAGCACAGCGGGTCAGCTTCCTACCCACCCCGTCTCTTCCCATGCCAGGAAAGCAAAGCTCATGGAGCAGTTCTGAGACAGTTCTACCAAGCCGAAGAGGCTTTCCAGCTCCTCCAATTATTTGCCATCATATAGTCACAGAAAGGACATACAAAGCACGTAGAAAGCCTTTCATTGTAATAGTAACATACTTTATTAAAGGAGCTACATACAGTGCCATTCCCCCTTTTTTAATGTACAAATTTATGTACATTTTGATAGTTTATATACTTGTAAAGCTACACACAGATGGTTAACCGGTTCTCCATGCTCTTTTGTAGTCAATCCCAATGTCTTTCTGTAATTTATTTTTCATTTTGCAAATCGGATATACAATACTCACTAAAAAGTAACTCCATACCCCTTGACAGCATTTTTGTGTTCCTTGGTCTTGACTGTGTATCTCAAAAATAGGTGGAGACATACAGTATTTGTCTTTTGGGGAGCTGACCTTTTGTATGTAAGATGACATCCTCCAGGTTCATCTGTTACAGTATACTCAGAATTTCCTTCCATTACATGTACCTGTACACTTCATTTTGTTGGCCCAGCCACCACAGAGGGACATTGGGTTGCTTCTACCTTTTGACTACTGTGACTAACCCTGTTATGAGAGTGGGTATTATATTTTTCAGCCTTTATATCTTAAAATATTTCTTCAACCCTCTTTTACTAGTCAGCACATTTTGTTAGGTAGTTTGATAATAATCTGCATGTTTTGTGGTCTCCTTTTTCTCCTTGCTTTCAGTTCAGCTGATTTCTAATAGTTTCCTGCAGTTAAGTCACATTCCCTGAATCTGTCAAAACCATTCTTTATTATATTGTTTCTGATACTGTCACATGATTCTTCCTTGTAGTTTTCAGTTCTATGCTGAAATTCACAATCTGATCAAGCTTGATGGCTCCTTGTTGACTAAAGCCTCAGAGGGCTGTTCGCTTTCTTTGCTTAGCATGCCCTGCATCTGAGTAAAAAGCCGTGCATTGCTCTCTCTTTTGACACTGGCTCATTTATTGCTCTTTGGTACACACGGCAACTTACCGAATGTCAAACATTACATTAGAAAAACAACAGCAGTTTATAGCAGTTGTCCCTTTATCCATGGGGAACTGGTTCCAGGACCCATCCCTTGTCAGTACCTGAGGGGTCCTCAAGTCCCTTATGTCAAGTGGCATAGTGTTTGCATATATATCCTCCTGTACACTTAACCTCTAGATAAAGTAGACTGATGCAGTATATTTGCTATATAAATAGTTAATGCTTCGCTATTTAGGAAATAATGATAAGGGAAAGTCTGTTTATGTTCAGTACAGACAAAATTAGTTGCTCCTAATCTTTGTAGCCAGTAGTTGATTGAGACCACAGATATGGGACCCATAGATATGGAAGGCCAGCTACCGTATTTCCTCCTATACTTGGGCATGACTCTTATGTTAGCATAGAAGTTAAGTCATTCTACTTAGGGGTTAAATTAGAGTTTGATTTTGTTTAGCTTTTCACCCACCTCTAGCATTGTCTTCTGCTTAGGGTCAATGCTGACCTGCTGGAGGTTCCAGGTACCTCCTTAGCTTTTGAGTTGTTTTATGCTTTATCCCCGTCACAATGGGAAGTTGCTTGGTGCTAAGAACCCAACTACCATCTGGTAGCAGGTAAATGCTGTCTTTGTTCTGCGGGTCTTCTATGGGAATTTCTTACTCCTCTCACAGAGATTGAAGACCTGAATCCTGGACTGTTTTCTGCTCTTCCTAGGGTCTAGAGGGTTGTTCTCTTGGTCCCTAACAGTAATAGGTCATCCCCTGGGCCCAAAGAAGTAGGGGAACAGTTTGAGATTATCTTTTTCTAGTAGACTAAACCTGGGCAGGCTGTATAGCTTCACACAGTGAGGGTGTCTCCCTTCATCCAGGCTTCTCTTGCCTCCTCTTTGCTTCTGGTCTTTCACCTATGCCACTTCTGTCAGAAGACTGTGGTACAGAGCTGTCAGAAGAGTGTAATACCTCCCTTGGCCCATGTGCGTGCCTCCCAAGAGTCTTAGAGATGCTTTTTAACAACGTTCTTGCTGACAAACAAATATCATTCCATGTGTGAAATTATATAATTATTTTGTTGACATAAAGAATAAATGCATTTACCTGGATTTAACCATAGTTTACTGGATATTTAGGGTTATGTCTTAAACTTGAGCCTCCTTGAATCTAAATAACCAGCAAATTTGAAGACACTGGATGTGCTGAATTGTTTTTTGTCAGCTTGACACACGCTAGACTCATTTGGAAGCAGGAACCTCAACTGAGAAAATGCCTCCATAAGATCAGGTTGTAGGGAGAGATAGCTCAGTGGTTAAGAGGTCCTGAGTTCAATTCCCAGCACCCACATGGTGGCTCACAACCATCTGCAATGGGTTCTGGTGCTCTGTTCTGCAAACATCCATGCAGGCAGAACACTGTATACATAATGAATAAAACTTAAAAAAAAAAAAAGATCAGGTTGTAGGCAAGCCTGTGGGGCATTTTCTTGGTTAATGATAGATGGGGAAGGGTCCGGTCCATTGTACGTGGTGCCATCCTGGTGGCCCTGGATTCTATAAAAAAGCAGGCTGAAGAGGCAATGGGGAGCAGGCTAGTAGGCAGCACCTCTCCATGGGCATCAGCATCAGCTCCTGCCTCCAGGTTATAGCCCTGCTTGAGTTCCTGTCCTGACTTCCTTCAGTGATGGTGTAAGCCACATAAACCCTCTCCTCCCCAGCTTGTTTTAGTCATGTGCTTCATTGCAGCAATAGAAACTCTGACCAAGACACTGGAAAATCCTAGGATAAATTGGAAAATGTTGCTAACCTACTTTAAATATGTACTTATATGGTCATATCTTTTCTAATAATACATTGGTCATATGAATTAGGTTCACTATAAAGAGCTCATTTAACCCTACTTCTCTAAAAACCTGTCTCTAAATTCAGTCATGCTGTGATACTCTAAGAGTTAGGACTTCAATATATAAATCTAGGTTGTGGGGCTCCCATTGAACCTGTAACAAAAGACACTGAAAACAGAGTTCGAATATAGAGAATCTGCAAGATGACAATGTCCACAATGTCCTGTGCTACAATTAAATATTCTGTATCTCTGCTAACCACTAGTCATGTGTAGCTTGTGGCTTTTGACTGTATGAAGTGCGCCTAGTGAGACTGAAAAGTGAATTTTTAATTTTATTAAGATTGAACAATGTAAATAACCACATGCAGCAGTGACTGACATTTAAATAATGCTTGACTAATCTCTTTAACATGTAAAGACTGGAGGATCAATACAGTTAAGATATGGGTCTAGTACCACAGTCAAAATAATTAAAATAAATAGACATAGATTGTGTTACCAAATTCTTACTGGAGTTTCCGCCAATAGAATATAAAATAAAGCCAAGATAATGTTTTAAAATGCCCTCAATCTTTAGATTGGTATTGTTTTCTGACAAGTAGATTTTAGAAATAATCCTTTGAAGTCATTAATTTTTAATTTTAAATAGGTTTGACAATTATATACAGTGAGTGTTTAAATTAGTCCAGTAAGATTTCAGTTATTGGATTGAAGAGTCCATTTAAAATGAAACACTTCTGGGGGAAACTGGTAGGTGGTTTTAATAAAAACTAATTCATTTAGAGCAGGTAAATAGCATGTTTTTCTTAGAAAACCTAAATCTAAAAAGTCATTCCACAAAGGAAGAATTTGAAAAGAGTTTCTTTTTTGAGAATGAAAGTAGTTGGCTAAGTTATTGCTTCATTCTGTCACTTAATGTTTTGATGAGATACTGTTAACTGGTAAACAGCCAAGTTATAAGTCTGCAGTCCCATAGCCCTTCAGCTGGTATCCCTTAATTAATGTCTTACATGATTGCAGTATAACCATCAAACTTTGGGGATCAGCACTGCTGCAATAATACCAGCTAAGTCTCAGCCTTTCACTTATGATTCTTCTTTTTGTTGTTTCTTTGGCAGTGCTGGGGATCGAACCCAGGGTCTCTCCCATGCAAGGCAAGTACCTTACCATAAACTATACCAGCAACCCCAATGTTCCTTTTCTGTTTTGAGGGAACCCACTCAAGGATTCTACAGTGTATTTCATTGTTGTCTCCAGTCTCTGTTCTGGTCCTTAGTCTTCATATTTTTTTAAGTATTTAGTTAATTATTTTGAAGAATGTCCTTAAATTTGTTTTTTTTTTCTTATTTGATTAGCTTTTTGAGTTTGTTTGCTTCTCTTAAGACTATCATTGAAAATGATCTGCTGTCTTCCTCTGTCCTGTCATAGGGTTATAATGTGGATATATCTTAAAACTGGTATTAAGCTTTAGAAATTTTGATGATGGAAACTGCCTTTAATATATTGCAATTATAAAATATCAGTCTATAAAACATGCCTTGTGATGCAAATTGATACTACATACAAAATCATTGATTAAAGAAAGCTATAGGTATCACTGTTTAATGGGACAAAGTTAGTAGAATTTTATTAATTGGAATAAAATTCAGTAATTAAAAAGAGAAACCGTCATTTCTTTCAAATATGACAATTCTCCATTGGAAAGTTAACAGAGTAATTATCAAGAAAGGGAACTTCCCAGTGAATAGAATTGCTTTTGCAATAGAAGTTATTAGAACCATTTTCTTGATGTAGCATATCATATGAAATCATTTTATTGTAATACATTTCTGTATTGGAACATTTAAAAATTCTGACTATAAAGATACAAATCAGTAATTAAAAAAATACTATACCACCTGTTCCAACCTTACTGTCATGCCAGCATCCTCATACATCCCCACTGAGGGATGAAACTTAGTGGACATTGGTGCTCTTAAACAATATACTTCATTGTTAGGTATTATTTTTGGCTTTGGGTATAGTATATGTGTATCACATTTGCCTATTAGAAGTATTCCATTCTAGAAATACCTTTTCTATTTTTATTGTTTGGGGTTGTCTTTGAAAACACCTTTAGACTATAAGCCTGATAATAGAATTGAATATTGTTGTCCATCAGAAACAATACTCAGGAAAATGACAACATTTTCTCCTTGTTTTGTTTTAGTTCAGCAATCAGCAAACACTGGGAGGCTGAACTAGCCACCCTCAAAGGAAACAATGCCAAGCTCACTGCAGCCCTGCTGGAGTCCACTGCCAACGTGAAGCAGTGGAAGCAGCAACTGGCTGCCTACCAGGAGGAAGCTGAGCGGCTACACAAGCGGGTAAGGCCGGCAGCGCTGGGGTGCAGGCCTTGTGCAGACGCAGCACATGGAACCTTCTAGGGATCCCCTTTGATATCAGTGAAGTGTATGAGCTAAGTTTCCTGTTTTACTGGCTCAAGAAAAACATTTCTCACGGTTTAATGAGGGTGAAAATTATATATACCTTTTGAAAACAAATGAACCGACTATAGTTTCAACTGTGCCAATTATCTGTGTGACAAAATGGCAGAGCAGTAAATGGAAATGAAGTAGAGATGACAGAGTTAGAACAGAACAGATACCATCCTCTCCTGTGTATGAAAATTAACTTTCAGTTTGCAAGATGAGAAAGTTGTGGAGCTCTGTTTATAATGCATGACTATACTTAATGATTAGTAAGATAATTTTTTTATCACAATGGAAACTTAGCTTATGACAAATCACTGGTGGTAAATATCCATTGGAGATCTACTGTGTTGTCTTGCAGCAGTCAGCTGAATTGAATGTTGAAGCATTTATAAAGTACACGCCTTTAACCTTAACACTTGAGAAGTGAGGCGGGAACCTGCAGCCCGAGCTTGCCCTCATACCTCCTCGTAGCTGGTGTCAGCTCCTTTAGTACTGTGCTCTGGGTGTACCAGCAACGAGTCACCTCAGCCTTGCTCTAGATGGCTTATCTGACCACTGCTCTCTTCTCCTGTTTTCTATGTGCACAGTCACTTTTGGGATGTATTGGACATTGTAAGTGAGCTTTTACAAAGTCTTCTAGTTCCTTTGAAGAGTGTTTATTTTATTATTATTATCATTATTATTATATTATGATTATTATCAGCAACAGGCAATAAATCCCTTGAATTTTTATTTTGATAGGTTTTAGTTTTTTTCAGTTGTCACCAGTTTTGGGGAAATCACTTAGTCTAGTCCCAGGCAGTCTTTATCCTTAAGATGTCACCTTCCTGAGGTGTCACTGGAAAGCTTGAAGTGTTTTCAAGGTCTCATTCGTTTGACAAGATTTCAAGCTGCCTTCTCAATGGCAAATGCCACCACAGCTCAGTCCTTTCAATGTCCAGTTTTTCTCTGTCCTCACCTTCCCCCATTCCCACCCCTACCCTGCACTCCCTTACCCTCAGCTGTGGAGTCCACTAAAGATTTGTGGGAGATCTATTTGCCTTTTATTTAATTCCCCTAACTTCTAGGGTTCCAAAAATGCTTGGATGCCTCAGGAAAACAAAGCTAAAGGTTTCAGCTTAAGTTCATCAAGCTGTACAGCTGTACTGGTCAGTGCCTTTAGATAGAGATGTGTAAGTCATTGACACTAATGTGGCTATTCTTCTAGAGTTGGCTGTTGGGCTTTGGTTATTGTTTTTTGCTATTGTTTGTTTGTTGTGTTTGTCTGTTTTGCCCACAGGTTTTTTTGATGTTGTTGTTTGTTTTCTTACGAGAAGGGTAGTCCACTAAACTCATTCTGTTATTACCAGCACTGAAATTCCCTTTAAGATATTTTTAGTTAATCAAATAAATTATATATTGATTTGTACAAATCAAACTGATGCATATTAAATAATAAAGCGATAACAAAGGTGTATGTGTGTGTCTGACTGTATGTGTATGTAAAATGTCTGTGTGTGATTGTGGGTAAGTTTGTGCAATGACGCTCCTGTGTTGAGGTTTTGGGGACTCAACTCAGGTTGTCACATTTGTGCGGCACTTACTTTTCCTGCTGAGCTATCCCTCCAACCATTCCCAGGAGTTTTTTATTAGGTGCTCCATTGTGAACAAGGGAGAAGAGAGTGTCTAGGGTTCCAGTAGGAGGGATTGGCTTTCAGAAGATGGGTTATGAGTTGACTGCCTGTTAAGACCAGAATTCTCTTCAGAGGCACACTTTAGTTCAGTCAAGAAGATGAACATGAACACCATTTATTCTTAGGTCAAAGAGAGTTGCCTACTGTTGAAGTATGCATCTTGGCCAAAGTAGAGTATTAGATAGGTTGCAGCCACTGAATGAAAGACCCTAAGATTTAATTTACCATGGTGATCTGGTGATACAGTGCTTGCTTCACATATAAAAGGCCCTGAGTTCAGTCCTCATTAGTGAAAAGATGAAAAAAAAGGTTTAATATTATAAAAGACTTTGAATGCCATGCGATGAAAAATTAATTTGTTAGCAGTTCTAGAATATCTAAGAAGAGAGACCACAGTTGTAATTAAATGTGCTGCAGGAGCATTGCATTTGTTCAGTCCTAAGTAAAGGTCTGTGTAAGGAAGCATATTAGCACCTATGCAGAAAGGAAGTAGGATGTGAAAGAAACACAGAATATAGAGGGTGATTTGCCATTTTGGAGGTTCAAGGCAATTTTGCCTTATTCTAGTCAGCAGGAATTTGAGAGTGTGGTGTTTGAAAAGTTGTGGTAGGATGTCTGTAAATGTATCCATGATTTCTTCCTGTATTAACTGGGGTGAATAACTTTTAAGTACACTGACCTTTTCTATTATCTTAAAAAGCTGTCAAGTGTTCATTAAAAAACAATATTACTTGTTGGCTCTTGGTATCTTCTTAGTGACTGAAGAACTGTTGTCTTTCCTATAAGAGGCACAGTTGACACTAAGTCTTTCTCATATCCAAGTTCTTAAGGTGTTTTTAAGCATACCTTTCATTTCAGATTCTCTTGTATTTTAGAAATATATTTGAAAAAATCCTAATTCCGTATTTACTGAAGACTACAAATGGGGAAAGCAGACAGTCATAGATACTTGTATAAATTCTAAGGAACTTTCCTTGTAGGGATTCTTTGTAGTGATTAATCACTTGTTTCCCTAACCTGGCTCTAACCAACATTTGAATAATTCATTGTCCCCAGACTATCTAATAATCCTTTGGTTTTTGCCATCGCCTTAAATATTTATCTTTAAAGAATTTATTTTATGCTGAAAATCTTAATAGTCTTTCATATAGTAATTCAAAATTCATTAACTTCTCAGGAGCTTACTATGACTTCAAGAAACCCTTTGAAATTGCCACTTAATTTAACTTGTGTTCTCATTTAATTGCAGGTCACTGAGCTTGAGTGTGTTAGTAGTCAAGCAAATGCTGTGCACACCCACAAGGCAGAACTAAATCAGACAGTCCAAGAGCTGGAAGAGACCTTGAAAGTGAAGGAGGAGGTAGGTACCACTCCCCGGTCCCCGTGACCCAAATAGCACTGTATACAGCATAGTAGACTGTCAGGTCTGAAGCCCTATGTGTAGTACAGTGAGATTGTGGGCTTTTGTTTCAAAGATAAAACTTGTGCTGAATATTCTGAAGCTTGTTCATGTTTTCCCCAGTCATGTTTCTGTTGTTGTTATTAACTGTGTTGAACTATGGCTGTCTTTTGTATGAGAGTTATGTAATCAACAGGAAACCATTAGAGATTAAATGAGTTTTTGCAAGTTGTTGCTTTCTTTGGTTTCTAGTAAAAAAGGGGGGGGGGGAATTGTATCTCAAACTGGAAGCTATATATTTAGTGCTAAAGCCATCAGATTATACTTGATGGTAAAAACCTTTCTGAACTGGGCATATGATATTGTGCCTGTAGTCCCAGGGTTTGTGGGTCATGGCAGGAAGCTCTGGAGTTGAAGCCATCTTTTGTATGTAGTGAGTTCAAGGAATGGAGTATAGCATGAGACCCTGCCCCACCTCCAAGAAAGGAAGAAGGAAACTTCACTCTGTTCCTGGCAACATACCTATACAGACACACATCTCTCTGAAAGTCAATAAAGGGTAGTTTTTTAGTTACTCTTTCCTCAGAACTAGGAAATAATCGCAGGGGGGAAATTAGTTCTTCCCTCTCCTTATTTTAAGTTAAATGTTGTTAAAGACATTACTTTACCTTTTCCAGGAAATAGAAAGGTTAAAACAAGAAATCGATAATGCCAGAGAACTCCAAGAACAGAGGGACTCTCTGACTCAGAAACTACAGGTGAGCTAAGTAAAAATGGTAATTGATTCTATACAGAAAGTATTAGTCATTCTTTCACATCATAATGGCTTTCTTATGCCTTCATTTTTATTTTTTTCTAGTACCTCTGATTTATGCCTAATGCCTGATGTTCAGTGTTGTAGGCTTTCCCTGATTACTTCATTTAGGTAGTTTGTAATCATTGGTGGTCATTTACAAATTGTTGTTAGTATAGTACTTTGGAAATTTCTGACTTTATCATTAAAAGTACCCTAAACTTAAGGGAAAACACCTCAGATGGATTTCATTTAGTATGCCAGGCTACTGTCTGAAATCTGGCATTCCTGTACCATAACGGGACAAAAGTCAGTGCCTTTTTCCTTTCATCTGCCTTAACCAGTTTTGCCTACTTTTCTGCATAGCTAATGTACTTCCTGATTCCAGTTGACATACATGCATCCTGTGTTGGTGGGAGTCAGATGCAGAAAGATTTTTCAAAACTCATTACATTACTAAGCTGCCTTTTGCCAGCTTAAGCTAGCTGCCTCAAGAAGGATTAGAAGCATGTTATTTTTTTTCTAAGATTTATTATGTATATAGTGTTCTGTCTGCATGTATGCCTGCATGCCAGAAGAGGGCACCAGGTCTTATTACAGAGGGTTGTGAGCCACCATGTGGTTGCTGGGACTTGAACTCAGGACCTAGAAGAGCAGCCAGTGCTCTTAACTGCTGAGCCTTCTCTCCAGCCCCTATAGGTACTTTAGAACAGAAACAACTGTGTTCACAAAGTGAGGAGTTTGTCAGAGGCATATGAAGAGAACCTGGAAGCCCAGGAGTAGAAGGAGGACCAGCTTATAGGAGGACTCAGCAATGTTTACTCAGTACTTGCTGTGCACAGTACAATGCAGAGGAACCCAGGGCTTGAAGAAAAGTAATTTGTGCAACCCATATTTAGATCAAGACAATCCAACTCTGATACCTCTGTCCTTGATCACTAAACTATGCAACAGTGGTGACCCTTCAGAAAGAAAACAGCCTTGGCCAGGCATAGTTTCATACACCTTTAATCCCAGCACTTAGGAGGCAGGGGCAGAAGGATCTCTGTGAGTTTGAGGCCAGCCTGGTCTGCATCTGAGTTTCTGGACAGCCAGGGTACACAGAGAAACCTTATTTCAAGGAAAAGCAGAAAAAAGAAGACAGGTTCCTTACTGGAAACAGCCCCCCACCCCCACCCCCTTGCTTTGAGTGTCACATCCCTTCAGCAGACTGAGAGGCGAGATTGCTTGTTTGCATCTGTCATAGAAAATGTTATTTCTAGATTTTAACTCTCCTTGTGGAGCACTGGTTCTCAGCCTGCATCTCTGTGTCCTAAAGATCGCTTACTAATGTGCGAAGACATTTTATAGCTTCATTACTAGGAGAGTGTTACCAGTACTTAGTAGTCAAGGCAGTGATGCTGCTAAACCCGGTTGATCATCTGGCCCTAAATGTCAGGGCTGAGGCTGAGAGGCCCTGGCAGGGCTGAGTATGATGCATGTAATTGGGGCTGGAGGGAAGAGGGTGGGTGGATCAAGACACATAGCTACAAAGTACTGAAGCTTCATTTTGTCTGATTCTAGTCTACTCTCAGTTACTGTCTATTGCTGTGAAGAGACACCATGACCAAGGCAATGTATAAAGGAAGCATTTAACTGGGGACTTGTTTACAGTTTCGGGGGGTGAGTCCCATCAGGTAGGGAATGTGGCAGCAGGCAAGCCTGGTGCTGGAGTAACTGAGAACTTGTTTACAGGCTGCCAGCAGAGAGTGATTGGCCCAAGAGCATGCCCAGTGACAAACTGCCTCCAGCAAGGCCACACCTCTTAGCCCTTTCCAAAACAGCTAGGGACCAGGCATTCACATATACATGCTGCCATTCTCACCCTAACCACTGCAAGGAGCTTGCAGTACTTTCCTAATGATTCTTTTTAAAACGTTTTTCGGTGTAAATTTTGGTCACTTTGACAGTGACCCCCTTCCAAAGAAAAGCTGAGATGTTTATTCCATCTTCATAGCATATCAAACATTAAACATCGATGTTGGTATTTCTAAGTGTGTTTTCTTGTCAGTTGAGTAATAGTTTAATTTTACAGCAGGCCCCTAAAATTGTTAACCCTTCTTTCATTTAATATCAAGTATTATCATGAAAAGTCTGCACGGGACATCTATTATCAAAAGTGTCAGTACTCGCCGGGCGTTGGTGGCGCACCCCTTTAATCCCAGCATTTGGGAGGCAGAGGCAGGCGGATCTCTGTGAGTTCGAGGCCAGGCTGGACCGACAGCCTCCAAAACAGAGAAACCCTGTCTCGTAAAACCAAAAGTCTCCATTAGAAGTCTAGAGAGCTAAGGCCGTCCTGCTCTGTGGTACTGGGAGAACTCCCACCACTGAATCGGAGGCATATATGGGTAGAAAACTCACAGCAGTTGCCCTTACCTGCTGAGCCATCTCACTGCCCTGTGACCTTTGTACATCTTCAGCATGGCACTCGTGCTTAAGAACACGTGGGCTGTCCTTGCTGCCAAGTCATCGTGTGCCTGACTTCTCCCTGCAGTCCAACTCTTAACTCTGATGTTAATTTCTCTGAGTTGGCCACTTAATCACTGCTGCTCCGATGCCAACTAAGTCCCTCACTCCCAAGAATGCTTTTTTCTGTTACCAGGCTTCATTCTCCATCTTGCAGTTACCACCATTTGAAATGATCATATTTATTTCCGATGTATTTTTGAATTTTTTATTTTGAAATAATTTTAGACTTAGAGAAAAGCTGCAAGAACAATCCGGTTATATGTCTTTCCCTTGCTTTTCCTAACCCTTAATATATTTGTCCTACTTGTTTTATCATTCTGTAGGCTGTCCCCCACTCCCTTCCTGCCTTCTCTCTCACTGTCCATATGCATCTGTATGTTTTGTTCCTTTTCTGAACTGCTTGACAAGCAGTGACATATATGCTTTTCCCTCTAAATACTTCATTGTTTCTTTTCTAAAACTAAAGGTCTTCACTTACATAACCATCAAAATCAAGAAATTATTTATCCATACCTTAGTCAAATGCCTATAATTATCTTAATCCCTTTTCTGACAAAATTTACAAACAGGTTTTCTGCCCAGTAATCCATCCATTCCATGATCAAATATTCTGTTTGCCATGTCTGTTTATCTTGGTGTTCCAGCTTTGGCCAAGGAGAGCCTCTTTGGCCAAGGAAGTCAGGACAGAAACTCAAGGGGCAGGATCCACGGAGGGGAGCTGCTTACTGGCTTGCTGCCCATAGCTTCTTCAACCCACCTTCTTACAGAACCCAGGACCAGCAGCCAGGGATGACACTACCCACTATGATCTGGGCCTTTCGTCATTGATCATTAAATGAGAAAATGCTCACAGCTGGACCTCATGGAGACATTTCCTCAGCTGAGGCTCCTTCCTCTGATGACTCTAGTTTGTGTTGAGTTGACCCACAAAACCACCTAGGTCACATACCCTGCCTTTACAAGGGTTCTGGGGATTCAAACTCCAACCTCACACTTCTGAGTGTTTAAACCCTTGTCCCAGTTCAGAATTTGTCTGAGTTTGAGGCCACCTGTTCTTTATAGGGAGTTCCAGGCCAGCCAGGGCTGCACAGAGTGCCTCTGTCTCAGAAAAGAAAGAAAAGGATGGGGGCAAGCCAGCTAGCCTATAAAGGCAGGGAATATATCTCAGTGATAGAGTGCTTGCCTAGCATATGTGAAACCCAGGATTTGCTTCTCTCGTACTTCCAAAGAACAAACAAACAAAAGGAAACAAAATCTGGGCTTCATATGTTCTTGTTGCCATTGCGACATGGTAACTTCTAGTCCTCCCTAGTAACCTTAAGTACAACCATATTGCACAATGTCGTTTTTAGTAGGGGTATGTGTGTGTTTAAAGCCTGATATTATCCTTATAGCTTTCTTTTGCAGTAGAACACTGTGCAGTGTTAGATGACAAATGATAGCTTTCCCCAGCCCCAAACCAACTCATTTGAATGTACACTAAAGATAAAGATCATCGTTTTGATCTGTAGCTAGTAGGTTTGGGATTTTTGTTTTTGTTTGACCATGGTGTCAATCAGAAACTGCCTTCTGTGCAATCTAGGACTGAGCAGGTGACATACTCTGGAAAATGGGAACTAGGTCTCCAAGTATGGAACTAGGGGAGGTTAGACCATTTCAAATTCAGCTGAAATGGTGGTTCTGTGGCACTTCCTGCTCGTCCTGAGGACCAGATCAGTTCCCAGCACCCAAATCACAAATCTCACAACTGCCTATAATTAGTTCTGGAGAATCTGACACCTGCTAGCCTCCACAGGCATCCGGTGTCAGCATATACATGGCACCCCTACACATACATATGGGCATAAATAAAAACTAAGAAAAATAGTTAGGTTGGTTTTCCCAACTGAAGGGGTCTCAGTTGGATAAATTATTCATTAAAATAGCAAATTTATTTGTCTTTATAGTCCATTGTCATCCTCCTACCCAATTCTTGATTTTAAATGTGTTAGTAATTACTGAATATATGAGAAACAGAAATGGTCTCAAAGACAGTACCAATCAAAAATGTATCTTCAAAGGCCTGTTAACCCCTTCAGTCTAGTGCCTTGCTGTCTCCCCACCTTCTCACTGCCTAGAATTCTGTCTCGTATAGTAATTAATCTCACGGGTGACCTGTTTGTGCTGTCTTTGTCTCTTCTTACGCAAGTGAACCAGTATATGTACACAGGTATTTCCTCCCTTTTGTAATACAAATAACATAGTCAAGATTATTCTATTATACTTTACATTTTCATATAAAATACATACTGAAAATCTTTGTATAAGTTTGTAGTGACTTTTTTTTTCTTTTGAGACAAGATGTAACCCTGGAACTCCCTATGTAGACCAGGCTAACCTTGAACTCATAGAGATAAGCCTGCAGTTACCTCATGAGTGCTGAGATTAAAGGCATGAGCCATCACCGAGCATACTTACCTGTTTCTGCTCTTAGTGGAGATGCCTCTCAAATTTTTCCACTGAAGGAAATACTGGTTTTAACCCTAAAATACAAATTTTTTATTTTTAATTCTTTTTTTAATTGAGGGTTTTTTTTCTTCCAATAGTGTTAAATTTTATTAATGGCTTTTTAATGACTATGACACTAAAGATAATCTCCCTAGATTCCTTTCTTCCTTTCTGGATTACTTGTTTTTTATCTCTATATTTTAAAGGGGTGTGTGTGTGTGTGTGTGTGTGTGTGTGTGGTGTGTGTGGTTTGTGTTTGTGTGGTTTTTGTGTGTGGTTTGTGTGGTGTGTGTGTGTGGTGTGTATTTGTGTGGTTTGTGTATGTGGTGTGTGTGTTTGTGTGTGTGGTGTGGTGTGGGTTTGTGTATGTGGTATGTGTGTATGTGGTGTGTGTGTGTGGTGTGGGTTTGTGTGGTTTGTGTATGTGGTATGTA
Organism: Mesocricetus auratus; assembly: GCF_017639785.1. Taxonomy (NCBI): domain Eukaryota; kingdom Metazoa; phylum Chordata; class Mammalia; order Rodentia; family Cricetidae; genus Mesocricetus; species Mesocricetus auratus. The sequence continues at coordinate 25,485,589 of NW_024429201.1, read as the reverse complement.
TGTGTGTGTGTGTATGTGTGTGTGTGTGTGTGTGTGTGCGCGTGCGTGCGCGTGCACCACATATGTGCAGGTTCCAATGGACCTGATGTTGCACCAGGAATGGAACTCTTAGCTGCTGAGCTGCCTCTCCAGCCCTTTCCATCCTCACATTGGCCATGAAGTTTTGGCACCTGCACTCACCAGTCTCGACTCTGTTACAGCCTTATTTTATATGCCACTTTAAAATTTTACTTATTTTTTTTTTTTACATTTTGGAATTCTTTATTTAAATTGAAAACAATCCTATTTTGCATACCAATCCCAGTTCCCTCTCCCTCCTGCCCTCCCATGCCCCCCCCACCATCTCCCCATCCCACCCCATCCACTTCTCAGATTGGGTGAGGCCTCCCATGGGGGATCATCAAAATATGTCACATCATTTGGGACAGGACCTAGACCCTCTCCCATGTGTCTAGGCTGAGAGAGTATTCCTCTATGGGGAATGGGCTCCCAAAGTCCATTCGTGTACTAGGGATAAATACTGATACACTATGAGTGGCCCCATAGATTGCTCTGGCCTCCTAGATGGCACCCACATTCAGGGGATCTGGAACAGTCCTATGCTGGTTTCTCAGCCATCATTCTGGAGTCTATGAGCTTCCCCCCTTGTTCAGGTCAGCTGTTTTGTGGGTTTCTCCAGCCTGGTCTTGACCCCTTTGCTCATCATTCCTCCCTCTCTACAACTGGATTCCAGGAGTTCCGCTCAGTGTTTAGCTGTGAATCTCTGCTTCTGATCCCATCAGCTACTGGAAGAAGGCTCTAGGATGGCATTTAAGGTAGTCGTCAATCTCATTATAGGGGAAGGGCATTTACGGTAGCCCCTCCACTATTGCTTAGATTCTTAGTTGCGGTCATCCTTGTGGATTCCTGGGAATTTCTGTACTGTCAGGTTTCTCGTTAACTGCTTGACCCTCCACCACTGGGAAAGAAGGCCCAGAGACCTGGGGGCACCCTCCCCACACCCCAAACCATCCAGCACCGCATGTGCCACCATTGGAGCCTTGGCCTGGCCCACACCAGGAGAGGAAGAATGACCACCTGAACAACAGACCCTACCTACACCAATTGGAGAAAAAGAGACCCTCTAAATCACAGGCCCCTCTTGCGCCCACTGAGGAAGAGATGGGTAGATGACAGTGTAAGAATACATTCAACAACATAAAGAGTAGTATGATCCCACCAGAGACTAGGAGTTCTACACCAGCAAGACCTGAATATCCCAACATTTTTTTCCTACATTTTAGCATAGATATATTGGTATTTTGCCTGCATGTATGTCTGTGATCACATGTGCACACCTGGTGCCTGTAGGGTCCATAAGGGGACTGGAATTAGAGGTGGTTGTATATATGCTGGAATCAAACCTATGTCCTTAGGAAGAGCAGGCAGTGCTTGTAACTGCTCTTAACTGTTCTAGTCCCTACTTGTCATCTTTGAGAAGTCTCATTCTAATCCCCATTCTCCTGCCTTGTTGCAGGTGACCCTGCTCAGACACCCCTTGTGGGAGGGGATGTCTTACCGCACCAAGGGCACAGGCACTAGGAGTCTGAGTAGCAGAGCGTGCTGAAGACTCGGTTAGGCCTGCCTTTATACCGGCTCCCAATGTCCCTATGGCTCAGGCGGCCTACTGCTGCGTTGTCCTTTTCTCATTGGTGTCTCTGGTGAGGTGTCTCTCTGTCAGCAGTCTCTGGGCATAGAGGCAGGCTTGGCTCAGGAAGTGCCTACTGCGCATGCTCATGCAGGCTGGCCTGGGCACCTGGGCAGGGGGACTGTGCCTTGGGTAGGCTGGCAGACAGTTTTAGTCTTGGTTTGCTTGAGTGCTGTGCTGAGGATTTTCTTTTATTTTCAATTTTTTTTTCTCAAAGTGGTTGTTGAAAGTCATTTTTCTCAAGTAATAGTGGGCCATTTTAATTTCCTTATCTAATTGGGCATGATGTATACCCTTAATCCTGAGTTCAGCGTATTTCTGTGAGTTGCAGGTCAGCCTGGTCTATGCCACAAATTACAGGCCATCTAGGACTACATAATGAGACCCTGTGTTAAATAATAGCATCAGCAACAATAATAGTATATATCCAAGGACTTTATCTTTTGGTTCTTGTAGGGTCTGAGCTCAGGGGCAGAGAGAGCCTCACTAAGTTTCCCTAGGTATCCCCAGTGGCAAAAGTTAATAAAATGGTTCACACATAAAATTTAAATATTCTTATATGCTATTTTTCTTCTGCAACATATTTAATATGTAATTGAATTTTCTTGTCTTCTGTTTCAGCCCTTTTCTGGTTTTTCTCTAATTAATTTGATTTTATTCTCTTGAACTTTTTATATAATTAAGGAGCAGTGAATGAATTTACAAGTGTTAGTAAAAACTTTTTTTTTCATTTTAGTAGGGCCCTTATACTTCATTTCTGATGGGGTTTTCCTTTTTTTTCCCCCCTGTTTCTTTCACCAATGTAATCAACTCCCCTGCTTTTTCAGTTAACATCCATAGTTTGGGGGAATTTTTTTGTTGTTGCTATCGTGTTTTGAGTCATTTGTTTTCATTTTATGTTTATGGGTGTTTTGCCTGCATGTTCTGCCTGTGTATCACATGTATGTGGCACCGTCAAAGGCCAGAAGAGGGCATTGAATGCTCTGGAGCTGGAATGGCAGACTGCTGTCCACTGCGTGTAGGTGCGTGTAGGTGCTGGGGACCAAACTCAGGTCCTCTGGGAGAGCAATGCTCTTAATCACTGAGCCATTTCGCCAGCCCTGAATCCTTAATTTGAGGTGCCTAATTCAAGTTCTTTTTTGAATACTTTTATAACTCAGCATGGAATATCATGTTAAGAATTTTTTCTGCTTTGTAATTGATTGGGGGAAGTTTTTGTTGTTTCTTACTAAATTACTTAGTATTTTCTATTGATAGTTTTATAAATGAACAGTTCAGTTCTGTGGACAGAATGGCAGTTTACGGTGATTTATAAATTCATGGTTCAAACAGCCTCTTTTGAGGGGCAGTAATAGAAAGGTTGTGTGTGTTTCAATGTTTTAATCTTTCTTTATATAACGGGAGCTTAACTTTTTTTGTCTTCTTTTGTTCTTTTCTGTACTTCAAGGCGCCTTGCCTTTGACTCTCTTTTATGAAGAGGTATTGCTTTGCAGTTAAGTCCCTCAAATGTACCACAGCTCTGTTGTACCAAGCCATCATTTCTTGTGTGGGTAGTCACAGAGGTCTTCCTCTTTCTGTCCCCTGCACAGCCCGTCCTCCCTCTGGAAAGGATTAGAGTGACAGCTTAAGAAACAGGCCTGCAGAAGTTGTTTCTTGGTTCTCTGACTGCCAGTGGTTTGACACTTGGGTTGTCCTCTGTGTTTAGTAATATCGAAGTCCTGAAATTTTCATAACTTTATTGTTGTTGTGCGTTCATATGGTTTGTAGAAGATGACTGGCAGATGTCAGTGTACAAGCTCTTACTGCCTTGTCCATTCAGAAATATCTTCTATTTCTTTCTTGCCAATATCTTCCTCTAGAAAACATGGTGTATTAAATAGGGACCGTTTTACCTTTGCTGAGTATTTATTCCCAGTGCCTAATAAAATATGTCTAACAACTAATTGTTAAATAACTTCTCCAAAATGCGTACATTTTCACCCATTTTTCTGCATAGAAATGAGTTGTTGATGCTTCTTTTATTGATTTAAATGTCCTGTTATGTTGAAAGTCTAATAAGACATCAATATATCTTAATTACAGACTTAAGCTGTGAAACAGGTGTCCATAAGAGAATTTTTGTCTTGCTTTATTTTTTTAGATTGAATGGTACAGGATTTAAATGTAGAGAAAATTAAACATACCTGGTCACAGTGGTTATAGCTATGTAATTTTTAAAATTTTCTGGAATGTTTGAATCTCTAACATATAACACATAGAATATGACCTTTGCCCAGTAGAATTTTGTACTTTGTACTTTTGGTTTTTGGCCTTTAAAGCCCTCTGAATCTGGCCTATAAAGTGCTCTTCCCTCCCTCCCTCCCTCCCTCCCTCCCTCCCTCCCTCCCTCCCTCCCTCCCTCCCTCCCTCCCTCCCTCCCTCCTTCCCTCCCTCAAATCTATACTGTGAGATTGGTGCCCTTCACGTGTCTTCAAAAACTAAGAAATGAAAGGACAAAAAGCCTACAATCCTATGGCCAGAGAGTCTGGGAAACAGAAACTTCATTTAGTGGCTGATCAAAGAAGAGGCAGACTCCCTTGGTTAAGTACTGAGCTGAACTCAAGAAAGCCAGTAACAGAGGGAGGACTGATGATCAAAGGGATTAAGACTGGGCTGGTTTAACCCCCAGAAACAGCTGACCAGACAAAGGTTAACTCTTGAATCCCAGGCATCAACCTGGGAATCCAGCATGGGACTGATCAAGACCCCCTGAATCTGGGTGTCAGTGAGGAGGCCTAGGGAATCTATTGAGCCTTGGGCAGCAGATCAGTACCCATCCCAAGTATACACACGGACTTTGGACTCCCATAGAACAATGTGAGGTGCACTCTCACCCTGAACTCTTGGGGAAGGGTCTAGGCCCTGCCCTATATGAAATGACAGACTATGGACACCCCCATGGAGGGCCTCACCTTCCCTGAGGAAATGAGGGGATATTGGGGGGGGTTGGGGGGAGGACACGGGAGGAGGGGAGGGAATGGGAGAGGGACCTGGAGCTGACTTGTGAAGCAACCTCGTTTCTTATCTAAATTTAAACTGGAAAATAAAATATAAAAAAAAAATGGTGGTGGAAGACAAGCTTGAGAGACAAGCACAGGCCACAAGGGAGCTGACCAGTGTGCGCAGGCCGAGAGAGGTGCTGGCTGTGACTTCAGTCACACCTAGTTGGCCCCTGTTCTCTGGGTTGTCCGCTCTTACCCTACAAGCGTAGTCTCTAAAATTAGATCAGTACCATCTGTATTGTGCTAGTGCTGTTGGTTATTTAACAGTAACATTCCTACAGAGACACATCTTGGAGTTGGACATTCATTCTAGAGAGTATAAGGCTCTTTTAACAACTGAGGGAATGTGTTTTGTATGGTTCCACTTAATATGTTTGGGTGTTTTGTTGGTTGGCAAGGAGTACAAGGGAGTCTTTCATTCCTAAGGAAGACTGCGGAGGGCAGACTGGGCTACGGCTGGGAAGTGGGCATGATGGTGAGTGACACTTGGTCTATTTCTGTAGCTGGAAACATTCTGTCCTAAGCTTGTTGCTGAAGTGCAGGAGAGGGCTCCGGGTAGTCATGAGTGGAATTTTTACATTTGATCACAGGATCTGTGCCTCCCTAATAGTTCACAGCCTCCCTGGATTTAGCTTCCGAATTTATAAATACTTATTTGTGATTCTTTTACTAGTTATCTTCACCCTGCAGATTACTCAAAGAATGATTAAAAACACACGTGGCCAACATTGAAGTGGCTAACACCAGCTAGAAAATACTTTGAGATTTGACCAGGTCTTTACTCTCTTCATTTATAAATTATGCATGTACTGTTTTTCTCTTAATTCTCCTATCTGGGGAGTGTTACAATGTTGCTCAAACCCTGTTAAGAATTGCTCCTGTGGAATCACGTGATTATGTTCAGCATTAGCAACTGTTACTTTCTTCAATTTTTTTCAAGTCTATTTACCCAGTCCTCAAGACTTCAGTGTTTTTATTACATTTATGTATGTATTATTTATTTATGTATTGTTATGGTGTGTGCTGCAGTGAATATGTGGATATCCAAGGACAAGTTTTAGGAGTCTGTTTTCTCCTTCTGCCTTGTGTGTCCCAGGGACTGAACTCATGTTGTGAGTTGTCATTGTTGTTGTGACAAGGTCTCACTAGGTGGCTCTGGCTGTGGGAACTCTGGCTGTGAACTCACAGAGATCTGTCTGCCTCTGCCTCACTAGTACTGGGATTAAAGGTGTGTGCCACTACACCGGCTTAAGTTGTGAATTTTGGAAGCATGTGTCTTTACCTGTTGAGCTATCTTTTTGACCCTAAAAATTATATTTCTGAGAAAATTATGTGAAAATTAATATGGAAAAATATTCATAATTCAAACATCAAAATTCTTTCCCTTTTTTAAAATAGGTCTTTGTTTTTATGTGTATGTCATTTTTCTCCTTCCTGGATTTTCATCATAGATTGTTAGCTTTATACTTCTGATACATCTTTCGTCTGCATGTATGTCTTATGCACTACATGTATGCAGTGCCTTTGGAGGCCAGAGAGGGCATTGGATCTCATGGAACTGGAGTTACAGATGGATGTGAGAGGCCATGTGGGCTCTGGGAATTGAATCCAGGACCTCTAGAAGAGCAAGCAGCCAGTGCTCTTAACCATTGAGCTGTCTTTCCAGCTATAAATTAGATTTTTTTTTCTTGGTTTTTGAGACAGGGTTTCTCTATGGCTTTGAAGGCTGTCCTGGAACTAGCTCTTGTAGACCAGGCTGGTCTCGAACTCACAGAGATCCTCCCGCCTCTGCCTCCCGAGTGCTGGGATTAAAGACGTGTGCCACCACTGCCTGGATATAAATTGGGTTTTTAAAACCAAAGTTAAATCATTACTCATGTAATTTTGGTTTTGTTATATAATTTTGCTTCATTATTTAATATTTGTCATGCTTAGAAACATTGTTGAAAGCCATTAATAACTCCTAAATAATCCTTAATTTGATAGCATTTAAACTATATCAAAAATTTTAAACATTTTGTATTGTGACAAAATTTTCCATATATATATATTTTTTTCCTCCTTCCTGGATTTTCAGCCTGGAGCTGTCAGTTTTATACTTCTGATTCATGTAGTTACTGTCTCTTACTTATAGCCTTTAGAGTTGAGCCATTGTGTATCCTTACATATACATCCCTTTGATCCTGAATGCAGGACCAGGATCAGTATCAGACAGTCTTACAGTCTCATTTCAGGGAGTTGCTTTTCTCTGAACTCTTACTGTAGAGTTACCTGATAGGAGAAAATACTTTCTCCTGCCTCTGCCTGCTGTCACCCGATTTCTCAGTTGCAAATGAGCAGCAGTAAAAGTGAGATGTAAATAATGCTCTGGTGGGTACTCTGCCTGTCCTGAGAAGTCCCCAATGCCTCTGCTGTAGTGAAGCCTGGTGTATTCACACTCAAGCCCTGGCTCTCTGAGATGGCTGGGTTCAAATCTCCTTAAGGTGTATGAACCTGAACGTCAGAGGCTCAGCCTGTGAGTCAGACTTATCAGAAGACACCAGGGACAACAGGAAGTTGTATTGATCTAAACACTGAACTGACATGTACTTGTTTTGTTTCTGAAGGAAGTTGAAATTCGAAATAAAGACCTGGAGGGGCAGCTGTCTGACCTAGAGCAGCGCCTGGAGAAGAGCCAGAGCGAGCAGGAGGCCTTCCGCAGTAACCTGAAGACGCTCTTAGAAATCCTGGATGGGAAAATATTTGAACTAACAGAATTGCGAGATAATTTGGCCAAACTACTAGAATGCAGCTAAGGAGAGTGAAATTTCAGTGCCAGTTGATGAAAAGATACTGTCTGTCTTCGTAGGACTGTTTGAGTTCTGCACCAAGATTGCACAAAATTTTTTGAATATCATCCCTCCAAGAGGAAGGTGTTTTGAAAATTGGAATTGTATATTTCAGTATAAATTTTAGAATTTAGCTTGTAGCTAGTTGGGGAGAAAAAGACATGAAAAACTTGAACTACAAATTACCTCCATGTATATTGGCCATAGTTAACTAGAAAGTTACAAGTAGACACTTAATGCAGTCTTTCCCCCCGATATTAGCTAATGGGAGAATTAACAATGTCTGGGTCCTTCCTCCTTTTTTTGTTCAACACAGTGAAGATTATCTGCTTTTTAAATTAATTTATTTATGATATCTACAGCTGTGTTTGTGCAAAAACTTAGTAATGAGAGCCCTGTCTTTTGTTGTTATCTGAATAATTTCTCAGGATATTTTTGCACTGCTGAGAAGCAGGGCCATTACCAATTAATTCTTGCCAGGTGTGGGAGAGAGCTCCGTCTTTAACGGAAAAGCCCTATAATGGTGTCTGCGGTTCCTCTGTGTACGCGGAGTCTTTCACTTGGGTGGCTCCTCCAGTACACTCTGCTGTTCTCCAGTCTGTCTGCTGTATAGTTTACCTTTCCATATTGATCCGTGTGTTTATGAAGAGATACTGTCTCCCACTTTATTCCACATTTTAAAGCCAATTAAACAAAGGCAGCTGAGTCCCTCAGATATTTTTCTTTTTAAATTTATAGTAAATTTGAAACACAGAACTGAAATACAGCAGTCCATCCTTTGTGGTTTAGGCTAGCAATGTTAAGTTATTTACAGAAAATATGCAGTTACACTTATTTATATATTTGGCAGGAAATCTTTTCTGAGTGATCAATGAATTTCAATTTATGAAAAAATAATGGCTATGGGGGCACTGTTTATTATAGATAATTTTAAGGTATATAGCTGATTTCAAGGAGGTCCACTTCCACCTAGCAGCCATCCAGAGGACTGTATCTAAATTGTCACCGTGGCAGATGGGTCTTCACTGAAACCATGTCTTCATTCAAACTTCACAAGGCAATATTTTGAACTGTTAACTAGGCGTTTCCAGACTGGAAATACCTTCATCAGGCTCTTCTTGAAGAGCAGGTTTTAGTGTCGTTTCGATGTAATTTTAAGACATTTAACAACATGCATTTCTTTATATGGTACATTTCTTTCACAAAGCTATTTTAAAAGCAAGCCAAGTGCTGTCTGCTCTGCCCGAGTCGGAATCGCATCGGAATACATATATTCTTACTGTACAATGCCTGTGATGTTGAAGAGGGTTCTTTTTAGTGTATGCTTGAGTACCTAACTCTGGAGTCAATGAATGCACTGATTTTTTTGTTTGTACCCCAAATGATTGAATTGTTAAGTACAAAGTAAGCAGACTAACCCATTCTTTTCACTCATAAACAGATTCTTAGTACTAATTTTGTTTTATATTTATGTGTATGTACGTAAATACGTACATATATATCAATTTATATTAGAGTGAAAAATAAATGGTTTGTTTCTAAAGTTAGTTTCTACAGTGAGGTGTCTCTGAAAAATCTGTATCAGACACTTAATCATTATGTATTATATGTCCTATATTATATGTCACATCAGTCACCCAATCTATTTTAGGGTATTTTTTCTTACCTGTTTATTATAGAGAGAATAATTTAGGTACATGTGCTCAGAGCTGAGATAGTTCTCTGATAAATCAGGTAATAAAATTTATGTGATGGATAGAATTTTGAAAACAGATATGATTTTATCTGAGTCTCTGAGTATCAAAGAATACCAGGTTTTAATTTAAATAGAGGACTAACACTAGGGTTCAGGGAATTTAGTTACAAAGAGTTTTAAAAAAAATCTAAAAAAAAAAACAGTCTAAGCTGTTGATACGGTAAGCGAATTATTTTAATGATGTAATAAAATATTTTTAAATTTTGGGATAGCGATCATTTAATGGGAAAATGACTCACCAAAATGTCTCCATTTGAATTGTACTGATAATGTGAGGCATATGTGTAATTCAATATATACATATACCTATATGTATATACAGAAATTATTTTTAATATTTTCCTACTGCTGTGAAATTTAAAATTGGAAATTTTGTGAGTGTTTTCCATGTCCAATAGAGCCTAATTGTTTCTTTTTTTAGTAACTTAACAATTTCTTGAGGGCTGCACCTATAACTTCCCAGCTTGTCAGTAGACATGTACAGTACTTGGGATAAGGTGGACACAAGTGCACATATAAATAAACCCTTCTTACGACTATTTCAAACATTCACTTACACTAGAGGAGCATCTAGAACTCATCGCCTCTAAGTCATAGGTTGTGTGCCTACTCTAGCTTTTTCCATTGCTGTATTATATAACCATTTGCATATTAAAATTTGATTTTCCCAGAGATTAATATTATATAATGTATCTATATTTAGATCAAACTGTGGTAACATATTGGTCAGAGCCTAATGTTGGGGACTATAGCCTGAACATGTGGACTTGCAGTGATACAGGAGGAGAGCAGAGGTCAATCCCATTTGTGTATACATTATTACAACTATGAAATCTTGTACAAAAGGAAAAACTGGAAAAAAACAAAAATACAGTTTTTATTTTGAAATACATTTGTTCTCTGGAGAATGTACTTCCTCTTTTTTTCTCAATCTTTTAAGGGTATTTAAAGCATTTAAGCAATGGCAGCATTTCCTTCAATCCTACAGGTGCTACTGGATTTTGATTAGTATGTGATGTTTTAAAATCCTGACTTTGACATAAAAGGTTTTATAAGTATTTCCCTGCCTGGAAAATTAGTTTTTATTCTCCTCTCCTCATTCCCTCCTCTCGCTCTGCCTCTCCAGACTAAAAATGAATATTCATGAAATTGCATTCTCCTTGTCCTAAAGGAAGTTTGCAGCACCATCAAAACCCTGATGCTTTGTCTCCTTTGAACTGTTGGGAGCAGTTAGAGAAGAACTTGTCCCTTATCTTTTCAGGTGACACTGAAATGGTAAGCCATCACATGACCTTCGAAAAGCCATGTCTTTGCTCTGTTGACATTAAATGTGTCCTTTAGCAGGTGTGTCTCTGCCGTCTGTGTTTCTGTCTGCCTCTGGAGGGTGCTCTTGGGTTGCTGCCCCCTGACCTGGACTGTCTCCAGGATGCAACAGGAGGCAGGCCGTGGGGAAAACTTGTGGGTTATTGTTTTGAGCCTTTCATTCGTTTAAATATTTGAAATTTTGTGCTTAAAGACATAAATTAGTCTATATTGAACCTTCTAGCGTAATCTTTTAGCATTCGTGAGGTAAAGTAACATCATTTCTTTTCCTTTCATGGTGCTTGGGAGTCAAGCCCAGGACCTAGCACATCCTAGGCAAGTACTGTGCCACTGAGCTACTTCCAGCCCTATATACAATCGTAAAGAAGAAAATTCCAGGTAAGAATAGTTGCGTTTGACACATTTAAAAAAAATCTTTTGTAGAATACTACAATGTATGGTTAGTAATAATAAGTACTTGTTAAGAATATATATACATCCACTATCCTAAAGACAACAAAAACTGTCTTAAACTGGGAATCATTATTCTTTTAATCCCAGTATTTAATTCCAGACTGAGGCAGGAGGATTGAGAGTATAGTAAGACTTTGTCTCAAAAATAAAGACAAATAAATTTAAACCAGTAAGTCCAGATCACTGACTGCTTCACCCAAGAAATTCTGCATCAGCACCATGCTGCCTGACAACCTGTTAGGCCACTGGACAAAATGGGTGCCCTAAAATATATATATATATATATATATATATGCATATGAGTGTATTGTATACAGGAGTGCATGCCGGTGCTCTCCTGGATCCCCTGGAACTGGAGCTACGGTTAGGTGGGAGCTGCTGTGTGGGTGCCGGGAACTGAACCCAGGGCCTCTGCAACAGCAGCAACTGCTCCAACACTGGGCATCTCTGCAGCCCTAATTCTCTGAGAATGTCACACAATGCTTTTTTTTAGTCATATCCTTTTCTGTTCCCCAACTCATCCCAGCTCTCCTCTCCCTGTCCACCCTGCTTCATGTTCTGTGTCTTGACTGCAAGAGAAAACACTGGGGACGTGGGAGAAGAAGAGGGGGAGAAGGAGAAGCCACTGAAAACATGGAGTCCGGTGTGTGTTGGCCATGCTCCTGAGCATGAGGCCTGGCTGGAGTACTCCTTGTCACTGCAATGAAGACTTGTCCCTCTCCCCGCAGCTGTCAGCTGCAGATACCCTCTGGGTCAGGGGTGGGACTTTGTGCCCACTTCCCCTTCTTAGTGCCAGGGTTGTCTCTCTGAACCTGTCCTGTCACAGTCTGAGTTCATATGGGCATCAGCCCTGTTGTGTCTAGGAAACGTCTTGTCTTTAAAGTCACCTACCACCCCTGGCTTATAGTCTTTCTGCCCCTCCTTCCTCATAGATGCTGAGCCCTGAGGGGAGCGATGTGACAGACACCCCAACCAGGGCTGAGATAGTATTAATGAAAGCAAGAGCCCGAGACTAGCTAGGCCATAGGCCCAGGGGAAAAGCTACTCCTAGTATTCTAGGTGAAGGTGGCAGGAGAATGACTCCTAATGACACACTGCTGTGCCCGTAGCGCTGCACACTGCTCAGCTTCTCCGTGCAGTAGACGGTGACTAACACAGACCACAGCCTGGCACCATACAGAGACACTAGGAAGGAGGCACCTTCCAAGGTAGCCATGGGTACTCTTAGAGAGAGAAGGCGTGCCTTAGCACATGCAGAGACATGCATGAAGTCCTCAGCAAAACAAGCAAGAAAGGTAAAAATAAATGAAAATCTTCTTTAGGTCTCTGTTACTAAAGGCGTGTGAGCCGTGAAAAAAATTGCTTCTGGACTAGGCTAAAAGGCCACAAACACCCAGACTTCCTGTGGATTTCTTCATTTGTTGGGCACGTTCCACCCTTCAGAGGCTGCGCCGCAAGCCCAGCATAGCCACTCATGCTCTTAGTCCCAGCCGCCCAGATGGCTGAGACTGGAGAATAGTTTAAGACCAGGCAATACACCCTGTCTCTTTAAAAAATAAGTAAGTAAGCAAGTAAATGAATAAGTAAATGGGGGCATGGAGAATTGTCATTACTGTGAAAGCAGACCCAGTAAATAGAAACATAAGGACCAGTCTTTATCTGAAGCCTATCAGGAAGGCCAGACACAAAACCCTCCCCCAACCTCGCTTCCTGTTTTGATGCTGCTTTTATTTGTTACTTATTTATTTGCTAGGGTTTCTTTTTTGTTTTTTTGGTTTTTGTTTGTTTGGTTGGTTTTGTTTTTTGAGATAGGGTCTCTCTGTGTGGTCCTGACCAGCTTGGCACTTGCCGCATGACCAGGGCGGGCTGCCCTGGAACTCAGCAAAGCTCTGCCTGCCTCTGCCACCTGAGTGCTGAGATTAAGGCTGTGTGCCACCACACTTAGCTGCTGCTGCTTTTAACCAATTGGGGTTGCCTCGAGGAGTCTCAGAGACCCTGAGAACATCCGGCCACTTAGGATTTGTAGCCTGCTCCAAGAGAAGCTCTTGCACTCCCCATTCTCTGGGATTCTGACCTACTTTTGTCAGATACTTTCATGGCAGCTAACACCCAGGAATAGACATACTACTCTGCTTCCTCATAGAAGCATTAAATGAAGACACTGGGTGTCTTAATAAATGCAACTGCAAGGCTGGTCTGTAGTGTGGAAAAGTCTTTGGGGTATTTTTCTGTCGGCAGGTTTGCTCATGTGTGTTGTGACAGCCTTGCTGAGTGCTCATTCAGTAAGTACCTCCATCTGTGTGGCTTCTAACTGAGACATGTTTGTTCTCCCTGGCTTTTCATGGAATGACAACTCAGAAGGCATGGCTACAGATGAGATGTGTGTGACATGGACACTTCCTCTACAGTTTACCCGTGAAATAAATGTGAGGGGTACTGTGTCCATGCTTGGCATTTGAAGACAAAAGAAAGGTTCAGATGGTGGAACCTGTTGTGTTCACAGCTATAGGTCGGGTGTCTGGCCATCTTCAGGAGGCAGAGTTCTCGATCTTTTGGTTTTTTTTGGTTTTGCGAGACAGGGTTTCTCTGTATTATTTTGGAGACTATCCTGGAACTCGCTCTGTAGACCAGGCTGGCCTCCAACTCACAGAGATCTGCCTGCCTCTGCCTCCCAAGTGCTGGGATTAAAGGCGTGGGCCACCAACGCCCAGCTCCCGATCATCTTTCTGATGCAGTTTTTTTCTTCTAATTTACCTGCCTTACCTCTCCAAAGTGTGTTAGAACTCAGTTTTTGTGTCTGACTTTCTTCCGTTTCTGTTACTGGTGTTGTTTTGAAAAGAGTCTTATGTAGGCTAGGATAATCTCAAGCTTGATATTCAGGGACAGTCTGCCTCCACCCCCCCTAGGGTTCTAGGCATGTCCCATTCTATTAATATCGGCCCAGGGCTTCATCCATGCTGGAGGAACATTCTGTCAACTGAGTTACAGCTCTGGCATCTGTTAAGACGCTTCATAGCTACGTATCTCATGTTTCCTCTTCAGCCTTCCCTGATGCTGACAACTCTTACTGCCATTGTAAGTTACATATCACACTTTTGTAGGTGTTTTACTCATGGACCATGCTTTAGCCCCAATTTGAAGAAAAGAAAATAAAAAGCTTACAGATTCTCAATGATTTAATGAAAGTAATTATTCATGTGCAGAATTTAAGTTCATTTAACCTGAATAATATCTCAGTTTGAAAGCACATATTGGTAGTCCCAGCACTTGAGAGGCCAAAATGGAATTACAGATTTGAGGCCAGCCTAGTATACACAACAAAACCTGCCATGAAAAAAACAGTAGCTAAGCCACACCTTTAACAAGAGCATTTGTTCCTGCAGAGGACCCAGGTTCAATTCCCAGCACCTGCATTGCTGCTCACACTCATACATCACTCAACTATCTCTTATGACTGCCTCAGACCTCAGACTTGTACATAGTGCACAGATACTGCCCACACACCAGACATGCACATAGACAGACATGCACATAGTGCACAGATGATGCACACACATCAGACATGAACATAGTGCACAGACAATGCATGCAAAACACTCATACACATGGAATAAATCTAAAAAAGCAAAACACAAAACAAAGCCAGCCTGGTCTACAGAGCTAGATCCAGAACAGTCAGGGCTACACAGAGAAACCCTGTCTCAAAAATAAAACAGTCAAAATCAGGAGCAAATCAATAAGATCTTAGGAAGACAAGTCTGCTCCTGGAAACTCATCCCTAACACTGAGAGAGCTCATGGGGTAAGTTTTGCTGTTCATTCTGGATGACTAGGCAATGTTGGCTCTGTGGAAGCTAAGGGTTCTCCCAATCGATCTAACCACTAAACCATGAGTGCAAGTTAAATCTTGAAGAAGGCTGAAAGTGGTCAGGAAATGATTATTAAACTACCTGCATTGTGCTGGGTATAGGGGCTGTAAGGGCGTCCTAGTCAGCTAGCTTTTTTTCTTATGCCAAATTCGATTTAAACAAAAATAACATAAGCATGAAATTCCCCCATTTGAGCGACCCCCCCCAACAGAGTTTCTCTGTGTAGTCCTGACTGTCCTGGAACTCGCTTTGTAGACCAGGCTGGTCTCAAACTCACAGAGATCTGCCTGCCTCTGCCTCCCAGGTGCTGGGATTAGAGGGGGTGCGCCACCACCACCTAGCATAAGTGAATGAGACAATTCAGAAGGAAGAGAGACGGCTCTGAGTTGACATGAGTTGGTGGGTTAGTAGCCGCTGTGGGGCATGTCATAGCCTCTGATACACACCTCATTTTCTTTTTTGAGGCAAAATTTCTCTATATAGTACTGTCCATCCTGGAACCCACTCTACAGCCTTGAACTCACAAGAGGTTCACCTACTTCTGCCTCCCCAGTGCTAGGATTTAAGGCATGTGCCACTATGCCCAGTTCATTTAAGCCACTTCTGAGAGCCCAGTTCTGTGGCTTTAAATACTTTCATGGTGTTACTGTCACCACTGTCTGCCTTTCTGTCATCCCTGGTGATGTACTTTATACCTCTGTGCATTTGCCTGTTCCGGGTTCTTGCATGCTAAGGAGTCAGTGTTTGTCTTTTGGGGTCTGACTCTTTTCACTTAGCATGAGGATCTCATGGTCCGTTCATGTTGTGGCATGTCTCAAATTCCACTGCTCCTTGAGGCTGGTAAGACTGCTGTGTGGACAGCAGCTATGCCTCACTTGTCTAGTCATTTGTTGATGGGTGCTGTGTTGTTCCTGTCATTGTGAATAATGCTGCTGTGAACATTGTGTGCTAGAACGTCAGACTCTATGTTACATGTTGGGCGTGTGTACCTAGGATATTAATAGGAATTTCATGTGATAATTCTAGGTATAACTCTATGAGGAACAAGCAAAAGATTAGGTTTGAATTGGGTAAATGCAAAAAAGCCTGTAGGATAAGGTGTGTAAGCTTGCAGGGAAACTATAGGCTGGCGTTTTGTAACGGGTTCATATGTGACCCACACGCCTTCTTTTAAGGTGTGTGTGCACCTCATGTGGAGGTCAGGGGACGGCTTTTGTAAGCTGCTTCTCTCCTTTCGTGCTGTCATGGGGAAAATGCAGGCTGTCGGGTGCGTGGCAAGCGCTTTTATCTCCTGGGTGTCCCACCAGCCAGTCACATGCCTTTTACATATTCTTTCCTAAGACAGTTATCAAGTACCAGCTATGACCCAGGCTCTGTTATGAAATAGAAATTACAGGAAGGGGGCCATAGTTGAGTATAAGACCAAGTTCTTTATACTATAAGTGCTGTAGCAAAAGAGGATTCTGGAAGGGGACATCCCCGGGAAGGGGGGTGGGAGGGGAGCCCTCCCCAGTTCTTGCTGGAGGAACATAAGAAAAGAATTACCGAGTGTATCGTATGCACGGGGTCAGACAGAAAGGCATGGGGATCATCGAGGTTAGAGTGGTCAGTGCAGATGAAGCGTAGACATGGGAAAGGGCATGACCAAGGGGAAAAGGCACATTGGAACATTCACAAGGTTTGGCTGGGGCATTGTTCATTCTGCAGGTAAAGGAGAGAGGGGGTTTTGTTGCAAAGAAGTAATGCAATAAAATGTTTTATAAGACCAAGCAGCTATGTGAATGGCAGTAATCAGTACTGAGAGACTCTGGACAGCTATGGTGCTGGAGACGATAACTACGCAATGATGTGTTTGAAGAGGATTTGGGAGGTAGGGTTTGGATGACTTGGGAGAATGCGTCTTGAACCGAAGGCTGAGTTCAACATGAGGGAAAGTGGGAAGGCAGAAACCAGATGTGTGGATTAGTCTCTGTTCCTCTTGTGTGAAAGGATGGAGTGGCGGCTGGACTACTGGAGTAAATGAGTTTCCTTTTGAAAGAATGTAGTGTGCATGGAAAAATACCCAAGTGAGAGTTTTGAGTCTAGGTGTGAAACAGGGAAAATCCAGGAGCTGGAAATAGCTACTTATGAATTGTCCTGTGTGTGGTAGCAGTTGAGGGCCTAAAGATAGGGGGAATACAGAGTGAAAGTGAAAATCTAGGCTAGATGCAGCTTGCAGAAGAGTGACAAGAAGGGTGTGTCAGCCAAAATAGTGGGTCTTGTGGGAGCCTAGAGTGGAGTTCTGGAAAGCCATAATTCACATAAAAATGCAGCCACAAACCAACTCATGTCTCAGGGTAATGGTTTAAAATGTGTTCTGTTGCTATCCTTTATTTGATGGTTTAGGATTAAAGGAATAAAAAAAACAACAAACTGAAATAAGCTACCTTAGCAAACTCAGATTCATATGTATAACATTTAATGAAATCCAGGTGAACTGTTTTTTCCTGGAATAGTATGGCAAGTCTGCTGCCAGTTTCTGTAGGAATCAGGGCTCTCAGTATGCCAGCTGAACCGAAACACAGTCCTTCATCTGCAGGTGAAGTTTGTCTTCTAGAGACCTGCTTTAGCACTTAGGAAAACAGCTTCTTTTCTTCAGTGGTATACTGATAAAAGACTCTGTGACATTGTTTGTGTGTGTATTGGTTTTCATCTTGTTATGGGGGAGGGGTGTGGCACTGAGGCTACAACCAGAAGAAGCTAACTACTGCCTTCCTGCGGCTGCCCTGCCTCACAGGGCTAAATTCTTAGGGCTTAAGTGTGTCTTTCGGTTTGTGAATTTGATACTGAATTCAAGACTAGGACCAGGTAGTTGCACATTTGCATTGCTTTAGAAACTTTACGTTTCTGTTGTCCTAAGTCCTCTTCCTCCTTATTAATTCATAAGCATTACTACTTACAAATTATTCTCTTGTAGAAATAATCTCAAATGATATAAAAAAACTGTTCTTTGTACTTGGTTTTGGTCTAGTGTGGTGTGGTATTTGAGTTTTATTTCTAGTTTGAGTCACATTTAAAATTAATTTGAAATCCTTGAGTAGGCATAACTTGTCACTTGGGCACTAGATTGAGCATGTTTGACATTGCAGGAAGGAAAAAGGAGCCACTGGGGTCCACAATTTGCTCAAAATATCCTATAAAAATTTCAAGTCAACTTGGGAATTGTCAAATAAACAATAACTTTAAAGTCACTCGTGTTCATCTTTTTCTGTTTCATTAATCTGGGTCTCCTGAAGAAGCATTGTGTATGCACACGCAGTGAATTCTCAGTGCTGTTTATATGGGTGTAAACACACAGCTGGCGCTTCGTGGTGTGTGGCCAGCTCAACACACAGTCTTCACAGCAATTTTGTGACCAAAGTATTTTTGTCCCCTCCACTTGTAAAATGGGGAGTTGGGGACCGGCCTGGTGAGAGGTAACCAGGAAAACACAGGCTTTCTACAGCACTGTGCCCATCCATGGTGGAATGCTTGAACCATGCCATACAAATACTTTCTTAAAAGGCAGTGTATAAATTTATCAATATGTGGCACTTATCAACCTGCCAGGAAGAATCGGGAATCGGGTGGCTTGTTTTCCATCCCATGTGCTATTGTATCTCTAACCTCCCTACCTCTCCTTTTTTAAAAATGGAGATTTGTCTAATTATAAAGTGGCTCGTGTGCTTTCAAAAATAGCTTTTATTATTGTGTGGGCATGAGGGCCTCAGTGCTTATGTGGAGTCAGTTCTGCCTTTATGGGTTCAGGACACCATTGGACTATCTCAATGAATGCACCATGTGCTTTCTATTTGTAAATAATACAGATAAAGCAAAATGTGATGTCATTGCTATGATGCATTCAATGCCATTCTCTCAGTGTGTCATATGCATGCATATACAATGTGTATATAGTTATGGAGACCTCTAGTTTGTGGGGTAAATTGCATCATAAGGCATGGGTTTTTCCCTCTACTATTTCCTTGTTTTAGGCTATTGGATGTGTCCAAGTTGGTATATATAGATATCTTACTCTTTTTCTCTTCCTCATAGAGTTCTCTATTTTGGACATCAGGTTAGGTATTTCTGTATTTTTTTCCTTTACCCAGAGATAAGTTTTAGGGGTATTTAGGGTTAGTTAGTACCCAGTTACCAGATATCCCACAGTGCCTCTAAAACCCTGTACTTTTAGAAAGCATTAACTCAGGAAGCTAAAAAAATAAATGTTTAGCTTTCCTTGATGAAACTCCTAAATTATAGTAGCACTGTTCCGCAGCGTGTTCGACAGTACTCCATCAGTGGCTTGACTCACTGGGCACACTGTCATTCTTCATCTTTGCCTGTGGTCAGGACCAGGAACTGAAGCAGTGCCACCATCTCCTTCCACCTTTACATGGACTCTGCTGCAGGTTATAGGAAAGCACTGTTAACCCACTAAACCCAGTTTTGCACGTTCATGAGTTGTTATACTGCCTTGTAAGAAACTGTTTGCAGGCCTGGCGAAATCCTGCTGCAATGGGTGGGGGAACATAGTGCAGTCAGTGGAAGGCTGTGGTTTCCTTTGTTCTTCCCCGGGGCCAGTCCTGCGTCTGAAGACACTGTAAGACAGCCAGGCTGCCTAGTTTGTAGTTATAGACCTTAAACAGGAAGATGGAACAGAATGGAAAGAAATAGGAAAATGCTAGGGCTGTTGTGGATCAGACAGTGTCTCCCTCTTGGGTCAGGAGCCTCTTGTCACCTCCTTCACTTTGCCTCTGGTAGCATCTAATGCCAGTTGGCCGGTAAGCCACCATTTCAGGAACGCCCATGAGGTGTGCGTTGGAAGGCCAGTCCTCCCGTGGAGAGCACAGACTGGTGAGGGAGCCATGCAGGGGTCTTACAGCGCTACCAGGAAAGGGATGCACATGGGAAAGGAGCGGTATCCTGAGAAGGCAGCGTCTGAACTGTGTAAAAGAGGGACAGTTGCCCCCTGAACCTCGTGAGGAGGGGGAAATGAGAACACATTCAGTGGCTGGGCAAGGAGGAAGAACCCAGACTGCAGACTTGTCTCGTCCTCAGCAGCCCCACTTTGCCAAGAGGACAATCAGTGAAACCCTTGAAGTAACATGAAGTGACTGCAGTCACACTAGAGAGAAATTAAGTCATTGGACCACACTCAAGAAAGACTCAAAACTCCTGCAAGCTCTGATTCAGGAAGGCTTTTAACTGTAGCAGTCCAGGTAAGAAAAACTGGAAATACAACCAGATGAACAAAACACTGGGATCAGTCACGAGGTAAGTGACAGGAAGGCGTTTGGCATTTTTAGTTTCCGCTTCTTGCCTGGCATTATTCCTTTCTCTCCTCAGTCTCCACCCCAATCCAGAACTCCCAGGACTGAGTGATTCCTGCAGTCCCCAGAGGTTAGTTTTCTACATTTGAGTTTTTCTGTCACCTGAGACCTTTTGAAAACGGACACCAGTGTGATAAGGACAGAAGAAGGGAGTCTGTTTGGGGTTGAAGTCACTAGGTAGGACCTGGCCATAGCCTCCTTCCCATCCCACAGGATGGAGGGTAAATAGGCTCTGGAATTGGTCAGTAAACAGAGTGCCTTGGCATCCAGGCTTGACCTAACAGTAATTCTCCATAGAGGAGAGATTGTGAGTGTGCAATATTCCAGCCTGAGAGCCCTCACCTCTGCCAGCACCGGATCAGCTTTGAAAAGGCCTTGCTCAGCCCTTAAAAATGGGTAAAATAGCTCCTGTGCCTGGACGACGTCAGGATGAGGCACACATGGCCACCAGGGTGGTCTAGGACACAAAGAGAGCGAGTGTTAGAACACAATTGTTCCTGCACATGGCAGCATGGATGGATGGGTCTCACCGCACGTCCAGTCTCCCACCAAGAACCTTCACCCTGCCATGGAACTTAGATAAATGCCGGAGAAGGTGGAGAAGAGAGCCTGCATACTGGCTGGCAAAAGCCTTGTTTTCCTCTGATGGGTAGAATAAATGTTTTTTAAAAGATTTGTTGTTGTTGTTGGAGTAAAGAAGTCACATAAGGGGGCTGGAGAGGTGGCTCAGAGGTTAAGAGCACCGACTGCTCTTCCCCGGGTCCTGAGTTCTATTCCCAGCAACCACATGGTGGCTCACAACCATCTACAGTTCAATCTGGTGCCCCCTTCTGGCAGAATACTGTATATGTAATAAATAAATCTTAAAAAAAAAAAGTCACGTAAAGGTCAGAAGAAAACTTTGTGTTCTCTCCTTACAACTTCATGTGGATTCCTGGGATGGGCTCAGGCGGTACACTTGCATGGCCAACTGTCTTAGATGGTCTTCGTAAGTCCTAGCTGAGGCTTGAGAAAATGAACCTGCTACCATGAACTTGTAGTGGACAGGCTGCTGGGCAGATGTCTCTGGGCCTTGGCCCACTCTGAAGGCAAGTTCTTCTGGGCCACACGAATTTGTGTTGCTTGCTTCCCCAGAGGTCTGGCTGATCCAATGCACAGGGCATCAGATTGCGAGAGCCAGCTCCCTGGACGGTGGCAGACAACCTCTGGTCTTTCCCTGTCATCTTTCAGTCGTCCCCAGGTGGCATCTGTTCACTTCTGTGTAAGAGTCCATCTCCGTCTGCCTGTTAGGCAGGAGCCAGAGGTCACAGGACACTCTTATTTTAATGGTCACCTGCAGTAGACTGTTTTAAGTGGGCACGGCTCAAAGAAATATGAGGGAAGATTTGAAAACTTCAGATGCAGTACAGCCTTACATCTCAGAAGGGCAACTGAGGCACAGAGGACAACAGTGACAGGAAAGGTGTACAGTCACTGCTCTCTGGGAGTGTCCCCGCTGCTTTCTGCACACGAATTCATTTGTAAAATGACTGAGACTGCTGGTGCCTCCTCAGCCCTGCCTGCTGTGAGGTAATGCAAGGGCCACCTCAGCCTGTGGATCAGTGAGGACTTAGACTATTGAAGAACGTGGCAGCAATTATAAAAGCCCTTTGCATGGTAGAAATGGTGGTGTTAAATTTCCATTCAGATTTACATGTACAGAAATAGAACAAAACTACTTTTTGGGTAGAAGCAGTCTCTAAGTCAGAAATGTTGCTCCATTGTTAATGCTTTTCTCCATACGTTTTCTTCTTCTTGGTGGCTATTGAAATAAGTATTTTATATTTCATGCCAGCACATTCTTGATTGAAGGAGAATCAAATTCTTGCAGTGAATCAGTCACGGATAGGGAGTAAATGAGGCCTTTGTAATTGCCTGGTGCAGCTTAGCTCTGCCCTCCCCAGACGGCATGGGCTGTCAGGACTGGTGGGCTACTCCCTTTGCAGGCCACTCAGGTAACACTGCAGGGGACATGGGCCTAGGATTCAGGCTGGAGTTAGGGTATCTGCACTTGTGGTAACCTGGTGAGTGCCCTGTTGCAGATGATCTACAGCTTAGCTTAGGAATCAGGGTGGGAACCTGAGGAGGAAGACTTCAAGAAGTGGAAATCAGCCTGGCAAAAGGAGCAAGATCAGTTTCCTGATGCTGAAAGGTTGTCTTCTGATGCCAGGAGGCATTGTGGATAACACAGGTAGATCTGATGTGGGTGTCCAGATCCCACTGTGGGACACTGGGAGGGGAGAGGACTGGCCTTCTCTGGGGTGTCCAGGTGGGTACACAAGACTGAGCTGTACAGTGCATCCGGTGGAACCATCAAATTGCTGATAAAGCAACTGCTCTTCTGTGAACCAGTAGGACCCCTATACTGGTGGTGTACACACACACACACACACACACACACACACACACAAACACACACACAAACACACACACAAATAATAAAACAAAAATTATGTGAATACAGATAGAGGCACAGAACAGCATGGCTGCCTCCTTTGACAGTTTTAGGGAGTTGCAGAGTTATATCCAGACTCAGAGATCATAGAGCTAAGCCCTGTGTGTGAACAGAAGCTAACCTGTGTCTGAAAAGGGGGTTGCAGCCCGGCCTGTGGGAGAGCAAATAATGGAGAAAGGAATGTGAATGGCTGGAAAAGCTGGCCTATCAGAGGTCTGGATCTTTTAGTGTGAAGAGGTCCGTTTATAGGGAGCCGCTGCTAACCGGACAAAGCTGATCCAGGCAGCCAGACTCTCCTCTTCTGCCTCAGACTCCTATCTTCATTCACTTACACACAACATCTGCTGCCAGTGAGTCCCGTGCCCTGGGGATTGAGTACCTTTCCACCCGTTCACCCCATTAAACTAGACTGGCAGAAACCGGCTGGTGTCTGCAGGCACTTTCTCTCTATTTAGATAATCATGAACAAACTCATGAAATGAAGGCATTAAAAGACCTCCCAGTTTTGGAAAACACATTGAAGCCTTGTACATATATATACAAACAGCACATACAATAAACAGCTCAAGTAAAGCTGCCATGGAAGCAGCAGCATTCATTCAGAGACGCTGTTTGGCATGGATTACCTATGGGTCAGGGTCTACATCAACCATGATGGTTAATCTTCAATCAACAGTGCTGGGAATACCTATTGTCAGGAAGGTTTAGTAGAGGTGGACCTGCTGTAAACGTGGGGACATCATCCCCTGGTTACCGGGACTGAACGAAAGGAGAAACCAAGCTGAACACAGGATCCTGTTTCCTCACCATGGCTGCCATGAACATAAACTTCCCTGAACTCTTTTTTTTTTTTTTTTTGCTTTACGAGACAGGGTTTCTCTGTATTGCTTCGGAGGCTGTCGGTCCAGCCCGGCCTCGAACTCACAGAGATCTGCCTGCCTCTGCCTCCCGAGTGCTGGGATTAAAGGCGTGCGCCACCACCGCCCGGCTTTCCCTGAACTCTTAAGTCAAAATAATTTTCTCCCTGTTGCCTCTTGTCAAGGTATTTAGTCACAGTAGGAAGTAACTAAGATAACACATACTATTAAAAATGTGCAATATTGGTATGCTCCTTTTTGAAATGAAAATACCAACAATGTATTTAAAGCAAACAAAATTAAGTTATAATTCAAATAAATATCCTTTATTAAAGAAAAAAGAATATTGTTAAGCACCAAAACTGTGTGTTACATTGCATGTACAATAAGAGAAAGGTGAGTGCAATTTTGGGTGAGCAAGTAGTTAATTCTGAAGTCAGGAATGTGAAATGTAAAAAAAGAAAGCAACACAACAATTACAATGCAGAAAGATTGCACTAAAGAGCA
Organism: Mesocricetus auratus; assembly: GCF_017639785.1. Classification (NCBI taxonomy): domain Eukaryota; kingdom Metazoa; phylum Chordata; class Mammalia; order Rodentia; family Cricetidae; genus Mesocricetus; species Mesocricetus auratus. The sequence continues at coordinate 25,461,427 of NW_024429201.1, read as the reverse complement.
AAGGCAATAGTCAAAACAATTATTGTTGATTTCATAGTATTGCTATAAATGCCTGCTTAGTATTTTCTTTGTATTTTTAATACTTTAGAATGTTAACTGAGCATATTTAAGTATATAAATTTGCAAGAAATGGCATTTACAGTATGATGCAGACAATCCACTTAATGTAATGGTGGGAAAGCCATCCTGTAAAGCCAAGCACAGTGCACTAGTGTTTTGCTTCTGCCTTTATAACATTGCACAAAGCTAATAGTGGTGAGTCAGTTTGTCATTGTAATTTTCATTTACCTAAAACAGGTAAAAGGAAAAAGGGTCAGTTTCTTTAGCCCCAGCGGGCTGTACTCATGCAAAATGACCTGTGGCCTTCCATTTCTCAATAAACTACATATTATGGTTTCACACTTGGCGATGCATACAATACAGAGAGAGATTCAACAAGGCAGTGGGGACTGTGTCAAAGACATCGATGTTACTATTATGGGATACACTGTCCAACCTTTGTAACATCACACAAATGAAGGGAATACCACTGGTAATTGTGAAGACTTTGTAGTAAAGACAATGGAATTTGCATGGAGAAACCTAAAGCAACACATACACCCTTTGATAGTTGACTATACGACATGCAAGTAAAAATGTTTTCTCCTGTTAAAACTCAACTCTAACACACACTTTTGCTTTTAAATTTCTCAATGTTTTTCCTACATATTTTCAATGCCCCAAACTGAGTCACTCTTAACTGTAACTGAATCTACAAAAACAAACAAAAAAGAAATGAAACTTCCTCTTCCTCTCAAAACAAATGATTGCTTTAGGGTCTGTGTGAAACAGCAATCACAAATGCTTAGCATATCAACTCAGAGGTATTTGCTGTACCTGCACCTTGGAGTAACCCTGTAAATGTGCTTTGAAGAGAGGGGACGTTTCTAAATTCGGGAATTCAGTTCTACAAATGCCAACTTGTGTGTTTGCTGTGGGCAAAATGAAAATTTAAAATAATAGCATCTTTAACATAACTCAAGGAACATTTAGTAGACACACATTCTCTCTCGCTCTCTGTGCCTCCCACTGTTAAAAGCCTCTGTTTAAATACATGACAGATTAGACAAGGATATAAACTCATTTTGTATGAAAACTTTTTAAGTTACATTATATTTATAGGATAAAAAATATCATTGCTTCACTTTCCAAAGCAATTAGGCAGAATTTTAATGTGCTTTAACAAAAAAGGGAAGTTCAGGCATGACTATGGGTGTTCAGTAGAAGACATAATGTTATATGCTCAAGAGTAAGGTGCTTCTACTCCCTCACCCTTCCCTTCCACCTAAAACAAGTCTCGATGGTCACTGGCATTGCCACGCACAAGTAAAGTGTTCAATATGCACATTTAGTATTATATAATCATTTATATTCAGTGCAAAAATGAACAAAAGCTAAAGTCTCCACTTCCCGTCAAATGGCTGTCTTAAGCTATCTGCAGCTGTCTGCAATGTTCTGCAGTTGGTCAGAATTTCTTAGTTATTCTCTTTTACCTGGTAAAAATATAACCTCAAAACTCCCTGACAGGTCTGCTAAAGACCCAAAGTCACTATGCAGATTGGTTTCTGGTGATGAGCATATTACAAAGCTAGACTAAAAGCACTGATTTAAATAAATACAAATGCATCCTGTGAATGAGTCCCAAAAAGAAGTCTCAGGGAGTATAGAGAATGCAACTGCATCAATGTGTGTGTCTGTGCAACATGGATGCTGCCTGTGAGGCTGCATCCTACTGGACTTCAAATTCTTAGTGTGGGGTGTCTATGATACATTGTACAATTTAGGACATACTGTGGTACCAAGTATCGTTCTACATTCAGATTTGTAGAAAAGAAACCTCCAAACACATGGTAGACTAGTGAGTGTTCATTACAAAAAAGGCCACCACACCAGTGTCTTTTTTAAAAATGAAATTGGTATGACGTGTCATGGTGCAAATCTATAGTCCCAGTACTCAAAGAAGCAGAGGGAGGTGGATCTCTGAGTTCAATGCCAGCCTGGTTCTGCAGAGTGAGTTCCAGGACAGTCAGGGCTACTGTCTGTCTCAGGGAAAAAAAGTTTAAGTGCAATGAACAGCTAAGGAATGATTGTTTTTCTGAACTCCATACCCCCTGTAAAGCAATCCTGAAATAAGGTCATTGCTTATCTCCTAAAGTCCTCGTTCTCCAGCAATTTCTTACTGCTAAAATACAATTAGGACTTTAAATCATCAGAGATACCTTTCTGTATACATATTACATTGGCTATTAAACAATTTCGGTTGTATTTGAATATTTGAAATTGACATTCCAATATGAATGATAACACTAAGTTAAGCATCCCCAAGTCATCTACTTGTTTCCTGTCTTCAATATACAGTATTTGGGAACAGCACAAACAAGCAGGGTCTGTGGATACTGAATGACACAGTAGGGGTAACTGTAGAAGCATTGACTGTGAGTGCCATGATAACTAAACATATGGCTGTACTATGAAGGCCAGAGCTCATCACTTCTGGTCTACTGACTTCTTCCAATATTAAGCCAAAGGTCCTTGTTTTATTGTCTAGGGAACTAAAATAGAAGAGGAAAACAAACAAACAAACAAACAAAAAACCATACTTATTGCTATTTTTCTGGGGCTCTGAATCTAGTGATTTATTGAATACCTGTATACTAATTTTAAATTATTGTGGATAACTCCAATGGGGTGTGATTTTATCAAGTAGAAGTATTTTCTTGGGGGTTAGGAGGCAATGCTACAGATGGAACATAAGCCTTGAACCGTACTCCTGAGCCACATTCCAGTACAAGAACTAGAATCTTGAGGCAGGAAAGCCAGCATGCTGGGAGAAAACCATTTGCTTGAAAATGGGCTGAAGGGTCCCGGTGCTCTAGCCGGGGATTGTCAAGAATAAAGTCATTCCTGGAGAGCTATGACAGGTGAGCCAAGAGCTGCTGTGGTCCCCATCTAAAAAGGCCAGGAGTTTGGTGCTAAGACTGATTACAACACAATGGCTACTGCTAATTGAACATTATATGTCATATTTTCCTAAAGTTTAAAAGAAAAATGGGCTGGAGAAATAGCTCAAGGGTTAGGAGCATGAATGGCTCCTTCAGAGGACTTAAGTGTGATTCCCAGCACCCATGTGAGGGATCTGTAAATCTAGCTCCAGGCAAGAGCCTCTGGAAACATACATAATTAAAAAAAAAAAAAAAAGAATCTTTAAAGACAGGAAAAAATGGAGCCAGGCACCTTGACACCAGCTCAATCCCAGCACTGGAGAGGGAAAAGGCAGGAGGCGGCTGCAAATCCAGTCTGCACGGCAAGGGCTCCGGAACAAGACCTGGTCTCAAAAGTAAATAAATAAAAACACAGGATGAATATAACACTGATACGTGGATCTTTAATATTGGAAGTGTATAAGTGATGGGCAATTTTTAGGAAGCTTGTGAACTGTGCAACTTTTCTAATTTTTTTTATCTAGCTAATGACTCTTGGGGTTCAACACATGCTGATGCTTTACTGGGGTATACAGGACCCACATTATCATCTTGGGGTGAGGTTTGTATATCAGGGCTGTTTTAATTGTCCCAGAGAAGATATGGGAATTGTGCTAGGACTGAAACCAATATATAAATAAAATGCTACAAAAGCTGACAGTCTCATCAATAAAGATGGTACGGATACTTAAGTGCAAAGATTTGGTTTACTTTAACCCATCGACAGACTTTTTTCCCCATAATTAATTTAAAGAAAAATATCTCTTAAAAATGACAAGAAAAGTAGCTGTGTTCCTAGAGGAAACCAGTGGTGGACATGAGGTGCTTTCACTCGAGGATGGTTTCTGGGCTAAGCTGGGGAAGAACTCTCTAGGGATGAAGTCCTTTTTGGTATTTTAATTCCTCCATATAAAGCCAAGATCTATCTTCATCATCAGCACACACTGCAATGTGCTGAAAGCGGCCCAGCCATCTCCCCTCATGCATGTCCACACAATCCCACTGACAAGCATGCCAGCTCCACTCATAAATGAACCCTTTAAGATACACCTAAGTCAGCACTCGACCTAAGTATCTAAGTTTAAAGATTTAGTGACAGCAACAAGTGCTCCCCTAAAGCCCATCCAAATCCTAAGAAAATAGTGAATGCCAGTGGGAAGCTTTTGGGAATGGCTGTCTTGTGGACCTTTACTGAGCACAGGCTCTTCACCATGGAGCACAACAATAAAAACTTAAAACTGGTGCATGATGTAAAGAGTCGTAAATCTGTATCCCTACTGTTGAATCCTCATTTTGATTCAATAGGAAAGTCATGAGTTATAGTAATCAAGCAGTAGTTCAAACAAAAAGACTAAAAATAATTTGAAACATTATCAAACTATGAAGCATTGTTTCTCATAAACGGTGCACATAAAATTCAAACTATTCTAAATTTAGAATTATGAAACACTATTTTAAAGGCATGGAAATTTTAACTTCAAACTCTTACAAAATGTAAGACGATGGCCTCTAAAAAATGTTTGGTGCACACATTAATGGGTTTATCTCCATTAGCTTCTCAGATACTGAACATCTCTGGAGATGGAAAATGTGGAAATCTTAAGTGTATTCCATGTTGTTTCCTTTTAATTCCTGACTGTAAGTGCTATGACAAGTGTCCTCTGTAGCATGTCACTCTATTCTAGAAGCTGACGTGGGAGCAGCTGCTTCAGCAAGTATCTTCTCAGTTCACTGAAAGATGAATCCCAAAGTAGCTCACAGAGTACAACTCTGCCAACCCAGTGTTCTTCTAGTTCATAGTGACCCCTAGTGTGACTGGCCACTGTGAGATCACGGATGGGCAGACGGGAAGGGAAGGTGTGTTAGACAGGCGTCTTCAGGAAGCCTTCTCACGGCAGTCAGGAGCATTGCACATATAAAACTGACGTCAGCACTACCAGTGAGAGCGACTCAACAGTAATGTCCTCCGATTGCGCCTCCTTGTTTCCACATCACTTTGCCAATATACTCAGGGTCTAATGGAATCCAATATGGGACCAAGAGCTTAAACTTTTCCCCAAAAAGAATCAGACCCAGTCTTCATTCACGGGAATTTTCTTCTTTCTGTTAAGTCACCTGTTAGTAAACAAAATGACACAATGTGTTAGGACAATATGCCTCTTAAAGGTAGGGTATATGTTTGTTTCCTCATAGCTTTTAAAATATCTGCAATTACTTTTTTTCTTGTAATAATCACCTATACAATTAATGGTATAGGATTTCCTTCAAAAATGTCTATAATTTTTATTATTTAGTTTTATTTTGTGTGTATGAGTGCCTGAGAATGTATGCACCATGCGCCTGCAGTGCCTGTGGGGGCCAGAAGAGGGCAGCAGATCCCCTGTGACTGCTGCCATGGAGATACTGGAACTTGTACATAAGGCCTCTGGAAGAGTGTACAGTGCTCTTAACCAATGAGCCATCTCTTCAGCCCAGCGATGTCTATATTTTAAGAGGTAAAAACAAAATTCATTTCATACAAATATAGTTGTGGAGTTATCCAATCAGCAGTGAGTGGGTGAGATACAGGGTTAAATGGCAAGAGAAACTACTGACAGGTGGTGGTGGTATCTTTAGTTCCAGCATGCAGGAGGCAGAGGCAGGGGGATCTCTGTGAGTTCAAGGCCAGCCTGATCTACAGGGCTCCAAAGCTACACAGAGAAACCTTGTCTTGGAAAAAATGGGGCAGGCAGGGGGTAGCTCAGCAGGAGGCAATTCAGCAGGAGCAAGAGCTGTAAGGAGGGAAATGATCTGGAAGCATCTACTGTGAAAGACAATTGAGTCTCTGAATATTAGCCCATTAGTTAGAAATACTGATACTTATCTTCCTCTACATTTCTCTAAGGAAATAAATGCCAGGGTTTCCCTATAAAGTAATTAAGAGGAACTGCAACAACAGAGAACACCAGTCAGAACCCACAGTGGCTGAATCAAAGGTTAGATAACACACGACAATGTACTATAGAGAAGGTGGTAGAAACCTTGTGAAGCTTGAGACAGACATTGATGCAGAGGGACCTGACAGCATTTCCTCCTTTCCTGGGTCCAAGAGGAAAAGGCAGAAGTGCTTTAGTAGTAATGCTCTATTTGACTTGGTCACATTTCATTGTGCTTAGCAGATACATTAAATATCCATTTAGGCCGGGCATTGGTGGCGCACGCCTTTAATCCCAGCACTCAGGAGGCAGAGGCAGGCGGATCTCTGTGAGTTCGAGGCCAGCCTGGTCTACCGAGCGAGTTCCAGGGCAGTCTCCAAAACAATACAGAGAAACCCTGTCTCAAAAAACCAAAAAAAAAAAAAAAAAAAAAAAATCCATTTAGTTAGACTGGAGTCAAAGACAGGAATCCACACTTAGTAAATAACTTAGGCTATTCTTAAGATCCTATATAGTCAGGATCACTGTATACCTTCCCATTCAAAGATATATCCTGGATATGTCCATGCTAGAAAATCACTTAAAAATAAGTTATCTTCCACTTCCTTGAGACAGAGTCTGGCTGTCCTGGAGATCACTCTGTGGACCAAGCTCAACTGAACTCACAGAGATCCTCCTGCCTCTGCCTCTGAGTGCTAGGATTAAAGATGTGTGCCACCATACCTGGCTTTAAAAAAAAACCTATCTTGCATATATCCCCTTTAGAAAGAGTATTCCCTCTTGGGGTTTGCTTTTTTGTTTTAATATGTAATCGTAGCTGGCTTCAAATTCATGGTCCTTCTGCCTCCACATACTGAACATTGCCTGGGTATTTATTGCAGAACTGCACAACCAAGTCTAGTTAAGTCTTTCTGTCTGAATAAATACCACGGAGTCTATCAGAAATCAGAACATGTTACATTTTGCACATATTATCTTATTTTAGCTGAACCCACTGCCAATCCTTTAACTATATAACTTACAGCATATGCCACAACTGCTTTATTCTTTTAACATAGTGTAACTTCTGCGATTTAAAAGCAGCAGAGGGCTTGGTGGCACACACCTTTAATTCCAGCACTCAGGGAGACAGAGGCAAGTGCCAGACCAGCTAAAGCTACATGGCGTGGCCCATCTTAAAAACAAAATAAGGAGAGAAGCAAGCAAGCAGCAGACTTCAAGTATCAGGATGTATATGTATAACCAAATACAATCTTATCGTGCAGAGGACTCAAGATGATTATAACTTGTATTTATAAATGTAACTATGTTTATTATGACAACAAAGGAACAGTGGTTTGACTGAATAGTTTTCAGTATTTAGAAAGCCATGTAATAATTATAAGCAGTTAAGAAAGGAGAAAGGATCAAATTTCAATATGCCTAATTTAAGTAGTTCAGTTAAAAAGGCTTTTCTGGTGAAGATAAAAATAAGACTGTCTCTTTACTTGGAATATAACTACACTGCAGATATTTTTAATAAGCAAGATTGAAAACAACCAATCATACAGCATTTCCGTGGCCACTGCCTTTGAAAGCCTTCTGGGGCTGGAGAAAGGCTTAGTGATTAAGTGCTCCTGGCACTCTGCAAGAGGCCCTGAAATGAGTTCCTAGGACATGTGTTCAGGCTCACAACTGCCTGAAAAAGGATCCAATGCTCTTTTCTGGTCTCTTGTGGGTACCGCATCCATGTACACAAACCTGATGCAGACACACACGTACACACAAAATCAGAAATAAAGAACAAAACACTTTCCTGGCCAGGTGTGATGGCCACCACGAGGCAAGAGAGTCACACAGAGTTCCAGAGCAGCCTGGATACAGACAGACCCTACTCTAAAAGGTACATACAGTAACCAAGCATTGATAAAAACAAACCACTGATACAGAATGTGCCTCTAGAAACATACCATCAATATCACTATATGATTACACTAAGCAAATCAAATATCCAGGTGGAAATAAAACAATGCTTTGTAGTTAAAACCTGGAATTGACGTTATCTGAGCCACATAATGAACAGGCCACAGACAAGAAGATACGCTGGAGCTCATCGGCCAACGTAGAAGCTGGATAGCTGGCTTGTGCTACCAAAGACAGCAGGTCGTTTACCTGCTAGTTCTCCCAGTCTGTGCAAGGTAAAGCTTCATCCTCCTCCTCCGACTCTGGGGATGCTTCTTTAATTCTTCTTAGTGCTTCATGGATGCTCCGCGTCAGAGGGTCTGTGTCAGGCAGGAGTGTGAAGGATTCTCTCAAAACCTCCTTCTGAACCTTCTTCAATTTCACCCCTTTCCTTATCTGTGCCAAGATATTATTACTATCATCTTCATCAGGAAAAGGAGGCAGAGTCCGCTGTTCAACCTTTTTCAGATGAAAACTACCACGCTTCAAAGATGCTAACACTTCATCCATGGGTGAACTCACTTTGGAAAACAAAATAAACAATCAGAGTTAGGATGATTGTGTTTAACATCAAACGTTGTGACCTCCGATAAAGCTGGGAAATGGTCTTGATATGATAGATTCCCAAAGGACCCCCATATTGCATCCACCACCAACCCAAAGTAAGGTAATGATTGGTTATATTTAATTAGTCAATTAATCAATTCGTTTTCAAGACAGAGCTTCTCTGTGTGTATCCCTGGCTGTCCTGGAACTTGCAACTTGCTCTGTAGATCAGGCTGGCCTTTTTTTTTTTTCTTTTTTTTTTCTTTTGGTTTTTTTCAAGACAGGGTTTCTCTGTGGCTTTGGAGGCTGTCCTGGAACTCGCTCAGTAGACCAGGCTGGTCTCGAACTCACAGTGATCCGCCTGCCTCTGCCTCCCAAGTGCTGGGATTAAAGGCATGCGCCACCAACACCCGGCCCAGGCTGGCCTTAAACTCACAGAGATCCACCTGCCTCTGCCTCCTGAGTGCTGGGATTAAAGGCATGAATCACCACCGCCCTGTTTTTGTTTGTTCTGTTTTTTAATGGAGCTGGAAGACACCTCAGTGGGTAGCATCTTTGCTGTTGTTGAGAGGAGGATCTGAGTTCAGATTCTCAACATTCATATAAAAGCTAGACGCAGTGGTACATCCCTGGGAAGTGCATGGTGACAAGTGGTGCCTGAGGTATTGAAGTGGGGTTACTGGTTAGCTAGTCTAGCTGAAATGGTAAGCTCCAGGTTCAGTGAGACCTTGTCTCAAAAAGTAAGGCAGAGAGCAGTTGAGGAAGATACTCAAATTGACTGTGGCTACACACACACACACACACACACTTTACTCTTGGTTCATTGTTGCATGGGGCAAATAATACAGAGCATATTACATATTAATCTGAGAATATCTTGTAAAATATCTCATATGTGAAGTAACTAAATGAAAAAGCACAGCAACAATGAACCAAGATTACAGTGTGTGTGTGTGTGTCTTATCTATTTGTGTGTGTAGTGTAGTGTATTATTTGCCCCATGCAAACTGAAAATTCCTCAAAGGCAAAAAAATGTGTTATTTTTAGAAATGACTTTACTGAGGTATATTGGACATGTGATAAATTACACATAACCTCCTGCTCTTGTCTTTTTATATAAGAATTCTTAAGTCTTCAATATTAGGGCTGGAAAGATGGCTCAGCCAATAAAGGCTAGGCTCACAACCAAAAACTGTAAGAACACTCTTAAGTGTTCAATATTAAACTGTGATCTTGTTAATGGCTTCATACCCTTTTTTATATATGATATAATCATCACCACCATCATCAATAGCATATGAGCTCCACCACTATGCTAGACTCTCCAGTCAGGCACAGTTTACCATTCAAGTTTAAAAAAATCAGAGTTGTTTTTCCTAACACAAAAAGTACTACCTAACAAACAGGCCAAATGTCACTTGGATATTTTAACAACATGCCTAACAGCTCAGGAGAAGGTAAACATTTGCAAGCACGTGCAGTGAGACGATAAGAATTCTCTGCTGTGACCTTGAGTGCCTGTTTGCTATCAATCACGTTCAAAAACAGTCTCTAAGGCTTTGCAACACAGAATTCAATGCAAAGCTCCTTCCCCGGGCTTCACTTTACACCAGAGTCAGAGAGGTCCTGTCCACTCACCTCTCCTCCTCTGTAACCCTTCAGCAGTCTTCCGGAGCTTCTTCCGGGCGCTGACCAGCTGGCTGCTGTCAAAGAGCTGTGCTGACGGGGCGCTGGCTGACTTTGGGATCCTCTTCTCGCTGCCCTCCTTTCTAAGTGCGTCTTTCTCCAGTGTCTCTGAAGTGGTGGTGGCACCATTGTCCCTTGCAACAGGCAGAGGTGGGGGCGGGGGCGGGGGTGGGGGTGGGGGCGGGGGCGGAGGAAGAGGGGGTGGAAGTGGATCCACTGTAGCAGGACACGGTTTGAGGTCATTACTGGTCAAAGGGGGAAGTGATGGCGGGGGAGGCAGTCCAGAGGTAACGGCACTGGGAGGTAATGAAGTGGCTTCAAGTTGTCCTGATGAAGAGCCTTCAGGATGGGCAAGGCTCCGGGGCTCCGCCGCCTCTGAAGACTCATGCTGGCTTCTTCCTTCCCCAACCTCAGCCTTCTCCTCCTCTCCTTGCGGCTCTCCTGCTAGAGAGGCACACTGCTGGTCACAGGGCACGGGACTCGCTGGACTTCTTCTTCTGCCATGAGCTGCTCTTAGTCTGGTTGATTTAAGGGTGACCTGCCCAGGGTACCTCTGAAATACCAGAGTTATTGTGTAAGTATGTTATATTAAAATAACTGCCAACCAATGCTTACTGATTCTGCTCTTTTAACACAATGCCTAAACTTTCAGTACCTTTCAAACAATTATCATCTGCTATCAGATAATAAATCCTGTTCCCTCTTACCCAATTAAGCCAATTGCTTAAAAACATCATGTGTAGGGCACTAGGGTGCACTTGCCTTTAATCCCAGAGACAGGCGGATAACTATGAATTTGAGGCCAGCCTGGTCTACATACATTCTAGTCTAGCCAAGGCAAGATATATATATAATCTCATAAGCAAAAAAGAAAACCAGCTACATAACTTTAACTCTTCAATGGAAAAAACAGTATATAAAACTCAAGACAGTCTCTATCTATATATGACTAGTACTTGGAAGCCAAGAAACTATTACTGTTTATTTTCAAATTCTTATATATATAAAAAAAGCTGAAACCTTTAAAAAAAAGGTGGGGGGGGGTTGCAAGGCACTTTTAAAAAATGCCTGATAATGATATCATGATAGAAGGGGGAGAGTGCACTGAAGTTTTTTTGATTAAATACAATTCAGGCTTTCTTGACACTTTGTCCATTGTTTATACTCCTGAAGTTGTACACCAGGGGTCAAAAGAATATTACTGTTTGACTCAGTCACAGGAAAGGGAACCACCTATGGATGGACTACATTCTAAACTGAAATCTTCTAATAGAGTGGCTCTCTCTGAAAAGCAATGAAAACCAATCAAAAGAGTGTGTTTCTATTACCTGCTTAAATGTCCGAAGTCTATCCAAGGTCCTCTGTCTCTCTTGGCTAACCCAGGCACTTTTTCTTTCCTCTTCATCATGTAATTTTTCTCTCTTCTGGTAAAACAAAACAAACGCACCTTTGATTCCAGCACTTGGGAGGCAGAGGCAGGAGGGTCTCTGAATCTGTGGCCAGCCTGGTCTACAGAGTGAGTTCCAGGACAGCAGGGCTATGTACAGAGACCTTATGTCAAAACAAACAAACCAAACCAAACCGAAAGAAAGGAAGAAAGAAAAAAAAGGAGCTGTGGGACTGCAGAGATGGCTTAGTCAGCAGAGTTCATATTGCAAACCACGAGCCCTGAGAAGCCATGCAAAAACCATGTTCCTGGAGCCTGCTGGCCAGCCAGCTAGTCTAGCCAAGCCAGTGAACTGCTAGGTCACAGACAGGTGGAGTGAGAGTGGCTGAGAAGGACAACTGACACTGACCTCCAGCATCCAAGACAGCTCCCGTGTGCATGTGTACATCCTCCCCACCCCACACACAGCCAAGGCATGGGGAGATACATTAACTACAAGACTTGAGAAGCCAAGACAGAGAGATTCTTGTGAACAAGGCCAGTCTAGTCTATCAGAAAACTAACAAGAAAACATTCCACAAACATGCAAGAATTAAGAAAATATCAGAGCACTTTCCTTAAACAGTACCTTAATGAAACCTTAACCACTCCAAAAGGAACAAAATATATTTGGAAATAAAGAAGTAAGCAGCAGATGACTGCTGATAAGCAATGAACTTGCTTAATTCTAAAACTGAATCTTAGCGCCTGAGAGACACGAATGACCACATAGAAGTTTTCTGGTATGCTCACATCCAAATGCACAGCATACTGACTGGAAAGGGGGCTGTGAGAAAGCAGGGCAGCAGCAGTTGCTTTCCTTTCCACAGCCCGATGCACTGGTCCCAACACTCTGTAAAATTCTAATAGTTCTTTCAGAGTCACGAATAAGGCGTCTTGCTCAAAGTAGCAACAATTAATTTATTCTCCTATGATGATCATGTATCACTTTATACATTATACACAATAAGGTTTTCAACTGATTCAGACAGACTCTGCGTAAAGCAGAGTCTGTCAAGAGGTTAAATCAAAACTTTATAATAAACTTAAATCTTTTTCTTTTCCTAGACAGGGTTTCTCTGTGTAACTATCCACTGGGATTAAAGTATGCCGCCACCACCCAGCTGTTAATATCTGATGTATGGTCAAAATTTATACACAGACATAAAACACAGAAAGGGTAAAACTTACTTATACAAGAAACATTCAAAGTCATGCACTAGAAAAAGTCATGTAACCTGTTAAAATATCCAAAGTAGTAAGAGTCTGTTTAAGAACAACTAATTCCAGTCATTTACTGATTTATAAGTCAACTGCACACTACATTACACATCAGGAAAAGGGTGGGGCTGGCCTCCTTTTTCTTTTATCTCATGCTAGGTCAGGGCTTTACTGAACCACAATCCTGGTTTTTTGATACAAGGTCTCACAACAGACTTCAGGTTGGCCTTGAATTCACAGGCATGCATTCTGATCAGTTAGAGTGGGGATTTCTCCACAGAGGCAGGACACAAGTTTAACCAACATGGGATCTGTACGCTGAAGCATCACCATGGTGAGAAAGAAAAGTACAAGTTGTCTAATTTGGCCAATAATGAAGCAGAGGATAAAATGCCACCCTTTAGATTGGGAAAGCAAGAGAAAAGAGGTCTGGGTTAGGGAGCAGAATGGACAAACTTAAGATACCTAGATATGTGGCAAGAAGGAACTTTGATAACAGACACTAACTTTAGAACAGTGGGTTTAACCCATGAATGAATAAAGTTCTTAAACGTGCAGGCAAATAGCAAGTATAGCAAGCTTCAAACAGCGTCATGACTCTAAATGACACTCTTGGCAGGAGGATGAACAGTTTGAAGTAGTGTTTTATTAACTGTTTGATTGAAGGGAAGGTGACAGATTCATTTGATTATTAGGGAATCTGGTAGTGAGGCAGATCCTTTGGATAAACATTAGTTCTATAGAATATGGCAAGGGACAAGGAATTATGAATGATTAAAAAACAGCACACTTGAATTACATTAGCTGAGTCACTTACTACTAGATACAAAAGTCAGGCCTCTCTTCCTAAGTCTCAGATACAGACTCACTACATCATCTTCAAGATTTCCAGATAGGAAAACAAAGAGAAAAACTGCCTTAAACTCCACAATAGAAGTAAATATAAAGCTGGACAGTAGTGGTGCATGCCTTTAATTCCAGTCCTGGGAGACAGAGACAAGTGGATCTCTGTGAGTTTGAAACCAGCCTGGTCTATAGGCTCCAAAGCCACAGAAAAACCCTGTCTTTAAAAACTGAAAAAGTACATTGTAAAGCTCCAGACATACCTTCTTCCTTGGATAGCAAAGTCCAGAACTGCTTAAGAACATCGAATTAAGACTACACCCCACCTACTGCCCCCCTGCTCTCCATACTTCTGTTCCACAGCTAAAATGTTTACCCTCCAATAAGTTGGTCAATGAAGGAACTTTCCCAGCCTAGTGGACATCTGGCAACCACCTAGAATATGGGGGTCAGCTTGCATTCTCCTACATCCAGATACATGCCATGAATTCCCAAGAGAGCAGACTCTGAAGCTTGCAGAAGAGCAGTGAATAGATCTCTCTGCTTACAGAAGTGTTTTCTACAGCACTGGTGGTGAGATGGCTAAGAAAAAACTATCATCCAAGAGACCTGAATGGAGATTCCGCTGTGAGCCTGCATCCTGCCCCCCTCCCCGTCAGATGGACAGAGTTCAGAAGAATGAACTAATCATGCTGCTGATCTGTCAGCTGGTATATTCAAAGTCAAGTCTGTTAGCATCTAAATCTGGCTTGAGAGATATGAAGTGGCAAGGCTGTTTGGAGAAGTATAATGTTTATAACCTAAAACCTAATGTGGTAAGTACTGTCTCTAAGAGCACAGCCCCTAAATGTCAGGCCTGGAGTACACGTCAGTAACCACAATGCCAGTGGAGGTCAGAAGATAACTTTAGAGTCAGTTCTTTCATTCCACTGTAGGACCTGAGGCATCAACTCAAGTCATCAGACTCATGGCAAACACTTTTACTCCCCGAGCCATCTTGCCAGCCCAATAATGCACTGTGATAAAATAATCTGAATAGGGTGGTAGTGGTTCACGCCTTTAATCTCAGCACTTGGGAGGCAGAGGCAGGTGGATCTCTGTGAGTTCAAGCCCAACCTGGTCTACAGAGTGAGTTCCAGAACAGCCAGAAACCCTGTCTCAAAAAACCAAAATCAAAAAAAGAAAAAAAGGGGAAAAAGAATCTGAGAATAGGGATTGGCTATGGCATAGTCAGAACATGGAGAGCGTGGTTGATATACCCAGTGGGAATGATTAATGACTTTTCCTTTGCCAGGAAGTATCAATTGCCGACGGTTTCTTGGTTAGGGTGGGACCCAAATCCACTTCCCCTTCCCAGTGGAGACCCTACCTGGCTTGAGCCTGTGCATGTCTGAGAGTGCCGCCACAGTCTCTGTCCATTCCTAAGTGCGTCCGTCCTGTTATATCTGGAAGAACCTTTGAGGGGGCTCTGAAGAGAACAGCCACAGAGGACTGAGTGCCCCAGAGGCCCTTGCTGTCCAGCTGTGGGTCTCTTTGTTCATTCCTATCTACTAAGAAGCAGCAGCTGCTCTGGGGAGGGCTCATCAAGACACTCATCTGTATCCCAGCCTGGTATGAGCTTTCAACATTTTCAGTTTTACCAGGCTCTCATGCCTGAAGCCACACCTGGTCTCAAATATGGACCCCTCATGTGTCAGTTTCCGGAGTGCTGCCAAGATTAAAGGTATATGCCACCAGGCCCATGTTGTCTTGGTTTTAAACCAGTCTTTCTGTGTAGTCCATGCTGGCCTCAATTTTTCAGTAACCTCCCTGCCGTTGTCTGCCAAGTCCTAGAACTATAGTTGTGTATCACCATATAATTCTGTGAGGGATATTTTTAACGGGAAAAATAACTTTTTTTCTAATCACAATTTTCTTGTTTACCATTTGTCAGGGGTGGTAATGTTCAGCAAGTAAACACCGTGCTTTCTTCAGCTCATTTTTTTAAAATTAATATTAGATGTTAGACCACCTTAGACCTGCATATTTAATTTGCATGGTTTCTATGGAAAACTGTTAAAACAATAAAATTAATCTATTAGAAAGTTATATTTGAAATAATATATCACCCAAGAAATTCCAATAAAGATAACTTCAACTTCAAAACAGGCTTTGTGAGACAATAAACAACTGTAATCTAAGGCTCTGGGCACTCACAACCTGAGGCTTATGAGACAAATGAAGTTGCATGCATCCAAGGCAGTTCTAAGATCCAACATAAAAAATGTAAACTTACAGCATTATGAGATGGAGGGAGATGATGGTATGCTTGAATTTGATTTTTAAGATAATTCAAAATGAACATGCCTGAAAACAACTCTCCTTTCCCCTGAGCTATAAATGTTTTAGAAAGAGTTACTTTGCTACTGTTTTCCTCTGTCTCATCAGGTATTCTATATAATGCTGATGTCTGCTCATTTTTAAGATAACAATTATCTCTGAGAATCCTGTAGTTTTTTATTTATTTTACCTCTCTTTGTCTTCATAAATTCTTTAAGCAACAAATAAATTACTTAATCCATTAAAATACTGGCATTTTATCAGAAACCAGAATAATCACATCAAATAAACAAATCTGTGAGTAGAATGTCAGTAATGAAGCTAATCACCCAGGAACAAATAAGCAGGGCATGCTTACTCCCCATCTGATCCCTGCCTAACCAGACACAACACTTTCTGACCCACAGACAAGGTGAAAAACAAAGGGCATTCATTAATTTGCTTTTTTCTGGCTTCTAAGAGAAAGAGCCATATAGTTTAAGGATAAGTGACAGATCCCCGTGTAATTATGATAATAAGGGGCAGCTTCAGTTCAACTGCACCAAATTAGCTCAAAGAACTAGAAATGAACACAAGTCCACTGACCTTTGGTGATGCTAAAGAAAGAAAAGAAGCTTTACAACAAGCAAGGAGGGAGAAATAGTCATGCTAACATCTTTGATATTCAGTAACTCATAAGATTTTTGTGTTGACTAAATATGGATATAGCAAACTGGAGAACTCACTGTATGCGAGTGAGATGAAGTGCGATGATGACAAGGAAGATGTAGCTCACATAAAATAAATGGTTATCTCAGCAGCCTAGGAAGACATGACATCTCACATGCTACGAAGCTAGAGCTCTCTGTTAACTGGAAAAGGGTGTGTTTCCCCTCATCCAAGTTAACGCCGTAAGACAAGAAAAGGAAATAGTTACACACATTGGCAAGAAATAAAACTACATAGAAAGCAGAGAAGAAAACCAACATAAAACAACAGTAGAACATTAGAACAGAGATGCTCTGAACAATTCCTAGTCCACCAACAAGAATTTGAAATTAAATATGAAACACTGCTAATCCCCACAAAGACAAAAATCTATCACATTACAAGATTTAAATGAAGAAAACAATAAAACTCTGATAAATGAAATAAGAAAATTAAATAGTCCTTGTATATATTCAGTAAAACTCAGTAAAAATAGATTACTTCTTCTCAATTTGATCTAGAGGTTAAAACACATACATTAATACAACAGTCTCCAAACAGACCCATGGAGACAAAAAACTCCGGCCTTTGACTAAAGGGCAAAAGCGGTGCAGTGGAACGGTCTGCTGGACGGCGGAACTGAAGCAAGTGGACATGGACATGCACATGCCAACAGAGAATGCAAACAATGACCTTAGCCAGCCCATGACATTTAACTCACAACAGGTCGTAGATCTAACTGTAAAATGCAAAGCAGAAAACAACAACAACAGTGAGTTTGGATATTGCTCCAAGTAAAAGCTCTGAAAAGGAGTGTTTAGAGAATGAGAGGTTAAGCAAAAGACACTTGATAAAGGACTTTTAACAAGACCGGAAAAGCTTAATTCCAAGTGAACAACAGTGCTGGTGCACGCCTGTACCTGGGAGGTGGAGGCGGAGGGTCAGCTACACAGGACTTCACATGCTCCACATGAAACCCTATCAGACTCAAACAACCCAAAAAGATGAGCAAGGAGTCTGAACAAGCACTTTACTAGAGAAAATACACATGGGGCAGATGAGCATATAAAAGCCATGCTCAGCACCATGCCATCTAGGAATATGAACTAAAACCATTAAGACACTACTATCCATTAGAACAGCTACCATTCTCACAAGAGCAAAAGCTGGAGAGGGTATGACAATGTAGAGCTCTCATTTATTGCTAAGTGCAAACTAGCACATTTATTCTTACCCCACAGTTCAACAATCAAAACCTTACATCTGCCTTACTAAGTGAAATAAATACATCAAGCCCTCACAACACCAGGAAAGAACTCCAACACAATCCACAGACTTTGGACAGCAATGACGTGCCAACACTGACTTGCTGCCAACTGTGACACACGGTACAGAAAGAGCTGGAGGTGCAGCTAGGAGTGGTACATGGAACTATTGTACTTACCATTAATTTTTTTCTAAACTAGATCTCTTTCATTTATTCATACAAATAGTCATTCATGCCCAACTTTGGTGGCACACGCCTTTAATCCCAGCACTTGGGAGGCAGAGACAGGTAGATCTCAGTGAGTTTGAGGGCAGCCTGGTCTATAAAACAAGTTCCAAGACAGCCAGGACTGCTACAGAGAAACCATGTCTTGAGGGGGGGAAAAAAAAAACGACCAAACCAAAAAACCAAAAAAAACAAAAACAAAACAAACAAAAAAAAAACTAAGCAAACAACCATTTATTCATCCATTCATTCATTCATTTATTTATATACATTCACAGTCACTAACATCTAGTGACACAATTCTCACACTCTGGGTTTTTTTACCCCTTTCAGACACATGTAAGATTTTGTTCCAAGTCTCCTGACTTACTAGTTGTGCTGTGTGATGGGCTCTATACTCATCTTCACTCTGAAAACGCTGCTGGAACTTTTCATTGTGTTTTGCAATACAAATTTCCTAGAAAAATAAAAAAAACATAAAATGTGTTTTAATTAAAAGTGAGACTTAGATGGAGCCAAAGTTTATCTACTCATTTTATTCAGAAGCACAGAGTAATGAGGACTAGCTCCTCCCTCCTTTACCATAAACCACTAAAACCCATCATACATGTCCAGAGATTCAGAATTGGCCACTAAGATCTGTCTACCCTAACCATGGTACCTCTGTCCACTCTCTTAACACTCCAACCTCACTAGAGAAGACTAAGGATACTGACATCACCAATCATTTCAATGCACTGCAGGGGAGCCTGTAGCCATGTCCTTTAGTGAGTCATCCTCAGAACAGGTAGAATACAACCAACACTGGCTGTTAGGACATATGTCAGAGGTCAACCCTCAGAGAAACACAAATGTTTAATGTAAGAAGCTGAGAAGAGGTAATGGCTATTAAGATTTAAAACCGGAAGCAATGATGATAAATCATCACGATTCCACTGCAAACAAGGGCTGCATACCTTTTTGTTTCTGAGGTAGGCTTTCTTGGCTGAGACCCGCCCCCTTCTTGCTTCCAGCTGTCGAGCCTTCTGCTGCAGTTTCTGGAGCTCCTCCCTCTGCGCATGCACAGACGCCACCATCTCTTCCTTCTCCAGCATGGCTTCCATGCTTTCATAAGTGTCGTAGTACACCACTTCATCTCTCTTTTCTGTCACAGAGTTGTGGTTAGGAACAAGCTTCTTTATTAAACAGTGATTAAAAGAAGAGGAAATAGACCTCAGGCTAAATGTACAAAATTTCTAAATGTCTGGTACACAGTAAGTGTTCAATAAATAAAGACCTAACTCTTCTCTCTACACACTCCACCCATGCAAAACTGCAAAACTTCTGATTTCAGGTGAAGCATCCTTTAACAAAGTAGGAATGTTACAAAAAATACTCAAAAGCAACATGGCAGCCTGAACTGCGGAATTCACAAAAATCAGTCCAGTTCAAGAACCACGTTTTTAAGTTTTAGGAAAACACAGTTGGGATCCATGTACACTTTCTCCAGGTCCTCTACCTTTTGTGGACGTCTGTGGTTAAATGCATACCATACCTGATATAAGTCTTTTGATGCTCTCCAGTTGTGCAGTCAATAGTAATTCTTCACACTTCAAGATTTCAAACTGTACTTCATACAGCTGAAGCTGCAGATCATAGTAGTCAGCCTCTAGCTGATCCAACTGAGCTATAGCTTCTGTACCGCCCTGTAAACTTTGCATCTGCAGTGAAAATGATAACACTGCTATTAACTGGTGCAGACAAAGGAAAAAAGTCAACTGGATGTTAATACAAATCCAATATGGTAAGTCCCAAAAGCAACTTCTTCAAGAAAACAATTAGTACCAGGCAGTGGTAGCACATGCCTTTAATCCCAGGCTTAAGAATGAGTTTCAGGACAACCAGAGCTACACAGAGAAACAAACCCTGATGAAAGAAAAACACACTTCTGAGTTGGGTGTGGCACTGGTAGTGCACAAGACCACTTATGGCAGGAGTCTGAGGCTAGTCTAGACAAGGACAGCTGCTTGAGCTGCTCTAGACTGTTGTTAGCATGTCAACTCAAGGCCAGCCCACTAAAGAGTTTGTTCAAGGTCAGTCTGGACAACTTGCGAAGACACTTATCTCAAAGTAGAAAAGTAAACGCAGCCAGGATGTCTCAGCTCTCAAAGTCTGCACCTCTACAATATCACTATGTAGGTTCACTTCCACTATCATAAGGAGGTTGGGGAGGCAGCTATCCTTTTAAAAAATAAACACAGAACCGAGAAAAAAAGAGAAAAGTCACCTTCTAAACACGGGAAAAAAAACAAAAACAAAAATTCCAAACCAGTAGTAAGTCATAAACAGTGGAAAAAAAGTTTTAATGTAACTTGCCACAAAGCAAACTTTTAATGTTTAAATCCATAGGTCATTCATATTTAGGGTAACAATGTATTATTATCCTGACACAAATCCCAATGGCCTCTCTTCTCAGTTCAAAAGCAGATGCTAAGTTATAGATACATACAATAAACATACAAAACATCAAGTAGGAAAGCCAATGACTCTACACATCTGGGGCCCCCTTTTGTTTCTCTGCTGCAGCAAAGCTTCCTGGATCAGCAGGCTGGAGAGTAAGGTGAGTGTATGTGAAGCAGGTCAGTCTGAGAGAATCACTTTAGATGTGAAACGTCCTTGCAGTCTATGGATGATCGCCACTGTTATCTTTGGTAACAAAGTGTGTTATCTTTAACAGAAATGAAATTGGGACCCTAGATTGTTGAGTTTAAGGGAAACCTGAAATTTCTGGGGATAAGTTCTGAAGTGGCAGATGTCTTGTATGAGGTCTGTGTGGCTGGCCCTGAGAGAGGGGCTTTCCCCTTCGTCATATTTGAAGTAATCAACGACAGAGAAAGTAGGATTCAGAAAGTGCTTCCCAACACTACTACTTCCAGTGATGTACCTTTCTCAGGAGTTGCCCATGTCAGCCTGTAAGCACTCTTCTAAGAGCATTTCTTCCAAAGTATCTATGGCTGTTGTGGCTCCTTTGAGGTTGTCTTTCATTGACCCACAAGGACCCTTGCATGGACATCAATGTGCCCTGGAGATCCTGGTAGCACAGGATAAGTGACCCCAGGTTTCAAGTGACTTTGCAAAAGCAACTACCAAAGGCAAGAGTGGAAGAACAGAAAGGAATTTTTAAAGTCTCACTCACATGAGGCTGACACCACTTGGGTCTCCAGTGTATAAGGGAGATTATCTGACGATTGCTCTAGAAAAGCCTATGGCAGAAAGACAGGGGATTCATATCACTGTTGAATGATCCCTTTTGCCTCAAGTTAATGGACACATGAGAGCACAAAAAGATGTCTTAAACAAGATTTTAGATTGTGCTAGCTGAGGAACACCTGAAGAACTGTTCAACATCCTTGGCCACCAGGGAAATGCAAATCAAAATGACTCTGAGATTCCATCTTACACCTGTCAAAATGGCTAAGGTCAAAAACACAATTGACAGTTTATGCTGGAGAGGATATGCAGTAAGGGGAACACTCCTCCACTGCTGGTGGGAGTGCAAACTTGTACAGCCATATGGTGGTTTCTCAGAAAAATGGAAATCAATCTACCAAAAGACCCAGCTGTAATACTCTTGGGCATATACCCAAAGGATTCTCAATCATACCACAAGAACACTTGCTCAACTATGCTCATAGCAGCATTATTAGTAATACCCAGAATGTAGAAACAACCTAGATGCCAACACAGCTGAAGAATGGATAAGGAAAATGTGGTCCATTTACACAATGGTTTAATTCCAGTCTCAGAGGTCTGACACTTTCTTCTGAATTGCACCAAAACTTAGTATGCTCATGACAAACATGCAGGCTAAATACTTGTATGCATAAAAATAAATAAATGGGAAAAACTAAAAAAACAAAAAACTTAGAAAAAAAAACTACCCTTTCTTAGGTAGCTGCTGTTGAATAGCAAAAAAATTTAGAAAATTAGATAGCAAAAAACTAAAGTAAGCCAGACATGGTGGCAGGCAGATAAGTTCAAAAAAAAAATTAAAGTAATATAAACCTTGTTACCCTAAATATGAACGATCTGTGGTATAAACATTAAAAGTTTGCTTTGTGGTAAGATATGTTAAAACTTTTCACTATTTCATGATTTACCACTGGTTCAGGTTTTTAGGTTGTTGTTTGTTTTCCTGATGTTCAGGAGGTGCCCTTTCTCCTTCTTCCTTGGTTCTATGTATATGTTCTGAAAGTATAGATGCTTTTAAAAAGGCTCAGTGGTGAGTACTTGCCTCGAATATATGAAACTCTGGGTTTTATCTCGAGGACTAAAGAAAGGACCCCAGTCTCCCATCTACTTGGGATTGGAGCTTTCTGACAAGACCCATACGAATGCCACAGCACCTTTCAATAACATCCTTTGGTGGTCACTGAAAAGGTGGGTAAATAGCTTAAGCACAGGAATTATATCTTCCTTCTTTTTGTAGTCCCTTTCGCAGTACTTACACAAAATTAGAACAGTGTTAGTTAACACTGTGTTTTCCTTCTATGCCAGGCATTCTGCTAAATGTTTCACATATACCAACTCATGGATCATGATACCCGGGGACTAGACATTACTATTTTACATAAAAGTAGGAAATAAGCTTGCAGAACTAAGACCCACAGTTTTTCTGTTCAGCATGGCAGCGACTAGCTGCAAGTGTTTTTTTGTTTTGTTTTGTTTTTCAAGTAAAAATGTGATTCTTTCATTGCAGGATGGACAATAAATTAAGATCTTAAATAGGCACATACAATAATGCTCAATATTCCATGTATTAAAGTAAAACTGAAATAGGGAAATATAAGCTTAATTATAATTTGCCTACATGCTCTTAGCCAAAAAAACAATGAGTTGGCCCCAAAACTGACATACAATATTTAGCCCAACATGCTAGCAGTTTCCTGCTTGCCATTCACAGAACAGCTCGGGGACTCGAAAGCAGCAGAGGTGGTTTAAATTCTCTCTGAAGAAGGAGAAAATGCTGAGAAGCAGGTTATATACAAAGGCAGATCCTTCTGGGAGCTCTCTGATTCATCTTCTAACCAGCAGACAAAAGTTCACGGACCACTGAGCTATAACTGCTTTCTATTACTGACTTCATGCTGGTACCTTAACTTTAGTATCTTCTTCACTTAGTAACTATAAAGAAAATAACCTAATCACAAATTAAAGTCAAATCAAAAGAAACTGTTTCATCTTTGCCTCAGTCAACGCTCTATTGCTGTGAAAGACACCATGACCCAGCAACTCTTAGAAAACATTAGCTGGGGCTAGCTTATAGTTTTGGAGGTTTAGTCCATCACTCTGTCAGGGCAGGGAGCATGGCAGCATGTAGGCACACATGGGGAAGGAACTGGAAGCTCTACATCTGGATCCACAGGCAGCAGAAGAAAGAGCCACTGGGCCTGGCTTGGGCTTCTGACGCCTCAAAGGCCACCTGCAAGGGCACATTTCTTCCAACAAGGCCTCTCTTTCCCTGATCCTTCTCAAGTAGCAACACACCCTGATGACTAAGCATTCAAATATGAGCCTATAGGGTCATTCTTATTAAAACCACTGTAGTCTTAAATATGAATAAAATTTAAATGCCAAATAGAGGATTAGTGATAGCTACATGTTAATTTGGAAATTTTATTTCAAGTTCATCATTAATCTAGTGAAAAGTACTCCTATTTCTATTAATTCATAATTTTAATCTCATGATTTACTTTTATATCAAGAAATTTGTCTTTAAAATAAGCCAAGTAGATAAACATAATGACTTATTTATGATTAACAATAATTTTATTTTCTAACAGGTACTTTTCTACTACTTCAATGTTTTCCTCAACACAATGTTTTAGAACTGGATCATATTGTCTCTTCCTAATTTAAAAGGTAATACTGACCTTTTTTAAAAGATTATACACACACACACACACACACACACACACACACACACACACAGTGTTGTAACATGGCAGAAGAGAGCACCAAATCCCATGGATGGTTGTGAGTTACCATGTGGTTGCTGGGAACTGAACTCAGGACCTCTGGAAGAGCAGCCAGTGCTCTTAACCTCTGAGCCATCTTTCCAGCCCTGAAGTACAGACATTTTAAGAATAAAACTCAACACTCAGGAAGCCAGCCTGTTCTGTAAGGCAATTTCCAGGGCTAAAATTAAGACCTTGTCTCAACAAACAGAGAGAGAGAGAAAGAGGGAGGGAGGGAGGGAGGGAGGGAGGGAGGGAGGGAGGGAGGGAGGGAGGGAGGGAGGGAGGGAGGGAGGGAGGGAGGGAGGGAGGGAGGGAGGGGAGAGGTCGTCTCAGGTCTCCCCTTACTCTAAAGCTTGCAGTAGGCTGTGTTACCAACAGAAGTCTGCAGGGGCAAAGCATTTATTTGGGATGGGTTTAATATTTTATATGTGTTCTGTTTCTCATGAGTAATACAGACACCTTAAATTAAATTAAGGCTATTAAAACTGACACTGTACATCATCACAGCTAAATATATATAAAACACAGGACCTATATTATATATACAAGCATAAACCTGGCAAGAATGACTAACTGGCCTTTGTGAATCCTTTGAAGAATTCAGACACATAATGCAAGACTTTTAAAAGCAGACTATTACAACCCCAGATGTGGCCTATAAATGACCACACAGACTCAAACTGTAGAGAGCTCTAGGTTAGCCTCACCCATCCTGTCCTCTGCCATTGGAGACCTGTTTAAAGAAACTGCACTTTCTAAGTTAGGAGTTGGGAGTCTTTGCCTAGGCACCCTGTACTGCCAGAGCAGGTCAGTGTCAGACATACCATTACTTGGAAAAGGCAATAAACAGGCTGGGATTTGAAAAGAAATCCTGATAGCCAGTAACAAGAAGGTGCAAGCTCATTAAAGGGAAATTACAGTAGAAATGCCTCAGGTGAACATGGGATGGGACTGAAATCCTTCAGAGGTGAATACAAAATGCAAATTGTCCCAGACAAGGTCCAGCTTTGCGTTCTAAAAACACACCAAAAAAAAAAAAAGTGAGGGGGGGAAAATGTAAAAGAGGAGGAAAAAAAAATCATGATTTAATCTACTAACAAAAAGACTGCTTTCTACCGTACAGCTATGAGGTATCAGAGTTTACTTCATGTGATATTTTTCAAACTAACAGAGAAACCTTGCTACAGTGTCAGTATGCCCAGAGTGCTGGCATCCACTGGCAATCCCAGCACACAGAAACAGGGAAGGGCAAGAAGATCAAGTTCAAGGGCAGTTGGATTATATAGTGAGACCCTATATTTCAAAACAATTAATTAATAGCAATGCCATTGTGGAGCATTTCAGGATACTCAAACCATTAACAGATTCATAAATAACAGTCTTTAAGCTCTCATGTGTATGAGTATTTTTGCCTGCATGCTTATCTATGTGATGTGCAGGCAGTGCTCAAGGAAACAGAAGAGGGTGCTGGGCTGTCTGGACATGGAGCTACAGAGTGCTGTTAGCTGTTCTCTTAACCATTGATCCGTCCCTCTCTAGCCCTGAAAAAGCAACATGTTCTACATAAAACGGGGACCTGGAAAGGTGGCTCCACAGTTAAGAAAGGAGCCAATGTGGTTCCCAGCACCCACATGGTAGGCAACATTCCCTAACACCAATCCCAGGGAATCAGATGTCTTCTGACCTCCATGGGTACCAAGTGTCTATATAGTATACATATACTCATACAGGTAAACATTCATATACATAAAAATTCTCTTTCAAGACAGTTTCTCTGTGTTAACAGTGCTGGCTGTCCTGGAACTCACTACCATAGCCTGGAACTCACAGAGATCTGCCTGCCTATGCCTCCCAAGTACAGGGATTAAAGTTGTGTGTCACCACTACCCAGACATCAAGTGGAAAAAATTTCAACCTGTACTATTAAAAGTAAGCATGAGAGTAACAGCTTGACAAATACATGAGGTATGAGGGTGTTGATACAGGATCTCCTCATATAGCCCAGGCTGGCCTATATTTGTTACACATTTGAGGATGAACTGAACTCAATCTTCCTGTCTCTACCTTGAAGGTGCTAGGGTGATTAAGAGTATGCTCCACCACACCTGGCTGCATATTTAGTATTTTAAAATAAAAATAAAAATGAGTAACCAAGAGAATGAGAGAAAAGCGGTTGTGTATTGGGTAACAGGCCTGAATCCAGAAAATAAGCAGAATTCTTTTTTAAAAATTCCTTAAAAAAGAAGAGTTAGAAAAGACACTTCTTAAAAGTAAATACACATTGTTTTTCACATTCCAACAACTGTACACTACCAGCGGGGATAAAAATATGACCCAGAAATGAATGCATCATGACTCAAGTTTTATTAGTTGTTTTGTTTATTATACAGCTCTTGGTAAACACTATGGCTGGTGATGGCTAGATTATCCTATGTTGTGTGACTATCTGAGTGGCTTTATTTAACTTTTCATTATTATTTTATTGCTGGACGTCATATGATTCTATGCAAGAGTTCCACCACTGAGCTACACTCCTTAATAAAATGGGTTTAAATGTGCATGGCTTTGTAAATGTATACATATATCAATGTACACTGGTTTGAGTGTGGGTTGAGAATGCAAGAAAGGAAATGAAGAGAGGGTATTATTAGATGATGAGAAAAAAATTTCTATGGGGGGCAGTGGTTGTGCACACCTTTATTCCCAGTACTCGGGAGGCAGAGGCATGTGGATCTCTGAATTCAAGGTCACCCTGGTCTACAGAATGAGTTCTAGGACAGCTAGGGCTACACAGAGAATTGTTTTGTTTTTATGTTTTTTTCTTAGTTTTGACTCCTTTGCAGCCTTCCATTTTTTGGTAGATGCTGATTTCAACTGTCTGGGTGTTAAAGCAGCAAGAACCATGTTTGTATTCCAGAAGAAACTAACATGTGTTACACCTTTGAGGCAGTGATTATGAAAGCTGGGCTTGCTTTCCAATTTCACTGTCCATTAGAGCAGTAAGAATTGGACATGATTAGTCTGAACACACTTGTCATGATGACACACTTACAAAAAGTAATAAAAAAGAAAAACTTGGGGGAAAAGATATTTGTATTCTGAATTTGCCTCTTCCTTTCATTGTTTAAATAATTCTACCCCAAGTATTATTTAGTATAAACTGTATTGCTATATACAAAATAGATTAAAAAAAAAAAACCAAAACCCACAAATCTAAAAATGAATGAAATAACTATTTTATCTAATCCTTGAAGTATAAGTGTTTCTTCAAAATAACTAATAGAAATTCAGTCACCTTTGTCCAGCTCACTCTGCAATAAAAACATACATTTTACCATCCTTTCCAATCTATTCAAGATGAATGTGTTGCAAACTTGGAACTGTCACCAAATGCTCAGACTACAAGAACATTACATGTAGTTTTTATGTTTTCCTAATTCCATATTGCTTTCAATATAGACTTCATCCATTACTGTACAAAAGGTCCAAATTATGAGAGGAGAGAATTGTGTGTGTTCATTTTTGATTCATACCTTGGCTTCTACTACTGACACTGAAATCAAGTTTGGGAAGTCTAGTTCTCCATAGAAGGATCGCCTAAAATGCATCCTCTATACTTAGCCAGAACAACTGTTCATATATAATAAATCTTACTTTTTCCTTACAACGGAGACATGCTGCTGTTTTCTTGTCTTTTCTTTTTTTTATCAAAGTTTTTTTCATTTATTTTACATACCAGTCAGTTTCTCCTCCCTCCTGTCTTCTTGTTCCCTCCTTCCTCCCCACCTTCCATCTATACTGCCCCCACCATCCACTGCTCCTCCGTTCAGAAAGGGGCGGGCCTCCCATAGGAGGCACATCAAGTTGAGAAAGGACCAAGCCCTGCATCAAGGCTGGGCAAGGCATTCCAGCATGGGGAACAGGTTCCCAAAAGCCAGCTCAAATGCAGGGACAGGTCCTGATCCCACTGCCAGAGGCCCCACACACAGACCAAGCTACACAACTGTCACACACATGCAGAGGGCCTAGGTCAGTCCCATGCAGGCTTCCTAGCTGTTGGCGCAGTCTGTGAGCTCCCACAAGCTCAGGTCAGCTGAGACATGTTGTTTTAAGGATAAAATCTGACTCTTGGCAGAACATGCAAACACTCTTGTTTTTCCAACTTTGCTTCTTAACCTCTCCTAGCACACCAACCGTCTTGCCCACAACTCTCTAGTCTAAGCTCTCTACTTCTCCAATGGTCCACCTTGAATCTGATCAAGCTCACAGATCATTTTCACATGTAGTTTTCAAATGTCACTATATTCTATGACCAAATCTTATTCATGTTTTCAAAAGCTTTAAAAAGGCTATGTGCAGGGTCATAGCTCTTGTCTTGAAAGTCTGGAAACCTGAATTTGATCCCCAAGAACACCAAATTCCATCTCCAGAAACAACTTAATTGTTGCCCTGAATCAGAGGATAGCCTTTTGTTAAGGGCATGCTTTCCTCTCCCTTGTTGCTGTTAGTCTATATGTTTATCATAGCATCAGAAAGAAGCTAAGATATTATTCAAGTCTAAGATCCTGACCTCCAGGGCCTAACTATATAAAAATGTTGAGTGTGGTAGCACATGTTTGAAATCCCAGGGATGGAGAGGCAGAGAAAGGTGGAGCCTTTGGGTTGGCCTGCCCAGCTCAATTGATTAATTCTGGGCACTGAAAAAAATTCTTTCTCAAAAAAAACAAAGTGGTCATCAACTGAGGAATGACACCCAAGACTGACTGTCCTCATACATCTCATGCATGCACATATAAACACATGCATCACACATACACACACACACACAGACAGACATTAAAAAAATGGCAGTGTAATAAGAAAAGGTTATATAAAAATAATATCAAAAAAGATTTCTATCACCAGACAGTGATGGCACACACCTTTAATCCCAGCACTCAGGAGGGAGAGGCAGGTGGAGGATCTCTGTGAGTTTGAGGCTGGTCTACAAAGTCAGTTCCAGGACAGCCTCCAAAGCTACAGAGAAATGTGGGGGGTGAGGATGGAGGGATATTATCTATCAAAACCAAGAACCTAATATATGCAAATCCCAACTTTTCACATTTATCTATTCTTACCTCTTCCTTCAGTGCATGTTTCTTCTGTTCCAGACAAATTTCTTTAGCTCTCATCATCTGCAAAGTCTCCTTAGAAACTGCATACTGGAGTTTTTCCATGCGTTCTGCAGCTGCTGCCCATGATGCTTTGCCAAATTTCTTCTGATCTGCTCGCATCCGATCATACACAGCTGGTAATAACAATTTTGTAGAAATAGTAAGGCACAAAACTACTAGACACTAAGGAACATGAGGTCTCTCTTACATTTCACTGATGTTCACAATAAATTATTTAATATCTCTAAAATATAGTTCAATAGTATCATTCATTCTCTGTTATCTCAAGCAATGGTGCAGGTCTCTCTAAGTTTGAGGCCAACCTGGTCTACATAGTGAATTCCATAACAGCCACAGCTACATAGTGAGACACTGACTAAAACAAAACAAAACAAAGCAACGACCTTCAACATGGGATAGAGCGGGCTGAGAAGATAAGCATGTTTACTGCTCTTGCACAGAACCTAGGTTTGGTTCCCAGATTCCACACAGCAGTTCACAGCCACCTGTAATGACTAGTTACAGAGAAGCAGACGCCTTTTTCTGGCCTCCTCTGATTCCATACACACGTGGTACACATAAACACAGACTTACATACAGACATAAATAGAAAATAGGTATAAATCATTTTTTAAATGTAGCTTAAAGCTGGGCATGGTGAGTTGGAGCCAGCCTTATTTACATAGTGAGTCAGTTACAGGACAGCCAGGACTAGATGAAGAGACTCTGTCTCAAAAAACAAGAACAAAAATAATAATAAATTAATCAAGAAAAATAACATTCAAGAATTTGGGTGAACATGATCAAAATGCATATATACAGTACATATGGATTAGCTGAACTCTATGCCCTAAATAGTCAATCCTACATTCCATGGCTTATCATTGTATAGGCTGAAAATTTTGTGAGAACCACATGCAGGAGGAACTAACACCACACACTAGTTCAGTTCTCATCCAGAAGGTAAAAATGGAACCATAAGATAAGAGAGCACAGCCCTCTTCCTTCCCCGGAAAGAAGAACTTGGGTTTTTCTATTTGTTTTGTTTTCTAAGACAGGATTTTTCTGTTTAAGAGCCCTGGGTGTCCTGGAACTCATTCTATAGAACAGGCTGGCCTTGAACTCAAGAGATTCATCTGCCTCTGCCTCCCAAGTGCTGGGATTAAAGGTTTGAGCTACTACTGCCCAGAAAGGAAGAACTTCTTAGTTTGTAATAACATAGGCCTGTCTCAGATGCTAATTGTTGGTAGACAGCTAATATCTTCCAATTAAAAAAAAAGCAGGACTAAGTCATGCAGTGGTGGTACACGCCTTTAATCCCAGCACTGGGGAGGCAGAGGCGGGCAGAACTATGTGAGTTCGAGGCCAGCCTGGTTTACAGAGCAAGTGCCAAGACAAGTTCCAAAGCTACACAGAGAAATCCTGTCTCGAAAAACCAAAAACAAACAAAAAAACAAACAAAGAAAAAAGAAAACAGCAGAACTAGAGATAGCTCAGCGAATAGGAGCACCTGCTGCTCTTCCAATGGACCCAAGGTCAATTAGCAGCACCCCCATTTGGGCAGCTCCAGGAGAGTCAATGACTTGGGCCTCCATGGGAACCTGCATTCACACACACATACATACATACATACATACATACATACATACATGCATACATACATGCATACATGCATACATACACACTCACAAAACCACATAGATATATGCACATAAATAAAGTTTTTTAAAGAAAATACTGGTAGGAGTCTCTGCCGCATCCTCCTGCCTGTCGCCATGGCCGCCTACAAGCTAGTGCTGATCCGGCACGGCGAGAGCGCCTGGAACCTAGAGAACCGCTTCAGCGGCTGGTACGACGCCGACCTGAGCCCGGCGGGCCACGAGGAGGCGAAGCGTGGCGGACAGGCGTTGCGAGATGCTGGCTATGAATTTGACATCTGCTTCACTTCCGTGCAGAAGAGAGCAATCCGGACCCTCTGGACAGTCTTGGATGCCATTGACCAGATGTGGCTGCCAGTGGTCAGGACCTGGCGCCTCAATGAGCGACGCTATGGGGGTCTGACTGGTCTCAATAAAGCAGAAACTGCTGCTAAGCATGGTGAGGCGCAGGTAAAGATCTGGAGGCGATCTTACGATGTCCCACCGCCTCCAATGGAGCCTGATCATCCCTTCTACAGCAACATCAGTAAGGATCGCAGGTACGCAGACCTTACTGAGGACCAGCTACCCTCCTGTGAGAGCCTCAAGGACACTATTGCCAGAGCTCTGCCCTTCTGGAATGAAGAAATTGTCCCTCAGATCAAGGAGGGGAAAAGAGTCCTGATTGCGGCCCATGGCAACAGCCTTCGGGGCATTGTCAAGCATCTGGAGGGGCTCTCAGAAGAGGCCATCATGGAGCTGAACCTGCCAACAGGCATTCCCATTGTCTATGAGTTGGACAAGAACTTGAAGCCTGTCAAACCCATGCAGTTCCTGGGAGATGAAGAGACCGTGCGGAAAGCCATGGAAGCTGTGGCTGCTCAGGGCAAGGTCAAGAAGTGAAGGCGAGCAGGCAGACTCCTACCCTAACACCCTCCTCCCTGCCTGTTTACGCCTCCTGCACCCTCCCCCAACACCTGCCACACTGACTACATCTTTAGAATCTTAAGTTTAAGTTGTAGTTGCAGATGGGGACCCATGGCTCCCATTTTCATTTAGTATTTTATCCCCTGCACCCACTCCCTTCATAGAATCTAGTCAGAAAAACACCTCTGGGGTGCAGGTTCTTGGTCCACATCCAGGGACGGCGCCTCTTACCAGGAGAGGTGAGAGGTAGTGATTACTTTTCTTAGTCCTGTGTTTACTAAGGGTCAGCTTTAGGAAGAACCATGCAGTGGTGTAACCAGTGAGAAGCTGCAGCCAAGTTTTGTCCCAGTTAGGTAACTGGGGGCTGTAGCCATTCCAGTAGAAGGTGAAGGTAACTCACATGGAGATTTAAACATACTACCTTCCTATCTGATCCTAAAGGAGCTGCTGGCCCTGGAAGGTTGGGATCAATCCTGTCAAGTCTGTGTTGTTACATTTACTTTTACAAAAAAAAAGGGTACATGTGTATTTATCAGCAGAAAAAGCCCCTCTGCTTTTTCTAGTGGTGATTGAAATAGTTCCATGTGGTCACCAGAAAATAAGCCATTCCTCATATCAGATGGGATAAACTCCGTGTCCTCAAGGGGCAGGAGTGCTTCACGCTGTGTTAGGCTACCTCTGCCTTGCTTTGGAGAGGTGCAGTGCCCCTTGATCATGTCCAGGTTTTGTCTTTCACTGTCTGAATCATGTTCCAGCTGCTTGGCCCTACTATGTGGGTTCAGAACTCGTTTTGGGCATAACTACTAAATCTCTTTCCAGATCAGTATAATAAAGGAGTGATGTGCAAAAAAAAAAAAAAAAAAAAAAAAAAAAAAAAAGAAAATACTGGTAGGAGCATTGACAGTGGTATCTTTATGCCCAATCACACTTTAATAAATGATAGATGCTTTCTTACAGATATTGGCAATTAGATTAGTTCAAAATGCAATATTAGATATATTCACTGGTACCTTCTTTTATAATTTAAAAGGTGATTAATTTTGTACTGTTAATTTCTCCTAACCATCTTTACAATATAGAATTGTGGTAGTTTGAAAGAAAATGGCCCCCATAGGAAGCGGCACTATTAGAAGGTGTGGCTTTGGAGGAGGTGTGGCCTTATTAGATGAAGTGTCTCACTGTACAGGTGTGCTTTAAGGTCTCATATGCTCAAGCCATTCCCAGTGAGTCAGTTCATTTCCTGTTGCCTATAGATCAATATGCAGAACTCTAAGCTCCTTCTCCAAACCACGTCTGCCTACAAGCTGCCATATCCTGCCAAAATGATAACGGACTAAACCTCTGAAATTGTAACCTAGCTCAATTAAAGGTTTTTCTTTATAAGAGTTGCTGTGGTCATGGTATCTCTTCACATCAATAGAAACCTAATTAAGGCAGAAGTTTTCCCAGTAATTGGTTCTATCCAAGATTAAATAACCTTACTGTGTTTATTTCTGTATTTGTAACAGAGCCTCGGTCCTTAGTTGGCCTCCAGATCTTAGCACAACTAACTCTATGATAGAAGTACCATTCATACCATAAAACTCAGCATGCAGACAGTACCACTTGCCAAAATGAAAACAAAGACCCAATCCATCAAATCCCATAATTTTGAGAATGTCTCTAAATGTACTAACCTTGCTTTTTGGCTTCTGCAATTCCACTTCTGGCTAATTGTTCTTGTTAACTCATATTTGTCAACCCAGAACATAGATTCTGTGCTTAAAAGCTCACCCTGAGAAAGGCTTGGGACTACACAGGATCCCTAACACCAAGTGAAGTTGACAACTGGCTAAAACAGACTTATACCCACGTTTGAGAAGTATTCTCTGGAGGCTACCCCACAACAGTACTCTGCGAGCAGGCCATACATGTGCCTAGAAGGGGCTGAAAGGATGCCTTGACTTGCTACTAATGGTTACTCTCTGCTGCAGAGAGCCACACTTACTCTATAATTAGTCTAAACATAAAACTTAACTACTCATCTTCAAAAAACACCTAAGGAATCTTACTGAAAAGCTTACCTTTCTGAGCTTTAGCTGTTATTTCAAAGTATTTGACCGTGAGATCCTGAATAGACAACACAGCCATGTGAGCTTTTCGCTGCCAGTCAGCATCCTCTTTTTGTAGACTCTCAATTCTTCGAGGTCCCAGATAATCATTCTCCATGGAAATCTGCAGAAAGAAAAAGGGGAAAACCTCTCTCTCATTCCTCAAACATTTAATGAATGTTTGTTTATATGACAGCAACTAGTCTGAACACTACTTGTATCCTGCTCTAAGAGAGACATGAGTGATACAAACTGGGTGACTTAATAGCCATGCTGAAGATACCTGCCATGGGACTTTGCCCTCCTTCCACCCTCCATTTCCTTCTACATGTGTGGGAACAATACATAGCAAAGCTTTTGTCATTTCTGAGTGTTGTGATAATGAGCAATTTATTTTTTTGCAATAGTAATATTTTAGGTTAATAATTATTTGTGTAGTAATTATACTTAAAAGCCATTAAATATATTAAAATATAGATTTTAAGACTGATGACACTAAAAATCTGCCCATGTACATACTGAAAATACTCTAATAAATTTTCTTTTATTTATTATTTTCCTTTTTCATGTACTAAGGCCTGGCATATCCCAAGCAAGCACTCTGTCCCTTTAATATAAAAACAAACTAGCTATGTACCAAAGTCACAAACAATAAAATGAACAGAAATGAATTATGTATACATACAATCCTGCTTTATCATCACATACAGAAGACAGATTAAGAAATTAAATAAGAAACATTTAAGTAAGGCATGGTGGCCCAGTACCCCAGCTCTTTAAAGGCTGAAGCATGAGGGGAACGAAAAGTAATAATACTGTTAAGATAATGAAAACCAAGAGTGTTAACATGTGCCTTTAAAACCAGCACTCAGAAAGCAAAGACAGGCCGGTCTGGTCTACATAGCAAGTTTCTGGACAGTCAGGGCTACATATAAAGACTCTGTCTCAAAAGAGGGGGGAGGGGAGCTGGAGACAGCTAAGCAGTTAAGAGTACTAGCTGCTCTTCTAGAGAACCCAGATTCAATTCCCAGCACCCATATGGTGACTCACAACTATCTGTAACTCCAGTCCCAGGGGATCTAACACCCTCTTTTGGCTTCTGTGGGTACCAGGCACCCATGTGGTATACAGATATATATGCAGGCAAAATACCCATATACATTAAATGAAAACAAGCATCAATCAAATCACTGAAAATAATTAATGAATTTCAAAGGTACAAATAAAACAAGTCATATTTTCTAGGTAAAGCAAGAAACACAAATTAACATAATACCCTAAAACTGAAATAAAATTTAATCACCTGGAATTTAATACCCTTCATTTGAAGGGAAGTGGGACTTTAAAAAAGAAAAGACCTAAGATTTACTTTGTGAGTACTGAAATTAATTTTCAAAGGCCATGGCCAAATCTGGGCATTAACAACACAAAAAAAAGCATTTATAAAACCATAATGGTTAGACCAGGCAGCGGTGGCACATGCCTTTAATCCCAGGACTTGGAAGGCAGAGGCAGGTGGATCTCTGTGAATTCAAGACCAGCCTGGTCTACAGAGTATGTTCTAGGAGGGTTAAATGTGATCATCTAAGGTGTACACACCCATGCACACACACTCGTGCACATACAGTCAATGTTCACTAGAGAAAGATAACCAACAGCAAGAGAAGCTAACAACTGCATAAAGAGCTGAGATAGAGGTTGAAGAAGAAAGCTTGAGGAGTAGCTGGAGCTTTTCACACAGAGGGGACAGTAGAGGCGGCTCAGCATGTAAGAAAACTATTGCAGAGGACCTGGGTGTGGTTCCTGGCACCTACATGGTAGTTTGCAACCATCCATAACCATCCATAACCATCCAGTGAGCCAATGCCCTCTTCTGACCTCCATGAGTACCAAGCATAGACATGGTGCACATGCATATATGCAAGCAAACGCACATACATGTAAAATGCAATAAAAAATAAAACACATCAGTTTATGGGGGGATGCAACACACCAGTGTACCAGATGATTCAAAGGGTACAAAAATGAGTAGGATGCAGTAGTCTTCACAGGAATTTATAATACAATGAAAGGGGGATGTATTAGTGATGCAGAATTCATTTATTTATTTACTTATTTGCAAAATCAGAAGACATGGTTGTTATTAATTAACCATAATACTGTTCACAGATACCTTACCAAATCAATAATGCATTTAAATGATCATGGTGTGGCATGCTGAAATGCCGGGTGCTACAGAGGCCTTTTCGACTCATCTTCAAGTCCATCCTCCTACTATCTTGTAATGTTCAGTTTGGAATCTGCAAACCCTTTTCAGGTCCTGTCAATGGAAAGGTTGGATGGAGGGAGATGCCCTTCTTTCTTCTCTCTGCATACCTTTAACCCTGTTGTGCCTGTAGGCATCATCTCAGCCTTGGTTTTATACTTCAGGACTAGCAGTTCCTTCCTCAACAACAAAATCAAGCTGCAGCTTTTTCAACCCCAGCCTCATAATGCAACTTTATGATTTCCACCAAGACAGCCAGTACCAGCACACCAAGTACCGTATCCTTAGTGAGCTGGATCTCTCCATCAAGGCTACTATAAGAAGCAACATCCTTTTTAGAAGGACGTGGCTCCAGGGGATCAGCCTTCTGTGCTTAACTCAGTAAATCCAGTCCCTTTCCTTTGTTCTTTCACCTCTAAAAGTGGTGGCTCTTTTTATAATTGCTTCCTTTGAGGTAGTTTACTTTCTTGCCTTAATTGCCTGCTTTACTTTATGCCTAGTTAACAAATCCTAGTATTAGAACACTCACTGTTAAAGTTACTATCTTGATTTTCTGATCAAACCCCAACAGACTTAACTACAGAATAGAAACTCAATAAACACAAAAAAAAAAAACAAAACAAAACAAAAAACGGCCTAACTCAAAGCTCAGAACATGAGGTGAGGAAGGAAATCATTTCCACCTGCATGAATGAATGTCATACCTCCCATCAACAGGCAAAAGGAAAGGATGGACACCTAGAAAACTGAGATTCTAATTGGGGTTTTTGTGGGAGGAGGTTAAAAACCAAACAGAACAGTCTATTCATCTGAAGATAGCTTGCCCACTGCTAGATTAGCACTTGCCTGTCCTCACCTCACAACAACAACAACAATCACACACACACACACACACACACACACACACACACACACACACACCTCCTGCACTGCATATTTTCTGTGGCTTGGTGGATGGCTTTTGAACTCAGCAGCTATAATGCTGCAACCAACTGCTAGAAACCTTGTCTAATCATTTTCCTGTACTCAAGGCACTGAGCAACAATCCTCTCTTAACTTCTTTTCCTAACTTGGGAAACTGGAAGATGTCGCAGCAGCCCTGTTCAGCTGGATTGTGTGCTGAAAACAATGACAGCTCTGTTTGGAATTTCAAGGCTAGAAAGAAAACAGAGCCTGTTTTAACATGGAAAAAGGTGTGTGTCAGTTTAGGTAGCCAGGAGAATAAGACTAATTTATAAATACAAATTCTCTGGCATGGAACTCTCTATTATAAAAGTACATCATTGCTAGGATACTGTGGTTTTATAAGCTTTTATTATAATATTTCTGTGTGTTGTTAAGATACTGGGAAAATATAGCTTAAGATTCTTTGATGAAGCAAATGCCAACACAGATTTATGAATATACTTATTGACAGTGTAGCACAATGTAACTTTTCTAGGCACTGGGGCTGCCTATTAAATGATAAGCAATTATCAAGAACTTTTTAAAAGACTTACTTTCATTTTTTAATTTGTGTATGAGTGTGTGTGTGAATGTGGGAGAGAGGAGAGAGGAGAGAGGAGAGAGGAGAGAGAGAGAGAGAGAGAGAGAGAGAGAGAGAGAGAGAGAGAGAGAGAGAGAGAGAGAGAGAGAGAGAGAGAGAGAGAGAGAGAGTGCCAGTGAAGGCCAGAAGAGGGCATTGGATCCCCTGGAGTTACAGGTGGTTATGAACCACCATTATGGGTGTTGAGAACCAAATTAAGATCCTCTGGAAAAGCAGTAAGCATTCCCTCCAGCCCCATCAGAGTTTCTGAATACACAGCCCAGACTGTAAATAGATGCACCTGCAATCCTAGCTACCTGGGATGCCAGCAGAGCAGATACAAAGTTCAAGGCCAGAATGGGCAGTGGAAAGCTGAGGATGCAGCTCTGTGGCAAAGTATCTGAGTGACTTCAAAAGACCCTGGATTTGATTCCCTACCATACACCTTGTAAAAGACTAGTATCCAAATATGAGAAGTCAATTAAAATGGGCAAAGGGCCTAAGACATATAGCTAACTGGCACATGAAAAATATTCTATATCACTAGTCATCAGGGAAATTAAGTCAAACCCATAATGAGTTATGATATCACTCCTATTTAAATGGGTATTATCCAAAAGACAAACGATCACAAATGTTAGAAAGGAGATGAAAAAAGGGTAGGTTTTTGCAAACTGTTGGTGGGAACTATTACTGTTAAAACTATTATGGTAACTCCTCAGACAATTAGAAACAGACCACATGTTCTTCCAGTTCTACTTTTAAGTATATGGCCACGGACTTGATGGCAGCATGCTGAGATATGAGGTTCCAGTGTTAACTTTGCATTACAGTAGTAAAGAGATGGAATGAATGCGTGTGTCCATCAACAAACGGATAAAGGAAACATGGACATGCATATGTATTCTCACACACACACACACACACACACACACACACACAAATGTCATTCAGCCTTTAACAAAGAGTAGAATGGTACTAACTCGTGTTGAAGAGAGCGATGTGAGGCTTAGGGAAGATTTAAGTAAAGGACACAAAATTTCAGTTAGGAAGACTAAGTTAAAGAGATGTTACAACACAGTAAAATATATTTACCAATATGTAATATTTTTTAAAAACATAACAGCAAATCTTAAGTGTTCTCACCAAAATTTAGTAAAGTATATAAGATGTTAACTAGTTCAGTTTAGTCCTTCTAATTGTTTTTTGTTTGTTTTTATTGAGACAGAATTTCTCTGTGTAATATCCCCAATTGTCTAGGAACTTGCTTTGTATACCAGGCTGGCCTCAAACTCAGAGATCCACTTGCCTCTGCTTCCTGAATGCTGGGATAAAAGAGTATGCACCACCACGCCCAATTTAGCCCTTGTACAGCGCATAAATAAAATATAAACTATTACTGTAGGTGAAATTTTATTCTTAGGTTAAATGTTAACCTTAAATAAAAATAAATTGTAAAGGCACTGCTAAAATTGATTTTATTCAATATACTAATTAAATGATATCTCACTACTATGTCTTTCTAATCCCCAAAGGTTCATCTGTTGCAAACTTGGTTCCCAGGGTGATGGTGATGGGGAGGGGACTAACAAGAGTCTCTCAGTTCAGCTTAGCCCACCCTCAGAGAGAATGTGAGTTGGCTGACTGACTGCATGGTCTTATGCTCATATTTGCACTCCTATTACTGCAACCACCAAAAGGTGATATTACTGATGCCCTTACCAAAGCCTGCACCATGATTTAGACTACTAATTCATCTTTCCTAGGTGTTAAAAGGAGCCTGTCTTGGACATTTTGCTGCAGTAACAGAAAACAGACCAGCTACTGACATACTATAAACATTATTGAGTCTTCCAATCTATTAATGTGCAACACCTCTAAAGTTAGCCTTTCTATAATTTCTGCAAAGTTCTCGTGCTTATTTGTTCTTTGCTACTGGGGACTGGATCCCAGGGCAATAGGTACAGGTACTCTACTACAGTGACCTCAGCATTATTTTACAATTCTTACTCTAAAGTATTTCCGTGTATTTTAGTGTATTCAGTATTTATTACTGAAAGTTTTATGTACAAGGATTCCTAATGTAAGTGGCATTTTAAAATTTTGAATTGTTCACATCTAGAAGACAATATGCAAGCAAATCTTTCATATTGACTGTTACATACTCTTTCTAACAGCTCTTTAAAGTTCCTTAGAACTAGCCAAGTAGTGGTAGCGCATTCCTTTAATCTCAGCACTCGGTTGGCAGAGACAGGTGGATCTCTGTGAGTTCAAGGCCAGCCTGCTCTACAGAGCGAGTTCCAGAACAGCCTTGAAAGCTACAGAGAAACCTTTGTCTTGAAAAAAAAAAAAACAAAATACAAAGGTTCCTTACAACTTTCTACATGATCTTTCTAAAAAAAAAAAAAATGAACTGACTTTTCACTTTTTCCAATTTATGTAGTATTTTTACGTTTTTGTATTTTATTATAACTTTTTTGTATTATACTTTCACATATTATTTTATAGACTTTTTGGACTGCTTAGGCCTCTAGAATAATACTGAGTAAAGAAGTGTGAGGGGACTGAAATGGAAGTGGCTATGGTGATACATGCCTTAATCCCAGCACTCCGGAGGCAGAGGCAGGAAATTCTGAGCCTGGTCTACATAGTAAGCTCCAGGACAGCCAGGACTACATAAAAAGAGACCCTGTAACAAAATGAAACAAAACAATCTCTCTCTCCACACACAATATATATGTCTACTACTTTCTTAAAAACAACAAAAAACAAACATTTAGACAAAGTTTCCAAAACCTAGCCAGGGTTAGGTTTCACAGACTTTTGTCTAAATTTTGTCTGTTTCACACTTATTCTTAATCTTCTTTTTGGTCTTTTTTTCCCTTAACACACTTTTGTTTTATGGAGCTAAACCCTCTACCACTGTTTTTTTCTAGTGTCTTCACCATGAACCTTCAATGGTTATTTTAGAACCCTCTCTAACAAATACTTACTGTCATAAATATTTCTGAGCTTCAAGTGTCATACCTGATGTCTTGTCAAGGGTGAAGAGCAAAGTCAGTTCTCCCAGAAACATTAAGAAGTCCACCCAAAGTACAGTAAGGTCCACACAAGGCAACCCTTTTGGAAACATGGGAACAAAAGCAATACAGACTGAACTAACCAAAACCTCTATAAACTACCAGGCAGAAAATACATTTAAGCCAGGCATTGGTGGAGCAAGCCTTTAATCCCAGCACTTGGGAAGCAGAAAACCA
The DNA here is from genome assembly GCF_017639785.1 of Mesocricetus auratus. Lineage (NCBI taxonomy): Eukaryota > Metazoa > Chordata > Mammalia > Rodentia > Cricetidae > Mesocricetus > Mesocricetus auratus. Next base: position 25,420,477 of record NW_024429201.1, on the reverse strand, counting down.
GAAAGAAAAAAATTATAAAAATTATTGACTCTTAATAGTTTTGGTTCTGAGCCTAGTCTTTAACGGCTGAGCCATCTCTCAAGCCCACCAGACTGATGTGCCTCCAAAGTGACTCTTCGCCACATCAAATGAAATCTTCAGATTAAGGAGCTAGTAGGCAAAACCCAGGCCTTGTGTACGGAAACCCGTATTCTGGTATCCAAGAAAGTTCTCCTCCTCCTCCCAGCCCACTTGTTGATAAAATCCGTGAGCAGACCTTGGAGAAGCAGCAAATGCAGATCAGTTGTTTGGAATGTCCAGTTTGTGGCAAAGTCTTTCCACCGAGAGAGGAGCAGATCTTTGAAGACCATGTGTTCTACCACTCTTTCTGAGTGTGCCAGCCCGTGGGTCTATGCTGCATCAGATTTCACAGTGTAGAACACTTTCTGCTGTGAGCTATCTGAGCGGAGAAGCCTGTGTAACAGGAAGTCACTAGGGGTTCACTCCGCTGATGCCTGCAAAGGAGGGTTGTGCCCACTGTCTGTAGGATGGTGTTGACAGCAGCTGTGTCTGCCCTGTCCATGTCCTCACTGCAGCGTCAGCCTTTCTCCTGCAGTGCCCTTCATCCTCAGTCTCCAGGACAGGGCCTGCTGATCCACAGCAGCTGACCCACACTAAGTCACTGTCTTCCTGCTGTCCCCCTGCATTCCCAGTTGGGGCGTGAGTGCATTGGTGCCAGTCCTCAGTCCTAACCCAGAAGGTAGGAACAGGATTGGAAGTGGAGAATTTCTTCATTTTCCTCAGTCCTTTCTTCAACCAATTGCCTCAAATTATCCCAAAATGGTACAGCAGAGAACTCAGATTCCAAAGATTTATCAGCTTCCAAAAGCAACAATTTCTGTCTTGTTTTATTTGTGAAGACAAGGCTTGACTATAGCCCTGGCTGACCTGGAACTCTCTGTATAGAATAGATCGCCTGCCCATGTCACCAGAGTGCTGGCCTCTAAGGCATGCACCACCACATCTGCTGAGAAGTGCCCTATGCTTCACTTACAAAAAGCCTCATTTCTAGCAGGATGTGATGATGTGGATCTGTATTCCAGCAGCTGAGAGGCTGAGGCAGGAGGATTATGAGTGCAAAGACACCTGAACTACACAGTGAGGCTTTCTCTCAGGAAAAATGGGGAGGGGCAGGGAAAAGTCTTCTTTCTTTCTAAACACTTCTGATTGGCATTTTCTGATCCTTTCTATACATACAACATGTGTTATTATGTTGTAGATATGGAAAGTTTTTTTTCTTACTCTAGTTGACCTGAAATTCATGTGTAGCCCTGGCTGGCCTGGACATTGGCAATCCTGCTGAATCACCTTCCAAAGTACTGAGGCGATGGGCCTGAGCCACTGCTCCCAGGCTGTTAGTCTCTTAGTGACAATTAGGAATAATTAGGAGGCATATGGGCTTGCAGCTTTATCAATAGTTATTTATTTGTATGAATAATGACTATTATTAATCTCTTAATATTCTAAATAAATTACTCTTTGTAAGGACAAAAAAACTATCAATTCAATAACATAATGCATAGGAAAATGTAGCTGTAGAATAAATTCCAGTGTTAGTAATAGCAAAGTGGAAAGTATATATTCTACTACTTTCCCTACTTCAAGACTTTTCTTAAGGCAGTTTTTTAAAATATTTATTTATTTGTACAGCATTCTGCCTACATGTATCCCTGCAGGCCAGAAGAGGGCACCAGATTTAGATCTCATTACAGATGGTTGTGACCCACCATGTGGATGCTGAGAATTGAACTCAGGACCTCTGGAAGAGCAGCCAGTGCTTTTAACTGCTTAGCCATCTTTCCAGCCCCTGCTTCAAGACTTTTAAAGTTGTAATTATCTCTACACACAATACACATTTGCACCAATGGGTCAGAGTGAAACATGTTTCTACCTCTATTTTAGGTAATAATTTATCTTCATAAACTAAGATAAAATAATTTCTAGGAATTAAGGTGGTAAAGGGGCTGTCTAAAACATAAATCCCTAGGTTCAATTTAACCACTGCAAAAAAAATTGTAATCAGGGATTTTAAAATTTTATTGATATAGCTAGCTTGGTTATAATCCAAAGTCTCAATTATTGTGCCAGTTAGTTTTATGTCAACTCGATACAAAGACAGTTATTTTGAAAGAAGGAGCCTCAACTGAGAAAACACCCCCTTACTGGATTATCCAGTGGGTAAACCTCTAGTGTACTTACTTGATTGATGACTGGAATGGGAGGACACAGCTCCCTGTGGGCAGTGTCATCCCTAAGTTGGTGGTCCTGGGTGCTATAAGAAAGCAGGCTGAGCAAGCCATGAGGAGCAAGCCCGTGAGCAGCACCCTTCCATGGCCTCACATCAGCTCCTGCCTCCAGGTTCCTGCTCTGTTTTGAGTTCCTGTTCTGACTTCCCTCAGTGATGGACTGTGATGGGGAACTTTAAGCTGAAAAAGTCCTCTTCTTCCAAAGTTATTTTCAGTCATGGTGCTTTATCACACCAAAAGAAATGCTAATAACTAAATAATATCATATCCACGTGATACTATGTAATTAGCAATTATTTTTAGTTTTTACTTTACAACAAATACCTTGTCAAAGCAATTATAATTCCTTTTTTACAATGTGTATATTTCTAACTTAATAGTAACTAGCAATAATAAATAATTTTAAGACATTCTTTAGAATTACAGTCACCTAAATTGGTGATTATTACTAGCCACAGACAAGGACATGAGTAATTTGTGTAATAGTACCTCTTAACATATTCATCTGACACTCTATGTAAACTGTAAGTAGTACCATCCCTAGGCTGGCAGTCCTGGATCAATAAGGACTCACTAACTAGGTGTAGTAAATTATTAGGAAATATGCCTGCATGTAACAAGCATTCATAAGCACAAAAAATAAAATAGTAGTGGTTGATGGTGTGAGAACCAATAACCTGTAACAAATAAAGTCAAATACCACGTTGTACCTTAAAGAAAGTTACAAATTAACTAAATATGTTTCTCCTCAGTTTCCCAAGAAAAATGGAATAAGCAGCGATAAATAGCCCACTCATTCAGTCTATAGATTTTCTCAAATGAATAGTCAATACACACGTGTTAATTAATTACTATAACTCTAAGAGCAAACCTAAAATTTAAACAGAAATGCTGAATTACAAAAGTGATGTCTGCAAATACTGCAAGCAGCCCAGTACTGGGGACACCTTTCAGGGTAGATTCTCAAAAAAATGTCTTCAGTTGATTTTTAAGCGTAAATTCTAATATCCAGTCTAGGGTTTCTGACATCCTTTTAATCCAAGTGCCAAATTTATTTTAAAATAACTGGCAATTCAGTATTTTTCAGAAGTTCAAGTAAGAGTACAACAATACGTGTACTTATTGTCCCAACAAAGGACCTTAGCAAGGAAAGCCAAGAATCTGTTTGCATTATTTAAAAGCTTCTTTCGTAATTAAAATATGTAACTAGCTAGCCAGCCTCAGAACTAGAGTGGTTACAGTTTATGCTTTAAAAAAAAAAAAAAAACTACCTTGATCTGTTGTCTTCGCAGCATGGCAAGCTCTCGCATGTCTCGGAATGGCTGAAGTAAATACTGGTAGAGTTCAGTTGTAGCCTCTGCAAGACAGCTGTAGGCTTCATCCTCCATCTGATATAAGTCCAAAAGCTCCACCATGCTCTCTATAGTCTTGTGCTTGTCCAAGAGCTGCAAACAAAAAGTTTCAATGCTAAGAAAACTAAATCCGGTAACCGATAATAAATACTGTACTTGATTTTGACCCAGAATCAAGAGGTTACTAAACAGACGATTTGCATGTTATCACTCCTCTCCATATTTTAAGTGTCTTACTATATATAAGAGACCTGACTCATTAGGGGTGAAGGAGTACATACTACCTTCCTGTCTTTAATCCTCATCTAGTAGTGCTCTCTAATCATATAATGAAACAAAATAATATCAAAAAAACCACTTTATTACTGTGCTGGTGAGTTGCTGACACAAATCTACATACATTTGGGAAGAAGGACTCTCAACTGAGGATTGCCTCCATCAGACTAGCCTGTGGACATGTCCATGGGGGCATTTTCTTCCTTACTAATTGATGCAGGAGGCTCAGCGATGCCATCCTGGACAACGGGCCTGAGTTAATAAGGTAGCTGAGCAGAAGCTATGGAGAAGCTTAATGTAATCCTTATCTATAGAGTGAGTGGGAAAGTTACCTCAGCTACATGAGCTCCTCTGTCAAAAACTACCACCAGCACAAAGTACGCACACAGCTAAAAGTAACAGCTAAACCCCAGCACCTTCCTTCCAAGTATCAAGACAGACCTGTTTTAGGCCATAAATAAGTTTTAAACTGAACAGAACAGAACTAGAGTATTAAGAACTTTAAAAAAAACACACACAGTGAAATTACAATAGCTGGAAAGCTCTCAAAACTCTAAGTTAGGGACTGGAGAGATGGCTCTGCACTGGCTGTTCTTACAAAGGAGCTCTGTTCAGACCCCAGCAATGAGTTCTAATTTGAGTCAAGAGTGCCCACCTTCACCATGACCTACCACTCCAAGGATGCTGCCCGCTACACACATCAGAAACAATAAAAACAGTAGGGAAGGATCAAACCAGACTTTCTTTGGTGGGGGCAGGCATCCTAAATTTTTAATGAATCATAAGCTATTCATTTATACCTGCAAAGGCAATAAATCCTTGAAAGAAAAAGTAGATGAATTTTATCTTTAATTCTACTTGAAAATGAAACACTTTTGTTAAAATTATTAAACACCATGTTTCACAAACACCAAAATAAGAAATGAGAAAAAACAAATGACAGCAACATGTCTAAGTAACAAAACTCTCCCTCTTCCTTCATTGTTACTTAACTATGAAATCTACAACAATTCAAAATTAGAAAACCTCAGCTACTAAGTAGGCTTCTTTGAATTCTGCTTTCAAGAACACCAAAGTCAATGTGGTGCCAATACTTACAGATACTACTTTCTGCCAAAATAAATGTACAAGAACTAAGGCAGAAATCAGTTTTCAAGTATTAAAATACTTATCTAGCATTTCCTGACATGACTTTTACTCTCTAACAGGGCAATACTCAACAATGCAGCAACTAAACGTAATACTCTTGCAGAAACCCAGGGCATCTCACCTAACAATACTAATTTATTAATCTGTGTTTGCTATAAAGTTTCATGTTTTTCCAACACTAGATTTCTTTAAAAGCAATGATAACTGCATTTTAAATTCAATTATATTTCTAGTTTAATCTAAGTAATCTTAAATGAAAAGCGCTTAAAACCACAACACAATTGAAATTGTAACTCATGATAAAGGAATTCAATGAGAACTGGCACATGGGGTGAGTGCTCACCAATATACCTAGTACAGTGAACAGGAGAGCAAAAAAAGGAGAGGGAAGGAAGGCAAGCACTATTCAACTAAGGAAAAACTGGAAAAGTTCAGAGAATAAGCACACTGCTTTGGACACTCGCAGGTTATAAACTGTGACATACACATGAGTAGAAAGAAATCATGACAATTAGAATATTTGGATTATTGAGGCTGTCAGGGATACAGAAGAACAGAGAATTTAAAATATGAGAAGTATCTAAATGAGGCTAATAAAAGCTTGAGAAATTTGAAAGCATTCACTGAGACACCAAGAATGCAGCTGTACCTGGATATGAGTAAAACATCCCTGCGAAGTATTTTCTAAGGGCTCAAAGGCAATCAGCACAAACACAGCAACAGAAGAGATAAGTAGAGAAGTGGGGGCGGGAAAGTAAAGCTCTGTATTCTTTCTGCTTCAAGATCTGACTTGAAGGCTGGAGAGCACTGGCAGCTCTCCCAAAGGGCCCCTAGTCAGCACCCACAGCAGCTCAAAACCACCCGTGTCTGTAACTCCAGACCTACATCATCTAATACCCTCTCTTCTGGTCTCCACAGGCACTATATACACACGGGGTGGTACAGACATACAAGCAGGCTGAACACCTATAAACATAATTAATAAAGGTTTGGGGTTTGTTTTTTTACTGACAAAGCTCTTCAGCAATTTTAGGGAATTACTCCACAAACAGAGAAGACACAAAGTAAAAATTTACCAAGCATAACACATAAGACACAAAGTAAAAATTTACCAAGCATAACACATAACTACCTAAGCCTAATAAGTAAAACAAATATGTGTGTGTGTGTGTGTGTGTGATTGAGGGTTGAACCTTGTTTACACAAGCTAAGCAAACACTTCATTACTTACTTGTATTTCCAATCCTTCTTCCCTTTGTCCTTGAGACAGTCTCATACAGCTCAGACTAGCCTTGAACTCTCTAAGCATCCAAACTGGACCTTGAGCTGAACTTCTGATCCTTCTGCCCCTACCTCCCAAACACTGAGCATCTGAACCCAGGGTTTTCTGCACCGGAGACAAGCATTCTGCCAACAGAGATATCCAGCTTTTTTTGAAAGGGTCTCACTACACAGCTCTGGCTAACCTGCTATGTAGACAGATCCTCCTGCCTCTGCCTCCTTAAGAGTGGTAGGATTAAAGATGAACCATCATGTTCACCCCCACTCCCCAGTTTTTTGTTCTGCCAAAGTCTTTAGGTTACTTGGGCTCCTCCTGTAGCTCAAATAGGGGTTGAACTTGCAATTCTACTCCAGTCTCCTAAGCAGCTGGGATTACAAGCTTGCATCAAACCCCTCTAGACATCTTTCAATTTGTTTCCATCTCACAGTAATCCTGTTAAGAATGGCTCTTACCCTAAGAGATTTCAACCTTAAGTCTAAAGTCTGCTTAATGAAAAATTCCTCAAACACAAGGACATACAGTTTCCTTTAGTTTCTTAAAGGAGTTGCTAACAACTTAAATTTCTTTTTCAGGTGAGCTCACAGACCTAATAAGGAGAAGAGTGGGTCTAGAAGGAGGAGCAGAAGGAAAAAAGGTGAGGACGGGGAGACAGTGAAACCGGTACAAAGTCACAGAAGAATAAATGAGTGTTCTATTACATAGGTCACTACTATGTAGTTACTACAGGTTCATATAATCCAAAATAACAAAGATTTTAAAGAACTAAATGTATGAGATGATACCTGAATATCCGTATTAGATCAGTATGTAATATATAAATGTACCAAACTACTAGCTAGTGCCATAGAAACATAATGATTGAGAATAAAAGAAACAACTGCCTCTTTTCTTCAGAAATGGGTACTAGAATCATCTTTCTAACTACATGAGATACACTTTGTCACTATGATTAAAAAAAAAAAACTGGCACAGACAGCAGCAATCCCAGCACAATTACAATGCCATCACACCCTAAGCTTTCATACTCATCACTGACTCACACACAACTTTTAATCCTGCAAGACCCATTCATTGATACTGCCTTACACAGAGACACATTTTTACAGTGCCCCTTCTGTTTGGATACACAAATGTTCATTGTGTTATAACTGGTTACTGAATTCCATATAGTTGTATGTTATGCAGAATGTAACTTAGAAGCAACAGACCACAGCATGTGGCTTAAGTGTACAGTGCAATAACACCTACATTTATGTAAGGACAGTGTAAGAAACTGACTTATACCACTCCTTCCCAAATAGGAAGATACTTTCAAAGAAACTGACATATAAAATTACGCTTCACAAGCATAAAACTCTGGGGGAATGACTCAGTCATTCAACTATGCAAACAAAGGACCTGAGTTCAGATACCTACCACCCACATAAGAACCCAGACAAAAAGTCTGTGCCTGGTGGTATGCACTTATAATCCCAACGCTGGGGAGGCAAAGACACAGATTCCTGAAGCTCAAGGGCTTAGCCTGTGTCATAAAGTAAGGTGGAGAGCAACTGAGGAAGTCACCCAGCACTGACCTCTGGCCTCCACAGGCAAACACACACACACACACACACACACACACACACACACACACACACACACACACACACACACACACACACCAGCACGTATATAATGTAAACTAAGTAAGTCATAAAACTGGGCTGGACATGGTGGAGCACGTCTACTAAATAGAGCCAAGAGGATCAGAAGTTCAAGGTCACCTCTGGCTATATGAGACCCTGTCTCTAAACAAAACTCTTTTGAAAAGCATGCCAAAAGTAAAGATGGAAGTCAATTACAGGGAGTTCTCAACTCTCAGAAAAGTCATACCCTAAAGGCACATTATATATTCTCCCACAAAGACAGTATTTTTTGACTGCACAATCCATGACTACTCAAGACCAAGGTAAACATGTATAAGTGAAATTTTAAAAAAACAAAACATTTTGCAAGAGCAAATAATAAAATACTGATGAAAACAGCCAGCACTTAAAAAGTAGAAAGTACGGCTCTCCCTGTAAGCAACCTGAGGTAACCTGTGAAGATGGTTCGCTACTTTCTCAACCCAGAAAACCCTACAAAATCATGCAAGTCAAGAGGTTCAAATCTCCAGGTTCACTTTAAGAATACCCGTGAAACTGCCCAGGCCATCAAGGGTATGCATATCTGGAAAGCCACTAAATGTCTGAAGGATGTCACTTTGAAGAAGCAATGTGTGCCGTTCCGGCCGTACAATGGTGGAGTCGGCAGGTGCGCCCAGGCCAAACGGTGGGGCTGGACACAGGGTCTAGACGTAGATTCTCTGGTCACCGAACACATCCAGGTGAACAAAGCACCTAAGATGCATCGACAATCTTACAGAGCTCACGGCCGGATTAACCCATACATGAGCTCCCCCTGCCACATCGAGATGATCCTCACGGAAAAGGAACAGATTGTTCCAAAGCACAGAAGAGATATCCCAGAAAAAAATGAAGAAACAAAAACTTACAGCACTGGAATAAATTCAGCATAAACTAAATGTAGATAAAAGTTAAAGAAAAAAAAGAAGAAAGCAGGAAAAAATTAGAACAGATGAGTATAATGCAGTGGCTTTCAACCTTTCTAACACTGCAACCCTTTAATACAATTCCTCATGTTGTGACGACCCCAACCATAAAATTATTTTGTTGCCACTTCATAATTATAGTTTTGCTGCTGTTGTGAATAGTAATGTAAATATCTGATATGCAAGATATCTGATGTAAGGTGGAGACCCATAGGTTGAGAACCACTGGAATAATGTGCAGTAAAGTTTAAGGAGCTACATTTTTTGGTTTGGTTTGGTTATGGTTTTTCAAGACAGGGTTTCTCTGGCTGTCCTGGAACTTGATTTGGAGACTCAAACTCAGAGATCCACCCACTACTGTTCCAAATGCTGAGACTAAAGGTGTATGACACTATCAACCAGCTACATTGTCGTTTTTATGTTTTGTTTTTAATTGTTTTACTTTGAGACAGTGTCTCTATGCAGCACTGACTGTCTGTAGCTCATCATATAGACCAGGCTGGCCTGGATCTTATAGAGATCTGCCTGCCTCTGCCTCTCTCCTAGTACTGGGATTAAAGGTGTAGGCTACCATGCCTGGCTAAGGGGCATTTGTATTATCAGCTATGCCTAGGTACTGACAAGAGAACTCTTGAGTATTATTTAATTGTTTAGCTATTAATGATTATAATGCTAAAGGTCAAACATAGGGTCTTACTCATGTTATAAATATGCTTTGTCACCAAACTACACTTCCTATTCCAGAAACTATTTAATGAATAAATTAGGGAATGTAATTTAAGGACTGCTAGGTCAGTATTTAAGTTATCCCTCTGCAAATGTAATCAAGCTTGTCTGATATGCTTGTAAGTAAAAGGAAAGTATAGAAAAGATGGATAAGATTTATAAGAAATTATTAAAGAATAATGATTGTCAGGCAAAGTAGTTCACACCTGTAGTCCCAGCTCCATGGAACGCTGGGGTAGATCATTTGAGACCTGGAGTTCAATAGGAATGGCCCCCATAGGCTCACATACTTGAATGCTTAGTCATTAGGAAGTGATGCTACTTGACTGGGATTAGGAAGTGTGGCCTTGCTGGAGTGAGTGTAGCCTTGTTGGAGGAAGTCTATTGTGGGGAGTGGGTTTTGTGGTTTCTCCCTTCCTGCTGCCTGCTGGTCTGGATGTAGAACTCTCAAATACCTCTCCAGCAACATATCCACCTGCATATAATCATGCTTCCTGCCATAACAATAATGGACTAACCCTCTGAACTATAAGCAAGCCCCAATTAAATGTTTTCCTTTATAAGAGTTGCCATGGTCATGGTGTCTCCACAGCAATAGGGCATTAAGATACAGTAAAACTGTCTCAAAAACTAAAATCCAAACAATCAAAGGGGTGTCAAGGACTTAGTTCAGAAGTAGAGTGCATGCCTGACAGGAAAAAAAGCTCTGGGATGTGGGTGGGAAGAATTAAAATTATAACCAACTGTACCAAAAGGACCACCATATCCTATAAAGTCAACCAAAATAATTAGATACATAGGTACCAGCAACATGTGTCTTGGGAGCCATGGAAGAGTTTCTGATAATGCACAAAGACAAGACCAACCTGCTATTCTATTAAGATGTTGTACAATTATGGGAATATTTTACCTTTGTGGGACCAACTTCATTATCACAAACATGGCTTTGAATTACCAACCTGGTTTTTAGTAGAAATGGGTTTGGATTTCAAAGGAATCTAACAGTCAACTAGTGTTAAGTATCTTAGGGGAAAGTAAATGGTAGTTTTTATTTACTGTGAGTTTCTATCTATTAGGCATAAGGCAAGTACATCTCACTAATGACCTTATGTTATAAAGCAGGTACAATTTTACAGCACTTCAGAAATAAAAGGACCAGAAGTAAAGTTCAATAACTTCCCAAAAGTTTGGTCCAGGAAAAAGTTATCAGTGGCTCCCAGACTAACTCATGCTCTTAACTATACTTCACCATATGGCCTGTACTCGTGGCCAGTTTGTTCTTAAAGAGTGAAAAATGGTAAATGGAATGGGGCAACTGGAAAATGGCAGAGTTAAACAAGATTTGAAAAGAACAAAAACATACTTACTTTTGGATTCCTCCCAATTTCAATCTATAAATTCTAAGCATACTGATGCTTAAGACAAGACCTTTTCCTTTACCTAATCTATGTCAGGCAATTTTCACTGAGACAAATAAAACAACTTTAATAAACTAGCTTCAGGTTCCACATAACTTAACCAAGAAAACCAGCTCAAGAGTCAACTCTGAGGAACTCCAGAGAGCCAGAGCGAAACAAGCTGTTTACAAAAGCAGTATCAACATGGACATAATTTCCTTTTAATAGAATAACAAATATTATTCCCTTTAAGTTTTCAAGGTTTAATATTGCTATTACAAAGTTAATTCATATTTTTATAGCCTTCATTAACGCTACTTGCTATTATCTTTTTATTTAATTTCCTACTGCCAAAAAAATGCACTTAAGCAATTTGGAGGAGGACTTCAAACTAAAAACAAGACAAGAGACATCTCTCACCCCACTTTCAGATCTACCAAGCAGCCCAGTAGTGGTGGTGGCACACGCCTTTAATCCCAGCACTCAGGAGATCCTGGACTGTATAAAAATAGAGTAAGCTGAGTGCTAGTGTTCCCCTTTCTGCTCACCAACTGCAAGGGAGCAATGTTACCAACTGTTTCATGCTGCCATGGCTTCACCACCATGATTAACAGCAACCTGTCCAAGAAAAGAAATCCTTCCACCCATCCATGCTTCTGACAGGTAGTTTGTTCCAGCATATGTAACAGTCCTGGTATCTCAATATGTCTGACCCTGTGCTGTTTCCAGAAGTTAGATACTGTGTGACAAAATACTAGAAAAGCAAAAATAATTTTATGAACTATACCAAAAATCCCCAAGAACTATTTATAGTCTGTTGTGGTGTGCATATGGCCTGCCACTTAAAGTTCATGTGTTTAAGGATTTGTCAGACAGTGTCACTATTTAGAAGTGATCTACTGATAGACTCATAGTTGAATGGGCTAATAGACGGTGAAGGCTCTCCAGAAGACGGTCACTGGTAGTGTGCCTCTGAAAGATGTATCTTGTCCATGGCCATCTGAGATGGGCAACCCAGCTCCATCACCCCCTCTCCGTCATGACAGTTTGCCTTATCTCAGGTTCAAACACGAGTAACCATGAACTGGAACTGTGAGCCAACATCTTTCCTCTTTTAAGTTGCTGTGTCAAGCATCCCTCATGGCAATACAGTAAAAACTAAGTCTTCAATGCCTTCATCTTAACCTTGGAAATCAATCCTATCAGTAGCAGAGAACTAGGCAGATTCAGAGGAACCACATCTTAGTCTTTTACAGAGTAAAGAGCCACAAGAAATTTCTCATTACAAGAAAACAAGCACACAGATATTTAAACAACAGATAGCCCACCTTTTGTTTTCCGTTGGTAATAGTATTTTAGTCACAAAAGGCCAAGTTAATAATAATGGAGAATACTCACACCAATTAAGTTATAGGTAAAGGTTTAGGAAATGAAGGCAACTATAACCCACACCTTCTTTCTCCCTTCCAAACATATACATCATATTACTAAGGATTTTGTACAAGTTGGCCCTGTTTTAGAAAGGAGGAATCAAACCCAGATGTGATGTGTGAACTAATTTGACTGGGCACTATGCACCCTTGAACCCCTTCTAAAGGATTCAAAGAGTGGAAGCATTTAGATAAGTGGTTCTCAACTTGTGGGTCTGGATGCCTTCAGAAGGGTTGCCTGAAACCATGGAAAACATATTTATGTTTCATAACAGTAGCAAAATTATAGTTAGGTAGCAAAAAAACAATTTTACAGTTGGAGGCCACCACATGAGGAGCTGTTTTAAAGGGTCACAGCATTAGGTAGGTTGAGAACCACTGATTTAGATCAAGAAATTCAAAAGAACCAGGTAGGCTACCTTTGTAATTCCAGCATAGGGAAAATAAAGGCAGAAGGATAAGGAATTCAAGAGCAGCCTGGGCTCCCTTCTAGTTACTTTATTTTTGTCAAGGAAAGGAAGCAAGAAAAAGAAACCAAACAAGTAGCACGTTATGGCAGAAAAAGCACAAAGTTGGTAAAACAGGCCTAGGTCTGTATCTGAATTCTGTCACTGCTTAACAGTTTAACTTTGCCAAACCCAACACCATTTTAAGCCTCAACTTTAGCTTCTATATAGGCAGACATCCACTTGGACTGAAGATGTAACTCAATGGTAGAGTACTGTCTAGCTGGGCTCCACCAGGAATACTCAGAGTTTGACACCTACGCCATACTTATTAGAAGCCACCTTTGTAAATGCCAGGTAGTTGTGATTTCATGCAGTCCTAACTTGCAAGAGACTTAAGAGACTAAATAGCTGAGCATGCCATCAGAAGTAATGAGTCCTAATCAAATTCAGACTGCTCTGACTCCAAACCCTGGCAAGATGATCAGTGTGCTTCTTTGGAAGCACTTTCTGCTCTCAATGGATTTAACTCAGTTAGAATTCAGTATATTTACATAACAATCAATTCCAAAGTAAACAGAGTTTTAGATCTTAAGTAAGCCTCTAACAAAATCGAGGTTTGAGCTAAAATGCCCAAATGAACCACCTGAAAAATAGTTATGATTATACAAGAAACCATTACTTAAAAATCTAGGTCCAAGTTAAGTTCGAAGCTACCTGTGTGCACACACAGTAATCAAACATTAGCTTTGAACAACTACCAAGATCTACTACTACACTGTTCAAAGAGGCCTTGGTAGTCCTTGTATTCATATAAAAATTGCCTGTATGCCATATAAATAGCAGATACTACAATAAACCCATGTAAAAAGTTCAAGACAAAAATACAAATAACAAATATTACATTTTACTTAGACTGAGGCTTTTAGTATATAATCTTAGAATGTGTCTGTCACCTAAAAATAATTAATACTGTATTCTCGTATAACATGTAAATCCTCATGAACTATAACCTCCAGGTGTGAATTATAAACAAAAACTTTCCAACAGCTCCCCCATACCAATTTTTCTTCTTCCTTTTTTTTTTTTTTTTTTTTTTGCCATACTAGGAATTAACCTAGGTCTCGCCCACCGTACGCAAGTGCTCTACCATTGGTCTATCTCCCCAGCTCTTTAGTTGTTTGATAGGATTCCACTTAAATTCACTCAGGCAAGTCTTAAGCTTGTGACTCTCCCACCTTGGCCTCCCTGAGTGGCTGACACCAAAAACCTGGTAACTCATATTAAACTTTAAGGGTATTACAAATGCTAAAACTCCAATTCAAGTGTCACAACCTTACATAGCACAGCCAATTATTTGCAATAGTGGCTTTTGTTCTGGTTGTTGTTGATTTTTATGTTTGAGACAAGGTCTCGAGAATTCCAGGTTGGCTTCAACTTGCTACACAATGGGTAGCCTTGAACTTCTGATCCTCCTGCCCCTCACTCAAAAGTGCTGAGACAGCAGGCAAGGGATACTACACCAAGGTTCCAGTGCAGGGGACTGAAACCAGGGCTTCATGTCAGGCAAGCACTCCATAAACTAGGCTTCCAGCCCCCATTCTTTTTTGGTATTTAAAAGTTAACAAGCCAGGTGTTGGGACCCCCACATTCTCCCTGTCAGGAGGCTAAGGGAGAAGGATCATAAACCCAACGACAGCCTCAAAATCTAAAAACTAACGATTTTAAGAGAATTTTAATGTTTTAAATCATCTTCTCTGAAGAATATACATGTATCAACTTATAAAAATTGCATTCACCTACAATTTGATATGAAAAGGATATGCCTTACCCATAATATTGAGTGCTCTGAACCAGTGGTAGCAAAACAAGGAATTCAACTGTGTCAAGGTCACTGACATTTGTTACAATGTTGTTTTACACTTTTTTTCTTTTTGGTTTTTTGAGATAGGTTTTCTCTATTTAACAGCCTTGGCTGCCCTGGAATTCATTCTGTATAGTCCAAGCTGGCCTCAAACTCACAGAGATCTGCCTACCTCTGTCTCCCTCCCAAGTACTGGGATTAAAGGGGTATACCAACATGACCTAGCTACTTTTTTTAAGGGGAGGGCTGAAGATGTGGTTCAGTGGTAAAGGATTGTTTACGAATTATAATAAATATCTTGTTTCCGAAGGAAAAAAAGGCTTTAAAAATATTTTATTGTTTTGTTCCTCTACTAAAGAAAATAAAGCTGTCAAATGTGGTGGTTTACACCTGTAATTCCAGCACTCAGAGGTGAGTCAGAAAGATCAAGAGTTTGAGGCCAACTTGAGCTACATATTGGTAAATTTCCAATCCACTTTGGCTACAGAATGAGACCTTACTTTAAAAATTACCAAAAAGTTAAAAAACACCTTAAAGAGAGTAAAATAAGCCGGTCGGTGGTGGTGCACACCTTAGATCCCAGCAAACACTTGTTTCTCACTTATCACACACGGTATTTTTACAACTTCCTTAGTCAAAGCTCTTCACTAATAGGTGCATCTTCAGTCCCAGCACTTGGGACTCACACCAGAGACAGAGGCAGGCAGATCTCAGTGAGTTGGAGGCCAAGGGTCTACAAAGCCAGTTCCAGAACAGGCTCCAAAGCTACACAGTGAAACCCTATCTCAAAAAACAAAAAACCAAAACAAAAAATTAGTTAATAAAGTTCTTTTAGAAAAAAAACTAACTCTCAAAATTGAGTTCTACAAACTAAAGTTTTTGGGAGCTCATTTTTGATCCATTTAAATTTTAAAAAGCAGGCCGGGTGGTGGTGGTGCACACCTTTAATCCCAGCACTCGGGAGGCAGAGCCAGGCGGATCTCTGTGAGTTCGAGGCCGGGCTGGACCGACAGCCTCCAAAACAATACAGAGAAACCCTGTCTCCTAAAAAAAAAAAAAATTAAAAAGCAAAAACAACCACCTTTGTTAGCTACCTTTGAGTATCACTAAAGTTGAAGGAGACATCTCTAAATTAGGGATTAAAAAGCTTCTAGTTTGGAAAACACTTGCTATCTATAATTTCTAGTTGGAGAAACTAACATACATACACATACACACATAATTGAGTAGTAAAAAAACGTTTTAGAAAATTAAAATAGAGGTTAACATGAACACTAGAAAGAATACTTGTCACTTCTGTCCAAAAAGATATCAAGGTAGTAGTCTCCAAAGTGAGATAATAAAGGGGGAATGAAAACAGATCCCTTGAACTCTAGGATGAGATTATTATGGATGATGTTTACCATACACTAAACCAAAGGGAAGGAGTAAAGAATCCTTTTTTTCCTTTCAAGACAAGGTGTCACTAAGTGTTTCTGGCTGTCCTAGAACTCACTATTCAGAACAGGCTGGCCGCAACTCACAAAGATCCACCTGCCCCTGCCTCCTGAGGAAGTCCCAAGTTCTGGAACTGAAGATGCACCTACTAGTGAAGAGTCTTGATTAAGGAAGTTGTAAAAATACTGTGTATGATGTAAGTGAGAAACAAGTGTTTGCTAAATACTTCAGTCTAGCAAAGAGAAACACCTAATATTATATGGAGAAACCCAGAATGTCTCAGTTTCCTAGCCTAACAGCACATATAACACACCACCCACCCACCCACCCACCCCCACACACACACACACACACACACACACACACACACAAGTCAGGAATAAAAAAAAATCCATGAAAAGGAGCTTTTCTCAATCCCAAATCCAACTACGATATATAGTGACATTAAAATAGTAAATTGCTTTGAAAAAGTTTCAACAGAAGTTGGTAAAGAGGCGTGACTTTATAACACACTGCAGAAATCCGTACGTATGGTCATTCAGGTATATCCCCCTTTTACTTCCTGTCATTTAAAGAATTAAAGAGTATGGAAAAGTTTACACACTACAAACAAAAGATACATAATGAAGCTGGGCAATGGTGGCATATGCTGTAATCCCAGTGCTTGGGAGACAAAGGCAGAGGCAGGAGGATCTCAGTGAGTTCGAGGCCAGCCTGGTCTACAAATCAAGTTCCAGGACAGCCCCAACTGTTACACAGAGAAACTCTGTCCTGGAAACACACACACACACACAAATCAAAACAAGCAAACAAACAAAGCATAATGAGCATTCCTGCCCGTGACCTTTCTTCTCCCTAAAACAAGAGTGAAACTTGAGCCATCTATAAAGACTTGATAGTCTAAGAATTTGTGTCAGTTGTCATTTGGACAAGTCAACACACTTAAAAATGAATTTAAGGCTGGGGTGTAGCTCAGGGGTACACTTTCAGCACCGCAAAACACTGGAAGGTAAAATTTCATAGCCTCCTACAAGAGGATCAAAAAAAGGAGATCAACTTTGCTCCATAAGTCAACTATCTTGAATACATAACCATGACACCTGGAAAGAACAGTTGATGTCCGGGCAAGTTACTGTGGCTTAGGGGCAGAGTAACATACACTGAGTTCAAGTTTACAGAACACCCATTTTCCTATGCTTTCATTTCTATCTATATTTAGTAAACTGGGCATTTATAAGAGAAAAAAAAGGGGGGGAGAAACCCTAAAGGCTTCCCAAAAGTCCTTCGCTAAGACAGATAAAGAAAGCTGGCTCGGGAACCCCTCCTGTTCTTCCTGTTCTCGTGGACAGAACACCCTGCGCACATCCCAAACCGAGGCTTCGGCCCTTGACAGTGAGCCACCAGAGCCAGGACGGCCGCGGGGACTAGACACTCACCTCCTGGATGCGCTTCCTCGCCCGCTGAAGCACCTCTTCGTAGCCCTTCTGCCGCAGCTCGCTGAGGCTTTCGTAATACTCCTCGGGATCATCGGTCTCGGTGAAGAGCACCTGGGAGAGGATCTTCCAGCCGCACGTGTCCAGGCCGTGGCCCAGGTAGACCTGGAGCTGGTAACACAGCGCGTCTATCTCCTGCTCGGTCATCTCGGGGGCGCCCCCGAACAGCACCGTCCACATGCCGGACGGCTCTTCGGGGAACACCGGTAGACACGGCTCCAGCTGGGAGTTCACAGAGCACAGCTGCTGGTGCACGGCCCGCAGATCCTGGAAGGAGAAGAGCCCGGCCCAGCTGCACTCTTCAGCGGGGGACTCCAGCTCCGCGGCGGACGGCGGAGGCTCCGAGTCGGGGAGCGGCGGTGGCGCCTCGTCCTCCCTCACCATTTCCAGCACCTCGATCTCCTCGGAGACCGCCCCGGAGGCACTCACCACCCGCACCGACGACACCGGGGACGCCGTGGAGGCTGGCGTGGCGGCGGCCGCATCTCGGGACTCCGCGCCTCTGCGAAGCGGGCTGGCCTTGGCCCGCGCGGGGCTACGGAGGGGACTCTCGGGTCCTTTGCCGGCCGGACCCCGGGGAGGATCCCCCCTCGTGCTGCGCGCGCTGCGCGGAGAAGAGCCACCCTCGGCCCAGGCCGGGCTCTTGCGCGGCCCGGGGCTCCGGACCGCCGTGGCAGAGGCAGCGGCCTCGGGCCGACCCCTGGTGGCCGGGCTGCCAGGCCCGCGACTCCCATCCGGCGCTGGAGCCCCCGCCTGTTCCCGGGAGCCGCTCCTCTGTCTCTGGGCCGTCCGGTTGTGGCAGGTTATGGCAAACTTGCCTTCGATCTCGTTCCAGGCCACAATGAACACGAACTTGTGCTTCTCGCGCTCGTCGAAGACGTGGGGCCGCACCGCCACCCAGTCGGACTCGAGCGTCTCCTCCAGCGCGAACGACATGGTAGCTCCAGTCCCCGGCCGAGTCCCCGCGGTGGCCGCGCCCCCAGCTCACCCTTGCCGGGCGCCTTCAGCCATCTTAGCGCTCGGGCCGCTCTCCCGCCGGCTCCTTTGTGGCGCGGCGCTCGGAAGAGACAATACGCGGCCCGGAGCAGGTAGTTCACATGGTCACGTGCGGCCGGATCTGTTTACAAGCCGCTCGCTGCGGCAGCGCGGGGCCCTGGGCCGCCGGGCCGGCCTGCGCGAGGCCGCGGGGCTGCGTGAGGCGCTGAGGCGCGCGTCCCGTCCGCCGCTCGCTGGGGCCGACCTCCCCGCCGCCGCTGCTCTGCCTCCCGCCGACCGCGCCGAGCCCGCGGGAACCCGAGACCAGACTCCTAAACTCGGCGTCTCAGCATCGCCACAATGTTGCCATTCGGCTGTGACGTCGACGGCTCCACGAGGGACGTAAACACGGGCACGTGCCGCACGCTGCTGACGCGGCGGAGGCGGCGCGCGTCGTGCCCGCGCGCCGGCGCCCCGCCCCTCCGCGTCCCCCAGCAGCGCCTGCGCGCCGCCGCGCTCCTGGCCCGCGCCACGCCTCCACTTTCCCGGCCGGGAGCTAGTGGCTGCTGCAGGCTCTAGCTGTATTGCAAAAGGAGAGAACAGCGGCTGCCAGACACACACACGAGTGGCCTTGAACCCCGGGCAAGGGGAGCAAAGGCAGAGGGACGCTAAGATTTTTTCCAGGGCCTCCCTTAATCCTGAAGGAATCTGGATGGACGCCTGTGTTCAAAAAGTAACCCAGTAAACAGTACGGGAACTCTTGCCACGCAGTACACAAGGTTAAGCCAAACTGTTCGCGTCTCCCCTCACATCCCTGAGACAAAACTACAAACAAGTATCCGAAGACAACTCGGTGGCACACTAGAACGATAGAAAAATTCAGTCATGTGTGAACATTTGTCTCAATATATCCGTTTTGTTTTGTTTTTTTTGCTTCAGCTTTCATCATTGTGTACTGTTATGAAAACCTCCTTGAGCAGACACTGGGCTAAAACCTTTTTGAAATTGTATTCAGTTATCTCGAGTTCTCAGACAACGCAAACAACAAAAAGTTTTATCGGCCCAGCATGGCAGTATATGACCATAATCCCAACACTTGTTAGTAGAATCAACAGGATCTTGGAATTCAAGGCCAGCCCCAGCTACAAAAGACTTTGTTTCAAAAACAAGCCATAAACATCTAGTTATTCATAGGAAACTATGCTTAAACATTCCCAACATTGCCTAGTAGGTTTATAATTCAGTTTGTATTATTGATGTCATATTTCCTGTCGATGCTCAAGTTATCTGTATAAATAAAAATTAGTTTTACTTTAAGCCACATTTCTAAAATGTATAAAAATGTTTGGGTTACCCTCGCATTGTCAGCTTCACTCAGCCTTGTATTGCCCTGACATCTAAATTAATCGTCAAAAGTTTTAGCCCCATCACTTGGCTGAACATGTTAGACCTTACACTTTTGCTTTGAAGCACATACCTCCTCTCAGATTTGAAAAAAAGACACTCAAAGGAAGATGCGCAAAAAAAGTTGAGAATTACTTCAACATGGTGCATACTTTGTATGAAACTGTATATATTCAAAGCTTGTATGTGCATTTATGTCAGCTCCCCTTGCAAATCAAAAATACACCTTTGAAAAGAGGGTTGGGTGTGGTGGCCTATAATATGTTAATATTACACAAAACTGTTCATCTTGATAAAAATATAACTAAGTTTTTTCTAGTACAGTTACTGACATGATCACTAGCTGTCTTTGTTCAATGCATTTTGCCTGAAGAATGCGAGCTAAATACGTTTAATAGAAACCCATGCCAGGCTTGGTGGCTCATGCCTGTAATCCCACCATTTGGGAGGCTGGTACAGGAAGATTGCCTTCTGTAGCCAGCCTAAACTACAGAGTTAAGCCCTGTCCCTCACAGAGCATTTTATGTATGTACACTTATTAGTTGTAATGTGTATCTACAGCTATAAAACTGCATCTTATCACAAAGCAGCAAGGGAAAAATGGGTTCATGGCTGCACAGGGGGTTTATACTTTCTCCTAACACTCTTGGCCACTGTGCTTTTCCAAAGAATAAGTCTCCATGTTTCATGTTTCCCCTATCTTAGTCATTGTTCTCCTAGAAGTGAAAAGAAACAAACCAAATTCCCATGACAGGTTACTGTAGTACTCTAGAATTCTTTATTTAGGTCTGTATCTGATTGTCAAGTGTGTAAATCACTCCCTGGGAATAAACTAAGTCACAGGGGAAAAAAAAATACACTATACTAACTTTGAAAAGGCTTTGAAACTACTGGGGGTTGTTTGGTAATCTGGGAAATACTTTAACGCTTTAGGCCTTTTAATAGAAACTTGAGTAGTTTAATTGTGATTTTTAATGGCATTTCCGCACACAGTATATCCATCCCCACAGTGCGGTACAATGTGGGTATGAAAGGGTTGAGTAACTTTAACTTTGCATGTGAGAAAACAGGAGCTCTGGACAGTTGGGATCAGTCCCAAGGGTTGGGGAGTGATTGACAAGTTAAGAGAGCAGGCTCTAAACCCTCTGCCAGCCTCACTGGCCTTTCCCAGAAATAGACCCTAAGAAGAAACTAGGAATATAAAGACTTGGGATGACCAGGGGCATGAGTTTTTTTGTTTTGTTTTGTTTTTTTGTTTGTTTTTTGTTTTTTGGGGTTTTTTTTTTTTTTTTTTGGTTTTTTGAGACAGGGTTTCTCTGTGGCTTTGGAGCCTGTCCTGGAACTCGCTTGGTAGACCAGACTTGGTCTCGAACTCACAGAGATCCGCCTGCCTCTGCCTCCCGAGTGCTGGGATTAAAGACGTGCGCCACCACCGCCTGGCGGGACATGAGTTTTAATATCTGTGAAAGACAAGAGGCGGAAGTGGGACTTGGCACCTTACTGCGCAGTTTGTAAAACTGCAGGACAGAGACTGTCTCTCAGGGGGTCCAACTCTGATGGAAATGTTAAGCCTTGTTTGGTCTTAGGCAAACCTGAGAAAAGCGTGAGATGAAAACTTGAAATTGGCTCAGAATACCCTAACTGCTGAGTACTGTCAGTTTGTCACTCCTTACAGCTGGAGTCAGCCTTTGCTGTTGTTGCTTAGTTACTATTTAGCTGAGACTGGTCTTGAACTTACCCACCTCCTACCTCAACCGTCCTGAGATTGTGGATGTGAACCACCGTATGTTCAGCCTGTAGCTGTGAGGGAGTGGTCTTCCATTTCTTTCTTTATTTAACTATTTAGTTTTTATTGAGACAGGGTGGCCTGGCCACGCTGGAACCCACCATATACACCAGGCTAGCCACTAACACACAGAAATCCACTTGCCTCCCAAGTGCTGAGATTAAAAGGACTTAATTCAGACATCTTCATGTCTATCACATTAGTTTGCCCTGTGAGCCACATGATTCCTTTCCATAAAAACATCTGGGGAGCTGCTCTTCCGGGGCTTCGGTAAGCCTCTTTTTTGAGGAAAAACATAGAAGCAGGACTAATTACAGACTCTATGACCTTAATTGCTTTCATGGACATACCCTACCTTGCTATCTCCTCCATTTCGCATTCCAGAGCCCCGAGTTCTCCCTGCTAGCATCAGTTGCTCACCTGGTGCTATGTCCCAAATCCTCCTTCCTGTGAGGTGGGAATCCTGGTAATTTTATTCATATATCATCCCAATTATTACATCACCATACATCTTATAATTAAGCAGGCATGGTGACACATGCCTGTAATCTTGGCATTTGGTAGGTGGATCAGGAGTTTCCAAAGGGGAAAAAGTCTACCAGGGCCAGCCACTCCAGTGCATCACTTGAGTTCTGTATGTATTCCTTCCTGCTTCCATCAATCTCTCGCCTCCTACTGGTCATGGTCAACGGGCTCTTATGAGCCACTGATTCTTTGTCTTGCTCTGGTTGAAAGAAATCAAAATATCCGGTGAAGATATTGCCTTACAGTTCAATGGGTCCTTTGCTATGTCCCTGGCATAAATAAATCCCTGACCCTGCAGAATCCAGAACTGTGGTGACTCCTGGGAGTCTCCAAGAGTGTAGAGAATGAGTCCATTCTTGCTTCTTTCTCTTGGTTCTCAGACTGATGCACTCTACCTACTGGAGACACAATGCCTTATAAATGTCCATAATTCATTGTCTGTATCGTGACAGACAATGGCTGTGAACCCAGTACTTTCCCTGTGCCTTCCACACACCAATACTGCACCTACCCAGCAACTTCTAGAGAAGACATTTATAATACATCAGCAAAGCAGGTCCTCTGATTGGATCCTATGATGTGTTGGGTCTGTAGACCACACATTGTATGAGCGGCTTGATATTGGTGCTGGCTAAGACTCGGAAGGCAGGAAAGGCAAACCCATACTCAGATAAAACATCTATTCCTATAAAGAAAAAAAAAAGGAAAAATCTCTTCCCAAATAAAGAAAAGGGCTCTCATGTAATAGTCCACCTTCTTCCAAGTACAAACTTCTCAAACAATAGTGTTACACAGGGGTTCAGCATTGTCTTATTTTGCTGATAAGGTGAGCCATCTAATAAGGCTCATTAGGTCAGTCTCAGTAGGTGAGGAGTCCATGGATGCATGTTTTCCACACACACTTTGGAGAGAGGGGTGGGAGGAGATCAGGGCCTAACCATGTAACTCTGTAGGCCTAGCAGGTGGGAAACTTGCTGAGTAGCTCTGCCTGCCTCTAGGTCCCAAACGCTGATATTAAATGCATACACCACCATGCCTGGCATAACCCACATTTTTCAAACCATACACAAACTCTGTGTCTGTCACTGTGGTCATTCACTTGCCTATCATCAGCTGAGTTGTTTTGATGCCCTCGCTGTGCAGGTACATTCTAGAGGGCATTAATGTGGTTTTTTGTTTGTTTGTTTGTTTGTTTGTTTTTGTTTTTGTTTTACGAGACAGGGTTTCTCTGTATTGTTTTGGAGGCTGTCAGTCCAGCCGGCATCGAACTCACAGAGATCCGCCTGCCTCTGCCTCCCGAGTGCTGGGATTAAAGGTGTGCGCCACCAATGCCCGGCACATTAATGTGGTTTTTAAAACCCTTCATGCCTCGTGCCCATTCCCGTGTCCTTGTACCTCCCTTCTTGTCTGTAATATTCCAATTTTTCTCTTTCCAGGCTCCTGACCTCCCTTCACTGCCCACTAATCTATACGCAGATTGACTTTGTGCCTTTCCTTTCACACTGCAGATGACTGGATGTATTTCATGAGCTCTGCCATCATTCATGGTCATCCCTGGGTAAGAGATTAATGTAAATAGAATCTAATTCACTCACACAGGGCATCCTAATGTACTCAAGTTGTACCAGTTCTGAGAAAATTCTACAACAGGTAGACATGGGACGACCCCACGTCAAATGGTCATGTATTCCAGCAATGTTCATATTGGGGAATACGTAGTCGTGGCCAATAGCAGCAATGAGTGCATGATTCCATCTTCTCTCTCATCTCTCTTACCTCCCGCTTTGAGTTTTGTTTTGAAACAAGAACTAGCTATGGTGTCCAAGATGACCTTGAGCCTACCATCCTTCTGCCTAGGCCTCTGCACCATGCTTGGCATCCATCTACATTTTAAAATCCTTAAAACAACATAGCAGGGCATTCCTCTCCCTGGTACATTGTCTCAACTCACCACCAGCGAACATTTAGAAATGGGACTATCATTTTACGAATGCTGTGTTTGCCTGTATGTGTGTGTGCACCTTTTGTGTTTGGTACCCAGGGAGGCCAGAAAGGGATAAAGGTTCCCATGGAACTGGAGTTATAGATGCTGTATGAGTGTTAGTAGCCAGACTCTAGTCTTCTCAAAGAGAAGCAATTAGTCAACAGCTGAGCCACCTAGGGATTATTATCTTTTATCAGGAACGCTGATGTTCCATTTACCATTAAGAATTTGGTGCTTGGGCCGGGCGGTGGTGGCGCACGCCTTTAATCCCAGCACTCAGGAGGCAGAGCCAGGCGAATCTCTGTGAGTTCCAAGCCGGGCTGGACCGACAGCCTCCAAAACAATACAGAGAAACCCTGTCTCGAAAAAAAACCAAAAAAAAAAAAATTGGTGCTTGTCTGGGTGGGGTGACAAAGACAGGCAGATCTCTGTGAGTTTGAGGCTGACCTGGTCTACATAATGAGTTCCTTATCAGCCAAGTCTATATAGTGTGACCCTGTCTCAGATAAGGCAAGTAATCAGACCCCCAAATCCACCTTCCTCTCTGTTCTCTGGGACCACATCTAGTGTCACCTTCGCTAGTTGGCTCTCTGGGAAACAAGCTACAAGAGAGTGAAGAATATAGGCATTTATACATGAACATCTATGAAAGCAAAAAGGAGACTGGGTTGAACAGAGGCATCAACTACCTATACTCAGACCTCAAAGCAAGAAGTCAAACCAGAGGGCAGGCTTGCAGCGCTGACTGTTAGAGAAACTGGTGGAATGGCCAGGCGCTGGTAGGAAAGCCTTGCTCTGTCATTGCGTGGGACCACCCCAAGAAGAACGTGACTTCGGCAGCCGTTGTCACAACTTATCATGGGCCAAAACCACTCAAGAAGTGTTTGATAGTGGAGCAATGGTGGTGAACGCCTTTAATCCCAGCACTCAGGAGGCAGAGGCAGGCCGATCTCGGGGAGTTCCAGGCCAGCCAGAGAAGTTACACTGGAGAAACCCTGTCTCAAAAACAAAAAAACAAATAAACAAACAAACAAAACGTGTTTGAGTTCAGATAAAAACTGAGACAAACTGGTTTGTTGTGGTGGCCATCTATAATCCAGGAGACTGAGGCAAGAGAACTTCAAGTTTGAGGTCATCTGGGCAAAATTATGTATCAAAAGAAAAAGAAGAAGAAAGGGAGGAAGGGAGGAAGGAAGAAAGAAAAATCAGATGAATCTGGAATCCTAAGGTGCTTGTCTTATTTCATGCAACTGGGTAGCAAGTCTCTACTTATGGGGAGGTCTGTACAGTGCTTGTCCACATCTGCCTTGATGACCCTTCATGGTGCTCTATATATGTCAATTCTAATTTGACATCCCAAGCAGTGACACTGAGGAACAAAGGACAGAATGAGAGGAGGGAAAAAATGGTGCCTCAAAGTCCTGGCATGGGTGGGAATGCCACATTCTACACAGTCTCAGAGATTGACCTAACTGGGGCAGCAAGGGAATGACACACACGAATGGGCACACCAACCCAGAGAAGGCGAATCAGATGGTCTGGGCCTTCTGATGGAAAAGCCACAGCAGCCCTAGAAGCTCAGTGTGTTTCTTATATACAGCTGAACTAGGAGGCTGGTTTACCTAATCTCAGGAGGAGCTATCTCTATAGGGGAGCAGTCTTCAAGTGGCACATATCCCAGGGAGAAAGCTGTGCATCATGGGACCAAAGCTGCGCATCCTAGAGAGAAAGCTGTGCATCATGGGGAGAAAGCTGTGCATCATGGGGAGAAGGCTATGGTGGGCATTTTCTGCTCACACTATCAACATTCACACTCAGATCTAAGGAAGGCTGTGGCATTCCTATGAGCTTTGGCACTCCCATAGGGCTGAGACATTGGCTCTTGTCAGCCACACACACCCACTCAGAACTTAACACACTCAGGCTTCCTCCACACTCCACATTGGAGGCACTGGAATGATAGAAAAATCACCCTCAGGGAAGTGACTGGAACTAAGCAGAAAAGGAGGATGTGGGATGTGTCTGGCTGTTACCTTCCTACATCCATGTCTCCAGAGTCAAGTTTCACCCCATGAAGAGCTTTAGGAAGACAGAGCCTGTGCCCAGAAGATCAGGATCACAACCGAGCTTGGGAATGAGGGAGAGAGGTTCCCATGTCAGAGAGGTTCCCTGAGCCAAGCCTGCAGCCACTAATCTGTGGGGATAGAGAGGGTTAGGGGTGTAGGAGAGAGAGACAGAGAGAGAGAGAGAGAGAGAGAGAGAGAGAGAGAGAGAGAGAGAGAGAGAGAGAGAGAGAGAGAGAGAGAAACACTGAGGCAGTGTGGGATAGCACAAGCCATGCATGCCTTTAGGGAGATCGTCAGTATGGAGAGTTAGAAGACAGGAAAGAGACATCCAATAAAACCTATGAAATGCATAGTCACAGACTTGACTGTTTCTTTAAAGCTTAAAAAATCTCTTCTTGCAAAAAAGGATGTGTGTTTTATGCATATATATTTGAAATCACAGGCAAACCAAAACAAAATTTTATTTAATTTTAAAGATATATACATGTTGACATTTGTTTTTTTGAGACAAGGTCTCTCTACATAGCCCTGGCTGTCCTGGAACTCTTTATGCAGACCAGGCCAACTTCAAACTCACAGAGCCACCTGCCTTTGCCTCCCAAACCCTGGGATTAAAGGCATGCCCTCCACACCTGGCCCAAGATTTGTATCATTTCAAGTTACATGCATGTGTGTGTCTATGTGTGGGTATTTACACATGTGATTGCAGGTGCTGCAGAGTTCAAGAAAGGGCATTAGATCCCTTGGAGCAGGAGTTACAGGAAGTTGCAAGCCACCTGAATTGGCTGCTGAGAGCTTAATTCAGATCATCCTTGAAAGGGCAGTATATAGCAGGTATGATGGCACACATATAATCCCAGCACTTGAGAGGCAGAGGCAGGTGAGTTCAAGGCCAGTCTGGCCTACATGGTGAGTCTGGAGACAGCCAGAGCTACACAGTGAGACCCCATCTCATAAGGAAGAGAGAGAGAAAGGGAGAGGGGGGGCATGCACTTGATCATTTTTCCACTGAGCCATCTCTCTAGTCCCCAAACAGTAAATTTTGTTTGTTTAATTAATCTATGTATGTTTTGCCCACATGTATATACATCTGTGTGCCACATGTACACCTATTGTGTAGGTGCTGGGAACTCAAACTGGGTTCTCTATAAGAATCGAATATTCTCTTAATTGCTGAGACATCATTCCAGCCTCATCAAAACAAGAAACCCCACCCCCTTTCAGACAGTGTTTCTCTGTGCAGCCCCAACATTCCTGGAATTCACTCTGTAGACCAGGTTAGCCCGGAACTCACAGAGATCCTCCTGCTGCAGCCTCCTGAGTGCTGGGATTAAATGCATACCCACCACACACTGCCTAAGAAAATTTAAATGCTTCCCAGAGACAAGTGCTTTACAATTTCTGCCACAGGCCTGAAAAAACAGTTTTGTTGTTAAAATGCTTGCCTAGCAAGCCCAAAACCTCAACACCACAAAAAACAAAACAAACAAAAAGCCCTTGGTGTATGTCTTATTACATCTGTTTCTGTTTATTTACATGAAAATGAGATCCCATTGTAAATACTACTCTGTAAACTATTCTTTGCCTAATGTGTCTTTAAAACATTACTATTTGTATTAATATTTTTAAAAAAAGAACTCATGATGCAATGTGGTAGTACCTGCCTGCGATCTCAGTATTGGGGAGGCAGAGGCAGAAGGGTTGCAAGTTAGAGGCTAGCCTGGGCTACACAGCAATACCAAGTTCAAAAACAAAACAAAGTCCAAAGAGAATTCCATTGTAAAGTTTTACATAATAATAGCCATTTAGGGCGTTTAATGAACACGTGTGTGTGCACATGCACACGTGTATTGCTGGGGATCGGATCTAGAGCAGGACATTTAGAGTGTGCATCCTTAATTATGTGTTTTCCTTCTTACATCCTGTCTAGGGGATCCTTTGAAACTCAGATATTTAAACACTGTTATTTAAAAATCCTCTAGGCAACAGACACAGGGTGGGATTAGAGGTGCAAGAGGTTTGAAAGGAACGCATTGACAAGGGAAAGAAGGGTGCTGGGGCTGAGATGTCCACCTGAACTCTGGGAAGAAAGGAAGGACAGAAAGGTCTCACAAAGCATCCTAGAATGGAATGTGGCTACCGACTTTCCGGCAAGGTCAGTGTGGGATGTAGTGATACTTTGTCATCTAACAAATAAAGCTTGCCAGATCTGAGTGCAGAGCTAAGCCACTCGAAGCCACACACCTAAGCCACTAGTTAGCCATAGAGGACAGGCAGTGGTGGCCACACCTTTCATCCCAGCACTTGGGAGACAGAGGCAGCCAGATGTCTGTGAGTTCAAGGCCACCCTGGGCTACATGAGAGTGAATCAGTCTAGAAGAGAAACAGAGCTCACACCTTTGATCCCAGCCCTTGGGATCCCATGCCTTCAATCTCAGCACTAGAGAGGAGTATAAGGCAGGAGCTTGGTGCCGTCTGAGGTTTGGTGGAGAGCATTGCAGTCTGCAGTCACTCTGAGGACAGGATCGACCTCCTTTGGCCTGAACCTTGGTAGAGGTAAGAACTCTCTAGTAGCTTGGCTGCTTTGCTTTTCTGATTTTCAGCTTGAACCCCAATATCTGTCTCTGGGTTTTTATTTTTTGTACAACAGTAGGGGTCTTCAAGAGGCCACTGTCTGACGGTTTCCAGGCCTCATAGGAGCAGGCCTGCCTGGTCCCCTTGCCTTGTTCCATCACTGGCTGGGAGCCTGGGAGAGGTTGGAGGATCCTAAAGCAGCTGCCTGGGCATCTGTTGCTTATGCTCAGAAATCCGAGGCTCATTCTCATTGCTGCCATGAACACCATCTGTGCCTTCTACTACTGATTCATTGATTCATGACGTGCCGACCTCACAATTTTGAGTATGATCACGGACGGCACTTACTATCTAGTCATCAACTCCGATTTGGTGGATTAGCATGACAGTCTCATCAAATTAAAATAGCCACATTTTCAGAGCATCCCAAGGCTAATTGCCAGAATAAAGGTTCTTTGTTTCATTTGCAATTTTCCCCCCCGGATTCCAAGGTAACTACAAAATAGGGTTTGGACATTTTCTCATTGCATAGGCACTAGTGTACTAATTTTTCCTGGTGTAGTAAATCCAGATATGAATAGAGTCTAGATATGACACAATAACTAAATTTTAAATGATTTGTTTATTTTTCTTTTATGTGCATTGGTGTTTGGCCTGCATGTGTGTCTGTGTGAGGTGTTGGCTCCTCTGGAACTGCAGTTACAGTTGTGAACTGTCATGTGGGTGTTGGGAATTGTACCTGAGTCCTCTAGAAGAGGAGCCTAACTGCTGAGCCATCTCTCCAAGCCCAAATAACTATTTTTTTTCCTGGTTTTTCGAGACAGGGTTTCTCTGTGTAGCCCTGGCTGTCCTGGAACTCACTTTGTAGACCAGGCTAGCCTTTAACTCAGAGATCCACCTGCTTCTGCCTCCCAAATACTGGGATCAAAGGCATACACCACCACATCCAGCTCAAATGACTACATATTAAAAGGATGTTTTTTGAGAGAGGAAACACACACATCCCCATGTACCAATGTTCCTCTTATTTTCCATTCATACTAAGCCTTATTTTAAAACTATGTTTTGAGCCCAGTATGGCGACACATTCTTTTAATCCCAGAATTTGAGAGGTAGAGGCAAGAAGATTAGGAATTTAAGGTCGTTCTTGGTAACAGAAATTTCTAGGTTAGTATGAGTGGCATGAGATACTGTCTCAAAAGATGACATATAAGTTAATTATTTTATTTTCAGAAAGATCTCATTATGTAACTTAGGCTGACCTTTAACTTCTCTCTACTGCCTCAGACTCACAAAAGTATTTTAGAGTTATTTATTTTATGCTTATGAGTGTTTCACCTGCATGAGTGTGTGTGCACCACATGGTACTGTTTGAGTCTATTGAGAAGCTGGTTCTGGGAACAGTTGTCCTGTCTCCTCAGATCTAAGCATGTTTGGGTTTATGTCAAGCATCCCCCTTATCTAGAGTTAGGCTGACCCACCCGTTGAAATGAAAAGTATAGCTACCATAGATTATTCTTTGTACGGTATAGAACATAGGATCTCCCATTGATTCAGCCATGCTGGCTGGCCAGAAAGACCCAGAGATCTTCCTGTCTCTGTCTCCCTAGTGCTTGGATTCTGTGCACACACTGCAGCATTTGGATCCTTAGGTTTCAGATCATTAGGTTTGCAAAGAAAGCACTCTACCAACTAAACCATATATCCTCAGCCCTTTATTTACTTGTCATTGTTTATTCTTAACCTCAGTGGCATTTCGGGACACTCCTCTTCCATCCACATCATTTAAAACAGGATGATAAAGGGTGGGACTGAGAGCTTTGTGCTGTCAAAAGTACCTCTAGTGACTCTAATATACTGACAGAATTGAAATTGGCTTAGTCCAATTTCTGGGATCACTGCTCTATACCTGCATTCTTCTTTTTCTTTGTGACTCAGTTTCCCCTCAATTCCCTACAAACTGGACAGAGTCTTCTACTTTCCCCACTCCTGGGTGCTAAGAATCAAACCTGGAGCTTTGACCAGTGTCTTAGTCAGTATTCTGTTGCTGTGAAGAGACCCTATGACCACAGCAACTCTTATAAAGGGAAACATTTCATTGGGGCTGGCTTACCATTCAGAGCTTTAGTTCATTGTTGTCTGGCAGAAAGCATGGTGGCGCACAGACAGACATGATGCTAGAGAGGCAGCTGAGAGTTCTACATCTGGATCTGCAGGTAGCAAGCAGAAAAAGAGTGAGACACCCTGGCCAGGCTTGAGAATCTGAGACCTCAAAGCCCATTCCCGGATAACGTGATTCCTCCAACAACCCCACACCTACTTCAACAAGGCTACAGATCCTATTAGTAGTGCCACTCCCTAGAGCCTATGGGGGGCATTTCTATTGAAACCACCACAATCAGGCTAAGTAACATTGTACTACTAGGGGCACACTCTCAGCCTCTGCTGTCCGTCCGTCCGTCCGTCCATCCGTCTGTCTGTCCATCTGTCTACCTATCTATCTAAGTCCTCATGCCTCAGCATCCCTAGTCCTGGATCAGTCTCTGCTTTGTTTTTTGTTTGTTTGTTTGTTTGTTTGAGACAGGGCTTCTCTGTGTAACAGCCATGATCATCCTGGAACTCTCAGAGATCCGCCGGCCTCTGCCTCCCAGGTACTGGGATTATAGGCACGCACCACCACCAGGCCTGGCTCTAGAGCCACCATTTTTTTTCTGAAACCAGTAACTTCTCTGACTCAATTCAATACCACTTTGTCCTAAAGTGGTAGATGCCCACGCTGGCTCTGGTAACTTTCTAGGAGTTTCATGCTTGTTGTTTCTATGCTTCCCAATTTAATGTATGATATTTATTGTCCGATTGAAAACTGCTCTGAAAACTTAGTATCTTACAACAATAACTGTGTCTTTGTTGCAGTGGGCTAGGTAGGAGTGGTTGAGGATCTTAGCTCTCAGCTCCAAGCAGTGTCGGTAGGGATGGGTTGATCGGGACTCAATAAAATGTCTCATGTTTTCACCCGCCACTGCCTTCTTTTTCAGTGGAGGAGCTGGACTGTTTTATACAATGGCTCCACGACTTTGAGAGCCAGAATAGAAGCTCTAGTTTTTACAGTCCTGTCCTAGGACTAGCAGAGGACCCCTTTGCCTTATGCTATTGGTCAGACCAAACCATAGGCAAGTCCAGATTCAAAGAAAAAGAAAACAGAATGTACTCTTCGTGGAGAGGAACAGCATATGTGAACAAGTGTGCACAGACAGGCAGTCAGTGGATGAGACTATATATTAGTTAGGGTTATTGAGAGATGATAGATAGAGGAAGGGACAGAAAAAACAATTTTTTTTAAATCGCTGGTTTTAGGGTATGGCTCAATGGAAGAGTACTTGCTTACTGTGCGTGAGACCCTAGGTTTGATCTTCAGTATCTGACACTAAAACAAAACCCCCTACAAAAAACAGATTATGGCCAACTGTGATGCCTGTAATTTCAGTATCTGGGAAGCTGAGGCAGAAGAATTACCAGTTTGAGGACAGCCTGAAATACATGGTAAGGCTAGGTCTCACAAAAATCATTTTAAAAAATAGACTGTGTGAAGCTGGCCGCTTTTGTCTAAACGAGGAGGAATTACACGCACCAGGCCTACAGAGGGCGGGTAGAGGAAAACTTGTCCTGGGGTAATGCAGCAAGGACAAGGCAGTGAGCATCAGAGGGCTGTGCAGCCAGAAAGTCAGATCTTAATCAGTAAGGTCAGGCCCTGGCACTGGAAACTCAAGACAAGAAAATGAGAGCCAAAGGACCAGGGTGGCTGGATGTGGGGGAACATGCCTGCAGCCCTGGAGAGGGAGCAAGGGAGACAGACAGACAGACAGACAGACAGAGCATGCATGTGAGCTGTGTATAGCATATATGTTAGCACTTGCCTGTAATTCCAGATTCAGGAAGCTGATGCAGGCAGGAGGATTGCCTGAAATTTGAGGTCAACCTGGATCACACAGTGACATTTTGTCTAAAAGCCTAGAGGAAATAAGAGCAAGAGAGTGATACATCTCTCCATAGGGTGCAAGAACAAGGTGGCCAGGGGCCAGCAGTTTCTGATGGCCCTAGGGAAAGCCATTCTCGCTAATCAATAATGCCAAAAAGGATGCCCTGATGTTGGCATCCACTTCTGTGTCTCATTGAGAGGCCACAAAAGGCCTTTGTGTAGGGCTGTGCACTCGCTGCTCTACGATGTCAAAAAGAATATCATATAGACTGAGTTTTCCTAATTGCCTGATGAATGACCATTCATAACTCTAGTCCCACTGTTTATTCTGAAAACTACCCAACCTATTATGTAACACATTTTATGTTTTATTACGTTCTAAGGATACCAGTTCAGCTCAGACCCGTGTCACCAGTATAAAGTGAGGGAAAGTTTATTCCTAGCATATCCTTTTTTAAAATTACATTTTAAAATGTGTATTTCTCTCTCTCTCCTCTCTCCCTCTCCGTTTTCTGTTTGTGTATGTGTGGGGTATGTATGCGCACCACATTCATGCAAGTACCAGAGTATATGTATGTGTGTGCACTGTGTTGTGTAGGTAACTATAGAGGCCAGGAGAAGACTTTAGATACCCTGGAACTAGAGTTACAGACAGTTGTGGGCCTCCTGATGTAGATGCTGGGAACTGAACCTGGATCCTCTACAAGAGCAGTAAGCAGCAAGTGCTACTAACTGCTGAGCCATCCCTCCAGCCACCTAAATTAAAATTTAATTTATTGTGTGTGCATGTACACGCATGTTGCAAGCATGTGAGCACACATACTTCACTCCCACCATAGCATACTATGGAACGTGTGTGAAGGTCAGAGGACACTATGCAGGAGTCATGTCTCTCATTTACCCACTAGGTATCAGGATTAAACTCCAGTCATTAGGGGTGACAGCAAGTGGCTTTACCACTGTGCCACTCCACTGTCCTAGCCATGCTTTCTAAGCTTCCTCCCCTCCCCCGCAACCGCAGGTCCCTTGCTAGGTCTGTTCCTATCTACTGTCTCCTGCAGTGTCTCTTAGAGTGAGCTGGTGGCAATCTTTTTAGGAGGGAAGGAGCTTTCTCAAATGTGATAGGGCAGCTAGCCTCCAAGATGGCCCCTGGCTGTTCACAGCATTGTCCTGTCTCTTGCCACACTGTCTGTGTTGGTCTCTGTGACTAATGGCTATGCCTGCTCCCAGGTATGTCCCCTCCACTGGTAGGATGTTAAAGACTGGGGCTTCAGTTATGGAGTCTTCCTTTTCTGGCCTTCCATTTCTGCCTCTCTCTGTGTCCCTGCCTCTCTGTGTCCCTGCCTCTCTATCCCTGCTTCTGGTCTGTCTCTGTCATCTCCTCCCATCCATGTTCACTTACCTGGAAGAAGTACAATGCTGTGTTGTGAGTTTCCCTATGTAGAGGCCCACGTGGTGCAGACTGAACCTCCGAGCAGCAGGCATTATTATGAACCTGGAAGAAAGATCCTCCAAGACAGTTTAACCAAACCCTTGTGAGAAACCCCCAGGCAGAACCATCCAATCAAGCTGCTCCAAAATTCTGCAGTTCCTTCAGAGTCCCAGGAACTCTGAAGGCTAATAAATGTGTGTTCTTTTAAGTGGCGGAATTTGGGTGATTTGTCATGCAGCAATAGAAACTTAACACAGATGGCAGTATGTGTCAGAAGTCTCTGGAAAGCTTGCTGGGTGTGTGCTTCCCAGGTCACATCTAAATGAAAACCATCTTTGGAGTAAAAGCCAGGAAGCAATCCCCCTCCCCCGCCTCTCTCAGTATTTGCTATGATTGTCGGGCCTTGGGAGATGGGATAGGGTATGTCCACGTGCCACGGCACATGGTGGAGGTCAGAGGATAGCTCTGTGGAGTCAGTCCTCTCCTTTCACTTTATGTGGGCTCTGGGCATTGAACTCAGATCACCAGGCCTGTGAGGCAAGTGTTTTACCCACTGAGATATCTTGCCAGTGCAAAAATGTATCTTTTTTAACAAGCTGTTAGAGCAGTGGTTCTCAACTGGTAGGTTGTGACCCTCTAGAGATCAGATATCCTGCATATCAGATATTTACATTACAGCTCATAACAGTAGCAAAACTGCAGTTATGAAGTAGCAACAAAATAATTGTATGGTTGGGGGGGGGTCACCACAACATTAGGAACTGTATTAAAGAGTCACAGCATTAGGAGGGTTGAGAACCACTGACCTAGACTGAGCAAAACTCCGGACTTGATCCCTGTAAATAAATAAATAACTTCAAACTTAGGGAGGTAAAACC
Organism: Mesocricetus auratus; assembly: GCF_017639785.1. Classification (NCBI taxonomy): domain Eukaryota; kingdom Metazoa; phylum Chordata; class Mammalia; order Rodentia; family Cricetidae; genus Mesocricetus; species Mesocricetus auratus. The sequence continues at coordinate 25,385,150 of NW_024429201.1, read as the reverse complement.
AACTAAACAATAGAGTTGCATAAGGTTTCTTTGTCTGTCTGTCCTAGCTTGCTTTCTGTTGCAGTGATAAACACCCCACTCCTGGTACCAGTGTCTTTGGGGGGTTGATTTCCTGTTGCTGTGATAAACACCACTACCAAAAACAACTCAGGGAGGGAAGAATTTATTTCATCTTACAGATTACAGTCCATTGTTGAAGGAAGTCACTATAGGAAGACAAGGCAGGAGCTTGAACAGAAATATGGAGGAATGCTGTACATAGGGTTACTTTCTAGCTTCTCCTCAGCTAGCTTTCTTTTTCTTTTTCTTTTTTTTTTTTTTTTTTTGGTTTTTCAAGACAGGGTTTCTCTGTATTGTTTTGGATCCTGTCCTGGAACTCGCTTGGTAGACCAGGCTGGTCTCGGACTCACAGAGACCTGCCTGCCTCTGCCTCCCGAGTCCTGGGATTAAAGGCTTGCGCCACCAACGCCCAGCCAGCTTTCTTTCTTTCTTTTTTTGTTTTTAATATTTTATTTATTGCGTATACATTCTTCTGCCTGCATGCCAGCAGAGGGCACCAGATCTCATTCAAAGTGGTTGTGAGCCACCATGTGGTTGCCGGGAATTGAACTCAGGACCTCTGGAAGAACTATCAGTGCTCTTAACCGCTGAGCCATCTCTCCAGCCCCCCAGCTAGCTTTCTTATATAGCCTAGTACCCAGCCCAACATAAGGAGAGTACCACCAATAGCAATCAGGAAAATGTCCCTAACAGACGTGCCCACAGATGAGACTCCCTCAGATAACTCTGGGCTATGTCGAGTTGACAGCTGACGAGGGAACATGTTCGGTTTTTTGATTTTGGGTTTTTCTTCTGTTAGGTATTGGGAAATGAACCTGAGGTCTCGTGCTGGGTGAGTGCATTGCCACTAAGCTCCATCCTTAATGCCCTCTCAGGTTTCATGTAACTGGCGTTGACCTCCAACTTGACAGGCAGCTGAGGATGACCCTGGGTTTCTCATCCTTTTGCCTCTGTATCCCAGTTGCAGGGATTTGTTTACGCAGTACCAAGGAGCAAGCCCAGGGCTTCATAAATGCTAGACAAACACTCTACCAACTCAACAATAGCCCCAACTCTTCTTCCTTAGTTTGTATTTTTTATGAAAGGGCATACTGAGTTTCCCAGGCTGGCTTTGGACTTGTGAATCTTCTGCCTCAGCTTCCTAAGTATCTGGAATTACAGGGCTGCTCTACCAAGTCTGTGTCTTATTTAGATTTTTATGATCATGCACACTGCAGTCATATCCAATCCTGTTTCCCTACTGAGTGTTAGTTTTTTGTCCTAGTTTAACATGTGCCTTTATTTGCTTGGTGACTTTAATTAAAAGGTAGTTGAGGAGGTGGGTTAGCTGATGCCGTATTTGTTGGGCATGGTGACACACATCCATAATCACAGAGCTTGGGATGCCGAGCAGCTGGATCACAAGGTCAAGGCAAGCCTGGACTACATACAAAACCCTGTCTCAAGAAACGACAACAAAAAATTAAAAGAGAAATCCCCACTATATTCACGACTAGGTGGCAAGGTTAGGAGAGGGTGTCCTAGGGTAGCAATGGAGAAGACTGGGAAATAGAAGTGAACATCTGTAATGAGTGGTGCCTTCGGACTACAGACCCAAGGTAGGTAGAAGGAAGGAATGGGGTGTTTGTGGACACAGAGGAATGGTTGAGTCAACTCACCGATTTGTTCACTTAAATTAGCACTGAGCTCCTTAAATACGGTCTATGTGGAGACAAGGTTCCTCCGTGAAACCTCAACAATAAATCTCTGATCTGAAAAGCCTCTTCTACCTTCACAAGATTCTAATTTACAACCTTCTTACCAAACACATTTCTAGGCATTTAAAGGAGGCCCGTGGTAAAAGAGCTCTCTTGGCAGCCAATCATTCTAAAACCCTCTTACCTACTTCCAGGGATGCGTTTTTACAATGTCTTCCCCTTGGTTCTACAGAGGAGGAAATGCAACATTTTCCTTTACCCATGGTAAGACTGTGGAACACATAATAAAAGACAGATTAATAAAAGAAAAACAAACAACTTTATTACTACCAATTTTATGTGACACAGAGAGCCATGAAGAACCAAAGAAAGAGAAAACTCTGTGTGTAGGCCTAGGTTTGATGAGTGTGTGTGTGGGGGGGGGTACAGGGGTGTGTTTAAACAAAGTGTGAGCTCATGCTAATAATTGAGGGCGAACTCAGCAAGCCTGTTTGTTCAGATTCTTCTGGGCGTCTCTGTGTCTTTGAGGATAAACATGTTCCCTTCCTGCCAGGATGGGGATGGCAGCCTGGGAACTAAGTTTTATGACCTGCTTCACAGGATAAAGGCAATGAGACCCCCCTGCTTCTGCTGTTCTGATGCCATGGTGCCATGTTCGGCGTTAGCATGTCCTGAGCGCCAGCACTTTTCTTTGAGCTTTTGGACACATTTATAGCTGTCTCCTTCCTCTTCTTCATGAAAGCTTTCCAAACATTATCCTGACTCTTTCTTCCAGCTTCCTTTTATATGGTGAAGTAATTAGCAACGATAACAAGAAACTGCACATAACACATCTTTGGCTCACTCAGGATTAGACACTGTCTAGATGTTTCATGCAAAATAGTGCTAATTTTTGCCAAGATATTAGGGAAACCATATTTTCACTCCTGCTCTATAGGGGAGAATGCCACAAAAGTTTCAAATGGCTGACCTCAGATTGATTTTTTATTTATTTTTTATTATTATTATATATGTACACACACACACAATGTATTTGGGGAAGGGGCAAGGTCTCATGTAGCTGGCCTTGAACCTGAGATGTAGTCCAGGATAACTTTGAACTTCTAATCCTCATATTTCTACCTCCCAAGTGCTGGGGTTATAGGAACTCACCACCGTGCCTGAGCCCAGGACTTCATGCATGCTAGGCAAGACCTTTACCAACTGAGTCACACATCCCCAGCTCCTAGTCTTTAACTTTTAACTTTTTGTTTGGTTTGAGTTTTTTTTTTTTTTTTTAAAGACAGAGCCTTACAGTGTAGCTTTGGCTAGTCTGGTACTCACTATATAGCCCAGGCTGTTTTCACTCACTACAGCCTCAGCATTTAGAGGAACAGGGACTTAGAAAGGAGGTGGGGTTGTGCTCAGACTCCACATTCTCAGCCGCCCCCAGGTGGTAACAGCATCCTGCCATGCACTAGATCAGCGAGTTTGAGCTAGCTCCAACCCTAGGGCCATGTAACAAGGCTGGACATGGAGATTCATATCTGTACTCCCAGCACTGTACGACCAGACATTCAGCTGTGTTACAAGGTCTTGCTGTGTGTCCCTGGCTGACCTTGGGCTGTAGATCCTCCTGCCTTAACATGTCCCACGTAATGCCTGGCAACCCCCTCCTACCAGACAAGACCTTGTCATGTTGCCTAGACTGGTCTTGAACAATCTTCCTAGCTCAAGCAACCTCTCCCCCCGACCCCTGCAAGAAAAAAAAATCACTTTTTTTCTTGATTCTAAGGGTGATTGCCGCATACATGCTAGACAATCACTCTACCATTGAGCTTTGTTGCTGTCTTGTGATAACTTTTTAAAATTTATTTTACGTCTGAGTATTAGACATCTCTTGTCTGATTCTGAGAAGCAAACACATATATTGTAATAGGCTCCCAATTTTTTTTTGAGCACTAAGGTTTTAGAAAAATGTCTTGAACAAATACAACATTCTTTTGAAAAATCACTTCATTGTCAAAGAAAGAGGAAGGGAAAGTACTAATTTAAAAATATTTATTTGCCAGGCATTATAAGGCATGCATTTAATTCCAGCACTGGATAGGAGAGTCAGGTGAATCGCCGAGAGTTTGAGGCCAACCTGGCTATGTAGCAACTTCCAGGTCAGTCAGAACTATATAGTGAGACTCTGTCTCAAAAAAAAAGTGTATTGATGTAGCACAGTAGCAGAATACTTTGCTAGCATGCCCAAAGCCCTGGGTTTGATCTCCAATACCATTATCCCTTCACCCACAAAAGGCACTCAGAAAAAACTCAGAGTGGTCAAGTTGGAAGGCTGAGGCAGGATTGCTTAGAATTTGAGAAAGCCTGGCTTATATGGTACCAGGTCAGTCAGAGCTACACAGCAAAAGCCTGCCTGAAAACAAGCAACAATAAAATTAAGACAGTAAAGAAGAAAACAAAACATTTTGAATCATTTTCTTCTGGCATAATGCTAGGGAATTTTCTTCTGTTTGGACTTTGGGAAAGTTGCATAACTTCATGATTTTATCAATTTGCTTCTTACTGGTTTGAGTTTAAATTGTTTAACTTTCATACAGGTCTGTCTTTGTGGTTATGGAAGATTTTCTTAAAAATTTTTAATTATCAGTACTGAACCAAGGTCACCAATGACAGAAACTACAACCCTCAATTTCCTGAAGGCACTAGGCCTTCGCTTGAATGCTATATTTTTCTTAAGTCTTTGTTTCACATTTGAGTCTTCAAAAGTTAAACATAAAACTTCAAGACATTACAAAAATCAATAGTTTGATGCTGGGGAGGTCAGGAAGGAAGACTGTCACAAATTTGAGGATATTCTGGGCAACATAATACATATTAGGCCAGCCATCTTTTACATATGCTTGGGTGTGCACACACACATATATATGTATATATAAAGACCTTGTCTCAAAAAGTAAAAAAAAAAATGAAAACAAACAAAATTGTCACAGTTGAGAAAAAGTTATAGCATCAAAGATACAAAGACAACCCAGAACATTTAAGAGCTGCAGTAAATTTTATGAAGTTAACACCAGCAATGCTCTTTTTGTTATCTTTCTAGTACCCAGATATTGTATATCAGTTTCCAGATTATGGTCATCTTGAATCAGAGCAACTGTGGCCACAAACAGAAGACTCCTATCTTTGAGAAGTTGAGCCTATTAACTCTCCCTTCTCAGAGAGAGGGGGCTGGCTCACAAGGCATGTATGGGGAGGCACCTGTATAGTTACTTCCTATTGCTGTGGTAACCTAAGAGAAAAGGAGCTTATTGTGGCTTACAGTACAAGGTGACAGAGTCCAAAATGGCAAGGAAGACATGGCAGTAGGCAGCCAGCTCAGGAAGCTGAGAGATCCTATCCTCAAGCCCGACCATGAAACAGAGAGTGCAGACTGGAAGTGATATGAGGTGATGAATTCTCAAGGCCTGCCCCTGTGATGCACCTCCTCTAGGAAGGCTGCACCACCTCCCCAAACGACATCATGGATGATTGGGAACCAAGTACTCAAGTGCCCGAGACTTTGGGGAAGAGTTTTCATGCAAGCCATCATACCTGTCTTCAGTTTTATGTAAGAGGTAAACAATGGACTAGGGTGGAACTCTTTGGTCATGCAGTGGCTTCTGAGTCACACATGGTCCTGTAAGTAACCCAACAGACTCACTGGTCAACAAGCTAGACTTCACCAGAACCCTTCTTTGTCTGTTGGTCCCTTCCTTATCAGGGACCAACAGACATTTCTTTATATACGCTCAAAGGAGAGGTATGGTGAGATACTGGCTTGCAGTGCCTCAGAGGTGACAAAGGAAGGTCATGTTCTGGAGGTAGAGGATCTTTATGATATTTTGGGGACCTTAAGAAGAAAGAACTAAGAGGAACAGTGGTGGAGCATGCCTTTAATCCCAGAACTCAGGCGGCTGAGACCAGTGGATCTCTGTGAGTTCAAGACCAGTCTGATCTACTGAGCGAGTTCCAGGACAGGCTCCAAAGTCACAAACAAACCTTGTCTTGAAAAACCAAAGGGCGGAAAGCAGAAGAAGCAGAAGCAGAAGCAGAAGCAGAAGCAGAAGAAGAAGAAGAAGAAGAAGAAGAAGAAGAAGAAGAAGAAGAAGAAGAAGAAGAAGAAGAGGAGGAGGAGGAGGAGGAGGAGGAAGAGGAGGAGGAGGAAGAGGAAGAGGAGGAGGAGAAGAAGAAGAAGAAGAAGAAGAAGAAGAGGAGGAGGAGGAGGAAGAGGAGGAGGAAGAGGAGGAGGAAGAGGAGGAGGAAGAGGAGGAGAGGAGGAAGAGGAGGAGAGGAGGAAGAGGAGGAGAGGAGGAAGAGGAGGAGGAGGAGAAGAAGAAGAGGAAGAGGAAGAGGAGGAAGAGGAAGAGGAGGAGGAGGAGAAGAAGAAGAAGATGATGATGATGATGACCACCACCACCACCACCACCATCACAACAACAACTAGGTTGGACATGGTGGTACATGCCTTTAACCCTGGCACTAAGAAAGCAGAGACAGGAGGATCTCTGTGAGTTTGAGCCCAGACCGATCTATATAACAAGCTCCAGGACAGTCAGGAATAGAAAGACCCAACACTCCCACACCTAAAGAAGAAAGAACATCATACAAATCTAAAAGTACTACAGGTGAAGTCTAGTGGCTAGTTCATGGTGGAACCACCCACCATGTCTCTGGCTAATTTTTAGAAGCCCACGTTAAGGAATGTGGCAAGGGGCATAGGGCAAATAAAACCAAAGTATTAATATAATGATATGTATGAAAACAACAATGAAACCTGTAGCTCTATGTTAAGCAAAAATTAAGTTTCTTGTCTCTCTTTCTGCTGTTTCTCTAAAGAGGCAGACAGGTCTCTCTCTCTCTCTCTTCTCTCTCCCCTCTCTCCTTTTCCTTTCCCACTCCCTTCCTTCCCCACAATAAAACTTCCTACTTTAAATAAAATCTATTCTCACAGGAACAAGGTCTAGGTCTACAAGGTCCAGTGTGTGAAGTAGACATGATGTAGGAAGCCAGTTCTCAGGTTCCCTCTGGAAACTTCCTGTAAAACAAGCTGAAAAAAAATTAAGTCTACCATAGTGCATGTCTATTGCTGCAATGATCAGGACAAATCCAATGAGGGGGCCTAGGTAGAAGGAGGTGCCTTCTTTCTGGAAGAAACTGCTAAACAAACCTTGGATCCAACAGATTGGTTTTTCTCATTTTTCAAGCATGTGCTACAGAACACGTGTCACCTCAGCCAGGCCAGGAGACAGCAGAGAAAGCACAGACCTGAAATCCTGGAGCTCAGCCTGGGGGCTGAAGCAGAAGGACTTGTTCAGAGGCAGGCGTGGGAGTGCACACTTCCAATCCCAGCATTCATGAGACAGAGGCAGGTGGATCTCTGTGAGTTAGAGGGCAGCCTGGTTCAGAGCCAGGCGTGGGAGTGCACACTTCTAATCCCAGCATTCATGAGACAGAGGCAGGTGGATCTCTGTGAGTTAGAGGGCAGCCTGGTCTACGTAGTAAGTTCTGGGACAACCAGAACTACCTACAGAGACCTGTTTCAAACAAAACAAAAACAAACAAACAACAACAACAACAACAAAAACCAAGCCAGGTAGTGGTAGCACATGCCTTTACTCCCAGGGCTAGGAAGGCAGAGGCCAGCCTGGTCTATAGAGTGAGTTCCTGGATAGGCAGGGCTACCTATCTCAGAAACAAACTAACAAAACCAAAACAAATCAACCCCAAATTCAATTTGGTGAATTCAGATTTACAGAAAAAACGAGCAAAGATAACCCAGACTTCTAAAGGAAATGATTCACAGAAAGTTGCTTAGAAAGTTTTCCACCCAACCAAGAACTCTCTCTTTCCTGGGGAGGAGGATGGCTTAGCCACAATGGTTCTTAACCTGTGGGCCAGTACCCCCTTGACAAACCTTTATCTCCAAAAAATTTACATTATAATTCATAACAGTAGCAAAATTACAGTTATGAAAATAATTTTATGGTTGGGGGTCACCACCACAAGAGGAACTGTATTAAAAGGTCACAGCATTAGCAGAGTCGAGAATCACTGTCTTAGTGGGTAAAGTGCTTGTTGTGTAGGAGTCAGGAGGTGACCCACATGTAGCTGGGTATCATTGTATGTGCCTGTAGGCCCTGCACTGCTACACAAGAGGTAGAAGCAGGTGAACTCCTGGAAGCCTGTGCCTGCTAGCCTGGTATAGCAGTGGCCAACAAGAGGCCTTGTCCCTAAACAAGATGGAAGGCCAGGAGTAGCATGGGAGGTTGCTAACTCCCACAGGTAAACTATGGCGTGTGCACGGCCCACACACAAAGATTAAAAAAAAACCCCTCTTCTAAATTATGGAAACCATAATGATTTGTTTTAGTTTAAAAAACATAGACTAATAAATCTCAGATCCCTTTACTTGATACATGTCTCTCCTCACTTGTTCCCCTTTCCTGCCAGTGAATTCGTAATGCCCTTGCCTCTGTCTCCTGCCTGGAGAGACTGTAGGTGACTGTTACTATGAAGCTGGGTAATTCTGAAAATCTGCTATGGAGTTTATAACTAAGATATCGGAAACAAACATTCAGACCTTAAACCAAAAATTATTCCGGGATCCTCTGGATAAAAGGAAGTGGCTGCTAAGATGTATATCTTTTGTGGTCCGTAGAAAACGATCTGGCACAATTGCAGGTTATCTGAATCTGCCCTGTTTGTCGTATTTGAACTACACTGCACCCCTTTGTTAACAGCAAATGACTATGAATGTGAAAGACGTCTCCAAACACGATGCCTATCTGTAAACTGGACTGAACCCTGTTACAGTTTATTCACTGCCAATTTATAGCAGATTTTCAATTCACTTCCATGTTTCTTTGCTATCTCCTAGCCACTGCTCTCCAAAATGGTGTTTCCAGTTCCCCCTCCTCCTTCCTGGCAGGATGTCTCTGGGCACTCAGTACTCACACTGTTCAGATTAGCCGAGAAGTCCAGGTTGCCCATAGTTGGCCTTTCCCCTAGATCCAAAAAAAGCACTGACCATTAAAGCCCAGTAAGTACTTCAGAAGAGTCCTCAGCCGCAACGCCCGCCCTCTGCTGGGCCGGCTGTGGGGGCCACCAAAGAGGTCTGACAAAAAACGCTCTGGTCATGCCTTCCTTAGCTGAGATGTCACCCCCCACAACGGCAGACGGCATCACCGAGATCTCCTATGGCTTCGCTTGCAGGAACTCTACAGTATTGCATCCTCAAAGGGTTTTCATTGACCTCTGAGATTTTATTACAGCCTTACATTCCTTATCTCCTTTTTAAAAACTTATTTATTTTTTGTTTGTGTTGGCGCTGAACAAAGCCCGTTCTCAGAAGCTGTCGTGGTCTGTGAGACAGTACCTTATTCCTGAAGATGACTAAGTACTCTGTAAATACCCCACCCCCGCCTCTGGTACTAAGGATTGAACTGAGGGCTTTTACTAGGCAAATTCCCGACCAGTGAGTTGTTAATCATGTAAGCATCCCTTTGGAAGCCGTCTAACCCTAGAACAACTGACCTTTCCCATCGTCCCTGAGCAGATGGTTCCACTGATTTTGTAAGAAACACAGTCAGCTGGAGTCCTCAGGAAACTATTTTTTACACACTACGTCACCCGACTTAGATTAATGACCCTGAGCTGAGCAGTGACAACTGATACCATTCACTTTGAACAAAGGCAGGACTGACAATGTTGAATTTTACCTTAGCCTGGAAAACAGCCCAGAAATCTTAAATTTCACTAATCTCAAAAAAAAATATTTTCAAGACGTATTGCAAGGAAGGGAGGGAGAGTAGACTATGTGCTTTTTCCCATCTCAGGACTGAGTTTTCTGTGGGCATGTTTTGAAGAATGTTACTTTAAGATGTGTTACATTTGTTTATGCTGTGGAACATTTGTTTAATGATTCAAAGATGTGCTGCATTCTTTTTTGTTGCATTTGTTTACCTCTGTGAAGCTGTGTTGTGTTACTTTTCCTGTCTAAAACACCTGATTGGCCCAATAAAGAGCTTAACAGCCAATAGCTAGGCAGGAGAGAGAAATAGGAGGGGCTGGCAGGCAGGGAGAATAAATAGAAGGAGGAATCTGGGAAGAGAGAGATGAAGGATGGAGAAAAGAAGGGGCTAGCCAGACATGGAATAAGAAGGAAAGAAAGATAGAACACAGAAACAGAGAAAGGTAAAGCCCTAGAGTTAAAAGGAAGATGGGATAATTTAAGTTTAAAAAAGCTGGCTAGAAACAAACCAAGCTAAGGCCAAGCATTTATAAAAAAGAATAAGGGCCGGGCGGTGGTGGCGCACGCCTTTAATCCCAGGCAGAGGCAGAGGCAGAGGCAGGAGGCAGGAGGCAGGAGGCAGGAGGCAGGAGGCAGGAGGCAGGAGGCAGGAGGCAGGAGGCAGGAGGCAGGAGGCAGGAGGCAGGAGAGGCAGAGGCAGAGGCAGAGGCAGGCGGATCTTTGTGACTTCAAGGCCGGGCTGGACCAACAGCCTCCAAAACAATACAGAGAAACCCTGTCTCGTAAAAAAAAAAAAAAAAAAAAAGCCTCCCTGTGATTTATTTGCGACCTGGATGGCAGGCCCTCCAAACAGTCAAAGAGTAAACAAAACAAAACAAAACAAGAAACCAACAACAACAGGCATGAGCTAGAGATGGAACCCAGTGCTCTGGGCATACTCGACAAACACTCTAAAAAAGAGCCACACTGGGGGTGGGGGGGTGGGGGGCTGGGGGTGGGAGAGGGGTGGAGCACATCTTTAATCCCAGCACTCAAGAGGAAGAGGCAGGTGGATCTTTGTGAGTTCAAGGCCAGGCTGGTCTACAAAGCAAGCTCGAGGACAGCCAGGGCTACACAGAGAAACCCTGACTTGAAACAAAGAAACAAACCACATCTTTAGTCCCTTAATCTGTTTTCTCATGGAGAGGCCAGCACTCAGCAGGGGAGGCTTAGGCGTTCCCCATCAGCCTAGGCAACAAAATAAAACCTCGTCGCTAATGAATGAGTGAATGAATTCAAAATATCCTAATTAAAAGATAAAATGCAAAAGTATTTTCCTCATAGTAAATGATAAATACAAGTCATTACCTTTGTTAAAATCCATGACTTGTTCAATGTGAGCAAATCTCCTTAATATGCCAGATGTGGTCACATCTTGGCAGTTGAGAGGCAGAGGCGGGCAGATTTCTGATTTTGGAGTTAGCTTGGGCACATAGTAGGTTCCAGACTAGTCAAGACTACAGAGTGAGACTAAGACTCTGCCTTAAAAAGAAAGAACAAAAGAAAGGAAGGAAGGAAGGAAGGAAGGAAGAGGAAGGAAGGAAGGAAGGAGAAAGAAAGAAAGGAAGGAAAGAAGGAAAAGGAAGGAAGGGAGCTTTTATAATATAGACTACAAGGGGCTATAGCGATGGCTCAGTGGTTAAGAGCACTAACTGCTCTTCCAGAGGACCCTGGTTCAATTCCCAGCACCTACATGGCAGTTCACAGCTGTCTGTAACTCCAGTTCCAGGGGATCTGACAGCCTCACACAGACATACATACAGGCAAACATACATGGAGGCAAAAACACCAATGTGTATAAAATAAATTAATTAATTAAAAAAATCTATAAGCTGGCAGGGTGGTGGTGGTGCATGCCATTATTTCCAGCACATGGGAGGCAGAGGCAGGTGGATCTATGTGAGTTCGAGACCAGCCTGGTCTACAAGAGCGAGTTCCAGAACAGCTTCCAAAGCCAAAGCCACAGAGAAACCCTGTGTCTAAAAAAAAAAAATCTACATGCTATGAACTTTGGCTGCAATGCCTTGGTCCATGGATTGTAATACAGGCACAGGATTTTGGTGGTGGAGGAGGCTGTGGGTGGTCAGTGAACAAATGTGGGGACTATGCAGTTTCTGTCCAGTTTTGCTGTTAATCTAATGCTAGTATAAAAATAATCTTGAATTTAAGAAAATTAAGATCAACAGATTTTCGAATTAATAATAACAAATTCACTTTTATGATGCTGTGAGAAAGTACATAAGGAAATGAAAGAATTCTGAATTGAGCTTTAAGAGTTGTTAAGTGGGTGAAATAGATTTATATGGAGTATTGTTTAAAATTTGAAGCTGTAAGGTTGGAGAGATGGCTCAGCAGTAGACCACTGGTTGCTCTTGTAGACTACCCAGGTTTGATTCCTAGCATGGCACAACCACCTATTATTATTCCAGCTATAGGGGATCTGACCATCTCCTGACATTCACACCCATACACATTAAATAAAAAGTAATAATTAAAAGAATTTGAGACTATAAGTGATAGATCACTAGGAAAGGCAGTTAAACAACTACAATTCTTGCTTTGAACTAACCTCCTATGCTGGGCCAAAAAAACAAACAAAAAAGAACCACATCAGAGTGAAGCTGTTTGCCACAGGCATTGCAAAAGAAAACAGCTGACCTTTAAACAGATGTGACAAAGGAAGAATACTGTGGGTCACAGGAGCAGAGAGGTTGGAATCTGTTTAGAGAGTGAAATAGTCAAACTCAGAAAATAAGGAGTTTATTCATCTTCTGGCCTTTGCTAATGCTAAAGTACCTTCAGATCGTAGGTTTTCCTCTCCCTCTCCTCCTCTCCCCCTCCTCCTCCTCCTCCTCCCCCTCCTCCTCCTCCTCCCCCTCCTCCTCCTCCTCCCCCTCCTCCTCCTCTCCTCCTCCTCCTCCTCCTCCTCCTCCTCCTCCTCTCTCTCTCCTCCTCATCCTCCTCCTCCTCCTCCTTCTCTCTCTCTCTCCCTCTCCTCCTCCTCCCCCTCCTCCTCCTCCTTCCCCTCCTCCCCCTCCTCCTCCTCCTCCTCCTCCTCCTCTCTCTCTCTCTCTCTCTCTCTCTCTCTCTTCCTCTTTCTCCTCCTCCTTCTCTCCAGGGTCTCACTGTTGACAGAAGTTTCTGTCCCACCCCGTCCTTCAGCTTTTTAGTTCCAAATAAACACACAGAGGCTTATATTAATTATAAACTGGGCAGTGGCTCAGACTTCTTATTGGGTAGATCTCTCTTAATTATTAATCCATTTCTATTAATCTGTGTATCTATCAATCTTGGCTTACCAGTGATGCCTGGGCCTCTTCCTTTCTCATCAGCTCATTGACTCCACCTACCACCTTTTCTATATGTTTGGATTTCCCACCTGGCTAAATTCTGCTTGTTCATTGGCCAAAAGAGCTTTATTCATCAACCAATAAGAAAAACATATATTCACAGCATACATAAGGACATCCCCCATCATCTCTTTTCTGTCTAAGTAAAAAGGTTTAACTTTCACATAGTAAAATTACATATAACAAAACAATTATCAAGTAAGAATTATAATTACAATATTTAGTCCATTAACATATTGCAAAATTTAAAGAAAATAGTCTATCATCTATCTATCTTTGTGAGTCTAAAGTTTCATATGTAGCTTATCTTTTGTCATAACTAAGGAAAAACAACCGTAACTTTCTGTCTTCAACTCCATCAATGACCTCAGAAGGATAATATATGAACTCTAGAATTGAGAGAGACATCTTGCTGCCTGGACAGTCACCCAAAGTTCTTCTGTAATATTGGGGCATCCCTCTTCAGTCTATAGGCCCATAATGTCTGTCAGATTTTTTGATGAAGCAGGAACCTTGACAGACCACCCTGTCCCTTGGCAAGTTCAGCAATCAATTTTCTTTGTAATCTGCTTGTCCAGTTTGGACGGCATGCTATCAAACCGTCCAGGCAAGAGAAACTTCTTGCCCAAATGGCTATCCCTGCTATATTGAAAGCAAACTCTATAATGAGTTTCTTCAATGCCCACCTTCCTCTCTGACATAATTAGTGCTGCCAGAAGATGTGTCTTACTGTCTTGAAAAATCCTAGTGAACCATTTTATATACCATAGTCTATAGGTCTTTGAAAGATTTTGAAGAATACCTATCTATTTGAAACACATCTCTGTATATCTAGAAACCCTAACTAACATAACTATAAGTTTTGACTGTTATAGGTGACTATCTATGATCTACTTCATTTACATCTCACTGTACAATCACAGTCCTGGCTGGGTTAGAACTCACTATGTAGGGTGTGAAAAGATGGCACAGTGGTTTAAAGCACAGACTGTGGTGCTGGCATAACAGGATGCTGGCATGTAGAACACTGCAGATAGATCCATTTCTATCGACATGCACAAAACTTAAGTCCAAATGGATCAAAGACCTCAACATAAATCCAGCCACACTGAAACTCTTAGAAGAGAAAGTAAGAGGTACTTTTGAACGAATTGGTGCAGAAGGCAGCTTCCTGAATATAACACCTGTAGCACAGACAGACACTGAGATTGACAATAACCTCCTGAAACTGAGAAGCTTCTGTAAGGCAAAGGACACAGTCAGCAAGACAAAAAGGCAGCCCATAGAATGGTATAACATATTCACCAATCCCACATCTGACAGGGCTATTTCCAAAATATACAAAGAACTCAAGAAGCTAGTCACCAAAACACCAAATAATCCAATTAAAAAGTGAGGTACAGAACTAAACAGAGAATTCTCAATAGAGGAATCTAAAATGACTGAAAGACACTTAAGAAAGTGCTCAATATCCTTAGCCATCAGGGAAAAGCAAATCAAAACAACTTTGAGATATCATCTTACACCTTTCAGAATGACTAAAATAAAAAACACCAATGACAGTTTATGCTGGAGAGGATGTGGAGAAAGGAGAACACTCCTTCACTGCTGGTGGGAGTGCCAGCTCATACAGCCACTTTGGAAATTAGTATGGTGGCTCCTCAGGAAAATAGGAATCAGTCTACCACAAGATCCAGCAATTCCACTCTTAGGCATGTACCCAAAAGATGCAATTCATATAGCAAGAACATTTGTTCAACTATGTTCATAGCAGCATTATTTGTAATAGCCAGATCCTGAAAGCAACCTAGATGCCCCTCAAATGAAGAGTAGATAAAGAAAATATGGTACATTTACACAATGGAGTACTATTCAGTGGAAAAAACAATGGAATCTTGAAATTTTCAGGCAAATGGATGGCACAAGAAGAAACCATCCTGAATGAGGTAACCCAATCACCAAAAGACAAACATGCTATGTACTCACTCATATATAGATTTTAGACATAGATCAAAGGATTACCAGCCTACAATCCTCACAACCAGAGAAGCTAGGAAACAAGGAGGACCCTAAGAGAGACATTCTTGGTTCCCAGGGGAAGGGGAGAAGGAGTTAGGAGAAAGAGAATGGAGAAGAAGATGGGAGAGGAGGACATGAGGGAGCAGGAAGATTGAGTCAGGTGAAGAATAGAGGAGAACAAGAAAAGAGATACCATAATAGAGAGAGTCTTTATAGGTTTAAAGAGAAAGCTGGCACTAGGGAAATGTCCAGAGATCTACAACATTGACCCCAACTAAGAATCTAAGCAATAGTGGAGAGGCTACCTTAAATGCCCTTTCTCTATAAAGAGATTGATGACTATCTTATATGCCATCCTAGAGCCTTCATCCAGTAGCTGATGGAAGCAGAGGCAGATACCCACAGCTGAACACTGAGCAGAACTCCTGGAATCCAGTTGAAGAGAGGGAGGAGTGATGAGCAAAGGGGTCAAGATCACACTGGGAAACCCACAGAAACAGCTGACCTGAAAAAGGCAGAGTTCATGGACCCCAGACTGATAGCTGGGAAACCAGCATAGGACTGATCCAGATCCCCTGAACATGGGTGTCAATTAGGAGGTCTGGGTGATCTATGGGCCCTCTGGTAGGGGATCAGTATTTATCCTTAGTATGCGAATGGACTTTAGGAGTCCACTCCACATAGAGGGATACTCTCTCAGCCTAGACATACAGAGGAGCAGGTCCTGCTCCAAGTGATATGACAGACTTTGATGATCCCCCATGGAAGGCCTCAACCTCCCTGGGGAGCAGAAAGGAGATGGGATAGGGGGCTGTTGGGGTCAGGGTAGAGGGGAGGGAGAGGGAACTGTGATTGACATGTAGAACAAGCTTGTTTCTAATTTAAATAAAAAAAAGCACTGACTGTTCTTACATAGGACCTGGGTTTAATTCCCAGCACACACATGGTAGCTCACAACTCTCTGTATTTGGAGATTGGACACAGATATACATACAGGCAAAACACCAATGCACATAAAATAAAGAGAAATAAATTATTTTTTAAAAAACCTCACCATGTACACCACACTACAGAGACTCACCAGCCTTCCAAGGCCTGTGTCACCATACCCAGCCTGTTGATCCTCTCTGAAGCCTTGACACATCCTACCTTTGGTCCCCAATAAGACTAGCTTCACAGTCTGCTTCTGTAATTGACATATACTGCTTTGACACATCCTACCTTTGGTCCCCAATAAGACTAGCTTCACAGTCTGCTTCTGTTTGACACATCCTACCTTTGGTCCCCAATAAGACTAGCTTCACAGTCTGCTTCTGTAATTGACATATACTGCTTTGACACATCCTACCTTTGGTCCCCAATAAGACTAGCCTCACAGTCTGCTTCTGTAATTGGCATATACTGCTGATTGTCACTGTCCAGTCACTCCCCTACGTCCACTCTCTTGGCCCCGGCATTGAAAAGCCAGGTGCTGAGGTGCTGTGATTGTCCTTTCCATTCTAAGGCTTCACTGTGAAACAGTCCAAGCTATCCTAGAACTCACTCTGTAGACCAGGCTGGCCCCAAACTCACAAAGATCTGCCTGCCTCTGCTTTCTGATGGCTGGGATTAATGGCGAGTGCCACTGCTGCCTGACCTCCATCTCTTTTTTCAACACTTTCCTGGGAAGGGTCTTTCACAGTTTCTTTTCTCTTGATGCCCCAATCTGGCTCTGCTCTAGTTCATCACCCTGAGGCCTGTGGTCAGCATCAGGTGGGTGGGATACAGTTCTTTTCCTGTGTGCTTTAAGGTATTTTGATTCCTGTTCGGAAGCTATGTTCTGAAGTCACCTTACAGTGTCAGGTCGCACCTTGAATTTCTCCTCCTTCTCAGTGATAGGGCATGCATGTGGTAGTTATTTATTCCCTGATCTTTGAAATCTTTTCAGTTGACTGACGTACTCATAGTGTCTTTCCTCAGCAAGATGGGGTGGGGGATAGAAGCAGCCAGGGAGAGGCCTAGGGAATGAGAAGGCGCCATTCAGGCTGGGTTATGGCAAACCTGGAACATTAAAGCGACCACGATCCCAGAATATCTGAATTCAGCTTTGCAAAGAGCCAAGGCTGCTCTAGTGCCCAGCTCCACACTTGTTTTAGGATTCAGCCCTTATAGGCCAGAGTTAAGGGAGAACCAAGTTGATTTTAGCTGTTCCAAGCAATCCTCTCTGCCAGGCACCACAGTCTACCGTGGAAGTCCGATGTGGCATTGTGGGATCAAACTCTCATAATGCCTACTGCAGCACACACATGCACACAAGACCCCATGATCCTACTGGCCAAGGCCATCTGACTACAGGTGAAGGGCTGACAGAAATTAGCCCGATCCACATCAAAAGAAGCCCGATCCATCCCAATGAGGTAGCAAAGTAAAAGGATGTGCTGACAAGGCACTGGCAAGCAGGCAAGAAGGAATACTCCCCTTTCCTTCTTCCATTGTCCTTCCAGCAGAAGGTGTGACACAGATCAAAGGTGTGCCTTCCTGCCTCAAGGTCTGGATTAAAGGCTTGTGTCATCCAGACTCAAGATCTAGATCAAAGTCATGTTGTCTTCTTGCCTCAAGATCCAGATCGTAAGTGTGCCCTCCATTCCTGGATTCATGTTCATTCTAGATATAGTCACGTTGACAACCAGGAAAAACAGTCACACCAGGACGCTCTTGCTCCCCACTCCTCAGTCCCCATAGTTGCTTGATGGTACCCAGACTTCAGTGACAATCATCTCAATAACTGCTTGATGGTGGGGTGTGCAGTGCTCAAATGAGTGGGTCTCGTAGTGACTGCAGTCTTTCTGGCTTCCCGTGTAATCTGACTTTGGATAGGAAACCTGTTTGTACAGCTGGCTCTAGAGGTTCTGGTCCTGATGTGCCCTGGTACTGGGTACACTGGCAACTGGTGGTGTGAGGCGTGTGCAGGGCTGGGTGCAACATGCAGGAGCTTTGCTCGTTTCCTGAAAGCCTGGGTTGGGTGTTCCCAGTCTTCTGTTTCATTACCTGTAATTGGGGACAATAATAGAAATCTCTTGCAAATATGTCCATCTGTCACAGCAATTATACTGTAGTTGCTGGGAATGGGGAAGGTTGGAGAAGCTGAGCTATTAGCTGTATTTCTCCAGTTTTAAATGTTAGTAAATGAGCACACATGTCTCAGTTAGAATCCAGACATAAGATTTAGCTTAGTAGCCATCCAAGGACTCCATGGAGATCTTGCCGTAAAGCTATGACATTTTGCCAGGCGGTGGTGACACACAACTTTAACCCCAGTACTTGGGAGGCAGAGTCAGACAGAGCTCTGTGAGTTCAAGGTCAGTTTGGTCTACAAGAGAAAGGAGCTACACAGAGAAACCCTGTCTGGAAAAACCAAATAAATAAACAAAAGTAAAAAGCTATGACACTTGGTGTGTGTATTTGGGAGGGGGTGGCTGTGCATCTGTTTGCTTGTCCTCGTCAGTCAGGAAGGCCCGTGTGTCACTGTACTTCTCTGCCATCAGCGCTCAAACCCGTGGACCCTCCTCAGCCAATTGCTTCCGCTCTACTCCCGGGAGCTTGTTTTACAGATGTTGGCGGGTGGTGTGCTGCGCTAACGGCATTTGCCTTTCACAGCTTGTCAGTGTTCCTTGCTTGTGGGTCACCCTCTGCCCTCCCTCGCAGAGTCCAAACACACATGACTTTTCTGGTTTGGGCTTTGCAGACGTTTGAGGCCTCCTCCCCCACTTTGGGGAGCTCTGCGGCTTGTTTGGTGCTGTGGTTCTTCTTGACGTCTCCAGCAGCCCCGCAGTTTGATGTTTCATGGTTCCCTCTCCATGCAGTGCATCTCAAGTGACATCGACAATCCTTAGCCCCTAGCACTCCACCATGACCTGGCTTTCATCCCGAGAAAACGCGGAAACCAATCTGGGAGGGCAATGCTTTGAAGCGCTAATCACGCCTCACCATGATCCTACACGAGACTGGCAAAGCCCACTGCCTGATTTTCCGTTTGGAGAGATCGGGGTAAGCAGGGCCAGAGGACAGAGGCTGACTGAAGGGTTCGGGTTGGGCCTGTCTCTGGGAGTGAGGCCATTTGACCGAGGGCCAGCTGCCTCACCAATTCCCTTCTGCACAGCCCCACGGGCTCATAGCTGTATTTACACATCAGCTTTCTTCCCCCAGAGCTACAATGGTGCTACTTCTCTAGTTGATTCGTTTTCTCTAATTCTGGGGCAGACTAAGAACTTTAGCCTGGCTCTAAGAGTAATGGTGAAAGAGTTAGTTGAAAGACCCATTCTGGTTGGGCATGGAGATTCATCTTAATCCCAGCTACTCAGGGGCAGGAGGATCTAGATTTGGAGAGCAGCCTGGGTAACATCACAAAATAACCCCATCTCAAAATAGAAACAAAGCAAAAATATAAAATCCTTGCTGGTCTTGACACCCAACTTCCTAATGGTCGCTTTCAGATCCAACTTCTTCAGCTTGGGTATAAAGGAGGCACAAATGGATTCTTTTTTTGTCCCCACTCTAGATCCATTGGTATCCTTCCTCAGTCACCTAATCCCGACATTGTAAGGATGAATAATGTATATGCTTTTGGTTCCAGTGCTAGGGATCAAATCTCGAACCACATGCAAGCTCTGTCACTGAGAGACATAACCCTCCCCTTCCTCCCATTTTTACTTTTTCTTTTGAGGGGGTAGAGGCTTTCTAGATTACCTAGGCCAGCCTTTAACTTATTCTGTATCCCAGGCAGTCTTAGAACCTATGATCTTCCCACCTTGCTCTCCAGATTAGCTGGAATTACAGTTCTGCTCCTCTAGGCCCATATACATCCATATATTTATATTTATATCTGTATCTGTATCTATACCTATACCTATATCTATATCTATATAAAATGTCCTTGATAGAGCCAACTATAAAACCCTATAAAACATAAAATTTTATTCTTTTCCTATAAAACAAAAAAACATATTCTTTGGGACATATCCAGTAGCCCCAAGAATACAGTAAGTCTACCTTCTAAATGCTTTTGGATCAGATTTTTTTTTTAGGGCTTGTGTATGATGGCACATGTGTCTAATCCCAGATCTTGGGAGGGAGGCAGAAGCAAGTGGTTCTCTGTGAATTCAAGGCCAACTTTGTCTACATAGCGAGTTTCAGGATGGCCAGGGCTGCATAGAGAGACCCTGTCTCAAAAAACAATACAAAACAAAACAAAAAACATGTTTTTAGGGTCACTTGGGGGCACACACCTTTAATCACAGCACTGAGGAAGTAGAGGCAGCAGAATCTTTGTGAGTTCAAAGCCAGCCTGGCCTTCATGGTGAGTTCCAGGCTAGCCGAGGCTGCTTAATGAGGGACTATCTCAGTTC
This sequence comes from Mesocricetus auratus, assembly GCF_017639785.1. NCBI lineage: Eukaryota > Metazoa > Chordata > Mammalia > Rodentia > Cricetidae > Mesocricetus > Mesocricetus auratus. The sequence goes on along the minus strand of NW_024429201.1, from coordinate 25,364,824 downwards.
ACAGCGCTGGGGAATGACTCTGTGGGTAAAGTGACAAGCGTGAAGACCTAAGTGAGGGCCTTCAGCACCCACATAAAGCACACTTCAGGGGCTCAGCCCCTGAACTACATCCGTAGTCTCGCTTGGGAAAACTGAATACAGTTTCACTGTTGCCTTAATGCCAGAATTATTCTAACTCCAGGCAGAAGAAAACGGTTTCCCAGTCAGGGATCAGTCACATAACATGTGGCTTTGTCCTCCACTCTGGTGTTTGTTTGTTTGTTTGTTTTTAAGCAGGGCATCATCGCTGTGCAGCTGGCTGACTTGTTTGTAGCCCAGGCTCACCTATTTTAGATCCTTTGGCTTCATTCAGAGTTCTGAATTTAGAGTGCTGGGATTACACGTACCACCATGCCCAGCCATAGAAAAGAAATCCAGAGGTTGTGATTGCTATTTGTAGACTCCACAAACTTGTTCTGCAGGTAGGACCTGGGGACTCAGAACCCTTTGTGATTCCTGTCCCAGTGGGAGCTGGACACATCCTCTTTCATGGAAGCAATCACATATGAGTTTAGATACTGCTGGAAGGGACTTGGAGGTGTATTCAAAGGCCCAAATGCATGAATTGCTCAACAGGAAGTCCTGGTTGGGACTCATCCTGTTCAGCTCTCTTTGGATGATGGGAAAGTTCAAAGCAGCCTTTTGCTTGTGAGAGTAGGAGGCAGAAAGGTGATTACAGAAAAATTGAGACAAACATTACCCTTGGAAACTTTACCTCACCAAAACCGAGATCCCTAAATTCAAATCCCTCACAGAGGAACAGTCCTGAAGCCGTTGATGTGCCCCCCCCCCACATGAGAGCTAAGCTGAGCCCAGAATACATCTACAAAGGCAAGAAACTCAATGTGTTTTCCCCTATATCCAGCCCTGCTGCTGGTCGTGACGGTCACCTTTAGCCTAGACTCCAACGTGAAGCACAGAGCAACCCCAACTTCTAGAAGCTGCTGATGGGCAGAGAGAGGGGGAGAGTGCGAGAGGAGTGGGGAACAGGGGCAGGAGAGCCAGGAAGGCCCTGGAGAAGTGAGCTGGAGGCTGCAGGCTACCAAAGCCAGTTCTAGAGAACCTAGAGAGTTGCAGGCCGGCAGCTAGCCGTGGTCTCTGAGGCCCCACACTCAGGCTCCTTGTCTGAGGAGAGACATGGAAGCGGGCAGTGGAGAATGAGAGGGAGCAGGTTGTAACACTGGAGAAGGCCTGGAGAGAGACTGTGCTGTGCTCACCCGGCCCTGCCCACCTCTGTCTTGCTTCAGGCTCTGAAAGCCCAGAAGGAGATAGGAGCTTGGAGGCTGGGCAGAGGAAGAAGTTGGAACATTTGAAAAGGGTAGAAGGGAAAGGCGGGAGGGTGTGTGTTGCTCCTTGGCTGCAGTTCTGGCTTTAGGGCCTGGCCACGGTGAGGAGGAGAGACCTAGATTCTAGCACGGGAAGGGACAGGCATCCCACAGACCTAGAAGGTTGTGAACCTGCACCTGGGACTCAGGACCTTACGTGACATGCAACTGTCTTGGTATTTAGACAGCAGTGACAATAAGAAGTCCCATAAGATGATTGTGGAACGTCAGAAAGCTGTTCTTTCTCAGCAAGCTGTGTCGGAAAGGCTCGTATCCTGGTCCATGAAGACTCCTTGCCTAGAATCACAGTGTTGGTTGTTAGATGTGCTCCTTTTTTGTCCTACAAATCTTCCCTACAGCTCACTCCCCCTAAGTTTTCACAGGCGTGTTTGACACACAGTAATACACGCATGAAGCTGAGGCTTCGACGGCATTGTGATAGAATCAAGTCTTTCCCACACACAAAATAAACTAGAGCATTGAGAGCCCAGTGGTTCTTAAACTTTAGTGTATGTTGGAATCACTGGGGTTTGTTCATACTCAAGTTGCTGGGCCTCTGGGAGTTTCTGAGTCGATAGCTGGGGTGTGGGGCTCAGGGCTGCCTTTCTAGCCTGGTGTGGTGGTACACACCTTGTAGCATCAGTACTTGGGAGGCTGAAGCTAGAGAATCCAAAGTTTTATTCCAGCCTGGGCTACATACTGATAACCTGTCCCCATACCCCTAAAAAACACAATTTTCCAATAAAGTCCCTGGATGAGCTATCATTGCAGCGGTCTCACTGAAGAAAACACATTTCTTTACCAAACAACCCGTCCATGGAGGCTGACTTGACTTCTGTTCTGAATGCTGTTGACAATGTGCACAGTGGCCTCTGGAGGGTGAGACTGACTCATTGGTGATCATGGCCCGTATTATCTCCAGCCGCTGGCTAAAGCAGGGGGACAGTTCAGACCGAAAGCACCAGATCACAGGAAATTCACATGAAACACCACTGGGTAGGACACCTGTAAACCAGCCAGCATTCCTGTCATCCACCTGCATCCTGCTCTGCTCTGCTCCAGTGTCAGACCACGCCCAGAGCAAACAAAGGAGCCTACCATCACAGAGCCATGAGGGTCACAGGCCAGCAGGAGAATGGAAATAAACTCAATGAAATGAGGTTCTGGTGCTGATGATTAAAAAAATGGCATCGTATTATCTTAGCTTTATAAATACCCGTGCTATCTGCAATTATGACAGAGCAGGAATCTGAACTTCTTTTACCTCCAAAGAGAGTGGTGGCTTCTTTACGCCCAAGCCGTTTCACCAGGAATCTCTCTGTCTCTTTGTCTCTGTGTGTGTCTCTCTCCCTTCCCCTCCCTCTTTCCCCATCTCCTCTCCTCTCTCCCTCTCTTCTTTGTAGACAGGAACTTATGTATCCCAGACTCTGGATTTCTCCTGCCTCCACCTCCCACGTTCTGGGATTATACGTCTGTGAGCCTCCATCAGCCACTCTACAAACGTGTCCTGTGAGTTAGACCTTCATGTGACTATTTCACACAGGTTAGTGATTTGGATGATATGGCATTAGAATAAAAGGCTGCCATATATGGTAGGGTAAGTATGGATTTTAAATGTGGGAGGCTGACGAGGTGGGAACAAGGTGAGATTTTAGCGTGCGGATTGACAATCCTCTTAACTTCTCAGAGTTTTTATCTTTACACTTTCCATATATAATCTTTTCATGGATTTTAGTTGATAAGTATCAATAGCCGATACACAGAGTCCAGGGAGTCTGATTGGGTGGTTTGGACAAACAGTAGTTTCAAGGATCTTTTCCTATGGTGTCTCTTTTATGGGGTCATAGAGTTGTTTTTGATATCGTACATTCCCTAAATGGTTACTTTATCCTTGATGTTTCTTCTAATTAGAACAAGATGATGGTTTGTTTTTTACTCTTCATCCTAAGAATCTCTGAGTGTGTGTGTGTGTGTGTGTGTGTGTGTGTGTGTTTTCCATTCTGCTCCATCTACCATTCAAGATGATTGCACTGATACAGGCAATTTAGATGGAATTAATTTAAGTAAAATTTATTTAAATTTATATTACCACTCAGAAAGGGAGGGGGGAACATAATAAGTTTGACTTCAGCTTCGTTTCTCTTCTTTAATTTAGCCATCTTATTGCTCTCCACTCACAAATAAACCTAGATTCAGTTTTAGAAGACCTGCACTATTCATTTCAAGCAGTGATTTGCTCAGATAATTTATTAAATTATTTCTGCTGTTTAATCAGGAAAATGAAGCAGTTCAAATAAATAGTTGTGAGTTCACTGAGAGATTTAATCACTTCTGAATCAACATCTTTTTATTTTATTTGGCATATTTTATGACTACACTAATATATCAAGCAATACACAGGAAAATGGTGACATGTAAATGTCTCATTTGATTAAAGCAAAACATACAGAAAAAAGTTAAGGGTGCTCAAATACATTGCTATTAATAGACCTCTAGACTGCTCTTTCACCCCTGCCCCCCCCCCCCGACTCCTTGGCACCGGCCACTGCATTGCGTCCTCATGTTTGCGATCATTCCTTTGCAGAAACTAACATAGGACACGAGAGGTATGCTGCTGTAGAATCTAGAAGAAACTAAGAGTTCAGATTTGTTGTTGTTTAGTATGCTTGTAGATGATAAGCTGGGTTTGTTTAGAAGCTTGGAACTAGGTCAGTAAACATACGGGAATACGGCTAAGTGATAATATGATATGCCATCTCCAAGGGGAGCTGAGTCTCTGCAAGTCATCTTACACGTGGACTATTGTGCTGTCTTACTATACATTTCTGTGTGTGTTCTGCCTCTAAAATCATTGTTTATCTTTAAAAGATATCCTCTCTGTGTGCTACTTTTCACATTACACACCCCATGATGCTTCAGAAGAGATGTCTTTGGACTACACTGAGTCCAATGCAGAGCGGCTCCATTCTTGGAAGCTTGAAGCTCACTGCCCTAAGCTGTCAGATGTGTCATTGCCACACAGTGATCGGACTTGAGAAGTTTCTCACATTTACAAACCGTCTCTCAAGGGGGGTTAATATGTGTTGTCTCTAACAACAGTTAGCATTGCGTGTTTGTTATGTTTGATTCAGGACAGTTTGCTCAATGATCCCATGCAGCCAATAATCTTCAGTAAGGCAGAAACCAGGGCATGGAAAAGTTAGGTAACTTTTCAGTGATAGTTGATAGAGCTGATATGTAGTCCTGTGTGGTCTGCCTCAGGATCCCATATGTATGTGGTGTGTGTGTGTGTGTGTGTGTGTGTTTTCTGTGTGTGTGCACGCAGTTGCCCAGAGACCAAGAGAGGGTGTCAGATCCTCTGGAGCTGGATTTACAGTCATTGCGAGCTTCTGACATCGCTGCTAGCAACTGTTTTAGGCGGGATAAAGGACCTTTCCTTAGACCTAGACTAATGCAGATATTCAACTATAGAATGTTCTAGGTTCCCCATCACAGGAAAGCCAGAATCATACAGAGAAGAGCCACAGAACTGTCAAGGACCTGGAACAAGAAAATGAGAACTTTACCCCTTCAGGTCCTCTGTCTGAGTCTGAGTCAGGGTCAGCAAAAGGTGGAAGAATTTCTAATGGATTCGAAGAGATGGGGTTTTTCGGCTATTGTGCAGCTGTCTGGATGTGGGCGGGTGTCAATATTTCTGGTCTTCAGGCTCCCCATCTGTGAGATGGAATTTGAGTTTCAGAGAATAATCTGCACATTGAGACCGAGAGGTTGACAGTGAGGAGCTGTTTGATTCTGAAACCAGACCACTCAATGAGCTTGTATCTCATTTCTCCCTTGAGCCTTGTGGAATACGACCTTGTCATCATGTCCGTTCCTCACCTGAGTTAAAAATCCCTACTTCACACACCTATGAGATAGATAGATACCATAAATTCACAGGATATTGTAGAACAGAGCCCAGCAGTTAGTAAGTGCTTGGCAATGTTAGCTTTTATTGTTTCACTTTGTTTTGTTTTGATTTTTGAGACAGGATCTTCCTTATAGGCCAAGGTGGCCTCAAACTTGTGATCCTTCTGCCTCAGTCTCCTGAGTGTTGAGACTACAAGTATGTGCCACCAGGTTTGGCTAAATGTTAGCTTCTGGTATCTCTCTATGTATAATTCCAACGTTCAGTTTCACACACAGAATATTTAGAGCTGCCAATGCACCTTGGGTCCTAGTTCTTATTCTTTCAGAATTCCAGGGCTGGAGAGATGGCTCAGTGGTTCAGAGTGCTCATTCTTGTAGAGGGCCTGACTTTGATTCCCAACGCCCAGGTGATGGCTCTTAAACACCTGTAATCCAGTCTGGGAGATCTGATGCCTTCTTCTGGCCTTTGTGAAAACTAGGCACACATGTGGTATACATGTATACATTCAAGCTAAGTAGCTGTGCACATAAATAAATAAGTTTTTAAAAGGTCAATTTTTTGCTTTGTTTTTAGAGTTGGGAGAGTATCCAGTGAATACTGTGACCCACACTAAGTTTATTGCTCAAAGTTCTTACATATCCCAATATAAGTGGGGAGGGTAGTTGGGTTTTTTTTGTTTGTTTTTTGGTTTTTTTGTAACTCCATTTTGTTCCTGTTCTTGTCCAAGGAGCCTTTCAATTTTTGTGTAACAACAGCATTTACGCCAAGATTAGAACAACCCATCCTTCAGGGAAGCTTCATAAGCTGTAAAGTAAACAATTCAAAATAGTTTCAGGAACTCCTTGAAACCAACCAGATTCACTATGCCCTTTTTTTTTCTCCAAAAGTAAACAAGGCAAGTGGCTGAGAGTCACTCTGAGAGAGGCCAAGCAGCAAGGAGGGTTCTAAGACCAGCCCTGCTGCCTGGGAGAAGCAGAAACCAACCGAGGCACCGGGAAGAGGCACGCTCCGAACCTGTTGAGCTACCTGCTGGCTGTACAGTGTGCTCCAGGTGCCCAGCTTTGAGAGCAAGCGGTCAGCCATGCTGAGTGGGCTTTGGTGATGCAGCTGTCTCTGGGTCATCTTTGTTCCTCTAAGAACCCCTCACTCTCTTGTAAGTGACCACAATAAAACTCATTGCTCACAAAGTTGGACTTCCGTGATGTCTGTGCTTTGGTCTGTTGTGGACTCACTGGACTGTGTAGTAGCTTCCCAAGGAAACTTACAACAAATGCCCAGGGATTCAAGCAGGTAGAGGCAAGAGTCAGGCAGGACAAGCAAAGAAGAAAGAGGGGTAGGGCTGAGCAGGCTAGTACAGTTGTGTGTCAGGAACCACTTAGAGGGTAACATGTAAAGGTGTGTCTCCTTTATGCAAAGCCATTGCTGCTAAAATCCCAGGCAGCTGGGAGTGTCCCTCCCTCGGCTCTGCCCCACCCTTCACTCTCTTGAATTCTGTCTCCACTACTCTCCAGTGCTAGCAACACTGTCCCCCATCTGTAGGCCATTGTGCCAAGGGAGGTGTCCTGAGACCACTGCAGGAAGTTCCTGTCTCTGCCTGGCTTCCACCAGTGCCTAATGAATACAAGGCATTATCACAGCTAGTATGAGAGTCAAAGTTACATTTTAAGTTTTAATCACTATGCTAAGAGATCATGAAACAAAAATGCCTCTGACCTGCAAGCCCCTTGCCCAAGGAGAGATAGTTTCTGAAATGATGGAGGCTATTGTTTATGGGAGATAACAAGCCACATGTTTCCATCCCCCTAAACAAGTTTGTTTGACCCATCTGCAGCAGATGTGCTTGATTGCATGTGTGTGTGTGGGTTCACGGGTAGGACATATATCAGAATGTATTCTTGTCCCAAATTGGACCTGATGGGAAATACTTTAAGCTGTTGTAAACTGCGATTTCAGGGCCATTTCCTGGGAACCGGGATATGGACCTAGCCAGAGTCCACCTGTGGAAGTGGTCTTATTCTCAACCAGTGGGATTAACACTAGACTCTTTTTGTAAAGGCTGCATGAGAGTTAAAAAAATCCTAAACCTTTTTTATAAGGTACAAAAGTAGGGGCATTATGGGCTAAGAATTGTAATTTAAGAGGCGGGAGAGGTGGCTCATGGGTAAGAGCTCCGACCAGTCTTCCAAATAACCCAGGTTTAATTTCCCCGCACCCACATGGTGGCCCACAACTGTCTGTAACTCCAGATCTAATGCCCTCTCTGGACTCCATGGGTAGGCAAGCAAGTGGTACAGAGACACTCGTGTAGGCAAGATACCTGTACACATAAAACTGTTAACAACTAAGTTGTAACATACTCTTTAGTTTAGAATGTATGCTTAAAATGATTTTTTTCTTTTTTCTTTTTTCTTTTTTTTTTCCTTTGGAGACAGGGTCTTACTAAGTAGCCCCATCTGGCCTGGAACTCACTCTGTAGGCCAGGTTGCCTTTGAACTCGACGAGCAAACACTACCACACTGGGCTTGTATACGTTCAAGGCCTTGAACTTGTTGTATAGTCTTGCCTTTGAACTCAAAATCCTCCTGCCTTAGCCTATCAAGTCCTGGAGTCACAGGTGTGACTAAGCCTGGTCTGACTTTGTGATTCTTCAGTTTCATGCCAGCTTTTGGGGAGGGGTAGGAAATGGTTTATTTCAGCTTACAAGCCTAAGGTCTCATTCCCATCACTGCAGGAAATCAGAACAGAAACTCAAGTGGAGACCTGGATGCAGAGGCTGACTGATCCAGAGGCCACAGAGGAGTGCTGCTGACTGACATGCTCCCCATGGTTTGCTCAGGGTGTTTCCCCCCATCCTTTTTGCCAGCAAATTGCTTTTCTATTCATTTTACATACCAACCACAGTTCCCCCCCTCTTGATCCCCCCTCCCCTCTCCCCCCATCCCCTATCCACTCCTCAGAGAGGGTAAGGCCTCCCATGGGAGTCTACTAAGCCTTGCATATAGGGTTGAGGCAGGACCAAGTCCCTCCCATTTGCATCAAAGCTGAACAAGATAACCCACCATAGAGAGTGGGCTTCAAAAAGTCAGTTCCTGCGTCAGGCATAAATCCTGGTCTTGCAAACAGACCAAGCCACATAACTATCACACACATTCAGAAGGCCTACTTCAGTCCCATGCAGGCTCTCCAGTTGTCAATCCAGAGTTCATGAGCTCCCACTAGCTCAGGTCAGCTGTCTCTGTGCGTCTCCCCATCATGATGTGCTGTAGAATATTACTTTAAGGTTGTTACATTTGTTTATGATCTGGGACATTTGCTTAATGTTGTAAAGATGTGTTGCTTTAGTCTATGCTGTATTTGTAAAGCAATACAAATTGCTCAACTGTGGCTCTGTGATTCTTTGCCTGTCTAAAACACCTGGTGGTCTAATAAAGAGCCTGATGGTCAATAGCAAGGCAGGAGAAAGGACAGGCGGGGCTGGCAGAATAAATAGGAGAAATCTGGGGAGAAAGAGAACAAGGAGAGGAGAACACCAGAGGTCAGCCACCCAGGCCGACCCAGCCAGCCAGCCAGCTGTGGAATAAGAGCAAAAGTAAGATATATAGAAGTAAGAAAAGGAAAAAGCCTGGAGGCAAAAGGAAAATGGGGATAATATACATTAAGAAAAGCTGGCAAGAAACAAGCTAAGCTAAGGCTGTACATTTATAAGAATAAGACTCTGTGTGTGATTTATTTGGAGCTGGGTGATGCCCCCCCCCCAGAACCAAAGAGTAAAGAATATAGAAACCAACAACAACATTTTGGTGTTCCAACATAGGGATAGAATAAAAAACAATGATCTTGAGACCCCTTGCTCATATAATCCCTCCTCCCTCTCTTCGACTGGACCCCAGGAGCTCAGCCCAGTGATTGGCTGTAGATCTCCACAACTGCTCCCATCAGTTACTGGATGAAGGTTCTGTGATGACAATCAGGGTAGTCACCAATCTGATTACAGAAGGTTGGTTCAGGTACCCTCTCCACTATTCCTAGGACTCTTAGCTGGGGTCATCCTTGTGGATTTTCCCTAGTGCCATGTTTCTTCTTAACCCAATAATGGTTCCCTCTATCAAGATGTCTCTTTCATTGCTCTCCCTCTCCATTTCTCCCCCAACTCAGCTATCCCATGCTCTCATGTTCTTATCCTCCATCCTCTCCCCTGCCTCCACCCCCAGTTTACCCAGGAGATCTCATCTATTTCCCCTTCATATGGCAATCCATGTGTGTCCCTCTTAGGGTCCTCCTTGTCACCTAGGTTCTCTGGGGCTGTAGATTATGGTCTGGCTATCCTTTGCTTTACATCTAGTATCCACTTATGAGTGAGTGCATACTGTATTTGTCTTTCTAAGTCTGAGTTACCTCACTCAATATGATTCAATATGATTTTTTTCTAGTTCCATCCATTTGCCTGAAAAATTCTGATAACATTTTTTATAGTTGAATAGTACTCCATTGTGCAAATGAACCACGTTTTCTTTGCCCATTCTTTGGTTGGGGACGTCTAAGTTGTTTCCAGGTTCTGGATATTAAAAATAATGCTGCTATGAACATAGTTGAGCAAATGTCCTTGTGGTATGATTCCTGTCAATGCTTTTTAGAGGGGAGGGGACCTGGGGACTGGAAGGGGTCATGCTAAGACATGTGTCCTTGTTCACAGGGCTAATCCAGGATTCTGAGGTGAATTTTTCAGTAGATCACAGAGAAGGTCCCTTCCACAGTACTTACTCCATTGCAGAGGTCCTAGAATGTGAAGACAAGTGATGGAGCGGCATGGTGTTAGGCAGAGTCTGGGTCAGGACCTACAAGGTCAGATCCCATCTTCTCCACCTACAGCATCTGGTCTTGGGAAGCTGTGTCACCATGAAGTCATGTGGACACGCTGACAGTGTCCTGCTCTGCCAGAGGGGAACTGGTCTTATTGAAGTCTGTATCTGGAAACATTTATGGTTTTTGGTGCTCAATAATTGCTAACCATTATTTCTGAAAGGCACGCTGTGGGAATTTACTATGGTTTTAGTTCTAGCTTTGCAAGGTTTGGAGTATTGGGAATGTCTGTATCTTGTATTCTTCTTAAGGTCCTTCCATTCTTAAAACTCTGAGAAATCAGAATTCGGTTTCTGACCCAACCCTCTGCCCCTCAGCCCAAAGGCATGATCCTGTCACGATGAAGCTGGAGGTCTGGGCAGGGTCCATCCTCAGAAATATTCCCCTGTTCAACCCAGTGTCTGGAAAAGAAGCATTTGTAAACAATGAACAATACTGTCTGTAGAGTTTTGGCATGGAAGTGGACCTTGTAAAACATTTTCTTTCGGAAATGATGGCAATGAAAGGGTATGGTTACTGCCCCTCCCCAGCCACAATTAAAGTTATTAATGAATCAAGATAGCAGAGAAGGTTAGGGAGGAGGACTGTCTCAAAACGAAATATAAGCAAAGACTAACACAAATAACAGAAATCTGAATTCATAGGTACCATCACTAGGATGACATCCCCACTGATAACCGTGACACTGTGTGTGTGTGGGGGGGGATATCACAGGTACCATCACTAGGATGACATCCCCACTGATAACCGTGACACTGTGTGTGTGTGTGTGTGTGGGATATCACAGGTACAATCACTAGGGTGAAGTCCCCACTGATAACCGTGACACTGTGGGGGTGAGATATCAAAAGGGGACTTCCACTGTGGCTTGGTGGTGTATGACTGTGATCTCAGCTCTGGGAGGCAGAGGAAGGGGAATGTTGAATTCAAGGCCAAGATGGGCTATACAGAGCTCCTGTTTCAAAAAAAAAAGTCTACACTGTAATGATTATGTAGGAGATATATTCAAGAGCTAGGCATGATGGCACACACCTTTAATCCAGAGGCAGGGATTAGATCTCTGCCATTTACAGGCTAGCTGATCTAAATAATGAGTTCCTGGACAGCCAGAGCTACGCAGACCCTGTCTCAAAAAAAAACAAAAAAACAAAAAAACACCACGGATGTGTTCAGTTCCACAAGTGAAGACAACTTGAACATAGCCTTTGACCGAATTTAGGAAACAGTATTCTAGAATGCATATGTTTACCTCTGATAAAGCACTCATTATTTTCCTTCTTTTCACCAACTTATTCTCCCAATTTTGGCTCGGTCATATTCAGATGAAGTGCTTAGGTCATCAGCTCTAGAGTCATTGTCACCTGTGCCTGTCCTTCAGCTGCTGCCCACCTATTCCCTCTTGCCCTCCCCCCCTTAATTCTTCACCGTGGTATTAAGTTAATGAAATAACGTCTTTTACATCTTCATATGGAACTCACATGCAGGAGCTGTTCTCTTTCTAATGTGGAGTGACCGGCCCAAGAGGTCTATGCTGACCCTTGGTTGATAGTGGGCTTGTTTAATTTGTCTGCTTTAAGGAGTTTTTAGTTGACTTCTTTTTAAAAGGAGGATGTACTTGCTTCTCCTGCGTTGCGAATTATCCATTTTCCCTGCTGACAGGCTCTACGAGCTCTATACAGTGCTTGTCCTCTGATCTGTTCTTTCTCACTTATGTTTATTTCTGTCTGCAAACTGGTCCGACTGGTCTTGGCCTCTGGAGACACGAGGCTGCATAAGCTTTTGCAGTCTTGTTCAGTCATTGCCCCAGTGACCGAGTTTAAGATACATTTTTGTTAGATGTTTTCCCGTATCGTTTCAGAAAATCACTAGCATGCATGAGCCATTAAAAAATACCTATTTTTTCCCTTTCCAAATGACTACAGTGTTTACTAGAACCACAAATCCTTTCTTCATGTTGCTCTGTGGAGCGGAAATTTGGCTTCAGACATCATGACGGCATCCTTTGACAGGCTGAGCACCATCTTCCTGCTTTGACTGAGGTCTTTTCTATCTGGCAAGCCCTGCCTTTTCAGTAAAGCTCAAATAGCTGTGTTTTACTTTTGTTTGTTGCTTTTGAGTGTATCTGCCAATTTAATTAATATCAAAATGATTCTTGGAAGGGAGCTTTCTTCTCATCTTTTGTTTCTGGCTCTGGGATGAGATGGGCACGGTAGCAGTGTGGCATTTCTTACCCTCCCCATTTCTGCCCACGTTTGTTTACATTACACAATCTGTGATGCCTCAGAATTCACTGCTCCTCTGCTCTAGGCGGTGTGCAGTGGTCTTTTCTCCAATGAGTCTTCTCACAAAGGGGCTAAAGGAGCTGACTGTTGACCCCCCCAAAAAAAAGCTCCTGGGGAAAGGAAATCGCTATTTATGAACAAGGCTTTCTTTAGTCTCCCCCATAGTCTGAATATTTTACTGTACTGTCAGAACTGAACAGTTGAGGGCTGGGAGGTTTAGAGGCAGGCTGCTTCCCTGGCAAACACAAGACCCTAGGTTTCATCAATACCCAAGAACAAAGGTCTACACATTTTGGTTCTTTTTTTGATTGTTTGTTTTGTTTTTTTAAGACAGGGTTTCTCAGTATAGTCCTGGTTGTCCTGGAACTCACTATGTAAACCAGGTAGCCTTTAACTAGTAGGGATCCCCCTGCCTCTGCCTCCTGACTACTGCAATTAAAGGCATGTGCCTCACAGCCAGGCCTGGTCCTTTATTAACCTGAATGTCAGCAATGCTGTCTTCATTCTGTATGCTCCTTCTCCTCTCTCCATCATTCTGTGGCTAAGCTTTGTGACATGGGATTTCTCAGGCCCTTCATAAAAATATTGCTACTGCCTGGCATGCTGTGATCACGGACTTCTCAGTTCACCAACACAAATAATTGAATGCCTGTCTGAAATTACAGGTTCTGCCCATGAGAAACTTCAGTCCACAGTAGAACTGGGAGCTACTGTTTCTCTGTGTAAAGGAGAGTGTCTCTGTGTTCTATAAAAGTACCCATATTATATATATATATATATATATATATATATATATGTGTGTGTGTGTGTGTGTGTGTGTATGTGTGTGTGTGTATTCATGTATGTATATGGAGGTATGTATAATTTTTTATTTGGTTTTCCAGATAGGGTTTCTCTGTGTAGCTTTGGAGACTGTCCTAGAACTCACTTTGTAGACCAGGCTGGCCTCCAACTTACAGAGATCTGCCTGCCTCCACCTCCTGAGTGCTGGGATTAAAGGTGTGCGCCACCATCGCCTGGTGTAGGTATGTATGTATATGTATATGTATATGTACATACATATAATGCACAGTATATATGCAAAATATACAGTCTACTGTGTTTTATTATTTTCTGCTGTAAGGGACTTCTTGCTGAGTGTGGTGGCACATACCTGTAATCCTAGCACTCTGGAAGCATAGGCAGGGGATGGAAGCAAATTCAAGGCCAACCAGGGACTACACCGTGAGACCCTGGCTTCCCCACCTCCAGGAAAAGATTTGTTTGACCAGGTGTGGCAGTTCATGCCTGTAATCCACAATTGGAAGGCTGAGTCAGGCTGGCCAGTGTGGGCTGGAGGCCAACCTGGGCTACATAGTGAGTTTCAGGATAGCCTAAGCTACAAAGCAAAACTTGGTTTCAAAAACCCCCAAACCCCTCATATTTCTTTCTCTTCCTAAGTGTGTCTCTATATTCTGATTTCTGAAGAAAACTTGGAGCGTAAACATGAAGACCGAAGTCCGTGGGCAAGCGCCCAAGAGGATAGCCTCTGAGGGCCCAAAGCTAGCTCGTGGGTGGAGGGACCGGCTGCAGGACCCTGTGCCTTCTCTTCTAACCAGTGTGAGGCACGGGCCACTGCAGCCTCCTTGGCGTCTGCCCACGACTTCAAAGCCATCTTCAGAGCCCTGGCCTCTGAAGACAGGTGATTCTCTTCCTTACTTGCTCTTAGAGCGGTCCTGCCACTGTATCCGCTGGCTCGGCACCATGGAAATCTGACAAGCGCGCCAACAGATGGGCTTCTCTCTCCTTTCCTTTGTTAGAGTCGGAAAGGGGCAGAGGAGGAGGCATCCACAAGTGCAGACACGGCGCTGTACACAGAGGGCTTGTGAAACTCACTCTCTGGAGAAAACAATACTGCGGGGGTGTCATTTTCGGTTGAGTTGCTGCTGGTGTAACAATCTAAATAGTACTGTTTCCCTGCTCCTTTTGGGCTCGGTTTCCTCTCTTGCATAATGCACACGCCAGGTTCTCTGTGCTGTTGTTTGCTTGGAGAGCCATGGGGCTCTCTAATTTGTAAGTCAAGTAGAGACTCCATGGCATAGATGCATTTTTAGCTTATATTGTTATTGCTAAACCAATATATCAATGTTAAAGGCTAATTTTATTTTACTTTTTGAAACAGAGCCTTGATGAGTAGCCCAGGCTGTGCTGGAACTCACTATGTAGCTCATGCTAGCCTCAAACTTGTGATGTTCCTGCTTCAGTCTCCTGAACATTAAGATTACAAGAATTCTTCAGCAGACCTAGCACAGTTGTATGAATTTTGGTGCATTTTTATAAGACACTATTTTCCAAATATACTTTTGCCATCTTTGGGTTAATAGTAGATAATTTTATTTAGTGGTATACTATACTAGTAGGAGCATTTCTTAGGAAGAAGCCATAGTTTTGGTTCCAAACTCAGAATACACCAGACACTGAAAGGAATTCTGGAATGGAATCTATTTTAAAATAGACCAATATGCAAAGCTAGCATGAAAAACTAACTGAACAGCAAATATGTAAGAAATAGTAAAGGCTTGAGGTAAAATGCTGATTCTTGTAGTAATTTGACAATAATTGACACTACCATACTTAGGTCACCCAATGTCTTCACTGCAGTGTCCTCATCTGCCAGACTGGGGCACAATAGAAACGATGGCCAAAGGCTGGAGTGAGATGGCACAGGAGGGAAAATGCTTGTCTGGCAAGCACAAAGTGAGTGTCAGCATCCATGGAAACAGCTGGGCATGGTGGCCTTTGCCTGTAATTCCAATGCCAGGCAGGTAGAGGGAATAGAATACCTGGGGCTCACTAACCACTCAGCCTATGCTAATTGGTGAGACCCAGCACCCAATAAGAGGCCTGTTTCAACAAAAAGAATAAGATGGATAAAAATTAAATTTCCATCACTGATCTCTGGTTTCTACACACACATACACACACACACACACACACACACACACACACACACACACACACACACTGTGTCCTTACACCTGCACACATGTGCACACACACATGAATATACACATACTATAGAAATAATGGCTGAATTTGCATCTTGGTGGCTGTGGTGGTTTAATATAATTGGCCCCCGTAATCTCATAGGGAGTGGCACTATTAGGAAGTGTGGCTTTGTTGGAGTGGGTGTGGTGTTGTTGGAGGGAGTGTGTCATTGTGGAGGCAGACTTTGAGGTTTCCTATGCTCAGGATATCATTCAGTGCCTTCCTGATTCCTGCAAGCCAAGATGTAGCCAGCACCCACATCTGCCTGCCACGCTCCCTGCCATGATGATAATGGACTGAACCTCTGAAACTAAGTGAGCTAGCCTGTGGTTGTATATTTTTCCATTGGGCCACCAGCCTGCAAATAACAGCCCAGCGACTTACTAATTATAAAAGTTTGGCCTTAATTTAGGCTTGTCCAACTAGCTCATATAACTTAAATTGACCGGTATTTTTATTAATCCATGTTTTACCACATGGCCTTTACCTTTCTCCCATTCTGTGTGTCTGATTTGTTCCATGGTGTCATGCACACCTCGATTATTCTCTTCCTCTCTCTGCCTGGAAGTCCCGCCAGTCTCTCCTGCCTAGCTATTGACCATTCAGCTCTTTATTAAATCAGTCACAGCAACACCTCTTCACGGTGTACAAATATCCCACAACACCACCCCAGTTAAATATTCTCTATAAGAGTTGCTGTGGTCATGGTGTCTCTTCATAGCACTAGAAACCCTCACGAAGACAGTGGCAATTTTTGTCTTGCTTGTGCAAAGCCCCAGGCTTAATTCCAGTATTTGGAGAGAGACAGAGATAGAGAGATGGAGAAGTGGGGAGAAAGAGAAATAACTAAATAAATAATGGTAACATTGCTGGCTGCTTATTCATGTGTTACATGCTGTTTGTGTGTGTGTGTGTGTGTGTGGTTTGTGTGTTTGTTTGGGATAAGGTATCAGTGTGTAGCTGTGGCTTGGATGGAACTCACTCTGTAGACCAGGCTGGTCTTGAACTCACAGAGATCTACCTGCCTCTACTTCCCAAGTGCTGTGATTAAAAGTGTGTCCCACCATGTCAGGCAAAATGGCTACACTAGATACAGTTTTAAGTACATCACACATGCTGGCATTCAGTCTCCTCAGCTCTAGTAGGCAGACGTTATGGTTGCTCCTGCCCCCTTTTAGACAGTTGAGGAACTGAGGACAAAAAAGTCAAACAACTTGTACAATGTTTTAATATATAATTTAAATGTATATTTATACAGAATTATATATATATATATATATATTAAACATGAAATGTTTCCTTATGGATTTTCAAACAACCTTAGTGCCATTTACCCCTCTTCCCTTCCTCTGTATAGCCCTCACTCCCTCTCCCCAATTTAAAGACTGCCCCCCGTTTTTCTTTTGTCCTCTCTCTTAGCACCTCCTTAATGTTGGGGGAAGTCCTGTTGTCAATAAAGTATGGTATGGGTATTGTTTTTCATTTATTGATACAAATTCAAGGTCAATTTTGTGATAAGTATATTTCTCCTCTTGACTAAGTATTGTACTTATACTGTTCTTTTAAAATGTAATACATAATTAAATACAGACAATAGATAGTTACTTATAATAGTCAGAATTTATAGTTAGGTAAGTTAGGTTTTCTAGATATATAGAGATGTATTTGAGACAGACAGATAGTCTTCAAACCTTTCAAAGACCTTCAGAACATGGCATTTAAAATGGCTTAGGGTTTTTCTTGACAATGAGAAATGTCTGCTCCTGGCAGCACCAATTATGTTTGAGAGGAAGATGGGCATCGAAGAAACTTGTTATGGAGTTTACTTTCAACATGGCAAGATTAGCCATTTGGGCAAGAAACTGCTCTTGCCTAGACTGACTGTTGCTGTATAAACTGGACATGCAGGACCCACAGGAAAGTGACTACTGAACTCAGTCTTACAGGGTTCCTGCTTCATGAAGAGTCTACGAGACTTTCTGCAGGACAAAGAAAAATGACTGACAGACTGCCAATGCAGATGGACAGTTTGAAATTTCCTGCTTTGCTGAGAAGTGTTCCAGACACATTGTGGCCTATGGGCTGAAGATGGATGCCCCAACATTACAGAGAAACTTCGAGTGACTGTCCAGGCAGTAAGAGGTCTCTGTCATTTCTAGTGTTTATGTATTATCCTTCTGTGGTCTTTGATGGAGTTGAAGACAGATAGTTATAATTATAGTTTTCCTTAGTTATGATAAAAGATAAGCTACATATAGAACTTTGGACTCACAAGAATGGGATGGATATTTTCTTTAAATCTTGCTAAATGTTAATAGACAAAATGTTGTAACTGTGTTCTTACTTGATAACTGTTCTATTATATACAATTTGACTGTGTTAAAGTTAAGACCTTTCTTTTTGTTTAAACAGAAAAGAGGAGATGTTGGGGGAAGTCCTGTTATTTGTCAATAAAGTACTGTTGAGCCTATAGGAATCTAGATAGGTGGGGCTAGGAGTCCAGGAGGATTCTGGGAAGGAGAAACACAAGAGAGTCGAGATGTAACACCATGAGGTAGGACCCCGGAACTATTCTCCGGTAAGAGACATACTTAGATTAACAATTATGGGGTAATTACTTAAAGCAGAGCTAGCCAGTAAGAGACAAGCAAGGCCAACAGCTTCATAATGAATATAGCCTCCTGTGTGTTTATTTGGGACTGATGCGGATCTGGAACCAGGCGGGCGGGACGGCTTCTCTCAAGGAAAGCTTCTCATAACACCTTAATAATTAGGTAAATGCAAATTAAAAGTATCCTGAGATCTCCTCTCACCCCAGCCAGCAGCTAAAGGAACAGTTGACAACAAGCTGGCAAGGACGTGGGGAGGAGAACCCGTTCACTATTGATGGAACTGCAGACGGTTGTGGCCACCATGGAGATCATGTGGAGAATTCTCACAAAGCTAAAAGTAGATCCACCATATGACCCACCTATGCCACCCCTTGGCATATGCCCAAGGACTACACATCCTACTCCACAGACAATTCTCACCATGCTCACTGACACTCTAGTCACAATAGCTAGGAAGTGGAAACAACCTAAATGTCCTGTGACCTGAAATGACTAAAGCAGTGTCACCTTGTTCTGACTCCATTTTGTGTGCTTAGACACTTCTCAGCCCTCTACCCTGCCTCCCTCAGCAGTCACGGCTGCCTTGGCAACACATTTGGGGTTTCCATGGCCTTGACCATGGTCCAGATGTATTAACCAAAATCATTAAGAAAAATGAAATAACAAGAAAAGATATAAGTCAAAAATAATTGACAAGTTATGTCTAAAATAACTACCATGCTCTGCCAGGAATGAACAGTTCAAGGTTATGCTGACCCTCATTTAACTTTGATGTAAATTATGGTCTTAGTGGTTTTGTCTTTGAAACTCTGCATCCCTGAGCTGGGCACTAAGAGGCACATCTCTTGGTCTGGCCATCAATACAAAGGACTTGAAACAGTGAGGCTTAATCAGTGTGGTTTCAACAAATGTCTCATGCGGGTCATTTCAAACTAACGAGTGGATAGTGAATGTGTGGTATGTAACCATTACACTATTTAACTGCAAAAAGATAGTTTCCCGGGAAATGGATAGAACTAGAAATGTTATCCTGAGTGAGATAACCTAGACCCAGAAAGGCAAACACCACGTTCTTGCTTATTTATGGATCCTAGCTCAGAATCTTTATTTTTGTGTCTGCTCTTCAGATGTGATTATGTAACTGGGAGTCACAGAAATCAGGAAAGTAAAAACCAGTGGCTGGGGTAAGATTCTATCCGGGACAGCAGGGGACGGATGCCACCATGATGCACTTTATAAAACAAACACACCAAAAACAACTTAACTGCTGTAGGGAGGGTGGGAACAGCTGGTGAGAGGAAGACTCAGCAAAGTGGAATTTGACCTGATGCCGGTGGTGTGTTCTTCACACAGGGCCAAGGAGAGGCCAAGTGGCCTGTTGTCAAGGAGAGTATTGGAAAAGGTGCCTGGACTGGGGAGATAGCTCAGCCCCTCAGAGCACTTGCAGCTTTGGCAGAGTATCAAAGTGTTGTTCTGGGACTCACATCGGGCTGCTCCAGAAGATCTCCCTCCCTCCTTCCCTCCCTCCCTCTCTCCCTCCCTCCCTCCCTCCCTCCCTCTCTCTCTCTCTCTCTCTCTCTCTCTCTCTCTCTCTCTCTCACACACACACACACACACACAGAGAGAGAGAGAGAGAGAGAGAGAGAGAGAGAGAGAGAGAGAGAGAGAGAGAGACATGTGGCACACACCTTTAATCTCAGCACTGGGGAGGCAGAAACAGGTGGACCTCTGACTTCAAGGCCAGCCTGGTCTGAGAAACCCCGTCTTAAAAAAAACAACAAAAAAGAAGAAGAAAAAGGTATCTTTATCAGATGGCTGGTTAAACTAGATATCCTATAACACGATGTCTATCTGTAGGATTCTATGACTCTAGGCCTGGCCCCTTTGTTCTCTACACTGTAAACCTTTGTTTTCCTTATTGTTAGGTTCCGCTTACTAACTTCACCACTGTTATTTTTATTTTAATTATCTGAAGCATTTGTCAATGAGAACATGGCTTCGTCATTTGCATAAACCTTTGTCAATCTGCATGTTGTAACAGCCGAGGTGTTATAACACCTGAACATTCTGAGGGTGGGTGGGGAGACTGGAGCACAATAAATGCAGTAGTGACTAGGCTGTGCCACTGTGATCTGCCCTGTCAGGCAGAGAGCCAGCCCCTGGATGACTGCTGCTCAGCTGCATAACATTGTAAAGTCTGTCATCTTTATCTGAGGAATGCGCAGCACACGGGATCATCCCTTCTGACTTTTAAGAGCACATGGAAAAATTATGGGATTGAACTGCGGATGCCAGCTGATGTCACATTCATGTCAACGAGTGATTCATGGGAGTTCCAGTGACTTTCCTGCTGCAGAGGGGGAATGGCTCCCTCGATGGAACTAATAGCTGTCCTTAAATGTTGGGAAGCCACTTATGACACACCCGATAGCAAAGTGTATCTTCCCTTTGGCTCTCGGTCCAGGTGCCCGCCAGTGTATGTGCGTGTGGCTGCCGGAGGGGCTGTCTGCTGTCTTCCTCAACTGCTTTCCACCTAATTATGATTGTACACTAATACCTTCCAAGGAGTCATTTGTTTTACTTTGTGTGAGTGTTTTGCCTGCAAAAATGTAGGTGTACCACATATGCACCTGGCACTCAGGTTAGAAGAGGGTGTCAGATCCCGTGGCACTGGAGTTCTGGGTGGTTAGGAGTCACCATATGGATGCTGGGAATTAAACCCAGGTCCTCCGCAAGAGCAAAAAGTGCTTTAACTGCTGAGCCATCTCTTCACCCCTCCCACCTTCATTTTTATTCATGTATTTTTACTCACTTTTTTTTTTTGAGATAGTCTCTTTATGTAACCATGTAACCCTGGCTGTCCTGGAACTTGCTGTGTAGACCAAGCTGTCCTGGAACTTGCTGTGCAGACCAGGCTGCCTAGAATTCACCAAGCTCCACATGTCCCTGAGTCCTAAATCTGGAATTAAAGGTGTGGGTCACCCTACCCAGCTTACTTTATTTTTAAAAATATACATATTTATTTTGTTGGCGGGCGCACTGGAGAGGGTGCAGAAGCTGCACACGAGTCACCTGGAGGTCACAGGACAACTTGAGGGAGTCCGTTCTCTCCTCCCACCACTGGACTTCTGGGGATCAAATCCAGGTCGTCAGGTTTGGCCACAAGTACCTTTTCCTGTTGAGCTATTTTTCCATCCCTGTTTTTTCTTGTTTGAGACAGGGTTCTCACCGAACCTGGAGCTCATCAGTTCTGTTAGGCTGGCTGGCCGTAAGCCCCAGGAATGCCCCTTCTCTTGCCTCTGCTTTCCTAGGGGTGGGAGTACAGATGTGGCCACTATACCTTGGTGGGAACTTAGGATCTGAACTCAGGTCCTTGTGCTTGTGTGACAAGCACTTTACTGACCAAGCCATCTCTTTGGCCCTAATTTTGTTTCTGGGATAGTGCACAGTTCCACACAGACTTCATATTGTCTCTCAAGGACTGAGGGAATGGTACAGTCGATTCCACTACTGTGAGTGGAGACTGTGCTTGGCCATCACATGCATCAGAATGGCTCAGAGAGTCAATGCTCAGAAAATACCTGCTTCTTGGTTATATACTTTTGTCTTGGTCTAATGTTTTACAGGGCTGTTGATGTGTAGTTACTATGGTGATAGATGAAAATAAGCATGGAATTTTTTTCTTATATCAAATTTCTTATATAAAAATAGGATGTAGAGTCTGGAGAGATAGCTCAGGGGTAAAATCCTGTACTACCTTTGCAGAGGGTGGAGTAATAATTACCTGTAACTCCAGGTTCAGGGATTTGATGCCTTCATCTGGTCTCTGACGGTATCTGTATTTACGTACACTTAGCCCTCTCTGATACACACAAGGGCACAAAACTAAAACTAAAATGTATCTTTAAAAAAGTGGGATATACAGAGGAATGTCAGCCTACAGTCCCAGTGCCAGTGAATCTGGGAAACAGGGAGGTTCCCAAGAGAGATGCATGATACCCCAGACAAGTGGAATGAGGCAAGATTTCCTGAGCAGATTGGGAACATTGCGGGAGGGGAGAGGGAACCAGGAAAAAGAGAGGGGGATAAGAGGAGAGTAGAAGAAGACATAGGGGAGCAGGAAGGTTGAGTCAGGGTAAGAATAGAGGAGAGAACGATGAGAGATACCATAATAGATGGAGCCATTATAGGTTTGAGGAGAGAGCTGACACTAGTGAGATTTCCAGAGATCTACAAGGATAACACCAACTGGCAAACTAAGCGATAGCGGAGAGACTACCTTAATAGCCCCTCCCTGATTATAAGATTGATGACTACCTTACATGCTATCCTAGAACCTGATGGAAGCAGGGCCAGATATCCACAGCTAAACATTGAACTGAACTCCTGGAACCCAGTGACAGAGAGGGAGGAGTGATGAGCAAAGGGGTCAAGACCGTGCTGGTGAAACCCACAAAGACAGCTGACCGGACAAGGGGGAGCTCTTAACCCCAGACTGATGGCTGAGAGGCCAACAGGGGACTGATCCAGACTCCCTGAATGTAGTGTCAGTGAGGAGGCCACAGAAATCTCTGGGGCCTTGGGTAGTAGATCAGTGTTTATTATGGCATACGAATGAACTTTGGGAATCCACTCCACATGAAGGGATGCTCTCTCAGCCTGGACACATAGGAAGGGCTTAAGTCCTGCCCTGGATGAAATGACAGACTCTGGAGATCCTCCCATGGAGGGCCTCACCCTATATGGGGAATGGTGTGGGGATTGGGTGGGGGGGCTGGTGGAGGGACAAGGGAGGAGGGGTGGGAGATGGAGCTGGGATTGACATGTGAAGCAAGCATGTTTCTAATTTAAATAAAAACATATATTGAGGGAAAAACCCAAACAAACTGGGATATAGAGTCACTACGAAGCCCCAGACAAAGACTTTCAAAACAAAAGAAGGAGCTTAAGACTTGATGCAGTGGGGGAGGAGGAGTAGCCAGCAAAGCTGAATTTAGATGGCAGCGTCCCCAGATCACTCTTACTCAACTTTATGTTGTTGTTTTGTTTTGAGACAGTCACATGTAGCCTGAGTGGTCTTAGATGCTCTGTGTAGCTGAGGATAACACTGACCAACAACTCCCTCAACCTCCTAAGTGCTGGAATTACAGGTGTACCCCATATTCCTTCCCCACCATTTTAAGATCAGCAGTTTGCTTTGAGTACTGAGTCACCATCACCTAAATGCACGGTATACCTTACAAGGAAAATATCTTTTCCTTTGGTGGGACTTGACCATTCCCAATGTTAGTAGCCATTCTTAAAAACAAAAGTAGTTACATGTTCAAATCTATTGATGGTGCTGTTTCCCATGGAAACAGAGTCTATGTGCATGTTCTATGTTTAAGTTAGAGATACTGTGACTTAGACTTAAAACATGAAAGAATGCTGCTTTGCTTTGAGTAAATTAAGATATGCTTTGTAATCTGACCAACTAATAAACAATTGTGGATAAGCACCCAGAACAGTTGGCTCTTGGGAACTTCAAAGAGGGTTGTTTGACTGTAGCTAATTATAAGAGTCTTTATGCTTGTGTTATTCATAAGGAATCCAATAGGATGAGGGTGGTGCCCACAGTCACTGGGTAACTTGAACCCGAAGCCTTGAGACACCAGTGACAACACTAGGTCCTTGGAGTCCTTGCTTTGTTGGAATGTTAGCATCATTGCCTGAAGAGCCATGTGTTATTTACATACATTACATAAATATTGAAAGATCAGCTTAGTCTGAAAATGCTCAGAGTAAGTTTATAGCACTGGAGACTAAAAGAAGGAACTCATTGAGGTCTTTCAAAGCAAAAATTCCTTTCTATCATGTCTGTGTAAGATTCAAGTCAATCTTTAACAGAAGCCAACATGATTCCAAAGGGAGTTGACATTAAGCTTGTCTGAGAAATGATAGATGTGTATATAGCCAAATACATATACATATCCCAACTTACTCTTATGAAAATTATACTTTGCTACATGTTAGAGATTTTATAGTCATAGGTGTTAAATTTGAGAATTACTGTAGCTTCTTTTCTTTTTCTTTTTTTGGTTTTAAGAGACAGGGTCTGTAGCTTCTTTTCTTATGGCAACAAGGGGGTTGCTGTGAGACACTGTCTCCTAAGAATGTCAGAAGCTACACCCATGATGTCTCGCCAGTGTGGTCACCTAAGCATAGCTGACAAAGGACAATAGACATGCCAAAATGGATGGGGGAAACTCAGGAAGCTATCAGCAACTGGGGATGCTGACAGCAGGAGAAACAGTCTTCCAAGGGAAGAGCACACCAATTGGCTATCCAATTGTGCGTATGTTTTTAGACAATTGTATACAAGTAACAATTGTATTTATGTATTTAGGAATATATATGTTTGTGTGTATGTATTTATATATATAAACACATATATATTATGACACACATATAACACATATGTGATATATATATCACATACACACACATACATACATAACAACATTTAATAAAAAAAGAGGGCACGAATTTGAAAGAGAGCATGGAGGGATATGGGGAAGGCTTGGAGGGAGCAAAGTGAAGATGTAATTATATGTTATAATCTCAAAATAAAGGAGTATTTTTTAAAATGAACCAGACGTACCAATGCATGCTGTTAATCTTAGCACTTGGGAGTCTGAGGCAGGAGGCTTGAAGGATAGAGACTACCCTGGGCTACATAGTGAAACCAACCCCAATTAATAAAAAATCACACAAACAAACAAACCAACATGTAAAGCCTGGGCTAAGTGGTATATCTAGCGTCTGTGAAACAAAGCAAAGAATTGACTTCAGTGTCCTTTTTTTCAGACAGAGGAGTTGAGCAAACAGGACTTCTGTCTACACCCCATATTCAACCTTCTTCTTTGACACAGGAAGCACCGAAGCCTCTCAAGAGCCACAGAGCCAGTGAGTGAGTAGCAGAGAAATGGGGCAGGAAGCGGAAGTGCCTTGACCAGATTCTAAGTGGGAGTCATTGTCTGAGGAGAGCGAGGTTTCTGCCTCCAGACTGTGTTCCTTCCTGTGAGTAGTCACTAAGAA
This sequence comes from Mesocricetus auratus, assembly GCF_017639785.1. NCBI lineage: Eukaryota > Metazoa > Chordata > Mammalia > Rodentia > Cricetidae > Mesocricetus > Mesocricetus auratus. The sequence goes on along the minus strand of NW_024429201.1, from coordinate 25,339,692 downwards.
CTCTCGGTAGGAAGCATACATAATTTTAGACGAGGCGATTTGGGCTTCATATTTAAAGACAAGATTGTGAGTCTGTTAGGTACAAACAGTGCCAAACAATTCCCTTCACACTGTTTTCTAAAACAATCAGATGCTACGCGGATTTTCCTTATTGGGATGTATCCTCAAATGAACTCACACACTTAAACCCTTCATCTTCCATTCCTCCGAGTAGCTCACACACACGGAAGGAGCTAATCTGAAATTCTGAATCTTCTGGACTGTATTCAGGCATAATTCTCTTTCTAGAATGTAGTTTTCCCTTTGGCCTTAGGACTAGACAGCTAAGTGCCTACATGTACTTTGTTCCTCCAAGACAACCTGACCACCAGGCAAGTGGATGTCCTTGGCATTCTCCCTGCCCTTTGGACTCACGTGTCTTTGTATTCACAGCCTGTATGTGCAAAGCAAAGAACATTAGGAAATAGATGAAGAGAAGTACGTTGTTATTAGCATTCTGGAAAGAAATGGCATTTCTGGGTCCTGGTCTCCAGAAATTCACAGAAGGGTAGCTTGCAAAACCTGGCTTTGTGGGAGTTATAAAGTGGGTACACTTTTATAGACATGTGGACCTACAAAGGTAATTTTCATATGTTCTTTTGTTCAAGAAAATGCTTATTTTTCCTTTTGGCTGGTATTTATTGTTGGGAGAAGATTTGATGTAATAATTCATGCACTTATTTACCCAATAAATAGCTGTCCAGCAACTACTATGTTCCAAACATGGTGTTGGTATGTACTTACAAAAAAAGAAGAAATTAACTGTGACCTACACCTGAGATTAGTGAGATATCATAACAGATAGATATCAGATTTCAACTTGATGAGCAATATTAAGGAGTGCACAGAATTCGAAAGTAGAGATTTGACCTCATTGTAAAGGAAAGCAAAGCTCCAAAGGAAACTGACATTTCACTAGAAATGTAAGGAAGTTGGGGGCTGAGTGTGATCATGCACACTTGTAACACAAAAGATAAAAGACCCAGAGACAGATAGTGGGGTTCAAACTTCAAGCTGAATGTCAGAAAAGCAAAGCAGCCAGCCTCTTCTCAGGCTGAATGGGCTGGTCCTGTCTCCAGAAGCTCCCACCAAGCCTCAGACTGTAACCTCTCCTCAGTGTGGCTGGAGAATGAATATTTCTTACTTTTAGACATGATTGAATCTACTCTTAAAAAGCAACTACGAGTTTTAAACATTTTAAACATTGGACTTCTGTTCATTGTATACAAATATTGTATACTGATACAAATTTGAGATTAATTTGTTAAGACATATTGTACATAAGTTTCTAATCTAGTTCAAGGTATTGTCCTTATACAGCCCGTTCAGCCTGAGGTAGAGGTAAGAAGCTAGTGGCCAGCTGTTTTCTTTTTCTGATCTTCAACATGAAGTTTGAAGCCCAATATCAGTCTTTGGGCCTTTTAATTTTGTTTTTCACACACCTTTAATCCAAGTACTCAGGAAGCAGAAGCAGGTGGATCTTGGTGAATTCGAGGCCAGTCTGGTCTACATGGCAAGTGTCAGGTTAGGCAGAGCTATACGGTGAGACTCAGCCTCAAAAAGAAGTTGGGGTCATTAAGGAGAGAAGAACATTTTGATTTAATACAATGTATATAAGGATCTATGGTAGAAACTGTTGAGGGGACTTGTATACAATTAAGTCATTTTTGTTTTTACTCTGGCATGGCAAATATATTTGGTGGAGGTTAGAAAGGGTCTAGGTAGGGCGGGTAGGAGATTATTAGAATGTAAACACGCATGCTTCAGTAACAGAAGCGGAGACAACAGAGGGAAAGTGAGTTTTGGCAGATTGTAGATGGCTTTCACACGGGGTAGGGAAAGTTGTCATGGTGACAGGATGGCTAGTTCGTTGAGGCTGGGGAACACAGAAGGAAGCTGAGTGAAGAGATTAGGGGGCAGGGGAAGGGTGTGACAGGGAAACCATGAATCTGTGTTAAACCCAGCCACCTTTGAGAAGTCCAGGAGGATAAGGCAAATTGTTAGATGTGTTTGAATCCCGAGGAGACAAAGGTTTAGGCATGAGATTTCAATCCCTGAATGGAAGGTAAATGGAGGAACAGAAGGGGGAGGGCCTGAGAATTTCAGAATTGATTTAAATAGAAAAACTCCCCTTTCCCTTGGTTCTTCTTATTCTCTTTCCTCACTTTGTCTTGTTCTATAGTGGACACAGCAGACATCTAATAAGCACTGGTTTTGTTTAAGGTAAGATAATAAAAGTGAAAGCAATGCCTGACACCTAGCAGGTGATCAGTAATGCTTCCTGTACCTGAAATGATAATTTTTAAACTCAAAATTAACAAATCAGCTAGGAAATAGTCACCTAGACACTGGAAGACCAGAGCAAGTTTCCCTGTTGTGTGATGTTTTGATCATATTCTGACAATAAAGTTTGATTTGAGTCAGAGGGAAGAGCTAGTTACTAGCTGCCCAAAATTAACCAAAGAGATTTTGGAGGACTGAGGACAGACAGGAGACAGGAATTAGTAAGGTCTTCCCTCATGGGCTGGAGAGATGGCTCAGAGGTTAAGAGCACTAACTACTCTTTCAGAGGTCCTGAGTTCAATTCCCAGCAACTACATGGTGTCTCATCATATACATGCAGGCAGAACACTGTATATATAATAAATAAATAAATCTTTTTTAACAAAAAAAAGATTCTCTCTTACTTTTTGGATGGAGGAATTGAAGAGACAGAAGGTCACTGGTGGCTTCATCATTGCTTCTCTGATCATTCAGGGTCTTACCCCCATATTGAACTCATGAGTTTTTAATTGATAAAGAATACTTAAACACTTCACATCCTGGGATTCTAAGAGCTTAAAAGGAAGCTATGCACTATTTCCTGGTTGGAGTGTGGGTGCCTGGAGAGAGTATGAAACAAACACTTCCACTCACCACGGAACATCTCAGACTTGTCCAGTCTTCACACAAAGCAACGCCTTGCAACTACTTGAGATTGGAAGCATGTATTTGATTATCTAAATCACTTAGTTTGCCAACAGGACTTAGCACCTTTTTACCTGTTTATCTGTCTCCTAGACTAGCAACTAAAAGCTAATACCCAATAATGATTTTTTAAAAAAAATCCTTCATGTCTCTTTTGTTCACTTTCAACATAGCCAGTAGGATGCATCTGTGTGTCATAACATACCTACTATGTAACAGGCATGGTTTTTACTTTTCTTTGTTTTTGAGCCTGGGTTTCTCTGTGTAGTCCTCGCTGTCTCGAAACTTTCTCTGGAGACAAGGCTGGACTCACTCAAACTCATAAAGATCCACCTGCCTCTGCCTGCCTAGTACTGGGAGCAAAGTTGTGCACCACCACTGTCCAGCTGTTTCCACCTTTATTGTCTTACCTTAAAACAAACAAATATTTATTAGATGTCTTCTTGTCCACGGCCGTACGAGACAAAGTGAGGACTGTGAGGAAGTAGAATCAAGAACTTTTTCCCCTTGGGATTGATCTCCAGGCCTCCCATATGCTAGGTAAACATGACCACTGAGCTACCAGACCTAGGATGGAGGATTTTACCCTTACAGCACCAGAAATACTAATAACAGCTAAATAGGGAAATGATGTGGGGCTTAATAGGAGCCCCTTACATCTTTTGAGGCATGTCTTGAAACACATGAATGAGTCCATCAAAAGCAACCTTCACCACAACCCTGGATCGTCATCTGCTATTCACTGTAAAATGTTTACCAGTACTGAACCGATTGCAGTACCAAGTCTCTGCGTGTCCCTGGGCTAAATAACCACTGGGCTCTGTGATGTTAACTGCCTCAAGCATTTTACTACAGTAATGAAAAGCTGATTAGGTAGCCTTATAGGTAAGGAGGAATTCAGGATCCGGTTCAAATTGCAGATGTATAATAAAACTTCAAAAAAGGTGAAAATCAAACTTAATGACAAATTATTATGGTCCTTTTCTGAAACATTTTTCTTCTTGTTCCTCCAGTTTTATCAGAGAGTCAAGTAAATTCAACTTGTTTGCAAAACGAGGTTTTAGTCTCATTAAACTTGGCCTAATTACTTGTAAGAAGCACAGGAAGAAGACACTGACTGTCTCCATCCTTTCAAACCACTGTCACAGAACTTTTAACAAGGAATCAAATTGCCCTCCCTCCCTCCCTCCCTCCCTCCCTCCCTCCCTCCCTCCCTCCCTCCCTCCCTCCCTCCCTCCCTCCCTCCCTCCCTCTCTGTTACTCCTTTCTAAAATGGCTTACACTTTTCTTAACACATATAAAAATAACCGGAGTGTGGTAACCCATGAAAGGGGCATTCTTCGTTTACCATGGGGCAGTGGACCTGCACAGGACTACGATGGAAGGAACAAGTCTGGCTTTTCTATGGGCTCCACACAGACAGCCTTCTCTTCCTTATGTAAGACCCGAAACCTTGACCACACAACCAGGGTCTCCACTTGTGTTCAGGTACAAGAATCAATTCCCAGTGAACTTATGCAACAGCCACGTCCCACAAAACTAGAAACTCACAGTTCCCAAACTGTGGGGATTAACTGGAGAGAGGTTTCATGTCATTATCATATTTGTTGTATGGGGGGATAAACCCAGTACCTTGTGTGTGGCAGGCAAATGCTCTAACCCTGAGTTACAACCTGGCAGAAAGGAAAAACTTGAATTTTGCTCACCAAAAAAAAAAAATACACTTTTATATCAACTGCTGTCAGCTATCAATAACCCCAAGGAGAAAAAGTTCTTTTTTATTTTTAATTATTATTTATTTATTTATTTGTTTTTTTGTCCAGGGGAGGAGATTAGAGTTCCATTCCCAGTACCCTCAGAGGCAGTGCACAAGTTCCTGTAACTCCTGCTCCGGGTTTGATGCCCTTGTCTGGTTTCTCAGGGTACCTGGGATACACTCACACATACATATAAATAAAAATAAGCCTTACAACAAAAACCTAACCAACTGTGAAAGACTGTGATGTTGGACTCTAGCCAGCCAGGTAGGATGGGGAAGACAGTCACCATCTGTGCTAGACTAAAAGCCAACTTCTGGCCCTTCTGTGCTTACCGGCTGGGTTTGGTGTAACCTTTTTGCAAAAGGAAATTGCCTTGCTGAGCTAAGTTTACTTTGTTGTTTATTTCCGACAAAATGGATGCCATGTAGTTAACACATATATACATATATAGACATAAGTGAGCATGCTGACAGAGCACACCACACGTGTAGGCATGCACTTTCTCACAGGGCTGAAGCTTTGGTGCACACATGCACATTTGCATACGTAAGAACACAGATGGCCTCCTGGAGCACCACTCACAGACCCCTGTCCCTGAAAAGGCTTCAGTTCCTTTTCTAGACCTGAGTGTTCACTCACTGTCCATACATTAGGTGAGGGGAGAGTTAATACAGGTTCCAGCTAAGGTGGGCACTCCAGGCTTCTTGGGGCTTGAGTGTCAACACTGAGACCTGGTCCTGAGTTGTTAGTTTATGGTGTCTGCAGCAGGAGCATGCAGAATCCAGCATCTCATCTCCTGTGTGTGGGTGCGGGAATTGAACCAGGATCCTTTAAACATTAGTCCTAATGTTTAAAGGTATATATAATCCTAGTGTTCAGTTGGCAATTTTGGTTTTGCGCATTAAAGATCAATAGTCTTGTTCTCTTGGGGGAAAAAAAAGAATATAGATGACAACAAAGATCTCGTAGTTTTCAATTTCAGCCGCAAGGGAATTATAGTGGGGACCAATGGTTCTAGCAGAAAATCCAGAAACCTGTTCAAAATAGAACGGTGGCTGTTACCTTAGTTTGTGTTTCTTAGCTAGGTTTCTGAATGAGGGGCTTAATCCAAAGAGAGCAGGGTTTCAGATGGATGAGGAATTGGTCTATGGCACTTGGGGCTCCATGAAGCAAAGAGAAGGTGGCCTGTACCACGCATTCTGTGCTCCTCAGGGCAAAAGGAAGGAGGGGTGAAGCAAAGGGGAAGGCTGGGTCTTAGGGAGTAACTGGGAAACATGTTTAGTTTTTAAACAGGGGCAGTGGCTACTGTCAGGTCCCAAGGAAGCCTGGGACAAGAATCAGTCAGGACTTGTGGCCCCTCCCAGCACTTCTCAGCCGCCCCCTATCTGAACCGCCTCCCACCCATGGGCTGGGCTTGGCTCCCCCAGCCTCTGATTCCTACATAAGTCAGTCATTTTGCCTATGCACTCACTTGGTTCCCATAGGATCTCTTGCTCTTCTAGGCCCCTCCTCTCCTCTCTCTTCCTCTCTTTCTTCCCTTCTCCTTCTCTCTGGTCCAGTCTATTCTGCTGGCCATGTTGAGTTTGGACTGTTCCAGATGCCTCTGACTGAACTCTCCCTCCTATCTGAAATAAAAGCCTTCTCCTCAACCATACATTGGAGTGGTCACATCCTCATTTTCATCCAGCTATTAGCTAGCTACTCCAGAGAAAGAGCTGATAGCTGGCTGGCTGTTTTCATGGAGAGTGGGATCAAACACCAAGAACAGAAGAGCCTAAAAACTGGAGCCTGGACATCAGCTTCCACATAGACTGACTCATTTTTGTTGTTGTTTGTTTCGTTTTCAAGACAGGGTCTCTCTGTGTAGCCTAGGTGGGCCTTGAACTCAAATCCACCAATCACTTCTTCCTGAGTGCTGGGATTAAAGGTGTGAGCCCCCATGCCCAGCCCTGCTTTTTTGTTTTGAAGCAGGGTCTTGCAAAATACCTCCACTTGACCTGAGGCTTACCCACTCCTTCCTCAGTTTCCCCAAGTGGTGGGATGACAGGTATGAGCTATCAGGCTATAAATTGATAGTTAACTAAAATGAAAAACTTCTCACACTTATAACACACATACACACACACACACACACAAACACCCTTTTAGACTCTGAACTAAATTTTGAGTGAAGGTGTTCTCAAAGCAGTTAACCCATGAACAAAATCAAGTTCCTTCTCTCCCACCACTATGTCTGAACATGAGTGGTGTGTGTGTGTGTGTGTGTGTGTGTGTGTGTGTGTGTGTGTGTGTGTGTTAGAGAGAGGAGAGAGGGAGAAGGGAGTGGGAAGGGGAGGAGGAGGGAGAAAGAGCTTTCCCTGAGACTTGCCTTTAAAGTTCTTCAATGGAAATTTACATACCAAAGAGTCAAGGACAGAGTTTAGAGCTCTTGCCCAGTATGTTTAAAGCCCTGAGTTCAATCCCCAGCGATGCTGAAACAGGCATGGTTGCTCAAGCCTGTAATTCAGCACTCTGGGAAATGGAATTAGAATGAGATGCTCAAGGTTATCCCAGCCATATGTTGAGTTTGAAGGCAGCCTGGTTCATATTAGACACTGCCTTACAAATCAGAACCAAACCAAGTCACAGCAACAGTCTGGCACAGAGGAATACTGCAAGGTAAAGGAGCTGGGGTCTGGATGTCAGTGCCTGTCCATTACAAGTCTAAGTAAATGCTATATAGAGTGTTTCTCTTTGTCTTTGTCTTATTTCTTTTCCTTTTCCTTTTTTGGACAAGAAAAAAAATCTCATTTCTTTTTTACAGTACCTGCAAACATTTGAAATAAGTAGATGAGCTTTGTTGACATAAATGCATAACTCTCACCTAAAGGAGCTGACTATGAGTGACCACAGTCTAGGAACACAGATTCATGTTACCCCAACTATTATATTCTAACTGGTACCAGTTTCATGAAATGTTTATTTGAACTGAACAAAAAAGTCATAAATGAAGGTATTTTTAAAATACCTTGGTGGACAGAGTAGAGATATTGCTCCGTGGTGAATAACACTGGCTGCTCTTCCAAAGTCTCTGAGCTGGGTTCCCAGCGCCTACATCAGGTGGCTCACACTGGCCTGTAACTCCAGCTCCAGAGAAATGTCACACTCCTGGCTTCCTTGGGCAGCAGCACGCATATACGCATACCCTCATGCAGTCAGTCAGACAGACAGACAGACAGACACTCCTAATTAAAGTAAATCTTTTAAAAACTGCACTGGAAGGAACAGTTAGGCAGAGGTTACTGAAAAGCCACCTTCATTATCCTCAAAACTGGAGTTGCAGACAGTTGTGAGCTGCCATTGGGTTTTGAGGGTTCACAAATAGTTCTCTGCAGAAGCACCACTGAACAATTTCTCCAGCCCATGATTTCATGTGTGTGTGTGTGTGTGTGTGTGTGTGTGTGTGTGTGTGTGTGTGTGTGCACGCGAGCGAGCGCGCAGATTGAGTGCAGGTGACTGTGGAGCCCAGAAGACAGTGTCTGATTCCCCCGGAACCAGAAGTTGTAAGTCATCTGGCGTGGATGATGGGTTCTCTGCAGAGCAGTAACCCTTTTTCTAAACCACCTCTCCAGTCCCATCACAGAAGTTCTAACTTGTCAATCATCCTTGAATGATACTTAACACAGGTGTGGCTTTTTTTTGGTAGGGTTGGGAACTTCAGCTCACAGCTTTACGCTTCAGAAATACATTCTTAGTTTTGTATCTGCTCAACTTAACAGTGAGACTCTCTTGCCTTTAATACCTATAAGAACCATGCTGCAGTCCGAATGATACGTGGAGTTGGGCCATCCATTTTTCCTCCTTTGCTTCCAAATTTCTTTATTTGAAGGAACAGTATAAACTAAAGAACTTAAGTAGATGTTGTGGGATGACTTCTAGAAAAGGTAAAAGTAACCAGAGAAGTTACTCGTGGTTCTGGGGAAGTCATCTTAATTCTTGTTATCACAGTGTCTCAGGGTGTGCTTGTCAGAGGTATTTTGCCAAGCCAGATTCCAGGGCTCCTGTCTTGCCTGAGTTGGTTATGTGGTCACCCAATTCAGTGATGGGTTTCCCCTATTCAGGTAACGAGTCTCTGTGAGGTTACACAAGTGGGGTTATTTCTATCAGTAGCCAGCGTGTGAATTCCAGTCACAACTGACTCATTCTTTTCCTCATGCGGTGCACACTCCATCAGTTTATCCCTATATTCTAGTCATCACAATACAGTCATCAGGTCTTGATGTCCTGCAGTAAACGGGCTACCTCATTGGTACTGCAGCTTCACAGGTTCTCAGTTTCCCTCTCCTCACAAGACTGGAACTATCTGGCAAAGTTCCTCAGAGCCACACCATCCTGGTCAAAATAGCAAGATACAGACAGACAGGCATCAAAGGCATGTAGCTCCAGGTTGATCTAGAGGTCCATGACAGCCTCTGTGTCCCAGTGGTAGCTCTGGACCCCTGCAAGAGTGGCTTGGTGGCCATGGCGGTGGCAAGATGATGGAGGGTTCCGGCTTGGAGCTGCAGGTTGGTACCGTGTTCAAACACTGTCGAAGCAGGAAACTGTGCAACTCTGGGCAGAGAAAGTCCTCCATTCACTCTTTATCATCTATAATTTATTCCTGGGTATCAGTAATTTTTCTGTTATGACTATAAAGTAGTTTTTGAAATGCTACTCCCAACACTTTTTGGGTTGTTCAAGTCAGGGTTTCTCTGTGTAACTCTGGCTGTACTGGAATTTGCTATGTAAACCAGGCTGGACTCAGAGTTCCAAGTGCTGGGATCAAAAGTATGCACAACCACACCTGGCTATTTTGAAATGATTTAATAAAGGGGTTCCATAGTTCCATTTCTGGAAATAAAAAGCAAAACAACAAACAATCCCCAGACCATTTGGAGTATAAGCCAGAGTTATAAAACACATACGCGCACACACACACATGCACATAAGAACACACAGGACGTTATCAATAAGAGAACTGTTGAAGGCCGGAGTTCCAAAATTATTTTCCTTAAAAATAGGTGATCCATTGTCTAGACATTGACATATAGGATGAATTTGTCCAACACCCACTCTTTATAGAAATATCAAGAATACAATTTTACCACAAAGACAAAAACCTGTCCTTGGAGGATATGGAAGAAGCAGGCCCATGATGCTCCAAATTCACTCTCAGAAGTTGACTTTAAAAAGAGTTGCAGAAGAGGCTAAGGATGATGCTCAATGTGCAGGGTCCTTCAGGGGTGTGTGGACGCCCCCTCTCTCCCCCTCCTCTTCTTTTTAAATAAAAGGAAGCATTTAATTGGGAGTTTCTTTACCGTTTCAGAGGGTTAGTCCACGACTATCTTGATGGGGAACTTGGTGGCAGACCGGCAGGCAGGGAGCTGGAGCAGTAGCTGAGAGCTTACTTCCTGATCCTCAGAGGCAGGCAGAGAGCAGCACATGACTCTTGGATCTACTAATCTGCAGCATTGAAAGGCCCTTTTGGGATTGGATTTCCCTTGCACTTGTTATCAAGCCAACATTTACAGAATGTGTTGCCACACGTTTCCTGATGCCTTTAGCTTGACCACCTGATACAAGCGGACACTTGTATCCCTTGGAACTGCACCTGATACAAGCGGACACTTGTATCCCTTGGAACTGGGACCAAGAAGGAATTTTCTTACTCACACAGCCAAGTTTTCAAGGTCATAATACAACACGAGACAGGAATCTCATGCTATTTTTATCTCTGAGCTCCTCAGCACAGTTGCATCAAAGTGGGTACCACAAAACTCACCACTGTGAGAAGAATGTCTTCCTGAAGAGCTCATGGGGGTTCAGGCCTGCGCCATGCCCTCTGGAATCCCTCTTTATGACAAGTGGCATAGAAAGAACAGAGGTTACGTCTGGGAGAAAAGAAATAGGAGGAATGCATTAAGATACAACAGAATCATTCCATCTAAGGAATGTAGATCAGATATGTTCTCCCTATTAGCATAAACTAGGAAAGGAGAGATTGTTGTTCCACTGGATCCTACAGAGACCTAGGGGACTGGTGAGATATGCTAACACTTCGGATGAATCTGAGTTCTTATGATTAGGACTTCCAGAAGAGTGCAGTGTCTTTGTTATATGTAGGGCATAACACTGAATTTGTAGAAGCACAGGAATAAACTTCTAAAATTGGTAAATTAAAAAATCCACACAGGTCAATTTATGTCCGTGAGCTCAACACCAGTCTGGTCTACAGAGTGAATTCCAGGACAGCCAGAGTTACATAGTGAGACCCTGTCTCAAAAAACAGACAAACAAAAAGTCTACATTGAAAGGGTCAGGAGAGGGATCAGTAGGTAAAACACCAGCCATGTAAGCAGGAGGAGAATGTGAGAACTGGAGTTTGGACCCCTAGAACCTATGTCAATGCTGGGTAGGTGCAGGCCATTTGTAATCCCAGCCAAAGAGAGGTGTGGACAGGGATCCCTAGAGCAATGTGGGTAGCTGGACTAGCTGAATTAGCAAGCCCTGGGCTCAAGTGAGACACCCTGCTCCAGTCTATAAGTTGGAAGGGATTGAAGAAAGCACTAGATGCTCACCTCTGGTCTTCACACACAGGTGCACACACATGCATACACGTGGTCCCCCACATGCACACATGGACCCACACACATGTGAACAGGCAAACACACACACATACCAAATACACATGCATAAGTTTAAATATAGTTTGAGCATTTTCTCATTAAATTATCTTAAAAAACATAACCTTATAGCTTGTGTAATATGTAATGTGAGCATTCAAAAGTTCACCCATTTGTTGTACTAATTTTTCAGTATCACATAAAGACACACACAGACACATGCAAGCCTTTCTAGTGTGGATCTCTAGAAGAGAACAAACACACCAAAAGAAGTAAACACACTGAGGTTCATGCCGGGCTGCTGCTTTCCAATTGGTTTCCTTTTGTTTTGTTTTGTTTTTGTAAGACAGTCTCACTCCATAGCTCAGGTTATCCTCAACAAGCTTGGCAATCCTCCTGCCTTAACCTCCCAAGTGCTGGGATTACAGGTGTGAGTCACCACATCCAGCTCGGGAAGAGTGTGGTTTTTATTTCCACTAATGGTATATACAGATCTGGTCTTGTTGTGCTTTATTTCTTTTTGCAGTCCTAGAGATCACATGTGCTAGGCATGTGTTACACAATGGAGCTATGTCCTCACCTCTTACTGAAATTAAAAGGATACAGAGTGCTTCATTACCATTTATATTTGTAATCATTCATCATTAATAATATTCAAAATGTGTTCTGTTTATTCATTTTCCAAGACAAACTTTTGTGTAGTTCAGGCTGTCCTCAAACTCAAAATCATCCTTGCTTAGCCTCTTAAGTACTAGGATAACCAGTTATTTTTAGTTGAATGATACAGTCCTCAACTGTTGCCCATTTGCATATTTGTGATATGTAAAATCAATAGACTTTACAGAGCAGTCTAGGGTTGCCAAAAAAGGATGGAAAGTAGAGATTTCCCCATATACGTTCCCACCTACTCTCTCAGCCCTCCCCATCCCTTCCCTCTATTTCCCTCTGTTATTAGCACCTTGACTGGTGCCGTACATACATTATTGTTGATGAGCCAATGTTCTTCCCTTACTATACTCACTGAAGTCTGCATCTCACATTAACATTCCTCCTTTGTATTTTAGGACTGCTGTCTCAGTGTCCCCAGGGGAATGTTTCCAGACCCCTCCCCAGGATACCAAAGTCCATGACTATGGATGCCCAAGTCCCTTAAATTCAATGCTGTAGTATTTTCATATGTATACATATATACTTCAAGTCATCTCTGACTTACTCCTAGTACCCAATAGAATGTAAATACTGTGTAAAGCATTTCAAAAGTGTATTGTCTAGAAAATAATGAGAAGATAATATCTATATATGTCCAGTACAGACGCAACTATCATAGATAGGTAAACTGAGATTAGTTGAATCTACAAAAGTAGACTCCCTGACTATAGAAAGCCAACAATACACTGTGTGGGTTTCAGCAGATGCACATGCCATGTATGTATTCACCACTGCAAGATCATGCAGAATAGTCCTTAAAAATCTGTGCTCTGCATATCCAGACTTCCTACCCTCAATCCCTGACACCCCTAGTCTTCCTAATGTTTCCATATATCTTATAGTTGGGACTACATAGTACATAGTCCAGACTGGCTTCTTTGACTTAGTAACAAGTATTTAATATAGGCAGACTTTTCCCCATCCCAAGAGCCATTTCCAAATTACTACACAGAGGCTTATATTAATTGTATATGCTTGGTTGATAGCTCAGGCTTATTACTAACTAGCGCTTATATTTAAATTAATTTATTTCTATTAATCTCTGTTTTGCCACATTGTGGCGATATCCTGCTTGTACAAATAAAGCCTGTGAGAGTCAGGGAATGGAGCTTGCCACTAGCTATGCAAGGGGTCTGGTAGTCTGTACATGTCGTGGCTTTACCTGTCCTCTAGCACATCTTATTCCCCCAGTGGCTGGCTGGCATCTCTCTGACTCATCTCTTCTTTCTCCCAGCATCATCAGTCTGATGGCCCCACCTGGACTTTTTGACTAGCTGTCAGCCAATCAGTATTTTATTAACAATGAGCATACTCCACAGCAATTTAATTTTCTTCTCTTTGTGTCTTGATAGCTTATTTACCTTCATTGCTGAATGATATTTTGGTGTGTAGATGTTGAAACTATGGCTTATTTACTCATTGGTTGAAGGACTACTGATTTGCAAATTTATGCAGCTCTAAATAAGCCAACTATAAACATTCATCTACAGCCATTTAGTTTTTGTTTTTGAGATAGGGCCTAAATGTGTGTTCCAGGCTGGCCTTGAACTTATAGTTCTCCTGCCTTTGCCTCTGGGTGCTGGGTTCACAGCAAGCCTCATTTATGTGTGACACATGCTAGTTCATATGCAGGTTTCCCTGGAGACACAGTTGTCAGCTCCCTCAAGTAATTGCTGAAAGATGGTGGATTCTACAGAAGGGCATATTTAGTCTTGTAAGAAGCTATTGTAGTGTTTCCCAAGGTGTCTGTGCCATTTTTGTATTCCCACCAAAAATAAATGAGAATTCCTATTGCTTATAAAATTTCTCAAAAACCAACCCATAAGCTATTGGTAATGGAGAACTACCTGTCACGTGTAGAGTAGCTCTTCTCCTCCAGTTTATTCATTTTTAGCATGCCTTTAAAATTTTTTTTCAAGACAGGATTTCTCTGTGTAATAGCATGGCTGTCCTGGAACTCGCTCTGTAGACCAGGCTGGCCTCTATAACGTACAGAGATCTGCCTGCCTCTGCCTCCTGAGTGCCGGGATTAAAGGCAAGCGCCACCCCTGGCCAGCTCCAGTACACCTTTTCAACGGTTAAATTTTACTTTGCAGGGAGGATCTCCCAAAATTTTATTGGTGATGCTGTATACTCACGCTTCCTCCCTCCTTCCCTCCATCATTCCCTCCTTCTCTTTGTCTCTTAAACAGGGTCTCATTATGAAGCTTTGGCAGGCCTGGAACTCACCAGGTAGATGAAGCTTTGAACTCAGAGATATACCTACTTTTGCTTCCTGAATGCTGGGATTAAAGGTATGTGCTCTCATACTGGCTAGTTTCGAGTTCTTGATTGTAACAATAACTAATTATTTTCTCCACTACCACGTGCCAGTTGCTACACTGGAGGCTGGAGCAGGACCACTTGAGCCTAGCAGTTTGAGAGCAGCCTAGGCAATGTGAGACAAAGTTTTTAAAAAAATTACTGTCTTCTTACTTTTGCTACTCACATTCCAGCAGCACTTGGGTGGCTGATGTTTTCCAGTGTCTCCTTGGCTGCTCTCTTTTAGGTCTGGAAACCAGGGCTAGGCTGTAGGTGTCTCTGGTAATGCTACAAAGGTGTTCGATGACCTGAAGGCGAGTTCATCCTCAAGCAGGAGGAGATGCGGAAGGTGGGGCTCTTCTGCCTGAGTGAGGACAAGACAGACAGCATCCTGGAAGAGGCCAAGGAGACCCCGTAGGTGTGAGGGAAACACACAGTGCACGTCCTCTGCACCACCTCTGTGGCCATACTTCCAGCATGGTTCTCCACGAGGTTACCTAGTAACCAAGGAGTGCAAAAAGGGGGAACCGGGAGCTTATTTTCTGGGCCCCGAGAGTGCACCCCCTCAAAGTGATCCCTGTGGCTCCAAGGACACCATCAAGAAGAGGCTGGCCAGGATAAAGAGGGAATTAGCAAGTTCCTCTGAGGAGCCCAGAGAGGCTGGGTTGCAACACTGTCACTCCTGCTGGAGGGTAAACAGTTGTGACCTTCCTGGAGCATCTGGCAGGCCCAGACCTGCCTTAGGAAGCTGCACGCTATC
The DNA here is from genome assembly GCF_017639785.1 of Mesocricetus auratus. Taxonomy (NCBI): domain Eukaryota; kingdom Metazoa; phylum Chordata; class Mammalia; order Rodentia; family Cricetidae; genus Mesocricetus; species Mesocricetus auratus. The sequence continues at coordinate 25,324,516 of NW_024429201.1, read as the reverse complement.
CCCTTCCTGCCACACAGGAGGTGCTGGGGGGGATTCTCAACAGGGGAGTGCAATAATTTGCCCAGCTGATAGACAGTCTCCAACTGTCCCCTCTGACTCCTCCTTCTGCCCTTATTCCTGGCAGTTAATTTACCCAGTCATCTTACAGGAACTGCCAAATGACAGGTATCCCCATGGTTATGCAAGAGCTGAATGGGCTCCTGTGGAAATGTTAGATTTGAGGAGATTTAAGAAAGTGATAGTCTCATATGGCAATGCATTCATGCTTTATGAAGCAGATGTTAAACTCATGGTCAGCTGGTAACAGAATAATCCCATAAGACTGGAGAGACTTGGTTATAGTAGTTTTGGAGCCTGGTCCCATATTATAGTGGAGGACCTGGTAGAAAGATGAGGCTAGGACCATCAAACAATGAAGCAGCACTAGAGGTATTGAACTCTCCCAAGACCAGCTTCTTGGAGAGGGAGATTATGCTGATGTACAAAGACAGTCTCTACATGATGACCATACTCTGGCTCTATGCTGTGCAACAGCTTTGAATGCTTGAGAAAGAATTAAAGAAGTTGGAAAGAGAACTGAGTCATTTACTAAAGTTATACAGGGCCCAAAATAAAACTTCACTGATTGTTTACAAAGATTGACCTCAACAGAAAATAGAATGGTACCAGATTCAGAATCTAGACAAATAATAATTGAACCTCTGGCTTTTGAAAATGCTAATTCACAATGCAAAAAAGGTAATTAGGCCTTTAAAGGCAAGACCAGCACCTGTAGAGGAACGGATCCAAGATACAGTCAATAATGAATCTCATAACCATGGTGATGCTTGGATAGGAGAGGTGATTTCCAGAGGCTTAAAGCAAAATAAAAATGTCAGGCGTTTTAATTGTGGCAAATGAGGCCACCTAAAAAGGATTATAAGCAGGGTGTTCCTAGAAATAATGTTTTTTTCTAAGAATAATCCAAACGGAACAGCCCTCCCTTCTGGAGTATGCAGAAGGTGTGGCAAATGCTGATATTAGACCAATGAATGCAGATCAACAAGGGACAGACAAGGTAACCATTTATCATCAGAAAATGCTTTGAGGAGGCTCTCACAGACACAGACCCCAGTGCCTAATTCGGTTCTTTTATTTCCTGTCACCATGAAGGAAACTCCTTCTGAGAGCAGTTAAAGAACCTAATGCCTATTGTAAAAAACCGTACTCCCCTGCATGATAGAACAGCTATAGAAGATTTAAAAAATTTCAGGAGAAACCACAAAGCAAACTTTTATAAATGATCAAAGGTCAAAGTTAAAAATACAAATAAATGATATTGTCATCGGAGGTCTTGTAGACACAGGAATGGATGTCATTCATAATAATTGCACCAGAATCTTGGCATTCAAATTGGCCTCATCAGGAGGTAAATGTTCAGTTTTTAGGGATTAGAACTTCATTTCAGGTAAAACAGAGTGCAAGATGGGTCAAATGTGTAGGGTCAGAAGTAGAGAAGAAAAATAAAGCCATATGTGGCTAACGTAGCAATGAATTCATGGGGATGTGATTTGTTACAGCACTGGAATACTCAGGTTGACATTCCTCCTGCTGGGCAGTGGTGGCCCACACCTTTAATTCCAGCACTTGGGATGCAGAGACAGGTGGATCTCTGTGAGACCAAGGCCAGTCTGGTCTACTGAATGAGTTCCAGGTCAGCCTCCAAAGCTACAGAGAAACCCTGGCTCAAAACAAAAATCAAAACAACAAAAAAGCATTCCTCCAAATCTCAAACACAAATCATAAAATAAGGTATGTTTCTGGGAAAAATATTAAAAGATATTGTAAAGAACAGTCTCTGACAAATTCAGATTGTACGAAAAACAGTGCATAATATCTGCTGATCTTCTAAAGACACCAACAGCTTTACCTTTAAGGGGTTAATTGACAGACCTGTATGGGTTGACCAATGGCCTTTAACAACAGAGAAACTGCACGCCTTAGAACAGCTGGTACAGGAGCAGCTAAATGTTTAGATATGGAAGAATCAACCAACCCTTGAAATTATCCCGTATTTTTTATTAAAAAGAAATCTGGAAAAATGGTGAATGGTGGCATATCTAAGAGCTGTTAATAAGAGGATTCAGCTGATGGGCTCTCTACAGGCTGGAATTCCCTTGCATTCTCTATTACTCAAAGATAGTCAATTATAGTAATTGATTTAACAAACTCTTTCTTCATTATACCTTTTTTTGTTTTTTTTGAGACAGAGTTTCTCTGTATTGTTTTGGATGCTGTCCTTGAACTCACTCTGTAGACCAGGCAGGCCTTGAACTCACAGAGATTCACCTGTCTCTGCCTCCTGAGTGCTGGGATTAAAGTTGTGTTCCACCAATGTCCAGCTCATTCTACTTTTATAAGAAAAGGATAGAGAAAAATTTGCCCTCAGGATGCCTACATATAACAATTTTCAACCTGTTAATAGATATCAATGGAAGGTGCTCCTACAGGGACTGTTAAGTAGCCTCAACCTGTGCCAATATTTTGCATGTCAGCCATTGGAAATGATACATAATAAGTTTCCTCAGTCTATAGTTTACCATTATATACATGACATTTTACTAGCTGATTCAAATGTAGATAGGTACCTTAGAAAAATGTTTGCAGAAGTAAAGAAAATTTTGCCTTGATGGCGATTATAAATTGCTCCTGAAAAAATACAAAGAGGAGATTTTGATAATTACTTAGTATATAAAATAGATCCACAAAAATTCAACCCCAAAAGGTGCAAATTAGGAGATCGATTTCAGACTCTTAATGACTTTCAAAGATTGCTGGAAGACATTGCCATCTACAGCCCACTATTGGAGTGACAAATCCAGAACTGAGTGATTTGTTCCAAACTTTAAAAGGTAACAAAGACTTAAATAGTCTCAGAAAATTATCAACTGAAGTTGAATAAGAATTGGCTTTGGTGGAAAAAGAAATTACAGAATGCACATGTGGATCGTTTGGGTCCAAAGCCTGATTGCATTCCAGTTATTTTATCCTCTACACATTCCCCTACAGGGATTTTAATGTAGAGGGAAGATGTCATCTTAGAATGGGCATTTTTACCATATTAACAGAGTAAAAAATTTAAAACTTATGTGTAAAAGATCTCTGAGTTGGTTTTAAAAGGAAAATCTGGACTTCATCAATTAGCAGGAATAGGCCCGGCTAATTGTACCTTTTCCTAATGCTGAAATTGACTCATTATGGGCAGAAAATTAACATTGGCAAAAAGCTTGCAGTAATTTTTTGGGAGAGATTAACAACAAATATTCCCAAAGCAAGAGAATTCGTTTTATGAAGAGAACTAACTGGATTCTTCCTCACATTGTACGGGAAACAATGATATCTAGAACCCCTACATTCTATACTGATGCAAACAAATCAGAAAAGGCAGGTTACAAATCAGGAAATTTAAGTAAAGTGGCTCAAAGCCCTTATGATTCTGTCTAAAAGTCAGAATTATAAACTATTCTCATGGTAGTATTAGATTTTCCAGAACCTCTTTATAAATTCACAATAGGTAGAGTTGTTTTGCATACTGAAACTTCTGAATTTATACTAGATGATACAGAGTTGACTTTATTTTATTCAGTTACAAGAAGTAAGTCCTGATTATTTCTTGTAACTGAATTATATATGTATATATATCTCAGATGGGTCTGCCAGGCCCTCTAGCATAGGTAATGATGAAATTGACCAATTATTGGTAGAAAATGTGCTGGAGACCTTAGAATTTCATAGAAACCATATTCTAATAACAAAAGTTTTCAAAACGATTTTTCCATCACTTGGCAACAAGCCAAGGAAATTATAAGGAAATGTCTTTCTTGTTCTTTATGCAACCAAACTCCACTACTGACAGGAAGTAACCCAAAGGTTACTCAGAGAAATGAAATCTGGCAGATGGATGTGTTCCATTTTGTAGAATTTGAGAAACTAAAATATGTATACCATACCATGGATACATAATCAGGATTTCAATGGGCAGCTGCTTTGAGTTCTGAAAAGGCTGATTCTGTAATCACACAATTGCTAGCAGTTATGGCCATCATGGGTATACCTGTACAAATTAAAACTGACAATACTCCACCATATGTCTCTAGTAAAATGAAACAGTGTTTTGCATATTACAACATAAAGCATGTTACAGGTATACCACACAATCCTACAGTGCAAGCAGTCATAAAAAGATCAAATCAAACTCTAAAAGACATGCTTAATAAACAGAAAGGAGTAATAAATACCCTCATAAATATATTGTATAATGCTTATTAACTTTGAATTTTCTAAATGCTAATAAGAAAGGAATGACAGCTTCAGAGAGACATTGGATAATAGAAAAAAAACTACTGAATTAAATCAGCCTGTATACTTTAAAGATATGTTGACCTCAGAATGGAAACCAGGATTGTTACATTGGGGAAGGGGTTTTGCTTTTGTTTTTGCAGGAGAAGAAAAGCTATGGATACCATCAAAATTGATTAGATTTGAACAAAAGAGACCTCTTGATCAGAAGAGGTGATAGTTCATCAAACAGCATGGCCCTTCAATTTAAACTAACTTACAAGATTAACAAGTGCTTTTCATTTGGTCTGATAATAACTTGCCAAAAGGGAACCTCCCCAAACTTAGGGTTGGGGCTGGGTTTTGTTTTTTGTCTTTTCAGGAAAATGAAAGTATCCAGTTAAGGAATCTGAAGTCCACTGGACAAATGAAACATCTGAAAAGAAAGGACAGATTATTCGGAAAAAAATGTCCCCCAGAAAGAGTAAATTGGCCTATAAGCATATCACATTTCTAACCCAATAAATTTCTTCCCAAATGTTTGTTTCTGTTGTTCTCGACAGATACATAATGCACATGGTCTTTTTGTGGTCCTAGTTCAATTGAAAGTTAAAGCTGTGTTTGGAGTTGGAGTGTGGCTCACTCTTTCTCTAAACCCAAGTATGCTTGTTAAAGGAAAATCCAAAATTTCCCTCTTTTGTCTGAAGAGTCACCTAACATGGGACAAAAGAAAACCCAAATTAGGGATTATTATATTGACACTAATAGAATTCTTTGGTTTTATTTTGACTCCTTAAAGCTTTTCCTAAGGTATAAATATTATCTCAAAATTTATAAGATTAATATATATTTTAAACTTATGTCATGTTATTACTGGTCATATAGAGTACTAACTAATTCTAGAAAAAGGCTTCATCTAGCTTCCTGTATATAATTTCACATTTCAGTCTCTATCAGGTAACTAGGAATTAAGTTTTTGTACTCTGGATGTACATAACAAATACTGATCCTTTAACCTCTTTGATGTATGTGATATTTAAAATGTTTACATTTTTGGCAGTGAACCATGACCATGCCTAATAGTGACTCTTGAACTCTCCAAAAGGAGGATGTGATGGGGAATGGCTTCTGTACATATGTTTATCTTATTAGTTGAAGAATAAACCACTGTTGGCCAATAGGGAAGCAAGATAGGTGGGACTGGGAGTCGAGGAGGATTCTGAGAAATGCAGTGAAGAGAAGTCGCCATGTGATCCAGGAAGTGACATAGCAGGGCAGAATCAGTATATAAGCAGGGACAAGCAGGAAATCACTATCTCCTCTGTGGAGACGCTGAGCAAACTCAGTGTAGACCCCAAGGGAGTAAGAGACCTGGACCTTTTCTTCGGCAACATTAGACCACATGGAAATACTTAGATTATTAGAAATGGGTTAATTTAGGCAGAGCTAGCCAAAAAAGAAGTCCAAGTTGCCAGTCAACAGATTCATAACTAATATAGTGTCTGCGTGTTTCTTTGGGGCAGAGAAGGGTAATGGGACCTAGCTGGAGCGAGAAACTTTCACGTTACAAGGATGAGGCCTCCCAACAATGATTCCACCAGGAATGTGTGTACCAATGACAGGTAGGGCTGGAAGGCGGAAGAGGACAACCTAAGACAGAGTCGACTGTCCTGTAGCAGAAGCACAAGCATTATTGATGAAAATTGAAGAGGGGTGAACTGTTGGAGCCCATAAAAGTGACCCCATTCCATTTTGACTTAAGGTCAGAGGGTTTTTACCTGCCCTTGATCTTCCAAGATGAAACAAGGATGTCTGGCCTAAGATGTGACTGCAACAGGATGCTGGGCCTAAGATGTGGTCACTGCATGTGTTGCCTAAACCACAGAACTCTTAACTCAGGATATAGTTACTTGATGTTTTGGGTACTGAAGAGGTAGTTACTCTGTTACTTATATCTTTGGAAAGAAAGTCTTTTGCCTTCTCTCCCTCTTTTGGTGGGGTATAAAGGATCTTTGAACAATAAACTTGGCCTGATCCCGGTATTCACCAGATGCCCTCCTGACTCTGTCTTCTCAGGTCAGCTGGACTAGACAGATGCTCTCAATGTGGGTTACTACACAAACCCAAGTCCCCACCCAGCTGCCCATATGGGTACCCAGGCTTGTCAGAGAGGAACCCTAGTCAAGGCACTCACTGAAGGGCTGGCTTTTACTTCACTTTGGCAAGTGGGTGCCTGTAGCATACTTTTGCTCTGGTGTCCTGAGCCCTTTTTGGTTCTTTCTGTCTGGAACTTAGAGAAACATGTAGGTATAGGACTTGCTCTTTTTTTTTTTTTTTTTTTTTTTTTTTTGGTTTTACGAGACAGGGCTTCTCTGTATTGTTTTGGAGGCTATCGGTCCAGGCCAGCCTTGAACTCACAGAGATCCGCCTGCCTCTGCCTCCCGAGTGCTGGGATTAAAGGCGTGCGCCACCACCGCCCGGCTAGGACTTGCTCTTTCTGACAGCCATTTTGATCCTTTGTTCTTCTGCCCAGTCATTGAGAAAGTGAGAGGCCAATTTGGTGCTAAATATCACTAAGTATGTACCCAATACATATGGTCATGTGTTTCCTAGTAACATTTCAGTCACCTATGGACTGTGTCTATGATGGTCGCCTACAGATGACTGTAAAATTGTTGGAGAACTTTTCTTCCAGTCATACCTGGGAGTAGACAGCTGCCTTGCCATTTCATGAGGATCAAAGCATATTGCCGTGCAAGGCTCATAGAACATGGTAAATAATAAGAATAATAATGACTATGCCGCTGTTTTGTGTATTATACTCTACTTTAACAGTCATGGATACTTTTGATAGCACAGAACCACATTTTTATGATACTTTTTTATTAATTTATTTTTTTATATTCTAATCCCAGTTTTCCTCCCTCCTCTCCTCCTGCTCTCCCATCTCCCCCCTCCTCCCATCTGCTCCTCAGAGAGGGTAAGGCCTCCCCTAGGAAGTCTACTAAGTCTGTCCCATCATCTTGTTGAGGGACCAAGGCGCCTCCCCACCCCCACAGCCCTGTGTCTAGGCTGAGCAAGGTGTCTCTCCATATAGAATGGGCTCCACTAAGTCAGTTTGTGCATTAGTGTTAGATCTGGGACCCACTGCTAGTGACCTCATATATTGTCTCAGTCACATATTGTCACCTATATTAAGGGAGTCTTGTTTGACCTTATGCAGGTTCCCCATTTGTCGGGCCTGAGTCAGTGATCTCTCACTAGCTCAGGTCAGCTGATTCTGTGGGTTTCCCCATCATGGTCTTGACTCCTTTGTTCACATTATCATTCCTCCCTCACTTTGATTATACTCCAGTAGCTCTGCCCATTGGTTAGTTGTGGATTTCTGCATCTACTTCCATCTGTTTCTAGAAGAGGGTTCAAGCTTCTCTGGGGTTGTGGATTATAGTCTGGGTATCTTTTGCTTTATGTCTGGTATACACTTATGAATGAGTACATACTGTATTTGTCTTTCTGGTTTTGGGTTACCTCACTCTGGATGGTTTTTTTTCTAATTCTGTCCATTTTCCTGCAACTTTTAGGATGTCATTGCTTCTTACCACTGAGTAGTACTCCATTGTGTAAACATAACACCATTTCTTTATCCATTCTTCATTTGAGGGGCATCTAGGTTGTTTCCAAGATGTGGCTATTACAAATATGTTGCTATGAACATAGCTGAACAAATGTCCTTGTGGTGTGAATGTGCCTCCTTTGGGTATATGCCCAACAGTAGTATTGCAGGATCTTGAGGTAGGTTGATCCCTAATTTTCTGAGAAATCGCCATACTGATATCCACAGTGGCTGTATAAGTTTGCACTCCCACCAGCAATGGAGGAGTGTTCCCCTTTCTCCACATCCTCTCCAGCATAAGCTGTCATTGGTGTTTTTGATTTTAGCCATACAGAGCCACATTTTTAAAAGAAGTCCAAGTAGACCCTAAAGAAATGAAACTGAACCAATTGCCCAGTGCTTGAGGAAATGCACATGAGGGTTGGCACATAGCTACTTTTCTGTTGCTGTGATAAAACTCCATAGTCAAGATGACATATGGAAGACTTCATTTAGACTTATCTGGAGGGATAGGTGTCTACCATGACAGGGAATCATAGCTGTAAGCATCAGGCATGGCGGCAGGAACAGGAAGCTGAGGACTCACTTCCTGAACCACCAGCAAGAAGCAGACCACTACTGGGAATGGTTCTAGGTTTTTGAAACAGCAAAGCCCACCCTCCACTGATGTACTTCCTCCCAAGCAGCCCCACTAAAAGGTACCAAGTGTTCAAATGCTGAGACTATGCAGGTCATTTCATTGGAACTGCTGCGTTTTCCCTTCCTGTTGCTGACAGTACGTGGCTTTGTCGAGCATGCTTCCACACCCTTTTCCTTCATTAGCCTGAAGCTCCTTACCTCAGAGTCAGCAGGGCAACGAGCATCTCGTACAGGGTTGCTCGTAGAAGCTGTTGGATTAGTGAGTCATCATTTCTAGCTGCAGGCCTTTGCCCAACTCTCAGCTCAAGTGGGTCATTTTTAATTCATAACAAGCTCTTGCTTTAATCAGAGCAAATCTGCTCAGGCTCAACTCCGTGAAAGAAGTTAAAATTAAAGCTCTGTTGAGACCCTGGTTTCCACCTGCCACGTCCTGACTGTTGTAGACACTAAATCAGCTGAGGGAAGGCATTCTGGGCAATGTCTACTGAAGTTCCAAACACACTCCCTGGGGAAGCAATCCACCTTGAGAAGTCCCCAGACAGGTAGGTGTATTAGAACATTCTCTGTGCCGTTGGAGAAGTAGCAATAACCTGGGCACAGCCTCCATGCTCACTCTAGGGGGCTGGGTCAATAAGTAATGGACTAGCCACACATGGCCAGAGTGAGAAGGGGGGCAGTTCTATGTGTGTGGATAAAGGACGATCGCTATAATGTTAAGGAAAAGGGGGTCCAGAGACATGGCTCCATGTTTAAGAACTTTCTGTTATTGCAGAGAACCCGGGTTCAGTTCCCAGCAGCCACAGGGTGGCTCACAACCATCTGTAACTCTATTTCAGGAGAACCGATGCCCTCTTTTGAGCTCCACATGTATCAGGCACGCATGTGGTGGGTAGACATACATGCAGGCAAAACACCCAACACATAAACAAATCTAATTTAAAAAAAGAAGAAAAAAAGAAACCTCGAAAAGAAAAATAGTTCCAGACAGGGATGCTATTACATGTCCTCCACATGAACAGGCTGACAAACTGTCAGGTCATGCACATTTACAAAGTCCTAGTGAGCTGGCTTCCTCCAAGTCAGGCATCTAGGTGAAGAGGTAAAGCGGAACTACTTTTTTTCACTTGTAACAAAACAAAACCCGACAGTTTGACACACTTTAATGCTTTGCCATTGTTTTTTATGTCTAAAGTCCTGATTATGGTGTGTTGGTGCTTGTAACAGAACCTCCACCGCCTCTTTCCTGCCGTGTCACTCAGTCCCTCCCCTCTTTCCTGGGCCACCTTTAGCTCCTCCTCTCTTTCCTGTCCCATGGTCAATGCTCTACCCCTGCCTGGAGTGCCCTTCCCCTCTGCCTTATCCTTGCTAAAATTCTCAGTGGTGCACTTTGGAAGCTCCTGTACTAGGCAGAACTTTCCAAAGTGTCCTCTGATACATGTGGTGTGGTGGGTGCCTCTCAACTTCCTTTTTAGAAAAAGGGGTGTTTGCAGGTGAGGCCGCAGGGGAGGAAAGGCATAGGGAGAGAAGGAGGAGGGGCAGAGGGAGAACAGGGAACCTGCAAGGGAGCAAGGAAAGAGGAGGGCAGGGAATGCCTACCAGGTCCTCAGAGCAGTCTTGTGCACTGTCTGTGACTAGTCACTAGTGTATGCGTTTAGTATTCTCAGATTTACTTGTAAGTTGTATCATTAATTCTGATGCTTTAAAATTTATATTTTGGCGGGGCGGTGGTGGCACATGCCTTTAATCCCAGCACTTGGGAGGCAGAGGCAGGTGGATCTCTGTGAGTTAGAGACCAGCCTGGTCTATAAGAGTTATTTCCAGGACAGTCTTCAAACCTACAGAGAAACCTTGTCTCGAAAAACATATTATTCTGAGTTTTTGTTGTTCATTTTTATAAAACAAAATCTTGTTATACTAACCCATACTAAAGTGGTTGTTCTTCCTCTGTCTTTTATTGTTGGCTTTTGTTCCCATAGAAGCGATGACGTAATGCTGCCATGAATAAGGAGTCATGATGTAATGCTACCATACATAAAAGATACATAGGTTTAAGCACTTCAGGCTGGTTTGTTTGTTTGAGATAGGGTTTCTCTGGGTAGTTCTGGCTGTCTCAAACTCAGAGATCCACCTGCCTCTGCCTCCTGAGTGCTGGGATTAAAACCATGCCTGGCCTTCAGGCTGTTCTTAATATCCCGCACGTCACACTGATGTTGCTATTTGAGTACCAACCACAAGGTTATGTGGTTGTATATGGAATGAGACCCAGACTTCACGGCAGTTTCCCAGCCCGAAGGAGCTGTCTGCCATCCTTTCTTCCTTCCATGTCTCCCTTCAGAGTCCAACACCATTTCTTTCTGGGATGATCACTTCATTCAAGTTAACAGCTCAGGAAGTGTTTTCCATCCGAGGTACCTCTGCCCCAGAACCCCATAGGTTTGTAGAAGTGGAAGCTTATATAATTTGAGAAAAAGAATACAAAATTACAAATCTAAAAAGTCATACCAAAGCAAAAAACCATTTAGAAAAAGAAACCACAAGTTAAAAAAATCTGATAAGTAAGCTGGGCAGTGGTGGTGCACGCCTTTAATTCTAGCACTTGGGAGGCAGAGGCAGGCGGATCTCAGTGAGTTCCATGCTAGCCTGGTCTACAAAGTGAGTTCCAGGACAGGCACTGTTACACAGAGAAACTCTTTCTGGAAGAACCAAATTCAAACAAACCAAACCAAAGATTGTGTGACATTTTCTATATAACAAATAAGAAATATTTTATATTTTGTTATTCATTGTTAGTAATGTCATGAAAATTTTAGAATTGTTAATATGTATTATCTATTAATTATAATATAAAGTTTTACTTTTTAGGGTGTTTCAAGTGTTTGGGCTTTGTGGTATGTAATGGGGTAGATCTATAGGAATATATATAATATGTGTGTTTGTGTGTGTGTGTGTGAGGGTAGGGTACATCTATGGGATGTGTGCATGTATGTATGTTATATGTGGTGGGGGTCTATCTGTCATGTTTCCATGTGTGTGTGGTATGTGGTATTTCTATGCTATGTATATGTATGCTGTTGTGTACCTGTATGATATGCCTCTGTGTTGTATCTTCATAATGTTTGTGTGTATTGTCTGTGGTGGTGTGTATCCATAGTAATTGTGTTAGTGTGTATTTGTGCTTGGTGTATATGTATGTGATGTGATATAAGTTTATAGTGAGTGTGTGTGCATGTGTGTGTGTACTATGTGATATGTGTGTGTTATGTGGTAGTGTGTTATCTGTGGTTGGTGTGTGTATGCATGTGTAGTAGGACATATCTGTGGGATGTATATGGGGTGAGGTATACCTGAATAGTGTGTGTGTGTGTGTGTGTGTGTGTGTGTGTGCATGTGTAGTGGGGCATATCTGTGGGATGTATGTGAGAGTGAGGTGTACTTGCATGGTGTGTGGGTGGTCTGTACACACATGTCTTCAGGGTCAGTAGTCTTCCCAGAGCTCTGGAGGGTTCTATCAGCTAGAGGAGTTTTGAAGCTCAGATCGACTCTGTGAGTCTGTCTCCACTCCTCCAATTACTTGTTACCACTTCGCACCGTTTTTCTTTCTCCCATTCTTGTTTTAGCTGCATGCACACCTGTTTCTACACTACCTTCTCCTGGCGGCAGTGAGAGCTCATGAGAATAGGGGACTAACTTGTCTTCACCATTCAGGCTGAGGGTTCAGTCTAGGAGAGGGGATCAATGTATTTCTGAATGAGTAAATGGATGTTAAATAGTGTTTAATGTCAATCTCTGGAGTTTGTAAGAATTAGAATTTATGAATGCTGATTTTCTATAGAAATCAATTTAATTAAACTTGGTTGCATATCCTGCAATGTTACAATCATTAATTGTTCTTAATAGGAAGCTTTTCTGAAACAGGAGTTTGTACCTGCTAGTACAGGGTGTTAATAGGAGTTTTGAAACAACAAAATCCCGTATTCTTGTTTCCATGAGCCTCGGGTCTTTGATACAGCACCCTCAAATGTCCTTGTTCACTGAGCTTTCCAAATAATAAAAAAGCCGTTGTTGTTACTATATATTTTTAAATTACCTTTCTTTCACTTTTGGCTTCAGATATTTTCACTTCACTTCCATAAACACATACTCTAAAAGGCAGCACTGTCATCTGCCCTGCCACAGTTCCTAGCTCTCCATGAGACAGGTACAGAGCATGGCCTCACAGGTGTTTTCACTTACTGTGGTTTGTGTTAACATTGTCAGTCTCTCAGGAGAAGAATCCAGCAAGTTCATCCTTGTATCTCTCCACAGTGTTGTCACATGTGAACCTGAGGATACAGCTGACTTCTTAATTCAGATACTCTGAGGGACCGGTTCACTCTCTCAGCCCACAGAACATAAACAGTTCCTGGGATGAGCGGGAAAATGCCACTAGTCCCCACACCCTTTCCTGGGGTCACCAATGTCCAGCAGCAGCTGTGTAAGGTGGGCCTCTGAGTGGGTATAAGGCACTTTCACGACTGTGGTCTCCTGGATACCAAGATAGCACCCGAGCAAGACACAGCTGAGCATCAGTTCTCAGCCCACCTGTTGCTTGAGAGCTGTGAGTTCCCAGAAACTGTTTCACTAATGAGCAGATGGGAATGGACCTTTCCATTACAGCAACATCACTCAATTCTCCTTCCAAGTTTTACTTCAAACACCATGCAGCCGTCTATCACTTAGACTTGGTAACTCTCCACCAGCTCCAACGCCCTGCTCTAGAGATGCTGACGAGTGATCTTTGGAACCACCTGACCTGCGGGATGATGCAATCAACAGTAAAGCTGCCCAGCTCTGCAGCACACAGCTGTTGGACATTCGTGACCCAGGACAGAGTGTGGGGATTAGAGACATCTTCTCACCCAACCACAGGAATTGCTCGTATTCTGTGGGCTGAATCTGGGTCCCAAAGGGTTTTACATCTCAGGACAAGCTGGGTTTTACATCCAAGTTCCACAGGAAGACTTGGAATGGGTGGAGGGTGTCTCGTTCTGCTTTTTTTTTATTAAGTTTTATGTATTTTGTTTTGATGTGTATGAGTGTGTTGCATACATGTATCTATATGTGCTACATACATGCAGTGTCTTAAGAGACCAGGGAGGGCATTAGATCCCCTGAAACTGGAATTACAGCTGGCCATGTGCCTCCGTGTGTGTGCTGGGAACTGAACCTGGGGCCCACTGGAAGAGCAGCCGTGCTCTCAACCACTGAGCCATCTCTCCAGCCCTGACTCATTCTGGTTTTGATTTCATGACAAAGGTAGGCAGGAGGACCCATGGTGTAAAATGAATTCTAATTCGTTTTGATAGTAAAAACCCAGAGTCAGGTATAGGGGTAAATGCTGAAAGACCAGAGAAGCAAAGGAGCAGGCCACAGCACTTCTTAGCTTGCCAACTCCTCAGCCTGAAAAGCTCCAGTCTCTGCCTGCTTCATATTCCTCTCTCCGCCCAGCCATATCACTTCCTGTTTCCTCCTCCCTAGTGCTGGGATTAAAGGCATGAGGTACCAAGTACTGGAATTAAAGGCGTGTGCCACCACTGCCTGGCCTCTAAGGTTACCTAGTGGCTAGCTCCTCACCCTGATCTCCAGGCAAGCTTTCTTTGTTAGAGCACAAACAAAATATCACCACACCATGTGGTGAGTTTTCTAGGAGACTGATGGTGGAGAGTCCTTCAAAATGGAAACTGAACAACCACTTCTGTGTCCCCCAGAGGAACATCCCATCCCTGGTTGGAAAACCATGAATCAGGCACAGAGCTGTGCTCTTCAGTGGTCACATCATGAGTCATGGTAGACATGGACTGGACCCATGGCTACACTTCTCTGACCTTAACACTTACTTACATATGTTCCTATTTTTAAGAATATATATATAATATATATATATATATATATGAAATACTCAAGTGCAATTAGCTTATAAAGTTCCAGCAACCTCAGTCAAAACCAAACTATGAATAATCCCCAGAGGAAAAGGGGTACTGAACTCTGGAATGTTCTAGCACACACTTCTTGATTATGCAGCTTGCGGCAGGGATCTGTTAACCCTGGAGGTTCAGGCGTGGCAGCTAGATGACCGAGATGATGCTTATAGACAGTGAGCAAGAGTAAGGCGCCTCATAATCACACTCAGCAAACAAGTGTCACACTTTTATGAAATTAAACTGAAATGAAAGTATTTGGTGGTTTGATGATTCATTTTCCATTTAGCAAACATTTTCAGTGTCTTCAATGATTTAGCTTAATATTTTCAACTTATACCATTCATTTTAATTATTAAATTTAGCAAATATTTTTGGTTGTCAATTTAGCTAAATGTTTTATTTGGGCAAATATTTATTGAGTCTCATATGTGCCAAGAATATATTGGCAGCTGGAGAACTTGAAATGAATTCTAACCCAATTAGCTTATTGCAGGAAGGTGTGCATAAAATCAGTAAAGATGAGCAGACATTGGCCCCTTTTAGGAAGCCTAGGACTGTATCTTTCCAGCATGTTAGGCTTCAGGCAAACCTCAGTTTCTTCCTCTGGAAAACAAGAAGATTCTTGTTGCTCATGTCCTTGCTTCAGGACTCTAGGAGACACTCATGCAACAAGCACGCATGAAATTATGTTGTTATTATCACGATTGTTCTTCTGCTTCCACGCAGGCACCTGCAACAATGCCAGTGTATAGAAGCACGCGATGAACGCTGTTGAGTCAACAAATGAATTGGCAAACACCAGAAAGCAACACCCGTCTTAATGATCTGTTCCATTTGTGGATAAAAGGCAGGACATGGTTGGCAGGTTATTCTCATATAGTTCCATTTACACTGTGTAATGCATTATATTGTCTCGTTTTTTTAACACGGTTCTTTCTCTCATACTGTCCAAAGGAGTCATAAATCTCCCTGTCAGAGAGCTTTTGTCTATTCAAACATTTTCCCATCTCTTTTATTAGCAGAGTCTTTGGTGTGTGAATTTGTAGGCTCTTTATAAATTACACAACACATTTCCAGGAAACCCAAAAAGTTTCCTAGAAACTTAATGATCTAGTAGAAAAATCATTTCACATCTTGGGAGAGTTCCAAGGTGGAGTGGGAGAGCAGGGCTTCTGAGCCTGGCTGGGATCAGAATATGAGGTCGTAGAAGATGCATCCTTGCCAGGTCATTTCTCTTACATCATCTGGGGGTGGGCCAAACGGTCACTTCTTCACCTTTCCAAGGTGAATGGCTCAAGTCCAGGCCTTCAAGGTCTTCCCTGGGATCTCTTTTGTTGGCTCCCCTCTTCCCACCCATGTTCTGACCGCATCCTCAAAGGACAACACCTACAGAGTGTTCCTGGGGACATGGGAGAGAGGAAACAGCCCCTGAGACGGTGGCTCTGTGACGGGTCAGTCAGATCATGTGTGTTCGTGTAGCCTGGACTGTTAATGCATTCCTTTTCCATTTACTTTTGTTTTCTGAGACAGGGTCTCAAGTAGCTCAGGCTGGGCTCACATTCCCAATCCTCCTGCCTCAGTCTCCCCAATGCTGGGATTATAGGTGTGGACCACCACACTTGGTCTAACACACTCTTCATACTTGGATCCTTTTTGCTCTCAAACACTAAGTCAGGAGTGTGGGTCATCACATCTTGAAGATTTAATGAGACCTAGGAAGTGGAGGGCGGGTGCATCAACAAACCACTCTGCCTGCTTGCATGAAAGCAGTCTCGAGTTGCTTGCGGGAGTATGTACCTGAGTTTACCCCCAAAGCAAGCTTATTAGACTTGCTTTCTGGTGTGAAGAATGCATAAGCCATCCTTTGGCGTCCACTGGCCCTTTAACTGGTGTGGCCATCTTTTATCCTGTTTGAAAACTCGAGCCAGCTACTAGATTGCACCTGCAGGGGAAGAGAAGAATTGGGAGTTGGTTTTGTTCTTCCCGGGCTGTTTTTCATTCTCTGCACGCCCACCCCTGCCCACACAGTCAAGGCTTCTGCCTCTCACTAACACGTATTTCTGCCTACAGTGTACTCGCTGGTTAATTTACACAGCTCTGATTCATCCCGACTGTCATATGCTTCCGACAGGTGGCTACCCTTGGGCAGTCACCTGGAGACACTTTTCTGTAACAGCACCTATGTTTCACAGCGGGGCTATGCATCAGCCTTGTTTCCCAGGCAGAAGATGGGACAGATAGGATTCCAGTTTCTTGTCAGACCTTACAGGGATTCACAGCCAGCCCTGCTCCCTCCCTAGTGGGTTTTTTTGTCTTGGGGGATTTTTTTTAATGTTCATTTTTCTAACCTTCTCCACGTTCTTTCAGATATTTGTATTGCCCTGTGTTGTTCTTTTCTCATCTACCTTGTAAACAGTAATCCGTTGCTCTGGTAACGGACCAGTCCAAGGCGATTCCCGTGGAGCCGTGCAAGCCGGAGACAAAAGCGTGGCAAGCCGCAGTGGCTGGAGAGGAAGTGATGGACTTGGCCTGGCACACAGTAGGACCGATCTTTCTGCTGCATTGTCTCACTCTCCTACCCCCCCCCCCACTGCGGTGTGCCTGCCCTTCAGAAACTCAGGACTTTAAATGTCCCCATCTCCCATGAAGAACAGTAAAAAACCCTTAGCTTGTCCGAGGTGCTTGCTGCAACAGTTTTCAGCCTGCCTCCCTCATTAGCTCCCAGTCAGCCATTCTTCCACCGGGTGCCCACCTGGTTCTAGTCACAGCTGATCAGACTAGGAACGGACAGCCGATCTCCCCCCGCCAGGCAGAGTCCTTCTCCTGATCCATCTGAAAACTCCAGGTGCTTATCGAATTCACAGCTCTTGCCCTTCCTCCAGCACTTAGTAGGGCAGGTTGGTTGCTGTGACTCCCTGGCAGTCTTGAAATTGCACCAGACAGCTCCTTAGGTTAGACCTGCCTTCCGCTGAACCTGTTTCAGCAGCGCTCTGGGCCTTTCACGTGCGAACCCAAGGGTATTGTGGGTGGGGTGGCTCCAAGGTCCAGGCCTTTCAGTGAATACACACAGCAGAGAAGAGAGAGGAAGTGAAAGAGAAGCCCGGGAAAGCGTTCAGTCATGCACCTGGGGAAAGGGGCCGTGTAAGACCCTGAGGGGCTGTCCACTTTGCTCTTGGAATCCCCTGAGGTGCCTCCAGGCGAGCACATGCTGTGACTAAGGCATCCTGGGTCAGGGACGCTCCCTAGGCCCCTAACACTCAGCTTAGGTGCCAATCCAAGGCTGCAGCTGAGGAAAAGAAGTGGAATGAGATGGGGCTGGAGGACAGGTGAGGATGGGACCCTAGAGACCGTAGCGCACGCAGGCTGACGGCTGCCTCCTAGCAGGGACTGTTAGAATGGAAGATGACCCATTTCAGAGCGGCTTGGCAGGAAGGGACTGTGAATTAAACGTGCAGGGAAGGAGGGTGTGGTCTGGGTCACCTTCATGGATGGTTCTGACTCTCCAGGATGATGACCATCAGGGAGGGAGGCGGTCAGGCTTCAATGACTGCGTAGAGGGATTGGGAGCAGGGGCCCGGGAAAGAACTGGAAAGAACAAGGACCGAGGGGAGTTTGGGAGAGAGTAGAAGAAGGAGCAGTCTGCCACGAGATGGGATGGAAACAGAAGGATCGGCCTGGGCAAGAGCAATGGGCTCCAGCATCGTTGGGGGTTCCGTCCCTGGGCCCTTGGAAATTCCTTCGTAAACACTGTACAGAGTGGACTGGACAGGTTATCTGGGGCCCAGGACTTGGTCTGTGCTGTGCTGGGATCACAAGCTGCCTGACCCCCACCTCATTTGGTGGAGTTCCCACCCGAGTTGAGGGAAATGATTGTGCATAATCGTGAGTGCGCTTTAAAATTTAAACTGATCTGTTTCATACATTTAGATGTCTTCCTAAGACCTGGTTCTTTATTTTTTGGTTTGGTTATTTTTATTATGAAACATTTTTAATTACAGAAGTTGAGATTATGAGCCCCTGTATCACTGCATCTGAGGACTTGAAGTTGGGACCTCCAGGGAGATAAAAAAGAGTGGCCTAACCCTCTTTTTTTTTTAAATAAAAGCTTGCCCTGGTGTAGAATGCTGGCCCTCGCCCCTACACTGACGGCCCCCACTTCCATGTCTCTATAGAGGTATCACCATCTACCACATAATCACCTGCTGCTTTCACTGAGCCCGGCACCTGTGCCTGGCTGCTGCGGGCTGTGGAGTGTCTCCAGCAGGCTCCCGCATTTAAATATGTCCCATGATGTTTGGAGAGGCTGTGGAAGCTTACAGACACTGTCTACACTGGGGCGGCGGCTCTGGGAGAGGGCCTTCAATCTGGGGTCTATTTCCGGTGCCTGTCACGCTCTTCCGCCTGACCCACTGAGATGGGAGAGCTTCTGTGCCTTCACTCCCAACACTGGAACTGTGACCCAAATAAATGTCCCCTCCTTTAAGACACTTGTGTTGGGTCTTTGGTCACAGTTACCTGGTCCTTCTTACTAGGATGCTGACCAAGCAGTGTCCACGGAGGTTCGCCATGGCAGGCAGACCAGAGAGCTCCCTTGGTCTTTGTTGGGACCTGTATATCCCATGGCAAAATAATAAAAATAATATATAATAAAAGATAATAATAATAAAAACAAACCCATGTATGCCACATGTGCGTGTGGTGCCTGCAGAAGCCAGAAGAGGGTGTTGGATCCCCTGGAGCTGGAGTTACAGATAATTGTGAGTTGTCGTGTGGATGCTGGGAACTGAACCCAGGTCCTCTGCAAGAGCAGTCAGTGCTCTTAACCACTAAGTCATCTCTCCAGGCCCTATCATTTGGAAGTTATAGCCTGTGTGTGGGAGAACACATCTTTTAAACCTGTCTTTAATTCTTTCCTTGGATTTTGCCTGCACTCATAGCTGCCACTCGCCTCTATTAGGAGAGAGGGTGTCTGGGTGAGACTAGGAGAGCAGTTTCACTCACTCAAGGAATGTCCCTTCTTCAACTCGAATGACTTAACATCCGCCTAGAGACCACAAGGGCATTGCCTCTGTGAGGCCGGGACACTGACCGCAATAGCCCCTTCACACTGTGACCTCAGAGGGGAAGGTGCAAACATTCCTAGAAAATTAGTGGGATTCCATGCAGGGGTGAGTTACCACCCTAAGCAACACTGCGGGGCGGAGCAGAGACAGTCTCCACTTACCGTTCAAGGTAAGGACTAGCAGAAGAACATCCATGGCCCAGAACCTTGACCTTGTCTTGTGTCTGACATGAAACTACCCCAGAGTAGAGTCTCATACTAGACATCCCATTCCTGCCAGACCTGGTGACAGGAACATCTGTGACTAAAGAAAACCACCTGGTCCCTGGGGTCCCTTCCAAGAACCCAGGCCTCTGTGGTTCCCAGGGCTTCTCAGCACACCTAGAGTATGTGCAGATGGAGGATGGGGAAAGCAATATTCAGAAGGGCACTGAGCACCAGAAAGGGAGAACCCAGGTTCAGGTTTTGGGGCTGCCTCTCTCAGGGGCACAGCTGGCACTGGCCTGGAGAGGGACAGAGTTTTGAGGAAGTCACCCGAGGCAAGCGGAAGTCAAAGAGGACCTGGTCCAGGTCTGGGCTCCTGTCTGGGTAACCCTGAGGAGGGGTGTGGGCCGCAGGCAGGGATCCTGGCTTAGGTCTCCAAGCTGAACTGATATATGCCCACGTCCTTGGGAACAGCCCAGGCTGAGGCATCATCACATGGGGATCATCACACTGCTGAGAATAGCTTCATGAGGAGATAATCCTGAG